>NC_090935.1:734555081-735855458 GCF_040938575.1 Ambystoma mexicanum | reverse complement strand
TTCCTGTGCTTGGGCTCGTTGACGATGGCCTGGGGTTCTTGGGTGCAGAGGTCAGTTTTGGATGCAAAAGTTAGTTTCAGTTAGTCACAGTGCTTAGAAATCGGTTCCAGAGACCTTTCAGATGAACACCGAAATTAAGAAAAGGAGAAGATTTCTGCAGAGCAAATGACATAAGGACACTTCTAGAAAGCAAATTAGATCACAACGGGAGTCACCAAAGTCTGATAATGACAGGTGATCTTCCAGGGCTGAACAAAGGAGCAGGTCCTGAATGGCTTCTGTTAATTCAAGACGGATGAAAATGCAGGAGCAGTCTTGTACAAACTGAATTTCCTCCAAGTTCCAAGTATGCACTTGCAATGGTGATGGCTGCGGTGAGGTAACATAGGAGAGGGCTGGTCAGTCCACATGTTGCTCCTGTGACACTACCGAAGGCTCAGAAGGCACTGATTCTTGAGCAAGGATTGAGATTGGTTGTTATCACCGGTCCAGGGTTTGAAGCACTGACAAGGGTCTTGATATCAGGGAAAGAAACAGGGCTTCACCGGCACTTCATTAGAGTTGGTGCTGGTCAGCTGAAGGGGTCTTCCTTGAGTCGTCAACAGGTTGCTCTTCTTCGTAGATAACTTGGCTCCAACAGTGATCTGAAGAATGGCTGCATTAATCCTACCTTTGTCCAAAATCTAGAAGAAGGGCAAATAACAAAATGTTCAAAGGACAAGTGAAAACCTTGTGGCGCAGATATCTTAGGATGCTAGCTACATTTAGTAGCATTTTGCAGCAAATGCAAAAGTGCACAAGTAAAAAGTTAAAAACAGGGTCGAAAAAATCTCCACTGCAACCAGATCATCTGAGGCACATTGTAATGTTACCAGAAATCCATTATAGAAGAAGTTTTAAGTGTACAAGGTATCGTAACCACACATCACTTTAGGGTGATGCATACAATCGTAACAATACAAGACAAGACAAGACATTACTTTTTTGGTGATAATGGAATCACTGCCATTTCTACAGTACAGCTGAACAAAAAAAATGACTGAATTACAGCAGCTGAATTACCGTTTACGGCAACGCTGACCATATCCCCATGGAGTCCTATGGGCTCCAAAAATGAGGATTAACACTTCCCTACCAGCACTTGTAATCCTGTGGTAACCCCATGAGAGAAAGTGACGGTAATGCTAAATTGGTGATAATTCAGTGGATTTGCTGCCAAATTATCACCAAATTCCTAAAGAGGACCTTTAGTCTCTCAGTATTGCTAGCTGTATGGGCCAATCAGTTTTCCCATGCTAGAGGTAAATCTGCCACTTTAAGGTAAAAAAATCAGATGAATTATCGCGCCAGAAGTAAAGATTATGGTCATTCTGACAAAAGTCCAATGCATTCCTATCCGCTCCAAAAAGGGGGATTAACATCACCCTACCACCACTTTTAATCACGTGTTAACAGCAAGGGAAAAAGTGGAATGTATGGAGCCAGGAATGGGACAGAGACACAGGGTTTCATGGTTTTGACATAATCCTTCATTGACAGAGAAAAGGGGGTTGGGAAATGCCTCTCCGTCCCTACACTAAGAGGTGTTTCCCTACCTCAAACAAAACTAAGGGTCTGTTGCATTTCAGAATGTCCAAAGCAAAACGTTCTATGTACAAAGCATTATTCTGGGCCTGACATTCTAAAAATCAGCTCTAAGGTGAAAGGGGAAATGTGTTTGACCTTAAGTAGTGTGTAAATGTTCAAAAAGGAAATGTGAAACTCCAACACAAAAGTTCCAGAAGGATAGAGTTCCTTATTCCAGAGGATGGTTGTCTTCCCTTGGATTTCCCTTCACTCTGTTTCAAGAATATTCGTTCCTTAAGGTTCTTCTGATCAACAACATAATTGGCACACAAAAAAACTTGGCAGTTAGTCTGTATCTTGGTAGGATACCTGGTATACCCTCCTGACAGATTTTCACTCCTCTTCAATATGTCTTAACACAGCCTTTTGCTCGTCCTGATTTATCGTTCTCAGGACCTCTTTAGGTGATGTATTTCACGCGCACTGTTCAACTTGTCCTTGCGTGGTGTGCTTCCCTGCCAGGGCTTTCTCATATTGACATAGTTGCAACTTGCATCCAGCTGGTATACTTTCCTGTGAGGGCTTTTTCACATGAGCAAACTTGAGACTACCTGGTATACTCTCCTGCCAGGTCTTTTCTCTTGTGACTAGAATCTGCCTTGTATATGTTCTTGCCAGGGCTTTTCTCTCATGACTTGAAGCTGCCTGGTATATTCTCTGTCCATGGTTTTTCTCATATGTATACATCATACACTTATAAAGTTGACAGTGGCCCTCATTACGACCCTGGCGGAAAGCGACTGACCGGAGCGCCACAGCGTAAATAGCGTTTCCGCCATTGCACGAAGGAGCAAAGTGCGGCCCATTCCGACCCATCGGGCACGAGCACCACGCCACGGCGGAAGTGCAAAGTCCCCGATGGCGGAAATGACCCCAAAACGGCCCACACCGCCGCCGTACGGCGCCCTAGGTGCAATACCGCCACCCCTCTTAGCAGTCACCGCAGTGTGCGCCTACCGGAAAGTACGGTGACCGGAAATATACGGAAACGGAAGTTAAAACATGGGCCCGGAACGGGAAACATCCCGGCGTACACCTATAAAAACACTAAAACCACACAACCACTAAAATCACTACCCTGAAACACACCCCAACCCGTCAACCACCCTAGCGAAACCAAGAAAAATGGGAAAAGTAGCGAAGAAAGCGTGCGACCGCAAGCGGCAGGTCCACTTCTCCCGTGAGGAACTCACCGTGCTAACAGAGACCCTCCAGGAGAATGCTGCCGTCGTCTTCTGCACGCAAATGACCAGGACGGCACTTGCAAACAAGAAGGCCATATGGGCTCTGGTGGCACAGCGGGTAAGTGCGGTGGGGACCGCACCCCGCACCCCACAGCAATGCCGCAAGCGATGGGACGACCTGCGGATACGCCTCCGCAGCATACTCTCTGCCAACCGCAACATTGCCACAGCCACCGGGGGAGGTCCTGAATCACCCATCAAGTTGACCCCCTGGGAAGAAATCTGTGCCTCCACCATCGGAATGGAGAGCATAGAGGGAGTCGGAGGGATGGAGAAAGGAGTGCAGACATCCGAAGATTCAGGTAGGTGGGCCAGATAAAACAATGCCAAATCCACACAGTCCATCCATGTGAAGTACCATGCGTCCACATAGTGCAACAGAAACACATGTCCAGGAGAACGGCCACACACATCGGCCTGATAGCGCACGTTAAAACCCACAATAAATACATAAATAATTAAAAACCCCTAATACACGCACTACACGTGCAGCAGGCACACCCTAACTGCAGGCTGCCAAACAACTGCACCCTCACTCCACACACAAATCAAAGCACCTCCAAGGCCCCGACCCAAATCACCCTCAGGTACCACCCCAAAGCATGTGATACAATGCCATTCCAATTCCCACAGACCCATCAATAACCCTCGCCCTCCTTTACTCCACCACAGGGTCCGATCCAAACGACGAGCTACAGGACACCCCTACCAGCACACCTGCAAAGAGGGCCAAGACCAACGGCCAGAGACCCTCCACCTCAGCTGCACGCATCAAGACACGGCAGCAGCACAAATCAGGTGGCAGCACAGAGGAGGGAACATCAACAGGCACCCCAGCAGCCAGCATGCCCACAACACCACCACCACAGGTCCCCCCAATGGATGCCACAGAAGGCACTGCCTCTGGTGGCAGCAGCACCATAGGTGACACCCCATTGATGGCAGCATGCTCGGACACAGAAAACGGGGATGCCGAAGTCAGATCCATCCATGACCTGTCCCAATCCCCCTGTCTGTCCCATCCCGTACAACATGAGGATACCACGCAGGGGCACCCACAAGACGACGACTGGCCATCCCCCACAAGCCCTGTGGCAAGGCAACATGAGGACAACAGCCCCTCTGTGACACCCCCGCAAATGGCCATGGCCCAGCAGAGGCAACAGTCCCTCGACCAGTTGATCGAACAACAGCAGCAACTGGCCACACTCCTCAAGGACCATGCCGATGAATGTGGGGGCACTAAGGCAGACATAGAAACATCAACTGAGACACTTAGGGCAGAAATGGAGAGAGGTACAGAGACGCTAAGGGCACAAATTGAGAGAAGCACCGAGAGCCTGAGGGGGGAACTGCATGCGACGTCCAAAGACGTATGTGCCGAAGTTGCCGCAGTGCGCCGTGTGCTCACTGAGCTCTCGCAAACCCTTAGGGACATGCATGGACGTGAGCAGGCAGACACATCATCCGTTGCAAGTTCCGTCCAGGGCAGCCCCCAACGTAGATCTGGAAGGAACCTGCGCTCCACAGGCAGGGGTGCCCCTGATACCCGCAGAGGGGGCATGCAATAGCGACAGCCCACTGACAATGAGCATCTTTGGACACTGGTGTTCGGGGGGGAGGTAGGTGGGTGGAGGGGGTGTGTTGGGCTCACTTGGGTGGCGGGTCGATAGGGTGTTCAACATGATATCACATATGCCATAAAAAGTGCACGATCAACCAATGAGAAGTGTGGACATTGATCTTTGTGTACTAGGCCATCATAGGCGTACAGTCCATATTGTGCATGTCCCAGACACACGCAGTGCCACGAGTCCCGTGTCCATGTATCAGCCACCAGGCGTGAGTGCTAGAAGCATACATCAATGAGATGCTGACGAATGTCACGGGCCTCCGGTGCCTCGCAGACTCCATGAGGTGCTGCCACATCCCCACCCTCATCATGACCATCATCAGGTGCTTGCAGTTCTGCGTCAGGGGGCATGGGCACATTTCTACGTACGCACATGTTGTGGAGCATGACACATGCCATCACCATCTTTGCAACCTTCTCATGGCGGTACAGGAGTGCCCCGCCAGACCTGCTGAGGCAGCGGAAACGAGTCTTCAGTAGGCCGAATGCCTGTTCAATGACTACACGGGTACGTGAGTGGGCATGGTTGTAGTCCTCCTCATGCTGGTCCCGTGGGTTCCGGACTGGTGTGAGGAGCCATCTCTTCAGTGGATATCCAGCATCACCTGTATGTGGACGAGAAACGTATGATGTGGAATGCCATTGATACGTACGCACACCCCCCCCCCTTCCTGGCAGGTCATTGCCAATTCACATACCCCACATCATCATGCATGTAATGAGACTCACCGAGTAGCCAGGATCTGTTCCCTGCGTGTCGCTCCATGTAGCGTGGTATTGTAGAGTTCCTCAAGACCATAGAATCATGGGTTGATCCAGGGAATCGGGCACAACAATGTGTAATGATCCTGTTGGAGTCACACACCATCTGTACATTCAGGGAATGAAATTGTTTTCGGTTGCGGTACTGGGCCTCCATGGCATGTGGGACGACCAATTCAACATGGGTGCAGTCGATGGCACCAATGCAACCCGGTATGCCGGCAAGTGCATGGAATCCCACTTTTGTGTTGGTTATTTCCTGCTCCGAGCGTGGTAGAGAGATGTAGTCGTCTGCGTGCTGCAGGAGGGCATTGAGCACTTGCAATAGTGTCCGTGAGAACAGTGGCTGAGAAATGCCATGCAACTGTCCGACTGTGTGCTGGTAGGTGCCTGTGGCCAGGAAGTGTAGTACAGACACCACCTTCAGTAGGGGTGGGATGGCGGTTGGGCTATCTATCATGCTGACAAGGTCAGCCTGTGTCATGTCCACAATGGCGGCTATGGTGTCCCGGTCCAGACGGTAGAGGGTGTGGATCTGCTCATCAGTGAGGTTGAACGGATGTGCTCGGAGGCGTGGTATTGCGGGCTGCCTGCGTGGTGGTAGTGGCTGTGCTGGTGGGCCTTGCTGGCCCTGCCTTGGCCTCCTCCTCCTCCTGCGTCTCCTCCGTGCGGCTGGTTGTAGTTGGTGTTCGTCTTCTTCTTGGAGTCGGAGCACTTGCAGTGCTATCAGGTCCCCCAGGGCCAACATCGCGAGTCCTGCCGGTAGCATTTCGGTGTGGTTGTGGGAGGAGACTGGCTGTGCAATTTATGTGTTTTCAGGCTGTATGGCCTCCACCTGTGGTGATTGATTCCACCTGTGCAAACTGCTCTCCCCTTTGGCCGAGCACGTCCCGCGCACAACGCTGCAATTCGGGGAATTGTATCTTGCTATTGCAATCATGTATTTGTACCCGATGGCCGTGTAAGATTGGTTGATATGTTCATTCTGCTGTGGTCCCATTGTTTCACATACTATCTGTGCAGTCGCGAACAGACTTGTGAGGGGTCAGTGGAACGTAGTACTCGAGTAACGGTGGGCCCTCATGCATCACTGTACCGAGTTGCAACGACGGGCGGGGCGTCTCATTCGTGGGTGAAGGCAGTTGCCATTTTCACACACAGCCGCACTCGATGGAATAATTAGTGATTTCAAACGGCCACAGATGCCTTTTCGACGTGATGTTGCAAATGAGGAATTCGAAGGGCGGCGCTTTCGGTTTCCAGCTAGCGGCGAGGAGATGCCCACAGGTCTGACTGCAAATATAACGTTCTATTGTTCTATGTCCTTGAGACAGGGCCCATGGCGAGGGAGCAATGATTGATATGAATAGTTTGGGATGCGCAATAGCTACGTGGGCGATGAGGCCGTCCGTTCCCAAATACATGTTACTTCACAACACTGGAATTACGGGCTGGGGCACTGTGGATTTAGCAGGCTGCATAACGCACAGACTCAATGGATGTTTCTAATGTCATGTGAGTAATTATTCAGGCGTTTTGATCCCGGGATGAGGGAATGATGGATGGATGCATGGGCAGGTGATTTGATACAGAGTTTGCCATGTACAGGGCTTCTTGGGATCTATCCGCCTCCCCTACGCTATGTGATGCAGGGCTGCCATAGTGGGACCATCATCCATCTGGCCTTGTTGTGCCCTCCCTGTCTCGAGGCGCCCTCAGACACTTGTGTCCATGCACGTTAACATTCCCATCTGATGGAATCTGTTTTGACAGACGCATGCACAGGTACACTCGTTTGTGATGGTGTTTGCACCTCGATATAGATGGTTATGAGTCGCAAGTGGTTTTGGGGTGGTGATGATCCTTTGGAGTGGGCTAGCATGCATATGGCTGTGGATTTCGTGTGATCATTGAAGTGAGTTGTTGGAATGTAGTTCTGATGGCCATTCTGTTCTTTTTCTTTTCTTTTGGTTGACAGGTATCTCCTCCCCTTTTGCCACTGCCATCTGTATGCCACTCCTGCAGATGGATTTTACTCCCGACACCTGCTGCTTCGTGTTAATCAGTGGAGCAGCATTACGATCTTATGGGACGATCGCCAATGGCCCACATGCCCTTACGCAGTACTGGTGGCTCGGAGCAACATTTCGGCCTTTCAGCTGGACTAGTGCCTCCCCATTGGGACGGCCCTGCGGTTCTGTGCGCTTCCATGTTGCCTTTTCGTACGTGAATGTGGCTCTGTGTACCATGGGGGAACAGGGCGACACACAGGTAGTGGCTGGTCATTTCTTGCGGAAGCAGCCCACAATGGTGATTAGTGTTTTGGAGTTCATGGCCTGATGGCTGTATGGGCTTGGTGATTTTGATGTGCATAAAATTTCTATTCTGATTTGGCCCGTGTAGCGTTTTTCTTTGCAAGTGATGTGGCATATGCCTATTTGGGGGGCGATGTATTGTGAGGAGATCTGCATTGGGTTCCAGCTTCGGGGTTTAGTTGCGTGGTACTGTGCTGGGCGCGTTTGCCTACGAAGCCCAGTGAGGTCAGGGATGGGGGCTGCCAATATGACTGTTTGAATGTTGTCATGCTCAGGGGCGGGGGATTGGGTTTTGTGTAACAGATGCCGGTCAGCCAGGTGGACTGGTGGAATGATGTGATTTTCGGAATATTGCTGGTCACAAGTGCCTGTGTTTGCGTGCGTTTCTTGGTGGGGGACTGTGGTCATGTCCATTGGGATGGCTTCTGTATTCGTGCCATCTGTGCCCTGCAGCTCCCATTGGCCCCTCTTGTGTTTCTTTTGTTCGTTGCCATGCATGGGTGACTTGTACATTTCAATGGTTGCATTGTGGCTTCATTGCACCTACGGGGGGTTGTACTTTGTGGGCAGGGAGCGGTGTACAGGCACTCAGTGGGGCCGTTTACGGTTGATTCGCGATGCCGTACTTCTCGCCATGGCGGAATGGTACATTACGCCATGCCTGATGGCGTTAGGTACATGTCCGCTAGGGTCGGAATTGGCGTACCGTTGCGCCATGGTGGTGTTTGCGGTTTGGCATGGCGCGCGCGCGCGTGCTTGGTGCAGTTAGCGTTGGCGTTCACTACGGTGTCGCTAATGGCTTCGTACTTTGCGGTGACGGGTCATAGTCGCACCGAGCGCTATTCGATGGTGGTATTGCATTTCCGCCATCGTTTTTCGATTTCCGCCAGGGTCGTAATGAGGGCCAGTGTCTTATATTTATTTCGTTCTGGCTCTTTAAGTGACTTTAATGTGCTTGTTCTTTCTTATATACTGCATTCCCGTTATTTGCTTTAAGCAGGGTTGCCAATACGCCCCAGTGTCCCCACTTCCCTTGGGTGGACTCACCAGCTCTTGATGGCATGTGCAGGTTCTCCTGCATTATGCCTGTGGAAGCTCTTTGGTGTTCTGCTCCCTTCTGCCAACTTTATACTGTAGCTTCTGTGTCTCTTGCAGCTCCCGCATGTCTGGTCAGTGTCTCTCCAGGCTCAAGCAATGTGGAGGCTGCCTGACGTACCCACAAATGTTCTGGAGCCTTTCCCCTGCTTTGGGTATCCTCACAGTGTACTTTACTCTTTTGTCAGCTCTCTTCTGCCTCTTCGGTGAGCCGTTGGCTCCACAGACCTCGCACCAGTACCACAGTTCCTTGGTTGATGCCCAGAGGACTAGTGATCTCCAGCCAGCATCTGCTTGTCAACTGGTTTGCTGGTTTAAATCTCCCAGCATCAGGCATGTCCCTGCAACAACTAGAGCGTAGTTTGTGCTTTTGGCCTCTATTGATCTTCATTACTCGACTCATCTTCTTCGTCGGAGTAATTTTTTATTTAGGGAATTAGAAGTCAGTTCTTGATAACTTGTATGCAAAGTCAGGTACAGTGTTCTCAGTGATCTTGAAAGGGAAGTCAGTTTGTGAGGGAATGTATGACAATATGCCATCAAGTTAAAGGGAATGGAGGGGGCATTCTTTTGTCTTTTTACTTTTTGACCTGTTTTGGGTACGTTTTTCAACAGTGCACACATCATTTTACAATGCAGTGCCATAAGAGAAACTTTTGTATCACCTTAGTCTTGTACACTGCTAATTTTTGGTTACTTTCACATGCGCCTAAAGACAAGCTGGTGGCAGTAGATACATTTTTGCCATTTTTGCAGTATTTTTATTGTGCACATTCGCGTTTACCATGTCTGGCTACTAAACATGGTCAGTGCCCTAAACATGGTTAGTGCCACAAGATTTTTCGCTTGTTTTTTGGCCATATTTCTTGCCCTTTTTCCTGCCTTCTCAGGTCAGGAAATCCCTTATATGGTCAAGCATTTGCCTGGGAAAGCTGCTGTTGTCGTGGGCTACTGCATGCCATTTGTGTGTGAACCCAGGAAGCTGGTGGGACTGTCTGGTCCCACTCCACGTCTGTGGTGTCACAGAGTCTGTGGACGGAGCATAAGTGAAACCCACAGTGGTCCCTTATTGGAGCTCTGCTGTCTGTTTGTATGGTGCAGGTCATTACCATTGGTGGACCTAGACTTGCTACCAGCCAGGATGTATTGTACAAAGAGGACTCCTGCATCAATTTCTTCAGAACAGAGTTGGAGCCAAGTATCCTTTCCTGGAAGGTATGCTTTGACACAACTGAGGAGACGTCTGCTGTCGCTCGTGTGCGGTGACTGTCATTGGAATCAGCCTTCCCCCATCTGGTATAATGTCTGAAAAGGCCTGCATTGGTGCCTGCTGCATTTCGCCATCTCAAAGGGTTGCACTCAGCTTTTGGACTCGACTCGGACAAATCATTGCACTTGCAGCTCCAGTGAATCTCAGTCAACCTGCCTAGTCACTTGGGAAAATCATTGTCAGGTGGGTGAGTACTCACAAAGCATTCAGCTGCCCCTGTCTCCCCTCTAGTAAACCTTAGAATAAACTTTGGTTTATTTCATTCCATTGCTTTTTGATCGTTTGATCCAAAATCTGTTCTAAAGGATAGGAAAATAATCTTACTTACCTGTAATATTGTTGACAAGTCTCCTGGAATATGTTTCATCAACACAAGAACTCTTCCTACAGCTGTCCCCTCTCCTAAGAAGAATCTTTGTGACGTTTGGGCACACACACCCATTCAACATAGGGATTGGACTTATAAAGTTAGGGTATCATTCTTGTGAACCAGTTTTACTTACTACATGACTACTTAACTTCTTTCAGTTGAATACGCTATGGTATGCATTTCTACAAACCTTAGGTGAATTTATATATTTTTGATAACTGAGTGTTGTGTGATAATACTACTTGCTTGTTTCATTGTTCTAGTGTGTTTATCCACCTATAGTAAACACAGCATTTTTGTACTTCCCTGTCTAAAGTGAAATATTTGCGCTTCCCTGTGTGTACTCATTGTGGACCCCTGACCTCACTCACTTTCTCTTGAGAGCAAGCCTTGACCACTATCAAAGCTTAGCTTGATTGGGTTTGGCTAACCTCTCAGAGTATCCTTGTTTACCAGAACTGGGATGGCATGCTATAATCTGCCCACTGGGCTAGATTGTAGAAATACATTTTAGCAAGGCCCTTAGTCTCTCAGTACTGATAGTGCTATGGACTAGTCAGGTTCCACATAAGAATGTGCAACCCAAAAAGGGAAATAAAGCAGACAGATTTATTTACCCCCAAAAGGTTAGGACAGGATTCTAAACCAAGCAAAAAGAGAAGGTGTCCCATAGAAATCTGTAGGAGGAAGGCAGCAAAAAGAAAATCTTTCCTAACAGCTTTCATTAGCAAGATCATTCATGGCCATGGGGCAGGCTGCAACTGAGATTAAGTCACACACAGAGATGTGCGGGCAGCTTGAGCTCCTGGAAGTACCAACCAGTACCTACACTCTTCCCCATGGACAACCCCTGAATTTCGGTTAGGCACAGGTTCTCATTGGAAATCATGGCCATTTCTACTTCCCAAGTTGCAATGTATTAGTAATCTAGTAAGAGGTCAGGTGCTGCTAGTGGGCAATAGGGCTCCTTGGAATGCGGAAGCATCAATGTTCAATCCGCAATGTTAAATTGTTGTTCAAAAAGAAGGATTTATGTGTAGAGATGCTTTCTATGCCTTCGGTGGACATTCATTTTGTCTTACAGACTCAGAGCCATCAGTTTGATGTAAGCAAGTTGGCAAACCTGCATTTAGATATAATGTCAAAGTGCCCCAAAGTATTTCTGAGGCAGTCTGACAATTTATTACATTTACTGCCTGAAGTAAGATGGATCACATATAAGAGTTTGCATGTGTTAGAAGTTATATTTAATGATGAGAAAAAGCATTCCAGATAGCCTTTCACTCTGTGTCACGCACTTCACTCGTCCCTCTGGGGGTCCCATTCCTCATCCCCGTGCCCCGAACACCCCTCGCCCCCTTGCCCGGTTCCGGGACTCACAGGCTCTCTCTTCGTCCCAGTTGCCATGGCGCCGATTACCACAAAGCTTGGGTCGGCATGCTGTATGCCCGCGGAGACGTCTGCCCCTTTGGCATCTTCCATGGTGGCTGCTAGACCGGCTTCTTCCACGTCACATGACCGCCACCTTCCGCTCACGTGTTTCTGGACTACACTCACGTGATGCGCTCGCGGGTCATGTGACCGGGAGGAAATAGCAGCACCAGTATTTAAACGGCTGTGTCGCGGTGCTTCGGTGCTTCACAGCTGTTTCTTCGGATTCCTGTACGGCGCTACTTACCTTTTGTCTCACCTTTTTGGATCTTGACCTCGGATTTGTTTCACGGACTGGCAACGGATAACCCTTGGCTCTGGTACTTACTTTTGGATCATTGTTACGACCACGGACTGCTTCACGGACTCCTACTACGTTCCGCCTTTCTTGTGCGGATTCTGGCATCAGGTGGGCCTGGCACTTGCAACGTTGCTGGGATCGCTACACACTGAAAAGAACAGCCTTGCTGGGTCCCGGAACCTTCCCCATAGGTACAACCGCTACTCCACAGACGCCTTTTGGTAAGACCGTTCCACTTACTTGTTGATTGGTTGTTGGTTCTGTTTTGGCTTGACACTTAACTGGTGTTTCCTTTACAGTGGTTCGGGGTTCCATGAGTACCGCAGTTCCGGAAGAACATCTCTCACCTGTGGCCTCAAAGGCTGTACAAAGAGTGACTTTGATTCTCTCTGTGCGGCACTTGTGGACAGAGGACTCTTCGGCTACACAACAGTCAAGACACAACAGACTGTGAAGCCATCCTGTCGTGTAGCTATGGAGGGAGCTGCGGATCACCCCTTGAACACTATGGTTCAGGCCAAAACCGTGTTACGTGCAGACATGGCCGCAGCAAATACAGTCATTCACCAACGCTTGGATACCATCCAGAGTGCTAAACACCCTCTACCCTCAGATGCTGAATTTGGGGATACTCCACCAGGCCCCCCGCCCGTCCAACCTCCCGTTCCACCCACTCCTAACCCCATCCCCGTAGTACTGCCCTCTCCTTTTCCTTTGGCCGCCCTGAGAGGTATCATGGGGATCCCGGCAAATTCAGAACCTTCCTGAATCAATGCAAGTTGCATTTTTTGTGTAGACCCTTGGCCTTTCCGGACTCCACCTCCAAGGCAGCCTTTACTCGCTCTCATTTAGCAGGCACTGCTGCTGCCTGGGCCAATCCACTCCTGGAAAACGACAACCCAGCCCTTTACGATTTTGACCTGTTGTTCACTGAGATGTCCCGAGTGTTCGATACACGCCATAAAGTCCAGTCCCGAGACCTGGAACTCCTGGACCTTGGGCAGGGTAGGGGGGTCTTTAAATGAATACATTAGTAAGTTCAACCAGCTTGCAGCCGAGACTTCCTGGCCCGAAACCAAAAAGGCCGTTGTGTATTATCGCGGCCTAAACAACGCCATGAAGGACGCCCTTGCGGTTGTTCCCTCCTTACCTACCTCTTACCATGATCTAGTCGATTTAACTCTGCAATTGGACGCCAGACGTTCTGAACGTAGGGCTGAGGCCAGTTTCATGCACACCACTGCCCCATCTCCTTCCACCTCGGCCCCCTCAAACACCAGTTCCGAACCAATGCAAATCGGGGGCATCAGGAGCCCGATCACACCCATAGAAAGGGAACGTAGGAGGGTGGATAATGCTTGCTATTATTGTGGTCTAACTGGCCATTACGTGAAGGAGTGTCCCCGTCACCCAAAGCTGAAACCATCAGGTTTTCGGAGTGCTCGACCCTAGACTCGGGGACTGGGTTGAGCGCTCCTTGTCATACCCCGAACCCTATGTTTGCTTTCGGTCGCATCAGACCCATACATGTGCAGGCCATTCTACAACCCACACCTGACATCACACACCCGGTTACAATTATCATAGATTCCGGGGCTACGGGTAATTATATGGACATCACGCTTGCCCAAACCCTGAACCTACCTCTCCTAGCCAAAACCCGGCCGGAACCAGTACAGGCAGTTGATGGGACTGCTCTGGTTTCCGGACCGATAAAACAACAGACTGCCCCAATGCTCCTGACCATACAAGCTATACACAGGGAGACCCTGAGTTTCTATCTCATCTCAATGCCCCAGTTCGGTGTAATATTGGGAATATCCTGGATACGGGAACACAACCCCTTAATCGACTGGAAAGAGGGTTCGGTGCATTTCGAATCCGATCTCTGTCAACACTTCTGTCTAACCGCAGCCACCAGCATTGAGACACCCGCTCAAGCATTGGGGGTCATGGCTCAATTATCTCTAGAGGATCCCGTTGTTCCCTCCACAGAACACCACACGGTTGGACTGGTCTCCACACTCATTCCGGCCCAATACCAAGACTATCTGGAAGTGTTCGACCATGGTTCATCGGAAGTCCTACCGCCACATCGTCCGTACGACTGCCCGATAGATCTGGTTCCAGACAGCGCTATCCCCACAGGTCGTATCTACTCCCTGTCCCCTACTGAGGATCTAGCTCTCAAGGAGTACATCCAAAAGTCCCTCCGTCTGGGCCAGATACGTCCTTCTACATCCCCGGCGGCGAGTCCCATTTTCTTCGTTCCCAAGAAGGAGGGTGACTTACGGCCTTGTGTTGACTACCGTAGACTCAATGCCATCACCAAGAAAGACCGCTACCCCATTCCACTAATCATGCACCTGTTGGACCATCTCACACACGCCACTGTTTTTAGCAAATTAGACCTCCGCGGTGCCTACAATCTGGTTCGTGTGCGTCCCGGGGACGAATGGAAGACCGCCTTTTGTACTCGCTATGGCTTGCATGAGTATACGGTCATGCCGTTCGGTTTGTGCAATGCTCCGGCCACGTTCCAGAGGTTCATGAACGACATCTTCTCTGACGTCCTGGACGTTTTTGTTGTGGTCTACTTGGAGGACCACCTGAAGGACCACGTACAGCACGTCAGGGAAGTGTTGTCTCGCCTACGGTCGCACTCCTTGTTTTCCAAACCCGAGAAGTGCCAGTTCCATGCCGACTCCGTAGAGTTTCTTGGTTTTCACATCTCGTCTGGGGGGCTAGCCATGAACAACTCCAAGGTTCGCGCGGTGCTGGATTGGCTGGTCCCCGATTCTTTGAAGGCGCTCCAGTCTTTCCTTGGCTTCGCTAATTTTTACAGACGCTTTATCTTTGGGTTTTCTTCTTTGGTGGCTCCCCTCACTTCCCTGACTAGCCCTCTCACACCCTTTCTATGGATGGACACACATCAACAGGCCTTCGAGGCTTTAAAGACAGCGTTCACTACTGCCCCCATCTTACAGCACCCAGACCCAGAACTGCCATTCATAGTGGAGGCTGATGCCTCATCCTTTGCACTAGGTGCTGTATTGTCACAGACTTGCCCTAACTCTGGCCGTCTTCACCCTGTGGCCTTCCATTCCCGTAAATTCACAGATGCCGAATCCCACTATACCGTGACCGAAAAGGAACTACTGGCGGTCATGGACGCATTCCGTGTTTGGAGGCATCACCTCTTGGGTGCTAAGCACCGTGTACAAGACCTGGCATCTCTGAAGTGTATCAACAGCAGGCAGGTCAGGTGGCATCTCTTCTTTGCGGCCTTCGACTTTGTGATCAAACATCGCCCGGGTACTACCCATGGCAAAGCCGATGCCTTATCGCGTTCCCTTGGGGGGGTGGCCTTGCTGACGTTTCCAGACACCCTTCTAGACGTCGGCAAGGTGGTTTGTTTGTGTACTCCAACCCTGCCCTTACTTGACGCGATACGGGATTGGTTCACCTCACACCCAGGCCAGTTGTCCGATTGGGATTTGGTGGTTCACGATGGTCTCCCCTTTGTTTCTGAACGTTTATTCATGCCCACGGTAGACACCCGCAATATGGCCTTGGAATGGTCTCACGACGCCCCGGTTCATGGTCATCCTGGTCAGAAACGCACCTTGGCGCTGCTGAGAAGGTGGTGCTGGTGGCTGTCTATGAGAAAGGATGTTGAATCTTACGTCAACGCATGTGCTGTTTGCGCACAGTGTAAGCACCGTAGGGGTCGCCCTGTGGGTCTCTTGCTTCCTTTACCTGTCCCTCCCAAACCGTGGCACATCTTGACCATGGACTTCGTCACTGACCTACCCCGGATCCGGGGCTTCGATACCTTGTGGGTGGTCATCGATTCCTTTTCTAAGATGGCTCGCTTTATCCCTTGTAAGGGCATCACCTTGGCACCTACACTGGCCCGGTTGTTCTTCGAGAATGTCTTTTGTCTTTTCGGGCTTCCCTCGGTTCTCGTCTCGGACAGGGGTTCGCAGTTTACCTTGCGTTTCTGGCGGGCCCTGACTAAGTTGCTCGGTATGGACGTCCGCTTCTCCTCAGCATATCACCCTGAGACGGATGGCCAGACCGAGCGACTGAACCAGACGCTGGAGCAGTACTTACGTTGTCTGACCCTACAGCTGCAGTCTTCTTGGTTGAACAAGTAGCATCTTGCGGAATTCGCGTACAACAACGCTGTCCATTCTTCCACTGGTTTCTCCCCATTCTACGTGCTTTATGGTCAGCACCCTCGTGTTCTGCCCTTCACGGATTTGCCTCCTTCAGCCAATCCGGCTGCCCTTGCATGTGTTAGGGACCTGGCCTCCGTCCACGCTCAGGTGTCGACTCATCTTGTCGAGGGCCAGGCGTCCATGAAGGCGCAGGCGGACAGGAAACGGGTGATGGCCCCGTTGTATACTGTGGGATCCAGCGTTTGGTTGTCCACCCGACATCTGCACTTGGTGGGTTGTCGCAAGCTTCTACCTCACTTTGTGGGTCCCTATACGGTTACTCGTGTTATCAACCCTGTGTCTTGTCGACTTGCTCTCCCGGGTTCCTGGCGGCTTCACCCTGTTTTCCACGTTTCTCTGCTCAAGCCCTGTCCCGCTCCCACACGGCTTTGCTCTCCTGTGGCCCCGGTGTTTCTGTCCACTCCGGATGTTTTTGAGGTCTCTGCCATTCTGGGTTCCCGTGTCTCTAGGGGGTGTCTCCAGTACCTTGTGGATTGGTCAGGGTATGGCCCTGAGGAGCGGTCCTGGGTCCCGGCCACTGATGTCCAGGCTCCCCGCCTGGTGGCGCGGTTCCATAGGGACCATCCTTCGTGCCCACGGGGTCATGGGCCTTTGGGGGGAGGCTCTGTCACGCACTCCACTCGTCCCTCTGGGGGTCCCATTCCTCATCCCCTTCCCCGAACACCCCTCGCCCTCTTGCCCGGTTCCGGGACTCACAGGTTCTCTCTTCGTCCCAGTTGCCACGGCGCCGATTACCACAAAGCTTGGGTCGGCATGCTGTTTGCCCGCGGAGACGTCTGCCCCTTTGGCGTCTTCCGTGGCGGCTGCTAGACCGGCTTCTTCCACGTCACATGACCGCCACCTTCCGCTCACGTGTTTCTGGACTACACTCACGTGATGCGCTCGTGGGTCATGTGACCGGGAGGAAATAGCAGCGCCAGTATTTAAACGGCTGTGTCGCGGTGCTTCGGTGCTTCACAGCTGTTTCTTCTGATTCCTGTACGGCGCTAATTACCTTTTGTCTCACCTTTTTGGATCTTGATCTCGGATTTGTTTCACGGACTGGCAACAGATAACCCTTGGCTCTGGTACTTACTTTTGGATCATTGTTACGACCACAGACTGCTTCACGGACTCCTACTGCGTTCTGCCTTTCTTGTGCGGGTTCTGGCATCAGGTGGGCCTGGCACTTGCAACGTTGCTGGGATCGCTACACACTGAAAAGAACAGCCTTGCTGGGTCTCGGAACCTTCCCCATAGGTACAACCGCTACTCCACAGACGCCTTTTGGTAAAACCGTTCCACTTACTTGTTGATTGGTTGTTGGTTCTGTTTTGGCTTGACACTTAACCGGTGTTTCCTTTACAGTGGTTCGGGGTTCCACGAGTACCGCAGTTCCGGAAGAATATCTCCCACCTGTGGCCTCAAAGGCTGTACAGAGAGTGACTTTGATTCTCTCTGTGCGGCACTTGTGGACAGAGGACTCTTCGGCTACACGACAGTCAAGACACAACACTCTGCCCCCTTGAGTACTCCCTGTGATGTCATATGGTCTGTTGGTAATGAAATGTCTGAAAAACCTTAACCCGCCGCCTGACCCTTTTCTTTATTGTCCTATTAAGGATAACCTTGTGTTGGAGTAAGTGGGAAACTGAATTGGGCCTTGTTTTTGAAGACAAAGATTGGGGTGATACAACCCACTACCATAAGAAGGTTTCCAGGAACGCCCGCTTCCAGCTTATTCAACTGTGCATCACCATTAGAGCGTACCTCACACCTGAAGCCATATCAAGATTCACAGGTGCTGGAACCCAATTATGCCCCAAATGCAGTGAACCCAGAGCGGGAATGACTCACATGTTCTGGGGCTGCCCAGTAATCAGGGAGTTCTGGTCACAAGTGAAGGGCAGAGTGGCTGGCGCAGACATCGTAGTTGAGGTGGACGAGCCTACGGCCTGCATCCTTGGCAGATATAGGCGAAACAGGAAGAACAAACCCCTGTCCAAGCTCACTGACCTTGTATACATTACAGCCAAAAGACGTATTGCCAGGGGGTGGAAAAGCCCCAGAGGTCCACACATGCCCCTATGGTGGGGAGACCTCACGAAGTGGATCATAGCTGAAACCGCGGCATGGGAAACAACTACCCATGTGCAGAGACTGGATTCCAGCGAGGAACTACACCGTTGGGTGGCCCTGACGGTGCCCTTGCTCCACCCTGAGGCGGATGATACGGAGCGGAGTGGAGAGAGTTGCCCGGATACGGGCACGGACTAGAGAGGAACAGTGAACTAACTGTGGTCTTGGGGGCAGGGGGAGGGTGGGGTGGGGTTTTGGGTCGTTTTCTTGATATGCTTGACCAATCGCCAATGATGTTTTTCTTTACTCTTTGTCTATCTCATGATGTTATTAAACCAATAAACAAATCCAAAAAAAAAAAAAAAAAAAAGAAAGGTTCTTGACGAGAAGGTTCATATGGATTTTAAGACCGTAGTGCTGGGTGCTGGGTAGTGGGGATTTGTTGGACGACCTGACTACTTCTCAGAAGAAATGGATCTTTCATGAGGCAATGGTGGGGAAGAAGCTAATTTTGAGACATTGGAAAACATCTACCCTGTTACTATTGAGGAATGGATTGCTGAGATGCATTCTCTAGCTGATATGGAGAGAGTGCTGTATCGGAGAGAAAAGAAAGAAGCATTATTTAATAAGATCTGGGGCAAATTTCTGTTACTGTATTAGATTTGTTTTATTGATTGTATCGTGGCTCCTGGGGGGAGGTGGGTGTTTCTGATGTATATAGTTAAGTTGATTTGATGTGATTATTGCATGATGTTTATATTTTATTGTAAATATGTTCGTGATATTGTAATCTTTTTAAAATAAATATTGCAAACCAAAAAAAAAAGGATAACCTTGTGTTGCCACAGATCTTGCCATAGAGAACGAGGGATGATGATATTCAATAGTACTTCCAGGCCTCAGTTCAATTCGAAATTGAACAGATTTACCCTATTCTTAAGATGCAGAGGCTGCATGAAGAGTTAATGTGATGCATAGGCTGAAATATAAAGTTTAATTACTATCCAAATGAAAGATAGTTTCATTGTTTCAGATTAGACAGCAAATTCATTTCCACATTGGCCCAGATTCCATAAACCAATGTTCTATACAAAAGAAACTAGAAGTTTGAGAAAGGGCAGTTGCACTAATGGTACAACATGGGTGACTAGGAATTGTGGCCAATTTCTTTATTAAATAAATAAATACATAAATACATGAATGTAAGTACTGGGAAGATGAAGAGGGTGTATGGTTTTCCTTTGCCAAAGGTTTGGGAACCTCCCATATGAACTCCAGTCCTGAGTGTTTCTTCTTTTAGCAGACTTTAATTAGGCGTTCCAAATGCAATTATATACATTAGATGGATGTTGAATAACATTGCACAGCTATGCTCCATCCCCTCCGGGGTCACTGGAGCAAGTTTATGGGCTCATGTCCAATGAACCGAGCAAACCCAAACCACCATAAATAATGGACTTCTGTATGACACTGGAAATTGTCATGGGGCGTGGATGAAAGCCGCTCAGCTGATCTAGCTGATCTAGCAGGATTTGAAGGACATTTCTCCTTGCAGAGGTGAGACAAACCTGTGGGAAGGCCTACCAGGTGCTATTCCCAAGTTATCTGTGATCAACTGACCATGAGGGTATTAAGATACTAGGCCTGGAAGACGGGTTAGGTTAGTTGGGTGCGATGGGGGGGGTTGCTACACCGCATTCCTTGAATTGCAAGCCAATGAATAAATCACCTCTGTTTGCCATCATCTGTATAAATGAGTGTGACTGATTTCTTTCACACTCTTTATACAGACTAACACCCTCAGTATAACCTCCAAGAACAAAACAACCCTGATCTGGTCCCCTGACCTACTGTCCTGTTCCCTTCCCTTTTAGCTCATCCTCCTGCATCCCTCCGCAACTCCCACCAACTATAATGAACTGTTCAACAGGTTCATCCTTCCATTGCCCGAATATCCCTACTTATGGTCCTTGGACCTATTAGATCATCCTGCCCCTAGTGTTGAAACTACACATAACACACTCAATAAGCAAACATGTATAAATGAATATGCAGCCATCATTGTCATTGCCTATATGTCTATTCAAGACCAAACAATCATCCCATAAGCATAGTAGCCACTTCAAAAGTAACTGTCTACCCCATTATATCTCACTGCACAATCTCATGAAATGGACTGCCTTTCCAATATCTCTGCTCTTTTCCAATTTGATATTAAAGATGCATATAACGGCCCATCTACTCTCTACTTTCATCAGAGATCATGGAATTTAGGGTTGGATGACCGGATTAAGGTTTGTGATCTGCACATTCCAAGTATAATCCCCCCAAAAAATCAAATCCAGGCGGCCCGGCAAGAACCTGTACAAGAATGAATCCTCTATTGTGCCTGTATTGTGTCGCTGCGGGTTGGAAACGTGTGGGTTTGGTGTGCTGCTCCCGACAGCTTACCCCAGCAAAGATGGAGGGTCAGGGAGAACTGTGCGAGCAGTCGCAGCTGACAGCGGGCTGTGCACATGGCTGTGCCCTGCATATCCATCCATGACCTCTTCTAGACATCACCATTGGAGACTGTGGCTGCCAGAGGCTTGTGTGGGGCAGGGCATGGGCTTTCAGCAGATCACGCGCTGAATAACACACCAGCAGGCGCGGCTCTGCAGATTTGAGGTCAGGTCCTAATCTGGCTCCCAATACCCATATGTATTCCCAGAGGCAGCTTCAAAATCGGGTTGACTCAATGGACTGAGAACATGGTGCGAGGCACAGTTGAGCTGCCGACCCCTCAGCATTATTTCACAATGCCCGCCTGCTGACATTAGTGCTGCAAAGTTCATCCTGCTTCCCAGTTATGCTGATGGGAGCCTGTGAGGAGTGTGGAGTATGGCGGTGACCGAGGGGAATAGAGCAGAACATAGGGGAGAATACATGTTATTGCTGAGATGGGTTTTAGACATACCCTGCCAGGCTGCATTCACAGAGACTGACTTTAGTGGGTGCCTGAGGTGGGAGCGGACCACTCAATTGGTGCTGGGAAATCTCCACCACTGCTGTCCCTCAGCTGGTTAAAATTATGATGAACGGTGCTGGAAAGGGGAAAGGGCCAATGGACACCATTACCAGTGGCCTGGCGAGAACTCTGCGACCTTAGGCACCTACGAGTAATGCTGACATGCAATTGCCAGCTGACATAACACCTACAGACCCCCTTAGGACTGCCATGCAGAGTAGTTTTGCTGCAGTCAACATGAAATTGAATGACATTGTGGCAAACATTTGCTCCCTGCGCTCCAAATTGGATGAAGAAATTGGGTGCATTATGGAGGCAGAAAACTGGAGTAGCAACACGGAAGACAAGGTTGAGCAGCATGATCACGACATAGCTGCATTGAAGAAGAAGTTAGTTGCGATTTGAGTGAAATGCAATTATCTGGAATTGCACTCCCAGCCCAATAATGTCCATATTGATGGTGTGCCAGAAAGCTCAGTGAAGGGGATGAAGGATTGGAGCTATTTATAAAGGAGCTCCTGAAACAACTGCTGGGGGTGACATCACTTTCAACTCAATTTCATGTGCAGCAGGCTCTTCGTTTCCTCGTGCTAGTATTGAAACCGGGTGCGCCCCCGCACATGATCGTTGCAAGTTGTTAAATTATAGAGACAGGGACCTCATTCTGAAACTGTCCAGAGAGTGTGGAAATCTGCAATTTGAATCAAATAAAATCCATATATATCTGGACTTTGCATCTGGTGTCCAGGTGATGTGAAGATCAAACAATCCAGTGAAATGATTGCGCAAGGCAGAGTCCGAACCTTTTCATATACCCTGCTAAGCTGCGTATACAACGTGGGGGTTGGACGCACTTCTTTGAAAACCAGCCAACACCATTACATATATTGAAGCATTGATCCTGCTTCCCCCATCTGATGCTGAAGAGTGAACATTTGGGTCATCTGACATGGCCCTTGCTTATGGAGGAACTAACCTAAGGCACAATGTGTTCTGATTGAAAACAAGCTGGGGCAATTGGCTGAACCTTATGTAAAGTTGCTGTTCGCACTGCAACCCAGGAGATTTCCGTTGATGTTGGTATGGGTATTCATCATCAAGTTGGGGGAGATGGTGAGGTAGGATATGGGAGGGGGAGTGGGAGATAGTGTGGTGGGATGTTCATATTGTTGGGTTTAGTTTAAAAGATCATGCAAATAGTATTTTGTCATGCATGTATGTATTGGTTATACAGCTATGTCCTATGGAGGGGTGCATGAATGACCATGGCTGGTGGGAATGAGCATGGGCTATCTGGGGCATTGACATTTAAAGCCTGGAATAGGTGGGGTCTGAATAGCCCAGCTAAGGCTAGGACGTTTGGTGATATACCTTGAGGGCCATGCCCCTAAGGTCCTCCTATTGCATGGACTGGTGCATGAGTCTTTTGCCACAAATGGGGCCGACAGAGATTCTACACAGCATACTCCTCGCATTCTTACGGATTGATGACACTAATACAACATACAATCATATTCACTGTGGATTGAAGCTATATCAATCCCTTGTGGAGATATGTTTTGTACACCGTACGGTCCGATCTGTTTTGTTGAAGGGCGTATTGGAAGGAGATTAACTCCTATGGCCCCAATTTAGACAACCCTGACTTTTGTGGGCTCTTGCTGAGACATTCATTGGGCATATGGAAATACTTGTGGTCTGGGGGGATATGAACATGATTTTAGATACTACCATGGACCGCTCATGCTCGTCGCCACTAACAGTGACAGCACAAATCCTTTGTCTGAATATGTTGCAACTGCACCTGATGGATGTCTGGAGAAGGATACACCCTTTATTGTGGAAGTATATGTACTACTTTACAGTTCACGATTCCACGTCATGGATCGATTATTGGCTTCTGTGTACAGTGCTGATGGGGTGGGTATGAAGGTGCTCATTACTTCTGTGCACATTCTTGGATCAGTCTCCCATTGTAATGTCACTAGTCTTCACTCACTTTTACAGACCCTGTCAGCAATGGCATACGTCACCTACAATGCTACTAGATCCTAATCTCACAGAATCATTGCATACCAAAATTGAAGAATTCTTTTGTAATAATGTGGGTTCTGTTATACTTTATTCTACAGTATGGAAAACATTGAAAGTGTCTATGTGGGGGAACTGTTATCATTGACTGCCTGGACACTGAAAATGATCAGATTGCAACTTCATGAGATGGAAAGAGATATTAGGTTAATTAAAAATGAATATGGTATGACAAATGACAAAGCACTATTGGGTTTAATTAAGGGCAACCTACTGAACTTCCAGGAACTGGCAGATAAGGAAGTATTATACATAACTAAGCTATTGCTCACTCTTAAATACGGTGAGGCTGATAGACCAGGAAGTGCTCTGGTGAGGGCAACTAGACAACATTCAACTCCCTGAATCATCACAGGCATCAATGGGGCCTCTGGGGCTACCTTGACTGCTGAAGATGAAATTAACACAGAATTTCAGGCATACTATGCAACACTATACTCCAATAAAGTGATAGGTTCAGCTGAAGATCTCATACAATATTTGGAGGGCATAGATCTTCCAGTGTTGGCAGAAGAGTTAATCCTGCTACTGAATGCACCTATCACATCCAAGGAAATAGCCACTGCTATCACTCCTCTGTCGTCAGGTGATGCACTGGGGTAGGACGGGCTGTGGGCTGAACTGTACAAAGAATATAGGGCTATACTTGCTCCAGATGTGTTAAAAGTATGGCAGGAGTTCCTTCCACTTTCCAGGCATGAGGCAATAATAATGGCCCTTTTGAAGCCTGGTAGGCTGCCAAATGAGGTTACTTTGTATCAGCCTCTATCACTAATAAATGCAGACGTGAAGATGTTTATGAAAATCTTGGTATGCAGACTTCTTAGTCAGCATTTATCCTGGCTCAATCTACAGCGCTTAATCTCAGGAGGCTTTTCGGTATCATTTCTCACATTGATCCACATGCTAAAGCTGTGGCGCTGTCCCTGGATGCCGAAAAAGCCTTTGACTCTCTATCAAGAAGGGACTTCATGAGGGTCCTTTGACATTATAGATTTGAGGATTTTTTTTCTCAGTAGTGTACAGCTTCTCTATTCCCGGCCCATGACCAGAGTATGAATTAATTCTACGCTGTCACCTACCATGGGTCTTCATGGAGGGACGCACCAGGGGTGCCTATTATCTCTCCTACTCTTTGCATTGACCATGGAGGCACTAGCTGTAGAACATCAGGGACAAACACGGGCACAGAGGAATATGAATGTCTGGACCCCCACAGGCCATATGACTGTGTGCAGAAGACACCTTGTTATATATCCACCACCAAGAGGTTAATCTTGGTCCTATGATGTATGAAGTCCATGCATTCTCTAGGCACTCTGGATATAGTATCAATAAGACAAAATCAGAGCTGTTGCCACTTACTAATGCTATGCTTCCTTTTACTGACCTGTTGGGGTTTCGCTGGGTGGATTCCCAATCTAAATATTTGGGCATTAAGATCTCTAGACAACAGCGTACTTTATATGCAGATATAATGAGTATTTGCAACATTTGGAGGATAAACATAGGATCCGGGCTATACTGCCAATCTCCCCATATGTTATACGTTTCTTGATGAAGATGATAGTCCCCCCTAAACTGTTAGATTTCTTCTGCAACATTCCCTTCTGGCCAGGCAGGGCCTTCTGCACATCTATATACTCCATGATGGTTGGGTTCTTATGGGGATCTGGTATAGCTAGAATGAGTTGGGAGAAGCTCCCAGAACCGTATGAGTGTGGCGGGCTAACAGCGCCTGATGTGGAACTATACTACCTGGTCTCTGAAGCACAATATGTGGGTGCCAGAGCCCAGCAGGGGCCTAGTGTGGCAGCCACCAGTAAGGGGGCCTATTTATCCAGTAGATGCCATCTCTGTCCCTCTTGTAGGAATATCAGATGGGGAAGAGTGGCACCTGCTGGACCAAAACGGCATCAGGAACAAACAAAGACCCGAAGACTACAACTCCCAGCAGCCCCGGGAGCAGCACACTCGGGGACTGGCACGCGGACAACGCCCCAGTTATCGCGCATGCACGAGACGGGTTCGCGCATGCGCAATCCCCGAAACCCTGTTCGCGCTCGACTTCCTCACGGGCGGACGCATCCCGCAGATTTCCGAGAGTGCACAACTCCTACGCGGAGCTCCGAAAGGGCACAACTCCTACGCGGGGCCATCCCTCGCCCAGACTACATCGCCGCGGCCCCGCGGCATTAAAGATAAGTACTTTATCAGATTTTCCCAGTTCCGAACCACTAACTGCATGAAGCCTCGGGGAGAGACTTACATGCCATTTTTGGGCATCAGGCGCATGATGTTACTAACCGCATGTAGAATTGTGTGCGAGCCAATCTGTGGTAGAAACAAGCTACGTGGATGCACGTAATAATTCCTTTTCATTTGACAGACGCAGCTCACGGTTTCCAAGGCACCGCTGGGGGGGCCCGCAGACAAAACCGGACATCAGACAAGTACCGAAGCTAAGTCTTTTACAGTTTCTTTGAGAAATACGTTTTGTGTCACTAACTGCCTGGTTACGTTTTGTGTCACTAACTGCCTGGAACTGGACCAGTACAAACCCAGACTGTGCTGTACAGGTGTTCCTAATGTGTAAGGTTCTCAAGCAATGGGTGGGCTGAGAACAAGCTCATGTAATTCAGTGCGATTGACACTGAAGTAAGTGTCAACTAACGGAGTCATTGCTGGAGTAAGCAATGCTTGGCATTAGCTTATGAATCAGTGTTAATAAGCTAAGCACATCACCCTACGCAGTGCAGCAAGACAGTGTATGATTGTTGAGATGCTCATGAGTGCATGCAAGAATGTATTGATCTAAGGTGTTTAGTGTGACCAACCAAGCATCAAGAGATCAGGAGCATGTCTTTCCCCTAACCCCTACCTGACCATAACATCTCCCTTAACCTCTACCCGGTGATCCTACAACCCCACACCTATCCAACCCGTGGACCCTAACCCTCTTTCCCCGTGGTGGTTGCGGTTTCCTGTGTGCATTAAGTCCCAGGCGCCAAAACTGCTAAAGGGAGGAAGGAGTTCGTGCTACTTCTGCGCTGGATCAAGAGCCTACGACAGTGGGATATTGGTATTCTCCTGAGCTTGAAGTTGTGCATTTGTTGCTTGAGAGGTATAGTGCTGCCCCTACTAGCCTTAAGGCTGTTATCTTTAGTGACAGTTACATTGACTCCTGCACCATTGATCTGGTTTGTACGACTGTTAATGCCTCAGCTAGGTTGTTTCACAGATTGAACCCATAGTGCTTTATCACATTGTTAAACCGTAATCATATAGTGCCTCCTTATTATGAATACTGGCCTAAGCCCATTCGCGTTACACAGAAAACTGTGTTTGCAAAGTTCCAATTTTGGGCTAACTTTGCCACCATTTTAAGACTCATCCACCATTTTGATTTCGACTCATGTTCCATGTTCTAAAATGGTGGACTGTGTTTTCGTCTTGCAGTCGAGCCGATTGACCTTTTAGTTTCATTAATGTTTAGGCTGACCAAGAGCAGATTGTTAAACTTATGCATAGTAACCTTGCGCTTCATACGAACTGTCATTTAAGTGTTGTCTGCACTCACAAGCCTCATCCTCGTATAAACACCAACACAATGGAAAGTAAACTCTGGTCATATGCTTTGGCTGAGCTGCATTGTAGCGACTCTTGGTATAAAGCTTACCGTGGATTTGAGAACCAAAAGCATAATTGTATTTTCATGGACATGTAAACTTGTTTAACCCTTTTTTTAACATTGTAACATCTGTCATGTGAACTAGGCACAAACTCTAGCCGCAAATTATTAACTTGGAGAGAGGCTGGACAATTTTGCTAAAATAGTATAAATATGTCTGTATTTAGATGTCCAGCACTCTCACTCCTCACTGTGTCTGCTGGTACACACTGCGAGGTGTTGGGAGCCAGATAGCTATCTGATTTGCTTTGTAAATTGTATAGTAATACATCATGTGATTGGCATATTTCATTTGTGGTACTAAGCCTCGATATTTCTTTGGTCTTTCAGATGGCGCCAGAATAGGGACCCTCAAGATTGATGCCACCTCGTTGAAGAGAAGGCGCTGCCATCGGACCGGAATTGGAGAGTGAGAAAAAAGAGGGCCCCTTTGTATGAGTCACAACACTGCGACAGTACTGCACAATTCGATCCCAGAAAATTGAGCACGCGGTTCGAGAGGGCATCTTGACGAGGGTCATCATATCGAGGTGGGCAGTTTTGCCGAAATTGCCAACTACGAGGGTCATCCTTTGTAATCCGATCAGACCGCCTTAGTCCTTTGTAATCAGGTGAGTCATGCCCCGATTCCTAAGTATCCTGATATTTGGTTGCAGTTTTGTCCTCAAGAGCACAAACGACGCCAGGTAACAATGGTGATCTGACATGCCTGGGAAATTGTCTGCCTGTTTCAGGGGTTTATTCCGCAGAGACAGACAATCTTTGAAATTTGTCCGACCAGCGCCAGAGGAGGGGTCGCTGCCATGTACTATGTATTGAAAGTACGGCATTGGTAGTACAGTATTCAATGATATTTGGCATAGACAAACTAGACATGCTTCCGAATTTCAGTGGCCAGTTCAGGGTAGTTTTGAGATTGCCCGTATAGGGTATTTAGAGTCTATATTGTTAAAGAAAAAAGCTTGGCCTGCATCATTTGATGTAATTTAGAATTGGAAAAAAGAAGCTATGCAGCGATTTTAGAGTAAAGAGAAACATGCACGTCGTCATATGTATATTTCAGCAAAGGCATTACTGTATGATCAACAGAAACAGTCAGAGTCTGTTAGAAACATGGGTAGGGCTTTCCAACTTGGTCTACAGAAAATATATTCGTCTAAAGATTTTCTTGCCTCAGACAAACAAATTGATAAGATTTTAAATGAACGTAGGACTGGTGCCACTGCACCGCCTCCTTATGTACCTCTTCCTGCTGTTTTACCTCTTCCCGCTGTTGCACCTCCTCCCGTAGCTGTCCCTGTTCTTCGCGTTGTTCCTGCGCCGCAAGCTGTTGCTCCTCTTCCTATTGTTGCTTCTCCTTCTGTATCTCCACCTTTACCGACTATTACTGTTCCAGTGATTCTGTCTTTGTTGCCAGTGGTAGTGTCTCCACTATCTGCTGTACAGGATTTGTCTGCTCTCTCTTTCCCAAGCGGTTCTGCCCCGCTTGTAGCAAATGAAGGGGCGAGTGCTGAATCAAAAGTAGTGACTCGTAGTACAGTTTCCAAAGATAAGAAGAGAGAATTGTATGCATGGGCTCAGAAATGTACAGAGAAAGGTGAAAAATCAGCTGTTTTAGCTACACTTCTTGATTTAGAAAGTATTCCCAAACAGAATGTTTTTATTGAGGGGGTGGGATTACACTTGGCCATAATGTGGAATAATTTGATGGACATGGATGTCCCACAAGGCTTAAGCGATTTCAATGTCTTGGCTTATTCAAGGGACCCTGCGGAGAAAGTAAATGAGCATGTTGAGAGGGTTTTTGAGTTTAGGAGGGAGTTAGAACGGTTGCAGAATGATGAAGTAGATGGTGATAGATTGGACGCTTTGTATGTGCAGAAACGGTTCCTTCCTCCTTGTAAATCAACAAGTGAAGAGACGAGAATTTGCACAAGGGATGCACTTGGATGAATTTCGGATGTGTCGATATCCCCCATAGAAGTATATGATATGTTTAGTCAGTATACTCAAGAAATGCACAAGAAAGTGTTACAGGTAATGGTAGAATACCTGCAGGATGAGTGTATGAAGAAAAATAATTGTTGTCCCACAGATTTGATGATTATTTATAAGAGAGCATTTGCGCCCGATACTGCTTTGACTACTTTGGCGCTCAATCTAGCCCTATTGCTTAACAAACATGCAGAGTTGCCTACTTCTCAAATGCCAATGAGAGAGGTTCCCTGACATTTGTTCCTAAAGTTGAGATTCCAGCTAATGTCACAACAGGCGCAGCATCCACTACTATTGAAGCCCATTATGTTTCACAATTCGTTCATGTCCCGTTCTCCAGACAGGAAGTGAACACTATTAGGCAGTCGATTCCAGACATTAGGAAAAATCCAACAGGGTTTTATAAAGAAATAGAATCTGTCTTGCATTTGTCAGTATTCACCCTGGGTGATATAGACTTGTTGTTCCCTGTGATCCTACCTGCTGATTTATAAAAACATATTAGGACTGTAGGTGATCAAGCAGGATTGGGTGACACGTGGGTTAACTTGGTGCGGTTAGATAGAGAAAGGAAAGCTGGTGAGAGACCACCACAGGTGATACTGGCATTACCAGACAGAATAGTAAGAAAATTAAAGACTCTGGTTCCCGATAGAAGTATTGTTTGGGACAAACTCACTGCTTGCACCCAAGGGAAATCTGAAGGTGCTACCAAATTCTTTAATCGGTTCGAAGAAGTATTTTCAGATTTTAGCGGACAGGATTTAAGCAGCGAGTCAGGGAAAAGGTTGTTTGTGGATACATTTGTGCGTGGATTGTTGCCTGATATCCAATCACAAATCATGACTTCCGAAAGTACTTGGCAAGCTAAATCACAGTCCGAAGTATTGCATATGGCACAGCATTACGAAAACAGAGTCAATAATGAAAAAGAGAGGATTGAAAAGAGGAAGGGAGATCTGAAAACTAAAGTATTGCTGCAAAAAGATAGTTAGAGGAACCAGAGGTGGGAGTACACAGTTTAGAGACCAGTTTTCTCCACAAAGTAATACACAGTTGGGACCTGTACACATGAACCATTGTGCTTATTGCAGACAAGAGGGTCATTGGCAAGCCCAATGCCCGATCCTTCAGCAGAGATCGAATAACACATATGGTATCATGGGTAGACGATCCAGAGGCTGCCCTGGATTAGGGGGTGCTGGTAGAAGCCAGTTCACTCAAAATCCACAGTCATTCTCGCAAGATAATCAGCAACCTAGCGAAGATAGTAGAAATATTTTCGATAATCCTTCAACTGCCTATCTTTCTGAGGATCTTGTCTTTGATGATATATTGTTTCGTTAGGACAGTCCAAAGCAGGATCTGGAACCGGTGCCTATTCCTGTCGATCAGAAAGGGCCCTACGTTGAGATGAAAGTGGGGAATAGGCAGCATCTATTTTTGATAGCTACAGTAGCACAGAAGTGTTCCATTGATCATTCACGGGTTCCAGATATTCCACTGTCAGGGCAGAATAACATTTCTGTAGGATTTTCTACCACGCCAGTGGTTAGTCCAGTTTCTCAGCCGGTACTGATTTCACTGGGGCCATTCATGGATCACTGTCCATTTCTTCTAATGACGAATTGTGGTGAGAATTTGTTGGGGTTGAATCTGTTGAAGGAATTAAATGTGGTAATTCATTGTTCTTCGGGTGGAGTACGTTTGACGATTTCACCCTAGCAATCTTCTGCCTCACAAATTTTGACTAGACCTTTACCGCCTGAATTTAGTAAAGTTCTGCCATGTTTTTGGGTGGTTGACGACAATGATGTCAGCATTTTGCAAATTGAACCTGTTAAAATTGTTTTGAAGTCAGGAGCTAAATTGACACATATTTCACAATATAAGATTTCAGTTGATGGTGAGCAAGCTCTAAAAAACATAGTTTCTGATTTTGTTCATTGTGGAGTGATTGAGGAAATTGCAGGAAGTTTGTTCAATAGCCCGATTTTAACAGTATAATATTGCTAAAATTGTATAAATATGTCTGTATTTAGATGACCAGAACTTTCACTCCTCACTGTGTCTGCTGGTACACACTGCAAGGTGTTGGGAGACAGATAGCTATCTGTTTTGCTTTGTAAACTGTACAGTAATAAAAGATACGTGTATCTTTTCATCCTGTGATTGGCGTATTTCATTTGTTGTACTAAGCCTCAATATTTCTTTGGTCTTTCAATAAGAGCATACCGCTCTGGAATGTTCTAGGTTTAACACCTACTTTAGATGCTGGTCTGCAAAAATCCTGGGTAGACAGCACTGTCTTAATATTGGGTGACCCATTTCCAGGTGGGATTTTTGTGACTCTTGAGGTCTTTATGACTAAACTTGGCAGCAGTTCTATTATGATTTTGCAATATTAAAAGATGAGAGTCGTGGCGAGATGGCTATGGCTGATTTTCTCTCACGAACCAGAAACCCACACACTCACAGATGCAATTGTTATGTGCGGAGTGCCCAGGCATCTAGTATCTAGATTATTCGGGCTGATGCTGAATGCTCAACCTTCAAATATTAGTGTAAGATTGAAATGGGAACACGACATGGGGGTCCAATTCTCAGATGCGCAGAGGCAGATATACTGTGCGCTTACAAATGATTTGTCAATATGTGCTCGATACAGACTTATCCCATGTAAGCTACTAAATCAGTTGCACTATTCACCAGTGAAAAGAGCTAAATTTACACAGATTGTCTCTGGTAAGTGCATGAAATGTGGCCGCTCTCTGGCAGACGCAATTTACATGTTCTTGAATTGCCCTGTATTGCCTGTTTCTGGGAAAGTGTGGCTGCAACCATTCACAAAATGTTGGACATTCCTCGTACATTAGCACCTGTCAAGTACACCTTAGGATACATAAGCGAAGGGTCAGTGGCAGTTAGACGATCTTTCAATGTAGCTTGTATTGTAGCCAAAAAATGTGTACTTTGCTATTGGAAATCCAAATGTGCCTCGACTCATGCAGAGTGGTTGTGTTATATTTTTCCTCGGATAGGTAAGGAATGTACATAGCCATAGTGCTTTGAAGTGCAGGCCCAAAGACATTTAGACACCCTTATGTTTTTACATAGCAACTACTTGAGGTATGATACAGTATTCTGGAACTAGGTTCTCTCTATTTTTCTTTACACAAATATACATTTAATGAACTGATAATAATAATGTTTGTCTAGTCTGACCTTCCATGAGTATTGGTCTATTGTACCCTGTTTTGTTTGCTTTTAAACTTAAATAAAGTATTTTTTTTTAAATATATGAAATCCAATTTGACAATTCACCAATCAAAATCACCATGGTCTTTTAGCAAAAAGCAACACAAGGGTAAAAAACTCATTAAAAGATGTATTTATTTGTATTGGCTGTTGTGTGGTTCTACAATGCAGAAACCCTTTTGCCATTTTGCACTTTAGAAAAAATGTATTTTCTTTTTTAAAAGATTATCAGGCCGATTCATGGAATAATTAGCGCGGCGCAAGTGGGCAAAAACGTGCGATTCGCAGTGGAATAGCGAAAATCGCAGTGAACGTGCGAAAATCGCACGAAAAGCAGCGCACGTCGATTCATGGAAGGCCGTGCGTGAGAAAACCAGCGGATGTGCGAAAAAAAAGTGCGCGGCGCACGTTGGCGCACGTTGGCGCACAGGCCATCTAACAGCGTGCGCCAGGTCACAGCGAAAATCGCACAGGCCACAGCGAAATTCGCACATAGCGCGGCGCACGCAATAAAAGTAGGCGGAACACGGGCGTAACACTCGGAATGGGGAACAACTAGCCAAAACGTGGGCGTCACGGGGGAAGTACAGGGCACAAGTGCGCGGAACGCCCACACGCTCGCCTACAACACGTATTCATGGAATAGAATAGGGGAAAAAAGCGCACGCTCAAACCAGCGCACAGGCACAAACACGACCGCCACAAGAAAGGAGGCGGTAGCGTCTCTGCGGCTGTAAGAAATGTGCGCCAAAAGGTGCGCCAACAAATAGCACCTATATACTGCCATGATGAATGTCCCATACTGTGGCCCTCCAGGAAAAATGACGTGCAAAGGGGTACCCACAAACACGGACACCCGCTGACAAAAAATACGTGTTACAGGGGTTCGCGTGAAGTTCCTCACGCGATCGGGCCTGGGGGAGCGGGCTACGTGTATTACAGGGGTTCGCGTGAAGTTCCTCACGCGATCGGGCCTGGGGGAGCGGGCTACGTGTACTTCAGGGGTTCGCGTGAAGTTCCACACGTGATCGGGCATGGGGGAGCGGGCTACGTGTATTACAGGGGTTCGCGTGAAGTTCCACACGCGATCGGGCCTGGGGGAGCGGGCTACGTGTATTACAGGGGTTCGCGTGAAGTTCCTCACGCGATCGGGCCTGGGGGAGCGTGCTACGTGTATTTCAGGGGTTCGCGTGAAGTTTCACACGCGAATAGCCTGGGCGCGTGAATTTGAGGGGTTCGCGTGAAGTTCCACACGCGATCGGGCCTGGGGGAGCGGGCTACGTGTATTACAGGGGTTCGCGTGAAGTTCCACACGCGATCGGGCCTGGGGGAGCGGGCTACGTGTATTACAGGGGTTCGCGTGAAGTTCCTCACGCGATCGGGCCTGGGGGAGCGTGCTACGTGTATTTCAGGGGTTCGCGTGAAGTTTCACACGCGAATAGCCTGGGCGCGTGAATTTGAGGGGTTCGCGTGAAGTTCCACACGCGATCGGGCCTGGGGGAGCGGGCTACGTGTATTACAGGGGTTCGCGTGAAGTTCCACACGCGATCGGGCCTGGGGGAGCGGGCTACGTGTATTACAGGGGTTCGCGTGAAGTTCCTCACGCGATCGGGCCTGGGGGAGCGTGCTACGTGTATTTCAGGGGTTCGCGTGAAGTTTCACACGCGAATAGCCTGGGCGCGTGAATTTGAGGGGTTCGCGTGAAGTTCCACACGCGATCGGGCCTGGGGGAGCGGGCTACGTGTATTACAGGGGTTCGCGTGAAGTTCCTCACGCGATCGGGCCTGGGGGAGCGTGCTACGTGTATTTCAGGGGTTCGCGTGAAGTTCCTCACGCGATCGGGCCTGGGGGAGCGTGCTACGTGTATTTCAGGGGTTCGCGTGAAGTTTCACACGCGAATAGCCTGGGCGCGTGAATTTGAGGGGTTCGCGTGAAGTTCCACACGCGATCGGGCCTGGGGGAGCGGGCTACGTGTATTACAGGGGTTCGCGTGAAGTTCCTCACGCGATCGGGCCTGGGGGAGCGTGCTACGTGTATTTCAGGGGTTCGCGTGAAGTTTCACACGCGAATAGCCTGGGCGCGTGAATTTGAGGGGTGCGCGGGAAGTTCCTCACGCGATCGGGCCTGGGGGAGCGGGCTACGTGTATTACAGGGGTTCGCGGGAAGTTCCTCACGCGATCGGGCCTGGGGGAGCGGGCTACGTGTATTTCAGGGGTTCGCGTGAAGTTCCACACGCGATCGGGCATGGGGGAGCGGGCTACGTGTATTACAGGGGTTCGCGTGAAGTTCCTCACGCGATCGGGCCTGGGGGAGCGTGCTACGTGTATTTCAGGGGTTCGCGTGAAGTTCCACAGGCGAATAGCCTGGGCCCGGGTATTTCAGGGGTGCGCGGGAAGTTCCACACGCGAATAGCCTGGGCGCGTGTATTTCAGGGGTGCGCGGGAAGTTTTACACGCGAATAGCCTGGGCGTGTGTATTTCAGGGGTGCGCGGGAAGTTTTACACGCGAAAAGCCTGGGCGCGTGTATTTCAGGGGTGCGCGGGAAGTTAAACACGCGATTTCTGCACGGTACGTGTATTTCAGGGGTGCCGGGGAGTCCCACATGTGATTTGACAGTGTGGGTCCTCCCAGGTGTACCCTGTACACCCTCCACGGCCCCTGCAGGCAGCCCACACCACAGGGGACTACCCTGCATCCCTGGTCATGTCCCGCAGGCAGCCCACCCAACATGGGCATGCCCCCCAGCAAAGGCACATGTCTCCTTGAACTAATGAACACCAACACATGTCCCCTTGCACCCCCACCCCCCAGCACTGTGGGGCACATGCCAGCAGTCCCCCACCCATGTCCAACTCATGTCTCCCACCACCCCCACCCCCCAGCCACCAGGGTCACCCTCCACCAGGGCCCCACTCATGTCTCCCACGACCCCCACCCCCCAGCACTGTGGGGCACCTGCCAGCAGGCCCCCACCCATGTCCAACTCATGTCTCCCACCACCCCCACACCCCAGCACTGTGGGGCACCTGCCAGCAGGCCCCCACCCATGTTCAACTCATGTCTCCCACCACCCCCACCCCCCAGCACTGTGGGGCACCTGCCAGCAGGCCCCCACCCATGTCCAACTCATGTCTCCCACCACCCCCACCCCCCAGCCACCAGGGTCACCCTCCACCAGGGCCCCACTCATGTCTCCCACCACCCCCACCCCCCAGCAGTGCAGGGTCACCCTCCACCAGGGCCCCACTCATGTCTCCCACCACCCCCACCCCCCAGCACTGTGGGGCACCTGCCAGCAGGCCCCCACCCATGTCCAACTCATGTCCCCCACCACCCCACCCCCCAGCACTGTGGGGCACCTGCCAGCAGGCCCCCACCCATGTCCAACTCATGTCTCCCACCACCCCCACCCCCCAGCCACCAGGGTCACCCTCCACCAGGGCCCCACTCATGTCTCCCACCACCCCCACCCCCCAGCACTGTGGGGCACCTGCCAGCAGGCCCCCACCCATGTCCAACTCATGTCTCCCACCACCCCCACACCCCAGCACTGTGGGGCACCTGCCAGCAGGCCCCCACCCATGTTCAACTCATGCCTCCCACCACCCCCACACCCCAGCACTGTGGGGCACCTGCCAGCAGGCCCCCACCCATGTCCAACTCATGTCTCCCACCACCCCCACCCCCCAGCCACCAGGGTCACCCTCCACCAGGGCCCCACTCATGTCTCCCACCACCCCCACCCCCCAGCAGTGCAGGGTCACCCTCCACCAGGGCCCCACTCATGTCTCCCACCACCCCCACCCCCCAGCACTGTGGGGCACCTGCCAGCAGGCCCCCACCCATGTCCAACTCATGTCCCCCACCACCCCACCCCCCAGCACTGTGGGGCACCTGCCAGTAGGCCCCCACCCATGTCCAACTCATGTCTCCCACCACCCCCACACCCCAGCACTGTGGGGCACCTGCCAGCAGGCCCCCACCCATGTTCAACTCATGTCTCCCACCACCCCCACACCCCAGCACTGTGGGGCACCTGCCAGCAGGCCCCCACCCATGTCCAACTCATGTCTCCCACCACCCCCACCCCCCAGCCACCAGGGTCACCCTCCACCAGGGCCCCACTCATGTCTCCCACCACCCCCACCCCCCAGCACTGTGGGGCACCTGCCAGCAGGCCCCCACCCATGTCCAACTCATGTCCCCCACCACCCCACCCCCCAGCACTGTGGGGCACCTGCCAGTAGGCCCCCACCCATGTCCAACTCATGTCTCCCACCACCCCCACACCCCAGCACTGTGGGGCACCTGCCAGCAGGCCCACACCCATGTTCAACTCATGTCTCCCACCACCCCCACACCCCAGCACTGTGGGGCACCTGCCAGCAGGCCCCCACCCATGTCCAACTCATGTCTCCCACCACCCCCACCCCCCAGCCACCAGGGTCACCCTCCACCAGGGCCCCACTCATGTCTCCCACCACCCCCACCCCCCAGCACTGTGGGGCACCTGCCAGCAGGCCCCCACCCATGTCCAACTCATGTCTCCCACCACCCCCACACCCCAGCACTGTGGGGCACCTGCCAGCAGGCCCCCACCCATGTTCAACTCATGCCTCCCACCACCCCCACACCCCAGCACTGTGGGGCACCTGCCAGCAGGCCCCCACCCATGTCCAACTCATGTCTCCCACCACCCCCACCCCCCAGCCACCAGGGTCACCCTCCACCAGGGCCCCACTCATGTCTCCCACCACCCCCACCCCCCAGCAGTGCAGGCTCAACCTCCACCAGGCCCCCACTCATGTCCCCCTGCACCCCCACCCCCCTGCCACCATGTGCAGCCCCCACCAGGTCCTCACAATCCCCAATCATGTGCGTAATGGTCAGCCTCCACAGCCAAAAAGACCTACCAAGTAACCCATTCACCCACATGGAAATGGAAATCACATGTTACACCCCCAATGTACATGAAGCAAATGAACCCATGTCCGTCACACACATATTTTCAAATTGAATGGGAAAACACACAACATGACATGCATGAAACCAAGGAGATGAAACCACACAGTGAACAATGGAAAAAAAAATGTATTGAAAAAAATACAAATGCCAAAGAAAGAAAACTAACTACAATTTAAATGTGAAAAAATAAGCTGCATGTCCGCATAAAAACACAAAACTAGAAAATCAAATCAAAAAAAATGTCCAAAGTGAAATGTAAAAAGTCTCCATGCAACAAAGAACTATGTACAAAAATAACAAGGGTCCATCATCACAACTGAACTAAGGAAACCTCCTAAAAAACCTACCTAAATATCAACTATATACAAAAAGTGGAGCAGTGTCCGTCGACTCCAAATAATAATAAGAACGAAAGGAAACCTAAAACTAAAGAACTATATACAAAGGCGGCGGGCAAGTCCAGCGGCTCACTCTGTGGTGTTCCGGGCCAGGGCATCATCGAACTCCTGTTCGATGTCCCGGAGGCGGTCCAGTTCCATGGCCCCGAGGGTCCGCAGGGACGACGCCGTGTCCACCTCCAACCCCCTGCGGATTGCCTCGAGGCACTCGGCCCGCCTCAGGGCCCTCCGCATGGAGTTCTCCGCCCTGACCATTGTGAGCCGCGCCTCTTCCGCCCGCCGCCGCTCCGCACCTATGGCGTGGCACAACCGCTGCCACACGGAAGACACTCTCTGTCCTGGGTCCTCCTGCCCTCCGGCCGATGCCTGCCCCTCCGATGTCGAAGGCCCCGAGCCTTCATGGCTCCCACCATCTTGCTGCTGCTGCTGCTCTGCCTCTGCCCGTGCACTGCCTCCTGCTGCCTGCACATCCTCCGCCGGCTGGGGTGCACCTGTTGATGTGGCCACCCCTGCTGGACGTCCGACTCCCGACTGTGGCAGGGATGCCTCCTCCACCAGCCTGGCCGCACTGTCAGAGGCAGCTCCACAGGGCACCCAGGTGACTGATGGGTGGGAAGATGGCACAGAGGACGACTGGCGCGTAGGGGGTCCAGTTGAGGAGGGGGTCGGAGCAAGCCCCATCAGACAGCGGAATCCGGTCTGGGTGACCTGTCCCAGCAGGCTGACGTGGTCAACGAGCCATTCGAGATGACGTGCAGTCTCTCCATGAAAAGACTGCAGGTCACCTCGCATGGCCCGTTGACGCAACGCCACACCAGCCAGGACAGGCTCAACCCGGACCTGGATAGCCACGTCCGCAGGCAGAGGAAGGCCAGTTGACGTCAGCTCATCCCCTGCCTGAAAACAGGTCTGGACGTAGGCATCCCTGCTGGTGCAAGATGATGCAGGGACAGGATCGGGGACAGGATTGCACACAGGCACCTCCGCGGCCGCCTGTGCTGCCTCCTGTCCCTGGTCCTGGACTGCACCACTAGCACCAGTGGGATCCCCACCTCCAGACCCCGTCTCTGGTGCTTGCGCGGCCCCCTCCTCCACCAAACCCCCCACCAACCTGGATGACTCTGTGCCATCTTCCCCTGTTGGGCCCTGTGGGGTCCCAGCTGCCCCTTCTGCTGCCGAGGAGTCCAACTGCAACCTCCGCCTCTTGGACCTCCCCCCGGCAGCTGCGGCCTGGGACGCGGCACCGGACTCCTCACTCCCCGACGAGATGACAACACGGGAGGGGAGCCGGGCCTTGCGTCTCCGGCTGGCGGTCGGATCCCCGCCGCTGTGCTCCACAGCACCTTCTCAGCCCTCTTCATCAGTTGACGCTGCAGACAGGGAGAAACAAAACACAGGCATCAGGGCACTGTACAATGGACACATACACGCATGACAGTTGCACATGAGTGGCATTGGCAAACCTCAGACATGTCATCACAATCCCCAACACACATGTCATTGCAACTGGCACACATGAGCCATACCACAGCCATATCGCAACTGCCACCACCATCCCTACACATACAACAGCATCAGCAGCCAAAGGGGAGCCATACATCACATGCAACACAGGAAGTGCAACACACATGTACACACACCACCACACTTGCATGCATGTCTACACCTCTGCCAAGTGTTGCACTGTTCAGACGGGCATCCATGTCACATCTGCCAATCAGGCTTCCACATACCGCTGTCACATGCATCCATGTAGCATCACTGTTGCACCTTTGACAAATACACACACATGCACATGTACACAGTGCTCATACATGCAGCCGAAAACAACATACATGCCTGACATCACGGACATGTCTACTTACATACACATTCATCCAAACATGTGTGCACGCACAACTGCATTTGCCATGCAAGCCCACACACACAAGCACCATCCATGTCTCACACATTACAGCCCTCGCATGTGTCAGCCCCACGGCCCTGTACACCCCCACCCATACTCCACCCCATACAAACAGATGTGCAACCGGCACAATGGGGAATGATCACCACACGCCCTGCTCACAACCAGGATGCATGTACACTCACCGCTCGACTCCAGACGGCTCTGCTTCTCTAGGACCTGGACGTGGAGCGCTGGGGATATGCATTCCAGGACCCCCATCTGTTCTTCCGACAAGTGGCCCCGGCGCCCCTTGGCATCCGCTGCCTTCAAGAGGCGCCGGGCCTTGTTCAGGGTCCTGGACCTGAAGTCCTCCCAGCGCTTCCTGACATGTTGTAAGTCCCGGACTGCCACCCCCTCCGCGTTGATGGCAGTCACGATGTCTGTCCAGATCCGAGTCCGTCCTTCCTTGTCGGCGCGGGAACTTCCAAAGAGGGCATCATACTGCCCCAGGACTTGCTCCACCAGGACACCAACTTCGGTGGCACTGAAGCTGGTGCCCCTCTGCCTCTCTGGCCGGGGGTTGTCAGTGGTCACAGATGGTGTTAGCCCCGACATGACAACCCCAGAGGCAGGAGTGGGTGGGCAACTGGGTCCTGGGGCTGGGCTGTGGAGCGATGGGATTCCAGTCGGGAGTCTTCTGTTCCAGCAGGGGTGGTCACAGCAACAGCACCCCTGGCTGATGTGCAGGCAGCAAATGGCAGTGCACGTGGGCAGCAGGCAGTCAGGCAGCAGCAGATAGCAGGTGGGAGCGTGCTCGGGGCTCTGGGGGGCAGTAATTCGGCCTTCTGGGCAGGAGCGTGGTCTCCCGTGTGCTCACGCGTGGCCAGCTTGGTACGGAGTGAATTGGCACGTGAAAATCCTGCACGTCAGCGTGAAAACCGAGGAAAGGCCCTAAGCGCGTAAGCGCGTCAGCACGCATACGCGATTCCATTGGACCAAAGGCCCTCAGCGCGTAAGCGCGTCTGTGACGTGACCCGCACGGGTGTTTCCCACACTGCACGTGATGACAGAGCACACGTGGAAAGACTGCACGTCAGAGTCTCATCGCGTGTGATTGGTGGAAATGGCCGTACACCGGGATACAGGTGCGCTGACGTGCTTGCGTGTGTAAGTGTCCGCGCACACCTCATATACACGTACATAGGCCAATCGCGTGTACACGCACTTTTGTCCAATTACACGCGATGAGACTCTGACGTGCAGTCTTTCCACGTGTGCTCTGTCATCACGTGCAGTGTGGGAAACACCCGTGCGGGTCACGTCACAGACGCGCTTACGCGCTGAGGGCCTTTGGTCCAATGGAATCGCGTATGCGTGCTGACGCGCTTACGCGCTTAGGGCCTTTCCTCGGTTTTCACGCTGACGTGCAGGATTTTCACGTGCCAATTCACTCCGTACCAAGCTGGCCACGCGTGAGCACACGGGAGACCACGCTCCTGCCCAGAAGGCCGAATTACTGCCCCCCAGAGCCCCGAGCACGCTCCCACCTGCTATCTGCTGCTGCCTGACTGCCTGCTGCCCACGTGCACTGCCATTTGCTGCCTGCACATCAGCCAGGGGTGCTGTTGCTGTGACCACCCCTGCTGGAACAGAAGACTCCCGACTGGAATCCCATCGCTCCACAGCCCAGCCCCAGGACCCAGTTGCCCACCCACTCCTGCCTCTGGGGTTGTCATGTCGGGGCTAACACCATCTGTGACCACTGACAACCCCCGGCCAGAGAGGCAGAGGGGCACCAGCTTCAGTGCCACCGAAGTTGGTGTCCTGGTGGAGCAAGTCCTGGGGCAGTATGATGCCCTCTTTGGAAGTTCCCGCGCCGACAAGGAAGGACGGACTCGGATCTGGACAGACATCGTGACTGCCATCAACGCGGAGGGGGTGGCAGTCCGGGACTTACAACATGTCAGGAAGCGCTGGGAGGACTTCAGGTCCAGGACCCTGAACAAGGCCCGGCGCCTCTTGAAGGCAGCGGATGCCAAGGGGCGCCGGGGCCACTTGTCGGAAGAACAGATGGGGGTCCTGGAACGCATATCCCCAGCGCTCCACGTCCAGGTCCTAGAGAAGCAGAGCCGTCTGGAGTCGAGCGGTGAGTGTACATGCATCCTGGTTGTGAGCAGGGCGTGTGGTGATCATTCCCCATTGTGCCGGTTGCACATCTGTTTGTATGGGGTGGAGTATGGGTGGGGGTGTACAGGGCCGTGGGGCTGACACATGCGAGGGCTGTAATGTGTGAGACATGGATGGTGCTTGTGTGTGTGGGCTTGCATGGCAAATGCAGTTGTGCGTGCACACATGTTTGGATGAATGTGTATGTAAGTAGACATGTCCGTGATGTCAGGCATGTATGTTGTTTTCGGCTGCATGTATGAGCACTGTGTACATGTGCATGTGTGTGTATTTGTCAAAGGTGCAACAGTGATGCTACATGGATGCATGTGACAGCGGTATGTGGAAGCCTGATTGGCAGATGTGACATGGATGCCCGTCTGAACAGTGCGACACTTGGCAGAGGTGTAGACATGCATGCAAGTGTGGTGGTGTGTGTACATGTGTGTTGCACTTCCTGTGTTGCATGTGATGTATGGCTCCCCTTTGGCTGCTGATGCTGTTGTATGTGTAGGGATGGTGGTGGCAGTTGCGATATGGCTGTGGTATGGCTCATGTGTGCCAGTTGCAATGACATGTGTGTTGGGGATTGTGATGACATGTCTGAGGTTTGCCAATGCCACTCATGTGCAACTGTCATGCGTGTATGTGTCCATTGTACAGTGCCCTGATGCCTGTGTTTTGTTTCTCCCTGTCTGCAGCGTCAACTGATGAAGAGGGCGGAGAAGGTGCTGTGGAGCACAGCGGCGGGGATCCGACCGCCAGCCGGAGACGCAAGGCCCGGCTCCCCTCCCGTGTTGTCATCTCGTCGGGGAGTGAGGAGTCCGGTGCCGCGTCCCAGGCCGCAGCTGCCGGGGGGAGGTCCAAGAGGCGGAGGTTGCAGTTGGACTCCTCGGCAGCAGAAGGGGCAGCTGGGACCCCACAGGGCCCAACAGGGGAAGATGGCACAGAGTCATCCAGGTTGGTGGGGGGTTTGGTGGAGGAGGGGGCCGCGCAAGCACCAGAGACGGGGTCTGGAGGTGGGGATCCCACTGGTGCTAGTGGTGCAGTCCAGGACCAGGGACAGGAGGCAGCACAGGCGGCCGCGGAGGTGCCTGTGTGCAATCCTGTCCCCGATCCTGTCCCTGCATCATCTTGCACCAGCAGGGATGCCTACGTCCAGACCTGTTTTCAGGCAGGGGATGAGCTGACGTCAACTGGCCTTCCTCTGCCTGCGGACGTGGCTATCCAGGTCCGGGTTGAGCCTGTCCTGGCTGGTGTGGCGTTGCGTCAACTGGCCATGCGAGGTGACCTGCAGTCTTTTCATGGAGAGACTGCACGTCATCTCGAATGGCTCGTTGACCACGTCAGCCTGCTGGGACAGGTCACCCAGACCGGATTCCTCCGTCTGATGGGGCTTGTTCCGACCCCCTCCTCAACTGGACCCCCTACGCGCCAGTCGTCCTCTGTGCCATCTTCCCACCCATCAGTCACCTGGGTGCCCTGTGGAGCTGCCTCTGACAGTGCGGCCAGGCTGGTGGAGGAGGCATCCCTGCCACAGTCGGGAGTCGGACGTCCAGCAGGGGTGGCCACATCAACAACTGCACCCCAGCCGGCGGAGGATGTGCAGGCAGCAGGAGGCAGTGCACGGGCAGAGGCAGAGCAGCAGCAGCAGCAAGATGGTGGGAGCCATGAAGGCTCGGGGCCTTCGACATCGGAGGGGCAGGCAACGGCCGGAGGGCAGGAGGACCCAGGACAGAGAGTGTCTTCCGTGTGGCAGCGGTTGTGCCACGCCATAGGTGCGGAGCGGCGGCGGGCGGAAGAGGCGCGGCTCACAATGGTCAGGGCGGAGAACTCCATGCGGAGGGCCCTGAGGCGGGCCGAGTGCCTCGAGGCAATCCGCAGGGGGTTGGAGGAGGACACGGCGTCGTCCCTGCGGACCCTCGGGGCCATGGAACTGGACCGCCTCCGGGACATCGAACAGGAGTTCGATGATGCCCTGGCCCGGAACACCACAGAGTGAGCCGCTGGACTTGCCCGCCGCCTTTGTATATAGTTCTTTAGTTTTAGGTTTCCTTTGTTTTTTCTTATGATTTGGAGTCGACGGACACTGCTCCACTTTTTGTATATAGTTGATATTTAGGTAGGTTTTTTAGGAGGTTTCCTTAGTTCTGTTGTGATGATGGACCCTTTTTATTTTTGTACATAGTTCTTTGTTGCACGGAGAGTTTTGGCATTTCACTTTGGACAAAATTTTTTGGATTAGATTTTCTAGTTTTGTGTTTTTATGCGGACATGCAGCTTCTTTTTTCACATTTACATTGTAGTTAGTTTTCTTTCTTTAGCATTCGTATTTTTTTCTAATACATTTTTTTTTACATTGGTCACTGTGTGGTTTCATCTCATTGGTTTCATGCATGTCATGTTGTGTGTTTTCCCATTCAATTGGAAAATATGTGTGTGACGGACATGGGTTCATTTGCTTCATGAACATTGGGGGTGTAACATGTGATTTCCATTTCCATGTGGGTGAATGGGTTACTTGGTAGGGCTTTTTGGCTGTGGAGGCTGACCATTACGCACATTGTGAGGACCTGGTGGGGGCTGCACATGGTGGCAGGGGGGTGGGGGTGGTGGGAGACATGAGTGGGGGCCTGGTGGAGGGTGCCCCTGCACTGCTGGGGGGTGGGGGTGGTGGGAGACATGAGTGGGGCCCTGGTGGAGGGTGCCCCTGCACTGCTGGGGGATGGGGGTGGTGGGAGACATGAGTGGGGCCCTGGTGGAGGGTGACCCTGGTGGCTGGGGGGTGGGGTGATAGGGGACATGAGTGGGGGCCTGGTGGAGGCTGCCCCTGCACTGCTGGGGGGTGGGGGTGGTGGGAGACATGAGTGGGGGCCTGGTGGAGGGTGCCCCTGGTGGCGGGGGGGTGGGGGTGATAGGGGACATGAGTGGGGGCCTGGTGGAGGCTGCCCCTGCACTGCTGGGGGGTGGGGGTGGTGGGAGACATGAGTGGGGCCCTGGTGGAGGGTGCCCCTGCACTGCTGGGGGGTGGGGGTGGTGGGAGACATGAGTGGGGCCCTGGTGGAGGGTGCCCCTGCACTGCTGGGGGGTGGGGGTGGTGGGAGACATGAGTGGGGCCCTGGTGGAGGGTGACCCTGGTGGCTGGGGGGTGGGGTGATAGGGGACATGAGTGGGGGCCTGGTGGAGGCTGCCCCTGCACTGCTGGGGGGTGGGGGTGGTGGGAGACATGAGTGGGGGCCTGGTGGAGGGTGCCCCTGGTGGCGGGGGGGTGGGGGTGATAGGGGACATGAGTGGGGGCCTGGTGGAGGCTGCCCCTGCACTGCTGGGGGGTGGGGGTGGTGGGAGACATGAGTGGGGCCCTGGTGGAGGGTGCCCCTGCACTGCTGGGGGGTGGGGGTGGTGGGAGACATGAGTGGGGCCCTGGTGGAGGGTGACCCTGGTGGCTGGGGGGTGGGGGTGGTGGGAGACATGAGTTGGACATGGGTGGGGGCCTGCTGGCAGGTGCCCCACAGTGCTGGGGGGTGGGGGTGGTGGGAGACATGAGTTGGACATGGGTGGGGGCCTACTGGCAGGTGCCCCACAGTGCTGGGGGGTGGGGGTGGTGGGAGACATGAGTGGGGCCCTGGTGGAGGGTGACCCTGGTGGCTGGGGGGTGGGGGTGGTGGGAGACATGAGTTGGACATGGGTGGGGGCCTGCTGGCAGGTGCCCCACAGTGCTGGGGGGTGGGGGTGGTGGGAGACATGAGTTGGACATGGGTGGGGGCCTACTGGCAGGTGCCCCACAGTGCTGGGGGGTGGGGGTGGTGGGAGACATGAGTGGGGCCCTGGTGGAGGGTGACCCTGGTGGCTGGGGGGTGGGGGTGGTGGGAGACATGAGTTGGACATGGGTGGGGGCCTACTGGCAGGTGCCCCACAGTGCTGGGGGGTGGGGGTGGTGGGTGACATGAGTTGGACATGGGTGGGGGCCTGCTGGCAGGTGCCCCACAGTGCTGGGGGGTGGGGGTGGTGGGAGACATGAGTTGGACATGGGTGGGGGCCTACTGGCAGGTGCCCCACAGTGCTGGGGGGTGGGGGTGGTGGGAGACATGAGTTGGACATGGGTGGGGGCCTGCTGGCAGGTGCCCCACAGTGCTGGGGGGTGGGGGTGGTGGGAGACATGAGTGGGGGCCTGGTGGAGGGTGCCCCTGCACTGCTGGGGGGTGGGGGTGGTGGGAGACATGAGTGGGGGCCTGGTGGAGGGTGCCCCTGGTGGCGGGGGGGTGGGGGTGATAGGGGACATGAGTGGGGGCCTGGTGGAGGGTGACCCTGGTGGCTGGGGGGTGGGGGTGGTGGGAGACATGAGTTGGACATGGGTGGGGGCCTGCTGGCAGGTGCCCCACAGTGCTGGGGGGTGGGGGTGGTGGGAGACATGAGTGGGGCCCTGGTGGAGGGTGACCCTGGTGGCTGGGGGGTGGGGGTGGAGGGAGACATGAGTTGGACATGGGTGGGGGCCTACTGGCAGGTGCCCCACAGTGCTGGGGGGTGGGGGTGGTGGGAGACATGAGTTGGACATGGGTGGGGGCCTGCTGGCAGGTGCCCCACAGTGCTGGGGGGTGGGGGTGGTGGGAGACATGAGTGGGGGCCTGGTGGAGGCTGCCCCTGCACTGCTGGGGGGTGGGGTGATAGGGGACATGAGTGGGGGCCTGGTGGAGGCTGCCCCTGCACTGCTGGGGGGTGGGGGTGGTGGGAGACATGAGTGGGGGCCTGGTGGAGGGTGCCCCTGGTGGCGGGGGGGTGGGGGTGATAGGGGACATGAGTGGGGGCCTGGTGGAGGCTGCCCCTGCACTGCTGGGGGGTGGGGGTGGTGGGAGACATGAGTGGGGCCCTGGTGGAGGGTGCCCCTGCACTGCTGGGGGGTGGGGGTGGTGGGAGACATGAGTGGGGCCCTGGTGGAGGGTGACCCTGGTGGCTGGGGGGTGGGGGTGGTGGGAGACATGAGTTGGACATGGGTGGGGGCCTGCTGGCAGGTGCCCCACAGTGCTGGGGGGTGGGGGTGGTGGGAGACATGAGTTGGACATGGGTGGGGGCCTACTGGCAGGTGCCCCACAGTGCTGGGGGGTGGGGGTGGTGGGAGACATGAGTGGGGCCCTGGTGGAGGGTGACCCTGGTGGCTGGGGGGTGGGGGTGGTGGGAGACATGAGTTGGACATGGGTGGGGGCCTACTGGCAGGTGCCCCACAGTGCTGGGGGGTGGGGGTGGTGGGTGACATGAGTTGGACATGGGTGGGGGCCTGCTGGCAGGTGCCCCACAGTGCTGGGGGGTGGGGGTGGTGGGAGACATGAGTTGGACATGGGTGGGGGCCTGCTGGCAGGTGCCCCACAGTGCTGGGGGGTGGGGGTGGTGGGAGACATGAGTGGGGCCCTGGTGGAGGGTGACCCTGGTGGCTGGGGGGTGGGGGTGGTGGGAGACATGAGTGGGGCCCTGGTGGAGGGTGACCCTGGTGGCTGGGGGGTGGGGGTGGTGGGAGACATGAGTTGGACATGGGTGGGGGCCTACTGGCAGGTGCCCCACAGTGCTGGGGGGTGGGGGTGGTGGGTGACATGAGTTGGACATGGGTGGGGGCCTGCTGGCAGGTGCCCCACAGTGCTGGGGGGTGGGGGTGGTGGGAGACATGAGTTGGACATGGGTGGGGGCCTGCTGGCAGGTGCCCCACAGTGCTGGGGGGTGGGGGTGGTGGGAGACATGAGTGGGGCCCTGGTGGAGGGTGACCCTGGTGGCTGGGGGGTGGGGGTGGTGGGAGACATGAGTTGGACATGGGTGGGGGCCTACTGGCAGGTGCCCCACAGTGCTGGGGGGTGGGGGTGGTGGGAGACATGAGTTGGACATGGGTGGGGGCCTGCTGGCAGGTGCCCCACAGTGCTGGGGGGTGGGGGTGGTGGGAGACATGAGTGGGGGCCTGGTGGAGGCTGCCCCTGCACTGCTGGGGGGTGGGGGTGGTGGGAGACATGAGTGGGGGCCTGGTGGAGGCTGCCCCTGCACTGCTGGGGGGTGGGGGTGGTGGGAGACATGAGTGGGGGCCTGGTGGAGGGTGCCCCTGCACTGCTGGGGGGTGGGGGTGGTGGGAGACATGAGTGGGGGCCTGGTGGAGGGTGCCCCTGCACTGCTGGGGGGTGGGGGTGGTGGGAGACATGAGTGGGGGCCTGGTGGAGGGTGACCCTGGTGGCTGGGGGGTGGGGGTGGTGGGAGACATGAGTGGGGGCCTGGTGGAGGCTGCCCCTGCACTGCTGGGGGGTGGGGGTGGTGGGAGACATGAGTGGGGGCCTGGTGGAGGCTGCCCCTGCACTGCTGGGGGGTGGGGGTGGTGGGAGACATGAGTGGGGGCCTGGTGGAGGGTGCCCCTGCACTGCTGGGGGGTGGGGGTGGTGGGAGACATGAGTGGGGGCCTGGTGGAGGGTGACCCTGGTGGCTGGGGGGTGGGGGTGGTGGGAGACATGAGTGGGGGCCTGGTGGAGGGTGCCCCTGCACTGCTGGGGGGTGGGGGTGCAGGGGGACATGAGCAGGTGTGCAGGGTAGTCCCCTGTTTTGTGGGCTGCCTGCAGGGGCTGTGGAGGGTGTACAGGGAACACCTGTGAGGACCCACCCAGCCTGATTGCGTGTGATAATTCCCGCACACCCCTGTAATACACGTACCAAGCCAAATCGCGTGTGATAATTCCCACGCACCCCTGTAATACACGTACCTGGCCAAATCGCATGTGAAACTTCCCGCGTACCCCTGTAATACACGTACCCTGGCCAATCGCGTGTTGAACTTCCCGCGTACCCCTGTAATACACGTACCCTGGCCAATCGCGTGTTAAACTTCCCGCGTACCCCTGTAATACACGTACCCTGGCTAATCGCGTGTATAATTTCACGCGTACCCCTGTAATACACGTACCCTGGCCAATCGCGTGTTAAACTTCCCGCGTACCCCTGTAATACACGTACCCTGGCCAATCGCGTGTTAAACTTCCCGCGTACCCCTGTAATACACGTACCCTGGCTAATCGCGTGTTAAACTTCCCGCGTACCCCTGTAATACACTTACCCTGGCTAATCGCGTGTTAAACTTCCCGCATACCCCTGTAATACACGTACCCTGGCCAATCGCATGTTAAACTTCCCGCGTACCCCTGTAATACACGTACCCTGGCTAATCGCGTGTATGACTTCACGTGTACCCCTGTAATACACTTACACTGGCTAATCGCGTGTTAAACTTCCCGCGTACCCCTGTAATACACGTACCCTGGCCAATCGCGTGTTAAACTTCCCGCGTACCCCTGTAATACACGTACCCTGGCTAATCGCGTGTATGACTTCACGTGTACCCCTGTAATACACTTACCCTGGCTAATCGCGTGTTAAACTTCCCGCGTACCCCTGTAATACACGTACCCTGGCCAATCGCGTGTTAAACTTCCCGCGTACCCCTGTAATACACGTACCCTGGCCAATCGCGTGTTAAACTTCCCGCGTACCCCTGTAATACACGTACCCTGGCTAATCGCGTGTATGACTTCACGTGTACCCCTGTAATACACTTACCCTGGCTAATCGCGTGTATGACTTCACGTGTACCCCTGATATGCACGTTACCCGCTTTGCATTCCTTGTTTGGCTGCCCTGTAAACTGGTCCAGGGTTAGCGCAGCCCTTTGCGATGATTTAGCGATTTTGCTGGCTTTTCCTTGCGCGAGGGCGTTCTTGGGGGCGTTACTGGCGCTGCTGCAGGGTCGCTGCGATACTCTGCGCCACGGCTGGTTTGGGAGCATGAAATCCATGAATACGCTGTGCGCGGAAATCGGTTTTATCGCACGTGCCTGGCGCAGTCAATCGCACGCGGACACTCTGCGCCAGCCGATTGCGACACTTTTCTGCGAAATTCTATGAATTACCCTGTAAGTCTCAATTGGAATTGACCATGGTGCAAACAACAGCCAATTATGAATACAATGGGCCTCATTACGAGTTTGGCGGTAGCCGTGACCGTTTTAAGGGCACGGCTACCGCCGAACTCGCTACCGGCACTGGCACCCGCAAATGGGACATAACTGCCCATTACGAGTTGAATGGGCTGGTAATTACCCATTCGCTGGTGCCAGTGTGGGCAGGCTCCCAATCCCCATTATGCCCTATAGGGCATAATGGGGGTGGGGAGCATGGTTGCACCAGCACCGTTTATAACGGTGCCGGTGCAATCATGAGTTCTGCTCGCAGCACCCATGAGCAGAACTCGTAATGTGGCGGTACGGTAACAACGGTGCTTGTAGCACTACCAGCACTGTTGTCACTGTACCGCCACATTCGTAATGAGGCCCAATATGTCCATAGGTGGTGAGCTTGATTGCCATAGATATGAATGGTTCTCTATGCAGCTCGGTCAAAAATAGTCATTTTTCTCAAAAAGCAAAAAGATTAGCCAAATGAGTCTCAAAAACCCCAAAATGCCATTTCAGATGCTTCAAAATCCAAGCAGAAAAAAGGAGGGATGAACCAGCCTTCTCCTGGGTCCTTCAGTGTCTGCCTCAAGCCTTCTCTCATCTAGATTCACAAATAGCTCTCCCATTGCCCCCACTCTAGGACCGATTTTTATAGCATCAGAGCATTGCTTACCTAGCCCTGGAAGCCAACTCCTCCCCAACAGCACTATGCCAATGGCAAGATGCTTCACAGAAAAATGCTGGCAGCTCGATGCCAATGGCATGAAGTCAAATGATCTCCAACAGCTCAAGGCAAATGCATGAAGCTGAATAATCTCAAAGTTCCATCAGTCTCCCTCATGCCCAGCCTAGCCCGGAAGCCTTGTAGTCTATTTTACTATTTTAGAACTGTGTTATTGTTAAAGAGAACACTCTGAAATATTTACGTAATGTATAGCGTGGCTGGGTTCCTCTAGCAGTCACCCTGATTATTAGCAGAGTACACTTGGGCCCCTCAGAAACTCTGAGCCACAAGAATGGAAGACTCAGCCATGGGGCAAAGTTACTGTCATTTAATAGCAAATAAACATAACAGGATCACATGCAAAAAACAAGGTTCATCTAAAGCTCTCAGCTTCTAAGCATGTGTCACCCGGTTTTATTCCGGTTTATAGTCACACAACAGACATTTGTATTGGTAAGTTTGGGTAAGTTATATATACAGAATGTATAGGTTAGTTTAGTGATTGGTTAGCCATGTCAAGTGACTCCACCTTGGGCCACCTCTACTAGCATCATCTACAATATTGCAGGGTTGCCAAAAGACCATTGGATCTTGCAACAAATTATATCGCCACGTAAAATAGTGAATTTGGATTGGGTAGAATGTGTCCTCCCAGCACTGGGCCCTTAGACAGTTCTCAGACTGAATTTACCTCTTCAGGGTAATGAGAAAGAACACAGAGCTGCAAAGCATTCCCTAATGTTACTTTTCTCTGATCAAGCCTGTGAGAGTGCAGTCAGTTAAAGAAATATGGGCAAAACTTGTATCTTCTTCTCTCCGTTTCTCTGGACACAGTCTTCTCTGTCTGGGTCATGTGTGTGTAGACCAGGAAATAAAGCCCTTTCACTTGTAATTATGAAGATTTTAGCCTGCATTTCTACAGGTGGCTCACTATTTTGGTAGCTGGAATTTTCCTGCTTCTACTTTGTCCTTGGCTGGGTGTCCTGTTTATGCTTACAACCTGCAGCGATCATGTCAGCTTGTCTGTGCAGTCAGAATCTGTCTCTGCTTTCTTGATCATTTTAGAGGCCTATAACTTTTATAGTTTTCCTTACGGCTTCTCCATCTTAGTAGCAGTTAAGCATGCGCAAGCTGAATATATTAATTCTGTGCATCTTGCCGTTTCAGCTTTGGCAAAAGACATGAATATAGAGATATGTATGTGCATTCTTCCACTGCCTAAGTGGGTCATAAGAATATGCTTTGTGCCTATTTGCAATAAAGTAGTGCAGGTCTGTGTAGCTTCATGAATGTATGAATATGTGTTTCATGTATAAGCGCTGTATAAGCGCTGCTATGTTGTGATGTCAGTGATGATGTCATTGGTTTCTGATTTCTTAGTCAGTTGACCTGATCGATTGATGTCAATTCCATGTTGTTCTAATCATCAATTGGGTACCGTCTGCATGGTTGTCTAAGAGAATATTGCTATTCACACCTGTGATATATCGATGATTGCGGTCATGGGCCTAAGAGTGAGGCACATCTATAGTTTATCTTCATGTTGAGAGTCAGATTTGGCCCCTCATCTACAGTAAACTAACGGATCAACTGGAACACATCCCAGATCATTGGAGTGTAGCCCATAAATATTGTTATTTTTTTATTTTTTTTATTATTACCTTTTATCAAATCAATGATTTTGCAAAATTGCCACTTCAGTTGCAGATGCATCTTTTGTTTCCTTATTTCTTGGGTCATGAATCCCATTTCTGCTTTCGTATTTCTTGGTTCCATTCCCAAGTTCTAATTTCGCCTTTCTCTGCCAACTTGGTTTATTTGGTCTTGCGTTCTTTGCTGCTCCTAGTTCCTAGTTCCTAGTTGGTTCTTTTCTTCAACGTCAGATGGATTAGGCGAGAGTCAATTTAGTACATTCGTCTAGAGCAGCTTTTAGAATTTTCACTGTGGCTAAAGACCAGGAAGTGTTTGTGCTACTCAGTAGACAGCTCCACCAGCTCCACCAAGCTTCTTGATCGATTGATTGATTGATATTTTATTTCTATCGCGCTCGTACACAAGTGTTTCAGAGCGCGACAAGGCAAGGGAGGGGAACAGGGTAGAACAAAACAGCGATCTTACTAGTCCCAGTGACATTGAGAACGCGCAAGTGCATGGGAGAGGTAGAGGGGAAAAGTGCATGGAAGGGGGGAGAGGTGGAAAGTGTGAAGCAAAGGAGAAACAGATAAATAACAATAAATAAATAATAAAGGCAACAAACAGTGGTAATGCAGCCAGCAATTTGCAAGTGCTAGGTTTAAGGCAGCAGACAGGGTAGGTCCGATAAGTGCAGGAAGAAAAAGGGGGGGGCTGTATGGGTACAGATACAGACCCCAGTGCAAAGGGTGGCCCGGAGGCAGTGCGGGAGGGTGACAGGATGAGCAGGTACCTGGGCCCAAAAGACAGAGGGTGGCCAGGTGCACAGTGCCAAGAGAGAACAGATTAGCTGGGGAGAGGGGGAGCGAAGGCAGAAGAAAAGAGGAAGGTCTTGAGGTGGTTCCGGAACAGGAGATGGTTCTCCTCAAGTTTTAGAGTGGCAGGGAGGCTGTTCTGGAGGGAGGCCCCAGCTGAAGACAAAGATCTACCCCCAGCTCGTTTCTTGGGAAAACGACTGACCCTGAGTGAGTTGGAAGTAGAGGAGCGAAGAGCTCAAGAGGGGAGGTATTTGCGGAGGGATAGCTGAAGGTATTTTGGACCCAGGCCCAAGAAAGCCTTGTGGACAATGCAGAAGGTTTTGAATTTCTTCTTCTTCTTCTTCTTCTTCTTCTTCTTCTTCTTCTTCTTCTTCTTCTTCTTCTTCTTCTTCTTCTTCTTCTTCTTCTTCTTCTTCACCTAATACGCTTGATTCTATTAGGGGCCCAAGGTAGGCTCTTCTCAGTTTTATGGTAGATGGGCATCTCATCAGGAGGTGTCTCACCGATTCGATTATGGATTCGTCTTTACAGAGGCGACAATGATTTGTTGATGATAAGCCTCTTACAGCACGAATTTCGTTTGTCGGGAGTATGTTTAAGCGAGCCCTTAGAAAGATGAGCCTCAATGATTTATCTGGAAACCTTGAAAGGATTTGGGCAGCGAAATGCAGTTTTTTGGCTTGAAAAGGTAGATGGACAAGTAGCTTGTTTTTCCCAGGCAGAGCTTGTGTTTCAATCCAATCGGCCTGGTCCATTTTATGCTTCACTTTTGTTAGATTCTGTATCAGAACATCTTCCGAGCAAGCGATGTTGTCCAGTGGGGATCTTTGCTTGGCTGCCCATGTTGTTAGCGCCTTGAACCACCAGACTTCATTTCCGTATTAATCATGTTGTACATTGGAGGAGATTCCGGCATTAGCACTTTCCTAAACAAAGCCATTTCTCCAGCTTCGTTTGCCGCTTTCAGGGAAAGTAGACCCAGTTCTCTTCTTATTGCCGGGGCGGAAGTTGAGTTTGGAAATTTGAGGACCTTGCGCCAAAAATGGCCTTCAGGTTTTTGCCATGAAGTCGAGGGGATTGTTGGCATATCTTTGCCCCCGTACACCAGACTTGGCAAAACTTTTGCCTTGTAAAACTTTAATACCGGTAAGAGCGAGAAACGCCCATATTTCCTGTCTATTACACGTGCCTGCATAGTTAATGTTCGCGTCTTTTCCCATAAATGATTTTGCATTGCTGTCTCGCATTTTGAGCAGTCCACTATCACGCCCAAGTATTTAAAGTCTTTTACTACTTCGATGTTGGAGTTTTCGATGTGCCAGCGGTGGATCTTTGCTTTCCTTTTTGATGGTTTGTCTAGGATCAGCATCTTAATTTTTTCTTTATGTATCTTCAAGTTGTTTTTTAATATGTAATTGGCTGCGTTGTTCAGTTGTCTTTGAAGGCCAATTGCAGTCTGATGTAAGAGAATAATATCATCAGCATTTAGTGGGCAGCCCACTGCTATTGGACCAATTTCGGGCAGAAAGGTTCTTATATATGGGCAATAGTCCTGAGTGATTGTAAACACAATTGTAACATTTTTCTTATGTATTAATTTGTATTAATTTGTAACTATGTTGCTTGCCATATTACTATACTGACTGCCCAAAAGAAGAAAAAAAACTAAGCTTTCAAACCTACTCTTCAATAATGTGAACATTACTGTATAATTATGTACAATCTTCCCGTAACCTCGCTGTGATAGCTGAGGGTCTGGGCGTGTAACAAATGTAATAGATAATATAAAATAAATAAAATATGAGGCTGCCATCTTCTTTGTAGTCACCCAAGAAGGAAATAAACTCTATGCATTAGAATTTCCTCTGACAAAAGGCCTTTTTGATTTAACTTGACTCTCATAGAAGTCGCAGAGTGAAGGGCCTTGATTGACTCGAGAACTTCTTGCAAACAATTCCAATGATCCAGTTTAGACCAAAGCATCTCTCTGTCTATCTGATCAAATGCTTGAGTGAGATCTTTCAAAGCCAGGAACACCTTCCTGTTTCCAGTCAAGAGTTTGTTTTTTATGATACTTAATATCATAATATTGACTGTCGTACCAGAGTTGTTCATGAACCCAGCTTGGAAGATGTCGGTGCATGGGGAGGTTTTTGCCCATTTTTGGTATCTTCTCAAGAGGAGGGAGCCATAGATCTTTCCAATCGTGTCCAGCAAAGCGACTGGGCGGTAGTTGCAAGGATCCGCCCTATCGCCCTTTTTGTTAATTTGGAACAACCACGGACGAAGTCCAGGACCTGGGAATAGATCTTGAGTGACAGCATTTTTTAGACACTTGGCTGATGAACGAATCTCATTCTGCCGTATGATTTCTCTGGTCAACGTTGGTAATCCCTTCTGGTCCTGGAGCTCTGGAGGGTTTTAGTTTCCTTATAGCCTCCTCAATGTCATCTTTATTTGAGAGATCTTCCGAACTGGTTATTTTATAGGCCTTTTGAGGGATGGTCGCCAGAGGTGGAGACTGAAATGTGCTGGTAAAATGTGATTTCCAATGCTCCTATTGTTATTGAAGTGTATCTATTTCTTCCAAAACAAAAGATTAGCCTGGCTCACAGCCCAGAATTTCAAACTGAATGAGAACCTCTGTTCACAATTGTCAATATATTTTCTCACTGCATGTATACATTTCAAACATTACAATGCATTTTACTATGTACATGCCAGTATGCCTAATGACCACATAGCTCGAGATGTTTCTCAGCCACAGGCACAGCAAAAGTATATGTCAACTGACGCACCCAACTCCACTCTAACCCCACTTCCCCTAACTATTCTTGTTATCCATACCAGCTCATCTTACCCCCTCACAACCCAAGTACCCCCAATAATGGTCCCCTGCCCTATTGGCTTAACCTACCCCCAATCTAAACCATCTTCCCATTTCTATGTCCTTTGCATCCTGCAAGATGAGGAGGTTGCTATAGTGGGGAAGAAAGTGGTGATACATAGGAATGTGACCTGTTACCCAATACAGAAGAGGACAGGGCAATGATCATGTGAATGGTGCTGACCCAAAGACCCACCTCTATGCAGAGATTCTGGGTCTACAGCTGTGGTGATGGTGCTGCAGATGGTGGTGGTAGTGGTTGTGTGTTGGCGGTGTTCATGTTGGCTGCAGTGTTTGTGGCAGTGGTGGTAGTGGAGGGGGTTGCTGTTGTTTATAATTGTAGCACAGTGCCATCTGAAGCTGATGGCAGTTACTCCATATTCAATGTTGTCAGTTCCTGTCTCACGAGTTGGACAAGCAGATGACACAGAGTTACTATATTCACTGAGTACGTTGAGTGTGTGCCTGCGAATGATTCAATTTTGGGTCCAGCATGTCCTGTCAGTGAGATTGGAGGCCATACTAGTTATTTGTGATTTCCCTGCACATGGATATGGAAATGGTTCTCCGGACAATGTCATGTTTGAAAAGCAACAGGTTCCTACATGGTCTGTTTATTGCAGTGGTTGTGCATGTAAAGCTGCTTGGTCACCATGGTGACTTGTCATCTTTGCGGCACCTGGCACTTGGCATTATGGTTGTGGACAGAAGGGAGGTGCTTGTGATTTGTGATCAGTGAGACAAGGAGCAGCATTAATTTCTAATGTAGTGATGATTATGGTAGACAGATGGTAGGCAGGTAATATATGCACCATCACCCCTTTGACATGTAGTTATATAGCCATGTCTGAAGTGAATAAATGACTACAAAATAGTAATATGAAAAATGATGACAGAAAAGAAGTAAAGTGACATTTAATTCAAGAACGAAAGACAGAAAAAGATGGGGACAACCTGATGGACAGAGGGAACATATGCAAGTGCTTTGAAGCTAGAAGTGAGAACAAACAGAAATGTGATTATATATGAGGGGTCTTCGAACAGCAAGAAGAAACAGAGATTGAGAGGAGAGTGGTCTAGTAGGTCTATAGATCTAGAACAGGGAAAAGAGTTAAGGTAGGGCAAGCCCATGAATTCCTTTATAAACAATGAGAAGAAAGTGAAAAAGATTGATAGAGTCAAAAGGAAATAAAAAGAGATTGATAAAAGAGAAGGAGAGAAGTACAAGGAGAAATAGCAGAAAGAAGATGCCCAGGAGAACTATAGACAGAATGAGGTGGCATGAGTTGGTGAGCTGGAAGTCCAATTAGGAGAGCAGAAAAGTAATCAAGTAATGAGAAAAAAGAGATAAGGGGTTTCGCATCAGAAAGGGAAAGAAAAGATAAGTATTCATGAATTACATCATGATTAAAGCACCAGAAGCCAACCATATAAGAAATGTGGAGTGAAAATGAGAAAGATGATACCAAGATTATGAGCAGATCAAAAAAAGTTAAAGCAAGGTAAGGGGAAAGAAACAGCAGGAAGTGGCATTGGGAAAAGGACGGGAGAAGAAGATTAAATGACTAGTAACTCTATTTTAGTGTGATTAAGAAAATGGCCATTCAACCAAGACTGCATTGCAAAAAGACAAGCTGAGAGAGTACAATAAACCGTGTCAGAAAAGGAAGACAAAAAAAAAAGTTTGGAATCAGCAGCACAGAAACAACAAGACATTTTAAAGGAGGCAATTATAGATGAGGGAGGGTTGTAAAGAAATAGAAAATAAGGGAATCATGGACAACACCATTACGAACATCAAGTTGAAGATGGAGTTTTGTATATATTTTACCAGAGACTGTAAAGAGCATTTGATTTTGGTACAATGGGAACCATTGAAGAACAGAACCCAGGAACCATAGAGATGAGATCAAGGAAGGGAGGTTTGGAGGATCAACAGTGTCAAAGTTTGCACAGAGATCCAGAAGAGCAAGAATAGATGATATGACATACATAAAGTAAAGAATTAGCTACACAGATCAAGGTCCTTTTGGAAGATTGAAATGGCTGGAACAAAGACTGATGATGAGGAAGAAGAGAATGTTATCCAAGATACGTAGAAACTTGGAGCATGCTCCAGAGGTTTAGAGAAGAAAGGAAGAAGAGAGATTTGTACGAGATGGATAAACAGAGTGTTTTATGGCCAGAATAATTGTATGTTTAAAGACAGATGTTGCAGAGTGCAGTTGAAAAAAGATGGGGTCAGGGGAATACTTCAGGAACAAGGTATAGGGCTGGTAAGAGGGGGCACAGGATCCAAAAGTAGTGGTAACAGAGTCAGAAAGAAGGGTAAAGAAGAGTAAATAAGTTGAGGGAAGAGAAGATAAAGGAAGAGGGACATCAGAGTGAGGAGTGGAAGGAACAAACAAAGAGTGTAAAAAGAAACCTTAGTGGTAAAGTATTCAGCAAAATCAGCAATGAGGAAGAAGGAAGATCATGAGGTGGAGGTGACGAAATGTATTTAGGAAGGTGAAATAAGCATTGAAGATATGGATAATGAGATAGAGCAAGATCAGAGAAATATTGATTTTATCAGCAAGTAGCAAACTATCATATGAAGTGTGTAAATTAGAGGAAGCCAAGGTCAAAAACGGAATGGGAGTTTTTCCCATGTCTGTGAGCATTGTGAAGTAAAGTCAGGATGGTGAAAACGGCAGTGAAAAGCCAGGTGTGAGGAAGTTTCTGAGAGGGAGCCTAAGGAGTAGAAGTAGAGAGTGACACAAGAGTACAGAAAAGACCAGAGTTAAGAGAGAAAACAGCACAGACAGCTTGGAAAAGTGAGAATTCATCATGTGAAGGGAGATTTGGTAGTAAAGAGGAGCGGAAAATAGAAGAGTCGAAATACTGTAAATCTGGATGAGAAATTGTAGAGGAGGAAGGTGTTGACATATGGAGTGTAAATGAAAATGGCAGTAAGAAGTGTTCTAATAAATACATCTGAAGAGTGCTAATGATATACTCTGAAGGGAAAGAATAGAAAACTAGGTCAAGAGATGATCCTGCACGGTAAGAATCAAGAAGAGAAAGTGGTAAGAAGAATGAGTTGAAGTCAGGTGGAGATTAAGTGTCCAAGGAGAAAAGTGGGAATTCAAGTGGGAGAAAAAAGGAAAGAAGGGAGTCTAAGGTATTACAAACAATACAAATGCAATTTAAATTAGTTAAATCTCTGTGGACTTTGTCCTAGAGGTGCATGTATTTTGTGTGCCATGTGGCATTCTGGTATTGTTCACAGTGTGTCAGTTTGCCATATTCTTCTTCCCATCAAGTTACAGCAATTTTGCCACCTCAGCATTAGCATATACGAGAAATAACAAACTGAACCTCATCAGGGTAAATTACAACACAATGGGACCTCCAATCTGATCCCAATGATAGAATGCACTTGTACGCATTCAGCATTGCCTTGGAGTTTGATGAGAGAATCCTTAAGTGTACACATCCATTCTCCCTTCCCTGACTTACTGATTCAACCCTCAACACTACAAATGGACGTCCACACAAAAGGCGGCTATTTGCCTGATAAGAATAGTCTTTAAAAAAATGTGTTTAAAGTACATTTGTGGTTTGAATAACATCGTATACACTATTTCAAAATATAAAATGTACATGTGATTGAAATAATTATAGAATACAAACAATCATAACCACTTTGCAAATATTCATTTAATTGAACTTTGAACTTAGCCCCAACATCACCAAATTATTAATAACCTCTATATACATGTATACTCCTTTATGAATAGCCTATCATACTAACATGGATCCTTCAATAGCTCTCAAAAAGAAAATCACACTAATATTCAGGCTAATTTGGAGACCATTTATATATTGCTTCCCAAAAATGCCCACATTTAACATTTCTAAATGATGTACAAATTTGCCAACATAACACTCGCTTTTGATGTTAAAGGCTGCACATTCTATATGAAGATGTTTTAATGTTCCCATTGCTTGTTCTTTCTTCCATATATGACATAGGTGATGAAGCTTTGGCATATTAATTCTTGGATCCAAAAAGTCCAATGTTTCCAAAAAATTCAAAATCAACATTTCCCAAAAAGACAAGATGCCTTCCTGTCACGAAACAGATAAATACATAATTGTGTGATTCCATGTTTTGGCAGAAATTACAGTGCTCTTTTGACAAATGTAGGGTAGGTCTCTACATATTTTATGTTTTGGATTCAATCCAGGTTTTGGTTTTATACTTATAATCATGTATCAAGGTCTTTAATGGATTGATATCATCCCATTTAATGTTAATGTCAATAAAATCAAGTAATTAGCAGTATGAAAACTCTTCAATTCCCAACTAGTTACTAGTTATAAGGCTCCCTTTAATATTTAAATAATGCTCTCCTCTGCTGACTTCATTATTTTTAAATAGAGTACTTCTCTTATATTTGCTTCAGTCACTAAATAATGAACTCCAAATGTGCATTTTATAATGGCCATCAAGGTATGCTTTGAAATTCCTAGGCATAGTCTCCATGGGATTAAGTGCTTAATCCAAATTTCAAGAAAAGACTGCCTACCCACACAGAACTGTTCGAATAAACTTTGCTTTGCACAGAGAAAGACTGGTCTTTAATGAAAGATACACAATATGTTCTCTGAAAACCTCTAAATACTGCGTCTACAGCAATACCTTGTTTCTTTCTTTCCTGCATAATGTCACTGTGGGATGCACTATTATTCAGAAGTATCCCTAGATATCTATACCTTGTAAAGATTTTCTAATATAGTTGTTCTTTGAAAGATTTATTTTCAAATGGTTAGTGAGAATAAACTCTCAAAGAGCATTCCATTTTTCTTGCAATCCCTTGTCAAGAACTAAGAGGTTCCTCCTCCGAACCACAGAAGCCGAATAGATCGACCCTCCCACCGTTGTTGGCATGGGCCCCTGGATGTTATTTAAACAGGTAATCATGTGGCAGCCAATGGTGTGGGAAGAGGGATTAGGGAGAGGTTGTGGATTGGTAGAGGGTGATAGGAACACCGGAAAGAGGGTAAGGGAAACATAGTTCGGATATGTTTGGGAGAGTTTAGGAAAAGAAGCACACATATTCATCTACTAATACTCCTGACCCATTCCTACCAATTACATTGCATATCATGAGTTACTAAAACATACCTAGTAGAGCTCTCAATAAACCTTATATCTAACTACTGCAGTGTGGAGTTTCCACCATGTAACTGTGGCACAAACGTAATTAGCCTGAGAGCATGATACGTAAAGAATAACAAAACATGAAGCATGTAACATTACCTCAATACCACATGGCAGCACATAACAGTAGACTCACTGACATCTTACAACATTAACCAGAGAATGATTTGCAGCATAAGTAACACATATTGGCACAAGAGCAAGCATGATGCAACACACAAGGGATTTTACCTTCATGGGGCACAAACACAAACTAGACAGGACATAACATTCATGGGCTGTCCCTTCTCTTCATGTCATAATGCTGAACTAAACTTGACATTTCATTGCCTAATGCTACGGTACCTTTCCATGTGTTTCTCTCACAGCGTGTAATGTCTTACAAATAGCGTGAAACCTACTGCCTCTCCATTCCAAAATACCCTCCTAGCGATAGAGCGATAAATTAGGCCGATGTACCCCCTTGACCATAGGGTTCATCAGTGCGAAGAGCCCACCATCAGAAACAATGCCCCAAAACAATGTTCAACCGTACACCAAGCACTTAACTGACTGTCCAGGACCCCGCAGGGTGGCCCGAACATGAAGTAATAGAGTGTAGCACACTCCGGGCCGATACCATTATCACTGCTGCGGCCCGGAAAGAAAGTGCAGCACCCTCTCAGGTTCATAATTCCTCACGCCAACCTCTGTTACCGCCCGTGCTGGATAATCTTCAATAAGCCGCACCTGATCATGGGCGGCCGGCATGCTAAATAGTCTGAGTCTAATGATCACTGTTCATGCGTGCGAACCACAAAGACTACAACCTTTTCCCAAGGCTGCTGGGAATTGTAGTTCTCCCACCACTCTGGACTTAAATGTGCACTGCATGCCTCTTTCTGCCCCAGCCCAATTTCTGACATCCCTACTCGATACGGTAATTTAAAAAAAAAACAATAACATCATCAGTGTAAGCAATCTAAGAGACATGTTGATTTAGTCATTTCTGAGAAACTAACTTGGCACTATCAATATATTCTTTCAAATCCATTGTGTAAAGATGAAACAAAAGCAGGGCCAAGATATAACTCTGCTATAAGCCTCTGCCTTTGCAAATTTGCTCAGTAAAATAATTACATTTATTTAATCTAATTCTCATAATCGTTTTATCATGTAACATTAAAACACATTTCATCCAAATAGAGTCCAAAAGACAAGCGTGTAGTGTTTTTCAATAAACATTGACAAATTGATCAATGAAATGGCAATCGTCTAGGTTCAAAAAATAATTCTGGTTGTTTTTATGCAACTGTCATTTTATTTGTTAAACAAATGCGTAAGACCTGAAAATAATGCAAGTTGAACTGTTTAACAGAGCACATCAATTCTTTGTAAATTTGAGCCTTCTCAGTCATGCTCTGTACATACAATTTGCCACCATGTAGACTACATTGGTTTTTCTAGTTCATGTGCACACGGTCAGAGAGTCACGCAAGCAGCACATTTTTTTTATTTATCCATTGCTCTGAGATATTATTCCTGAGATCAATGTAAACTGGCAAGAAAATAAAACGTGTTCAAGGGTTTCTTCACTCTAGCTAAAAAGCGAGCAAAGACCACTCCCTGACTGACCCCATGACTTTGCAAATTGTTGCAGAAGTAACGTACCCATGCAAAACCTCATGTACCCATGCGGACCAGTCTAACAAAGGAGAAACATAATCGAGATACTCCTTGTATGTATGGTCCACTTTACACATCCGATAGAATTGCCCTGTTAATAGCATTTTAGAGTTCTAAACTAGCACCTTTGTTTGTGCATTAATGTCACTAGGGTTGTGCAGGAGCTGCGGCAGCTCTATATATACGTGAGAACACATTGTACGTGTCTTAGCCTGGGTAAAGACGAACAACCTTCCTGGTACAGAGTATCTGGCAATGCTTCTCGAAATTTACTATTGACCATAGACAGATCCAGTAGAGGACAGATTTAAGGGATACCTGCACACCAGTAACACAGTAAGTTTGTTTACAAGAGTATCGCAGCATTGAGTTGCTCATGAGGAGATGCAGTAACTTCTTTAAGTATTTATTTTCGATGTTATTTAAAGCTGTTGACTTAGCATGCCCCCAAATTTCCGCCCCATACATTGCTGACGATTTAGCCTGAATTTTGTAGAGGTTTTTGGCAGGCTAAAAGGCTCAGTTTCCTTGTCTATGTGAAAACCTGAGAATGGCACCATTCGTTCTTTCTAGTATAACGTTTGCTTTCTGCAGTTGGCTTCCCCATTCACATTTCCCTGAGAATCGAATTCTCAGGTAATTGTATGAAGACACTTGTTCAATCCTCCTGCCACCGATCCAAACTTCAAGTCTTGGTGCCTTTTTGTGTTTCGAGTGAAAGACCATAGCTTTGACATAGCTTTGGTTTTACTGACATTTATCTCCAGCCCCATATTTCTACATTGCTCACTGAAGGACAAAAGTAGTTTATTTAATCCCAAGGGCGTCATTGCCAACAGGTTTGCATCGTCTGCGAATAATAAGAGTGGAGTCTTCCCTTTTCCCAGTGTGTGGGAGTCTGCATTGAAATGGCTGAGAGAATTGATCATGCTGTGGATACATAATACAGAACAGCCTTGTCTAACTCCCTTCTTTACTTTGAAAGGCTGGGTTGTCTCATTTGCCAAGCCCCAACAGACCACTGCCTCATTTTCACTGCATAACAATTGCAAAATTCTCAGCAACTGGCTAGGAATGCCGTTGTTTCGAGGTGCACTCCAAAGGATCTCCCTGGGCACTCCATCAAACCCTGTCTTCAAGTCGATGAAGACAGCATTAAGACATACCTTCCTCAGGATGGTATATTTTTGTGATTTTTGTGTAATAAGAGAGAGACTCCAGAGGCGTTGCTGGTGGGGGGGCTTAGCTCAGCCCCTGATAATTTCCAGGCCTAGCAACACCCCTGACTGAAACGTTGGTCAATAGTGCTTCTTCCTTTTTGGAAGCCCGCCTGCAGGTGACTTATTATGTTGTTATCCTCTGCCCACACCTGCAGGTGGTTCAACACCACCTTGGTAAAAATCTTTCCAGAGGCACCCAGAGAGATAAGAGGTGATAATTCTCTGGGTCACCACAATCACTCTTTTTGAAAAGGGGCACACTCTCTGTCATAGTCCAGGAGGCAGGCAAACAATCCCTAGACACTACAGCATTAAAAAGACGCAAGAATATTGGAGCCCGGATTTAAGGCTCTGTTTTAAAGATATTCCTTGGTGTTTGCTCAAGGTCTGTAGCCTTCCATCCCTTCTGGGAGCATATTGCTTCTCTTATTTCTAATATTCTGAACTCTAAGACCCCATCATCTGCAGTGAGCTCCAACTGGTTGTCTGATTCAACTTTAACGTTGTCAAGATCCTAGCCTCCTTATACAGGTTTTCAAAGTGTTTATATCCCGTGGCTTCATTTATACAACCGTGTATGATGGTATCATTGGATTCACTCTGCAACGTTACCTGTTTCCAAAATTCCGTGCTGTTGCCTGTCCTTGTAGTTTCTAGGAGTCATTCCCATTTGTCTTTTTAAAAAGATTTCTTTTTTGGGCTTTTAGGTTTTTCCTGTAAATGTGTAGGGATGTTCTATTTATCCCCTCATTGTTCTTTACACAACTATTTAGATTTTGTTTTGGCTTGCCTGCAATCCTTATTGAACCAGCCTTGACGCTTAACAGCATGTGCTTTAATTACCCCTCCTGGTTTCCCTCCCCCTCATACTCATGATCGAGGTGCTGTGTGAAAAGAGTAGATGGCAAGTCCAGCACTTCAATATTGTTGGTCTGATTTTGAGGGGGAAAGAAAAGTAGTGATTTTCAATTGATCCTTCACCATAGCTTCACTGGCTCTCCTTAGGCTATGGAGAGGCGTGTGACTTCAATGTAACAGAGTTATTCTTTGGAAAGTATTCAATGACCGCATCCTCCTCCTCCTCCGCTTAGCAGCTTTGAAGGTTGTAACATGACACAAATTGGCAATAAGCAGAAACAACTTTAGCTTTAGCTTCTAGGTCATGAACAGATCCTCAATGTTACAATTCAAGACTTTGAATGAAATCCTTCAAATTAATTCAATGAGACAATATTCTGCTTCTGTGTCACTCACAGTAACTTTGATAGCTACAGTAAATGCACTTTGCTAGTGCTGCACTAGTGCTCAGTATCAGCAAGGTTTTGTTGTGAGTTTGGTTCCGCCTTCTCGTTGAATTAAAGGGACCATAGCCTGTAGTCCCAATAGTGATTTCCAGCATCCTTTTCAAATGCTGCATGCTGTGAAGAATCCTGCAGATCTCTCACAGAAATGTTGCCTAAAGTCTCCTCTAAGGTGGCCAGGGGAGGGCAGACGCTTGCTGATCCCAAACCTGGGGTTGGTGTTCTGTAGGAGAATCACCTGGGTGGAGACAAGGCCCAGGGTAATGAAGAGATTCTGTGGGGTGGCACACCGTATTTTACCCCCGAAGGCGATATTCTTACCACTGTGGCAGAAGAGGATAGTGCATATTGCCATTTTAATATCTCTCATCCTCTTGTAAAATCTAAGGTGGTAAAGCCTAAGGTTGTAACATCTAAACCTACTATACTGAAAGAAATCACTCTATTGGTCACTGAAAGTAAATGTCTTTCTCAATACCAAGGGTATGCTACAAGGAATAGTGAAAATGTTGTCTTCTCTACACCATCTTTCTCTAATAAGGTTAACACCCATGGCTCCTCTGTGAAAATTACTAAGGGAATTAAACCTACCCTGAACAATATACAGGAAGTAGAAAAAACAAACTTTAAAAAAGTAAACTACATATCCCAGAATCCCTTAGGGACTGAGACGAAGAAGAGGCCTGAAGAAGCATGCAGAAGAAGACAGGCAATTAGGCCTAACAGCCTTTGAAAGGTTCAGGCTATTGACATTAATTGCCTGCACCTGAAACTAATTGCCCCATCTAGGAGGCATAACAGGCTGAAGCAGAAGAGGGAAGAGAGAAAGAGCTGGAGAAGGAACCAGCAGGCGCGCAGAAGTAGCAGAAGCAGAAGAGAACAAAGCAGGCAGTTCATGAGGAAGTGTGATCACTTAAGGTATGCCGGGAAGTGGAGACAGTAGATTTCACCTGCAAGTTCTGAGAGGGTCCGGTGTTGACAAACCCTGCCTCGCCATGACTGCACTGAGAGAGACGTGCTGAGAAGGAAGGTTCTTTCAGGTGTGCCTAGTGGCTGGAATTGCAGAGCCGTGAATGGGCTGGAGCAATCCGAGGCCTTTAGCTGGAAGCAAGCTGAGGGAAAAAAAGAGTATAGAAGACTCCCTGTTGGCGAGGCCGGATCTGAGACACCTGTGCTGCAGATGGGGGTGGCTTCTAAGTGAGCCCAAAACCATAGTAGAAGTAGAAGAAGTCGGGAAGGGGAAGCAGCCTGCTACTGCAGTGTTCCTGAAGCTGGTGAGTGAAGCTTGCCGTTCAGGTTCACTGCCAAAAAACTTGCCGGTAACTGTTGCCAGCTCTGAAGTGGCTTGCATAAGAGTGGAAGTGATAATAAGCTGTTAGTCATTGTCAAAGGTATTACCAACAGTGAAAATGTATCACGCATGCTTCGAGAAACAAATTCAGAGTGCTCGCATAAGAAGAAAAAGCTTTTCATTTCCCATTGTTGAACTCTTAATGTTGCCGGAGTGGTTGTGTGTCTCTAATTAAAGAGGGAACACTTATTAAGACATTCTGAAAACGCTAACGGTGACTTTCACAATTGTTACAAGTATTTATTACATCAAAGGAAGGTTATGTGTGACCAATTGTGATTCCCAACAGTTTGGATAAGACATGGGGATACAAGCACTTACATTTATTTAAGGTTAAGAGTGGTAGCATTACCTAAATCTGTATTCCTTTGAAGAATGAACCTTGTAACATCAAAAACAAATATTCTCTAAACTTAGAAGTTGTTGTACTACAAAGAACAAGCATTATCTAAGCGGAGATGTGAAACCTTTCTTTAGTTAAGCAAGCTCTGTTCCAATCTATCTACCTTATTTATGAATTTGTTAGAAGTCCAGTGTCCTCTGATACAAGTGTGACCATGTTACCTAAAGTTGGAAGTGTGGCAATACAGCTTCAAGGTAGCTACTGGACCCAAGAAGGTGTGATCAGAGCTGGGGAAGAGAGCTGGGTGCTTACAAGATGATTTAACAAATTTAAGTTAAGAGAAAGTCACTCTTGAACCTGAGGCAGGTTATACTTGGGGCAGTAAGGCAGACGGAAGAGGCAAAGGGGCTGCCCTTTCCTGGAATATAGGAAATAAGAGTGCCTTGCCTACCTGTAGAGGTCGAAGTGTCTTATCTTTAAAATGCCTAACCATCCTGATGGTTAGGCATATCTCGTGAGGATAGCTCAGTGACAACGTGCTCACCTTGGAAGCAAGACGACACGGAACACAGGTTCAATCCCCAACTCTGTGCTTAGAAATCTCTGGGTATTAAGCACGTTATAAATAACCAATCATATATCAAGTACAAAGTTGAAGCAAAAAAGTAAGGCAGACAGAAGAGGGAAAGAGGCTGTCCTTTTCTTGGAGCATAGGAAAGACGAGTTCCTTACCTACCTGTAGAGGCCGTAGTTTCTTATCTTTAAAATGCTTAAACCTCCTGAAGTATAACGTGGAAGCAGACATACCAGAACTGGGGTTGAGTATAATACTGTCAGTGGATGTCACATTGAAGTTGGTTGAAGAAGAGGCATACTGTGGAATCAATGAGTCTGTTCCCACAGTAACAGTAGTAGAAGGGTGGTTGTCAAGAGGAAAGCAACAACCCAAAAAGAAGCATCCTGACAATTGTACCAAATATACTGCACAGGTCATAAACATTTGTAAAGCTGTAGAATACGTTGTTAATCTATTATTTGAACTGTGGCAAAACAATCCAGAATTACCACTGGAAAGGCATCTTTTAAATGAAAGCTGAAGAACTGTTACCAGTGGATTTTTGTCTGATGCACTTTTGTTTTACTTGAAACATATAAGAACTGGTTAAAGACTTTACTTTTCCTTTTGAACATTTGGGAAAGTTGACTTTGAACAAACCTGGGGAAGGGATTTACCCAGGACAGGTGAAGGTCATTCAAAACACTGGTTATGTGTTGTTCACTCTATTATGTTGTTTATGTTTCACTTTTGAATATTTTGTTGTTTAGTGTGAGGGCCAGTTTGCATCAAATCAAAACAAAAAGTATGACTGCCAACGAAAAAACGAAACACATAGAACTGTTCTGCCACTCAGGACTCTGGCACTTGAAGCATGCGCTCCTCAGCACTACAGGATCCTCACTTTAATAATAATAATAATAAGAATAATAATAATAATAATAATAATAATAATAATAATAATAATAATAATAATAATTTAGCATTTATATAGCGCTATGAGCCCTCAGGCAACTGAGCGCTGCTTATTACTACCCACGGTGTGTGGCGTTCATTTATCGATCTCGGAAGGATGAAAGGCTGAGTTTGGCCCAGCCGGGATTTAAACCTGCGTCAGCAGGCTCTTTACTGATGTCAAAGCGAGCACTCCTGCTCGCTGTGATAACGCACCGACTTTTTTCTTCTGTTCATCCACTTACCAGTAGGCACCCGCTCTACCTCTAATTACATGAATCAGGCCCTTTTTCTGCAATTCTCTACCATAAATGGCCTTGCTCTGCAGGACTTGCTATGTTGTTTCAAGCTCCAAACAAGCATCCTTCATTGTTTTATCCATCAATGTACTGAGCTCCTGTAGTTCATTTATTTTTTTATTTTTTTTGTTATTAGTTTGGTTGTTTGGTTAATAAAAACAAAATGCAACCTTTAACAATTTAAAAATGATCAACAAAACTAAAACATGCAAAGTCGTAAAAAAAAAAAGAATTAACATATAAGTGCACCTCTATGTACAATAGGATAAGTGGAATATTGAAATAATAAAACAATCCAAACAATAAACCCCCAACCTTTTCCCCAAATCATTTTGGTAGAATAACATACAGAGAAAATTACAATAAAAATAAATGATTGTCGGCACATTCCAGCTTCAGCGATTTAAGAATGCCGGTTACCTCTGCACTGGAGGTCGTTCTACCAGCCAGGCAACAATTCCTCACTCCCTCCTCGTCACCCAGTACCAACAATCCTGCACATTGTTTCAGAAAGTTTTACCTTAATTCCCTGTGCAGTTGACAGAATAACAAGTGTTTTAAGGTTTCTTTCTCTTGTTTGTTCTCGTAGAATCTACAATGAGCTAAGTCAGGTTGCAAAAGTGAGTACCTAACTAAGATCCTAACTAAGATCTCCTTGGTTATTATAAGAATTCACCAAATGGGTTAAGAAATTCAAATTTTCATAAAGCCCAATTATCATCCTTAAAAGACAGTTAGGGATTCCCCAGCTGTTAAGTTTTGACCACAGCATGCTGCGGCCCATGGCATCAAAAGGGATTGGAAAGCTTATTTGGGCTGGGTACACGTGAAGAACTGATCTTGGTTATCACTTTGTAAATATTCTTATAATTGAAATAAAGCACATGCCTCAACTCCAGTAGAGGGTTCTAATATTTGGTTTACTGTCTATCCCTCAGGCAGAGCATACAGGGATTCAAAGTGTAGCACCCAGTCGTTGTCTAACACTGAATCAATTTGTTGGAACACTGAGCCATGTCAGGTTCATTAATTCATTTCCAAAGGTCATGAGAGTTTTTATCATGCAAAGACAACAGGGCCACTTCCACGTTCTGTTGAATCCTTCTGGCTTGATTGTTATGGAGGCATTCCTATAGGTTTGTCGATCACATCTAATCAGACCCGCTTTCTCAGAAAAGTCTAGGTCAGCCTGGTGCTTTGCTGTTACAATTGCTGCTCTCAAAGCTTTCTTCCTAGCAACTAAATCCACATTGTACACGTGGAGATGCTTTTTGGATTTGGTCTCCACACCTTAGTTCCTTGTACTAAGACTAAATGTGGTCACTACATGTGGTGGACAACATTTTCAGGGAGACACTTTTCTCAAGTAGCAATTTCTCTACAAATATGTAATCAAGGACCGATTGGGCCGCTCCATTGGTGCAGGTGTAGTGGGGTGGAATATCATCAGGAATGGTCTCACTCAACTGGGACAAACCAAGGCCACTCAGACCTTTTGACCAAATACTCCCATTATGAAGTTTACTCCTGCCACTATCCCCCTTAGCACTACTACTAACCAAGTGCACCCGTTAATCTGTAACATCCTTAATGTTACAGATTCCAGAATGGCAATATACGTTTAAAATAAGAAAATGCATACGTTGTTGCTTGTTAGTTTTCAAATGGGTGGAAAGAATGCCAAAACGTACACCCACACTCCCCGCCACTACAAGAGCCTTACATGATCTAGCAAGTGTTAACAGAATACCATAGGGGCACCCCAACTCCCAACGTTAAGCTACCTGAAATCAAGTCACAAAACCATCTTAAAATGGGCATGTCCTTACCCAGATCTCCTGTAAGGACATTATGACATTATTCGTACATATTTTACAAATAGCTTCATTTTTAAACAAGTGAGAGTGCCACAAGTATCCCAGAATAATAATGAGAGCAAACTGTTATCTCGAGCTGTGGGAGGCACTGAACACAAACTAGTCTCAATTCATTGCATTTTTGAAGCTCAGTAGCCAAAACCAGTCACTGTTCTGTTCTGAAACCAACAGCTTTTTCTTAAGAGTCTGAATTTCCTCTTCCATTTACCCTCCATGTTGGGCAACTCTTTCATTTGCATTAGCTGTGGGCATCATTTGTAGTTACACGCTGTTTTACACCCCAGCTCATTTTCACCATGTTGTTCATAATGTCGAAACTGTATGCCCTAAGGTGCTCTTTCTCCTTTAAAATAGTGTCAAAAACAATTTAAAAATTGACATATATCTCAGAACGATCAGTTTGATATAGGTTAATAAAGTAAATCCTGTGGAGATCCCTAGAAGAGATTCCAGCCAAATTTGGGATATCCCCAAGTAGATGCAAAATGCTAGCACGATTCTGGCAAACACGTCTTTTTTCTGGTAGCACACTCTCAATCAATATCCCAAGTGGGTGCTCCTCCTGAATGACATCAATTTACGTATCCATTTGAGTGTTTTCTGGTTTTTGAAAGGCTCTTGGGCCATTTGGTATTAGGTACTGGTCTCTGGGATTTGTTTCATTTAGACCTCTCCAGGATCGAAGAACCCCATGATTAGCCACCATATTCAAGCTGGTTGGATATGCCACCAGCCACGAAGTGCAGCCGCTAATTGGTGGTAAGATATCCACAGCAGTTGATCCTTCTGGTCTAGCATTGCTCAGAGGCACCATTTCATTTTAAGTGCAAAAGGTTGGACTTACAAGCTGAGGGGCACTCACCAGCAGAGGCAGAGCTCCATTATGTCCAGGCAGGAAGCACTGACCCACATCCTCCAAGTACAATCTGCGGGCACCACAAGTCTGCAGAGACTCCACAGAGTTTATCTCGCTAGTTGCTTCTTAAGGGCCGTTTTAACAGTGGGCTGGGAAAGCTGCAAGCAAATACATTTCTGGAATCCCTGTTTATTCAAATCCTGTAGTGGACAGTTCTTCGTTTTCTTTTCCAAAAAGCCTGAATTATTTTTACCCAGCAGAGGTTAAAAGTGTGTAGATCATCCTTATTTTCTGGCCGGCTGATATCACAGACATCGTACTGGGGACTTGTGGCCTCCACACATCAAACTTCAGGAGCACCACTTGGCTCATTCTGTAACAGCTGGTCAAGCTTATCTCTCAATGCCATGAATGGAGTCTGATGACTCACTCCCATGTGAGGTGGAGTTTGGAGCAATCGTCCATAAGTGGACGTCATTCGGTGACAAGACCGAAATCTTGATACTAGGTCAACAGAACACCTTAGACAAACTGGACAAACTGTACACTAACTTCTCAATTGACAACTCCATCATCCCCGTGTCCACAGCCGTCAAGACACTGGGAGTATACCTTGACTCTTCGCTATCTATGACTAGACAAGTCAGCGCTATCACTTCCGCATCCGCACACACCACCAAACTTATAAACGCCATCAAGCCCTACCTCTCTAAACCTAACTGCCTCTCCATAGCGAGGGCAACCATTGGAGCCAAATTGGACTACTGCAATGCTCTCCTAGCAGTCACATCAGCCAAAAACATAAATAGACTACAAATCACACAGAACAACGCTCTCCGGGCCGCTCTTAGTATCCCAAGAAGAGAGCATATCACCCAGGCCAGGCTCTCAGCCCAATGGCTCCCAGTCAAAGAACGGATCACCCTCAAAATCCTCACCCTCACTCACAAATGCCTTTCCTTCTCCGCCCCATCCTATCTTTCAGATACCATCCTCAAACCTTCCTCCACACGTCCCACCAGGACGCAATACGCTAACCTACTCTGCACCCCACGCATCAAAAAAGCCAAAGCTGGAGGTCTAGGTTTTCCCTACATTGCAGCACAGACATGGAACGCTCTCCCTTCAGACATCCGAACGGAAAACTCACTTCCCATCTTTCGCAGGAAACTGAAAACCTCGTTCCTTGCTAAATAACTAGCAAATTTCAGGAAGCCATGTAAATATACTGCCTTGCTATTGTATATATTTCCTCTGTAATTTATGTATTGATTGTAACTACGGTTTCCTTTGCAACTAAGATGTCTGTAACAAGCGCCACGATGCTTCTGGGCTGATGTGCGCTCAACAAATTTGAATAAATAAATAAATAAATAAATAAGAGCCTCCACTGGGAAATTATTTAATGCTCTGAAGGCTTATTTGCTGGGTTTGCAATGGGTTTGCTTGACTGGTGTTAAGTGACTAATATCAAAGGGGATTGCCAAATGGTCTATCCAGTCGAGCGGGATTGGAGGGCTGTGACGGAGGGTGGGCAGGGCATTGGTGATGGAGTTGAGGATATTACCTTTCCTATTGATTGATCTTGCATGCTGTGTGAGGTTCCAGGTGTCGAGCAGGCTGTGGAGATATTCCTTCATTGCATTGATTGCTGTGTTGCTAGCTTGTTCAGCTAAATAATCCTATAATGTCACCATCCCAGGGAGCATAAGAAGTGTATGCGTTATCACCACATGGTCCAAAAATATCTCAGGGCACCTTAAGGCAAGAAATACAGCTCAGATTATGCATTTTGGGTCTTTTCTATGGTTTAGCAGGAAAGCTAACATTTCAGTATCCAGTTGGGGTTGTCTTTTCATCATGGCTTGAACAGAATAAGCATGAATTCCATTTTATTATCTGCAGAGAATTGAAGGCAAGATAAAGAATGACTAGATTGATTGAGAACATTCAGTATGCTCTTCATGAAACATTGATTATAGAATATTATCTAGAATAGATGACATAGCTCTGTTGGAGCATGAATTGGTTTTGGACTGTGCTGGACATAATCTCTGAGAAATCATTGATAAAACAATGTGTGTAAAAGTGAGTGTAGGTCAGTCATTATAAGGACCTTCAAGGCATAGAAGTTTGACAGAGATTCAGAAAAGAAAAATAATGGAGCTGACATTCAATATAAAAGGCTTAGCTGTGAGACAAACCTTTAACATCTAGCTCTCACATGTAACACTTTACGAACCAGGAAATACTGCTCCCACTGTGCTGCAAAAGGTTTGGTAGTCATTAGTCATTAGGTTAAATGCCTTTTATATTATTCTAAGACCCCCTCACCACACAATTAAAAAAGTGTGTTTGTCATTTTAACTACCTCTGACTAAGCCATCCTAAGTAAAGGAAGGACCCTGAATCATAAACATGGGAGAAGAACATGGAGTACACCGACAATCATCTTTGCAGGAATGATCTTATGGTAAACTTGACCCACATGTTGATTTTCTTTAGTAGCATCCCATTATTACTGCTATGGTACGTTCATAATCTTTATTGATTTTTTTATTCTTAGTTATTTTCCTTTGTAAATATTTACTTGAAGTCAGGATCATCTGCTTAAGAATTCTGCTTCCACTAAAAATATAATTGATGACGATAGTTGGCAAAGTGCCCAATTAAATTTAATTTCCTTTAGGTGAGAAAAGGATCATTATTGTGTGGTCAAATTTAATTGATTCCAACAATTAAGTTTGAAATAGGGCTCAAGTATCTATAATTATGAAAAAGAAATGTTCAGGAGCTAAGTAATACTTTTTAAGTGATAACAAGCTGGGGAGAACCTTATACGGAAATTATCTTCTGTAATCTTGATATTACAGTAACGCAACTGTTTACCCAGTACTCAATGTTGTAAATTGTGAGTTATTACTTATTTACAACACACACCTTTTGCTTCTTGTTATTGTCTCCTACTCCAACATTGCTTTACAATAAACTGGCACATTCACACTTGACAATTGATGGCCGCTCTAATTCAAACAGTGTTACAACATCAATTATTCAGATCACGTGATGTGAACACATCACGCTGTCCTTCATGTTCCCTAATGCACAAGCACATAAATTAGTAAATGGCGGGTTGATATGCGTCTTTCAAAGTGGGGTTGATAGCAGATCACCATTTAACTTGCAACACTTCTAGTAGCCCATTAAGAGGTAAGCAAGATACAGTTTTTGTTTGGTGTTTCATTGTTCTTAGTTGTGCGTCATAAGATCTCAGGAACGCGTCTCTAAGCTGGTCACTTTTTATTCATGTAGGAGTCAAATTTCACAATGATACGATGCATTTTGGTTATTTGAGACAACATCAGGATTTTTCAAGTTCCCTGCATCTTCAGTGGGCATGTTGGTTAATATTCCATTCTAATTTTACTTCATTTGCACATTATTAGAAGTATAATTTGAAGAGAGCGCTTTTGTCCTCTCGTCTGTTTCCCCATGCAGATTTGGTTTCTGGTGTCATAGGGATATGTTTGACCCTCATGACATTTTAGAAAGCGATATCAGTCCTGCGTTGTGCATGCATTTGTTTGATTTACCTAACCCTGAATGTTACTGATGTATTGAGACTTATGAAATTCATTAATCTCTTTTGCCTTCCCTTGTAGATATTCAGCTAGGTGCCTTCCTCACATGAACAAATGAGACTGTACTTGCAACGCATGGAAGGCAACACAGTGTTGTAGTTATGTCAGTTGAGTTGGAACGTGTTTTTGAGTCAATCTAGTGAGTAATTCATTGATTTATTTATTATTCTCAGGTTACAGTACTGGTTACATTGTCATTGATGATGCGAGATATCCGTGGTTCCCTATACTATAATGATGTACCCCTGAAGAAGGTTCTAAAATAATGTTACTTCAAAAAACAAGATGAACAGAGTTGTTCCCATTGGCAGTTTTATTGACATTGCATGGTGGAATATGCCACTGCTTGGTATTATGAGGCTGCAGCTCACCCGAAATCCTCAAAACACACTAGCATTACGGTCTATTTTGCCCCTTTTTACCGCATGCAGCTTAACACACACGCTGCTACATTCAGGGATTGGCAACCTTCTGCTGACCAGATGTTTTGGAATACAACTCCATGATCCCTAGCCAGCATTGCCAATGTCAGGGATCATGGGAGTAGTAGTTCAAAACATCAAGAAAGTTGCAGGTTGTTACCCCCAACTTTGACAACTAGGGGTCGTGCTTGCAGTACAGTAAGTATATAAGATCCGGTACACACCTTGCACTTCTATTCTCAGTCCGTGGCATCCATTTTCAGGATTTGGGGATTATTGAGCTGGGAACTGAAAAATGCAAAGTTATCACACAGCTTTTCTATACAAATCATTGGAAAGAACTGTAACAGCACACCTCTCTTACAAATGTCTAAAAGAACTGTAAACATATAGTAGCAGCTGTACAGTAATGTCCTATATAGTATGACCTACCTGCATCTGGGAGCAGTAAACATTGAGCAACACTATGTAAATCAAATGTAGTGCAGTTTGGTAAATTAAACAAATCTCATTCTTGTAAGCGATATTCAATCAACACTACAGCTAAGTCAATGCCTAGTCTGGGATGTTGAGGAAAACCCTTATTGATGTATTTTTATATCCAGTTCAGTACTCTGGATGACAACCCTTGTATAACACCCCCTCTTAGAATCCCCCTAACCCCACTGAGCCAAGAAGTAGGTTTGTTTTGCAAATTAAAAGGTTTATTTGAAAAATTAAACAATATATATATATCACACTTTTATAATAAATTAATATCTGATAGTACACTTAGACATATGATGTTGATCAACAATGGGTAATCTGGCACTAGCACACTTCTTTACAATCAATAAGGAGTTAGTATAGGATGGATAAAGTAGCAAAATACTTGTATGGTTTCAAGGGAAAAGCAATGAGGAATAAAATGCAGTACAGAAATACTTGATATGATTTTAGGAAAAGATAAGATAATCACTTTTTCTCTGGCAATTCACCCCCCTCCCCTATGCAATGTAAGAAATGGAAGGAGATGGAAAGAGGAGCACACAGTTCTCAGGAATGCATTCAAATACAATACGAAATTCAGTTCCCCCCCCCCAGCAAGCTCATAGGAAACAGGTAGGAGTTTGAAACAAAGGCCCAAAATGCTTTTAAATGTGATGCCAATGGATGGGAAAATGTGCCAACTGATTTTAATTCCTTCTAGAGATTCAGGATGAGTGGGAGATGCGTGTTGGTATTAGTTCAGGCTCACTTTAGCAAAGCACTATGAGTTATTACCAAGTTGCAAACAGATTTTAACAAAAGAAAGAATGGAGCTGCTATTTTGACAAGTGGAGAAATGGAGCCAAAATCGCAAATCGCGGTAAATTTCGCGAGTGCGTAAATTGTGATTGCGGAAAAAGTATAAGGAGTAGGAAGTCGGTTCTAGGCTTAGATTCTAAGCTTTCAGAGGAAAGTTAAATCTCGTTCCTAGCCCAAACGGTTCCAGAGATACGGACGATTAAATAATGGTAGATTTTCGGATTTAAAGTAAAACTCAAAATGACAGGTGACAGCTTGCAGCTTCAGAATTGACAGGTGACAGTTGTGCAGCTTTACAAATGACAGATGGAATAACTGGTTTATCCACTTCCCCCAAGCCAGCATGTTCACAGAGGCACAGCTGCCCCCCAGTTTCTCCCAAGAGGAAGCTATTTTACGACGCCCCCAATATAACATTTGCCTGAGTCCAGGACAGACCTTTGTTCAACTCCCTGTAGTCCCCAGCTGCTCCACCCCTAATCTGATCAGAGAGGTGACAACTCCTTTTGGCAAGGGGAAGAGTGGCTGAGCAGGTTTCAACTCCTGTCGGGGGTAGTTGTCAGGCAGAATCCAGTTTCATTAAGCCAGGTTTCAGCTAAATGTCACTTTTTGTTCCCAGTTTACATCACTTACAATTTTTACATATACATTAAATAATTACTTCCTTCAAGTCATTTCAGAATATAGTTTTACATTGTATTCACCTCTTAGCAAGTCTTTCCTTGGTCTGGTTTTGTTTCATTTGTTCAGTTTTACACAAAGGTCTGGTGGTTTTAAAACGCCGGCTTTCTGATAGTGGTGAGTACTGGTAATGCAACCATTTTTGGGATTAAGAAAATGAATTCCCCACAGTTCTGAGTTGCTTTTTTGGCAATCAGCATTGCCATTCCCAATGGTTTCAGGCTACTGTGTGTGTAGCCCAATGGTGGTTTTAGGCAGTGCCCTCCTGTGCTCACAACATAGGCAAAAATGGGTGGCAGCCTATTCTTCATGTTTTCCCTGTGCACTCTCTGGGGAGTTCTGGCCATCATGATGTTTTCCATGCCAGTACTGCACAGTTTTATGGTAGGGCTTGGATGCATGGGTAAAAACATCCCACATTCTTGTGTCAATATATAACAGAGATTACTGAAGGTTGTGAGGCAGAAGCTCAAGTCTGCATTATCAAAGATACAGTAGAAGTAAGGGGTGTCGCACCTTGGATTTCAGTCTCTTCATCTGGGAGACGTGTCAGTACTCTTACCAAGAGGACACCAGATTTCTTTTGTGTGCTTGCGCTCATGTGTTGTGAGTGCATCTCCAAAGGTGGCAAGTGTCTATTTCATTAGTGGGCCAGGTGGAAAGAGAAAGGGGTGGAATAAGGGTATTGGAATCAAATTCAATTTTGGCTGCTTCATGAATTACTCCCAATATCTTTTAATAAGATATCATGTTATCTTCACTTTAGCACTATCCCTAAGTTTAAGAAGGGACACTTGCCCTGCGACCATATTCTTGAAGTTACCATTTAACAATTGTAGCCTGTTTGTTTATCCTCAAATGGATTCCGCTTTTTATTCCAAAAATTGCCAACGTGATATTTAGCATGGTTACATGTGATTGAAACGAATACAAAAATAACGAATGAAATAATAACGAGAAAACAAATATATATATTGAAAGTAAACAGATTAACATCAACACCCATTACCAGGAATAGTGAGGCTAATTGATTGCACCCTTGGTGAGCCTGGATATAAAGTTACATAGATTGCAACAAACAACATCAAGCGGCATAGCAAATTTCTCGGCAAATCCAAAAATATATATATTTGTACGCCGATTACTGCATTTCCATAGACCATAATTTGTGCATAGATTATAAACATTTTAACTCGGCACGCACGTAGCACTTTATTGAATACCAGCACTTTACGAAGGCAATGGCACTAAGTAAGTACTTTAGTATGGCTACTATAGCGAAATAAATGCAGCAATGCATCAAGTACTAGCACCTTGCACTTTATTAAGGTAAAGCACTGAGCAATTAAATCAGTACAGCTACTATAATAAGATGTAAATTGAATCACTTTTAGAATAGCAACATTTTCAGAATGATAGTTTGTTTTGAATTAGTACGACTATATATCAGATGCACAAATGTATAATAGCAAACAAAGGGATCAGAACATGAGAACACGCTGACATCAGAGTCTAAGGGTCTTTAAACATGGCCGCCCTTAGAGGCTAATGAGAGTGCAATAAAGTAGCAGTCTAGTGTTTTTAAACCAAGGAGAGCATTGAAGAGTCATAGGTTAAATGCAAAGGAATTCCATTGTTCCATTCACAATCTGACAAAGCCCGGTTTGGGTGAAACGCATAATTTTGTGTTTGTTTTCTTCATGTGTCCACCTACTGAATAATAATGGACTTTTTACACGAAGATGATGGCCAAATGTGATTCTTTGGAACCTAAATGGAGGAGTGCCGCTGTGAACCGCGCAATTGCAGTTCTTGTTTTCCCTCAAACCCTTGGGTCCCACCTCCAAACACCCCCATTTCCCCACACTTCCAACCCCACCCGAACCCTCTCCCACACCTTTTAACCCTTTACACCCATCCTCTTGGTATTCTTTAGTTATTATTGCATTCGTAATTCTTTTTTCATTATAATCACTGCATACCGTTTCGGATCACTTGCTCTCCAGACATGTAAGAAATACACCCTGATGTGGTCAGTAAAGCTCTCCAATTTGTAGACTGCTCCCACTTTTGTAGAAGGTTCAGGCAACCAAAAGGGCTTTCACTTTGTAAGTGAACATATCAGCTGGGGCACTTTTGAAAGAGTTAACCCAATGCTGCTATACATGAATGTAGCTCTAACTACTTGTTTGTAATTCCATACCATCATTTTTTTCAGCTATTAATATTTGATAATTATGAAGGTAAGGGGCATCAATAGACCGTTGCATGATATGACAGCGTTTCCTTAGTTGCAATGCAACTTTTAAAAGCAAATGCACATGAGAGGTCAGGGTCGGACTGGGACAAGAAATAGGCCCGAACAACAAAAAAAAAGTGGCCCACCCCTCACCTCAAAAATGTGGCCCACCCCTCGAAAAAGTGGCCCACCCCTCGCCTCAAAAAAGTGGTCCTCAAACCATCATCCGTGAATGGTGACTTTTACAGAAAATGCTACATATTGAGGTTGACAGCTCCGAGGCACAGGAGTGGCATGAACCAACCACCCCCACTGCGGTTTTGGGACCTGCTGCAAGTCAATGCTTATACAGGGCTCTGCAACCCCAGCAGGGAAGGAGGGTGGGGGTGACGATGGTTGGATAGGAGGAGACGGGGGTAGGGAAACCGGAATGAGGTTTAGGGAGAGGTCAGAAGTATGGAGGGTTCATGTGTCTGTTACATTACAACACAACTCATAAAATAACATTACTTTGCATACAGTTCTGTGGGCTTGTATGAATTTGTTGCCCTGGTGTAATGGTTGTGCCACTGGTTTTTGCCCTTGGCACCCTATTTTAATTGTGTGCCCCAACACTTCACGTCCAATCACACTCTTCGAAGAACAACTACTGCATCTCACAGAGTAACATCAGACCCCTCCCTCCAGACAGCGCCTCTACAGCCAACTTACACATCACCGTCTGTCCCTGGCCCCTTTCGGGATACCAATGCCCCTATGCCCTCGACAAAGACACTGTGGGGTGCTTCCGAACTGCAAACAGTCACCAACAAAGGCTAGCTATCATCCGGGGTCAGACTGGGCCAAGCAATTGTCTCAGGCACCAAAGAAAAAAGTGGCCCGCACTTGCAAATGGCTTTTCATTCCTTTTGTGATACTGTTTGAATAGTACCCAGGGGGAGCATTTTGATAAAGTGACATGCAAATTGTATATTTTAAAGAACATTTATTCAGCAACACTGGTCAAAACTACTAGTCGCAGTGTGAATTAACTCATCACACTCATTAAACTGGCCCAAATGGACCAATAAGGGCCAAAAAAACAGGCCCACACCAGAATATTGTGTTTTTGGTTGGCCCTGGGCCTATTGTCCTACAGGTCAGTCCGAGGCTGCTCCCAGCTCAACTGACTTTTCAGTACTGACACTTTTTCCCTCATCTTTCCCCCAGTTGCAACCCCTCCCCACAGAAAAAAAGTCATGTTTTACCATGGGCAGGGCCACAATCCATCTCTATCAAGGAAGCCTAAATTCTTTGAGAGCAATGTAGCAACATGCAATACTCTTTACCTAACTATTCATGCCAATGAACAGGTTCAGCCAGCTTCCAAAACGGATACGGTTACATTTCGCTCATGCCCTCATTGCCCAGTAACAAGGGGCTGTACAGCATAACTGGTACAGCCTGCTCCCAGATATGGTAAAGCCAGCTCACCTAACACAATCGGCTCCTGATCGTTCTCTGTGAACGTTGCAGCACCAATTTATTAACAGCTATGTCAGGCAATAGATTATAGATAGCGCAAGGTAACACCATATCCAGTAACAGGTACCGCGAGCTACTGCTCACGTCCAGTAGCTTTTACAACCCAAACTCCTCGCACTCATCACCGGAACTGGTACAGCTATAGCCTTCAACATGCCCAACCCCACCCCACCCCCCTTAGCTCACAAAGTCCATACTATAGGCTCCGTTTCGAAAGGCAGTGCCACTACAGTATAGAGAGGTTGCAATTGCAAATGGTGAATTTGCAAAGATTTTCCCTGATCTGACCCAAGCATGCTCACGTGAACTAATCAAGTAAAGTTTTGGGCAGTACTTCCTCTTCGAATTATTTTTAAATGTTGGGTTGGAATCAGGCATTTTAAATCAAACATTTTCGGAACAATTGGGTAGCAATGTAGAATGTACACTCAGTTCTGTAGAGGAGACCCGGCCTAGCAGTTCAGGCTGGGCTGCCACCATTGGTGGCACTGCCTGACTGATATACATATGGCTGGACCCCTTTTGCAATGGGGCAGATGTGGGCTAAATAACGGTGCTGTGGAAGGTAGCCCCGAGCAGTGTGAGTGGTTCAGATGTATTCAAAACTTTCCACCAATAACTTTTTTGGTTGTAGTTTTGTCTCCCTGTGTGAGAGAGGGTATGCCCAGGCGTGGGTCCCTTACTCTATGTGCCATAGGGAATCAAGCTACACCTCACAGGCCGAATAAGGCCAAAACATGTCTGGGGCTGCTTGTGTTTCTGTGCTAGAGGGGACCTGGCCTAGCAGTTTGGGCTGGGCTGCTACCGTTGGTGGCAGTACCCGACTGATTTGCACATGGCTGGACCCCTTTTGCAATGGCGCAGATGGCCTGCCTCCCTGTCTAATCACCCGTGCCTCTGAGACACATGCACTTGTGTTATGCATGTTTTTCCTCTGCCCTCCTGACTAATGTTTACGTTGCTCAGGTGTTCAGTAAATTGCAGTAACATATATGCTGTAATTGATTTTTAATTGTACACTATGAAACTGGAAATGCTGTGATCGCCACGCTCACATGACGGAATCTGTCAAAGACATGCTAAATAAGCAGTAAGAAATCTTGGCATAACGTGAACTGGCAATGATGGGATTACAGGGCATGAAGGAAGATTACATGCATGTGTTAATTGGCAACAAAAACACAGTTCATAAAAGTGATTTATTTTAAATATGCATAATTCCCAAAATGACAAAGGCGGTTCATATGTATTCACTGCAATATGTGTGTTTTTATAGGTGCACTAAAGCTGATATTGTCATTAAAATAATCTAATGCAAAACACAAAGCATGTGTTTCAGATACAATCGCTGCAGTAAAATAGAACAAGATTTAAAACCAGCATCGCCGCCGCCGCATATGTTAGAACAATATTCATTTAATGGGGAAATCGTTTCGACTATATTACGAGGCGTCAAAGATTCGCTTCACAAATGTGTGTTCTGCTTGGAGCAGACGAGAGGCCAGTGGACAAAGCTGTCTGACAGTGACACGGAGTGAACAAGAAATGTTCCCGCAAATAGCGCTACCCTGCTGAGCCACTTGTGAGCCCTACTTTAAAAAAAAAAAATTCTTCCGCAGGCATCACGAAATCCATTACCAGAGAAATATTTCTGAGGTAAAGTGTTGGTTATATATATCCGCCTTTTGAAATCTGCATAAACATTTTTTTAACTGATTTTGTGCAGCCATCAACGGGCGGGATTATGACATTTTCTAGGGCGGGATTATGACATTTTCAACCCCCCACACCCACCCCACTCCCTCATACCTCGGCTGGGAGCCTCTCCTCACCTCTACCCTGCCTCCTCCCGCACTAGCAGCACTTCCGTTCCTTCGGTGGGTTTCACCCACCCTGAGCCTCTCTTGCCCTCCCCCATACCTGGTCCATCTCTTCTCAGTCACATGCATACACACACACACAAGTTCAACACACACAAACAAGCTTCCCTCTGCATCCTCAGGCTTCGTTCTTCGGACAACTCCCGATAAGCGTGTCAGCCCCTGCGCACACTCCTGTGCAGTGCGGGTGCGGGCCCAGTGGGAGCGGCTTCTGCTGCCTTGAGTAAGACCCGGGTGACGGGTCCTGGCAAGCAGCCAGAGTCACTGGCAATTAATGAAGATTGAGATGTTCTTCCTAAAGGGAAGGAGGCCTGCTCTGGCTATGCCCTCTGTCACCCAGCCCAAGGACAAAACAGAGGCATTTCCTGCAGGCCACCCCACCACTGTTGAGCTTTGAGGTCACAGTGAATAATGTCTGCAAACTCAAAGCCGGCCATGGAGAGCAGATATAAGGGCGAGGGGAATGTTTGGCCACTACCTCTCAGACGAGCGAGAAGTTGCATTTAAATGTACTCATTTAGTCCCTGGACGGGCTGCCCCTGCTCATCCTGCATTTGCCAAACCCTGGCCCTACGGCTACCCTACCGGTCTGGTTTAACGTCTACATATGAATATCCCCCAGTCTATTCTCCCCTGCACCTTTACTCACCATAAATTATCCAAGATTAGTTACCTTATCATTATTTTAACAACATTTTTTCACAACATGGTGTGTGCTAGGTGTGTGCTAGGTGCCACAATTCTGATTACCTCGTATATTTGTGCCAGGAGGTCCACACATTTGCAAAAAGTAATCTGATCTTTGAGGAGTAGTAATTAATTTCACAAATAATGGTTGCAGAATAGCAATGGGATCACATTATATTTCTGACATCATAACATTTGTATAATACATGATGGCAATTATTTCTTGATTGTATAATTAACTGGAACTAGCTCAGCGGCAATGGGACTGTTTCTCATCTAGCTAGGTTTCAGTAACAAAAATCAAATTTAAAGTTATAGGGGCAGATTTTCAAAACCTTTTTGGTACAAGTGATGAAATGTGCTAGCTGGGAGCATACAGGCCTGCGGTCAGAGGTGTGCTCGCTCGGTGGTCGTGGACACGACATTGGCAGTAAAACTGTCCATAAACCGGACATTTTTGAAAAGGCTCCTGATTGCTATGTGCCTAATTTAAAGTGCAAGTGCTATTTTCAATAAGCAAAATGCAGAAGTACATCTATGTATCAATTCCTACATTATGAACAAACCAGCTTAGGGCCCCCAGACAGGAGAGTCCTACGTGTGTTATAACTGCCAGTTCAGTCTTCGGCGCCGTCAAAGCGAGCAAAAGGACATCAGCAGTTTAGATGTTCTCCAATCAGAAATGACAGAAAAGATTCTAGGTTAAAGTGCAAGTACTACTTTTAAAATTAAAATAAAAGTAGGCAATGCAGCCACCTACATTAAGAACAAACCAACGTTACCGCAATGCAGGCGATTCCCGCCTGTGTCCCAATTTCTATTTCAGTGTTCTGGCTCTGTTGGCTACAAGAATAGTGCACTAGTCACACTCCCTAGACTCCTTACCTCAGGCGCAGTGACTGACTGACTGACTGGCTGGCTGGCTGCTGTCTGTGGCCGGCACTGGCACTGGGCACTGTCTGCACTGCTGGCCGCCTCAGTGCTGCCTGGTGTGGGTCCTCCTGTGTGGGCACTGGCACTGTCGGCCTTCAAGTGGTCCACTGGTGTGTGCTTGCACTGGGGCTCATAGCAGCATAATGCATTGGCGGGAATATTGGGTGGGCAGGGGCAGCCGGCCCAGCCGAATTTTCATTGGGTTATTCCACGGCGCCGGCGGCCCCAGGGCCCAGCTCAGCCCCCAGGCACAAGTTAAAGACAGTTGCTTTCAACTTTGCAAAGAAGTGTTACTTACTTCCTGCAAAGTTGAAAGCAAGTGTGAAATGTGTCACTGTGTTGTGTTCTGACAGTGCTGGCCCCAGCACAGCACCGCGGAGCCCTCAGCCCTGCATGCGGCACCCCCAGGGTCAGGACTCGGAGGGAGGCAGGTGTTACAATTCCTTTGCAATTGCTTCAGCCTGCCTCCCTCCCACAGATCAAACAAGTAACGTTCTCTCTGGCTGCCGCAGGCCAGAGGCTTGTGAGCCGGCGAGCACACACATGGCAGGCGCACCGGCTCCCTGCAGTGGCGGCACGGCACCGGCCTGGTGGCCCAGGCCCACCGACGCCATGGCGTGAATGAATTATGCACATGCATCTGCATCTGCATGCATCATAAATTATGATGCATGCATGATGCAGATGCAATTATCAAAGCATGGTAACATCTAGTGTTACCTTGCTATGATGATTGTGCAGACTCAGAAAGCGCTGCCGGCGCGTGGATCATCCCCCTCCTGGCTCCCTGCCACGCCCTGCTGCGCAGCCCAGCCCAGGCGGCTGAAACCCCACCCCAACCCCCCATCTGACTTCCCGGCCGCGAATACTCACGACGCGAGCTCCTCACGGCGCGGCGCGGCGGCGCACACACACTAGGCCAGGGCCGCCGGCCCGGCATGCCAATAAGGTGCCCAGAGGTGGCTGCCGGAAAACCGGCCCCAGGAAACCCCAAAGTCGTTCTGCCACGGGCCGAAAGACCGAAAGGGCCAGTCCGACCCTGTGAGAGGTTGCTACTTAGTCCATACATGTACAATTTTGATGAACATGATACTTTTCTCTGAAACGTTTCCAATCATCAGTTCAGCTGATTGGATGTTTGGAAACTGTGTACAACAAAAGTGTACATGTGTCAGCTAAATGACTGGCACTCATCACACTCAAAAAGGCTGAAAAACACCACAGGTGTAATCACCAATAGTACCTTTTTAGCAACATAGCATTTGTTCGAAGATTTCCTGTTTAGCAACATTATTTTAGGCCTAGAATCCTCCTTTGCCTTGCATGGTATGGTATGGTAATGTTTATTTGTTAAGCGCCTATACACAAGGCACGTGTTTCAAGGTGCTCAAGGAGGGCGGGAACAAGGGGAAAAAACAACAGTCATTCAGGGCCCTTGAATTTCTCAACGATACAAGTCTGCACAGGCAGAGTAAGGGCACATAATACAATTAACAGTGAAGATAACAGCAAATAGGTCTGACAAACGAGTCTGTAGTTTTTTCAAGTGCATTGAAGCTCCACCATGCAGGGGGGGGGCGGAAGATAGATAGACGATATTCAGCCATGCAAGTGCAAGTACAATACATAAATCACAGGATTATACCGTGCAGATAACATTCTGTCACCATGATCATTTCAGATGTTTTTCAATAAATTATTCTCCTTCAAAATCACTTTTCTGATTTGTTTTGAAATTGGGTCAAAAGTTAAAGGACGAGTTAATGTCTCCTTTAAAGTGACATTACAAGATTTCTTGAGTGCTCTTGAGCATGCATTGTTTTGACCTTATGAATGCATGACCAATACCCCTCTGATGATAGCTTTTGTGCTAAGTTTGGAAAAAGTTCCTCTTGCAAACCTGATGCAATTTAAATTGCTGGTGCGGATTGCTATGATTGCTATGATTCTCAAAATTGGGAAAATGCCACAGCTTTCAACAATGCCAGTGAGTGATATGAAGTTGCATGCAGTTAAGTGTTGGTGCCAGTCGGTTTGCTGTATACAGAAATCCACATCTGGTTCATGACCATTATTTTCACAAACAATACTATTTTCCTGAGATGTGTTTTTAAATGAAGAGCTGATATCCATAGTTAACAAGAATGTTTTGTGGGCTGCTAAATGTTCTTAATTCTAGTAACCAAGAAGGCCGGTATTGCCACTGTAAAACAACGAGATTGACTGTTCACAACAATACCAGTATTTCCTCCATAAGGAGGCCTTTTCATTCTGGCTGTGCCGATACATGCTACACTGTAATAACAGGCTCAGACAAAAAAAAGCAAAGAGGATGTTTTGCACACAATACAACGCAAAATGTCTTTTCTGGAATAAATGGAAAGTGAAAGAGGAAAGGATGGGTAAGGCCTGTGGAGAAAGAGTTGAGCTAAGTGTTGAGTGGGAAGGGAAATGTTAAGTAGGGGGCGATTGGAAATCACTTGTAATGTGATCGTATCCTTACAATGGGAACTGAACAATTGTTGTGATTCAAAAGAAGGACCAAAGGAACACATCCATGATGGATGTATCTAATAATGACAGTATTGCCACTGTACTCAAATTGCCATTGGCTCTGCTAATAATGCCATTATTGTCACTGTAAGTAGACACTTCTGTGCTGGTTGTGCCAACATAAACCAGTATTGCTATTTTAAGAACATACTCGTATAGTCTGTGCCAATGTGTCTCAGTATCGGCCTGCAAGTGCATACTCTTGTTGGCTGTGTCAATTTATCCATGTATTTGCCTGTAAGAACACACTCATGTTGGTTGTGCGCATTAATTATAGTAATGCCACTATAAAAGCACACTCATGTTGTGTGTGTCAAATTATGCCACTATTGCCACTTAAAGAGCCTGGCCAAGTTAGTGATGCGAGTGATGCCAATAATGAGACTGTAAGAAGACATCATGCTAGCTATACTATGGTATGCCGACACTGACCTGTGACAGTGCATACTGCAGCCAATGTACACAGTATGACAAGATTACCGTCATAAATAAAAATGTCCTGCACCTCCTCACACCTCTCCCACATATTCATACACGAACATGCAGGCACATTTCCCCAAACCCACGTGTACACATAGACACACACACATACACATAAAAACACACATTCACAAATATCTTTTACTTATCCACTTGGCCAGCTTACCTCACAAACATGCGTTCCCTACTGCTCGATCTGGAGGGCATCGTCAAGCAGGAAGTGGTCTTCAACTTCCTGTAAACATGCTATGACTAGGATTTCAGCACCCCATGCAGGCCTCAATTTTAGAGATGTGTATGAGAACACCTTTTACAAAAATAGGCCAGCAGTACTCCCAACCAGCATGCCAAGGGGCCATGCAGTTCCAGGGAAGCAAAAAGTCTCAGACTTTCAGGGACAGTGGGAATGTGTGGCTTGGATACTGCATGCAACACAGTGTAGCTCACGAGCACTCACTCAGCTTCTTACTGAGCATGGGAGAGTGCTTACGTTTCAATGGTCCTCAGGACTATCGATAATTGGTGCCAACAAACTTTCTTGTTACTAGAATGGCAAGTTGCCATTGATGTAAAGAGACAGCCCTGTTTTGAGCACCTGTTCATTTTTATTTTACAAGAGCATTGCCCATCACCTCACTTTTGAACGTTTACTTAGGTTACAGTATAAAGATGGATTACACATTCTAGGCATTTCGTTGGAATAACACATTTTTGAATTTCTAACCATTATTTGCTTGTGAAGTACTCAAAACCAGCATAAAGATCCTTTTTTTTATCTTAAATATACCTATTGACAATGACAAAAAATAAATGATTGTCTATTATAGATGAACCCTTTAATCACCCAGTTTGTGATCAAAGCATATGTTTTTTATTTTTCTGCCCACAATGTCAACTCATAAAGGAAATATTTTGTAAAGATCTTACCGCTAACATCCTGCAGCTCAATGAGCCTACAATTTGCAGGCTTTACTCTTTCCCCCTAATATAAAATGCTTTCCCTAAAAGACAAGTGTTCAGGATTTCCCCAGATCTAGAAATGCTCATAAATACTTTGCAGATTTTGTGCTCTTGTAGTTCGACTCTTGTAACTCGACTTTTTATTTCATTTATTGTGTGTGTGTGTTGGGGGGGTAGGGCACGGGGTATCAGGACGAGTCTGCCATTCACAAAAATGAAAGTCGACTTAAAAGATTGGAGTTACAGGACCACACACTAAATTTGGTCGATATAATCACACGGAACCCTCTCACACATGATATGTAGAACAGATGCTCATTATGTTTAAAACTGATGCTGATCACCCATCTGGGCCAGCTGCCTTTGATGCTTTTTATTAAGCTCATCGTATTTGATATCCTTTCTTCGTTCACATCGAGTTTTAGTCACTCCATTGGTACCAATACTAGTTTTTTTTTGGCAGTCTTAGGCCTGACATGCAATACTACATAAGTATAAATAGATTCAATACAGGAAATTCATTCTTTACTCTCCGTTGTGGCATATATTTTTTTTTTGGTCTCCCGCATGGAGTCTGCTAGCCCAGAAATCTTTGCATTAAAAATAAGGTGAAACATTTTACTCAACTGCAAGCTGCTGCCATGGCCCTGGTATTGGACTTGGCTGCAGATATTATTCATGGTGTCGCTTTGCTGGAGTACCGTTTTGTTATAATGGTTTTTCATTCCTAGGGACTAATTGCTCATGATTTAATTTACATAGTTCTTGTTCTAGTGGAGACACAGGCTGAAGCAGAATATCAAGCCACTGGTCTTGGGTTCATACAGTCCAGATCTTGACAAGAACATTTGAATTAATGTCTTTTTAGAAGGCTACAAAAAGTGAGAAGGTCGGATGCTAGACACACGAAAGATCATTATGCACTTCAAATTGTGTAGATGAACTAAACATTATTTTTTATTTTTTTATATATTTTTTTATCTGGGGCAGTGCCAGCCCTCGAATGAGGGCGGATGCTGCCCCCCGAAATATAGCGGAAGTTTCAGGTAGGAGGCATCTGCTCAGTTTGTTTAGGCAGATAATGTGAACGAGAACAGGAGCACAATACAATTGGAATTCAACACCCCCCTGCCACCGAATTTCCAATCTCCCCAACAAGACTGTTATGGGGAGGACAAGGGAGAATGTTTCCTATTAAAAGGAGCTTAATAAGTGCCTGAAAATACTTTGTTTATCACATCCCTTTGAAATTGGGAGTGCAGCTTTCTAGCAGCACTTTTAAAATGTGCAGCAGCTTAATTGGATGGCAGCGGGCAAATCACAAAATAAGTATGTCCATTGTGTTTGAACTATTAGGGGGCTAGAACTGTGATGGACATGTTTCCATCAGCCCATCATGCTTTGCCTTCTTATAATTCAATTAATCACACAATTAAACGTGTTTGTAACTGTTTGGTTTATGTCCATGGTACTCTAGTCTCACTCGGCAGTAAAAGATTTCCTTTTATGGGTACATTCTAATTTTCTTAATTGCATGCATAATACTCAACTGCAAGTCTCTGCTAAACATTGACTGTTTCAAGGTGACCCGAGGCAACACATCCTTTTGTTGGGCAACTTTAAGCCCTGCAAGAAAAGTGGCAACGCCCATAGATTTATCAGGCTTACGTTGCTAGGCAATCTGGTAGTTATACTCTTTCATTCAGGATGTGGAGAATACAGCTGCAATCATTTGATTTTTTATGTAACTTTCTTCTATAAGAAGGTTTTTTTGCTAGACATATCTATTATGTGTTTTCTGCTCTTTCCAAAACAATTACATAGAACACAGCACTTTTGTAGCTTTTTAAAACCAAAATGTAAACATGTGTTATAACAAGAGCTTGGCAGGTATGTGGTCAAGAGCTCAATCTGTAGAGTAGCATCAAACCCCAACTTTAACCCGTCTAAGCAAAGTGGTAAAACTATTTCATCCCACTATTCCTTATCTGCGAAAAGTGGGAGTCCACAGAAGTTAGTCAACTCACAGTTAATGATATAACACACCATGTATGATCTAATAGACCTTAACGTTGCTTTCAACACACTAATAGTATTAGTCATTCAAATACTGCACAATATCATTTTTTCTCTGATGGCTTAATCACTACAGCAGCACCTCCTGAATTAATTGCCTTCTTCTGACTGGAAAATGGACTGAATGATATATCACGCTTCTTAGTAGCACCACTATTTTGGAGATTTATAAATCGTACAATTTATAATTTACGGTCATAAAATCATCTTGTTTGTTTTGTTTGTCTTGGTCTCTTACGCCGCACTGTTCCTTTCCTTATTAAATCAGAACATGCCACAGTGGTTGGTTATTTGATTACTTCTCGGTTGGACTATGCCATTGCTTTAAATATAGGTTTGCCAGACGTTCTTATCTACCGTCTGCAAATATGCTGTCATTCGTCTTATCTTCCATCTTCCAAGACACCCCTTTATTTCCGTCCCCAGACGTTCCTTTTACTGGCTGCCTTTCATTGAACACATGACTTTATATACCCTTTGCATTGAGTACAAGTGCACCCATGGAGCAGCACCACAATATCTTGAACATGCATCGACACCCTCCTCAGTCAGCTAAGCTTCCCCTCTTAGCTATTCCCTTATCCTGGTGCATTACTCAATTACTCAAGGGGGGGGAATGCTTTTATGTGGCTGACCTGCGACTCTATGACCTGAGGCAATGTCTTATTTCATGCAGGTGCGATATGAAGGCCTTAACTTGAGATGTACTCTTTCAGGGCTAATTACTGATGTGTTTTCAATAAATCAGGACTATATATCAGATGCCCTAGGCCTGGATATGAAACAAGCTGTTGTTGACTGTTTATTTTAAGGGGGCAAGCCTGACAATAAAGTTTACCACTGGGGATCATTAAAAAAGATGCTTGCGTCCAAAAATAACGTTAAATCACAATTGAGAAATATTAATATGCAAATATCAATTCGAACGTGGTATTTAAATGTATGCAGCATTCTTGTCAGGCATTGGGGTTGTGCAGAGGGGAGCCTGGAATGAGCTGTGGACGTGGTCCACATATGGGGAAACACAAAAAACCCCAGCGCAAATGGATATTGCCTTATAGAAGGCTTCTCGGCCCTCTTTGCAGGAACAAAGGCCTACAAACTCCACTTCCCAGCAGGCCCTGGGCCAAAAACTACAAAACCCCACCCACGTTGGGTGGAGCACATCCGCGCATGTGCGCACGTACGATAGCATGGGGCTTGTGCTTGAACTCTCAAATGAAGAGGACGTGTTCATTGCAGCTCCGAGTAAGGGGACACACGCGAGGGGCCACACCCCAGCCAGCCATCACCCGGGCCCCTCATATGCCTGAGATAAGTACCGCAGGCGCAGGGGAGCAGCTGCAGCACATGCTGGGAAAGTCGCGCTTGGGCAGCAAAGCCGCGTTCAGGGGCGAACAGTCAGGAATCTCCCACGCGCAGCGGGGCACACGCAAGGAGGCACCGCCCAGACTCATGAAGTCCCCTTGTTCGGCAAAAGATAAGTGCAGCATGTAGCAGCCATTAATCCAAAATTAAGACCCGCGCAAGACTCGCACCGAAGCGCAGCGATCCCAGGAGCAGTGCATATAATTTGCATGCATAATTAGCCATGTGCACCAGCTAAGGGAACCGCAACTAGGAACACGGCGTGACTTGTACTGAAGTCGCACTGCGCCACGTGCGGCTAGTGGCACTTTCATTATTTAATCTACGTGTGCATATTAACACATGGATCAGCATGAACTGCGGGGCCACGTACGGCCTAACCGCATATCAGGGTGAAACCCAACCAAGGGGGCATACAAGTTAGAACGTGGCACCTTGGAGATGAGTGGGGGTGCATGAAGGAATGTCGTTTAACCACTGGATGCATCTGTTGTGTGTGTGAGGAAACACCCACAAGGTAGTAACTCATAACTCTCTTTGCAGCATTTCTCTGCTCCGGAAACCGGACCTGAGAGTGCGCAGGCAGGAGGCCAGCACTCAAAAACAGAGATAAGTCCTTTTGCTCTAATTGCCTCATTGATGACAGTCTGTAATGTGTGCATGAAATGTATATGCTGGTTTGGGTATGCATGTTTAATTGTTAGTTTGTATTTACCCTGACTCCCCCAGTCCTGTCCACCTTCCCTCTCCTAAACCCTTTTTCCGGTTTTCCTGAAAACCAGTTCCTGTCCAACCAACGATTCCCTAACCCTCTTTCCCCGCCGGGGTCTCGGAGGTCTGTGTAAGCTGTGACTTGCAGGCACCCAGACCGCGGAGGGGGTGGTTGGTTCGTACCACTCCTGCGCTTGAAGGTTGGAGCCTGACAGAAGCACAAGCCCAAGTGTAACAGGCGACCGAGTGGTGCAAACCAGCCTGTCATGGAGGAGCTTACCAAGGTCTTGCAGGGCCTCCAGGCTGAGCTTGCTGCCACCAGACAGGATTACGCTGTGTTAGCTATGCAAGTGCGCAGTTTAGCTGCACAAAAAGCCCCCCTCCCTACGGAGCCTACGCTCCCTACGCCCGTGCAAGTCCAGGTTACGCCTGAACCTGTAGTACCCTTAGCCCCGCCTGAAAGGTATGCGGGAGACCCCCAGAAATACCAGACCTTCATGACCCAATGCCAACTGCACTTCCTTACGAAACCAGCAGCCTTTCGAACCATTCAAGCCTGACCGCTTTTGTAATTTCTTATCTAACTGGGGTTGCTGGAGCTTGGGCAAACCCTTTAGTGCATAGGGATGATGGAGTGTTGTACCACTGGGATGAATTCCAGCTGGAATTCGGCAAGATCTTCAATCGGAAGGCAGCCGCCACGTGTAGGGACAGAGAATTGCTTACCTTATGTCAAGGTAGCAAGGAACTGGTGACCTATGTCACACAGTTTAATAGGTTGGTCGCTGAAGCTGAGTGGCCACGAGAAAAGCAAATGTCTCTCTTCTACCTAGGGTTACATGACAAATTAAAAGATCTCATAGCCCAGGTAGATCCACAGCCCCAGGATTGTCCGTCAGTGATTGATCTAGCATTAAGACTGGATCATAGGCAAGCTGAACGTCGCGGAGACAAGAAGCGTAGGGACCCGCGTTCCATAGCTAGGTTGGACCGTTTTGGGTCTTCCCGTCCTCCCACATCATCAGTGGAGAGAGTGACAGGAGATGAGCCAATGCAGATAGGAGCTGTTCGCGGTCCTCTCACCAAACAGGAGAGGGAGCGTAGACGCAAGGAAGGGCTATGTCTGTACTGTGGTACCTCGGGGCACTTTGTAAAAGAGTGCCCTAATAAACCTAAGCCGCAGGGCAATGCCTTGGCTTGGCAGTAGTAGGGGTGGTACAGTCGAGCCAGGCCATGGAGATTTCCCCAGCAGTTGGTTTCAGCAATTATGCTCTGCATGTCACGTTGTCGGGTGTGTTAGGTTTCCTGGGCCAGGAGGTTACGGTTACATTGTTTTTGGATTCAGGAGCCACTGGCAATTTCGTTGATGTTGCATATGCTAACAAGCTGGGGCTACCTTTGTGTAGTAAATCTACTCTAGAATCCGTCAAGACGGTCGATGGTACTGCATTATGTTCTGGACCTGTCATCCAAAGCACACAAGTAGTAACCTTGTGTTGTCAGCAAAATCATCTGGAAGACATCCGATTTGATGTGATTGCAGCACCACATTTCGGGATTATTTTGGGCCTTCCTTGGTTTTACAAACACCATCCCAAGATAGTGTGGACAGAAAACAAGGTGAGTTTTTCGTCTGAATACTGCCTCGCACAGTGCTTAAAATCCAAAAAGAAACCGTGTATAGCCTCAATGGAACCCTCAGACATGAGTGCCTTACCTGCCGAGTATGCGGAATATGCCGATGTGTTTAGTAAACAAGCGGCAGAATCCTTGGCACCTCACCGGCCATTTGATTGCCGAATTGACCTAGAGCCAGGAGCAGTCTTACCCTGTAGTAGGGTATATGCACTCACGGAAGGTGAAACAAAACATCTAAAGGAATGCTTAGACCCTAACCTACGAAGCGGGTTTATTAGACACTCTAATTCTCCAGTCTCCTCGCCGTTATTCTTCATACCGAAGAAGACCAGAGACTTAAGAACGTGCATCGATTATCGCGGAATTAATCGAATCACCATCAAAAATCGGTATCCATTACCGTTAATCCCAGTCTTACTGGATCAAGTGCGGAAGGTGACCATATACACTAAACTAGATCTTCGAGGGGCATATCACCTGGTACGAGTACGGCTGGGGACGAATGGAAAACAACATTCCGGACTAAGTTTGGCCTGTATGAGTATCAGGTGATGGCGTTCGGCCTGTGCAACGCCCCAGCTGCCTTCCAGCATTTCTTAGATGAAGTGCTGCGTGAATTTCTGGATATCTTCGCGGTGGTATACATCGACAATATCTTAATTTACTCACAAGACAAACACGAACATGTCAAACATGTCAAGGCAGTACTCCAACGTTTACGAGAACATGGTTTGTTCGCTAAACTGGAGAAGTGTGAATTTCACTCTTCTAAGGTGGAATTTCTGGGGTATTTCTTGACCCCGTCTGGGGTACAAATGGATCAACGTAAAGTACAAGCAATCTTAGATTGGACAGCACCGAAAATCGGTGAAAGAAGTGCAATCTTTTCTAGGTTTCGCTAACTTCTACCGGCGGTTCATCCGAAACTTCTCGGAATTGGTGACCCCCATTACTTCCTTACTAAAAAAAGGACGCTCATATGTTTGGAACGAAGCCGCAGAACTAGGTTTTCAACAGTTGAAAAAGGCTTTCACGTCTGCCCCGGTGCTAAAGCATCCCGATCTAGCTCAGCCCTTCGTGGTCGAGACAGATGCCTCCAGCTACGCCATCGGTGCAGTTCTTTCACAACGAGAAGTGCAGACGGGAATGCTCCATCCTGTTGCTTACTATTCCCGCAAATTACTCCCTGCCGAAGCTAATTATACCATAGCTGATCGGGAATTGCTAGCAGTAAAAGCGGCCTTTGAGGAATGGAGACATTACCTCATGGGGGCTCATCATACCGTGACTGTGATCACCGATCATCGGAATCTACAGTTCATCAAAACTGCTAAGACACTTAGTCCACGCCAACTACGTTGGGCATTATTCTTCGCTGATTACGATTTTCTTATTACTTATCGGCCTGGAGCTGATAACAAAAAAGCGGATATCTTGTCGCGATACCCTGATTCTGACGATAAGGAATGTCTTGAAAATCGGCCTATTGTGCCTCCTCCACAAATTATCTGGGTAGTCGGACGGCCTAACATATTCGAAGATGTACAAACAGCCATGACTACAAAAGAGTTGCAAGATTGGTGTGGGAAGGGTTTACACCATTCCCTGGTGAATGGACTTCCCTACTATGTTAAAGCATTATACCTGCCCCCAGAAGAGCTCAGAAAGGAGGTCATGCAATGGTGCCATGATGCCACTACCGCGGGTCATCCAGGTGTAGCCAAAACCCAAAGGAACGTGGCTCGGCATTTTTGGTGGCCTACACTGCTATGGGATGTGTGCAAATACGTGACAGAATGCGACGTTTGTGGAAGACAGAAGTCCGGCCATCAGAAACCGGCGGGATTACTACAACCCTTGCCAACTCCCCCTGCCCCGTGGCACACTGTTACCATGGACTTAATTGTGGACTTACCACCTGTCCAAAAATACACTTCCATTTTGGTAGTGGTTGATTCTCTCACAAAAATGAGTCACTTTATTCCATGTAAAGGGGTACCCACAGCTGGGGAATTAGCGGAACTGTTCTTACAAAACGTAGTTCGACTGCATGGACTTCCAACACGAGTAATTACTGATCGTGGTCCACTGTTCACCTCCCGCTTCTGGCGCGCCTTTTGCCAGTTAATTGGTATGGAAGTGAGTTTGTCCTTGCGATACCACCCAGAAACCGATGGACAAACTGAGAGGTTAAACCAGGGCCTGGAGCAGTACTTACGCTGCTACACTGCAGACACTGAAACTTCGTGGGTTCAGTATGTATGGTTAGCAGAAATAGCGTACTACAATGCTCTCCATAGTTCCATGAAACATACCCCCTTCTTCGGGGTTTATGGTTTCCACCCTAGGGTTTTGCCCACAGCTCCCAGCCCATCCCTGGAGGATATACCCACACTCAGGGGTCATCATGTTTATGCACAACAAGTCTGGTCTAGTAAACAAAAAAGTTTAGATGCTGCAAAACAGTCATATAAACATTACGCCAATTTGAAAAGGAGACAAAGCCATCCATATAAACAAGGGGACCACGTTTGGCTATCCACACCCAATATCAAAATGTCCGGCCCACGTAAGTTGCAACCGCGATATCTGGGTCCCTTTACCATCTCTGCAGTGATTAATCCGGTGGCAGTAAAGCTGGCCTTGCCAAAACAAATGAAGATCCACCCCACCTTTCATGTATCACTATTGAAACCTGTACCCTACACTGTCCCTAATAAGAAACCACCTCCAATATTAGTTCAGGGACAACCTGAATATGAGGTTAGGGCAATCCTGAATTCTCAGCACAGAAAAAACGGTTTGTATTACTTTATTGATTGGGCGGGATATGTCCCGGAGGACCGGTCTTGGGAGCCGGCCTGCAATGTGCATGCGCCCAGGTTGATTAGAGCATTTCATCGAGATTACCCAGGGAAACCCAAACCCAGAGCCTTCTGTGCGGGGGGGAGTACTGTCAGGGTGCAGGCATTGGGGTTGTGCAGAGGGGAGCCTGGAATGAGCTGTGGACGTGGTCCACATATGGGTAAACACAAAAAACCCCAGCGCAAACGGATATTGCCTTATAGAAGGCTTCTGTGCCCCCTTTGCAGGAACAAAGGCCTACAAACTCCACTTCCCAGCAGGCCCTGGGCCGAAAACTACAAAATCCCACCCACCTTGGGTGGAGCAAATCCGCGCATGCGCGCGCGCACGATAGCACGGGGCTTGTGCTTGAACTCTCGAACGAAGAGGACGTGTTCATTGCAGCTCCGAGGAAGGGGACACACGCGAGGGGCCACACCCCAGCCAGCCATCACCCGGGCCCCTCATACGCCTGAGATAAGTACCGCAGGCGCAGGGGAGCAGCAACAGCACATGCTGGGAAAGTCGCGCTTGGGCAGCAAAGCCGCGTTCAGGGGCGAACAGTCAGGAATCTCCCACGCGCAGCGGGGAACACGCAAGGGGGCACCGCCCAGACTCATGAAGTCCCCTTGTTCGGCAAAAGATAAGTGCAGCATGTAGCAGCCATTAATCCAAAATTAAGACCCGCGCAAGACTTGCACCGAAGCGCAGCGATCCCAGGAGCAGTGCATATAATTTGCATGCATAATTAGCCATGTGCACCAGCTAAGGGAACCGCAACTGGGAACACGGCGTGACTTGTACTGAAGTCACACTGCGCCACGTGCGGCTAGCGGCACGTTTATTATTTAATCTACGTGTGCATTTTAACACGTGGATCAGCGTGAACTGCGGGGCCACGTGTGGCCTAACCGCATATCAGGGTGAAACCCAACCAAGGGGGCATACAAGTTAGAATGTGGCAACTTGGAGATGAGTGGGGGTGCATGAAGGAATGTCGTTTAACCACTGGATGCATCTGTTGTGTGTGTGAGGAAACACCCACAAGGTAGTAACTCATAACTCTCTTTGCAGCATTTATCTGCTCCGGAGACCGGACCTGAGAGTGTGCAGTCAGAAGGCCAGCACTCAAAAACAGAGATAAGTCATTTTGCTCTAATTGCCTCATTGATGACAGTCTGTAATGTGGGCATGAAATGTATATGCTGGTTTGGGTATGCATGTTTAATTGTTAGTTTGTATTTACCCTGACTCCCCCAGTCCTGTCCACCTTCCCTCTCCTAACCCCTTTTTCCGGTTATCCTGAAAACCAGTTCCTGTCCAACCAACGATTCCCTAACCCTCTTTCCCCGCCGGGGTCTCAGAGGTCTGTGTAAGCTGTGACTTGCAGGCACCCAGACCGCGGAGGGGGTGGTTGGTTCGTACCACTCCTGCGCTTGAAGGTTGGAGCCTGACAATTCTAGTGTATAAAATAAATCGAACTGTGAATGTGGAAAGTCAGGCACCAAAGGAATGAAGCTTGCAGGATTGCAGTTTAGTAGGGCGAGGGTAGAAAGATGACACAAATTGGATTAGTTAAGAGAACATTCCAAGATTGCCCTCTCAGGGACAAAAAAATACCCAACGGTGGTTGATTCACAAAAGATGAGTACATCATGTGCATGTTATGAACTGGTCTAATCCCAAAGTTTAAAATGAATTAAACGGTGACAGCAACAGGTCCAATCCTAGCATAAGAAACACTAGACACATATTACTCCACAATCCAACTCAAAGATTTGGCTTATATTGTTAATATTACTAGATGTCATTAATACTGTCCCTTAATGTTATTGTGTAATTGTGCATTCAATGCATGCTATCTTTCAGACTGAGGGCAGCTGGAAACCGAGAATGTTGCTATTGAATGCACACTCAGCACTGCACAGTGACACCTATGCCGGTTTAGCAAACTCCCTGCATCTAGCTCAATATGTGCAAACTCCCACCCCACATGAGGGGAAACATACTTGACCTTGTTCTGTTATCCTGCCTCTCATAAAATGCCTCAATCCCATTCAACTCCCCTGGACAGACCATGCCACCATTCCTATCCTCTTAATGTACACCCTCCCAACTCCCAAGGGACAAGGTAAGCCCACCATAGCAGCACTTTACCCCTGTTTTAAGCTTTCCAATGGAGGCACTGGAAAAAAGCTTGATCAACCCTGTTACCCCTAATGCTGACGCCCTAGAGGAAAACCTCAACTAAACCTTAAAAGGAGTTAGTTGAGACACATGAACCCTTAAAGCTATGTTGCACCAGAGTCAAACCACCCACCCTGTGTTACACCGAGGAACTGACAACAAACGTCCCATACGAGTGCATGAAAAATGCTGGCACAAATATTGATAGCCTGAGGATACCTACTGTCATTTGGCACTCATCACTGAAGACACAGTTTCCTACTACCACACAACAAGCAACATCTTCTAAGAGGAGCAAAGCCCTCTTTGATGCAGGAACACACTGCACCAATGGCCTACCAGACCCAGCAATATTAGAGTCACTGGAGGAATTCAAATCCATCAATGATTTATTTATCAACAAAATCGACACAATTAGTCAAAAGACTGATACATCTAAATCAGTTGTACAGTAAATAAAAATTCCACCTCAAAGTTCTCCAATCCCGGACAGCCTTCACCTCCCCCTCACTCCCAAGACTCCCGATGAAACTCTTACCTTACTCAAGCCAATCTCTTAAACAGACAATGTCCTAACTTCTGCCATACCAAAATAAATATCACATGGCCTACTTTCACTGCTCGCCTTCAAATAGTTAAAACCTTGCTCAGTCAGGTCATCATCCCAAGCTGCTTAAAAACAAGACTGATTCTCCTATACTTAAAAAAAGAAGAAAAAAAAACGGGATTATTTCCAAATACTGGTCAATCACTAGCCCCCCATGTATTGGTTAAACCATTGAGAAGCCATTACCAATCAACTCCATGAGCAGACCAGCAGCCACAGCCTGCTCTGGGAATACAACCCCGAGGCGGAGGTATCACCATCTTTTCTAGATCAAGCCTCTCTCTGAGACTAGCCCCTCTGCAAATCACACAATCTTGTGAAGTCCTCACTGCTAAACTCCTTCTAATTAACTCCCAGACACTTACTATCCACTTAATTTACAGACCACCTGGTCCACTTGGGACATTTGAGGAGGATATTTACAGCCTATTATCTAATAACCTTAAAACAACCACTGAACTGCTATTACTAGGTGACTTTAATCTAGGATTCAATGATCCAGTGGATAAGCATGCCTTCAAAATAGCTAATATCCTATTAGAACTAGGCATCTCACAAAAAATCAACAAACCTAACCACAATCAAGGGAGAACCTTAGACTGGGTAGCTGACTACAATTGCAGTGTCACTATTACCTCCATCACACCCCAACTGTGGACAGACCACTCCCTTGTGTCTTTCATATTATCTACAACTAGACCACTCCTGATGGCCCTACCTAGAGCCCCACTTTGCCTAACAAGGAACAAAAAGAATATCAAAGTGCACAAAGTGATCCCTGCCATTTTCCCTACCTTAAATGCACTGGCTGGTAACCTACACCCAGGTACATTGGTCCATGAGTATAACAAAATTATGCTTACCACACTCTACAAAATTGCACCATTTAAACTTAGACCCAGTAAACCCAAATCCCATCTAAATAAGTGGTTCAACCCCAGTTAAAGGTCATATGTCTCCTAAAAAGGAAATGTGAAACCACTTGGAGATTATGATGACAGCAAACAAAACTAACCAAAATCTCTTCGCAATACAAAAATGAAATCTGCCTGGCAAAATGAAACTCCTATGACAAACTTATTGCCAATGCAAACTCCAGTATGAAGAAATGATTCATCATACTAAAAGAACTAGAGTCCCCGTTCCACAAGCCCTTGTTCGATGATCTGGACCTTCTGGGTATCACTTACACTAATTATGCAGATGATACTCAGATTCTCCTCCCACTTTCTGGGGATCATGACAAGGATTTGGCATTGGTGAATAGAGTGTATTTCATCATCCAGGCATGGATGGCCACCCACAGTCTATGCTTGAATGATGGCAAGACAGAGCTGATTATCCTGGATACCCAACCTTAAACTTAAGAAATTAGGCCATGAATATTCTTCATTGACCATTGATGGAAACCTCATTAGGGTAGCCAAAGAGGTAAACACCCTTGACTTTTACCTTGATTCTACCATGTCCCTTGACAAACAAGTGAAATATTTGGCCTCCACCACTGCTTACACGTGTAAGCTCATCAGGGCAGGGAAACCATTCCTTTCAAATGACAGCTGCCTGATCCTGGCCAGAGCCCTAATAATCTCTAGGCTAGATTACTGCAATGCTCTATACAGTTCTGCTAATAAAGATAGTATCCAGAGGTTACAAACCCTCCAAAATAATGGTCTAAGAGCCGCACTAGATATGAATAAAAGAATACATATCTCTGCAACTAGACGCCAATACAACTGGCTCTCGACCCATAATAAAATTCTTCTAAAAATGGTCTCCCTTACCCACAAAGCACTAAATAATGTGGCCCATAGCTACCTTGTAGATAGACTACACAGATGTCATGGTCATGAAGTCAGGAGCACAGGCATGCAGGGGTCGCATGCACAGGAGACCTGGGTGGACACTTTGGCACCAGGCTCATGAACAAAAGTAAACAAGAACATCCATTTCACACCAAAAAGCTTTTATTATGGACATAGAACTTCAGATGCATTAACCTTGAACATTCCATCCATTAAGCAGGATGCATTAACCTTGAACATTCCATCCATTAAACAGCCCCAAGTGTATTCTTGGGTGGGCTACTAATGGATTGCCTTTGCACGTGCTCACTCTCTAGGAGTGTCAGGGTGTGGCTGGTAAGCTGGCCCTAATGGGCGTGTCCACGATCTCAGCTATATAAACTGTCCCGATCCTCAAGACAGACACTTTGCATTATACTGCACCGTCGCCTGAAGTCAGACTTACCTTTGAAGATCCTGCTTTCTGGACATCCTGCTTCCTGCCAGCATACTGATCAACTGGGGGAAGCTGTTCTCACCTGTACTTCGCTTCGGCGAACCAAGTATTCATCTTTACACTTTCCGGAACGCTGATCTTCATCTTGGCACCGCAGCATGCCACGCTCCATCGTCGACAGCAGCCCTTGCAAGGAAAAACAGAAGACAAGGTTAGACATTTGAAAAACAGTCAGCTTAAGGTTGCGCTTCGCCATACTTAGTGCTTTTCCTTAAACCATCACTTACCTGCTGTCGAACATTGCAGTAGCATCCATTTTCCATCCGGCTGCGTCTCGCGTCTCACAGCTGCATTAATGCTGCATTTGTATCTATGGGAAGAAAATAGAAGAGAGACATTATTGCGGGCATAAAAAGGAGCAACATATAAAGACATTAAACAGACCGAACAGCATCAAATGAGCTCAAAAAAGACTTACCAATCATAAGGAGAAACATATTCGCAGCTGGACTGGACTAATCCATATCAGGAATAAGTGAAGGAATTAGATCCCATTCGACACGCCCCTGCCAGAAGTAGCAGGACCGGAGAGCTTATCTTCCATAATTCACAGGAGCAGTATCACCATGTACCACCACTCACAGTTTTTCTACTGAGGGAGAGGCCTGAAAGGGGTGATTCAAGTTCAGGGAGGGCTGCAACCGTGCCCCAACGCCTCTGCAGAAACCAGGTGAGCATAACAACAGAAGAACCTCTATCAGACCTATGCGAGCCAGTAACGTGAGCTGCCTCACTCAACCAAGATTCAGACTCACCAAGGTTGGTGGCAACAGCTTTTCCGTGAAAGCAGCTAAACTTTGGAACTCCCTGCCACACCGGCTCAGAGAAGATCAACCATACTTACACTTTAGAAGTAATTACATCAACCTGCTCAAATCCACTGACCACTAGGTTGTGCCACTGCATTATCCTCACCTAGGTTGCATTAGCATATCCCTCCCAAACTTACTGTAACATTTGTTTCTGTGCTTATTTATCCTTCCTGCTCATAACTTGTATATTTGTACATATGCCTTACGGTGTCCATACCTGTAACTATATATGATTTACTGTGACCATACTTGTAACTATGTAATCTTTGCATTTTCTTATTTGCCGCACCCTGTTACCACTGGGTTTGGTGCGCATTAGAAATAAATAAACAAACAAACAAACATGTGGGTTCTGTCCCAAATGTAGCAGAGAAACAGTCACTATATAGGTGATTGACAATGATATTATATGATTGGTTATTTATAACACGATTATTATCCAGAGATTTCTAAGTGCGGATGCAGGGCTCGAGTCTGTGGTGCTCCATGTCGTCTTTCTTCCAAGATGAGCACGTTGCCCCTGAGCTATCCTCCTGAGATTCTCCAGATCATACAACAATGCTCTCCAGTTCATGAACAAAGGCGGACTATTGCCGCCTAGTCATTCAGGATTTTTCTGCCACCTTCAATACATTCGAACACCACATTTTGACCAGCCTCGTTGCGCAGAGAAAAGTCTTCTCGGACCTGGCTCTCAATTGGTTGTCCCCTTACCAATCAGACAGACAGCATACTGTCCAGATGGGCACCTTCAGATGTGACCGCTGCCAAGTTACTTGAGAAGTTCTGCAATGCTCAATAGCCTCCCCAGTGATTTTCAAACTATAAATGAAATGGCTAGGTTCTGCCTTGATGATCCAAACATCTTTCTACACCAATACCGGGATTGATACCCAGCTTTAACTCAGAGTTAACTGATTCCACAACATTGAACACCAGCAGAAATGCCTTGCTGCCATCCACATTGGAAGACAAGCACATACCTAAAGTTTAACTCATGCAAAATTGAATTTGTTCTCCATCTCCTTACACCAGGATTTTAACATAAGGGCTCAGGCTGCTTGGTATCAGCTCACACTGCTCCACAAGATTCAGCCCTTCCCAATATAAGAGGACTTTTGGAGTGTGGTACAGGCCCTTGTCATTGCACATATTGAAGGGAGAATTCCTTCCTCGCAGTGGTCCGTGCCGTACATCTGGTCCATCAAAAGGTCTATCATACTGTGGCAAGCCTCATAACAGATTACAAGAAAAAAAATCACATCACCCCCATGTCCGGTCACGAACACCGGTGACCTATCCCTGCAAGGCTTCTCTTCAAAATCGCCTGTATCACATAGAAGCCAACCCATGGTTGAATGTCTGCCTGCCTTGCAGCCAAATGTACCACCTATGTTGGCACATGATCCTCCAGGGGCAAGACCTTTACAAGGCTTGAAATAAAACTGCCATCCAAGGGAACACTAAGAAACAGACTTTCACCTGCTGTGACACAGCATATTGATATTCCATCCTTGTTGTGATTAGGATGGCTCCACCACTTATGCATTTCAGAAAATAAATAAAGATCCTCCTTTTTTAAGGAATTCCTATTTGTGACTTAGGGTCCACTATTCTCAGATGAAAAATCCCCGGGATTGTCTTGTAAATTTCGCCATCTTGTTCTCTCTGAAACATGTACAGTGCTCAGTTGCTCCCAAGCTACTTTTTTTTCTATAAAACACAAATACATCATTACAAATGCAAAACCACATAACATAGTTCAGCACCTAAACCACCTGGAACTCAAAGCTTGCACATTTTTCACATTGCAGAGGCATCAATGGCGTGGCATAAATTTACTTAGATCCACAGATATTGTCAATTAGTGTATGAATAAATGCAGAGATATTCCCACACCATTCTATACTGCAATGTAAATGCTCTGTAATCAAGAAAACTGCATAGGGATTTCATCTAGCATAAATCACCATTTGCAAATCAATCCAGCTGTCGTATCAAATCTCCAGCACATCTCATCCTCGAACTCTGGAGGCCACGCTTTTTGAATAGTTAGATACAAAACAACTCCATAAATAAAGTGAACACCACACCATAATCCATGACAAGCAGTTAGTCTTGAGCCTGGGAGGAAGTACCAAACCCCTTCTCCTGAACAAAACAGAAGGCAACCTCACAAATATGGACATGAACCATGATCTGGTGGTTATGCTCCTTGACCTACCTGCAGCTGCCTATAACACCATAGGCCATTCCGTCCATCTGAGAAGACTAATACATCATTATTGGATATCATCCTTCCTGGCAGTCTGCATTACCTGTTAAAATCTATACCAATACACCTCATAAGCACGGTAGCTTGGGACTCCTCTCTGTCACAATGGCGTTTCAATGTATAAACTCTCAGGATACGTCAAGTGTTCCACCACTTTCATATCACCTTCAATATTTATGCTGATGACATGCAGATCATATTCCACATTGCTGCCATCTCCAATATCAACATCCAGTAAATCAAAGCGTGCAGGTCAGTGGTCCAGAGTTAAAGGTCAGATTTTACTCAACACTGAACAATTCTAATCCGTGACCCACTACAGGGTAACTAGGGATGGTGTCTAGGTTAGGATGTCCCAGACGTCTAGAAGGACCTAGTGTGAATCAATCACATATGGTTTGCATATAAATTAGACATTTTCTTTACTTAGACAATCTGTACTTAAATTCAGAAATATTTTAATCAAAAGAATATACCTGTTCACAACTGTCAACTGATTTTTCATAAAAAAAGAAGTTGTATTCAAGAGACATAGGGCCTCATTACAAGTGAGGCGGTAAGGGGTTAACGGCGCCGGTAAAGGTGCTGGCGCCGTTAACCCGTACCGCCACATTACGAGGTACCCTCGCGGGACCCGCTCTGGACGTCTGGTCAGACCAGGCATCCTTTGCATGTCCCACAGAGGGGACCAGCATGCTAACAAAGTGCCTGTCATTAACAGGCCCGTTGTTAGCATGCTCCCCATTCCCATTGAGCCCTATGGGGGCTCAAATGGGAATGGGGATGGTCCGGGTCCGGGTTCCGTGAATGGGGAAATACCGGGCCCTCCAAAGTCGGAATGGCACGGTATTTCCCCAATCAGGCTACACGGACCCGAGTTTGGAGGTTGCCATGCCCTTTTTAAGGGCATGGCTACCTCCAAACTCGTAATGAGGCCCATAAGCTGTCCTAGGGTGTCTAATGCATTTCGGAGACCATCTTCAGGGACCAAGTTCTACAATAAAATAATCAAATACATCTTGTAAGTGAAACCTTACTCAGGATATTCTTGTCATATCATTTCATATGCTTGTTCCATATATGTTAATTACCTTCCTGCAGCCTCTTCAGTTCTATATGCACTTATTTTTCTTCTATCAAGTGTTTAGGATGAATTTTCTTTTCTGGTCTGCTTTCAAGACCTAAGGTATTTATGTTGGTCCTAGGGACTAAAGTACAAGTTGGCTTTGCTTCTATATAGCTTAATACACTTAGTGAAGAGTTTACACTGGTAGCTAAAAAAAATCATACCTTGGTGGTATAAGGTATTTTCCTGCAGTGCAGTGTCTCTCCTGGTGACCTACATGTAAATATTTTGGGTTAGGCAAGGTCCCTGACTAGGGATTTCAATTACTGCAACAGAATGAATGCTACCTTGTATTGCTCTGGTTCACTTTCTTGTACCTGTCCAGGACACCAGGACTGCTGGGGAGCAGTTACCTGTGTCCGGGACAGCATTTTAATGTGTAAATAGTTCCAGCAATTGTGTGCGTGATGATGTCATCAGCGTGATGACATCATCATGCGCCAGTCACCATTTTCTGTAATTTACATTCCAAATTTACTATTTGTTTCTAATTTGACCATGCTACTGTTTTTGGACTGTGTTAGATTTAATGCTGAGTAGCGCGTATCCCATAGTGAGGAGTTGGTCAATTTGAACATCCTTGTTACCAGGATGCTATGCGCAGAAATTGGTAACTTGCAACTCGTACAGTTATGCTTTAAGATTACATTAGTGATATTCTAATGTAGCGTGTTATTGCTACATACGGATAATATTTTTACATGTGTACAAACAACATGAGTATTTTTACAAAAATCAGCAGCAAATTATTGCGCACATTTTTTAACCATTTCTGAGGTTCCACAAAAGGTCATATTACTCTGAAACAATCAGGTGTTCACCTACAAGTTTGCATCAATTGCACTGTATGTTCAGGAATGCATTTCGGCAAACCGTAAGATTAAATTACCTGATCTTTCCTGAGTGGATTCCTGCCTCTATCATTCCCACTCAGACCTACCCCTCTTTTGAATGCCTTGTCTGCAGGCTCTCTCTCTCTCCTAGCCATTCTCTTACCATGGCTACTATCTAGCAGCCTCCTGGTCAAATCACCTCATTTCTCTCTGAGTGAGCGGACCTCTCCTCTGCCCTCGAGGCTTCTACCACTCAACTCCTCCTCCTTGGTAACCTCAATATCCATCTTGACCCTCCTTGGTCCTCCTCTGTACTCTTCTGTGAGCTCAGTGACTCCCTCGCCCTGTCTATCCTCCCTCTGACCTGACTCACTCTGCAGGACACACACTTGATGTCCTGATCTCCTCTGACCTCCCCCACCCAATCCCTCTGACCACTCCTCTCTCCTGGAGCAATCATTCCCTTTGCTCCTCTCATCTCTCCCTCTCTTCCCCCAGGCTAAGCCAACCCCAGCACTGCCACCTACATTTTCGGACATCCGGCCCATGAAGCGTGTATCAGTTCAGGCTTTCGCCACCACCTTCTCCCCCCTCCACCTCTTGTTGACTCACATCCTGACTTTGCTCTACTCTTCTATTTCTGATACTCTTGCTGCTCTTGCCCCTGTTATGATTATCTGTTTGAGGTCCAAAGCCAAGTGAAATTCCTGGTATGACTCTGACTTTGCTACCCTTAAACGTAAGTGTTGGGCGGCTAAGAGGAAATGGAGGGCTTCTTGTTCATTCTCTGACAAACTGGCCTGTCGCCTGCTTCAAAGGCGATACCGAATCCCTGTCCACACCAACAAGAGAGCCCACATTCAAGCCTGTGTCTCTGCGGCATCAAACAACTTGGTCAAACTCTTTAAGATCTGCAAGGAGCTGGCCAACCCTGCTGCAGTCCCCACCCCTCCTGTCGCCTCCCAGGCTCTTTGCAATGCCCTTGCCTCTCACTTTATCTAAAAAACACAGGACGTACTGTTATCCTCTCCTCTCCTGCTCCTCCTCGCCCCTCTCCATCTGTGCACGCTGATGCTCCTTCAGCCACCCCCACCCTCTTTCTCGGCCTTTCCTCTTTTCTTCCCTGATGAGGTTGCTAGACAAGTCCAATCTATGAAAGCCTCATCAAAACAGGTTCATCCCTGTTCCTCTAAAACCATCAAGGACCACATTGATACCCTCGCTCCGGCCCTTGCCGATTTCTGCAACCTCTTCTTTGTCTTAGGAGCCTTCCCCTCCCCTCTGAGGCACACCCTTGTGCATTCTCTTCTCAAGAAACTCATTCTCTGACAAACTGGCCTGTCGCCTGCTTCAAAGGCGATACCGAATCCCTGTCCACACCAACAAGAGAGCCCACATTCAAGCCTGTGTCTCTGCGGCATCAAACAACTTGGTCAAACTCTTTAAGATCTGCAAGGAGCTGGCCAACCCTGCTGCAGTCCCCACCCCTCCTGTCGCCTCCCAGGCTCTTTGCAATGCCCTTGCCTCTCACTTTATCTAAAAAACACAGGACGTACTGTTATCCTCTCCTCTCCTGCTCCTCCTCGCCCCTCTCCATCTGTGCACGCTGATGCTCCTTCAGCCACCCTCTTTCTCGGCCTTTCCTCTTTTCTTCCCTGATGAGGTTGCTAGACAAGTCCAATCTATGAAAGCCTCATCAAAACAGGTTCATCCCTGTTCCTCTAAAACCATCAAGGACCACATTGATACCCTCGCTCCGGCCCTTGCCGATTTCTGCAACCTCTTCTTTGTCTTAGGAGCCTTCCCCTCCCCTCTGAGGCACACCCTTGTGCATTCTCTTCTCAAGAAACTCACAGAGGACCCTTCTTGTCTGGCTATTGCCCAATTTCCATTACTCCTTTTCTGGGCAAACTCCTGGAAAAGCTGGGCATCTCTCAGTTTAACCTTAATTCTTATTCTGTTGGCTGTTTCCATGACCATCAGTCTGGCTTTAGATCTACCAGAAGCACGGAAACTGCTCTCCTGAACATCCATGAAGATCTGCTCTCCAACCTTGACTCTAACAGTCCCTCTGTTCTCATCCTACTTGATCTCTCTTCTGCCTTCGACACGGTCAACCGTACCATCCTGCTCAAATATCTCTGTGACAACCTGGGTATCACCGATCAGGCTGTGGCCTGGCTGACCTCTTTCCTCTCTGATCGACCCTCCCAGGTCCAAATTGGGTCCCTATCTCCCTTTCTACCTGTGGTGTTCTCCAGGGGTCCAATCTCTCGCCCAGGCTTTTGAACCAATACCTGGCAACTCTCGCCCACTGCATTGCCATTCTCGACTTCAATTTCCGGTGCTATGCTGACAACACTCAATTCATTTTCAGGCTTCCCTCAGCCACCTCCTCTCCTTCTCTCATCTCTGATTGCCTAACTGCGATTCAGGATTGGTGTGCCGCCAACAACCTTTGCCTGAATGCCAACAAGAAGGAGAGCCATACCATCGGAACACCTCCACCCTCCTTTCCCCTCACTCTCTGGCCAGCCTCCCTTGGCCCTCCTCCTTCCCCCACCTGCGAGGCCAAGAACCTCAGGGTTATATTTGATTCCGCACTTTCCTTCTCTGCCATCATTGATGTCTCTAAAAAGTAAAACTTCCTACTGCACCTCCCCAGAGGTACTCTGCATTTCCTCTCCTTCCCCCAGAAGCTCACTGTCTCCCGAGCACTGGTTCTCTATAGGTTGGATTATTGTAAGAGCCTCTTTCTAAATCCACCTGCCTCTACTCTTCACCTTTTGCAAATGATCCAGAACAGGACTGTAAGACTTGGTCCTTGGCCTCAAGCCATGGAATCGTATCTCTCTGGCCCTGTAATCTATCCACTGGCTCCCAGTGGATCCAAGGATTAAATTAAAAACCTTCTTCATTGTCCACAAGGATTTCTGGGTCCAAAATACCTTCAGCTATCCCTTCGCAATTACCTCCACTCTCAAGTTCTTTGCTCTTTTACCTCTAACTCCCTCAGGGTCAGTCGGGGGTAGATCTCTGTCTTTGGCCGGAGCCTCCCTCTGGAACAGCCTCCCTGCCACTCTGAAACTTGAGGAGAACCATCTCCGGTTCCGGAAGAACCTCAAGACCTTCCTCTTTGCTTCTGTCTTCGCCCCTGCTGATCTGTTCTCTCTCGGCACCATGAACATGGTCTACCCTCAGTCTTCCAGGCCCAGTTACCTGCTCACCCTGCCACCCACCTGCACTGTCTCCAGGTCATCCCTTGCACTATGGTCTGTATCTGTATCCATACAGTTCCCCCTTTTCTTTCCTGCACTTATCAGATATACCATATCTGCTGCCTTAAACCCAGCACTTGACACTTGCTGGCTGCACTACCACAGTTTGTTGCCTTTCATTATTTATGTATTTTCATTATTTATCTGTTGTTCTCTTGCTACGCAGTTTCCACTTCTCCCCCCTTCCATGAATTTTTCCCCTTTACCTCTCCCATGCACTTGCGCGTTCTCAATGTCATTGGGCCTATTAAGATTGTTGTTTTTGTTCTCCCTTGCCTTGTCGCTCTCTGAAACACTTGTGTACGAGAGCAATACAAATAAAATATCAATATCAATATGAACACAGCATGGGTGATTACTCTGTCACATTGAGGTGCTCACCTATATATTAGTGTTAATTACTTTCAATGTCCAAGAGTACATTTGAGTAACCAAGCAAGGATCATGGTCTAACATCGTATGTTGGAGAAATATACCTAAATTACATATGCATACATATTCAATGTTTCAGGCCATTCACGGTGTGTCACTCTTTCTCAACTCTCATGCTGGACTTCCTTTGCATCTTGTACTCATGGTGGCCCTGAATCATGCTGTTCTCATCTTCATCTTGTATCCTGGCTTGCAACATTATGTGTTAGTACTGACTTCTGCAATTGTATTCGCTCTCCACTCTTGCTTCTCCACTCTTTTTGACTGCTTGCTCTCTTTTCTCTCCTCCTTTCCCTTCTCCCTTTTCCTATCTCCTCCCCTTACTTTCTTCTATGCACTTACTCTATCAGAATTGTCCCTGGACCTAATATGATAGCAACCTCGTCTGTTTCCTCCACCCTCCCAATACTGTTTTTTTCCTCCCCACCACCCCTCCAACACTATCTGAATTGTCGTCAGGCCTAGTATGATAGTCGCTTGTTTTGTTCCTCCCCTCTCTTTCTGCACCCCTGTCCCTCACCTTTTGTTTTTCTCCGGCTCTACCAGAAATGTCGTCAGGCCTAGTAAGGTAGTTGCCTGTCTGTTTCCATTTCCTTCCCACTCTCCCCCTCCCTTCCTTATCTATGTCTTAGCTCTTGCACTATCTGAAATGTTGTCAGGCTGAGTACGATAGTTAATTTCACATCCTTACTGTTCATGGCCTGTAAGAATGTGGTTGTATTTTCCCTTGTTCCCTCCCTTGCCTTGAAGCGCTTTGAAACACATTGTGTATAGGCGCTATATAAATAAACGATCATATCATATCATATCATACATAAAGATGAGCATTTGGCATAGATTAACTGTGCATTTCTGTGTACATAGATTAATTCTACGGTTCCACAAGAGGTCATCACATTCTGCCACAGTTCTAGCAGCCAAGCATGGGTTAGGGACAAACATAGTATGTTGGAAATATACACCTAGGTTACATTTTCATAAGTTTCAAGCGTACATTAAAAAAATGAGTATTTGGCTTGAATTAACTGTGTTTTTCTGTATGCATTTAGTTTATACGGTTCCACAAAATGTATAATGCAATACTTATATATTAAGTGTTTATACAATTCAGTATTCAGTGGTACAGATTGGTTTACAGCATTTTCTTCCGTTGTCAGGTGGTTTCATACACAGTGGTATGCACAATTTCATACAATGTTAACCCGACCCATTGGTTGTCTGGTCTCTTGTTGTCACATTTGCAGATGTTATGTACAATGGTAAGTATGGTGTGCATGCCGTCTTGTATTTACAGAAAACAGGTACAATTACACTACTCAAAAATGCTCCATGTGTGTATTGAATTGCAACCCCCTTTTCTTTTTTCGACTGTTTGTAACACCTGAAAGTTTCATTTGAGATATCTTATGTTTAGCTTCTTGGAAATGTCTCATCACTGGGGATCTGCTGTTACCTGGGCGAACATTTTAATGGTGTGCATTCCATCAGAGTTTCACTTCTCTGGATGATAACTATCTAAAACAAAGAAAAATATTGAACTTTCATCCTATCAGTACACACTGGCGGTGCCCACTCACTCAGAACGTCTCAATACTTCACCATTGTGCAACCCAAAGAGGGTCAGCACATAGCACCCTTCAGAGATGTTTCATGTTTGATCTTCATAGTCACAAGGTTGCAACTTCGCATTTTCCACAAACATGCCAGCAATGTCTAATGGTGCAAAGGCACCATCTGCAAAAAACAACATATCTGATATAAAAGATACCTTGCTCTCAGCAGATGCATTACAATAATATGAAATCCCTACCGGAATCTTTGAAACATGAAACGTCTGTGAAGGGTGCTATGTGCTGAGCATGCTCAATTGAGGTCAGTAGTGGGTTTTTGTTAAACGCCGTTTTCTATATGATGACATCCTTTTGGCCACATACTGAGGACGGATTGGAACTAATACACTGTTGTTAGTTCCTCTACAGGCAGGCATTCTGGAGTTTGGAAGAATTGTTAATACATTATATTTCTCCATTTTGGGAGTACCAGTGATAGGTAACTTGCTTCAGACAATTTTGTATCGGGTATTATTGAACACGAAAACATTGGTGACTAGTTGTTGCTCTTTAATTATAATGTTTTTGTATATTGTTGCAAATCTTATTATATGGCATGCCATTTGATACAATTATTGTACAGCAAGTTCATTAAGAGGATTGTCTTCAAAAGCATCCCCCTGAAAAATGTCCATGTTATCAGGAACAGAAACATGTTGATATTTAAAAGCAGTGGTAAGTGGATCCTTCACAGCTCTTGAAAGAAGTGTTTCATATACATTTCATTTACACTGTCAATATGTATTTGATGTAAAGTGTCCATTTGTTTTAGTGTCATCGTGGTGCTATAACATTTGTATGCAGTTCACAACATGACAAATCTTGTATAAAAAGTATGTGTCCCAAAACATTGTTTTAAGAATTTGAATAAAGATATGATCTATTGTTGTTAACAATGGTGGAGTGTTTTCAATTGTGACAAATCCTGTGAGTGAGGTGGGCTTTTTGTATAAAAACAGTTAACTCCTGTCATAGGGTACGTGAATGGTTGGGTATTTTACACTTTGATCCTTTTAATTGAATCATGAAGCCCAAAAGAGGATTAGTCCTGTAACTGATTGCCAGGAAACCCACAGCTAGGGCTTTAGATGCCATCACCATTTTAATAATGTCAAATCCGCGATTCTCAAGTTCTTTAAAGTGTGATGCCTCAAATATATCACTGCAAACAACTGAGAAGCAACTTTTCACATGGCTTTTACAGTGGACACTTTACTTGAATAATGCATCTCCATTCTTAATCTTACATTTAGTTAACGTGGGCACACCAAACATATACATGGCATTGCCTTCCACAGGAAACCGACTTTTCTCAACATTAAAAATTGCTCAGTGGGTGGGTTTTCACTCCTTATAAGACGAGCAAGCCCACTAAGTGCCTGTGGGGAACTTCTATGAAGTAATCTAAGGCAAGCAGCAGTTATCTTGCAGAATATCTAGAGATAATATCCAGCAATATCGAAGAAAATAAATGGTCTATGTGCTGGTGATGGGTGCATTGTCTTTAATGAAAATCTTTAAACCAGAAGATCAACAGACATTCTACCAGTTATAGAGGGTCATTTTAAGATTTTTCATTACAATGATTAGCAGATGGTTGTTGCTGGACCCCATCTCCACATAATTTTGTACACAGGCAATGTCTTACCGCAAAGTATTAAACTCCTTCCTTAAATTGGAAACCACTGATTGTAAACCAGCTATCACCTTACATAGCTCAAAACATTCCACTCAAGGCAGCGATGTAACAGGCCTATTCCGAGCCACTACACTGCTGTGCATAGTTACCTGTTTTGAAACACAAATATTCTCTAAATGTGCCTCCCCTGCCACCAGGGGTATCAGGTCTCAACCACTGACAAAAACAGCCAAAAATGTATTGCTACTCAAAGGCCCTCATTCTGAGTTGGGCGGTAAGGGTTAACGGTCACCGGTAAGGAACCCAGTGCCGGTAAACCCTTACCGCCCAATTCGGAGTACCCTTAGCGGGACCCGCAAAGGACGTGTGGTCTGACCACACGTCCTTTGCTGGTCCCACTAAGGGACCAGGGCGCTAATAACGGGCCCGTAATTTACGGGCCCGTAATTAGCACCTTCCCCATTCCCATTGAGCCCTATGGGGGCTCAAATGGGCATGGGGAATGGTTGGTTGAATGGGGACTTACCAGGTCCGCACAGGTCGGAATGTCCCGGTAAGTCCCCATTCACCCAGAACGGACACGGACCCGGGTTTGGAGGCAGCCATGGCGCTAATAGCGCCATGGCTGCCTCCAAACTCGGATTGAGGCCCAAAGTCTCTTCGTTACAAGACATGGGATACCTTCACTATGTATCTGCAACTCTGCTATGTCAGGTTAAAAATCCCAAACTACAGTGTCTGTTATGGAATTTGTAACTCCCTCTACAGGGATTGTATTAATATTATTATTATTATTACTACTTTTATTATTATTATTATGAATAGTAATATTAATAATAATAATATTATAATATATTTTTATAGCAAGCACCTAGCCCAGGTGCAACAAAGAGCAAAACATTGGGCCTCATTACGAGGTTGGAGGTAGTCATGGCGCTATTAGCGCCATGACTTCCTCCAATACCGGTACCAAGTCTGTCCTCGTTCAATGGGGACTTACCGGTCTAGTCCGACCTTTGCGGGACCGGTAAGTCCCCATTGAAAAAGCCATTCTCCATTCCCATTTCAGCCCCCATAGGGCTCAATTGAAGGGGGAAGGCGCTAATAACGGTACCGCAAATTGCGGTACCGTTATTAGCTCTGAAGTCCCTTAACGGGTCCAGTCCATAACACCTGGTAAAACCAGGCGTTAAGGAAGGGACCCACTAAGGGACCTCAGAATAGGGCGCAAAGGGATTACGGGCACCAATGTCCTTAACGGTGCCTGGTATCCCTTTGCGCCCACCTCGTAATGAGGCTCATTATCAGTGAGAATTTAACATGTGATCAAGTAATTATTACAGTACAAGATAAGAATGGGGTGCACAAAAGATAGCCAGGTTCTAGGTAATACCAACGTGCTGTTGGAAGAGAAGGTCTTCAGTTCTTTCCTAAACTGAAGGAGACTTGAAGAACTGGGGATTGCCATCGGAATGGTGTCACAGAGGAGTGTAGCATGAGAAGGACTGTTTCCTAGTTTTCACCTTAACAGCCAGTCTAATTTTCGGTCTGGTGATTGTCTTATTGTGAGATGACTGTTCCAACCAATGCTTTTTGTTTGGCCACCAGGTAGGCCAGCAGTGGGTGACTTGAGGCACATTTTTTGGAACAGGTCCTTGCCGATATGTGGAAACAGTGCAATTTACGCAAGGCGAGGGTGATGTGTTCATATTTCCTAGAACTGGTGATGAGGCGAGTAGCAGCATGAGGGGCCAGAAGAGCAGGTGAGAGCCCTGCGACTAAGGCATTAATCCAGTCAATATGCAAGATCACTAGGGTTTGGAAGTCCTGGGACAAGAGAAAAGGCTTGCCAATGTGGAGTAGAAAGATATAATACCAAACTATTTACTTTTTCACAATGTGTTGTTGGAGGACTAGATGGCCTATGGATAGGTAGATGTCCACATGGAAGCCTATGGATTTTGATGAGTAGGTTAGTTGTGAGTTGCACTTGTCAACATGCATTTTGTTCAACCACATTTGAGTGGGCTCATGCTTGGGGTGGCCCAGGACCACACATTAATTATTGGTTGGGTGAAGCTTTAAAACAGCATTTGTCATCCATATTTGATTGATGTAAGGCATGAGGGAAGCAAGCAATAGCTTGTGGGCCCTTGAACTTTAGGGACAGTTTCCTGTTATCTGCACACTGGTGTATCACAATTGAAGTGTGTGCTATGGTTCCATATGAAGGTTAAAGAGGACCAGGGAGAGATGGAATTCTGAGGGACTCCACAGTTGATGGGGCAGTTAACAAAATGGCATCCTTTCCCTGGTGAGGTCCCTGTGAGTCTTAAGAGTCATAGATGTATATTTTGCAATTGGGGGCTTTAAAAGGCACTGTTGGACCAAAACCTAATGTAGATTGGATCACGGGCACCCTCTTAGCTTGCCTGGTGATTCCCTTTTAACTTGCACTAGTAACTTCCACCTGGGGAAAATCATTGTTCCATTTAAGACCATTTTTGCAGCTAGACCACCAATTCCTGATTTCATTCATTAGAAAATTAGCATTTAGAATCGGGGCATATTCCTTATTGAGTTCTTAGGAGTCTGTGCAGGATATAATTGTCTAGTCGCCTTTTTATTAAGACATTCTGCTTAGCTGTGGGGAGCTTTATAATTTCTGGTTGTACGATTAGAAAATGTGCAATGTTGCTATTTTTCTTCATATTTTATTATATTTATCGAATGTTTTTTGTAATATAATCTTTAGTGTCCAAAAATATGCTGTTCCAGACTAGATTCAACTGAAATGCAGCCGCAGTAATGTTTCCAACTGTCTCCAACTAAGGTATGCACTGTAAGTAGTCACTTGCGTTGACTGCTGTGTTATAGTTGTCAAGTGTCAAGTCCCCGAACACGGGTTAAAATCACAGTGCTCCGAGTCCCTATCTCGCAGCTTTCAAAAGTCCACTATAGACAGGAACTGCAAAGCCAAATACCAGAATACAAAATGCAAAACCGATCCTCATTGTTAGTCCTTCTTCATCTGCAAAGTCCAAAGGTGCAGCAAAGTAGGAGCAATAATGCAGTAATGTGGCGATAAATAAAATATATAAAAGGCAATGAAGTTTCTTTGTAAACAATAAACAGGTTCAGCTCAGGGAGCAAGGCAAACACCACAATGCAGAGAACACGTTTACACTGTTAGAGAGGGCTTCAGCGGAGGCCTCAGTGCAGTACACTATCAATTCAGCAGTTACGCTTTTATATGCTGCAATGAGTGCTTAATTATTTTATTGTGAAGGACACTTCAGTTGCATGCACTAAACAAAAGCTTACTAAAATATCCCTACCAGTGGCCAGTTATGAGCAGCCTTCATGATTTGCCGATGTCTATGATATTGCACTGGTGAGAAAAATATTGTGCCTTCTTCAAACTGGCTGAGAGTGTTGCATCTGCTCCCACACAGTGGTGAAGCCAGGGGGTCAGGAGGGTCGGTTGCCTCCCTGCCTCCTATCTATGACCCAATTCATCCTCTTGCCTCTGGCAAGGCTTGCTCTCAGAGTGCCAGCCCTGATTTTACAAATGTATTTAACAAACATGTTAATGTTAATGTTAAAAAATATTTGTACCGCACACTATCACCACCCGAGTGGTCCTCTGGCGCTCTGGCGGCTCTGACAGAGGAATGGAGGGTGAGTTAGTGAAGGGATGCTGGAAAAGTGCAAGAAAGCAGTGATGTGCTGTTGGCGGCCTCAGCCCGGTGGTTCCGTTGGCTGGGCCTTGGGTGTTTTAGCTGGTAGTTATCGTGTACTGTTGTGCGAGTCTATGTGTGTTTTTTGTTTTGTTGTTCCAATGTAGTTAAGTTTGTGCAGTTTGTTGTGCTGTTGGTTTGTGGTTGTGTTTGGTTTGGAGTTTAAGAGGTGTATGCCTAGGGGGAAATTGTTAGTGGAATTGATTAGTTGGCATTTCTCTCTTGGATTGAGGCGATGGCACATCAACAACAACTGGTGCAGGGAGGGATCCAACGTGTGCGGATCAAGGTACCAGAGGTAGCTTAGCAACCATATTGAGCATTGCCGGCACACCCCATGTGTTCCAGTCCTTCTGCGGTTTTCTGGCGCTGTGCACCTAGATTCATTTCCACCTGGCACCCGATGCTCTGCCTGTGCCCTGCTGCTCCATGCACCTTTGGCTGCAGACAGAAGGGGAGACCTAAAGTAAGTGTGTTTTGCTCAATATGTTTGTATGCCTTTGTGTGTGTGCGCGCGTGTGGCCAATACAAGCTGAGTGTGTCTGTAGCTGTGCATGGTGCAGTTGTATGTTTGCATCAGATTGTGCATGCTCGTGTGTGACTGGGCATGAGTGTGCATGCATGTGTTTTTATGATTGGGTGAGAGGCCTGGTGGCAGAGTAATGGTGATTAAAGTTCAGTTTTCATGCTACATTTACTATTTCAGGTATTATTGGTTGTGTATTCACTCAGGCTTAAACAAGTGATTTACACTCAATGTTACTGTCACAGATAGGTTGTGGAAGCAATTTAATGCATGTGATTTTCTGTGACCATTTCAGGAAAACAGAGATTGTGGCTGCAGCTTCAGTTCATGCGTGGGATCAGTGGCCTTTTCTGATGTAGATTGTGGCCACAGCTTAATGCAGGTGATTTACAGTGACTGATACTTTCATAGATAGGTTGTGGACACAGCCGGTTTGCAGTGATTTTAACGAATACAAAACAACGAATGGAATGCTTAATGAACACAAAAGATTTTAAAAAACCCACATGTTTTAAAACTATATATATGTAGTTAGGAATAGGAATAGTAGTTGTGCGGGTGGGGGAAAAGTTTGTATCAAAAAAAGGAGGCTTGGGGGCAGAACCCCCCAAAACTATGAAACAAAAATCATAATTTTTTTATAGTTATTTTAGAGATATTTTTGGTTCGTTAAAAATGAATTTGTTGTTTTGTGATTCATTAAAATCACATGTAACCACCACAGCCTCACCTCATGCAAGATGCAATAGAGAACCAACTGTAAATAGCTTGGCTTTTTTCACATTGTGCTGCAAAATGCATAATTTCTACACATTATTTTAATCCTGCCCTAATAAACCTCTCTAATTATTTTGGGCTCATTCACTAGACCTATTCTCTGGCTCGAATTTGAAGAAATATTTAGGGCCCTCCACTAAAAATATTCACCAGACATAATTTGTTATTTCACTTATTTGCTTTGAACCTATTGTAAATTGTATGTTTTTTACTGAGTTTATTTTCTCAAAATGTGTGTTGCAAAATACATAATTTAAGCACATTATTTAAAAATAATTTTCAGAATGTACCCACCCCCACCTACATCCCCATTTATTATTTTGGGCTTCCTCGCTGTGCTTGGTCTCTCGGTCCACTGAAAATATTAACCAGCAATGACTGCCTGTGAATGATGAAATAACATTATTATGGGTTTTCCTAGAGACCTATTTGTAAATTGCATGGAACTGATTTACTAAGCTAAAGAAAGACTAAAGTTGCTTAGCTCATACAAAATAGTGTACGTCTATCTTAAGCCATTATTTGGTGTAAGTTGAGCTTAGTAAATCAGCCAATACATACAATATGTGGGGCTGATTGACTAAGCTAATAAAATAAGTAAAACTAAACATACTAAGCTAAAAAACAAATAGTGTAAGTGAAATGTACACCAAATAATAGCTAAAATTCTCACTTTAGCCACTTATTTTGCTTATTAAATCAGCCCCAATGTATGCATACTCCTTTTTTAATCAAAAACGATACTGCAAAATGTATCACTTTAGAAAATTATTTTTTTAAAAAATGCTGGCGAGTGAAATAATCCTCCTAAACTCGCCTTAATTATTCGGCCTTACTAGCACTCAGTCACTAATCTTAGAAAACACGTAGGCCACTCCACTGAAAATGTTAACCAGACCTGAATACCCATGAATTATGAAATGTATGGATTATTTCATGTTTTTCGCAGAGAACCTATTGTACATTGTTTGGCTTTTTACCGAATTTTCCTCCAAAAATGTGCTGCAAAATGCATAATTTCAGGACATTATCTAAAAATAAAATTCTCATTGGGCAATACACTGGTGTAACCCACGCCCCCCTTAAGAGTTGTGGGCTCCCTTGCTATGGTCTGTCATGCTAATTTGGGGAATAGTTAGACTCCACTGTTGAAAACATTCACCACCCACGCAGGCACACCCATGAATCGTTTACAATTATGGTTCCTCTTCCGGAGCTATCGGCACCACCGGCACCAAAAACTGGTTCCACCACTGCTCCCATGCCCATATGCTCAGACTTCCATGGGACTAGGCCCAGCAGTTTTTTAAGCAAGTCTCTGATGTGAAATGGTTTGTGAAGGCTCCCCCACAGGTTCAAGTGCCTAAAGCCTGAATAACAATAACGTAATCAGCGTGTCAACTGCTCAACCTCCTTTACAGTGGACTTTGCAGCAGATGTGATCAATGCAGCTTTTCAAGCGTCTGATGTGGGGTGACTTTTGGATTTTCTCGCACAGGTCCTAGTGCCTACAGCCAGATTAATGGTACCACTGCTTCAACAGCTCCCATTGCCATTGCCACATAATATTGCATGCTAAGATTTTGTTGTCAAAGGAGCAGGAGGAGGTTCAAAGCATGGTTTCTGTGTCTTGAGAAGCAGGAGGATAGAGGCATATTTCTTCTACTGATGAACCAGGACAAACAATACACAGTATAGAGGTGCATGATGAGTCAGGAGAAACAACACACAATGCAGCAAAACACTATGAGCCACTAGACAAAAACACATGATATTGAAGTGCAGGATATGCTAAGTTTCTGGTCCCTAACAATCACGCCCAGTCACTCTGAGAATCATGATGATCTAGATACACATTATTAACCATCTGAGTTTAAGCACTAACAACACATACATCTTGAAAGCACTGATACTGAGGTTGAGGACAATGTCCCAGTTACATAGATGGGAGGAAAAAACAACAGTACTCCTCTACCTATGTACCAGGTCTTCCAAGAAATAACAAAATATCTGTAAAATGTTGAAGGGAAAAATATTAGTATATGGTGTCCAGACCCTCCCCCCATCTACCACAACCACCGGCCCCATCACTACCTTTACAGTCAGATGAATTATCCTGATACAAAAATCCAAAGTGTGGAATATTTACAACCAGGACAGATATCTACAACATCTCACCATATGCCCACTGTGCAATAACATTTGGAATGGGGAACGTCTGCAACCAACTTGAGTACAACATCATTTTGGTCCCACGTGTCATTCACCAGATTGTTATGATCCCTCAACCTGTGCCCTCCCCTTCACAGCTAGTCACCATTAAACACAAGCCTGTACTTCCACCTAACAAAACAAGGCTGATGTGACAACCATTTTCTAGAAGCTGAGACCCAACTACACTTCCTACAGTGAAACTACCCCTGAGTGCCATGTCACTGTGATGGCAGTGATTGAGCATGGACAAAAATATCAATGGGCAAATGACAGAGTGAGCTTGCTCACAACTAACCTGGTGGCAGTATTCTGTATGGTTTCTTGCAGTATCCTTTAGTTCGAAAACCTGGCTTCCATTGGCTAAAGAGTACGGTCAATCACTGCTGGGAAATTCAGGTGTTGAAGTGAGATTTTACTTTTCATGCAGGTTTGTTGTATAGTTGCCCAACAATAAACCTATTTCAGTGGGACAGGCACTAGACCATCTGAGGACAGAAAGTCCACTTCAGTACCAACATGTGCACCATTTCATGGTGCAATTAGTTCATGACTGTGACCACACACTGGGTGACCTTCCTTTCCCCTCCCAGCTGAGAGCGTTCTGGGTCCTTAAGTAGTCCTAGAGGGCAGCACGTTAAATGCAGTTCAGCACAAGGTAATTTGGTGTATGCAACCAGGGAGGGAGAGGTCACCAGGGGGTTGATAACTTAGAGGAGATGAAGCATGGGATTGCTCCATGTCTAAAACCAAAACACCTACATATAAGCTATGTTCCTGTTGACAAAAGCTCTAATATTGTGGGTGCCATATAAATTGTCAAGACCATGCACGTTTCTTGCTTTGCGCTTGTCCTTCATCTTTTGGTTACATGGATCATCGGCAATTGCCTGCCTATGAAGGACATGATTGTTGTTGTCTAGACAATCATCTTGCACTTCGACCAAGCTTAGAGCATAAGATATATGCTGAATCAATTGCAGGTGCACAGCTAACTACAACAGCACAACTTGAAGACTGCAAATGCCCCCTGTGGACATTCTACCTCTCATATGTTAGACTGGCTCAATACACAATGCAATTCTATCACTGATTATTGTAACAGTCACTGTTGATCCTTACATGAGGCCTTCTTTATGTCACCGATATGATACTTCCTCGGTTCTCCCTGCACAATATGAGAGGGAAGTATACATCATCTTTTATTAACTGTGGACAGAGAACCGCCCAACACGAGAACAAATATAAGTATTTACAGAGAGATATCAGTAATCATATGCAGAGTTGCAGTTAGGCAGAAGGGATGAAGTGAGGCAAGAATATTCTGAGAAAGTATGGGAGCCTCTTCCAAGTATAGATAGTGGTATCAGGGGGTTAGCTTGTATGAAAATATGTTGGTGGTGTTTTTGATGTCAGAGAATCAGGAGGTACAGTGGTGGGTAGTGCAAGGAGGGAGAAGGAGCTACATCGAGACACTGCCCAGGGTAAGTGGGGAATGGGGACATTTATGTGAGTGTTATATCATATAGTGTGAGGCAGAGATTAGTGACATAAGCATAGAGGAAGGGTGCTAGTGCTAGCCCATGTTAAAGCTTGACAAACTTGTTAGATGATCTCCCTGGCTCACTTTAGCAGGAAATATTGTAGTTGTGGGCATGAGATTAAGCCTCCAGAGATTGCTGGGTAGTAAAAGCAAGAAAATATCGAGGCTGAGTACCACAAAAGGAAATACACCAAACACGGGCTATAAAGATTCATAGATCTTTAATACTACGCAGTTACAAAGAACCACAGATCTGATACAGATAGCTATCTGGCTCTCGACACCCCGCAATGAGTACCAGCCCGTCAGAGTGAGGAGCGAGAGGTACTGGACATCTAAACATTTGCATTATTTATACATATCCTGCAATATTGTCCAGCCTCTCTACAGGTTATTAATCTGCGGTCTAGAGTTTGTGCCGAGTTCACACATAGCTCATACGATAATATGCACATGGATTACATAGGTTTGTGTTTCCAACAAGTTACAATGGCGAAGTGTATTCCTGGATTTAGCAGTGAGCCTTAGTACATATCCCTTCACCATGTAGTTCTGCCAGTGTCCATGCTTGACATTTGCATTGCATTGTCCTCAGTGTGTGTTCGTGGATGTGGCTTGTTAGTACAGACAATTCTATGACCAGAAGTCATGCTCGGGCAAGGTCTCATTACCTAGTCTAAACATTCGCCCCTCAGACAGTCTAACTATTAACAAGATTCAAAGTTCGGGAAGGCTTGGTTTGCAAGTTAAACACAGTCCACCATTTTAGAACAGAGAATCACATACGAACAGAAATCAAAATGGCAGGCGAATCTAAAATGGCGGGGAAGTCAATCAAAAATCGGAACTTTGCAATGTGGTTTTCTTTGCAGAGCGACTAGGCTTAGGGCAATATAAATCAGAAGGGGGCACGATATGATTTCCCATTTAACAGGGTAGCCCTGTTATCCAACTACCCCAGGCTGAACACCACCCCACAATCTAGAAAACAAAATGTGTATGTCAGTACAGCCAATCATGGCAGCTGATCATGCATGTAGGCACAGCCAACCTTTTCTCTGGAGAGGATGTAACATAGGCATGACACCTGCAGTACTTGCCATTGTCTGTAATCTAACCTCTTTCTCAAACTGCCATGCTCTAGACCATGGTGGGGAATGACCTGGCTGGTGATGCTTTCTCCGCACCAAAGGAGAGGTCACCATGGCTATGGTGGCAGGGGAAGTTACATGCCTGAAAAACATCTGTTTTTGCCACAGACAAAATATTTTGAGCATTGCAGTTGAGCCCATTGGATGATGTCCAGTCTTCTTGCCAGACCCATTTCCCCATTGTAGAGCTTGAGTATACTGCTCATGCTTCGCTCTATACATTCCCTTTAGGCAAGGGGTAGCATTGCCACACCCAGGAGCGGCTGGACTAAAAAGTGTTGGCGCAGAACCCATACATTGTTCCAGTAGTCCTCATCCTCTTTATCTATATCGCACCCTCCTCCTGACCTATTCATGCTTCGGTTTTCGTTCCCTGCTGACCCAACTCCTGCTGCCTCCATGCATCTCCTTCACCTGCATCCCCCCTCCTGTGCAGCCACTTGCTCATTGACAACTTTCTGCATAACATGCATACTTGTGTTCCTCCTTCTGCACCACATCCACCTCTTCATGATCCCCCTCTGGCTGTCTCTTAATTTCTGACACCTTTTGCACCACCTCCTGCTGCCCCTCAGCCTGCTCCTTGTGCACCTCCTGCTACTGAGCATTCTCTCCCCCTTACGATGGCGTGCCCCTTAAAAGATCCAGTTGTTCTATAACAGTTGATTACGAAATAGGGATTTCTCATTTTCTGTTCATGGGGTAGTGCAAGGGAAAGAAACTTTTTTTAAACACATCAGTTACAAATGGTTCTTGCAAAGGGTTGCCTATTTACTTTTTTCCTTTGTGGCTGGAATAAGGTAAGGGTTGGAAAACACACTTTTTTAAAGAACAAGTACATCCAAAGAAGTTGCAGGAAAAAGGATTTCCTTTTTCCTATCATCTTTCTTTTTGGCATGGAAATAAGAAGGGGAAGGGAAAGAGATTACACAACGTCACAAAGGGATTTTCAAAGGGTGCCTCCGACTTTATAAGGACCTTTACAAAGCAAGCACCATACGCTATAAATTGTCACAAGCAGGGAAATAAATGTACTGCAATGTAAAGTCTTATATTGCACATCCATTTGAAAGCGGTCCTGCAAGAAAAGAGGAGGGATTTGATAGTAGGGTTGAGGTAGTTGCGAATCCTAGGGTGTTGATGCATGTACGCCAAACATAAATAATTCCTGAGTACTGCTATGAGGCTTTGTGGGTAATGGTGGGGGCACTTGGGAGACAATTTCGTCCATAAGTGAGAGCCCAAGATCAATCAATTTGCTAGTCAGCACTTCAAGACCGGGTAAACCGCTGTCATGAGACTTGGGTGATAGGATTCAAGGAGTGAGCAGCTGTGTTGCTCTGTTGGTGTGATATGTTTGTAGACCGGGTGTGTCCTGTGTGAAGGTTGATTGTTCGAGGAATGTAAGGTGGCAAATGTTTGCAAGTGTGAGCAGGTTAGTGGAGGAAAACCAAGCGGGACAGATCTTAACACAAATTAGCCACTTGGTTAAGTTTAATTGTTCAAGTCGCAGAATTTTGAAATGATGTCTCCAGTTTTGTTGATGAGGTTCCATTTAAGCAGGTGATGGAGACCGACCCGAATGTTTCAGAACCCTGATGTTCTTGGTGGAAACACTGTGTTTGGTACAGGGGCGTTGGACATCCAAAATAGTCTGATTTCCCAGTTTTCTTGGCTGATGTTGTGTTTGTGTGTGTGAGTAAACAGATGGGTTCCCTCCTGGTGGATGCTTATAGGAAATGGAGGTCATTTTGTGCAGTTGGCCCAAGGTGCTTGGGATTGGTAGTATCTTTAATGGTGCTGTGCTTTTGTGCCCTTTAAATAGCAAAGTGTTCAGGGATATTCTGAGGTGAGATGCTTTTCCGATATGCTTAAGCATCTGAGGCTATATTTCCAGAATGTGGTTGTGAAAAAAAGAAAAAGACGATTGTAGCTCGTCACAGATACTAAAGCTCTGTTACTGGACCATAGCATTTTGATTGGTCTGTAATGGATGAATTGTCTTGCTGTCGCTTCCCAGTCTCTTACGCAGAAGATGAGATGAGCAATGCAACTGTTAGGTCAGGAACCAATGTACCGTTCTTAGGGCTGGTGTGATGTGTTTCTGTCTTCAAAGTCTCAGAGGTTGCCTGGCACACAAACAATGCTCTCTGTGGCTACAGCAGACACTCTTTGTTCTCTCTAGCTTACAACTAGGAACAACCCACAGAGTAACTGGAAATGAGGTGGGCCTTTTATCTAGCCTGCAAACCTCCCCAGAGAAAAAGGGCTCTGATTGCCCAATCGCAGTACTTTGGGATGTTCAGCAGTTATGATTGGCTCGATAATGCATGTCCTGCATACCAAATCTCTTGCAGAAGTTTGTGGATGATTTTGATCTGTAAGTAGGTCCCTCAGGACTGCTGATTATCGAAGGGGATATTCACCTTATCCCACAAAATTGGGGTGGTGGGGGTTCAGAAGCCTTATTCGCACCCAGGGCAAGAGTAGCAGCCAATCAGATTCCTTGGATTGCAGGCTGAAACTGCTAATCTCAGCCCACGTTCCATGGAACCGGATGGCTGCTTCCCCCGCCTCGCACCGCCATCTTCTCCGCATCCTCCCTTCATTTTTTATGATAACCCCAGCCCCACTCACTAGCCCCACTTACCTAATTGTGGCAGCTGCAGGGCGTTGCAGCAACTATGCCCCGTCTCCCTTTGCCGGCCACTATGGAAATGGAAGAGGGACTCTGTATGGAAGCCCACATTCCAGCTCTGTAGCTGCATGGCGTCCCGTTAATTCAAACAAAATACAATGGGCCTCATTACACGGTAGGCGATAAGGGATTACGGCACCGGTAAGGGCACCGGTGCCAGTAATCCCTTACCGCCCTACTACGAGGTCCCTTTGCGGGCCCCTTCCCTAATGCCTGGTTTTACTAGGTGTTATGGAAGGGACCCGTTGAGGGACTTCAGAGCTAATAACGGGCCCGCTAATAGCGGGCCCGTTATTAGCTCCATCTCCATTGAGCCCTATGGGGAATGGTTCCCGGAATGGGGATTTACCGGGTCATCCAAGGTCGGAATGACCCGGTAAGTCCCTATTCCGGGATCACGGACCCGGAATGCGGTAAGGGGGTAGCCATGGCGCTAATAGCGCCATGGCTACCACCTACCGTGTAATGAGGCCCAATGTCCCTAGCACCCTGGTTTACCAGATAGCCCCAAGGCATTGAGGCGCTGTTTACATGAAAGTGTACGTAGGCATGAGTACATTAGGACATGCGGTTACTTGGTTACATCATATGTGCTAGGTTACAGAGTACAGATGGGCATACGGCACCTGACATTTCAGACAAACAGGCTGGTTTTGATGGCCTTGCGGAAGGCCAGGTGAGAGTCGATTACCCTAATGTGTGAAGGTAGTGCGTTCCAGTGGGTGGCAGCGATGGCTGGGAAGCTGGAGCCCCCTGCACGCACTCTGCAGGTTTTGGGCTTGGTGATCATGTTGGTGTAGGCTAGCCTAGATGGCTTTGTGGAAGTGGGGAAGGCGATGCGCTGGGCGAGGTAGGGGGGTGCCAGATCATGGAGGCATTTGTGAGTGATGGAGAGGATTTTAAAGATGATTCTCTGTTTGACAGGAAGCCAGTGAACCTGTCTCCTTAGGTCCGATATGTGGTCCTTTCTTGGGAATCCAGTGGCAACCCTAAGGGCATTGTTCTGGACAAGTTGGAGTTTGGCAATGTTTTTGCTGGAGGTGCCTCCGAGGAGAGCATTACAGTAGTCCAGTCTTGAGCCGATAGTGGCTCTCGCGATAGTAAGGCAGTTCTGTGTCGTTAGGAAGGGTCTTACTGCGTTAAGCAGTTTTGAGTAGTATGCTGAAGAGGAAGCAATGGCGTTAACCTTTCTATTCATGGTGAGATTAGAGTCTAGGTAGACACCCAGAGTTTTTACTGTATGGGACACAGCGATGGGTATATTATCAATGGTGAAGGAGCGATAGTTCTTGTTGAGGTTGCCCAGGATGGTAGGTGACCCAATGAGCAGAAGCTCGGTTTTGTCACTGTTTAGGCATAGCCAATTTTCAGCCATCCAGGCTTGGATGGTACAGTAGATGGAGTTGAGGGTGATCCTATCTGCCTCATAGTCACCTGTGAGGGGGATGACACCTGGGTGTCATCAGCGTAGTTGGTATATGAGATACCCAGGGTGTCAAGAAGGTTGAAAAGGGGCCTAGTAAATAGGTTGTAGAGGGTGGGCGCAATGCAGGAGCCCTGAGGCACCCCACATTTGATCTGACTAGGGGAAGAGCATGCTGAGTCGGAGAAGACTTTCATGGCCCTTTCCTATAGAAACGAGGTGATCCATGCACATGCATTAGGGGAGAAGTTTGCTGCGATGGAGAGGTGATGGCAAAGAGTATTGTGGTCCACGAGGTCAAACGCGGCCGATAAATCAAGGAGCAGAAGGAGCGCTGGTTTACCAGCGTCTCTGATGTCGTCCATTTGATTTTTTAAATCGAGGAGGGCAGTTTCGGTGCCGTGTCGTGGCCTGAAGCCAGACTGCCGAAGGCCCAGAAGGTGGTGATCCTCGAGGAATTTCTGGACTTGCAGGTAGGCTGCTTTGTCCAGAATTTTAAGCAGGAAGGGGATGGTGGTAATGGGCCTGTAGTTCCTTGGTGCCGCAGGGTCAAGGGAGGGCTTCTTGAGGAGCGGTCGTACCCAGGCCTCCTTGAGGTCAGATGGGACATGGCCAGATTGGAAGGAGGTATTGATGAATGCTGTCAGGAAGGGTGCAAGTGTCGCGCCACAGTCCTTAATGAGCTGAGAGGGGCAGGCGTCGCCCTTACAGTTAGATGGTTTAATGGTTTTTAGGAGGGAAATGACTTCAGATTCCGTCACGTCCTTGAAGTTGAATACCGGGGAGGATTTGATGTTGGTCTCTTTGTTCTGTTTGCTATTCTGAGTGGCAATTAGGAGAGTAAGGGCCTTTTGGTGAGCTTGGATTTTTGTTTGTAGGGTGTTTAGTTTGTTAAGCATGGCCGATTGGATGTCGTTGCACCATTTCTCATCCTTTAGGAGGGTGGGTGGCGGGGTGGAAGGGGTTTCCAGCTCCCTAAAAATGGTGAAGATTTCCTTTGTGCCGGATTTGGCGTTGGCTATCCTAGTGTTAAAAGAGTTTGCTTTAGCAAGGACTTTGCTTAGTTTATAGTCTTTGGAGATGGTCTTGAAAGCTAGTTTGGTTGCATCATTGGGGTTGGCTTTCCAGGCTGCGAGGGCGGCTCGTTTCTTTACACGCATTTGGAGCAGATCCTGGGTAAACCAGGCATTGGTGTGCTTGGTTTTCTTAGCTTTTCTGAGAGTGAGGGGGGCAATAGAGTCAACTGCTTGGGTGATTGCTAGCTTGAAAGATCTGGCAAGGGTTTCTGGGTCCTGCGAGAAGGGGGCCTGGAGTGAGGGCACTTTCAGGAGTGGGGTAATGTGGGCTATCCGGCCCACTGTAACTCTGTACAGCTAATTCCACCAGAGGAGGGGTCCTGGCTTGTAGTTTGGGTGAACTGCTTGATCCCACCAGCTCAAGGGAAGAAGTTTCCTGGAGGATCTTCTCTGTCATCAGATTTGGAGATTCGGACCTGCAGCAGGGCTTCACTGGGGTGGTTCAGTCATTGTAGGGGTCCTCTTCTTCAAGTTCCTCGTTGGTTCTTTTGTTCCAGTGGCGACTCTGTCTTTCCATTCCCAGCGACCTGCTTTTTATGCAGTTTTTTACCCCATTCATACAGCCTGGCTGTCAATCACACAGCAGGGTGGCTGGCCTGGTAAAGCCAGTCCCCTTAGCCAATCAGACAAGAGTGTGACTTGGGTTACTACGGCAATCCATGGCAGGGATCCGAAGATCCCTCCCTCACATCCTGCCTACCAAGACTATCAGGCGCCTTAAGGAGGGCTTCTGTGCAGAAGCCCACGAAAAGAAAGTGAACAAAGGAATCAGCCCCGGTTTGGGGTGCAGAGAAAAACACGAGAAAGTCTTTAACAAAAAGAAATGGTGAATAAACCCAGCCGGAACCAAAATAAAAAGTATTTGGTCAACGGGTTTATGTTCGAGGCTACTATATTAGCCTAGAACAATACCACGTTTATATAATATAATTGCGGTAGGAAAGTTAGGGTATGTACCACTGCCACCAGCCAAGTCTTAATGTTAAGGGAGCGAAACAAGGCTCCAAGAGGCACAGACAGAAAGGGATAGAAGTTAACCCTTTCCAATACTCCATGGAATATGGATGTACTGGGTCTGTGGTTTAAAGTGACTATATAAAGTTAATGGCAACTTTACCTGTTTCTGGGGGACAGCAGTCAGCTGCAGAAAAATGGAGTCAGTGGGAAGTCTCAAAGACAACCCTGTGTCACTGCACACACACAAACAGCGGTGCACGTGGAGTAGGTGAGGCTCCAGTGACCAAGATCGCACAAACAGTGAAAATACACACAGCAAAACATACTCAAGAGTGGGAAAAAGAAGCTCACACTCTAATTACCAGGTGAAAAAAAGTAATCCTAGAAATTCAGTAAAGCTGCTGGGGGACTCTCTAGGTAAGTGAAATCAACCATTTATGAAAATTCTCCCTAAAAGTGACACTTTCAAAAGTGGCCTGGAGTTCGCTTATTGCAGCACCAGACATCACACTAGTTCATTCTGGAGTGCTTAATTGCACCTCCGGGCCGTATTACATCAAATTCAACTTTACACTGATGTACGTGCATTTTAGCACAGTAATAGCAGTAGGGCAAAAATTGCCCTTGCGCAAAAACATTATTCGCACAACGCAATGCCTATTTACAACAGGACAAAGTTTGCCCTAGCACTAATAGCATTCCATGTTATCTCAAGCGCAAACATTGCCCTGCTGCAATAGGGCAATTTGGCCATGGTCCCAATACATGAAAAATTGCATTTGCATTGGTGCAAGATTTCTGAAATAGGGCCCCAAGTTAGGATTGACGTTTCAGGGTGGTGGGTGTGTATAGCTGAATTCGTTGTGCTCAATTCACAAAACCTTTTTTGATGCAACATTCACATGCCCTTCCCCATGCACATTTGTTCAAAGTAGGTGGTGGATGAGGTTCTTCTGCACAGTTTGAAGTTAAAAGAGAGATGTGCATGAAAACCCAAAAAAAGTGGAGCAATCTTGCACCAATCTGGCAAAGGTTCAGGTAGATATGAAATGAGGCAGAAAACCATTTGCATTTTCATCTCTCAAACAGGGAACCAACTGAGGTTTTATTTTATTTTCTGACATTTCAAAATGATGGGCCATTTACGGGCCAGATTCATGGAATATTTGCCTGGTTCAAAGTGAATTTGCACTGCTGAAAAGTGATTGTGAATTTGCACTGCTGAAAAGTGATTGTGCACTGCCGACACAAACCCTGATTCATGGAACCTCGCAAAATGTATGTTTGCAGTGCAAAGTCTGAACAAAGTCAGCGCAAAGTCACTTTTCAGCAGTGCAAATTCACTTTGAACGGGGCAAATATTCCATGAATCAGGCCATAAGCCTTCCTCGCTGTGAAATATGTTCCCTGTTCCCGATGGGTGCTGGGAGCCTATCATACATTATGCTGTGTTATGTTATACTAATTAGCGTGTATATAGAGCTAAGGGCCAGAGGCATACAATCGCATACATTGCCCAGGGGCTTCATAATGGATATCATTGTAAGATTATGCAGACAAATAAGAACGGAATATTAAGTCCCAAGATGTTTTTTGAAATGCAGTAGAGTTGGGGAGGCACAGAGATAGAAAACATTTGCTTCTTGCAGATTTGAGATTACATCAGTGGGCAGAAGCTACTGTCAGACAAGAAGAACGTAAGATTCGAAGGGTTTACAACAAACTATTTGGGAGCATGCTTCTGACAGTATCCTGTGCAAGGCGTGTATCGAATGCATCATTCACCCTGGCCTTTCCAGACATTAGCATCCAAAAAAGGCTTCATCTGTTCCCTGTCAAGATACCTGACTTTTTGTTGTGGTCCTGCTGTTCTTGCTTCGGACAACTTCATTTAATAGAAAGAAAAAGTGTGTTAGTGAGTGAGTAGCAGATATTTACACACTCAGACTTAAACAAATCTATTGGTTCTGTACATGAATACAGAACATGCATTGCTAATGCAGAACGAAAGACTTTCAATTGCCAAGCAGTACATTATGTTTTGAATAGGATGCGTTGGAACCACATTGTCAGCCTTGTTTCTGATTTATGGATGTGTTTTAAATGCACTTACTGCTTGCCCTTGTGTGTGTCCCGTGGCTAAAGCATTATGGATCTGTATATCATTTATCCCCAAGCTTCTTTGAAGGCTTACTCGCCAACCATTTATATAAAAAATGTGCATTACCCGATGATTGTATGCAGAGTGCTTAATTGACTCCAGTAAGCATACTTAATAGAACTGCTGCATTGGAATCCAGATCACTTGCTTTTTAGGCAACCATGAGTTCATGTGTCCTGGGCGGTACACTGTGAGTTTTAGTTTTTGTCTCATCAATATTTTGTGTTTACTCTGATATTTTCTTATTGTGTATGTTCGGTGGTTTCCATAAACATTATTTAGCAAACTAAAGAACGTTATGGTGTGATGCTAAGTTCTTGACTCCACTCTCCTGGTGACAGTGGTCGAAAAACAAACCGATAGTAATTGTCTATTTATTCAGCGCTTAAACAGAGGTGGAGTGCTTCAAAGCACTTCAAGGTGGGAAGGGAATCTTAGCACTTGAAATTTCCGAATGATCTAAACAGAAAAACCAGCATACTGGGCCTGACAGCATTTCTCCTAGTCCAAGTGCATAAAGTTTTACATTTTCGACTCAGCTATGGAGATGGGACAGGAAAAGTTGGGGGGGAACAGGACAAACAAAGTTACTAGTCCTAGCACATTAAGGGGCCGATTCATAGAATTCAGTGCACAAGTGGCGCACGCGGCTGGCGCACAGTGTGCGCGTGCGAATCCCTGCGCCAGCCGCGTGCGCTAAAATCCATTTCCGCGCACAGCGTATTCATGGATTCCAGCCACCAAAACCAGCCATGGCGCACAGTTGCGCAGCGACCCTGCAGCAGCGCCAGTTACGCCTCCAAGAACGCCTCTCGCGCAGGGAAAAGCCATCAAAATCCCCAACCCAGCGCAAAGGGCAGCAGCAAACGCAGAGCTGGGAGCGTGTATTCCAGGGGTGTGCGGGTGTTTCCATACGCGGCTGGGCTGGGTACGTGTATTTCAGGGGTGCGCGAGAAAGTCTACACGCGATTGGCCTGGGTACGTGGATTTCAGGGGTGCGCGAGAAAGTCTACACGCGATTGGCCTGGGTACGTGGATTTCAGGGGTGCGCGAGAAAGACTACACGCGATTGGCCTGGGTACGTGGATTTCAGGGGTGCGCGAGAAAGTCTACACACGATTGGCCTGGGTACGTGGATTTCAGGGGTGCGCGAGAAAGACTACACGCGATTGGCCTGGGTACGTGGATTTCAGGGGTGCGCGAGAAAGTCTACACGCGATTGGCCTGGGTACGTGGATTTCAGGGGTGCGCGAGAAAGTCTACACGCGATAGGCCTGGGTACGTGGATTTCAGGGGTGCGCGAGAAAAACTACACGCAATTGGCCTGGCTACGTGGATTTCAGGGGTGCGCGAGAAAGTCTACACACGATTGGCCTGGGTACGTGGATTTCAGGGGTGCGCGAGAAAGACTACACGCGATTGGCCTGGGTACGTGGATTTCAGGGGTGCGCGAGAAAGTCTACACGCGATTGGCCTGGGTACGTGGATTTCAGGGGTGCGCGAGAAAGTCTACACGTGATTGGCCTGGGTACGTGGATTTCAGGGGTGCGCGAGAAAGTCTACACACGATTGGCCTGGGTACGTGGATTTCAGGGGTGCGCGAGAAAGACTACACGCGATTGGCCTGGGTACGTGGATTTCAGGGGTGCGCGAGAAAGTCTACACGCGATTGGCCTGGGTACGTGGATTTCAGGGGTGCGCGAGAAAGTCTACACGCGATAGGCCTGGGTACGTGGATTTCAGGGGTGCGCGAGAAAAACTACACGCGATTGGCCTGGGTACGTGGATTTCAGGGGTGCGCGAGAAAGTCTACACACGATTGGCCTGGGTACGTGGATTTTAGGGGTGCGCGATAAAGACTACACGCGATTGGCCTGGGTACGTGGATTTCAGGGGTGCGCGAGAAAGTCTACACGCGATTGGCCTGGGTACGTGGATTTCAGGGGTGCGCGAGAAAGTCTACACGCGATTGGCCTGGGTACGTGGATTTCAGGGGTGCGCGGGCGGTGGGTGTGCGGGAAGTTCAAGACGTGAATTGGCAGTGTGGGTCCTCCCAGGTCTCCCCTCTACCCCCTCCACGACCTCTGCAGGCATCCCACACCACAGGGGACTACCCTGCACCCCATGTCATGTCCCACAGGCAGCCCATCCACCATGGCCATGCCCCCCAGCCAAGCCACATGTCCCCTTGCACCCCCACCCCCCAGCACTGTGGGGCACCTGCCAGCAGGCCCCCACCCATGTCTCCCAGCACCCCCACCCCCCAGCCACCAGGGGCACCCTCCACCAGGCCCCCACCCATGTCTCCCAGCACCCCCACCCACCAGCCACCAGGGGCAGCCTCCACCAGGCCCCCACCCATGTCTCCCAGCACCCCCACCCCCCAGCCACCAGGGGCAGCCTCCACCAGGCCCCCACCCATGTCCGACTCATGTCTCCCAGCACCCCCACCCCCCAGCCACCAGGGGCAGCCTCCACCAGGCCCCCACCCATGTCTCCCAGCACCCCCACCCCCCAGCCACCAGGGGCAGCCTCCACCAGGCCCCCACCCATGTCCGACTCATGTCTCCCAGCACCCCCACCCCCCCAGCCACCAGGGGCAGCCTCCACCAGGCCCCCACCCATGTCTCCCAGCACCCCCACCCCCCAGCCACCAGGGGCACCCTCCACCAGGCCCCCACCCATGTCTCCCAGCACCCCCACCCCCCAGCCACCAGGGGCACCCTCCACCAGGCCCCCACCCATGTCTCCCAGCACCCCCACCCACCAGCCACCAGGGGCAGCCTCCACCAGGCCCCCACCCATGTCTCCCAGCACCCCCACCCCCCAGCAGTGCAGGGGCAGCCTCCACCAGGCCCCCACCCATGTCTCCCAGCACCCCCACCCCCCAGCCACCAGGGGCAGCCTCCACCAGGCCCCCACCCATGTCTCCCACCACCCCCACCCACCAGCCACCAGGGGCAGCCTCCACCAGGCCCCCACCCATATCTCCCAGCACCCCCACCCCCCAGCCACCAGGGGCACCCTCCACCAGGCCCCCACCCATGTCTCCCAGCACCCCCACCCCCCAGCCACCAGGGGCACCCTCCACCAGGCCCCCACCCATGTCTCCCAGCACCCCCACCCACCAGCCACCAGGGGCAGCCTCCACCAGGCCCCCACCCATGTCTCCCAGCACCCCCACCCCCCAGCAGTGCAGGGGCAGCCTCCACCAGGCCCCCACCCATGTCTCCCAGCACCCCCACCCCCCAGCCACCAGGGGCAGCCTCCACCAGGCCCCCACCCATGTCTCCCACCACCCCCACCCACCAGCCACCAGGGGCAGCCTCCACCAGGCCCCCACCCATGTCTCCCAGCACCCCCACCCCCCAGCCACCAGGGGCAGCCTCCACCAGGCCCCCACCCATGTCCGACTCATGTCTCCCAGCACCCCCACCCCCCCAGCCACCAGGGGCACCCTCCACCAGGCCCCCACCCATGTCCAGGAACAGAGACTTCCATGCTGTCATGTGTGCAATCTGCACAGGGCTCCCCATGTCACATTCAAACACATGCAACAACCATGCGGTTCACACATTACTGGTCGCACATGCATTACCATGATGTCCCTGCACACATACATGCGTACATGGCCTATGTCACACATGCAGGCAAGTATCAGACAACCAGCACACTGCAACATGCCCTGTCTCACACAGCAATGCTTGGCCACTTACCGCTCAACTCCAGACGGGTCTCCCTCTCAAGGACCTGGCTGTGGAGCGCTGGGTGTGCGCGTTCCAGGACCCTCAACTGGATGGAACTCATGCGGCCCCGGCCCCCCTCCACAAGGCGCCGGGCCTTCATGAGGGTCCTGGACCTCAAGTCCTCCCAGCGCTTCTTGACCTTCTGGATGGTGCGGGTTGCCACCCCCTCCGCGTCCTCTCCCGTCCTTCCCTGTTGGCGCGGGACGATCCGAAGAGGGCATCATACTGCCCCAGGACATGCTCCACCAGGACACCAACTTCGGTGGCAGTGAAGCTGGTGCCCCTCTGCCCCTCTGGCCGGGGGTTGCCACTGGTGTCAGATGTGGATGTGCTCGACATGGCAACCCCAGGGGCAGGAGTGGGTGACCAACTGGGTCCTGGGGCTGGGCTGTGGAGCGATGTCATTTGAGTCGGGACTCTTCTGTACCAGCAGGGGTGGACACAGCAACTGGAGCCCTGCAGATGGCTGATGTGCAGGCACCAAATGGCAGGGCACGGTGGCAGCAGGCAGGCAGGCAGCAGCAGATGGCATGTGGGAGGCTGCTTGGGGCACTGGGGGCCAGTGAATTGGCCTTCTGGGCAGGAGCGTGGTCTTCCGTGTGTTTTCGCGTGGCCAGCTTCATACGGAGTGAATAGGCACGTGAAAAATCTGCACGCTGCGTGTAATGCGCGTAAGCGCGCGTGAAAAACTGCACGTCCGCGTGTAATAGGAGGAAAGGGTCCATGCATAAGCGTGCGCGCGTGAAAAACTGCACGTCCGCGTGTAATGCGCGTAATCAAACGTGAAAAAGTGCACGTCCGCATGTGACGTGACGCGCGCGTGCGTTTCCCTCAGCACGGGTTAAAGGTGAGCGGGCCCAGCTGTTCGCTGTACGTGCCTTTCGTGGAGACCGACGTGTGTTGCTGCTTCCAGTCGTTTCGCGCGCCATCTTCTTCACAGCTCTCAAGGACGTATCTCTTCTTTTGGCGGGGGTATTGGCTACGCGTGTTTTTCTGCATCGCGCTAGTCAGACGGTGAGTCGCAAACGCTCCTTTTCCCACTGCGGGTGCCCCTGTGTATCGCACCCATTTTCGATGTCATCGTAGCCTGCGTGTCCCACGCGTACGCGTAATACGTGTTACTGGGTGCCACCGCGTACTGTGGGAGGTTTAATCCACGCACGTAGGCTGCAGGGTTGCGTGCACGGTTTTACTGCAGTTTTGGGGTGCCTGAGCGTTGCGTGACCCGTCAATACATCACCGGGGTCACATACAGCCTTGCAGGTGCAGGGGGGCTGTTAACATCTTGCTTCCCACCCCCTTCACCCCAATTGCCCAGGTCAATTGTGCTGTACACCTCCCATTGGCACCACTCCATCTGTGCCAGCACTATTACATCTGTGCCATGGTAGGGAGGCTACCAAAGGTGAGGGGCGCCTCAGCTGGGCGTCCTCCTCGTGGCGGGCGTGGTCGGGGACGTGGCCGTGGTGACCAGGGAGTAGGGGGACTCCAGGGTGTCCAGGGCAGCCACAGAGGGGGAAGAGGCAGGGGTGCGCCACTTGAGCACAATGTTGTGCCATGTGTTGGTGCAGCCATGCCACCACCCCCTGTGGTTCAGGGGGATGCAGCTCCTGCATCTGGCACTGGCACCCGTATGACCCGGCAGTCCGTTTCATCGACTGCCACGGGCCCAAGGGTAGCGGTAGCTGCAGGTGCAGTTGTGGACACCGCCACCCAGGCTCAGGGTCAGCCAGCGCAGGCTGCGTTGGCACTTGAAGAGCCCTTGGTAGATCTCCAACAGGCCAGGGGGGAAACCATTGGGGCAGGCCGGGCTGCTCAGACCAAGACACGTGTCCCTGGGGCAGTCATGTCATCTGCTGCCCCGAACAGCCGGGTGTTGGCAAGTGCAGGGGCAGATGCACCCAACAGCACCCCGGTTGTGAGTCTGCCAACCAGGACCGTTGCGGTCAATGACCCTGCCACAGCTGATGTTGCTGCGCAGGGTCCATTAGTGGGCACCCAGCTGCCACTGACGCAAGTCAGGCCTTTGGTCATCCCTCCACCTGCCACTCCCTCGGCTCAATCCACCCAACCCACTGGCCATACTGGTCAGGGCGGCATTAGCCAGCCAGGGTCTGCGCCACAGTCCAAGAGGAGGAAGGTTGCATCTGCAGCACAGGCTGGGACCCCACACACAGCCACGACCTCCTGCACGTCGAGGAAGAAGCCTTTCTGTAAGCAGGAACTGGACTTCCTCGTGGACTACGTGCGGGGACACAGCCGTGACATGCTAGTGGGTGCCAATAGTCAGACTACGGCTGCCCAACGTGACACCCACTGGAAGCATGTGGCGGAACATGTCAGTTCATTCGGCCATGAGGTGCGCACGGCGCAGGAGTGCAAAAAGCGCTGGAATGACATCAAGCGCAGCACTAAGGCCAAGCGTGCCTCAAATTACAACTTGACTCTGGTGACTGGCGGTGGGCCTGCACCAGAGGAGGAAGAACTCACTCCGCATGAGGCTCTCGTTGCGGAGTTCATACCACCAGAATTGGTCGAAGGTGTGGGAGAGATGCTGGACTTTGATGCCCAGTCCAGTGAGTGTTGATGCGTAGTTGTTGAGGACGTGTGTGTTTCACTTGTGGGATGTGTTGTGCATGATTGCTGCTACATGTGACCTGTACATGGTTCTGATGTGTAAGTAATGCAATGCCACCGTCATGCGTGTCTCCTCTGCCTGCATGCGGGACTCCATGTGGCCATGCTCCCTTGCCCCTCCTCCGCCACTCTGCACCCCAGTTCCACCTTTGCACTGGTCTGCTACATTCTTGCCAATGTGTAGTTTCATGTTCATGTGTCCTGTGTAGATGCTAACATCCAGCTTAGAAACTGCCAGACATATGCCGTGTGGTACAGCCTTAGTACTCGATGCAGGGCATCCCACTTGTACTGTGCATGGGTCAGATGTCCCGCAGGGACATGAGTGCCCCTTCATGCTCCATGTGCATTGCACACATGCCCCTATGTGTCCTTGACTGGATGATCACTGTAATATGAGTCCTTGGTTACATACATTGCCTGCCATATCATCGGCCTCCCCATGTCAACTGTGGCTCAGTCCTGCGTTGCACACATGTTTAGGCTCTGACAATCTGTGTGGCTCACAGGCCTCAGCCTGTTCAATGGCCAATGACTCTGTCCAACTCTTGTCGTGTCTTCTTCACACGTGGCCGGCCTCCGGATCTTCCATCATGTGTCCTGCCCACTGTCCCAGCATCATTTGCAGTGTTGTAATTTAAATCACATTAAGCTGTTGATGCCAGTCAACACTGCTTGTCAATACACAGGTGTATGGTCAGCCTTTTGATGCCATGCAAGGCATCCCTGCTTTGGTACTGGGGTGGAGGGGTGCTTGCCTTCTAGACATGGTACACATTGAATACACAATGCACGTGATGTCTGATTTTGACATTGCACTGCCTTCACATTTCCTGGCACACACCATGGAGTGCTTGTACATGTAGGTAGTGAGTGGCGTACACATTTTCTGCACTGCTTAGACCCACTTCCATGCAAACTGCCACCTTTCAACAGGTCTGATCACAGAAGCTATTCTAAGTAGACCCAGCATGCATGCAAGGTCATATGTTGTGTGTCACATGTCTGCCAGATGCCTTTGCTGTCGGTGTGTGTGTGTGTGTTGTGTGCTTCTGACATGTGTACTGACCTTTTCCTCTCTATTTTTCAGGTGATGACGCAATGGATGCAGAGGATGGTGTTGTCATGCCAGACACAGGGTTGGTAAGACCACATCAACCCGGCACTAGTGGGGGTCGTGGGGTGGTAGGCCACGAAAACCCCCAAGTGCTGCAGTCCATCCTGTCTCTGGCTGCCTATGAGTCCAGCCTTGATGACGACTCTGACGTCCATGTTGAGTTGGATGACCATCAAGTCCATGTGTCAGGGGTGAGTGATTCTGATGTGGACACTCCTCTGTCTGCGACCCCTGCACTGAGGGATCAGACAGTCTTGGTTCCTCCGCCCGTGGTGGATCGGGACGCAGGGTCACCCTCCACACCAGTCACTGATGTGCCTGGGACATCACGTAGACGGGGGCATGTAGTCGTGCAGCCGCAGGCGGTGCCAACACAGCGAGGACCCCCGGTCCTTGGGTCCCGCAGGGGTCAAGCCCGGCAACGCGGTCGCCACGCGCAACCGCTGTATACTGAGTGGGAGCAAGACATGACTGCCAATTCAGAACGGCAGGGGGCAGCAATGGAGAACATCGCTGACAGCATGGAGCGTGTGGCCCGATCTGTGCTCCCCCCTGCTAGGCAGGTGCTTCTCCAGCAGCAGGTGGCACGGTCCACGGCCCGCTCACTCAGGCTGGGCATGGCGGCCTCAGACAGGGCACGCCAGGCTGAAATGTCGTCTCTGCGTCAAGCAATTGCTGCTCACGCAGAGGCGCACATGGATGCCCTGAGGGAGGAGTATGCCTCCCTCAGATCCACTCTGGGTGTCCTTATGATGTCCCAGAGGCAGCAGGCAGAGGAGAGGTTTGCACAGCTTGAGCGCACCATCTCGGCTGAGCTACAGGCTTGCCGGGAGGTGCAGTGGTTGTCCAGCCAGGCCTTGCAGGAGGAACTCAGTGTTACACGTGCTACCTTGCAAGAGGAAGCACGTGTATCACGTGAGGTCCTGCATGCAGACCTATGTAACATCGCCACACAGAACCAGGCTCACCTGTCCGGCAGACTTGCTGCCGACGAGGGGCAAGCTGCGGCTAGGCGTGGCCAGGCTACTGTGCCACGTCCTCCTTATCAGGATGAGCCAGACTCGGACGACCATCTATCTCCCACATAGGTCGTGCTGTGCAGGCGTTGAGCCCATGGAGGTATTTTTTTTTGGCTCAGCATCATCGCATGTGGATGTTGAGCAGCACCCTGTACCTCCCCCCTCCTGGGTGCCTCCCCTCCCCCCCGGGTCGTATGTGGCCATTTTTGATTTTTCTTTTAGTTTAGTTAGTTAAGTTTCTGTTTGATAGTTAGTTTAAATAGGTAATGTAGGTTTTCCATAGTTAGTGTAATTAGTTAATAGTTGAGTTAGTTTAAAATTTGTAGTCTATTGTGCTTACATGTGACAGTGCGGTGCCTTGTGGTTTTTGAAGGCATCCACTGTCTGTTCCAGCTGGGCCCTTCATGGTTGTCTTGTGTATGTGTTTGCTGCTTGGGTTCCTTGACTCACATATGCCACTCCTGCCTCCCTTATCCATGGGCTCGCAAGGATGGTTCGGTGTAACAGAATTTTACACAAGGGCTTTGGACTGTCATATCTGTGGCATGTCTGGTGCTTTTTGACTTGTGTTGACACCCCTAGTGGGGATGATTTAGGTGTAATTGTCCACTGTTCAGCTTTTGCTAGATGGGGCGTGTCATGATTAATGTGGACATTGATTGCTATGCATTGTGTATTATGTTTCATATCTTTCCTGTACACGTGCTTGTTGCAAATCATGCTGTAGATAGTGTTCCACATTTTGGAGGTGAAAGACGGACTGATGGTGTGATTTGTGATGTGACTCTCTGACATGGTCAAGTAATGAGATGCAGGATGAGACACACACAGATCACTTTGATGCATTAATCATGTGTTTCATGCACTTTCTGCAGGGGGATGAGGCACCAGAGCACCTTTGCCAGCAGACATGGCCCATTGGACGACGTAATTCCTGACCCGTTTGTTGGTGCCCACATGCACATGTGTGCACATGCAGAGCCACAGTGATTGCAGACCCACATCCTAGAACTGCTGACATGTTCCAAGGAACTCCAGGCAAGGTGAGCATCACAGGGGGGCCACTAGACAGCAAAGCTTGCACCAGGCGAGTTGCACGTGCAGGCTTAGTCACAGCACTGAGGGTGAGCTTAGACAAATATTGGTGTTGAAGCACACAATGCAGCTCAGATGTGTTTGTGGACTGATGGCTGTTGATAGTAGGGTTGTCTGGGACACATGCGGGGGCAGTGGCACATACCCTGCGGTACACCAAGGTTCATTGAGGCACTTGTATCAACCATGTAGCCTTCCAAGACATGGAAAGGGGCAGCTCACAGGGACATACAGCAAGGGACATACTCGGGTGCAGTGCATGTCTATTCCACGTACTTCATGATAAATGCACTGGCAACTTTGTTTTGGTCATGGTGGTACGCAACTTGCTCTGTAGTCATGGCTTGCCATATGGGTCTGTCTGCTTACCCAGGGAACATTGCATGTTGTGTGAATTGTGACACATTGGTGTTCCATTTGCCACGCACCCACCAGCGGCTGACTTACTGCATTAACTGTGAATGACCCGTCACAGGGGTGATGTTATATATGGGTACGAAGCATGGAGCACAGATTGTCTGTTTGTAGAGTTGTATGTTGTTATGGGGCATGTTTTGTGTTGTGTTTTTGTGTAATTGGCACGTACAGGTTGCTGACTGTGTCTCTCTTTGCAGCATTGCAGTGCTCCTGTAACCGGACCTGAGAGTGCGCAGGCAGGAGGCCAGCACTCAAAACCAGGGCTAAGTGTCTTGTTGTATTTTCTTACAAACTGCCCTGCATAGGCTTGCTGGGGAGTGTACTGATGCATGGATGTATGTGTGGTCCTATTTGGTATGTTTTTTACCCTAATCACCCGTGATCCTATGCAATTTCGAAACCTGTACCCTCTACCCGGTGTTCCTGCTTCCCATGCCTATCCAAGCAATGTTCCCTGACCCTCTTTCCCCACTGGGGTTGCGGATGCCTGTGTAAGCCCCGAACTTGCAGGTGCCAAAACCCTAGAGGGGGTGGTTGGTTCGTACCACTCCTGAGCCTGGACTACAGAAGGCCATGACAATGATGTCCAAGTTTGTTTGGATTGTGCATGTGTTCATGCAGGTCGTACATTTTCGTGCATTCCCTGGTTTCATGTGTCATTCCTACTCCCCTCACCTGCCACGCATTCCAGTCATCCAGTGTGTCTACACCTGTCCCGACTGCATATCCCTGAACCTCTTTCCCCACCAGGATCTCAGGGGCATGTGTGAGTTTGACCTTGCAGGCACCCGGGACATGGTGTGGGTGGTTGTTTCATGAGACTCCAGCGCCTGTACAGGGGATCTGTGACAGTACACATCCATTCATGGTGCATCATCCTATGTCATGTACCACACATGTCTCACATCCTGTCGTGACATTGTTTTGCTGTGCTACCTTGGTTGTTGCATCATTGTGGTAGTACTTGGCCTTTGAGACATACTGCTATGTCAAGTCATCTACTGGAGGGTGTTTGGGTTCCTTTTCATGCCTTGGATTATGTGATTTTGGAAATGAGTGTGGATTCTGAGGGTTCAGGCATCTCTTTACACACAAGGTGGGAGATGGACACGAAGGGTAAAGGTGATCCTGTGGCCAGGTGGGAATGAGGTTTGGAGGCTCCATGACCCAGGTGCAGTTGTTCAGTGGGTCATGGTCATTTGCGAGGGGGGGGGGGTTGTTGTTGATAGTTGTGTTGCCCTGCAGTGTGATGGGAACTCTGACATTGTAATGTTGTTGTCCTATGTACATGTTGTGTTCTGCTGATCAATGCCTGTTCATGTGTTGTGTTTTCCTTTCAGGTGCGAGGGGATAGTAGTGGTTTGACATGCTGGGGTGTACACATGGTGGATGTTCACATGTGATGTGTAGGGAACACTGATGGTCACTTGAGTGCACATGCATATGTGGAGTGCATGTCCTTGCAGAACCACACACTTGCACTCGGATGCACTCCATGTCCTCCCACCCTTGCATATCCACGTGTACACTGTTTGCCTTCTGGTGCCCACTGTGTCCCGCCAGCACATGTTCTGTGACCGATTATGGTTCGAGTACATGCCTAATTTGATTTTTGATGTAGTCTGTCACTCAGATGTGATGCTCAGGGTGTGCATCACACGCAATGGCTGTTCACTGTGCTGTGCGCTGAGCAGTGTGATGCAGGAGTAGGACATTGCACACATGAGCTGCAGTGTTCATTTTGCAATGCATCATGTGCATATAGCCAGGCATTCATTGTGATGTTACGTCTACGACTGTTGTAATGCATTAGGAATCGACTTATTTTTGGTGGGACATTTTGTTGGTCTGTCATTTCATCGGATTCCGGGTCAGGCATCATTGTCCGATGCCACTGTACATTTAGGACATGGAAATGTGTACCTTATCGTTACTGGGTCGGTGTATGGGTATTGCTTGCCATGTCATGTTGATGTTTGGGAGGGTTTGACTGACATGACAGTGATGGCCATGGCCTGTTTTGCAGGTGTGTGTGATGCACACCTTGCATGTCCAGGTCATCCGCTTCTCAGAGCAACTAGCTGGGGGTAGGTTTCTCTCCGCAGCAGGGCCCTCCCCCTCGAACAGACTTCCTGACTTGAACTTGAGGGGAACCATCTCCAGTTCTGGAAGCACCTCAAGACCTTCCTCTTTGCTTCTGCTTACTCTCTGCCTCTCCCTTGCAGAATTGTTCACTGGAACTGCACAGGAGCTGCAACTGGGCCACTCTCACCAACCTCGGTCCCTGGCCCAGCCACTGTCCACTTGCACTGCCACCCTGGCAACCCCTGCACTGCAGTACTGTCTCTCTATCCCTACAGCCCTCCCTTCCCAGCACTCGTCTGCACTTACCTTAGCAGTTGCCACCAGGCGACCTATGTATAATTTTTTGGCCTACTTCCCCTGTACTGGACTCCCCCCCACCCTTGCACTTTTCCCTTCCCCCTACCCCTGCACTTGCACAATCACAATGACACCTGGCCTAGTAGTACCGTTCTCTGTGTTCCCTTGTTCCCCCGACCCCCTGCCTCATTGTGCCTTGTAATACTTGTGTATGGCTCATGTCATGTCACATGTCATGTGTGCATTTTGGTTGCACAGGATAGCTTGTGTTTAAGTAGCTAGGGATGCAGACGATGTGGCACTTCCATGGCAACTATCTCAGGGTGGTAGGGTTGTGACAGTTGACTGTCACATTGTCATCATCGATTGTCACCTGGTATGTGCCAGGCCTGTGTGCACTCCGCAGGGGTTGGAGTTTAGGTGAAAAATGTGGCCACAAGCTGGGTCCGGGCTACCTCGCCACGTGCCCTGTCCCCTCCCATGGGCAGCGCCTGTGCCTGTGGTTGGGGATGTGGGGGCACCACCATGTCCACCGGGACGCCCTGCCGTGTTGCAACATTGTGCAGGACACATGCTGCCACAATGATCCTGCACACAACTGCTGGTGCATAGAGTAGTTGCCCACCAGAGCGGTCAAGGGAGCGGAAACGTGACTTGAGCACTCCGAATGTGCGCTCCACTATGCCCCTGGTTGCAATATGGGCAGCGTTGTATCTTACCTGGGGTGGTGTGGTGGGGTTCCGGATTGGCGTCATCATGTGGTTGCTCAGAGGGTAGGCACTGTCCCCTGGGGAGGTGATAATTGTTCAGATTATTAGGGTTGGTATATTTGTCTGTGTGTGACTTGCATGCATGTGCAAGGGCATTTGTACTCACCTAGGAGCCATGTGTCGCCATGCTGCCCAGCTTCCAGGGCCCGGCTCAGGGCGGACATTCTGTATATGAAACTGTCATGGGTGGAGCCAGGGTAGTTTGCATACACAGAGGTGATGATTCCCTTTGCATCGCATACCACCTGTACATTGATGGAATGCCAGTGCTTGCGGTTTCGGTAGATGTGCTCAGTGGCCCTAGGTGGACGTAGGGCCACATGGGTGCAATCTATGGCACCGAGCACTTTGGGGAAGTGTGCCACCCTGAAAAAATCCAGGACAACGGCCTGCCTTTCTGCGGGTGTTCTGGGCATGTATATGTGCCTGCGGACTGAGGGGCGCGCTGTCATGATTGCCAGTACCTGGTGTAGGCAGCGTGACTGCGTGGCCTGTGAGACCCCCCCCACTATGGCAGTGGTCCGCTGAAACGACCCAGTGGCCAAGAAATGCAAGACATTGAGCAGCTTCTCCAAGGGGCTCAATGCTTGGGAGCAAAGGGTGGGGGATGTGAGGTCATCTTCCCACTCCCTGACCAGGTCTAGGATGATATGGGGTGGAAACCTATACCTGCCGTAGACCTGGTCGTCAGGCATCCCAAAAAGGCCTGTCCGTGGTGCAAAAATGCGTGCCCTGGCTATTCTCCTCCTCCTGCGGTGTCCCACAATCACTGCAGCAACAAATGGGGCATTCATCGTCGCTGTATATACGCGTTTGTTGTTTGCGCGCACTTTTATGCTGTGCGCGGGCGCGGGACGCCTCCGTGTGGGCGGACTCGTTGGTTTCCCGTATTCGGGTGTCATCGCGTGTGATCGGAGGGGAGCGAGCGTACACGCGATTGGCCTGGGTACGTGTGTTTCGGGGTGCGCGGGTAGTTCCACACGCGATTGGCCTGGGTACGTGTGTTTCGGGGTGCGCGGGTAGTTCCACACGCGATTGGCCGGGGTACGTGTGTTTCGGGGTGCGCGGGTAGTTCCACACGCGATTGGCCGGGGTACGTGTGTTCCGGGGTCCCGTGAACTTTCACACGCGATTGGTTGGGATCCACGTGTGTACTGTCATCACGTGCAATGAGGGATACTCCCTCGCACGTCACGTCACAGACGCGCTCACGCGCTGAGGGCCTTTGGTCCAATGAAAATGCGTATGCGTGCAGACGCGCTTACGCGCTAAGGGCCTTTCCTCAAATTACACGCTGACGTGCAGAATTTTCACGTGCCAAATCACTCCGTATCAAGCTGGCCACGCGTAAGCAGACGGAAGACCACGCTCCTGCCCAGAAGGCCGAACTACTGCCCCCCAGAGCCCCGAGCACGCTCCCACCTGCCATCTGCTGCTGCCTGACTGCCTGCTGCCCACGTGCCCTGCCATTTGCTGCCTGCACATCAGCCAGGGGTGCTGTTGGTGTGACCACCCCTGCTGGAACCAAAGACTCCCGACTGGGATTCCATCGCTCCACAGCCCAGCCCCAGGACCCAGTTGCCCACCCACTCCTGCCTCTGGGGTTGTCATGTCGGGGCAAACTCCATCTGTGACCACTGACAACCCCCGGCCAGAGAGGCAGAGGGGCACCAGCTTCAGTGCCACCGAAGTTGGTGTCCTGGTGGAGCAAGTCCTGGGGCAGTATGATGCCCTCTTCGGAAGTTGCCGCGCCGACAAGGAAGGACGGACTCGGATCTGGACTGACATCGTGACTGCCATCAACGCGGAGGGGGTGGCAGTCCGCGACTTCCAACATGTCAAGAAGCGCTGGGAGGACTTCAGGTCCAGGACCCTGACCAAGGCCCGGCGCCTCTTGAAGGCAGCGGATGCCAAGGGGCGCCGGGGCCACTTGTCGGAAGAACAGATGAGGGTCCTGGAACACATATCCCCAGCGCTCCACGTCCAGGTCCTTGAGAGGCAGACCCGTCTGGAGTCGAGCGGTGAGTGTACATGCATCCTGATTGTGAGCAGTGCGTGTGGTGATTGTTCAGTAGTGTGCAGGTTGCACATCTGTTTGTATAGGGTCGAGTATGGGTGCGGGTGTACAGGGCCGTGGGGCTGACACATGCGAGGGCTGTAATGTGTGAGACATGGATGGTGCCTGTGTGTGTGGGCTTGCATGCCAAATGCAGTTGTGTGGGCACACAAGTTTGTATGAATGTGTATGTGAGTAGACATGTCCGTGATGTCACGCATGTATGTTGTTTTCAGCTGATTGTATCAGCGCTGTGTACATGTGCATGTGTGTGTATTTGACAAGGGTGCAACAGTGATGCAACATGGATGCATGTGACAGCGGTATGTGGAAGCCTGATTGGCAGATGTGACATGGATGCCCGTCTGATCACTGCGACACTTAGCAGAGGTGTACACATGCATGCAAGTGTGGTGGTTGGTGTGTACATGTGTGGTGCACTTCCTGTGTTGCATGTGATGTCTGGCTCACCTTTGGCTGCTGATGCTGTTGTATGTGTATGGATGGTGTTGGCAGTTGCAACATGGCTGTGGTATGGCTCGTGTGTGCAAGTTGTAATGACATGTGTGTTGGGGATTGTGATGACATGTCTGAGGTTTGCCAATGCCACTCATGTACAACTGTCATGTGTGTATGTGTCCATTGTACAGTGCCCTGATGCCTGTGTTTTTTTTCTCCCTGTCTGCAGCGTCAACTGATGAAGAGGGCGGAGAAGGTGCTGTGGAGCACAGCGGCGGGGATCCCACCGCCAGCCGGAGACGCAAGGCCCGGCTCCCCTCCCAGGTTGTCATCTCGTCGGGGAGTGAGGAGTCCGGTGCCGCGTCCCAGGCCGCAGCTGCCGGGGGGAGGTCCAAGAGGCGGAGGTTGCAGTTGGACTCCTCGGCAGCAGAAGGGGCAGCTGGGACCCCACAGGGCCCAACGGGGGAAGATGGCACAGAGTCATCCAGGTTGGTGGGGGGTTTGGTGGAGGAGGAGGCCGTGCAAGCACCGGAGACGGGGTCTGGGGGTGGGGATCCCACTGGTGCTAGTGGTGCAGTGCAGGACCAGGGACAGGAGGCAGCACAGGCCGCCGCGGAGGTGCCTGTGTGCAATCCTGTCCCTGATCCTGTCCCTGCATCATCCAGACCAGTTTTCAGGCAGGGGATGAGCTGACGTCAACTGGCCTTCCTCTGCCTGCGGACGTGGCTATCCAGGCCCGGGTTGAGCCTGTCCTGGCTGGAGTGGCGTTGCGTCAACGGGCCATGCGAGGTGACCTGCAGTCTTTTCATGAAGAGACTGCACATCATCTCGAATGGCTCGTTGACCACGTCAGCCTGCTGGGACAGGTCACCCAGGCCGGATTCCTCCGTCTGATGGGGCTTGCCACGACCCCCTCCTCAGCTGGACCCCCTACGCGCCAGTCGTCATCTGTGCCATCTTCCCACCCATCAGTCACCTGGGTGCCCTGTGGAGCTGCCTCTGACGGTGCGGCCAGGCTGGTGGAGGAGGCATCCCTGCCGCAGTCGGGAGTCGGACGTCCAGCAGGGGTGGCCACGTCAACGACTGCACCCCAGCCGGCGGAGGATGTGCAGGCAGCAGGAGGCAGTGCAGGGGCAGAGGCACAGCAGCAGCAGCAGCACCATGGTGGGAGCCATGAAGGCTCGGGGCCTTCGACATCGGAGGGGCAGGCATCGGCCGGAGGGCAGGAGGACCCAGGACAAAAAGTGTCTTCCGTGTGGCAGCGGTTGGGCCACGCCATAGATGCGGAGCGGCAGCGGGCGGAAGAGGCACGGCTCTCAATGGTCAGGGCGGAGAACTCCATGCAGAGGGCCCTGAGGCGGGTCGAGTGCCTCGAGGCAATCCGCAGGGCTTTGGAGGTGGACACGTCGACGGCCCTGCGGACCCTCGGGGCCATGGAGGAGGACCGCCTCCGGGACATTGAGGAGGAGTTCGATGATGCCCTGGCCCGGCACATCCAGAAGTGAGCCGTGGAACTAGCCCGCTGCCCTTGTACATAGTTATGTAGGTAGTGTTAAGTTTCATTTTTGTTTTTATTTCATTTGGACCTTTTGGACATTGGCCACATTTTTGTATATAGTTTTTCTTATTAGTTAGTGTAGTTAGTTAGGTTTCCTTTATTTTGTTGGGATGATGGACCCTGGCTTCTTGCATTGTACATAGTTGTGGACTTGTACATACTTTCTTTTTTGACATTATCCATGGATCAATGGCTTATAATTTTTTTTTCACATTGGATTTTGTTTGGTGGACATTGACTTTGTACTACATTACTTTGGATTTCTATATTCTTTAATTTTTTTTTATTTTGAACGGACATGCTTCTTTTCATTTTTTTCCATTCACATTTCTGTTTCTTCATTTTTGTTTCTATTCATCTTTCCTTTAATACATTATTTATTTGTTGCACTTCAATGTGTGGTGTCTCATTGTTTTCATGCATTTCATGTTATGTGTTTAGAGAATCACTGAAACCCATTGGGTGTATGTGAGGGACATGTGTTTGTTTTGGAACTTGCAATTGGTGTTCTGTGATGTAATTGCAGAATATGAGTGGGTGGATGCAATACTCGGGTGGGAGTTTTGCATTTGGGGGCTGACCATAGAGACCAGGGATCTGGACTGTGATGACATGTTGGGTGGGGAACATGAGTTGGACATGGGTGGGGGCCTGCTGGAGGCTGCCCCTGGTGGCTGGGGGTTGGGGGTGGTGGGAGACATGGGTGGGGGCCTGGTGGAGGGTTCCCCTGGATGCTGGGGGGTGGGGGTGCAGGGGGACATGTGTGGGGGCCTGGTGGAGGGTGCCCCTGCACTGCTGGGGGGTGGGGGTGGTGGGAGACATGTGTGGGGGCCTGGTGGAGGGTGCCCTGCACTGCTGGTGGGTGGGGGTGATGGGTGACATGAGTGGGGGCCTGGTGGAGGGTGCCCTGCACTGCTGGTGGGTGGGGGTGATGGGTGACATGAGTGGGGGTCTGGTGGAGGGTGCCCCTGGATGCTGGGGGGTGAGGGTGCAGGGGGACATGTGTGGGGGCCTGGTGGAGGGTGCCCCTGCACTGCTGGGGGGTGGGGGTGGTGGGAGACATGTGTGGGTACCAGGTGGAGGGTGCCCCTGCACTGCTGGGGGGTGGGGGTGGTGGGAGACATGTGTGGGGGCCTGGTGGAGGGTGCCCTGCACTGCTGGTGGGTGGGGGTGATGGGTGACATGAGTGGGGGTCTGGTGGAGGGTGCCCCTGGATGCTGGGGGGTGAGGGTGCAGGGGGACATGTGTGGGGGCCTGGTGGAGGGTGCCCCTGCACTGCTAGGGGGTGGGGGTGGTGGGAGACATGTGTGGGTGCCAGGTGGAGGGTGCCCCTGGATGCTAGGGGGTGGGGGTGCAGGGGGACATGAGTGGGGGCCTGGTGGAGGGTGCCCCTGCACTGCTGGGGGGTGGGGGTGGTGGGAGACATGTGTGGGTGCCAGGTGGAGGGTGCCCCTGCACTGCTGGGGGGTGGGGGTGGTGGGAGACATGTGTGGGGGCCTGGTGGAGGGTGCCCTGCACTGCTGGTGGGTGAGGGTGCAGGGGGACATGAGTGGGGGCCTGGTGGAGGGTGCCCCTGGATGCTGGGGGGTGGGGGTGGTGGGAGACATGAGTGGGGGCCTGGTGGAGGGTGCCCCTGGATGCTAGGGGGTGGGGGTGCAGGGGGACATGAGTGGGGGCCTGGTGGAGGGTGCCCCTGGATGCTAGGGGGTGGGGGTGCAGGGGGACATGAGTGGGGGCCTGTTTGAGGCTGCCCCTGCACTGGTGGGGGGTGGGGGTGGGGGGAGACATGGGTGGGGGCCTGCTGGAGGCTGCCCCTGGTGGCTGGGGGTGCAGGGGGACATGCGTTGGTGGGCAGTAGTGCTAGTTGATATGTGGGTTGGCTGGTGGGCATGGCCATGGTGGATGGGGTGCCTGCAGGACATGTGCTGGGTAGGCCCCTGTGGTGTGAGCCACCTGCAGGGGCCGTGGAGGGTGTAGAGGGTACACCTGGGAGGACCCACATGTGCAATTCACGTGTGCTGCTCCCCGCGCACCCCCGGAATACACGTACCCCGCTCAATCGCGTGTGGAACTTCCCGCGCACCCCTGGGATCCACGTACCCGGCCAAATCGCGTGTGGAACTTCCCGCGCACTCCTGAAATCCACGTACCCGGCCAAATCGCGTGTGGAACTTCCCGCGCACCCCTGGAATCCACGTACCCGGCCAAATCGCGTGTGTCACTTCCCGCGCACCCCCGAAATACACGTACCCCGCTCAATCGCGTGTGGAACTTCCCGCGCACCCCTGAAATCCACGTACCCGGCCAACTCGCGTGTGGAACTTCCCGCGCACCCCCGAAATACACGTACCCGGCCAAATCGCGTGTGGAACTTCCCGCGCACCCCTGGAATCCACGTACCCGGCCAAATCGCGTGTGGAACTTCCCGCGCACCCCTGGAATCCACGTACCCGGCCAAATCGCGTGTGGAACTTCCCGCGCACCCCCGAAATCCACGTACCCGGCCAAATCGCGTGTGGAACTTCCAGCGCACCCCTGGAATCCACGTACCCGGCCAAATCGCGTGTGTCACTTCCCGCGCACCCCCGAAATACACGTACCCCGCTCAATCGCGTGTGGAACTTCCCGCGCACCCCCGAAATACACGTACCCCGCTCAATCGCGTGTGGAACTTCCCGCGCACCCCTGAAATCCACGTACCCGGCCAACTCGCGTGTGGAACTTCCCGCGCACCCCTGAAATCCACGTACCCGGCCAAATCGCGTGTGGAACTTCCCGCGCACCCCTGGAATCCACGTACCCGGCCAAATCGCGTGTGGAACTTCCCGCGCACCCCCGAAATACACGTACCCGGCCAAATCGCGTGTGGAACTTCCCGCGCACCCCTGGAATCCACGTACCCGGCCAAATCGCGTGTGGAACTTCCCGCGCACCCCTGGAATCCACGTACCCGGCCAAATCGCGTGTGGAACTTCCCGCGCACCCCCGAAATCCACGTACCCGGCCAAATCGCGTGTGGAACTTCCCGCGCACCCCTGGAATCCACGTACCCGGCCAAATCGCGTGTGTCACTTCCCGCGCACCCCCGAAATACACGTACCCCGCTCAATCGCGTGTGGAACTTCCCGCGCACCCCCGAAATACACGTACCCCGCTCAATCGCGTGTGGAACTTCCCGCGCACCCCTGAAATCCATGTACCCGGCCAACTCGCGTGTGGAACTTTCCGCGCACCCCTGAAATCCACGTACCCGGCCAAATCGCGTGTGGAACTTCCCGCGCACCCCTGGAATCCACGTACCCGGCCAAATCGCGTGTGGAACTTCCCGCGCACCCCCGAAATCCACGTACCCGGCCAAATCGCGTGTGGAACTTCCCGCGCACCCCTGGAATCCACGTACCCGGCCAAATCGCGTGTGGAACTTCCCGCGCACCCCCGTAATACACGTACCCCGCTCAATCGCGTGTGTAACTTCCCGCGCACCCCCGGAATACACGTACCCCGCTCAATCGCGTGTGTCACTTCCCGCACACACCCGGAATACACGTACCCCGCTCAATCGCGTATTTTACTTCCCGCGGCGCCACTTTTTTGATGCGCTGGGACTCTACCGCCTGCCTTCGTGTGGCGGACGTGTTTCAGCTTGTGCGCGGCTTTGGCTGTGCGTGGGTTTGCCCTATTCCATTCCATGAATACGTGTGGTTCGTGTGCGTGTGGGCGTTACCTCTGCTTCCGTGCAGTGCATCCCCAGTTACGCCCTTATTTTCGCGTGTTGTTCCCCATTCCGCGCGTTACGCCCCATGTCCCGCCCACTTTCTGCTGTGTGCGCCGAGGTTGTGCGCTTTCACTGTGCGCGTCGCGCACCGTCGCGCACGCCTTTCGCGATGTTGCAGTGACTTGTGCGCCATGCACGGGTTTGGCGCACATCCCGCGGTGAACACGCGCAGGGACTTCCATGAATCGCACGCGTGCGCGTGCGCCTGTTTTTTTCCGCTTGCGCATGCTTGCGCCTAGATTTTCGGCGCACGTTGGTTCCATGAATCGGCCCCTAAGTTATGCATGCATACAGATGGAGGTGATAGGAAGAGGGGGTTTGGGGGAACGTGTTCAGTCCTACAGGGCCCTGGGTTAAGTGCGGAGAGGTTGTCTCACTCATAGAGCGTAAGCCGAAAGTGGAGTAATGCTGAACATATTTCAGTGGCCCGGAAGCAAGTGCAAAGACTGGCAGGCGGCCTGGGACCTGTAAGGCTCTGGGAGTGAACCAGGCGACCAGTCAACAAAACTGAGCACAGTTACGGGGGAGAAGGAGAAAGGAGGGTGGAGAAAAGAAGGGAGGTCACTAGTGTAGAGGGAGTGAAAAGGAGGAAGAAAAGAGGAAGGTCTTGAGGAGTTTCGGGAACTTAAGGTGCTCCAGCTCTAGGTGACGAGAGGCAGGGAGGTTGTTCCAGAGGGAGGCACCTGCAAAGCATAAATATCTACCCCAACATTTCTGTTTGTGAAAGTAGCTTACCCGCAGAGAGTTGGAGGAGGACAAATGGAGGACTCTAGAGGGAGAGTATTTAGGAGGAGAGCGTTGTAGATAGTGCGGCCCCGGCCCCAGAAAGCTTTGTAGATTATGCAGAGGGTCTTGAACTTGATCCTTGCAGCCATGGGGAGCCAGTGGAGGGATTTCAGTGCTGCAGAGATGTGGTCCCTGGGCTTGAGTCCAAGGATAAGTCTCACGGTTCTGTTCTGGATGAGTTCTAGAGGACGGAGAGTAGAAGTAGAAAGGATGAGAAAGAGGCTGTTGCAAAAGCCCAGCCTAGAGAGAACCAGGGCTCTCGGGTGGTTAACCTCTGGGGGAAAGTGAGAAGGGAAAATGTAAAGGGGTGAAAAAAAGAATGCCCCCTAGAACAATTTCAACTAAAACAGTAAAACGAGAAAACATACTCTGAGTAAATGCAGAAAATGAATATAGCACTATGAAAAGACATTGGGATTCATTCCATGTTTTACCGAGAATGTGTGAAGTAGTGAGTAGTCTCAAGGAATCTTTCTAATGTATGGGGTTTCAAGAACTTAGTCTTAGGCTGTCTCCATTAGGGCATCCTCTTCAGGCTCTAGTTGAGAAGGGTTGGCTAAGTACTTTGTATGAATACACATATATTTCAAAATCAGAAATGGATCAGTGACCTCCCCCAATTTGTTCAAGTTCAGTGCTTCCACATGCAGTGTGAACTCAGCTTTGGAGATGAAGGAATACCATCTTATTTTGATCTCTCAATCTGACTTATTTCATTTTCTACTTCTGGGTTTTGTAACCAAGAGTTCCTTGGCAAATTTAATTCTTTTCTTTTAAACTATATGTCACATTTTAATTCTGGTGTATTGTTCTTTTAGAGGTGGTAATCCATCTATGAAAGAGAATGCATTTTGTTCCATCCCATCCAAGTTCTCTTCTTTCTCAAATGTGATTGTCATATGTATCTCTTCAATGAAGTTCACTGTATTGTTTTATCTGGCTTATCTCAAGGAATGAAGAAGAGTGACTATTGGCCTCTACCAATTTTTCAGCAAACTCCCGGTAATTTTAACGAGATGTAAAAGAAGCTTCCTCTAATGCTTGGTATATCTTTCCTACCACAACTGCCTTTTCCTCTTCTCTTTGTACATTTTATTTGGAATATTTCCCTCTTCTAATTATCCACTTTGGCCTGTTGATTCAGTTTCGAAAATGTTTCTGGGAGCATTAAAATCAGGATCTCACTCATGGGACCGCGTCATTTAACCAATGCTCTCAGTCAATTGTATTGCCTGTCACTCCAATTGAGAAATCTTCTCTCCACCCCTTTGATTTTAATGTGGCGGTTCTTAGATCATATCTCTGTTCCTCCCTTGGTATGTAAGGTTCCCTTCTAGCAAAGTAATGCTCGTAATTCTGATAACTGTTGTATATATTATTTGGTCTCCACTCACCCTGATACTGGGCCCTACCATCCTGGAACAAAGAAAGAGGAGGAACGTTGCCTTAGTAATTGGTTGTAGGATAAGGTGATTGGTATCTTTCCAGAGGGATGTTCTAATTTAGATTACCCAGGAAGCGATACTGATTATTTCTCTGTTGTGGAGAACTATATTTCTAGCCCAGGATATACCTAGAACCTAATTAACAGTATATTCAAAATTGTTCTGGTCATTTTCAATCCAAATTATGCCATCAGTTGTTCATACAATTCTAAATGTTCCTAAACAAAATACTTAGCCGTTTAATAGTATAAGGTTATAAAGCTTGTTATGGCCTTCATCTGTTTGATTGGGACTTTCACACATTTTTATTGTGATTTTCTTATTTATGTCTCAGTACTTGAGTCTAATTTCCCTCTACAGGGTAAGAGCCACTACATGATCCCCCTCATCACTGGCATATTTACTATCTCTGTCATAATGCCTGTATGGAGGTTTCCTATCTGTACAATACTGAGGGTCCTCTCTTTTCTCTTTTCTCCATTGAGCTTTAGGATTATAAACTCAACCCTGTTCTGTAATCAGTGTTCAAAATCAGTGTTTCTCCATCTACATAGGGGATCTGGGTTTCACTCTTAGTCTATGGTGTTTCCCCATCTTCATAGGGATTATGGGTTCCTTAATAATTTCTGCTATAGAAAGGATTTCTTAGAATGCTCTTTCTGAGTTGCATTCCTTGATTCTCAAGGTTAACCATATGGGCTACATAGTCTATCAGTTGGATCACACATTGTAATTCTTGTTCTGTGAACTCATGTTGGCACATTCCTTCACTGATTTGCTGGTTGGGAATACTCATTTCCTCTCTTGACCACTCTTGGCACACTAAGTGAGCCACTCGTCTCCTCACACCTGAAGCTCTATTTATCAGCTTTGCTTGTCTCTCTAGGTGTGTGTGGTAAGGGATTGGTGTATCTGACACACCTATGTCTTGGATATGACTAGGTGTACCAGATCCAGTAGTATTTCTCAGCAAATATCTTAGTAATAGAGAGGTAGCCTCTGGAAAATGAGATAGCCTTCATTCATCCATCATTCATCCATGAGACCTATTTGTTTCTGAGAGGGGTTCATGGGGGGTCTCGCCCTGCATTACTAAAAACATAGTAGAAAAAGCAAAAAGTAATTTTCGTTTTTTTCTGTACCAGAAATTAGATCATTTTGCCATTTTTTTTTCTCAACATGTTAACGGATATCTTCAACAGTCTACGTGTTTTCTTTCATTTCTTATCTTAATCTAGCATTATTATCCATTTTAATCATCATTTTCTGCTTGCATTGTACTAGTTGTTCTCTAGATTCAATGAGTCTAACCTGACTGGACTTGATCACTCTATTTTAGGAAGACCGTAATCCCTGTTCGTATTCAAACTCCTACTGTTAGGAATCTTTTTCTTGCTAACAAGCACATATTTCATCTACTGTCTCTTGGTTTACAGAGTGCCTTGTAACTTATTATTTCTTAAAATGATTATTTTGTCCACAGCAATATCAAGATAATTTGTTACTTTTTCTTACTTCTTTTTCAATGCCACCTTCTCTTCTATTATTCTCACAAGTCCTTGGGAAGACACCTTATTTTGATAATGTTGTGCCTGTGCTTGTGACAATTAGAAAGTGAACTGGTGTGTTTATTTAACAGCAGTGTCTTTTCCTTGTGCTAATTGGTTTCTCTGCTGCTTGATTATTTTTTAATTATGTTGCATCTGACAATATTCAGCTTCTGAATACACATCCTTAATGATGAGGTTTGCAGTTGTTTCCTGACTTCCTTGAGTTGTATCTTTATTTTTACAATGTCATCTAGGAATGCATTGGTTTAAGTGGTTTCATTGGTAGAACATTATTTACTCATGTGTCTGTAAACACTAAGAGTGTCATTAATATTTAAAATTGGTCCTCTCTTTCTAAGCATTGTTTAGCTTCTCTGTACACTTTCAATTTGTTGTATTGCCTCAAGGAAACTGTGTTGTTTCTGTAATTAAACCTGTTCTGGTTGTTTTTGTGGTCCTCTTTTGATAGTTTGTATTTCCTGTTTTCACTGACCACTCAGTTGTTGAATGACTGTTAATCCTGCTGATTTTATATGAGCAGTTTCTGTGATTGTGCTCATGTAAGTATCTCTATATGCCAGACTGTCCTCCAGAAACCTTGAGGTGGGAAAACTGATGAACTGAATGCCTTGCAACCATGATCCTCTTTTCTTTGTTAGTTCAAATCAAATGCAACATATGCAATGACTGATCTAGCAGGCTTTGCTTTCGTAAATGTTTGCTCCTACTTCCTCCACAATTTCATTCATTTTGTCATTCTATGAATCTGAATTGTGTGTCACCCATTGCCGATGAATACCCCATCTAGACAGATACTGATCTTGGGTGATTATGAATAAATGTTTACCTCCTGTGACATTTCTAGACTGGATATTTGATGACAAATCACAATGAATAAAAAATGATTATTGATCTATAATCAAAGAAATAATCTATCTGAATTATAATTCTCACTTCCAAAATCTCAATATTATATAACACTAGAACCCCACACAAATACAACAAAATTATCTTTTTAGCTATCTATGCCTTATTTCAAAAACAATCTATATCCTTTCTGAGATTATACAATTTGGCCATCTAATTCAGCACAACAATGCATCTTCACACATATCTGGGATCTTGGACAGAATACACAATCTGTAGTCTACAATGCATGTATGTGTTGACATCAGAGACATTATACTGTCGGCATCCCGGACAGAGCCACAATGTTTGTAATGACTGTATGTTATAGACCAAGGGCCTGATTCCTAGAGGATTTCCCAATGGGATTACCGCATTATACAATGCTTCTGTGAATCATGCCCTAAATCTCAGTTTTGGGTATCTGATTCTTTAAATGGAGAAATGTCCTTTTATATAACACCATACACCAGAAAAATACTTCCAAACATTTGGGAAAGGAAAGAGCCTGTTGCTTAATATTCATTTTTTCCATACATAATACACCAGGATTAAAGGTGGTCCCCTCTCTGAATGCGGGGAAGTCTTCCACAATGGTTCACATAACTACAGGCAGCTTGTCTAAAGAAAAAAACTGTGTACTTCATGAAGGTTCAGTAATTGGAATGTAATGAGTTTATTTTTGTTGTCTTTTTAAATGAAGTCCCTTTGTCATCAATACCTTCAACTCTGTCTGTTCAAATTAGCTAATAGATTAGTTCCTGATTAATGGTGAGTCTGTTTTTCCAGAAAGATAACCTATGTTCTTCTTAGCACTTCAGAATGTGGGCCTTGGATAAACACATATCAGGTTTACCTATGGTTCAGCTCTTTCAAAGTGCATGAAAAAGGGTAATCTAAATTGTTTGTTGTACAAATGTAAACCTTATCAACATATGTATCTCAATCTATATAATACATACCATGAAAACACAATTTATTTAAATCTACATGTCATTCATGTGACGTGACTGTAAGTACAATCTGTCATTGCATCAGGCATTTTATTTTTCTCATTTTTAGATGCAAAGACATTTTTTAAAAAAAATAGCCCTAGAGAATGAATTGCAACACTTTTGGAAATCAGTTGCAGAGGAACTTGCTACTAAACACTCAAACCATTTTAACTCCTAATGTGCTTATCTTTTAGTACTTTCTCTGGTCTCCAGCTTTGTCCCGGGTAGAGTATGGCAAAGCTACAAAGTAAAGGCACAACACACATTGTATCCCTTGTATACAGAAACAGTAGTCAATGCTAAACTGGGGACTACATCTCCCAGAATGCACAGCAGTCGTATAAATTCTTACTCCCGTGGCCTAATACACACACACACACAAACACACTAACACACACACAAATACACATATATATGAAAAAAACAGAAAGATGAGCGAGTACACACATATATAAATGGTAAAGGAAGTATTGAAAGAACGATTTTGCAATAGTCCTGTCTCTGTTCCAATTTTCCGTACGTGAAGTTCCTCTTCCAAAAAGGCACAGACATTAAAGATGCTGCTGTAATGGCATCCTTATTAGCTACAAAAACAGTGTTTCACTGTTCCTGCAACTTACTAATGGTCAATCAATATTGAAAAACAGACAAGTATATACAGTGTACCTAATTGTTTTTTAAAAACAATTCCAATAAATACCAGCTTCATTGAGTTGTGCAGTTAAAACTTTGACATACATACAATCAATTCTTATTTTATGCTTCAAAAAAATGAAATATGCAAAATATTTACTTAATTGTAGAACACCTTACTCAGAAAGAGAACATGTCTACTTTAAAATACCTTGATTTCATAAAATACAATTTGATGTTTAAAATACTGATAAACTACATCATTAAACCTTTTATGAAATCTCGAAAATATCAGTGATCCTTAATTGACTCAGAAGGCTTATTCATGTGTCAATACAGTTCACATCTGTACCAGTTTACAGTTTTAATCCCCCTAGTTATTATCTCTTTGAGCTGCTGGGTGGTCTAGGAGCCCCCATGATTTACTCTTGGTGGTGGACAATGCCTTTAATGATAGGCTCCATCCATAAAGAAACTGCATGCCAAACTGACTATGCGGTTGGATCACAGCTTCTGACAGTTACCCTGGGCTGGAGCAGGAACATGGAAAGCATATCCTTACAATGCGCAACCCAGGACAATGTGAGCTCAAACCAGGATTGTGCTGGTCAGAAGCTGTTGACGTTGAATGAAAAACAAAGTGGCCACTGCTATGAGGTACAGATGGTGTTGTGCCCAGGAGGAGAGAGGTGCTCCTGCTACAGTTCCCCAGAGTTTTCTCGAGTTGGAGTCTGGTGACACATACGATCAACGCAGATGCTGGCAGGGACCAACCATGTGTTTTAATGAAAATATGTAGCAGGGCACATGGATGCAGTCTTGGAGCACTATAAGGTCAGGTCCTGAAGGCACTATAAGGAGTCCATGAAAACTGTCTCTGTCATTGGCTGTATTCATTGTTTTGTTCCGCTCAATGTTATTTTTTTCCCAAAGTCTGAACGCCAAGGCTGGGTATCCAGGACAGCTTCATGCAAAGGCCAGGGGGATCCTGGGCTGTACAGACATTTGAAATATATTGCTGATTCTTTGTTAGGGAAGATAACATATATTTGTACATGACTATCTTGTTCAATGTACTACAAATATGCTTTAAGTGTACTTTATCTCAGGGTGAGGCCATTCCCTTACCCTGCAGCCTGATTAATAGACTTTGTAACTCCCAAATCAAACAGGGTGTTACCATTTTCTATATGTGTTAAATACCCATCGGTTTCTTAAAAATGTGTAGATCGTTTTAGGTAGATATTTGGTAACAACAAGACATGTGAAGGAGTTTCAGACAACTGTAAAAATATCAGTTACCAGAGATGAGTCTGAAGTGAAGTAAAATGAAGATGTAGGTGGTTCGAAGAACATCTTGAAAGCAGCATTCAGCAAAGTGTAGATCATGAGGGCTACCAGGGTCAGTTTGAAGGTCAGTTTGACTGTGAATATCATGCTGACAAGATGAACGGGTCAATTCAGGCATCTCTAGTGAGTGCAGCATTCGAAGGTTGCACTTTGAGGATTACAGGGGTCTGATCGACTGTCAATGAAGATCGGCAACGAAGATGCTGGTGGTTCGAAAGGTGGTTCGAAGGTTGAGGGTACAACCATGAACTTCACGTATGAGCCAGGGAAATGACGTGCTCAGCTAGTGTGGTCAGTGGTGAACGGGTTTGAATGTGCAGTTCAGCAGTTTGAAGAACGGGTAAGCGCCAAAGCAAGCTCCAGGAAGGAAAAGTGTTAAAGAGAGAAATTAGCATGTGAAACCTTCGTCCAGCTGGTCTGAGCTCCCTCTGTCTACAATAACCCTGCCCCTTTCCCTTGTCAATAGCATCAAAGGCCCTTTTGGTATGCAGCACCCAGTTGTGAGGCTAGCCCTTTTGTGCAGGGTGTGCCCTTAGGTTCCTGTTCTCAGGACAGTTTCTTATGGAGTGGCTGTCTCACTGGCAAGGGTGTTGCCTGTCCTCAAAGATGAGAGATGCAACCCCTAGGACTGCAGTCTTCGTGGGAGCAACAAAGGCAGCCTGGCTGGAGGGAATACGCATAACCCTTCTACTGCTGATCATGTGACCAATGCTAATTATGAGAAATACGAGCCATCATACCCTAACCTCAGGTATGTCCTATATTTAAAGTTGTATGTTCCACCAGTATATGAACTCTCATTGTTCTTTGCTTTTTTTTTTTTAAACAGGGCTGCATATCTTAAATGGAGCCCCTGTGCTGCAGTGACTTGGCTGTCACAGCAGCTGTTGAAGGGGCACCTGTGCCCCCTGAACCTGCTCTGTGCCACTGGAAAGCAGGGATTGCAGATCAGGAGACGGATCCAGCAGGGCACTGGTGTAGACTCTACATGTTATTAATATAATACAAATCAAAAAAGCCAGGACTCTCCATCCTCGCAAGATGACATCCGTTACATGCACAGTTGCTACAACGCAATGTGCATCAGCACGTTTGTTCATTTCACATTTTACTCATGGCAGTAGTGTGAAGCAGCATCAGTGTGCAAAGCTCTCAGCCCTTCTCCAGTTCGTTCTCCATGCGAGGGTGTTCTGAAGACACCTTTTACTGATTCTTCAATGGTGTTTGTTAGAACCAATGGTAAAGATGGATTAAGCCGCTTAATGTGCTTTGGTTACCAATGCATGACAGAATGATTTGCCATACATTGTTCCATCTGGGATTCATAACGTGTCACTGCGCTACATTTCATAAAGAGAAGTAGCTACCAAACACTACTTTCACAAATGGGTGAAGGCATTCACCTGTCCACACAAACACACATGCACAAACGTGCATACGTCTGCGCACGCCTACACTTACATAAAATAAAAATACAGAGAAATATATAGATGGGTAGCTTTCAACTATTATGGAAACATATCTTCCACGAGAATGAAACTCGCGTTGTCTATGATGTTACTTGGAACTCACTCTCAGTTGAAAGCTTCTCATATATAACGTAATGCTGTTTATTTCCGACCCGTGCATCCCTTTTCCACCCTCTGAGTGTCCACACGAGCCAGCATTGAGAAGCGCGTAGAAGAGAGACATACGGGAAATGTATATGACATCAATAATAGACGAATCCCTGTACCTTACCCCCAGAGCAACCCAAAAAGAAAAAGACAACAGTCCTGTCAAATAAAATGGCGGGATCTCCCTATTCCGATGTCATAGCAGTGGATTATGAATGCCGTACTCCTCTGCCATGATGTCACAGTAGGAGCAGGAACACAGTCAGAAAGGACACAGTTGCTGATGTGTTTCTACGAAAGACATACATGTATATATTTCCTGTACTTTTGCTTTTGTTTAAATCCGAGAGACAGAGCAGACAAGGTGCGAGGGAAAGCACGACCACATTTTAGTGAGATGGGTTTCAAACATAGCTCGTGTTTTTTGCTGCAGAGCTACTACACACATACAGGCCGATTCATGGAATAAATAGCGCGGCGCAAGTGGGCAAAAACGTGCGAATCGCAGTGGAATTGCGATAATCGCAGTGCAATTGCGAAAATCGCACGAAAAGCAGCGCACATCGATTCATGGAAGGGCGTGCGCGAAAAAACCATCTGATGTGTGCTAAAAAAGTGCGCGGCGCACGTTGGCGCACAGGCCATCTAAAGGCGTGCGCCAGGTCACAGCGAAAATCGCACAGGCCACAGCAAAAATCGCACATAGCGCGGCGCACGCTATAAAAGTAGGAGGAACACGGGGCGTAACACTCGGAATGGGGAACAACTTGCCAAAATGTGGGCGTCACGGGGGAAGTACGGGGTGCAAGTGCGCGGAACGTCTACACGCTCGCCTACAACACGTATTCATGGAATCGAATAGGGCAAAACAGCGCACGGTCAAACCAGCGCACAGGCACAAACACGACCGCCACAAGAAAGCAGGCGGTAGCGTCCCTGCGCCTGTAAAAAATGTGCACCAAAAGGTGCGCCAACAAATAGCACCTATATACAGCTATGATGAATGTCCAATACTGTGGCCCTCCAGGACAAATGACGTGGGTACCCACAAACACGGACACCCGCTGACTGAAAAATAACGTGTGCGTGTATTTCGGGGTGTGCGGGAAGTTTCACATGCAAATTGGCTGGGTACGTGGATTCCAGGGGTGCGCGGGAAGTTCCACACGCGATTTGGCCGGGTACGTGGATTTCAGGGGTGCGCGTGAAGTCCAACACGCGATTTGGCTGTGTACATGGATTTCAGGGGTGCGCGGGAAGTTCCACACGCGATTTGGCCGGGTACGTGTATTTCAGGGGTGCGCGGGAAGTTAAACACGCAATTTGGCTGGGTATGTGGATTTCAGGGGTGCCCGTGAAGTTCACACACGATTTGGCCGGGTACGTGGATTTCAGGGGTGCGCGGGAAGTTCAACACGCGATTTGGCTGGGTACGTCGATTCCAGGGGTGCACGGGAAGTTTCACACGCGATTTGGCTGGGTACGTGTATTTCGGTGTTGCAGGGGAATGCTACATGTGATATGCCCATGTGGGTACCCCCAGGTGTTCCCTCTACACCCTCCACGGCCCCTGCAGGCAACCCATCCACCATGGCCATGCCCACCAGCCAACCCACATGTCACCTTGCACCACTGATCACCAACACATGTCTCCCACCACCCCCACCCCCCAGCCACCAGGGACAGCCTCTACCAGGCCCCCACTCATGTCCCCTATTACCCCCACCCCCCCGCAGTGCAGGGGCACCCTCCACCAGGCACCCACTCATGTCTCCCACCACCCCACCCCCCAGCAGTGCAGGGGCAGCCTCCACCAGGCCCCCACTCATGTCCCCCTGCACCCCCACCCCCCAGCCACCAGGGGCAGCCTCCACCAGGCCCCCACTCATGTCCCCCTGCACCCCACCCTCCAGCCACCAGGGGCAGCCTCCACCAGGCCCCCACTCATGTCCCCCTGCACCCCAACCCCCCAGGAGTCCAGGGGCAGCCTCCACCAGGCCCCCACCCATGTCCCCTATTACCCCCACACCCCAGCAGTGCAGGGGCAGCCTCCACCAGGCCCCCGCTCATGTCCCCCTGCACCCCCACCCCCCAGCCACCAAGGGCAGCCTCCACCAGGCCCCCACCCATGTCTACCACCACCCCCACCCCCCAGCCACCAGGGGCAGCCTCCACCAGGCCCCCACTCATGTCCCCCTGCACCCCCACCCCCCAGCCACCAGGGGCAGCCTCCACCAGGCCCCCACCCATGTCTACCACCACCCCCATCCCCCAGCCACCAGGGACAGCCTCCACCAGGCCCCCACTCATGTCTCCCACCACCCCCACCCCTCAGCCGTGCAATTTGCCTGGGTATGTGTAGTTCGTGGTGCGCGTGAAGTTCCACACGCAATTGTACGTGTACTTCGGGGTGCGCGTGAACTTCCACACGCGATTTGCCTGGGTACGTGTATTACTGTGGGTGCGCGTGAACTTCCACATACGATTTGACTGGGTACGTGTATTACTGTGGGTGCGCGTGAACTTCCACACGCGATTTGCCTGGGTACGTGTATTACTCTGGGTGCGCGTGAACTTCCACACGCGATTGGGCCTGTGAGAGTGGGTCACATGTATTCCAGGGGTGGGCGGGAATATTTACCCGTGACTGTGCCTGTGAGAGCGTGCTACGTGTATTCCTGGTGTGGGCGGGAAGATTCACACGTTCGCCTATGACGTGCCGAAAAAGTGTCCAATCCTGTCACACGTACGCCAGCATGAAGCAGGCGTACGTCGACCCGCGCAGCATAAAAGTGCGCGAAAACCACAAACAAGCTCATACGCCAGGATGAATATACCATTCCTAGCAGCAGTGGCCGTGGGTTACCAAAGGAGGAGGAGGAGGATAGTGAGGGCCCGAATTTTCACTCCCAGAACCAGCCTTTTTGGGATGCCTGATGACCAGGTGTATGGGAGGTACAGGTTTCCCCCACACATGATACTTGACCTGGTCAGTGAGTGGGAGGATGACCTCACATCACCCACCCTGTGCTCCCAAGCACTCAGCCCCCTGGAGAAGGTCCTCAATGTACTGCACTTCTTGGACACAGGATCATTTCAGCGGACAAGTGCCATAGTGGGTGGGGTGTCACAGGCCACGCAGTCACGCTGCCTACACCAGGTCTTGAACATCATCACTGCACGCCCATCAGTCCGTAGGCACATATACCTGCCCAGGACACCTGCAGAAAGGCAGGCTGCCACCCTCGATTTCTACGGTGTGGCACAATTTCCAAAAGTGCTCGGTGCCATTGACTGCACCCATGTGGCACTACGTCCCCCCAGGGCATCTGAGCACATCTATAGGAACCGCAAGCACTGGCATTCCATCAACGTGCAGGTAGTATGTAATGCTAAGGGAATCATCACCTCAGTATATGCAAACTATCCAGGGTCCACCCACGACAGCTTCATTTACCGAATGTCTACCCTAAGCCGGGACCTCGAAGCTGGGCAGCATGGTGATACATGGCTGCTTGGTGAGTATGAATGCCACTGCACATGCATGCATGTCAGATGCAGAGTAATGACACTATCCCACTAATGATACCCATCACCTCCTCACCAGGGGACAGTGCCTACCCTCTGAGCACCCACATGATGACGCCAATTCGGAACCCCATCACGCCTCCAGAGGTAAGATACAACACAGCCCATATAGCAACCCGGGGCATAGTGGAGCGCACATTCGGAGTGCTCTAGTCACGCTTTCGCTCCCTTGACCGGTCTGGCGGGCAGCTGTTATATGCGCCCCCAGTAGTGTGCAGGATCATAGTGGCAGCATGTGTCCTGCACGATGTTGCAACACGCCGGGGCCTGGCCGTGGACATGGTGGTGCCCCCACATCCCCAACCACATGCACGCCCGCTGCGCATGGGAGGGGAGAGGGCACGGGGTGAGGCAGCCCGTACGCAGCTGGTGGCTAATTACTTCACATAGAAATCACACCCCAGTGGAGTGCACACAGGCCTGGCACATACCATCTGATTAGCAATGATGACTCGGCCTGACAATTAAGACGAACAAAGGGACTGTCAACTGTCAGAACCATAGCAGCCTGAGATTGTTCATGTGGAAGTGTCACAATGTGTGCATCCCTACCTACACAAACACCACCAATGCAGCGTCATGAAAATACACTTCCATGCTGCATAAATGAATACCCACTTGCAAAATACTACATGAAAACAGTGCCATGTCACCCACCCCCTCCACGGCACGGCCACACAACACACCATGGCATGTCATGCAATGTGAGAGGAAAGAAATGAATCCCCACAACATGCCCCAAGTGTCAGCAGCTACAGTGTCCCTAATGGAAACCTGTCCACACATGAAATGCTCACAGTAATGCAGGACCTACAGCCCACATTACCAAATACTTACCAATAAAACCAATCACCTACACAACATCCAACCCACCTTAAACATGACATTACAGACTTAAAAATTAGCTAGCCTCACCACCTGATGATGACAGCCCCCCGAACAATTGCAAGTATACAGTGTTGGCGCCACGCAAGAGTGTAGGTGCACTGCTTACAACATGGACTCCAGTTCCAAGGTGGACCGCATTGTGAAGACATGAGGAATGGACCTGCAAATATGGAGGATGAGATGGATGCAGAGGCACATATGAATACACCACGCAGTGTACAATACAACAACAATATGCACTATGAATGTATGCACAGTATTGACTACAGACTGCCCACACAGCTCATGGGAGTCCAATGTCACCATGTACGTCAATGTCACTTGGGCACACCCTTTGCAAGCCCATGGAAACGGGAAGCAGGAGGGGTGTGTGTGACAAAAACCCAAGCATCTGAACCAAATCCATGACAAGCCTGCATGTGCCCAGCCACAATGCAGCGTATGCCCACGGGAGCCACACAAGGCAACACACTGTCCCAAAAAAAAAAAAAAATGCCCATTAATGGGCCCGGGGGGGTTGGGGAAGCCACCCAGGAGGTCCGAGGACAGGGTGCACACCAAAACCCACCTGTGTGGATCTTGCGAAAAAAAACACCTCCATGGGCTCATGGCCCACACGGCTACCCTATTGTGGGAGTATCACTGCTGTCGCTATTCTCACCCTGTGCAGCTGCATCCAGAGGTGGTGGCACTATGGGAGGCAGCCCCCCGCCAAGGCCCTAGTCTGTTCCTCCATGGCTGCAAGCATGCGGGTGTGGTAGGTCTCGTTCTGGAGGATGAGTGTGCGGAGGTCCCCATGCAACAACTCACGGGATGCCCGGACCTCTGCCCTAGTTGCCTGCATCTCAGCTGAGAGCGTACAGGTGAGACGCTCCAGCTGCTGTTCTGTCCTTCGGTCTGTTGAAGCCTCAAGCTCAACAAGAGTCATCCTGAGGAGAAGAAGTTCCAGCCTCAGGGCTTCCCTGTGGCCCTGGGACTCTATGGAGATGGCTTCCTGCAGAGTCGCCAGTGCCGCCCGCCTGTCCCTGTTGGACGCCAACATGTCCTCCCTGTGTGACTGGCAGATGGAGTCGGTTGCCTGCTGTAGTCGCTCCATCAGCCTCTCGGGGGGGACAATGGAAGTGGCCACCCTATCCATGGCCTGAGCCATCATCTCTGATGATGCTGCCTGTTGGGTTGCCATACCGTAAATGGATTGCTCCCATGCGGTATTGCCAGGTGGCGTACGGCCACCACGTCGGCGGGCACCACACCTGTCTGGGGCAAGGCGAACTGCGTCTTGCTGTGCCGGCTCTGCCTGAGGCTGCAGGACTGCATTCCCCCTCTGATCTGCTGGCCCAGGAACAGGATCAGATGTCGCGGAGTGTGACCCTGCATCCGTAACCACCAAAGGCGTACCTGCCAACACTGACATCCCCATTGAGGGTTCTAACCCTGGTGCAGGTGGGTCGGACAGAACAGAATCCCTCCCAGGAACACTCACCTGCGACGGCACGTAGGTCTCATCATCCGAATCAACACCTGAGTACAGCTCGGGGGAGGTGCAGCCAGAGACACCCCTTGAGAGCACGACCTGCAGCAGTTGCGGGTTCTCACCCACCACCACACCACGTCCCTCACTGGTTGTCGGTCGGCCCTCAGACCCCCCCTGGGTCTGCACCATCTCCACAACCCCAGCAGTATCAGGTGCGTCTTCCCCTGCAAAGACATAAAAGAAAACAAATGGAAACAGGCATTAGCACCATGGCACACAATGAGGGCTGAGAGGCTGCAGAAACAGTACTTGATTGACACATGTCCCACATGACTAAAACACTCCCATGCATGCACCATCACTGCGTGTGATGGGGAGGCAGATGCCACACATTGATGACACCAAGATGGAAGATGAACACATTTGCTGCATGCTGCCTAGCAGTGCCATCACACATTGGCCAGTGATTGGCAGGTCAAATACACATGCCATCACACAGATGGCATGTACCCTAGTCAGGAAGTGAAGAGGGAGAGGAGGCCACCAATTGTTCATTCAGTCCAGTTTGTTCATATGATTGATCATTTCCATTGTAATGGTTCTAATGTCTAACATGCAGCTGCCAGTCAAAAATGGTCCTATAGCACAGGGACATGTCCAAACTAATCATGTCCACTAAACTGAGCCAGTCCACTGTACCATAGCCATGTCAGACATGTGACAATAGGACTGAGAAATCCCGAGTAAAAGTGGTGGTATGCAAACAATCTGCCTGAATAAGCAGAGGTAAATAAGCAACACTGTAGTGGCAAGATGACACTCCAAGGGCAACTGGCGTGCTGTTGGGCTGGATGTCTAATGTTGGCCGAAGGGATGCTGCTATACCCAAATGCTTGTGCAAAGAATGTTTTGGAAGAGGCACATGGGTGAGCCGAACCACTCAGGCACACACACCCTCCCCTGGCACCCAAACAGAAGCCCTCCCACACACAACATGCACATGGATGACACACACATGCATGTGCACTCAATGGACAATGCCTCGTAATCTGCCACTACTCCCATGCCTTGGATCTGTTCCTCCGTGACGTAGGTCCCAGCAACCTGCTCATGTGGAGTGAGTTCTATGTCGTCTGCTGGAGACCCACCTCCAGTCACTAGAGTTGCGGCATGACTTGAGGCCAGCTTATTCTTTGCCCTGCGCTTCAGGTCATTCCAGCGCTTGTAGCAATCATTAGCTGTGCGCCTCACGATTCCAAGGGCACTTATGATGTCCGCAATTGTCTGCCAGTGTGCCTGACGTTGTGCAGGTGTGGTCTTGGATCCTGCAACAATCACCATTTCGCGGTTATGTGCGGACACATACTCTACAAGTGCATTCAGTTCGGCCTCATTGAAGCTGGGCTTCCTTGATGGGCCGGACTGTGTAGCCGTGTCTGGGGCATCAGCCTCTACTGGACGAGCACTCTTCCTCTTTCGCTTGGAAGGTGGTGGGGATCCGGAGTGTCCTGCGCCGCTCTTGACACTAGGGGCAGGAGCGTGGGATTGCACACTCAGCATGGGAGTTGGTGCAGGCATTATCTCAAGTGTGATGGTGTCAGGGGAAATGTCAGCATGATGGACACTGTCCTGGCTGGGTGTGTGAGAGGTGGGGTGGATGGATGTGGATGGAGCCGCAGCTGCCCCTGCAGCCTCCCCAGCCTGCCTACGTGGGGCAGCAGATGTCCTAGCTGCGCCTGATCCACGTGGCCTGATGACACCAACGTTCACCGGCGCACGTGGCCTAGACCTGCTGACCTGGAAGTCCGCCATGGAGTCACCCTGTGCCAGGTCTGGTTCCACAGTGGGCTGGTCCAACAAGGGCTGAGCATGGATGGTGTCAGCCACAGTAACCTCAACCAGGGGGGGGGCATGGGTGTCCCTGACTGCTCCTCCACACATGGGGGACTAGAGGCACCCTGCAAGTCATGGCCACGTCCCCTACCGGATCCACCACGGCCACCACTTGGGGCTCGGCCACCTTTGCTACCCTTACGGCTTGTTCGCCTCCCAGCCATGGCACTGATGTTATTGTGCGTATGGGAGTTGATGTGAACTATTGTCCTGGGCAATTGGGGGTCAAAGGGCTTGGGTACCAGATGGTAATCGTACCCTAGTGGTCTAGCAAGGCTGTATGTCACCCCTGGGGAAAGATGACGGGTCATGCAACGCACAGGCAGCCCAAAAAAGGGAAGTAAGGTGCACGCAACCCCTCCTAGACCACGTGCATGGAAAAAAAAACCTGCACTACGCTGTGGCACCCAGGAACACAAGAATGAACGTATGCATGTCACACGCAGCCTAGAATGACCTCTGAAGGGGTACGCGACACACGGGGCAAGCACAGATGTTAGATATGTGCGCGACTCACCGTCTGCCAGGAACAAAAGCGTGAAAAATATGCGCGTGTGCGCGTTGGCAAAACCCCCGCCAAAAGAAGAATTGTACGCTGTCTGAGGAGACAGGACAACAGTAGTAGGGGAGCTGTTTGAGGAAACAGGCCCAGGGAAAAGAGGAAAAGAGAAAAAACTGTCAGAGGTAACAGGGAGTACGAACTGGAAACGCCGTGAAGTAAATCGCGTGTGAACCGACAAGAAGTACAGATTTCACCCACTCGCTCTCCACGAAAAGCACGTACAAGGAAATGGCATCCTACACGTACCTTTTATACACACGTCACAGACGCGCATACGCGATGAGGCCATTTCCACCAATTACGCGCTTTGACACTCGGACGTGTATCTCTTCATTTTTACACACGCCATTCTCTACGGCCATGCGCGTGACGTCACAGCTGCGCATGGTGGCCTTTGGGCCAATGAAATGAAACTGCACGTCCGAGTGTCATCGCGTGTAATCGGAGGGAAGTGAGCGTACACGCGATTGGCCTGGGTACGTGTATTTCTGGGGTGCGCAGGAAGTTCCACACGCGATTGGTGGAAATCCACGTGTGCTCTGTCATCACGTGTAATGAGGGAAACACCCGCGCGCCTCACGTCACAGACGCGCTTACGCGCTAAGGGCCTTTGGTCCAATGAAATCGCATATGCGTGCTGACGTGCATACGCGCTAAGGGCCTTTCCTCGATTTACACGCAGACGTGCAGGATTTTCACGTGCCAAATCACTCCGTATCAAGCTGGCCACGCATAAGCACATGGAAGACCACACTCCTGCCCAAAAGGTCGAATTACTGCCCCCCAGATCCCCGAGCAGCCTCCCACGAGCCATCTGCTGCTGCCCGCCTACCTGCCTGCCTGCTGCCACCGTGCCCTGACATTTGGTGCCTGCACATCAGCCATCTGCAGGGGTCCATTTGCTGTGTCCACCCCTGCTGGAACATAGTACTCCCGACTGGGATACCATCGCTCCACAGCCCAGCCCCAGGACCCAGTTGCCCACCCACTCCTGCCTCTGGGGTTGCCATGTCGGGCACTGCTACATCTGGCACCACTGGCAACCCCCGGCCAGAGAGGCAGAGGGGCACCAGCTTCAGTGCCACCGAAGTTGGTGTCCTGGTGGAGCAAGTCCTGGGGCAGTATGATGCCCTCTTCGGAAGTAAGCGCGCCAACAAGGAAGGACAGACTCGGATCTGGACCGACATCGTGACTGCCATCAACACGGAGGGGGTGGCAGTCCACGACTACCAACATGTCAAGAAGCGCTGGGATGACTGCAGGTCCAGGACCCTCTTGAAGGCCCGGCGCCTCGTGGAGGGGGGCCGGGGCCGCATGAGTACCATCCAGATGAGGGTCCTGGAACGCGTAGGCCCACCGCTCCACGGCCAGATCCTTGAGAGGCAGACCCGTCTGGAGTTGAGCGGTAAGTGGCCAAGCATTGCTGTGTGAGACAGGGCATGTCGCAGTGTGCTGGTTGTCTGATACCTGCCTGTATGTGTGACATAGCCCATGTATGCATGTGTGTGTGCAGGGATGTCATGCATGTGAGACCAGTAATGTGTGAACCACACGGTTGGTGCATGTGTTCAAATGCAACATGGGTCGCCCTATGCGGAATGGCCACATGAAAGCATGCCAGTCTCTGTTCCTGGACATGGGTGAGGGATGGGTGCTGATGCCATGTACATATATGCTGTCCATGTCTGTGTGTCTGACCAGCATGTCTGTGGCTTGTGAATGCCTGGGATGCATGACACATGTCTGTGGCAATGTTCCGGTTCACTGATGCAGCCTAGTCATCCTTGTATCCACTGTGTCTGTGGTGTACGAGGCCAGATGGATGAAACTAGGGTGAAGTGTGTGCATGTGATAGGCATGGCACATGATGCATGTGAGTTCAAAAACAACAGTGTATGTTTAAAGAATAACTTGGACATGTATGCTAATGTCCATAGCATGCGCCATGCCTGTTACCGCATGTGTTTTACCTGCACTGAGCCATGTGTTGTGGAGGGACATGATGGAAGTGATCTTTGACAGTGCCACTCATCTGCTATTGCTTCCTGTCTAGGGGACCATTGTACAGTACCCTGATGCTTGTGTTCTATGTCTCCCTCTACACAGCGCCACCTGAAGAAGAGGGCGGAGACGGCTCTGTGGAGCAAAGTGGCGGGGATGCCCCCAAGGCTGCAGCGGAAGGGGTGGGTGAGCCCCCACAGGGGCTTGCAATGGCGGAAGACGGGGTGGAGCCATCCAGGTAGGTAGTTTCCACAGAGGAGGAGGAGGCCGCTACTGAGGCGCACATGGGGCCTGGTGGGGGCATCCCTGCTGGTGCAAGTGTTGCAGTCCAGGGGCAGGGGCCGGAGGCAGCACAGGTCGCCGTGGAGGGGCCTGTGCATGTCACTGTCCCTGACACTGTGACTGCACCACCATGCACCTGCAGGGATGCCCCATCCCAGGCCCGTCCGCAGGTAGGGGGGATGTCCATGTCATCTGACTCCCCTCCACCTGCGTACGAGGGGACCCCTGGCCGTATGGAGAAGGTCCTGATTGGTGTCGCGTTGCGCACAGGTGCAATTCGTGATGAGGTGCGTGCTTCCCGGGAGGAGCATGCACGTCATCACGGAGAGCACCGTGCCGACGTGGCCCAGTTGGGAACGGCCATGGTCGGGGGTTTCCTACATGTGTCGGCCAATCTGGCGACCCTCTCTTCCTCTGTGGAGACTATGCACCAGTCGTTCTCCATGCCGTCTTCCGGCCCAGATGCCACCGGGGCCCTCTGTGGACCTGCCCCGCCCAATGCAGCCGGCTCGGTGGGGATCCCATCCCTGCCACAGTCGGGAGTCGGAGGTCCAGCAGGGGTGGACACACCAGCAACTGGACCCCAGCAGATGGAGGATGTGACGGCATCATCGGGCAGGGCACATGCACGACGGCATCGGTGGATACCATCAGCCTGGATGCCGTCGTGCTGGCACAGGCAGTTGCGTCGGAGGCAGCGGCAGGCTCGACGTGGGAGGCATCATGGCTCGGGGCCATCAACATCAGGGGTGCAGGCATCGGCCGGAGGGCTGGAGAACCCTGGAATGGGAGTGGCTTCCATGTGGGAGCGGTTGGGCCAGCGGATAGGTGCGGAGCGGCAGCGGGCAACGGCTCACAATGGTCAGGGCGGAGAACTCCATGCGGAGGGCGCTGAGGCGGGCTGAGTGCCTCGAGGGTCTTCGCAGGGAGTTGGAGCTGGACACTGCTTTATCCCTGCGAGACCCCGGGGCCAGGGAACATGCCCGCCTCCAAGCCATTGAACAGGAGTTCGATGATGCCCTGGCCCATGACAACATCCAGTGAGCCGTTGGACTAGCCCGCTGCCCATGTAAATAGTTATGTAGTTAGTGTTAGGTTTCCTTTGTTTTTGCTTTTTCTTTGGACCTTTTGGACAATGGGCCACATTTTTGTATATAGTTATTTTTTATTAGGTAGTGTTGTTAGATAGGTTTCATTTCTTTTGTTGGGATCATGGACCCTGGCTTGTTCACCTGTATATAGTTATCTGTTGGATTTTCGTTTCTTTTTACCATTTACCCATGGAGCACTGGCTTTCTATTATAATTTCACATTGGATTTTCTTTTCTGGACTGTGACTTTGGACACCATTCCTTTGGATTCTGATTTTTGGTTTAGCATTTTTTCATGGACATGCTTCTTTTTACTTTTTTTAAATTCCCATTTCTCTTAGTTTATTTTTGATTCAATTCTTGTTTTCTTTAATACATATTTTTAGATCAAACTTCAATGTGTAGTATCATCTCATTGGTTTCATGCATATCATGATACAGGTTTGGAGATTCACTGACACCCATTGGGTGTATGTGAGGGACATGTGTTCGTTTCCAAACGCAATTGCAGTTCTATCATGTTATTTCCATTTCTGAGTGGGTGGATGCAATACTCGGGTGGGTGTTTTGCATTTGGAGGCTGACCATGGGGACCGGGGATCTAGATTGTGATGACATGTGGGCTGGGGTACATGAGTTGGACATGAGTGGGGGCCTGCTGGCAGGTGCCCCACGGTGCTGGGGGTGCAGGGGAACATGAGTTGGACATGAGTGGGGGCCTGCTGGCAGGTGCCCTACGGTGCTGGGGGGTGGGGGTGCAGGGGAACATGAGTTGGACATGAGTGGGGGCCTGCTGGCAGGTGCCCCACGGTGCTGGGGGGTGGGGGTGCAGGGGAACATTAGTTGGACATGAGTGGGGGCCTGCTGGCAGGCACCCCACGGTGCTGGGGGGTGGGGGTGCAGGGGAACATGAGTTGGACATGAGTGGGGGCCTGGTGGCAGGTGCCCCATGGTGCTGGGGGGTGGGGGTGCAGGGGAACATGAGTTGGACATGAGTGGGGGCCTGCTGGCAGGTGCCCCATGGGGCTTAGGGGTGGGGGTGCAGGGGAACATGAGTTGGACATGAGTGGGGGCCTGGTGGAGGCTGCCCCTGCACTGCTGGGGGGTGGGGGTGGTGGTAGACATGAGTGGGGGTCTGGTGGAATCTGCCCCTGGTGGCTGGGGGGTGGGGGTGGTGGTAGACATGGGTGGGGGCCTGGTGGAGGCTGCCCCTGCACTGCTAGGGGGTGGGGGTGGTGGTAGACATGAGTGGGGGCCTGGTGGAATCTGCCCCTGGTGGCTGGGGGGTGGGGGTGGTGGTAGACATGGGTGGGGGCCTGGTGGAGGCTGCCCCTGCACTGCTGGGGGGTGGGGGTGGTGGGAGTCATGTGTGGGGGCCTGCTGGCAGGTGCCCCACTGTGCTGGGGGGTGGGGGTGGTGGGAGAAATGAGTTGGACATGGGTGGGGGCCTGCTGGCAGGTGCCCCACAGTGATGGGGGGTGCGGGTGGTGGGAGACATGAGTGGGGGCCTGGTGGAGGCTGCCCCTGGTGGCTTGGGGGTGGGGGTGGTGGTAGACATGAGTGGGGGCCTGGTGGAATCTGCCCCTGGTGGCTGGGGGGTGCGGGTGGTGGTAGACATGGGTGGGGGCCTGGTGGAGGCTGCCCCTGCACTCCTGGGGGGTGGGGGTAATAGGGGACATGAGTGGGGGCCTGGTGGAGGCTGCCCCTTCACTGCTGGGGGTGGGGGTGGTGGGAGACATGAGTGGGGGCCTGGTGGAGGCTGCCCCTGGTGGCTGGGGGGTGGGGGTGGTGGTAGACATGGGTGGGGACCTGGTGGAGGCTGCCCCTGCACTGCTGGGGGGTGGGGGTAATAGGGGACATGAGTGGGGGCCTGTTGGAGGCTGCCGCTGCACTGCTGGTGGGTGGGGGTAATAGGGGACATGAGTGGGGGCCTGTTGGAGGCTGCCCCTGCACTGCTGGGGGGTGGGGGTGGTGGGAGACATGAGTGGGGGCCTGGTGGAGGCTGCCCCTGGTGGCTGGGGGGTGGGGGTGGTGGTAGACATGAGAGGGGGCCTGGTAGAGGCTGCCCCTGGCGGCTGGGGGGTGGGGGATGTGGGAGACATGAGTGGGGGCCTGGTGGAGGCTGCCCCTGGTGGCTGGGGGGTGGGGGTGGTGGTAGACATGAGAGGGGGCCTGGTAGAGGCTGCCCTTGGTGGCTGGGGGGTGGGGGTGGTGGGAGACATGAGTGGGGGCCTGTTGGAGGCTGCCCCTGCACTGCTGGGGGGTGGGGTGGTGGGAGACATGAGTGGGGGCCTGGTGGAGGCTGCCCCTGCACTGCTGGGGGGTGGGGGTGGTGGGAGACATGAGTGGGGGCCTGGTGGAGGCTGCCCCTGGTGACTGGGGGGTGGGGGTGGTGGTAGACATGAGTGGGGGCCTCTGGAGGCTGCCCCTGGTGGCTAGGGGGTGGGGGTGGTGGGAGACATGAGTGGGGGCCTGTTGGAGGCTGCCCCTGCACTGCTGGGGGGTGGGGGTGGTGGGAGACATGAGTGGGGGCCTGGTGGAGGCTGCCCCTGCACTGCTGGGGGGTGGGGGTGGTGGGAGACATGAGTGGGGGCCTGGTGGAGGCTGCCCCTGGTGGCTTGGGGGTGGGGGTGGTGGTAGACATGAGTGGGGGCCTGGTGGAATCTGCCCCTGGTGGCCGGGGGCTGGGGGTGGTGGTAGACATGGGTGGGGGCCTGGTGGAGGCTGCCCCTGCACTCCTGGGGGGTGGGGGTAATAGGGGACATGAGTGGGGGCCTGGTGGAGGCTGCCCCTGCACTGCTGGGGGTGGGGGTGGTTGGAGACATGAGTGGGGGCCTGGTGGAGGCTGCCCCTGGTGGCTGGGGGGTGGGGGTGGTGGTAGACATGGGTGGGGGCCTGGTGGAGACTGCCCCTGCACTGCTGGGGGGTGGGGGTAATAGGGGACATGAGTGGGGGCCTGTTGGAGGCTGCCCCTGCACTGCTGGTGGGTGGGGGTTATAGGGGACATGTGTGGGGGCCTGTTGGAGGCTGCCCCAGCACTGCTGGGGGGTGGGGGTAATAGGGGACATGAGTGGGGGCCTGTTGGAGGCTGCCGCTGCACTGCTGGTGGGTGGGTGTAATAGGGGACATGAGTGGGGGCCTGTTGGAGGCTGCCCCTGCACTGCTGGGGGGTGGGGGTGGTGGGAGACATGAGTGGGGGCCTGGTGGAGGCTGCCCCTGGTGGCTGGGGGTTTGGGGGTGGTGGTAGACATGAGAGGGGTCCTGGTAGAGGCTGCCCCTGGCGGCTGGGGGGTGGGGGTGGTGGGAGACATGAGTGGGGGCCTGTTGGAGGCTGCCCCTGCACTGCTGGGGGGTGGGGTGGTGGGAGACATGCGTGGGGGCCTGGTGGAGGCTGCCCCTGCACTGCTGGGGGGTGGGGGTGGTGGGAGACATGAGTGGGGGCCTGGTGGAGGCTGCCCCTGGTGACTGGGGGGTGGGGGTGGTGGTAGACATGAGTGGGGGCCTCTGGAGGCTGCCCCTGGTGGCTAGGGGGTGGGGGTGGTGGGAGACATGACTGGGGGCCTGTTGGAGGCTGCCCCTGCACTGCTGGGGGGTGGGGGTGGTCGGAGACATGAGTGGGGGCCTGGTGGAGGCTGCCCCTGCACTGCTGGGGGGTGGGGGTGGTGGGAGACATGAGTGGGGGCCTGTTGGAGGCTACCCCTGCACTGCTGGGTGTGGGGGTAATAGGGGACATGAGTGGGGGCCTGGTGGAGGCTGCCCCTGCACTGCTGGGGGGTGGGGGTAATAGGGGACATGAGTGGGGGCCTGTTGGAGGCTGCCCCTGCACTGCTGGTGGGTGGGGGTAACAGGGGACATGAGTGGGGGCCTGTTGGAGGCTGCCCCCTGCACTGCTGGGGGGTGGGGGTAATAGGGGACATGAGTGGGGGCCTGTTGGAGGCTGCCCCTGCACTGCTGGGGGGGTGGGGGTGGTGGGGGTGGTGGGAGACATGAGTGGGGGCCTAGTGAAGGCTGCCCCTGGTGGCTGGGGGGTGGGGGTGGTGATAGACATGAGTGGGGGTCTGGTGGAGGCTGCCCCTGGTGGCTGGGGGGTGGGGGTGGTGGTAGACATGGGTGGGGGGCCGGGTGGAGGTTGCCCCTGCACTGCTGTGGGTGGGGGTGGTGGGAGACATGAGTGGGGGCCTGGTGGAGGCTGCCCCTGGTGGCTGGGGGGTGGGGTGGTGGTAGACATGGGTGGGGTCCTGGTGGAGGCTGCCCCTGCACTGCTGTGGGGTGGGGGTGGTGGGAGACATGAGTGGGGGCCTGATGGTATCTGCCCCTGCTGGCTGGGGGTGGGGGTGGTGGGAGACATGAGTGGGGGCCTGGTGGAGGCTGCCCCTGGTGGCTGGGGGGTGGGGGTGGTGGTAGACATGAGTGGGGGCCTGGTGGAATCTGCCCCTGGTGGCTGGGGGGTGGGGGTGGTGGTAGACATGGGTGGGGGCCTGGTGGAGGCTGCCCCTGCACTGCTGGGGGGTGGGGGTAATAGGGGACATGAGTGGGGGCCTGTTGGAGGCTGCCCCTGCACTGCTGGGAGGTGGGGGTAATAGGGGACATGAGTGGGGGCCTGTTGGAGGCTGCCCCTGCACTGCTGGTGGGTGGGGGTAATAGGGGACATGAGTGGGGGCCTGTTGGAGGCTGCCCCTGCACTGCTGGGGGGTGGGGGTGGTGGGAGACATGAGTGGGGGCCTGGTGGAGGCTGCCCCTGGTGGCTGGGGGGTGGGGGTGGTGGGAGACATGAGTGGGGGCCTGGTGGAGGCTGCCCCTGCACTGCTGGGGGGTGGGGGTGGTGGGAGACATGAGTGGGGGCCTGTTGGTGGCTGCCCCTGCACTGCTGGGGGGTGGGGGTAATAGGGACATGAGTGGGGGCCTGGTGGAGGCTGTCCCTGCACTGCTGGGGGGTGGGGGTGGTGGGAGACATGAGTGGGGGCCTGTTGGAGGCTGCCCCTGCACTGCTGGGGGGTGGGGGTGGTGGGAGACATGAGTGGGGGCCTGGTGGAGGCTGCCCCTGGTGGCTGGGGGATGAGGGTGGTGGTGGACATGGGTGGGGGCCTGGTGGTGGCTGCCCCTGCACTGCTGGGGCGTGGGGGTGGTGGGAGACATGCATTGTTGATCAGTAGTGCAAGGTGACATGTGGGTTGGCTGGGGGGCATGCCCATGGTGGATGGGCTGCGTGCGGGACATGAGCAGGGGTGCAGGGTAGTCCCACGTGGTGTGGGCTGCCTGCAGGGGCCGTGGAGGTTGTAGAGCGAACACCTGGGAGGACCCACACAGCCAATTCACGTGTAGTACTCCCCAGAACCCCTGAAATACACGTACCCTGCTCGCACGGGGACAATCGCGTGTGGAACTTCCCACGCACCCCTGAAATACACGTACCCTGCTCGCACGGGGCCAATCGCGTGTGGAACTTCCCTTGCTCCCCTGAAATACATGTACCCTGCTGTAATCGCGTGTGGAACTTCCCGCGCACCCCTGGAATACACGTACCCTGCTCGCACGGGGCCAATCGCGTGTGGAACTTCCCGCGCACACATGAAATACACATGCCCTGCTGAAATCGCGTGTGGAACTTCCCGCGCACCCCTGGAATACATGTACCCTGCTCACACAGGGTCAATCGCGTGTGGAACTTCCCGCGCACCCCTGAAATACACATACCCTGCTGAAATCAAGTGTGGAACTTCCCGCGCACCCCTGAAATACACGTACCCTGCTGGAATCGCGTGTGATACTTCCCACAAACCCCTGTTATACACGTTCCCCGCTTGGCGTTTGCTGTTTGCCAGCCCTGTGAACTGGTCCAGGGTTAGCGCAGCCCTTTGCGATTATTTGGGGATTTTGTAGGCTTTTCCTTGCGCGAGGGCGTTCTTGGGGCGTAACTGGCGCTGCTGCAGGGTCGCTGCGCCACGCTGCGCCACGGCTGGTTTTGGATGCGAAAATCCATGAATACGCTGTGCGCGGAAATCGATTTTAGCGCATGCGGCTGGCGCAGACATTCGCACGGGCATGCTGTGCGCCAGTCGGGTGCGCCACTTTTGTGCGATTTTCTATGAATTACCCTGATAGTTTTGAACGAAAGGAACGACTTTTCGGTAAGTGGTCGGCACTCATGATGCAAGAATGCACAGAGCCCAGTTTCATATGTTACCATACCTTTTAAAATATGAAACAAGCTTATGATGGACGTAACAAGCATTCAGTACTGCAACGCTGGTGTCATCAATGGAATTTAAACAAAGAACACCTTTTAATCCAGCCTCCGATGTTGTTCCATACTGCGCTGGCCTGGTAACTTTAATGCCAGTGCATAAATGCCAAATAAGTCCGCATCTTTCAGCGGCGTCCCTGGCTGATAAATGTGCTGGACCAGCCTGGGACGCTAAGGAGGAAGTGCTGAGTCAGCGCCGTGGAAAGGGCGGGGGCACTCGGATCGCAGCTGTCACTCGACTGTGGGAAACCGTTCGGGGATTCTTGGCTGTGGTCATTCCCATGAACTTGAGGTTTACAATGGGGCACGGTGGGAGGTGACACGATCATTTGGGAAGATCTGTGACCCGAAGGGAGTCAGACGGCCGGTAGTTAATCAACAGGTTACTGTGTGTCCAGAGGTGATTTCTTTCCATAAACAACCCGTTTCCGCGTAGCCCGTGCAGCCCCACGTGCCCAGTAATTCAAATGACTCCTTTGAGCCTTGAGTATGATGCCTCACGTGCGCCTGGACATGGGCAGACCCATTATTTAGTTCGATAGCCATACAACCCCAGCCCTACAGGTTTCAACGAGAGAGGGGTCCCATTTCTTCCCGTTATAATTCATCATGTGATCATAAAAGTACCAAATGAATGTAAACATTTTAAACGCAGTTTAATAAGGAGATCGTTTAATAAATGTAGGAATGTCACACTTTTGAGTGTCAATTTCACAATATCTAGGCACAAGTTGACAACAATGATTAAGAGTTGAGTAATTCCCCGAAACGCATAAAACCAGGCATTATTGGGCTTCATTACAAGTATTGGCGGTCCGGAAACAAGTGAGCCAGTAGCAATGTAATGGCACCCTTTCTGGACCATCAAGCTAAGAATCTGTCAGTAGGGGCATGGAACTACCGTCAGGCCTGACCTATTTATATAGCGCAGCCGCACCCTGGGGTTACTGGGCGCTTTATCATTAGGGTCAACAGTGGTTACAGAAGGCAGATGAACCAATACATCAGATAGTGTGAGGGACAGGGTTACAAAGTGGTCCTTGACGAGGCATAGATTAGATACAGAGCACATGCATCATAACTTTGATACAAGGAAGCATTAGATGCAAATAAGACAAGTGCCGTTACTTCAGGTTTCCCATTCGAATGGGAAATAACCGTTCCGCGCCGCACAGGCACCGGGATATCGGGCGGCGGACACAGTGTTACGGGGTCAGCAATAGTCCTTCACCTACCGGCTGGTTTTACCATCGGCCCCGTAATGAGGCCTGTTGTGCACCCCCAGTGTTTTGCCAGTAATACATTATGACAAATGACTTAAATTCAGTCTTGCAGTGGTGGAAACAGTGCAAGATGTAAGAGTGTTGCGTAATTAATAGGTGTGCATTAAACTCAAAGAGGTCAATTCACTTATGTCTGCCATGCATTCTGCAGTTGCTGCTTTCTGCCCGTAAATTCTCAAAGGGGCATTGTGTGCCTTGAGGGAGACTGCCTGTGAGTGTAGGGGACCTCCTCCCATTACTTCCGCGCATTTCTGTCAGGCGTATGCAAATCACCTGGATATGTTATTAACCCTAGGAGGGCTGTGGTGTGTGAGTGATTTCAATCCAGCACTTCACCTAAGCCAACACCTAGCGTGTAATGCACAACTTAAATCCTCATTTATTTTGTGTCTAAAAGTTCTTTTATTCTGAAAAATGTACCACTCATATCACGCCCCTCTCTTGGAACCCCCCCCCCCCCGGTCACACTGAACAATGAATCAGGCTGGTTTGCAAAGTTAAAATATTTATTATGTAGTTACAAATTAATCACACTATGTTTAATGGGTATATAATAATCACCAATGGGGTGATGTACCACTAAGCAATCTCTTTAATCATAAGGAGTAATAGTGAGCAAAACAATTCAGCACAGAAATAATACTTTTATGGGTGTGTTCAAATCAAATAGCAGTATGGTTACTATTTCCCCCTGCACACCCCTCAACCAACCAAAATGCAACGTAAAGAGATAGGAGGAGAGAGAGCAGGTATTCAGGAATGGCAAAATTCAAACAATATATCAATCCCAATTTCCCCCAGCAAACACAAGAGAAAAACGGAATTGATTGGCAAGCTGTCAAAATGGTTTTAAAGTTATCTTGAGAATGAAATGGGTAAAACACTAAATATGGTTTAAATTACTGAAATTGTTTACATTCTTATGGGAGCTCCTTTAGATAGTTGCAGACAAACACTAGCAATGATTTGATACTAAGGAACAATGTGAAATCTTAAAATTGAGGTTCGGTGCAATCAAAAGCTGCTTTACACGTGATAGAATTTTCCTAAAACAAAATTTGCTGCAAACTTTTCAGCGCGCAGTAATCGTGATTGCGGCAGAACTATATGGATTTGGAATGCGGTTTTCGTTTCTATGGAAGGCTGAGGATGTTAGCTACAAGCTGAAGTTGTTGAGATTTTGTTTCTAGCATAAAAATTGAGAAAGTTATGGATGTTTTAGTGGAGGTTGTTCTTCTGAGATAGGCGCAAGAATGGGAAAACAAGGATGCACTTTTAAAAGACAAACAGGATTTCTTTACACTAGGGGATGACTATAAAGAAGCAAATACCACATGGAAGCACATGGAAGCACAGCCACTGGATCAGGGCGACCGTCTGCCGAGGGAAGATCTGCCGAGGTGCCGTCTGCCGAGGTGCTTGCCTTCTTCAGATGCAATATATCAGCGCAGAGTTATTTTTAACAATACTAGTACAGAAGGAAGATAGTAGGGATAAGAGTTCAGGTAATTTAAACAGATTTCTAAGTTCTGAAGACAAGATAGGATGGATTTAGATAGGGATTGGACTAAGCCAGGTGCATATGCTAGTGACATAGTTCTATTCTATAGATACTCACTATATATGTTTTGAGCGTAACCGTCAGGAATTCTCGTCCGTCAAGTTTTCTGGTCATGGATTCTGGTCAGGGATTCTGGTCAGGGATTCTGCTCTGGGATTCTGCTCTGGGATTCTGCTGGGTACACTGGACTGGACTGGGTCTGTTCACAGTACGGCACAGGACTGGATCGGGTCTGCAATGGCTCTGGTCACAGCACACCACAACTGGATTGGATCTTTTGGTTCTGATGATAATTCTTTCAGCAGGAAAGCAGTTACAGCACAGCCCGGCTGTTTCTTTTTGTCCCCCTTAGGTTTCTGGGGTGGGTACTGGAATCTTAAGGCCTAGCTGAAAATGGCTAATCTATGCAATGAGCCTTTCTGCTTGCCAAGTTTCTGGAGTTTGGAGCAAGGAAGATGGATGGTTCTCTATTAGGGTGCTCCGCCAGCAATCGGTTAGTGGGTGAATCTGTGTGTTTTTCTAAGTCCTGAGCTGTCTCTATTTATGCTTATGATAAAGGGTGTGTGTGCTGGTTTATCCTAAGCACACCTCTTAGGCAGGCGATAGGCTGGAGTCTCTTCTCTCCACCGAAACCCCCAGATCAATCGGGGAAAGAAAAATATGGGTTGGCACTATGTCAGCTCCCAGTGATTAATAGGCCTTCTGCCATGATAGGACATGCACCATTTGCTTAATAGAAATAGTACTCAATTTGACATTTGCAGAGGGTCGGGAAATCTCTGTGGGTATGTGACCCCTCCCCTTTTTACCAGCATAAGGACCCAGAAAGTGGTCAATCCACACTGCCTCAGTAAAAGGATACCAGGAACATCCGAAGGCCAATATCCAATTCAGTTGAGTTCATCTTCACCATGTGCGAGAACGTTCTGCTGTCTTTCCTCCTTTCATTAACTGCTGAGCTGCGGTGTTGGCTATTTGTAGATGTACCACAGACTTCTGCAATGAAATGAATGTTCATTTTTATAAATGTCCATTTTTCTACATTCCGCACTCTGTGGCTTCTCCTGCAGTTAGAGTGTGTGACAAATCTGATGTAAAGGAAACAGCAGAGATGCAATCAGGCAAGGGCTCTGGCAATATCAGGTCAAACAGGGCAACAAAGGGTTAAGCTTGCTTGCCAGCTAGAGAGAAAGACTGACAGGTTAATTGACCAATCCCTGAAAGAGGTACGGTTGTTGACGGTCCTTTGTTGATGTTCATCTCGTTGCTAGGAGGCGGAGGAGGAAGAGTCCGGAGAAGACCGTTTGAGGTGGGCGTATTGATGGAAGCGAAGGGTGAGGAGTAAACCGACATCGTTGAGGGAGTTGCGCCGTTGCGCTTTTTGAGGAAGGTTGTCCTGTGAGAACAACAAAGGTGAACTTTGTCACTGTGTATGTATCCGGAGCAGCAGCGCCGTTGCGCTCAGCCGGACGTCGGAAGAGAAGAGGTGACCGTTGTTGCCCTGTGAGTTTAATGAGGAGCTGGCGCCATTGCGCTCCATGACGAGAGGAAACGCGAAACATATAAGACGACCGTGCTCGTCTTTATGAGGTTTGGAAGCAGCAGCGCTGTTGCGCCGTACCTCCAAGCGAAGTTATCCCTGAAGTAAGGCTAAAACCAGCGTCACAGCGGGACCCGGTTAGCCGCTGAACAACGCCTACAACGTGTTACCGAGTGAACAGGAAGGTAGGAGCAGGGTTTTCTCTGAACTGTTCAGAAACGGAGTAAAAAGTGCTCTGAGCTAAAGACTGTTAAGGGTGTAAGACCCGCACTTAAGGGAGTGTACGGCCGAAGTGAAATTTGAGGCTCAAACCGAGGGATGGAACAAAATGTATATTTAAAGGATGTCACATTTAACAGGGAAAAGTTGAATTATGTTCTCTGAACATTTAATAACGTGCAATCAGAGGCAAGTAATGCTGATGCTCCACAACAGAATATCTTGTTCAAGATTAGAGAAAATCCCAGAAAGCTGCAGGAGAGGGCTAACTACTCTAGAGACAAATTAATGAACGTTTGTGACAAACTAACAGAGTGGAAACAATATCTTTATTAAAGAAAGGATAGAGAAGAACTGAGGTTGAGAGGAATTTCAGAATAAGAAGAAAAGGGAAAAGAAAAAAGCAAAGAACAATATAAACAATTTCAAGACCATAAAGAACTTACCTGTGGTTTTCCTGCAGCCATCAAAGAAAACCCTCTCCCTTGAACTTTCAAAGACAATCTAAAGACGTATCCTTTTCAGTATACCTAAAGAAAAGAAAAAAAATTGAGAAACAGTTAATAAAAGAATTGGGCTCTCTTTTAGTCCAACCAAACCACTTTCTGGCTAAGACTCTTTTGTCCTTCAAGTTCATTTAACTAAACTATTACAGGTGGGTTCTGGAATCTTAAGGCCTAGCTGAAAATGGTTCATCTATGCAATGAGCCTTTCTGCTTGCCAAGTTTCTGGAGTTTGGAGCAAGGAAGATGGATGGTTCTCTATCAGGGTGCTCCACCAGCAATCGGTTAGTGGGTGAATCTGTGTGTTTTTCTAAGTCCTGAGCTGTCTCTATTTATGCTTATGATAAAGGGTGTGTGTGCTGGTTTATCCTAAGCATACCTCTTAGGCAGGCGATAGGCTGGAGTCTCTTCTCTCCCTTGATTGGAGGAGAACACAGGGTGTCACCGTGATGATGTGGGTTTATGAGTCAGAGAATCCTCCCCTTGTCCCTTTGAACATAAAATCTACTTTTGGTAGAATATATATTTTGTGTAGCAGATACTCCTCCAAGCCTTGTTGCTGTAAGATCTTGTGTCTGCTTTTGACAGAATTTTGCCCTTTTTGTCCGGAATACAATATCCAGTTTATCAGAAAATGTGTACAAATGTGTGCATTGAATATGGGCATATGTGTATGAAGTTTCATGCTTTTAGCATAAATACATTTGGTGTAAAACCATTTTTTCCGTGGTTACTTCCCAGAACATCTCACAGAGTTCTGGCACCTCTTAAAACGTGCCACCAAAAATGAGATTCACAAATCTGTTGTTTACATATTTGTCACAATTTTACACAGTAAATTATCAGTCATTTAAGAATGTGCTTTTTGGCCTTTCTTAAGCAACACATTGTGGTTTGTCTCCACCTCCTTTTTCTCCTGGCATCTCAGAAGCAGTCTCCTCCCAGTTCCTTCTGGGATCGGCTGTTTATGACTCTTCACACTTTGCATTTCCTTTCAGCCAGAGGATGTCCATTGTCCCCTTCCCCTGCAGCCCCAACTTCTCCTCCCCTAATCTAATCATCACAGAGGTGTGATTTCCTGGTGGAGTGAAGCAGAAGGGAGATGCCTGGCCTCCGTGGGGAAAGCTGTTGGGCTGGTTTGATTGCTTTTAGGCAGGCTTAATTTCAATGTCATTCTGTTACACTTTTTTTCTTGGTTTAAAACAAACTTTTAATTTCAAAACAAGCAGCTAGAACACTTATTCCAGTTTCTAAACCATGGGATTAAACAGTTACAACCTAGGTTAGTCTCAAGTACAGGCCACTTAGTTTTCAGACATTAGATTTCAGTTGTACAAGTTTAAATTCTGTGCAGCTGTCATACAGGCGCCACGGGTACTGCGCCCAGATTTTGACAGATTTCACAGGCAGGCACATTTTTGCTGTGAATGTTGTGATGACAAATTCAGCTTTTCAGGACATTGTATGTTCATAATGATTTCTTGAACTAAGTGACTTGTAGCACCCAGCAAGAATATTGGATGTTTGCGGGTGTTTTGTACCGGCATTCTGCAGTTTTAGCAACCAAGAAAAAGGATTTAAAAGCAAGATTTTGGATTTCTTTCAGCAAAGCACTGCTTTTCCCTCTGTGTTCCATTTTTACTTGTTGTGAAGCCCAGCGACATGTTTCAGGAGTGAGATCTCCATTCCACCACTGACAACATGCATGGTAGATTTGGCAGCCATCTTTTCTTGTTACAAAGCGCGATTTTCAAAGGTTTTGGCGCGCACAAGGGTTTTGCAGCCATTTTGATAATTCTGGCACCACCAGAACACAGTGAGGCCTCAGAGCATAAGTGGGTTAATACCTCCCACAGGTGTGTGCCTGGCACGGATGGACCTTCAAGTATCCATCACACACAATCTTATTTTAACATTTTCATGCCTGCTTGAGAGGTGCACATGAAAAAAATAAAGAAAAATGAAATGCTTGCCAAGCAAGAGCATTTTATATTTAGTCTGGTTCAAGTCAGGCAGGGCTCAGAAAAGACCCTGGGTCTGATTTGCAAAGCGTTTTACAATGGGATTTCAGCATAGTGAAAAACGTTTGCAAATCAGGCCCGCTTTCCACATTGTGATTTTCACTGCTACACTCCGTTGACAGGGGAGACAAGCCACTGTGGACAGTCCAGCAGGAGTGCTGCATCTCAGAGTTGAACCCCCTCTTCATCAGGGCTGAGATCACGGATGGGGTCGCGGCATGTCGCGTGCTTGCACATCCGGCAGGTTGGGTAAATGTGTATAGCACAGATCCATCCCACACATCCTCAGAGGATAGGCACACAAAGCACTCTTCTCAATACGATATCACAAGGCCCTTTGGCACACATTATCTACATGTATACCTGCACACAGAACCCACGTAATTCTGATCTGTATTCATCAACAAAACAGTAAAGAAAGCGTGCATTTTTCCACTGTGCCAACTAACCAAACCCAACTTTCTTTTCTTGCAGAACTCAGAGCGCCACGAGACTATGCCAATCACAGTCGGGGAACAGTGCTTTAGGTTCTTTTGTTTTTTAAGTACTTTCTTTTGTCGGTATATGTATTCCTTTCCAACAAATTTGGCTAGATAAAAATAGGGTCAGATTCCATAACTACAATATACATTTGAGTATGTTGCACCTTCTGACTGTTCAACTAAGTATGGTGCAACTTACTTAAACAAAAGCGAATTCGCTAAGCAAAGTACTAAAAGCTGGTGGAACGCACACCTACCATGAGATCCCAGTGAAGTCCTTTCTAATTGATTAATGAATTCATTAATGAAACATAGTTATGAATTCATTCTTACAGCCAGTCGCGTACGGGCCAACCTCGCCCATCAACTATGAAGTCCTAATGAACACACAAACAACAAAAACATCACAATCCAGCTCAACACAAAACATTTACAAGACACCCAAAGATATATATACATCATACATCACACATCCCACCTGTGGCCCTATTTATCATGACACACCCACACATCACCTTACAGTCCCACAGACAAAACCTCAATTGCATGCACACACCTCTGGACACATTTACGATTTTTGCACACCCTCCGCAACACACCCCTATAAGCCACGTCATACCCTACAGCACACCCATTCCGATGGAGGGACTGCCATTCCAGCACAGCAGAATCTAACTCTGCCAAAGATACTGCTGAGCCACTGTTACACGGTACATACGAAACATGTGCTGCAGAGGTGTAGTGGCAATGCGACCAGTGGCCTCTTGATGTCTCCTGTGACATTGGACTATATTGATGGAAGCATCTGCCACATTTTGTTTTCTGCAAGGCTAGGTGTGCCCCTTATGTAGGCAGATAGTAATTCTATGTTATGTGGCTTTTAGTTACATGGCACTGAGCAGCTAGACACGTGGCATTGCACAAACTTATGAAATGCTTAGCGTCTGCTTCGTGGATCCATGATCTTCCACCGCAAACCTCTGGACACCCAGGCATCTGGTGAATTGATGTCTGCCAGGTGCTTTCGTTGCAGTGGTGAAACATTGTGTATGTATGTTGTTCATTTAGAAATACACACAGTGGTTGTATTGATTGCAATGGGGTAACACTGTCATCTATTCATTCACACAACGATGCAAAAATAGGAGTGCCTTCTACTTGAGAAAATGCACTGTGCTCTTGTTAAAGCAAATGTTTTAAGATGGTTGTTAGTGGGACCACAAACAAATGTGTCTGTGTTTAGGGTAAAATGTTGTCCTAGGCTTGTGGTACATGGCTGCTGTAACATGGACATGTCATGATTTGAGTCCGGGAATGTATCCAACACTTTGACAAATGACACTGTATGTGCTTAGAACTTTTTAAGGGGAAAATAGGGAGTCAATACTGTAGGCATCGTTCATTATTACCCACTACTGCAGACTCAAACTCATGGAAGGTATGATTAGTTCTTTCTGTACTTTCCACCTGGCTAACAGGACAACATGTCAGCAGTGTTGATTTTCACGGAGCACCGCTATCAATCCTGCAGGACAACAATGTGTGTGCATGTGTATATTGTTCCCACCAGCCAAACATTCTTTGCAACATTGGGGCTTTAGTACAAGAGCGTAATCCCTTTGCTATGGATTTGCATTTTGAGGGGACCCCTTTTGTAGAGGCAGTGGGGCACTCTCACCTTTCTGCTATGTCTTTGTGGTAAAAGTGTAGTTTACTGGATTGTTTCTCTGTTTTTTGTAATTTTGCATATATTTTTTATGTAACCTAGGATCAGAGTAAAGTCAGTGGATGTTTGTATGGCTTTTGGTGAATGGGGTATATGCCTGTTGAGGAAACAGAGTAATGTTCACATATATAACTTACTTTTTATTCCCCATATCACAAGTGTGTTGAAATGACTTTTGCTGTGCCGGAGAACAAGTGTGAGTAGTAGTGAAATGGCTTACTCAGCCATCACACTTCAAGAAACCAACAGTGATCCCAATGTTATGTTATGTTATGTTACTTGGCATTTATATAGCACCTTATTTATCATTGGTATGACTTCAAAGCGCTGGTAGGTTGAACGCCCTCGGGAACCATAGTTCAAGTCAGTAGAGAGAAGGAGTGTTGTATGGTGCATGGGTACACTGGATATGTGTGCAGCTGGTGTGGTTGTTGGATGGTAGCTGCTTTATATCGATAGGTGTGGTGTTGATGAAATCAGTTGGATGTGTTCAGTCTGATGGGTGGACACCCAGACTGTGTTCTGTCTGTGTTAGGCCTAAGGAACTCCTAAGCTAGCCGGAATGTGCTCAGCTAGCTGTGTTTTATTAGGGTGATGAAGTGTTCTTGGGGCTGTGTTCGTATGAGAACAGCTAGGCTGAATTATCAGGGTGTAGCTGTGTTCTGGTTGAATGATGGTGTATAGAAGAGAGTAAGTATAGTGGTGTGAATTGTGGAAATCAGTACTAGTGCCTGAGACCGGGCACGTGAGCAGGACAGTGGGGACGTACATAGCGACATACATATATATATAGTGTCAGTTCCATCCACTTCTTCCGTTCCATCCACTGCGTCAGTTTCATCCACTCCGTCTGTTTGATCACTCCATGGGTTCCATCCTTTCCATCCACTCCATCCATACTTCCACCTGCACCGAGCATTTCATCCGCTCCAACCATTCGATCTGCACCAACCGTTCCAACTGCACCAGCCGTTCCATCCACATCAACCGTTCAATCCGCACCAACCGTTCTATCCGCACCAACCATTCTATCCACACCAACTGTTCAATCCACACCAACCGTTCAATCCGCACCAACCGTTCTATCCGCACCAACCGTTAAATCCGCACCAACCGTTCCTTCCGCACCGACCATTCCTTCTGCACCGACCATTCGTTCTGCATCGACCATTTGTTCCGCACTGACCATTCGTTCCGCACCGATCGTTTCATCTGCACCAACCGCTCCAACCGCTCCATCTGCACCAACCGTTCCAACTGCAGCAACTGTTCCATCCGTACCAACTGTTCCATCCACACCAACCGTTCCATCCGCACCAACTGTTCCATCTGCACCAACAGTTCCATCCGCACCAACAGTTCCATCCGCACCGACCCTTCCTTCCGCACCAACAGTTTGTTCCGCACAAACCATTCATTCTGCACTGACTATTTCATCTGTACCAACCGTTCCATCTGCTCCAACCGTTCCATCTGCACCAACCATTCCAACTGCACAAACCATTCCATCCGCACCAACCGTTCCATCCGCATCAACTGTTCCATCTGCACCAACTGTTCTATACGCACCAACCATTCCATCCGCGCCAACAGTTCCATCCGCACCAACCGTTCCATCCGCACCAACAGTTCCATCCGCACCAACCATTCCATCCGCACCAATTGTTCTATCAGCTCCTTACATTTCATCCACTCCTTTGGTTCCATCCACTCATTCGGTTCCATCCACTCTTTTGGTTCCATCTACTCCTTCGGTTCAATCCACTCCTTCGGTTACATCCACTCCTTTGGTTAAACCCACTCCTTTGGTTCCATGCACACCATCCATTGCATCCACTCCATCCGTCGCATCCACTCCATCCGTTGCATCCACTCTATCCGTTGCATCCACTCCAACCATTGCATCCACTCCATATGTTCTTTCCACCTCATCCATTCCATCCACATTCGTCTGTTTCATCCACTTCGTCCGTTCCGTCCACTCTGTCTGTTCCGTCTGCTCCATCTGTTCTGTCTATTCTATCCACTCTGTCAGGTCCCACCAATCTGTCCGTTCCCTCCATTCAGTCCGTTCTGTCCACTTCATCAGTCCGTCCGTTCCATCCATTCCATGCGTTTGATACATTCCATACGATCTATTCACTCCATCTAGTCTTCTATCTGCACGAGTCGTATCATCTGCATGAACCGTTCCATTCGCCCCAGGCATTCCATCTACCCCAAGTTTTCCATCCGCACCAAGGGTTCCATCCGCACCAGGCGTTCATCCACTCCAACCGTTCCATTCGCATCAACCGCTTCATCCGCTCCAACCGTTTCGTCCGATCCAGCCGTTCCATCTGTACCATCCGCTCCGACCGTTCCATCTGCTCCAACTGTTCCACTCGCTCCAACCGTTCCATCCGCTTCAACCGTTCCATCTGCCCCAGTCGTACCATCTGCCCCAATTGTTCCATCTGCACAAACTGTTCCATCCGCACCAACTGTTCCATCCGCACCAACCGTTCCATCTGCACCAACCGTTCCATCCACTCCATCCGTTCCATCCATTCCTTTCGTTCCATCCACTCCATTTGTTCCATTCACTCCATCTGTTCCATCCAGTCCATCCGTTCATTCACTCCTTCCGTTCCATCTGTTCCATCCACTCCAACCGTTCTATCCGCTCCATCCACTTCATCCGCTCCATCCGTTCATCCACTCCATCCCTTCTATCCACTCCATCCCTTCCATCCACTCCATCCGTTCCATCCACTCCTTCCGTTCCCTTGGTTCCATCCATTCCATCCACTCCATCCGTTCCATCCACTCCTTCCGTTCCCTTGGTTCCATCCATTCCATCCACTCCATCAGTTCTATCCAATCCATCTGTTCTATCCGTTCCATCTGTTCCATCCACTCCATCCGTTCCCTCATCTCCATCCATTCCATCCACTCCATCGGTTCCCTCATCTCCATCCATTCCATCCACTCCATCCGTTCTATCCAATCCATCTGTTCTATCCGTTCCATCCGTTCTATCTGTTCCACCAGTTCCATCCACTCCATCCGTTCCATCCACTCCATCCGTTCCCTCATCTCCATCCATTCCAGCCACTCCATCCGTTCCATCCGCTCCATCCATTCCAATCACTCATTCCGTTCCATCCACTCATTCCATTCATCCACTCATTCCAATCTATCCACTCCATCCGTTCCATCCACTCCATCCGTTCTATCCACTCATTTCGCTCCATCCACTCCACCCGTTCCATCCACTCCATCCGTTCCATACATTCTTCCTTCCATCGAGTCCCTGTGTGCTCTCGACCCCCTCGGTTCGGTCCACTCTCTCCGTTCCATTCATCCTCTCTGTTCCATCCACTCCGACTGTATCATCCCCTCCCTCTGTTCACTCTCCTTTATCTGTTCCGTCCACCTTGTGGGAGCACGGGAGCAGGAATAAGGTGATGAGCATCAATTCCATCCGTTCAGTCCATCCGCTTCATCCCAACCATTGGTTGTGGGCTGAGGTTTGACTGTCAGGTGGTTAGTTTTGTGCGCATCATTAGGGTGGTCATTGGGGTTATGGAAAGAGCCATGTTTTCAGTAGTTTGTGTAATGATAAGTAGTCTTCGGTGTGTCACATGCGAGGGGGGAGTGAGTTCCAAAGAGAGGGGTCCAAGACTGAGAACGAGGATCCTCCGATCCTGACAGAGTTGGTGGTTGGGATCACCAGGAGGAGTGCTGAGCTTGATCTTAGGGTGCAGCGAGGGTGGTACGGTTTAAGCTTGTCTTGCAGTTACGTCAGGCCAGTCTTGTGCACAGCTCGGTGACTGATGCACAGGGTCTTGAAAGTGGCCCTTCTTCCAATTGGGAGCCAGTGCAGAGTTCTGAGAGCCGGAGAGGTGTGGTCTCGTGGGCCCAGTGCTAGTAGTTTGCAGTGTTTTGTGCTCTTTGTAATTTAGTAAGGTGGTATGCCTGGACTCCGAGGTAAAGGGAGTTAGCATATAGTCCAGTCTTTTTTTTTTTTAAAACTTTATTTTTGGTATTTATGCCACAACACAAATTCACACCCACATTAGGGTGGACTTTAAACCATGCTCCACGAACCCGGACCCTCCCGGCAACCCTCCCCTGCCCCTCCAAAACCATGTCTCTTAGATAGTGATTCTGCACTAGCCGAATGTGTGTCATTTCCCGCTCCCATTCCTCGGGTATTGTCCCCACAATTGTTAGCCCTCATCTGGGGGCACTCTCTGAGTCGGAGGAGTCAGAGGGATGCTCTGCTGCCTCACCCAACAGGAACAGCGTCAGTGGTCCCCATACGTCTGGAGGACGGGCGTGCAGGGGAAGGAGTTTAATGAAATCCGATTCAACGTCTTGGTAATAAAGCAAGTCCTTGCGCCAAGCGGTGAATGCTGGAGGGGGGCCCCGGCCCCAGGCAATGGCAACTCTCCTCCGAGCCAAAGTCAACAGGATCCCAGCTAGTTTCCTTATCGGGGGTGAAAGCAGCCTGGTCATGCCCAGTAGGGATGCTGTGGCACTTGGCTGAATTGGTTCCCCCACAATTGCTGCAGTCGTCTCCAGTACCCGTTTCCAGAAGGGGGCCACCTCGGGGCATTCCCACGCCAGGTGAACAAAACCCGCTGAAATTGTCCCGCATCTGGTGCATTTCGCTTCTGCGTCGGGGTGGTGTATGTTGGATTTTGCTGGAGTATGGTAAGTCTGGTGGAGGAAGTTGAAGTGGATGAGTTTTAAGCGTGAGTTAAGCGCCACTTTTTTAGTCTGTTTCAGGCAGTAGTTCCAGTCCTCATCTGTTATGTTCGTATGCAGTGCTTCTTCCCATCTAGCTTTGGCCCTAGTGATGGCCGGGGTTGTGGCAGGGGTGAGAGCTTTGTAAATCTGTGATACCAGCCTCCCCTCGCCTTGAGCTTGAATGACGTTATGCAACAGTTGCCAAGTTGGTGGTTGACGAGGGAAGTCTGGTAGTAAGGCCTGGAGGGTGTAGCGAGTCCTGAAGTAAAGGAATATGTCCAGAGCCGTGTTGCCCCCTTTATTTCTGGCTTGTTCTGGAGTTAGGAAGCCTTCTTCTGAGAAGAGATCCCCTAGGGTTTGAATGTTTAGTTTGTCAACCCAGTGGTGGAACACGGTCTCTGAGGTGAGTGGGACTCCGGGAATGAACTTGACCGGTAAGAGTGGGGAGTACCGTGTTATCACTTCTAGTCTTTGGGCCAGGATCCTCCAGACCTTGTATGTCGTGAGCATCACGTTCATCGTTGAACTGGCAACTGGTGTGTGGCTCAGGATGATTGCTGTCAGAAAGTTTGGTGTTGCAAGGGCTCTTTCCACCTGTACATGTGGTCGGACCGCCTGGGGGGTGTACCAGTGGCTGAGGTACTGTGCCTGAGCTGCCCAAAAGTATCTTTCGAGATCAGGTAGTGCCAAGCCTCCATTTGTGACCGGTAGCGTGAGTGTAGTGTACGCTATTCTGGCTGGTTTGTTTGCCCAGAGTAGCTCGAGGACCATGCTCTTTAATTTTTTAAAAAAGGCTTGTTGCAGCAGCAGAGGGATATTGATGAATAAGTAAAGTAGTTTTGGTAGGATCACCATCTTCACCAGAGAGACCCTTCCCCAGAGTGTCAATGGTAATGACTTCCATCGAGAAATCTTCTCTTGAATCGACTTGACCACCACTTCGTAGTTGTCTCGAAACACTTCCTGACAGTTTAATGATAGCTGTATTCCGAGGTAACGGACTCTGGAGGATTTCCATGAGAGTTGGAAGTCGTCTGGAAACTGTTTTGTGTTTGGGGTCAATGGGAAAACTATGGATTTTGACTGATTAATTTTTAGCCCCGAGGCGGCTCCAAATTTGATGACCTCCCTCATGACTGGATTCAGGTTGTCTACTGGGTCACGGATAAATAGGGCTACGTCATCAGCATAAAGAGAGATGATGAGTTTGTGAGGGCCTATGATGAGACCTCTCTGTTGTCGCTGTTCTCTGAGTTTGGAAGCTAGTGGTTCCATCACCAGGGCGAAAATCAGGGCTGAGAGCGGGCAGCCCTGCCTTGTGCCTCTTTGCAGGTCGATTGGAGCTGACTTGGTTGTGCCGACGATGATACTTGCACGTGGGCTGGAGTACAGGAGTGAGACCAGGTTGATGAAACGGGCGCCCAGGCCCATCCTAGTAAGCACTGCAAACAGAAACGGCCACTCCACCGAGTCAAAGGCCTTTTCGGCGTCGAGTAGAACCGCCACCGCCTGCATCGAGGGATCCAATGCGGCAATGACACCGAACATTCTTCTAATTCCGAAAGTCGTGTTGCGGCCTGGAATGAAGCCGGCTTGATCCGCCAGCACGAGGGTAGGCATCAAAGGCATCAACCTTCCCGCTAGCACCTTGGCGAGTATTTTATTATCGAGATTGAGGAGGGATATTGGTCTGTAGGATGAGCATTCCTCTGGTGGTTTATCTGGTTTGTACAGCAGAATAACGTTGGCATCACAGGTGGTGGGAGGGAGGTGACCTCTCTCTAGTGCTTCTTCATATACCGCCGCTAGGAGGGGGGCCAGTGTGCCCGCAAAGGCCTTGTAGAATTCGCCTGTTAGACCGTCCGGGCCTGGCGCCTTAGAACTGGGGAGGGATTTTATGGCCTCCAGAATCTCCTCTTGGGTGATCAGTTCGTTCAGAGGTTCACGGAGGGAGTGTTCAACCCAATACAGCTCTGTGTCCTCGAGGTACTCCCGTGGGGCGGTCGAGGACTTGCACAGATTGGCTCTGTAGAGTTCTTGGTAGAAGCTCATGAATTCCTCAGCTATCTCCTTGTCAGTATGTACTATATTGCCTTGCTTGGTCCAAATGCATTCAATTTGGGTCAGTTTGGTGTCAGCTTTGATTAGGTTTGCCAAGAGTGCGCCGGGTTTCTGGCCTTCTCCATACTGCCGGACTTGGGTATTGCGGTTCAGGAATTTGATCTCCCGGTCCGCCGCTTGATTGAATATCAGTAATTCCTCCTTCAGAGCCTTCGCAGTTAGGGGATCCATCCCGTTTGTGGCTTGTCGTTCCAGGTCCTTTAACTTCCCCTCGCTGATTGTGAGCTCGCGTCTGATGAGCTTGAGGATGCCATTTTCCTTGGCGTGACACACTCCTCTGATATAGCATTTTAAGGATTCCCAGAGTGTACTTGCTGAGGGGACTGATCCGGAGTTGGCTTCTAGGAACACGTTAATCTCTTCTTTCAGTTCGCTGGCGAACACCTCGTCTCTCAACGAACCTGTCTTGAAACGCCATCGCAGTAGTGGTGGAGAAGGGGAGGAATGTGCAACTTCAAGAAAGAGAGGAGAGTGGTCGGAGAGCGTTCTTGGGTATATACTGCAGCGTCTGCTTGACAACGGACCACTCGCTGAGACGAAAAAGTAGTCGATTCGGGAGCTTGTATTGTGTACCGCTGAGTGGAAGGTGAATTCACGTGATTCACCATTCGTGACCCTCCAGATGTCCAGCAGATTGAAGGCAGTGCAGATTTCTTTTATTTGGAGTCCTGCTTTAGTTGGAGGGAGTTGCTGAGCTTTCGATCTGTCTCTTGATGAATCAAGTACAGTGTTCATATCCCCTCCCCAGATTATGGTTGCTGGGACTGACTTGGAGAGCTGGGTAAGCACCCAACCGAAATTATCCGGGCCGTCTGTGTTCGGGGCGTAGGAGTTAATGAGGGTCACCTTCTGGCCTGCTATGACTCCACTCACCAGAATCGCTCTCCCCTCTGAATCACTCGTTGTGTGGATCAAACGGAAGCTCAGCCTCCTATGTATAAGAATAGCGACTCCTCTGGCGTAGGATGAATAAGAAGAGTAGTATCTGTGGCAGCCCCAGCTCTTGGCCCACTGATGGTCCTTGCCCGGGAGAAGGTGTGTCTCTTGAATCATGGCCACGTCTACATTGTGACGTCTCAGGTATTGGAGTATTTTCCTGGTTTTAGCAGGAATATTGCTTCCTCTTATGTTCCATGTCAGAACATTGAATGTGACGGGATAAACTTTCTATGTCGCAGCGTTACGGTGGATGCGGTTGGCCGTATCATGGCATCAGGGTGAGATTTGCAAGAATCGTCGCATCGGGAGAGGACCCCTGTTGGATAGGGTGGCGCTGATTTTTGATTGGCAGATGGCGAGCCGGGAGGTGGTTGTGGGCTAGAGACGCATAGTCTATTTTTTGATGAACACTGAGGGAACCAACCACGGGCTAACCCCAACTGGCCCGTAGAATTCCTTTCTTTTGGGTGGGCAACCCCCAACAAGCCCACCGAGAGGACCCTCAATAACCAACTAGAACGAACTGCGGACATGTAGAAACCATGTCGCTGTGTAACTTGTACTCTAACTGAGTTCGGCATGAAGACCAACTGGTTGCCGAGTTAACTTTGGAGACTAAACTGGAGCTGTGCTAGGGGCGTCAGGGGCCTTCCAAGTTTCCCAGCCCCGTGTCGTATTCATAATGAATTGAGCCTGTACTTATGACAATCTGTCGCATGGTTGTGGGTCTGCTCAGGACATGCTGATTTACGGTGGATTCCTGAGGATTCTGTCTCTCTGGGGCCTTGGTCGGTTGGGGATCGGATCGGGGCAGCCTATCCGATCAAGGAACAAGCCCGCCTCGTCTGGAGATTGGAAGAAGTGAACCCTCTCCCCCTGTTGGACTCTGAGTCTTGCAGGAAAGAGCATAGAGTAGGGTAGTTGGTTGGCTCGGAGTCTTTGCTTGATGGCGGTGAAGGATTTCCTCGGGGTTTGGACAGTGGGTGAGAAGTCTGGATAGAAGTGGATTTTATCACCTTCATGAAGAAGTTCGCCCTTCTCCCTGGCCAGTCGTAGGATGGTGTCACGATCTCTGTAGTTGAGCAGCCGTGCGATGATTGGCCTTGGCGGTGCTCCGGGGACTGGTCTGTTGGATGGGATCCTGTGTGCTCTTTCTACTATAAAGACTGGGGACATAGATTCTTTGCTGAAGAGTGATGTGCAGAGGGATTCTACGAACTCCTCCATTTTACCTTGTAGCCGTTGTTCCCTCACGCCTATAATTCTTATGTTGTTCCTCCTTGAGCGACCCTCCAAATCCTCGCATTTGGCAATTGTTGTTTTCATTTGGGATTCCAGTAGTGAGACCTTGGTTATAAGGGACTCTGTGCCATCATCCAAGCTCGACACCCTTTGCTCAACCTCATCCAGACGTTCTGAGTGTGTGTCTATGCGGTGTTGTAGGAGGTCGACCTTGGAGGCGAGGCCATCCATTTTATTGTTAAGATTTCCTATGCCGGCTTTCAGTTCCAGAAGGAGTTCTTTGATTTCGGACGGGTTAACCTCCGGTTCCAGCTGAGGCGGGGGGACCGGGGCCGCCGCGTGGTCCTCGCTTTGGGAGGGGGCTCTAGGAGTCGCGCCACCCTCAAACGTTAGTTTCCTCTGCGATTTATCATTCTTCCCCATTTCTGCGGTGGACCCACTGATAGACGGAAAGGTGAAGCAGGGTTACAGTGTTATGTTAGTGTTTTATTATGGCAGGATTGTTCTGAGAATTCGCTCAGGGATGCCGGTATGGTGGGGTTTGCAGCTGTGATGCAGAGTCAGTGGGCGTTGTAGAGCTGCATTTTTTTTTTTTTTTTTTTTTTTTCCCTTGAATTACTGGGGCAGCTCACGGATGATCAGGAGGGGGAGGATGGCGTTCCACTGTGCAAGTGGCTTCCCTCGTGTGTGGCACAGATCTGCGGGGGGGGAGGACACTCCACCGTGTTCTCGCTCGACCTCCTGATGCTGGTGCCCCTGCGGCTTGATAAGGCACCAGAAAGAAGACTTCCGGGGGGCCCAGGGTCTTTGCCTCTGTGGTGGGGGGGGGGAGGGCGAGATCCCTCCAAGATGGTGCCAGATGTCGCGCTGGGGGGGGAGAGCCCCCTGCCGGTTCTGGGTACTCCCCCTGGTGATGGGCGCTGGGGGCCTCTCACCCCCCCGACCCGCGCCGGGTCCCAAAGTCCCCCTCAGCGGCGGCTGGGTACGATCAGCGCCGATGCTCCCTCGGCGATGGGGAGGGGGGGGCGGCCGCCCCGGGGGCGCCCAGTATCACCACAAGGCCCGACCCCCCCCTCCGTACCTTGTCTTCCCGGCGTTCCGTCCGCTCCCCGCCGCCGAAGTCCGCGGCTGTATCAGGAGTCCCTCGGCGGCCCCGGACCCCTCAGGCGTCGGTGGGCTCCAGTGGGTGGGCGGGGGGGGGAACGGGGAGGCCCCGGCCGCAGCGGCGCCCCGAGCGCCCGAGCGTCAGCTCCCCCAACACTCCGAGTCCCCACGGGACCTCGTTTCGCCGGAGGGCGGCGGGCCGGACCTGGATCTGGATCCTGGGGGGAAAGGAGCGCCCGATCGCCGCCTCCCCGCCGACTGATCCTCTCGGGCTGCGCCGCGAGTCCGCCCCGCAAGCCCCGGCGCGCGGCACACGGGCCGGCCAGGCAATGCTTCGGTTCAGGCCACGTTGGTCTCTGCAGCGCAGGATGGCCGATTTTCTTCCAGTTTGTACTGGCAGGCTGCTGGGACAGGCGGGAGACCAGGAGTCAGGTTTTAGGCTGAGAAAGTACAGGCAGAAGGAGGATTATGCAGGATTAATACGGGCAGTGCTGGGAGCTCAGGTCAGTGCGGCCATCTTGGATGGCCCTCTAGCGCCCTCTGTGCATAGTCCAGTCTTGACATTACAAGAGCAGCAACTCTGTTCGGAAATGAGAGGTAGGGAAAAATGTATCTGAGAATCTTGAGATGGTAATGACAAGATTTGGAGACGTTGATTTGGCGAGAAAGGGATAGGTCTGAGTTTTGGGTGCATCCAAGGTTTTTTACTGTTGGGGAGGAGGTTGGAGCTTGGCTCATGGATGGGGGCCAAGATAGGGGGCGGGGGAGGAGCTCATTGTTGCAACACACCATGATTTCAGTTTTAGTGGGGTTTAGGAGGAGGTGGTTTGTAATCATCCAGCGGTCTATGTCAAGGAGGCAAGCTGTAAGGTCGGACAGGAGGTTGGGGTTTGAGTTGAGGAGTTTCAGGATGATTTTGTATCATCCGCATAGTTATAGCACAGGATATTGTGCGGGCGGATGATTCCAGGGAGGGTGGACATATAGAGGTTGAATAGGAGGGCTGATAAACATGCTCCTTGTGGTACTCCAGTATTGACAGGGCGTGCGGTCGAGGCAAAAGTGGACAGTTGGGTTATTTGTATCCTGTTGCTGAGGAAGGAGGCGATCCATTTGAGAGCGGTTCCAAGGATTCCTAGGGGGTGGAGGCAGTCAAGTAGGATTGAGTGGTTGACTGTCGAATGCGGCAGAGAGGTCTAGGAGGATTAGTGCAGTGCATCCTGTGGAGTCAGCAGTGATCTTAAGATCGTCCCAGATTGAGGCCAGAGTGGTTTCTGTTCCGTGTCGTGGTCTGAACCCAGATTGGGCGGGATCCAGAAGGTTGTTGGATTCCACAAAGGTGTTTTGTTGGGAGTAAGCAGTTGGATCAATGGGTTTTGCAAGGAATCTGGTGTTCAAGAGGGGGCAGTCGTTTTTGGGGAGGAGGGGCTCAAGGGATGTTTTTTTTTAGGAGAGGTTTGACGTGAGCAATTTTGAAGGCATCAGGGAAGATTCCAGAGGTGAGGGAGTCATTTAGAATGGTTCTTGCGTATTCTCCTGCGCAGGTGGAAGAGAATATTTCTTTGAGGACTGAGGCAAGGCAGGGGTCCAGGGGGGAGCAAGATGGTTTTCAGGCAGAGAGAAGGGCGAGAAAATCTTCTCTGGAGATTGGCTTAAAGGTGTCAAAAATGGGTGTAGTTGTTGCGGTGGCAGGTGGGGCGGTAGTCGGAAGAGCCGGCGGATTTTGTGGCAGCGAGAGGAGGGCCAGTTTGTTGTTAAGGGTTGTTCTGTCGAGGGCGGTGGAGTAGAAATGGAGTGAGAGTGAGTTACAGAGAGATTGAGAAGGGGGAGAATGGGCAGAGGTACAGGATGGTTTGACAAACTCGGAAATGATTTTGTGGAGTTCCTTGCTGGAGGTTTTACAGTTGTGAATCCGATTGTTCTAGTGGCATTTTTGGCTTTCCGGATTTCAGCTTTATAATAGCGATGGTGCAAGGCAAGGTTGGATCTACTCAGGTTGGTTGTTCTTTTCCGCCATTTGCATTCTAGGGATTTGTTCCGCTGTTTCGCAATCTTCAGCTCTGGAGTAAACCATTTGGCATGAGGACTAAGGCGTGGGGAGGAGCGGCAGGTGGGGGTGAGCGGGGTTAGTGAGTTAATGAGCCAAGAGTCGAAGCTGTTGATGGTTAAGGGTTCATTGCGGGAGGTGTATGAGGGCGGTCTGAGAAGCAGTGCTTCGGCAAGGTCGGGAAGGATCTTTAGTTTCTTCCAGGATTTGTGGAGGAGGTGGGTAGCTGGATCAGGGATCGGCGTGCGGGTAGGGGATTGGATGGAGAAGGGGACGATGAAGTGGTTGGACCAGATGAGAGGTATGGGGGACTAGTTGTATCTGGTCATATGAGCTGAAGATGGCGTCAAGGTTGTGTCCTTTGCAATGGGTTGGGCCGTTTATGTGAAGGGAGAGGTTAAGCGCATTGAGGCAGTCGACTAGAGAGTAGGTCATGGGGTTGGTCGGAATGTCTAGCCAGATATTGAAGTCTCCTAGGAGGGTGAGAGAGGGGTGGTTTACTTGGATGGTGGCTATAGAGTCACAGAGATTGGTTGTGAAATGTCTGTCATAGTCGGGAGGACTGTTGATGATTAGGAAGCTGTGGCAGAATGTCGGGGGTAGTGTGAGTTTTACGGGAAGGGATTCACAGGAAGGAGTGGATGTCGACGGGTGAGACAGAGAAGTGTGATTTGAAAATGACTGCAACTCCGCCTCCTCTAGAGGGTCTGTTGAGTGGGATGAGGGAGTATTTGGGGGGAAGGCTTCATGAGCAACAGGGGCAAGTTGTCAGAGAGCCAGGTTTCGGTGATAAAGACTAGGTCGGGATTGTCTGAGGAGAGGAGGTCAAAGATGCTGTGTCTGTTTTTTGCTACAGAGTGGGCATTAAAGAGGATGCATCTGGCCTCTGAGAGAGGGGTTGTCCTTGCGGTAGAAGAGGTGTGGGTGGGGTTATTTGCAGGCATGGGTGGGGGGTTGTGGGTGAGGGTTAGGAAGGGAGTGGGAAGGACGGGAGCAGGTTCTGGATGGTAGCTGGCTGGCCGATGGATGAGGTAAAGAGGAGGCAGGCAAAGGAGGGAGTGAGTGGTGGGAGGACGGGGTTGGGTGGGCGGGTGTGGGACAGTTGTCGGTCAGAGGGCAGGGTTGGTGGTTGGTTAGAGGACAGGGAGGGAGTAGGGTTTGAGAATCTGTGTGTGGATCTCATGGGGGTGCGGGACAGTGGTCGGTCAGAGGGCCGGGTAGGTGGTTGGTTAGAGGACAGGGAGGGAGTAGGGTTTGGGAATCCGTGTGTGGATCTCATGGGGTTGGTGTGGTTGGGTGTGCTGGGCGAGAAGTCTAGGGAGAGGGGTTGGAAGACTAGTGAGGGGAGAGGGTGGTGAAGGTGGGTGGTGGGGGAATGTGGTAGAGGATCGACGGAGGAGGGGTGAGGAGTAGAGAAAGGAAGATGGGGACCAGGAGTGTTTACTCTTTTTCAGGGGATTTAGTGCAGTCGGTGTGTGAGAGAGGGTGGGAGGGTCTGATGGTGATGGAGATGAGGCCACAGTTCTTGCAAGGGCAAGACATGCAGTACTCAGGGAAGGGAAGGGTGGGGATGATTGGAAGGGGAGAGGGGAGGATTCAAGGAGGGAGGGTGCGAGGCACGCCAGAGTGAGGCTCTGAGATTGGATCTAGATAAGACAGGTGGAGTCATGGCACGCTATCTCGGTGTAAGACCCAACACAGAGAAGCAATTAGGGCACTCTCAATGATATTTGGGAGCACTATCTGGATGTGATATTCAGCACAGTGAAACAGTTAGGGCACACTATCTCAATGTGAGACATAACACAGTGAGACAATTGGGTACAATCAGTGATAATTGGGTGCACTATCTAGAAGTGAAGACTCAACACGGTGAGAACAGTTAGGGTAAAAAATGCATTTTCGGTACAGGATCTAGGTGTGAGACACTCAATGCTATTTGGGTACAGGATCTAGATGTGAAACTCAACACAGTGAAATAGTTTGGGTACACTAAATGATATCCTTTGCTCACTGTTGTTGAGTACACATCCTAAATTAGATTTTAATACGGTGACACTATTAGGAAAACTTTCTGAATTCAGCTTTAGCACAGTGACTATTAGATGCAATCAAATGATGTTAGGAATATCTTCAAATTCAAGCTTTAACACAGTGACGCTATTATTTACACTTTCTTAAATACAACTTTAGCACAGTGACCCTATTAGGGCACACTCAATAATGTTGGGAATACTTTCAAATTCAAGTTTAGGATGGTGACGCTATTAGGGCTCACACAATGATGTTAGGAATACTTTCAAATTCAACTTTAGCACAGTGACACTATTATTCACACTTTCTAAATTCAACTTTAACACAGTGAAGCTATTATTCACACTAAATCCAACATTAGCACATTGACGCTATTATTCACACTTTCTGAATTCAACTTCAGCACTGTGACGCAATTATTCACACTTTCTAATTGCAACTTTAGCACAGTGACGCTACTAGGCACACTTTCCAAATTCCACTTTAGGACAGAGGCGCTATTTTTCACACTTTTCTAAATTCAACTTTAGCACAGTGACGCTATTATTCATACTTTTCTAAATTCAACTTTAGCATGGTGACGCTATTATTCACACTTTCTAAATTCAACTTTAGCACAGTGACACAATTATTCACACTTTCTAATTCCAACTTTAGCACAGTGGCGCTATTAGGCACGCTTTCTAAGTCCAACTTTAGCATAGTGACACTATTAAGCACACTTTCCAAATTCCACTTTAGCACAGTGGCGCTATTTTTCACACTTTTCTAAATTCAACTTTAGCACAGTGACGCTATTAGGCACACTTTCCAAATTCCACTTTAGCACAGTGGCGCTATTTTTCACACTTTTCTAAATTCAACTTTAGCACAGGGACACTATTATTCATACATTTCTAATTTCAACTTTAGCATGGTGACGCTATTATTCACACTTTCTAAATTACACTTTAGCGCAGTGGCACTATTAGGGCGCATTCAATGATGTTGGGAATACCTTTAAAATCGGCTTTAGGACGGGACGCTATTAGGGCTCACTCAATGATGATGGGAATACCTTCAAACTCAACTTTAACACAGTGACGCTATAATTCACACTAAATTCAATTTTAACACAGTGACGCTATTATTCACACTAAATTCAATTTTAACACAGTGACACTATTATTCACACTTTGTAAATTCAACTTTAACACAATGACGCTATTATTCACACATTCTAATTCCAACTTTAGCACAGTGACGCTATTATTCACACTTCCTAAATCCGACTTTAGGACAGTGACGCTATTAGGGCACACTCAATGATGTTGGAATAACTTAAAAATCAACTTTAGGACGGTGTCGCTATTAGAGCTCACTCAACGATGCTGGGGTTACCTTCAAATTCAACTTTAACACAGTTACGCTATTATTCACACTTTCTAAATCCAACTTTAGGGCAGTGACGCTATTAGGGCATACTCAATGATATTGAGAATACCTTCCAATTCAACTTTAAACACAGTGACACTCTTATTCACACTTGCTAAATTCAACTTTAGCGCAATTAGGGCACACTCAATGATGTTGGGAATACCTTCAAATTCAACTTTTAGACAGTGATGCTATTATTCACACTTTCTAAATCCAACTTTAGGATGGTGACGCTATTAGGGCTCACTCAATGATGCTGGGAATACCTTCAAATTCAACTTTAACACAGTGACGCTTTTATTCACACTTTCTAAATCCAACCTTAGGACAGGGATGCTATTAGGGCACACTCAATGATTTTGGGAATACCTTCTAATTCAACTCTAACACAGTGACGCTATTATTCACACTTTCTAAATCCTACTTTAAGGCAGTGACGCTATAGGGCACACTCAATGATGTTGGGGATACCTTCCAATTCAACTTTAATACAGTGACGTTATTATTCAGTCTTTCTAAATCCTTCTTTAGCACAATTAGGGCACACTCAATGATGTTGGGAATACCTTCAAATTCAACTTTAACACAGTGACACTATTATTCACACTTTCTAAATCCAACTTTAGCACAATTAAGGCACACTCAATGATGTTGGGAATACCTTCAAATTTAACTTTAGCGCAGTGACGCTATTAGGCACACTTAATGTTGTTGGGAGCACAGTCTAGATGCAGGTTCAATATAGTGGTGCTATTAGAGTACGAATAATCGTTTCACCATAATATGTGACTGTACGATGTAACATAGTAAACTTTTAGATTTTCAGGAAGAGTGGTAGCGCATTCTGGCGTGAAGTAATTGCTTCAGTCCCCACGTTTGCCACACTTACTTTTTGGTCAGTGCTGGTTGCTGGCAGGCTACTGGCTTCTTGGTTCTCCTGCAGATACCTGTAGATACAATCTGGAGCCAGCTCTATTGGAGCCTCCCTTTGTCTTGGGCCCTTAGCCGCAGGGCTGCACGGGCAGAGGGCTGCCATGGTAGGGCTAATAATGGCTTGCGTAACGAGGTCCTCAGGACCAATCAGAGTGGGCGTGAGCGGGCCTGGAAGTAAGGATGGAAGAGCCAATCATGGGTGGAGTGCGGGATAGGAGGTGGGAGGCAGGAAGGGCCAGCTGGGGATCAGGAAGTACGGCGAGGAGCAACGTAGAGGAAAGGGAATCACCAGGGCATGGAGCCCACACAAATAAACACACTAAGTATGCCGCAAAAAATATGCACACAAAAGCTGCAGTGGAACTCACCTTGCTCGGATGGAAAGAGCAGAGGGATGGACGCTGCAGGGGAATAGGTCTGGGAGTAAGGATGGAAGAGCCAATCACAGGTGGAGGGTGGGATGGGAGGTGGGAGGGAGGGAGGGCCAGCTGGGGATCAGGAAGTGCAGCGAGGAGCAAGGTAGAGTAAAGAGACTCACTAGGGCATAGAGCCCGCACAAATAAACACACTAAGTATGCCACAAAAATATGCACACAAAAGCTGCAGTGGAGCTTACCTCGCTCAGATGAAAAGAGTAAAGGTAAAACATACACAGATAAGAGATATAACTTCTTTGCCTTTTGTGGTAATGTGGGCAGAGGGAAGGCTATACGCTTAAGAGGTGAGTGAATGTGATTCAGTAACAACCTACACAACAAAGCATAACAATCCAACATAAAGGGAATGTCCAATGGAGGTTCTATACAAGTATACAAACTTTAATTAAACACACAATCTGCAAGAATGACTAATTCGAAAAACACTATACAAAAGCCACCCCTGTGGAAAGAACATAGTATATGCAAAGGAAGAGAGATGCAGCACTCTGTGTACGAATACAGTGGTGAAAAGCAATTCATCAACTCCACCATGTACTTTATAAAGCATATGTCTTGCAATCAAAAAAGGTGCACAAGTGACCCAACCAAACTCTAGGGTCCAATATGGACTAGGGGGGCAGTTATGGGTCAATAGTACCTTCATGGCGGTTCAAGAGGATTGAACCAGGCTTTGAGCTGTTTTGCGAATGCAAAACAACTCACTTTGGTTGTGGTGAGCCGCATTGGCCCAAGCGGGAAGCTGATGTTGAATACTTTAACTCATAGAGGTTAGAATTCGCCATTCTAGCGATGCAGGCCAGAGCACTCACTGGGATCAGTTTGGGGTCAAGCCCCTTTGAGACATGTAAAACCTCTGGGTAGGGTCAATGCATGATGCTCCAGTGGCTCGAGTCACATTTTACCAATGATTCCAAGCAGTGAGGCTGGTTTGTGGTACAATGAAGTGGCAGTTGGAGGTTGAGCCGAGTCAAGTCTCAGGTAACTGTGTAAAAAAATAGTTTGGAAGGTTGCCCGAAGCTGGGCCCATGGATATGACTTATTCAAAACCTTCCAGCCATCAACTTTTGGTTTTGACCTATAGTGGTGAACAAACACTGCAAGGTGCAGGAAAGGGAGAGAGGCAGAAGATAAACTGGTTTGTCACAGACACTGGCAAGGGCATCAGAAAATAAAGTTGTGGTGCAGGGTGTAGTTGCTGGTATTGCATGAAAGGGAGTGGTTTGAGATTGGGAATAGTTCAGAAGGGTTCCATGCATTGTCAAAAGTAAAATCATTGCTGTCAAAATGATAAAATGTAACTTTTTGTTGGATACTAAAATTGGGTAATAACTTTGCCTTCGGTAATAACTTTGCCTTCGGTAAGTCATTAACACGTTCTGTTGTTTTGTTTGAATAGTTTGAAAAGACCTTAACTTAAATTTGGGAAACTTGTGTTATGCGTGTTACTGCACCCCGCACTCCCCTGCCCGCACTATGCTTTTACCCTCTTTGACAGGCCTTTGACAGGACCCACCATCTTCTCCTCTCTAGAGTTCAGAAAAGCTACTTTAGATCTCTGTTTCCAAAGTCTGCTGCAGCAGAAAGGAACATTGATAGCTGTGTTTGAAGTTCACAACCCCAGCAAGAAAATTGACTTGTTATGTTATGTTATACAAACTTAGTAAAGCGCACGTACGCCTGAAGGCATCTTGGTACTGTGCAGTGGCTGGAGCACAATAAAGCAATATGCCCCGAGCGGTGGGGGCATTACCGACTCAGGTAATTCCCCGGGGCCATAGCTATAGGGCTGAGTGGAGCGAGGGCCTTAACGAAGACCCCATTACCAGAGTCGGTAAAGCCCCCGCTGCGAGGGGCATATAGCTTTTAGTACCCCATCCTGCAAAAACTGCATGACCGGGGCACTAAAAGCTTTTTTTTGTTGTCCCGAAATAATGTGTCGTTCTGGGGAAAAAAACAAAAAAAAGACAACAAAGAAAATGGCCACCGGGAAAGGGAAAACAGATTCTGTTTTTCCTTTCCATGGTGGCCATCAGGAACAGACGCGCTGGAAACAGAAGCGTTTCCAGCGCGTCTGCTCCTGAAAAAAAAGAAGGTAAGTGCAGTTGGGAGGGCGGAAGGGAGGGGAGGGGGAAAAAATGAAAAAAAAAATAAAAATGTACCTGGGTCCCCAGCGGGGGATGATGGAAGCCTCCAGCCGTGTGAAGGCTCAGAGCGGGGATGGCCCTTCTCCGAGTCTCCACACAGCAGGAGGCTGCCATTGTCCCCCGCCGGTGACCCAGGGATAGAACATAAGATGGGTGGGGAGGGCAGGGAGGAGGGAGGAAAGGGAAGAGGAGGGGAAAAAAAAGCCTTACCTCAGTTTTCGGCGGGGGCGAAGGTAGCCTCTCTGCCGTGGGGAGGCTTGGAGCGGGGATGGCCCCGCTTCGAGCATGCTCATTGGCTGAGGGGCTGCCATGCCCCCCACCGGGGACAAAGGCCATGGAATCCCGACAGAGGGATTCCCAGCCTGGTAATGACTCAGCGAGGGCCAATTAGAATGGCTCTTTCATTCTGATTGTGCCCTCGCCGGGTACTAATAAACATAACAGAGACAGAAAACAAACTAGAAGATGGTGGTTTTCAGAAGTCTGCGGAAAGTGAGTTGATCTGCAGTAGCACCAAAAGCGAGAGGCCAGCACAGAAAAGGCTTGTCTTCCCTTGCGCAACAAGCGGAAGTGAGGTACTGCTACAAGAAGCGCAGATTGAGATCACAACAGCCAGGGGGTTGGAGCGTAGGGAATCAAATATGGCCTGGAGGTGTTCAGCTGCCATGCCATAAAAGGCACGATGTACCAGACACATAGATTTAAAGAGGATCTAGCTACCAACGGGGAGCCAGTGAAATTTCTTCAGCAGGGGGGACATATGGGATCCAACAGGTGGTCGGAATATGGAGCAAGCGGACGCATTCTGCAGTAGTTAATGCCTCTTAATCAAGTAAAATGGTTGTGCCAGATAAAGGGAGTTGCAGTAATCGAGGGAACCTAAGACCAGAGGTGCCACCACCGGAGCCTGCCACTCGACGGGGATGTAGGGAAGGATATTCTGCAAAATGCAGAGTTTGAAGTGCCCGGCCCTGCATACACTGGCCACCTGGTCATCAAGGACAAGAGGGGCAGATATTTTTACACCCAGGTTCTGGACCAATTGAACTGGCAAGGGGAGGGGGCCCAGGCTCGCCAGCCAGAATTCTGAGGTCCAGAATAGTTGGAGAGATGTAGTACCCACAACCAGGACCTCGGTCTTACTGCCGCTGAGCTTCAGCCAGTTTCTCATCATCCATCTCCCCAGATCCTCAAGAAAGTTCCTCAACCGAGCTGCACTGTTGGCTTGTGTGAGGTCAAGATGGACAAGAATCTGTGTGTCGTCCGCATGGGAGTAATAACGCAACCCATGTGCCTTAATAAGAAACAAAAGAGGGCTTATGTAGACATTAAACAAAATGGGGGAGAGTGCAGAGCCCTGAGGAACAACACACAGAAGTGAGACCAGAGCCGAACGAAAGGGAGGAAAAGAAATAGACTGGGACCGGTCAGACACAAAAGCAGCAAACCTGTCGAGAACCCAGCCGGGGAGGCCAGCATCTGAGAGACGGGAGATCAAGATAGAGTGATCAGCCATGTCAAAAGCAGCTGAAAGATCTAAAAGAAGGACTGCTCCGACACCACCCATGTCAACCAGACGTGCAAAGTCATCCAGTACTGATTTCAGGATGGATTCAGTGCCTCTGCCTGGCCTGAACCCGGACTGGAATGAGACAAAGCAGTGAGAGGACTCAAGAAAGCTAGACACAATGAGGGACACTGGTGCGTCCATCAACTTCCTAAGGAAAGGAAGAAGTGAGATAGGACGGTAGATGGACAAGACATCGGGATCAAGGGAGGGCTTATTTAGAAGTGGAACTACCAGAGCATGCTTGATGGAAGGAGGAATGACTCCACTAGAGAAGGAGATATTGACGGCGGTCGTAATATGCTCAATCAAATCTTCAGATGCTGTCTTTAAAAGGGCTAGAGGTATAGCATCGGCGGGGGAGACAGACTTCAATTTAGATATAGCCAGCAATGCATCAGAATTAGAAAACAAAGGGAAGAAATACCAGGGTGGGTTTGCGGTGGGGTAATCAATAGCAACTGTATTGGTAGTTAGCAGGGCCAGGCCGTCCTTTATGTGGTCAGGAATAAGCAATATTTTTTCCAAAGAGAAAGCTGGGAGAGAGTCACATAGACCCTGCGGCGGAGGGACTGAAGCCCTACTGTTCTCAGGTGAAGAAAGTGATTGCACAAGCTCAAAAAGGGCCTTCGCTTTATTTAGGGCTAAATGTACTTTGTGACTGTAGTAAGATTTCTTAGCAATAGTGAGTGCCTTATGATAGGCCATGAGAGAACAACGTAAGAGAGCTTTGGATCTATTAGAGTAATCAAGACCCCACTTTCTCACTACATGACTAATAATACGTACGACATATGGAAATACGTTCTCCCTCTTTCCACCTTCAGCAAAGTGCAGCACAAAATGTTTTTTGGGCAGGGAATGATGAGGGACAAGGACTGTAATAAACAGACGGTTGTGCTCAACCATGGGTAGTTCAGAAGTAAGAATGTTGCAGGCCTGGTCATGCACTGGAATTGGTGATGGAGGAGATGTGTTATAGGACTTAATGTGGCTTGATGCTTGGAATTGTGTAGGACTGATGTGATTGTATTGTGAAGATGATTTGGGAGTTATATAGGAAAGGGAGACCCGTAATTTGCACCAGCTTGTAAGTTTCGCCACCTGCTTGGCTGGTGACACTATCGAGGAGATCTCTGCTTAAAGTCTCCTTCCGATTTCTGAGTCAGTACTATTTCTTTGATGAGACCCCCATTCTATTTCTTGGATGTTCATTACTTCAAACAACTCTGGAATTCCTGTCTACCTGTTCTTAACGTCAAGGCTTGGAAAAGCAGAAAGCTGGCCACAATGAAGTGGACTCTGGAGTCTACCAAGCCAAACAAATGTATTTAATCTCTATCCCACATCTTAAAACCTTTTATTGGTGGCTTTTCAATGCAATCCATAATCTTCACCCTCCTTGTAAATAAAATGAACATTTTCAATTTGCTGCATGCACCACTAAGGGATGCCTAAATCTGTTGAAACTAAATATATATGTCCAGACAACGAGCCAGTAAATAACTTTAAAAGAATTAGAACGTTCCAATAAGCTCAATTAAGGATCTTGCCTATGGACACAAATGTATAGATGTTTGAGACAATTAATAGGCGTGGTCTAGATACAGATGACCTTTTGATGAGATGATGACCCATGTTATCCATATACATTCTCTTTAATTTAGGAATTACAAAGCATTTTAATCCATATTAATGAAGTTGTGGTTTCACACATGTAATTTCCACAGATCCCTGTCCTGGTCTTGAACAGTTTTTGGTGCTGATGAAGGAATTAAATAAGTAAGGCTGAAATGTGCACACTGACTGAGCACACATTGGCGATCATGATCTTCTATACATATTTATTTAAATGTATTTAAAAACATATAAAGCGCACACTAAGGCCCAAAGGTGTCTAGGAGCTGGCATCTACAGCACAGAGATATAAAAGGCCTCCACAAATAGTTTGCACAATGACTAGTGAAAACAAATGGGTTTTAAGTGCCCTACAAAAAGGAAGATATTCCTCAATGAATCTCAATGATAATGTAAGCAGATTCCATAATGTAGGAGCCATTACTGAAAAGGATTGGCCACCCAGCCGGGCACACTGATACCACAGTATTTTGAGGAGTAACTGAGAGGATGAGCACAGCTGTGTAGCTGGATAGTTACACTCTATCTTACTTTTCAAACTATTTGGACCTGCACAGTAAAATGTCCGGTGAGGGACAGAGAGGATCTTAACCCTTTAAATGCCAGCGACGAGCCGGCTCGTCGGTAAAAACCGCTCCAGGTTGCCACCGACGAGCCGGCTCGTCGGTGGCAGTTAAGGGGTTAATGAGGGGAGAAATGTTGGCGGGTTTGGGTGGTGAATACCGCGATTTTAAAAAAAACCATTGGCACTGGGGGGGAACCTCAATGGCACTTAAGAGGTTAAACTCAATCCGTGCCTCAACCCGAATCCAATGAAGCCGATGTAGCAGAGCTGCAGAGGAAGTCAGACGATGTGCATTAAACCCCAATCTGGCTGCCAAATTCTGAAGCACCTGCTTACGTTGTACCTGGCATTTAGGTTGCCCTAGATAGATCCCATTGCAGTAGTCCAGTGATCCTGTTATGGTTGACGTGACCATCATAGTTTGACTGTCCGAAGGTAATAAAGGCAGGATCTTCCTCAGAATTTTAAGTTTCCCAAATCCTGCATTAAAGACAGCTGAAATCCGTGCTTCCTGCAAACCACTGGGTAAAAGCCTCACCCGAGGCTTTTTACAGACACACACACTGCTGGACAGGGGCTGAGCAAGTAGGGCCAGAATTGGGAATTCCAGAGACTTATAGGAGTTTGGAGACCAAACACCAGAATCTTCGTTTTATCTCAATTCAGCTTTAGCCAATTGATAGACCTCCACTTGCCCAATTGCCTATGTTGTCCAGGCAATTATGGAATTTGCTGAAGGGTTCATTGTGAGGGGAGTCCAGCCAAAACACTAATGGAGTGTCATTGGAATAGGTATAAAATAGGATTTTTTTTTTATTTTGATGTCCATGCTGCCCATGCCCTCTGCCAGGCACTGGCCCTCCTATCACTCATTTGGAGGCACAGTTCCCAGTGAAGGTGATGCGGGATTCACATCATGCCGGATCAGTTAGCAGGTAGGCATGAGCTTTGTATTGCATGTTGAGCATGCGTCATTCTTCCCTGTGTTTGCTGCATGTTGCAGTTTCCTTATATGTGCTTTGCATGCTACCATGCCAGGATTGTTTTTCAAATGGTATTCATGTCACTGTCTTCCTCCCTCGGTCAACTCAGCTATGCCCACACCTACTGTGTTGTAGTGCATGTCCTTGGCCATCTCCACTCCAGGCAGTGTACTCCTTGATGTGTTTTTCACTTGGCCTTCCCTCTCACTCTCACTCTCTCTCTGTTGTGCTACACTGCACTCATGGGCAGATCATAATCTATGTCATGTCACCCTCTTGCACCCTGTGGTCCTTCTGCTGTGGGGGGTCTCTGCATATTTATGTCAACCATTCATGTGTTGTCATGAATGTGCAGTTTCTTTCTGTTGTTACTATGCTTGTCTTTACATTTAGGGTATGTGTCTCCCGGTGGGTTGCATTGCATACAATGCAGGTGGGTACCCTGTTCAAGTAAGTGAAGGGCATTTGTAGACACTTCTGTGGTGTTTGGCTGGGAGTCTTGCACTGTGTGTGATCACTTTGGATTGACATGTCTTGGGGCACTGGTACTACTTCATAGGTGCATGTGTCACATGGTGTAGTTCTTGCCACATGTCTGGGCATGGTGTGGTTTCTATGGATTCATGGCACCACATGTTGCAGATTCCAAATTGTGGGTGTTTCAGCTGTGTGGGCCTTTTTTGAGTGGTTGTGAGTGCGTGCCAGAGCCAGCTGTTTGTGGCCTGTGACAGGTGTTGATGGTTGTGCCGCTGTGTGTTTCATTGCACGTTGCACATGTGTACTGAGTGAAAATTTGCTTCCCATGCAATGTGTGTGGGGTAATGGTTTGATGGCACATTTGGTCTCTCTTGCTCAGGGTTGCCCATTGATGTTGAGCAGCCCAAGGTACGATCCACAATGATGGGACCATTGATGCACTTTTTTGGGATCCTATGTTGTGAACAGGCACACTACGTTGTGCAGTATTGGTGTTTTCACATGTCTGTCTCATGCATGCTGCACCATGGTGTTTGCAACTTCAAGTTGACGGCAGCTGGGTGCATGGCGCTGATGCATTCAATTGAATGCCCAATTAAACCAATTGCATGCTGTCACAATGAAGTCTGCATTGACCTTGCACTTTTCCCTTACATCCTTCCTTTTGCTCGCATTTATCCTTGTTTGAAGTTTCACATTACTTTGTCATTTCTGCTTATGTCTTCCACAGCAGTTGCATCGCTGGCCAGCCTTCCAGTCTGACATTGGCCTCTGTGAAATGCTGCCTACAGTATGATCCTTCTTGGAGTGCAAGAGGTGAGTATTTGTGTACTGGTCTTCTTGTGCTTTGCATCATGGGCTCCCATGAGTGTGTTCACTGCACGCTCCCACTACTATGCTGGTGATGGCATGCCTTGTCATGTTATTGCTTGTCTTCCAGAGGGGTCGCTGCTTTTTTTGGGTCTCAATTATCTGCATTTCTGATATGTTCTCATTTTTATGCAGGATGTTGACTATGCATGTGGTTTGTATGTGCCATTGGCTTGAAAATGGGGCTTTGTGACATACACATTCAATGTATGGCATTCAGGTTGTCTGGCAGTGTGGGGGTTGTTTTTTGTCAGTGTGTGTGTTTTGTGTATTTGAATTGCATGCAGTGTGCAGGTGTTGCTGCACGTGTACTGGGACACATGTTGATGGTTGTCTTGTGAGTTGCTACTTGCATGTGTTGCATGTCACTGAGGGGGCATGTGTGGCTGTACTTTTTGGGTGCATTGATGGGTTGGCTGCACTCAGTTTGCATTTTTTCCTTGTCTGCGGATCCTTCCATCAGGGAATGATGGCTGTTTATTGGGATGAATTTTGACTGCTAGCACTGTTTACTGGGCATGGTTTAGGACCATACACTGATTACTCTTGTCAAAATTTCACTTTGTATACTTCTTTCAGGATTTGACCTATGGCCATGCCCTATGCAAGACTTACTATCAAAGACCATATGCATAAAACCTACCATACAATAGAGGTCATTTTATCTTATGTAGAATAGAAGTAGTAACAATCAAACACACGTAAACTAGGTTATGCTATTCCCCCTTATATAAATGACTTATATGAACTACTCAACATAATACATTTAATTAATATGTGACTAAAAAATAGAAAATGTGAAACAAATTGCCCTATTCCATGATAGAACTGATCTCTACAAAACGCTGTTTGCAGTGACAAAGATGAGCAGTGCAGTGAGATGTAAGATAAAACATAGCAAGTAACCAGGCACCGGCCTGCGGTGCTTGCCGGTACTGTACCTGTGGCAAGTCTATTGCCATAAGCACAGACACAGCCTACACATGCTGCAACCGTGGAAGGGCCTGATTCCATCCCATGTGGGTAAGGCATAGGGATGAGAAAAAGTGCCCTATATCACAGGGCGTGCCCTCTGAGCACCCACAGAGCAAGACCTGGAGCCATGGCCTGTGAGTCCTGCCTCAGGGATGTGGCCTCCATCCATGCCCCAGACACAGCTCTCAAGCCCGCTATCCCCGTTGGCTATCGTCTGAAGTTCATAGACTCTGCCCAATCTAAATGCAATTCCATTATCCTCTTTTCCTTAAGGCATGCACACAATGATGATGTGATGTGAGATGACATCAGACATGGCATTGAGGATATCTGTGATGTCATATTCTATGCCCTACGCGGCTTAATAAGTACTACATAATAGGGAACAAGTTACGGCCACGTTGCTAAGCATAGCAAGTGAATTTTGTTGAGTTCTAGGTTTTGCATTCCAACCATAAAGTTCCTTCAGCTGACTTTTTTTTGGGGTGAATTTTAAAGGTTTTTATTAATTGTATTTTATGTATATATGTGTGTATGGATTTTGTGTATTTTATGTTATTGGTGATTTTTAAGAGCACACATTTGGCCGGGCGGAGGGTCGAGAATATGATGAAGGGGGCGAGATGAGAGGAGGCGTGAGCTGCTGAGAGCCGCTCAGATTAGTTGTCAATAATAGCAATCCAGGAAATCCAAGGCCATGGTTTAAGAGACAGGCCGTGGCACAAAGCCTGCTGAAACAATAGGTCAACAAAGGGTGTGAACACCTTCGAGTTCTTTAGCGCAAACCGCTGTTTACAGTGCAATATCATAGAAAAACGTTGCCAGTAAACACTTCATAAACGCGGTTCAGTGGTTATATTTTGTCATGCGTCGTGTGAATGCCTCAGGTAACCCTTTTTCGAGCACACATGACTGAGAGACATTTCAGGCTAGTTTGATTCTGGAAGAGCAGCCCTGGTGGGAGGATTAGCAGGAGAGCGACAGGCAGTGGGAATCCGCGATTCCCTCTGGAAAAACATTCCTCTGGACGTTGACTGATCATTTGTGCCCTCGTGTGATGGGGTTGGCAATCTACAGAATCAACATTCAGATATGCCAAGATGGAAAATGATTGCAATTTTCCATCCGAAGACATGCTGTTCTCACCAAAAGGAAACTGTTTTTCTTTTTAGTTTGGTGGAGTAATGCCATCTGATTACTTATTTCTGAAATTAATTTTCAGAGGAGGTTTTGCACACAAAATAGATTGCCACCTTGTACAACGCATTCAAGTTTTCGCTATTTCACGGAAATCAACCAGTGTGTTTAAGAAAGTGTCCATGCTGCTCTAAAAAAGGTTTATTGGCTCTTGTATCTGTAAGTTCTCGTGGGAGTTATCATATTGAGATCAACGTGTTACCGCGAGATCCTCGGATTTTCTTGGGCTGGCAGTGCCTTAACTTTCACCTGCAAGTAAGTGTGCTTGCTTCAATACACAGTTTAAAAGGCTTCTTCCTGTTAAATTTCGTGTTTTCAGAAGCAGGCATAATTTTACGGACATTAACTCAAAATCAGGCGGCAGTGTACCAACATGATGCCATCTGTTTCAAACCGGTTGAATTCGATCTATTACCCTGTGCATATCTTTCATCCATTTTTTAAATATGGTGCGGTATTTCAGTATATGACTTCTGCCAGGGCAAAAATGCATCTGTTTGTAGTTTTGTCGAGATGTGCAAAACATAACATAACATTTATCGGTTGGGACTTTTTACAATGGGCCTCATTACGACCCTGGCGGAAATGGAAAAATGATGGCGGAAATGCAATACCGCCATCGAACACCGCTCGTTGCGATTATGACCCGTCACCGTAAAGTACGATGCCATTAGCGACACCGCAGTGAACGGCAACGATAACTGCACCAAGTACGCGCACGCGCGCCTTGCAAAACCGGAATCACCGCCATGGCGCAACGGTACGCGAATTCTGACCCTAGCGGACATGTACTGAACGCCATCAAGCACGTCGTAAAGTACCATTCCGCCATGGCGAGAAATACGGCATCGTGAACCAACCGTAAATGGCCCACTGAGTGCCTGTACTCCACTCCCTGGCCACATTGCACAACTCCTGGCAGGCGCAATGTACTCACACTATGCAACCAGTGAAATCTACAATTCACCCATGCATGCCAACGTAGAAATGCATGCAGGGGCTCAAAGCGCCCCGTGAGTGGGCATCCATGTACGGCATGTCACCATAGCCGTACTGATGCAGCACAGGCATGTGAAGGTACAATACATCAAAATGAAAATCAAGAACACATGACACAAAACAACAGTAGTCCCCCATCGCTTGCCACCAGCGCAAGGCAACATCCAAAACAGCATCCTGAGGGGGATTGCACCAGCCCTGTACTCTTGCCAGTAAACAAACCAACCATCAGCAGAAGCATGTACCACACAAGTTGGCAGAGTGACTGAGCAGCCAGGCTCATCCCAAGAGGGGCCGATGGGAGCTGCAGGGCACAGATGGCATGAATACAGAAGCTATTCCAATGGACATGACCCCAGTCCCCCTCCAACAAACGCACGCAAACACAGGCACCTGTGACCAGCCACATTCTGAACATCCCATCATTCCACCAATCGACCTGGCTGACAGGCACCAGTCGGCCAAAAGCCAATCCCCCGCCCCTGAACAGCACATCATGTAAACAGTCACAATGGCAGCCCCTATCCGTGACCATACTGTGCTACGTAGGCAAACGCGGCCAGTACTGTACCACACAACTCAACTCAGAAGGCGGAACACAATGCAGATCATCTCGCAATACATACCGCCACAAATCGAAAATCGCCACATCACCTGCAAAGAATAACGCAACACGACAAATATCGGAATACAATTTAAATGCACATCCAAATGACAAAGGCCCCACAGCAATTTGCAAAATAACACCAAAACATCCATCATCACCGAGGGCTGCATCTGCAATAATTGACCAGCTTCCACTTGTGTGACGCTCTGTACCATCATGGCACACAGGGCCTACATCAACGTTCCAAAAGGCAACATGGAAGCGGCAAGAACCGCAGGTCCGTCCCATGAGGCAGGCACTAGTCGAGCTGAAAGGCCGAAATGTTGCACCTAGCCACCAGTACAGCGTAAGGGCATGTGGCCCATTGGCGATCGTCCCATAAGATCGAAATGGTGCTCCACTGATTCACCCGAAGCTGCAGGTGTCGAGAGTAAAACCCATCTGGAGGAGTGGCGTAGAGATGGCATCTGCAATAGGGCAGGAGATACCTGTCACCCAAATGAAACACAAATTAACCGATTGCATTACGGGACTCATGATGCATTACAATCTTCATTCAACACACCAAATCCACACCCATATGCATGCTAGCCCACTCCAAAGGAATATACAGACCCCTAAATCAGTATCGATTCATAACGAAATCAATCGAGGTAAATACACCATTGGCAACGTCGGTTACTGTGCATGCGTCCGTCAAGATAGAACCCATGACATGGGATTAGTAACGTGCCTAGACACAAGTGTATGAAGGCGCGTCGAGACAGGGAGGATCCGACAAGGGCAGATAGACGTAAGTCCCACTATGGCAGCCTTGCATCACATAGCGCAGGGGAAGGGGAGTGATTCAAAAAACCCATGTACATGGCAGACCCTAAACGGAATCGTCTGTCCATGCATCCATTCATCATTCCCTCATCCCGCAATGAAAACGCATGAATATTCACTCACATAATATGTGAAACTTCCATCGCGTCTGTGCGTAATGCAGTCTGCAAAAACCACTGTGCTCCTGGCCGGATCTGTAGTGTTGTGAAGCAAGATGGATTTGGGAACGTCCTGCCTTATCGTCCACTACGCTATTGCGCATCCCATTCAATTCATATCATTCATTGCTTGCTCGTTATGGGCCATGTCCCAAGGACATTCTACAATAGAACGTTACATTTCCAGCCAGACCTGTGGGCGTATCCTCGCCGCTACTTCAAAACCAAAAATGCTGGCCTTCGAATTCCTCACTTGCAACATTACGTCGAAAAGGCTTCTGTGAACGCTTGCATTCACAATTACATCAATGTAGTGCGGCTGTGTGTCATAATGCTAACTGGCTGCAATCACAAATGGGACGCCACGCCCGTCGGTGAAGTACGTTACTGTGCTGCATGAGGGTCGGCCATCGATCGAGCCCTACATACCACTGACTCTTCACAGGTATGTAAGCGGCTGCAATCATAGCATGTGTAACAATGGGAGCATAGCATGAAAATCAGTCAAAGTACATCACACTGCCATCGGGATTTGATACATGATTCCAATCCCAAGATGCCATGCGGCCAAATGCAGCCTTACGTGCGGGACGTGCTCGGCCAGAAGGGATTGCATCTGCCACAGATTCATTCAATCAGCACAGGTGGAGGCCATACAGGCCGACAGCACATATATAGCAGACCCAAACCCCTCCCACAACCACTCCCACTCCAAAATGCTACCGGCAGGACTAGCGATGTTGGGCCTGGGGGACCAGATAGCACTGCAAGTGCTACAACTACAAGAAGACGACGAACAACAACAGGTACAACAACCGGGCGCACAGGGGAGACGGAGGAGAAGGAGGAGGAGGAGGGCAAGGCAGGGTCAGCAAGGCCCACAAGCACTGCCACTACCACCACGCAGGCAGCCCGCAATCCCACGCCTCCGAGCCGAACCGTTCAACCTCACTGCTGAGCAGATCCACACCCTCTACCGTTTGGACCGGGACACCATAATCGCCATTGTGGACATGACACATGCTGACCTCGTGAGCATGATAGATAGCCCAACCGCCATCCCACCCCTACTGAAGGTGGTGTCTGCACTCCACTTCCTGGCCACAGGCACCTACCAGCACACAGTGGGACAGTTGCATGGCATTTCACAGCCACTGTTCTCACGGACACTCTTCCAAGTGCACGATGCCCTCCTGAAGCACGCCGACGACCACATCACACTACCACGCACGTACCAGGAGATTACCAACGCAAAAGTGGGATTCCATGCACTTGGCGGCATCCCGGGTTGCATTGGTGCCATCGACTGCACCCATGTTGAATTGGTTGTCCCACATGCCATGGAGGTCCAGTACCGCAACCGGAAACAATTTCATTCAATCAATGTGCAAATGGTGTGTGACTCCAACAAGATCTTTACGCATTGTTGTGCCAGATTTCCAGGATCTACCCATGATTCTATGGTCCTGAGGAACACAAGAATACCACGCTACATGGAGCGACACGCAGGGCACAGATCCTGGCTACTCGGTGAGTCTCATTCCATGCATGACATCGTGGCCCATTTGATGCGTCAATGACCTTGCAGGAGGGGGGGGGGGGCTACTTAGCACTATCATTCCACTGACACCCTTTATTCGTCTCATACAGGTGATGCCGGGTATCCACTGAAGAGATGGCTCCTTACACCAATCCGGAACCCACAGAACGAGCATGAGGAGGACTACAACCATGCCCACTCACGTACCCGTGTGGTCATTGAACAGGCATTCGGCCTACTGAAGGCTCGTTTCCGCAGTCTCAGCAGGTCTGGCGGGGCACTCATGTACAGCCATGAGAAGGTTTCTAAGATGGTCATGGCATGTGTCATGCTGCACAACATGTGCATACGTAGGAATGTGCCCATGCCCCCTGACGCTGTACTGCATGCACCTGAAGATGATGATGATGATGAGGGTGGGGATGTGGAGGCACCTCAAGGAGTCCATGAGGCACAGGATGCACGTGCAATCCGACAGAGCATCATAGATGCATGCTTCTAGCAACCACGCATGGTGCCTATTACACGGAAAGGGGACCTGTGGCACTGTGTGTGTGTAGTACAGGCACATTGTGGACTGTACGCCTATGAAGGCCTCGTACGCAAATATCAATGTCCACACATGTCATTGGATGATAATGAGGTGCTGTATTGTTAATGTGATTTGATTTATACACCCTATGGACCCGCCACCCAGTGAAGCCCAACACACCCCCTCCACCCTACTACCTCCCCCCCCCAACACCAGTGTCCAAATATGCATGCTGTCCGTGGGTAGACGCTATTGCAAGCCCCCTCTACGGGTATCAGGGGCACCCCTGCCCGTGGAGCGCAGGTTCCTGCCAGATCTGCGTTGGGGGCTGCCCTGGACGGAACTTGCCACGGATGATGTCTCTGCCTGCTCGCGTCCATGCATGTCTCTGAGGGTTTGTGAGAGCTCCGAGAGCACACGGCGCACAGCAGCAAGTTCAGCACAAACGTCTTTGGACGTCGCATGCAGTTCCCCCCTCAGGCTCTCGGTGCTTTTCTCCATTTGTGCTCTCAGGCTCTCGGTGCTTCTCTCCATTTCTCCCCTGAGGCTCTCACTACTTTTCTCTATTTGTGCCCTGAGTGTCTTGGTGGATGTTTCCATGGCTGCCCTGGAACCCCCGCATTCATTTGCATGGTCCTTGAGTAGCGTGGACACTTCCTGCTGTTGCTCGATCAGCAGGTCGAGGGACTGTTGCCTCTGCTGGGCCATGGACATTTGCGGTGGTGTGACAGGGGGGCTGCTCAACACATGTTGCCTTGGCACAGGACTTGTGGGGGTTGGCCAGTCGTCGTCTTCAGGGTGCCCCTGCGTGGTTTCGTCATGGTGTAGGGGATGGAACATGCAGGGGGATTGGGAAAGGTCATGGATGGTACCTACGTCGCCAGCACTGTTTTCCGTGTCGGAGCATGCTGGCATGACAGCTGTGTCACCTATGGTGCTGCTACCACCAGAGGCAGTGCCATCAGATACGTTCTTTGGGGGGACCTGTGGTGCTGGGGTTGTGGACTTGCTGGCTGCTGGGGTGCCTGTTGCAGTCCCCTCCAGTGTGCTGCCACTTGATTCCTGCTGCTGCCGTGTCTTGATCCTTGCACCTGAGGTGGAGGCTCTTGGGACGTTGGTCCTGGCCCTCTTTGCAGGCGTGCTGGTAGGGGTGTCCTGCAGCTCGTCGTTGGTATCGGACCCTGTGGTGGAGTAAAGAGGGGCGAGCGTTAGTTATGGGTCTGTCGGATTTGGAATGGCAACGTATCAAATGCATTGGGGTGGTACATGAGGCTGATTTGGGACTGGGCCTTGGAGGTGGTCTCATTTTCGTGTGGATTGAGGATGCATTCATTTGGCTGCCTGCAGTTAGGGGGTGCATGCTGCACATGTAGGGGTTGTTTATGGCATCTTGATTGATTTGTTTATTCATTCTGACTTTTAGAGGGCGCTGTCAGGGCAAAGTATGTATTGCACTATGGGGTCACATGGTACTGCACATGTTCGTGTTTTGTGGATTTCGCATTGTTTCTCTTGGCCAACCTACCTGATTCTCCGGATGTCGGCACTCCTTTCTCCATCCCTCCGACTCCCTCTATGCTCTCCATTCCTATGGTGGAGGCGCAGATATCCTCCCAGGGGGTCAACTTGATGGGCGACTCTGAACCCCCCCCGGTAGCTGTGGCGATGTTCCTGTTCGCAGAAAGTATGCTGCGTACGCGGATCCGCAGGTCGTCCCACCGCTTGCGACATTGCTGTGGCGTGCGGGGTGTTGTCCCCACCGCACTTACGCGCTGTGCCACCAGGGCCCATATGGCCTTCTTGTTGGCAAGGGCCGTCCTGGTCATTTGACTGGAGAAGACGACGGCGGCATTTTCCTGGAGGGTCTCGGTGAGCACGGTCAGTTCCTCTCGGGAGAAGTGTACCTGCCGCTTGCGATCACACGCTTTCTTGGCTACCTTTCCCATATTTATTTTTTTTACTGGGGTTGCTAACGGGTTGGGATGTGTGTCAGGGTCGGATTTTTAATGGTTGTGTTGGGATTCGGATTTTATAGTTGTGCGGCGTGCTGTTTCCCGTTCCGGCCACATGCTTTTACTTCCGTTTCCGTATATTTACGGTGCCCGTAATTTGCGGTGCCCGCTCGTTACGGTGACCGCTCATTACGGTGACCGCTAAGATGGGTGGCGGTATTGCACCTGGTGCAGCGTACGGCGGCGGTAAGGGCCGTTTTGGGGTCATTTCCGCCATCGCAGCCTTTCGGATTCCGCCATGGCGTAATGCTCGTGCCCGATGGGTCGTAATTAGCCGCACTTTGCTCCTTCGTGCAATGGCGGAAACGCTATTTACGCTGTTGCGGTCCGGTCAGTCACTTTCCGCCAGGGTCGTAATGAGGCCCAATGTCATAATACCAGGCCCTTTAGACGCGAGTTGATTAATGAGAGAGCTTAACCATAGGTCTTTGGTTGAAATGTTTTTCGTGTTCTACCAGTTACATTTGGAAGGGCGTTCTGTAAAATGTTTTAAAAAAACGAAAGGTTTTAAAACTCAAACGTGTGCCACGCACCAACCCATCATATTTGCATAGTTTGACAGACACGGTGCCCAGGGTCGGACTGGGGCATAACATTGTCTTGGGAACCAATGAGAAAGTGGCCTACAGTGGCAAATGCAATTCATTGCTTTTGTGACAGACTGAGTAGTACCCAGGGTGGAGGACTTTTATAAAATGTGATGCAAATCGTAAATTTCAAAGAATATTTATTCAGTAATACTGGACAAAACGACTAGCTGCATGGTGAAGTACCTTACCAAACTGGCACCTGTGGGTCAAAAAAGTGTCCCACTTTTACCCAAAAACGTGGCCCACACTACCATTTTTTATTTTTTGGTTCGGGCATTGCCCTATTGCCCTATAGGCGAGTCTGAGCCTGACGGTGTCTCATTTAGAGTTTGCATAGTAAGCATGTGTAAACAGCTGAAAAATGTTAATACTTAAGCAATATGGCCCGAGCGGCGGGGGCATTACCGACTCAGGTAATGCCCCGGGGCCCATAGTTATAGGCCCCGAGCGAAGCAAGGGCCTTAACAAAGGCCCCGGCCCATTACCAGAGTCGGTAATGCCCCCGCCGCAAGGGGCATATAGCTATTAGTACCTCGGCCCGCAAAAACTGCGTGACCGGGGCACTAAAAGCTTTTCGGGAAGAAAAAAAAAAGACTTCAAAGAAAATGGCCACCATGGAAAGGGAAAACGGAGTCTGTTTTCCCTTTCCATGGTGGCCATCGGGAGCGGACGCGCTGGAAACAGAAGCGTTTCCAGCACGTCCGCTCCTGAAAAATAAGTAGGTAAGTGGGGTTGGGAGGGCGGAAGGGAGGGGAAAGGGAAAAAAAAAGAAGAAAAAAAAACGTACCTGGGTCCCTTGCGGGGGACGATGGAAGTCTTCAGCCGTGTGGAGGCTCGGAGCGGGGATGGCCCCTCTCTGAGTCTTCACACGGCTGGAGGCTTTCATCGTACCCCGCCGGGGACCAAGGCATAGATGCTAAGTGAGGTGGGGAGGGCAGGGAGGTGGGAGGAGGGAGGGAAGGAAAAAAAAAACCTCACCTCTGTCCCCGGCGGGGGGGGAAGGTAGCCTCTCAGCCTTGGGGAGGCTCGGAGCGGGGATGGCCCTGCTTCGCGCCTCCTCATTGGCGGAGGGGCTGCCCCGCCCCCCACCGGGGACAAAGGCCGTGGAATCCCGACAGAGGGATTCCCGGCATGGTAAAGACTCGGCGAGGGCCAATCAGAATGGCTCTTTCATTCTGATTGCGCCCTCGCTGGGTACTAATATCGCTAAAACTGGTTAGATAAATAGACTCGACTGAACAAGAGATCTCTTCACGCATAGCAGAAAGATTGGAATGAGTGGGGAAAATGCCGAAAGCCATTGTCACTGAGTGGCCACACGCGGAAATACGTGAAAAATGGCCGAACGAAATGCAGAAATAAATCAGAAACTCTGTACGGTCCGGTCCCATGAGCACTTAAGGAAATCCCAGTTCCCTTATTCGGTATTCACCACCAGACACGAACTAGGAAGTAATGCACTGGCAACTGAGAAACGCATGCAGAAGTGGGGGACATGACAATCCTGTACTTTCATTTCACCATGAATTGAATTGTGTGAGTTTTGCTCTTGCGTCACTTGACATTCACCACACTGGAATTGTGTTTACTTGGTAACTTTGAGTCATCTGATAACCAAACCAAAACCTCACTCTCAGAGAGGTACTTCTGCAAGCGGAATCGTGAATCACTACTGATAAACATGACACCCCTCCCTACCACCCCACAAAAGGCAACTATTATGTGAAAGAGAAGAGTCACTTAAATTCTTACATTGTCCCGTGGTAGAAGTTGTGGCACAGCCTCAAAGGACTCCTGAGGGCAGTGTTGTGCAAATACTGCAAAGATTCGCTAGAGCCAGTGTAAATCACCCGAGCCAGATCATTTATGCACACCTGGGAGGAAAAGGCCCTGAAACTACTTCAAACGGCATGAGTGCAGAGCTGCAGTAGGAGCCAAGACTGTAGGCACTGACGGCAAGCAACTAGTGACAAACAAAAGCGATCAGGAGGGAAGTGGCGTGCTGCCTGGTTAGGCTACATTAATTGTCAACCGAGCAACATATCACACAAACTAAGTCAAGGACTGGGGTTTATTCCTTATGAGGTCGATCACACCTTCAATAAGTTAAATGGGGGTCACTACTGATTATTTTAAATAGAGACATATCCTAATTATTTTGCCTTAGCAAAAAATCCAGTAGGGCACAGTATCTGCAAAATTAAAAACATCTTTATTTCTTAACTAAACAATTTTTTAAATGGGGGACAATTTGTTATTTTACATATGATAAAGGATCTCTTCTCTGCATGGTGAGGTTATCTTGATTATTAAGCAAGTCACGTATAACAACTGTTGCACGTCTTCCTTCTCTCCAACTTGGCTCTCTACTGTTCTCTCCTTCTCCCTTCAATTCTCTATTCTACATTCTATCTTTCAAATAACAACATTCCACGTAAACATTCTACTCAAGGTGTTTCATGTCGTAAAGTACTACTAACATATAGCATCCATCCTTTCTCTTCTCATTAAACTGAAGGCAAACATAATGAGAACTTAAACATATGGTACACAATAAAAGAATAATTGGAATAAAAGATACATATCCTTGCACTCAAGTAAATGATCACTAGGCTAACTTTCCTATTTGAGCTATAAATACATTAGAGCGTACAAAGCTTTAATTTTTTCACTTAACTTCACCACTCTCTCTTTGTTCCAAACCTCACCTTCATTCACTCTCACAACATTTAGATATTCTTGAGTATCTTCACACGTGACTACTTGGACTCACACTTTCTCCCTCCTCTTGGTAACTTTATTTGACACTTTCTCCAGGGAGTAAAACTTCATACAAATTTGAGATCATGTCTCTCCTTGTATGCCTCTTCCCTCTTAATTATTTTGTGTCTGATGTCTCCAAAGTTACATGTAACCATCTTAGATCTACCTAACCACCCCGGTGACAACCATGTATTTGGTTTGCAACCTATCAAAACCTAAAACAGTAAGACACCAGTGGCTCCATGAGGACTAACCCTATATTGAAATACTCTCTGCATGAAAGCTCTCTGCCAAATTTTATTGCTAATGACAGTCATCCGTATCCCATTTATGAATGTTCTATTTAACCTCTCTATACATGCATTGCTCTGGGGATGATTTAACAAGGTTCTGCAATGTGTAAAACGCACAACCTTTAACCAATTTTAAAACTCTCCTGAGACAAATTGCGGTCCATTGTAAATTAGAAGGAAAACCTTTTCTCCAAAACACACTTTCTAGGAATCTTGCTATGCTATTGGATGTGGTATCTCTAACAGTCTCCTTCTCCCATTTTTTCATCTGGAGTTCACCACTCTTATCATTAACTTTCTGCCAGTTATCCTTTACATGTTTTTTCACCTGCTGATCAATTTCATCCTCCTGAAAGTATTTGTCCCAAAGATCTTCCCTGAGACATTCCTCAACTACAAATATATTGTTAATGTGACCTTCCAAATGTAATGTATCTGTGTTTTGTCCAAACACAACAGGAATCCTGGATAAACCATCTGCCACTGCATTTGTTTTGCCTGACACATGTTCCACCACCACTTGTCAATCCTCCTTGGCACGACACCCAAACCTGTGTAATTGAAGATTCCTACCAAAGGCTTGTGATCAGTCCTTACAACAAAAGCTTTGCCATACAGATAAACATTGAAGTTCAAAATACCCCACATAGTAGCTAACACTTCTTGCCCGATGATAGAATACTGTGTCTTAATATCTTTAGGTGCTATTGATGCAAATCCTACTGTGTCCCCCCCTCATTCCTTCTTCTTTCATTGACAAAGCATCTAACTCATATTCACTGGCATAAAAGCACAACACAGTCTTCAAAACATCTCGATACCACCTTAAAATTGGTGTATTTATTATCTCCTCCCTCACTCTCTTGAGTTCCAATTCACACTCATTCAACCCATCAAATTGCACTCCATTCTAGTGAGTCTTTGTCAGATTCTTGGTTTTGCTAGACAAACCCGTGACAAACTAGGCATAATATTCTATCAGTCCTAAAAAGAGGCTACCTCCATTTTGCTCTTCTGTGTGGTCATTTCTGTTATGAACTTGACAGCACTTACTTTTGGTCTCTCCTCTTCCTCAGATAGATTATATTCCAAACATTTAGCCTCTAACATCCTGAATCTATTTTCTTCGAGTGCCAAAGTGAGTACAGACTCTAATAACTTCTCCTCTAACTCTACTAACACCTCTCGCAAACAGGAATCATGCTCTATTTCATCACATCCCCAAATGTGTATATCATCCTGATAATACCTGACCCCTTTAACCCCTCCTAATATTTTATGCATAACCTTTTGAAATACACTTGCTGCTGAAACTAACCCAAACAGCATCCTCACACACTTGAACATCCCAACATGTTTTATGAATAGGGTCGCATCAGAGGACTCTGGATGTAACTTGATTTGATGATAAACTGACCTAAGATCAAAAAGCAGAAACAAGAAACAGTTTCACCTCTGTTAAGTCAGTAATATGTTAATCTATCTAAGGCAGAGGAAATCTCTCTGCCACATTACTATTGATGTCTCTCACATCTATGCAAATCCTGACTGCTTGATTAGACTTTCTTATTTTAACAATGGCACTAACCCATTCAGATGCATCCATTTTCCCAATCTCCTTTCTGAGAGCCAAAGGTGCTGTTCTCAATTTACCCAGCACAGGAATTGATCCCCTTTTGAGTTTGATTTTATGAATGAAACCTTTTAAACAGCTAACATTGATTTTGAAAACACTCAGAACCCACTTTTGTACTTTTTGTTCTCCCACATTAGACACTGTAAGAACCTCTCCATCATTTTTTGTATAGACCTGCTGTTCAGCATTGGAATCAAGTGTTATTCCTAAAATGGTTTAACAATACATGACAGTAGGTTGCCTCCAACACTAGTCACAAAAGCCCTGCCAGTGGTGCTTTTCGCTTCAAATCCAATTTTGGCTTGTATCATTCCTATTATCTCAATAGATTTTTCCCTCAGATATCAAGCCCTGCACCGAGGTGATACACCACCAACCTAAAATCCCTAAAATCCCTGAGGCTCTGCCTGGAACAGACCTGGAGAACCAATTCTACTGCTCAAAATAAAACCTTCTTAGCAAGACTAACAAAGGCCTACAGATCGGAAATCATAAAAAACAAAAAAAGCATTCTATGGGAACATAATCTTGAACTTTCGCAACCCAAACAAGGAACTGCATAGAATCATCACTGAATTCAAATTGCCAGGTTGCTCAGCCCTCCTCCACCCCACTTGCAACCCCTATGCGATAAATTATGAGAACATTTTCACATCATCGCTATCGTCAGACTTTCTGCCATCATCTCTCAAATAGAAATAATACCCCCACCCATTCCCCGGCCATCTCCCATTGTCCGTCCAGATTCCTTCCAAATGCAAACCATCACCTCTTCCTCTTCGATCTCACACAAGGAGTTCCTGATGCTCCTAGCACAAAGCCGCCTGTCAGGATCCCCTGAGGACCCTTGCCGCCCACTCTCCTCAAAAGCATCCTAACCTCAACCTGTGCAGGCAGTATTGCACAGTCAATCCTGGACCACTCCCTATCATTGGGAATATTCTGGCAGTCTTAAAAACATCCTAAAGCAAACTCTGCCCTATAAAACCTACCCTCGACCCACTCCTTCCCCAGAAATACTGGCCCATTTCCAACGCACATAAGCAACTCAGCCATTTCGCTGAAGCCAACAACCTCCTTGAACCTGTCTAATCTGACTTCAGAACCCTCTGAGGAATAAAGTTCTCCCTAGTGTCCATTTGGAATTACCTAAAAGGAACAGTGGACGCTGAAGGATGCACTGTACTCATTCTCCTTGACCTCTCTGCCATGTTCGATTCCATTGACCACACCATTCTCATAGAAAGGTCACACTTTTTATGAATCAAATATACTGCCCTTAATTGCATCTCCTCCTTCATCTCTAATGGCTCACAAATCATGCTCCTACACACCTTCACCTTTGCATCCTGCCCTGTACCAATAGGGGTCCCACAGGGAGCATCCCTATCTCCCCTCCTCTTCAATATCTATTTGAGCCTACTGCCCGCACTCATCCACTCCTACAATCTCACCTGCTACAACTATGCAGACGATAACCAGATCAACCAAAAAATCCAGCAATCACTGGCTCCACCAGCCCGGATCTGTCATTTTGCCTCTTGGATATTGACCACTGGTTGATGACCAACCACCTCATCCTCAACCCTGGGAAATCAGAAATCCTAGTCTGCAGGAAAACTGTGCTCCTTAGCCAACCTATCCCCTGGCCTCACTGTATAGGCCCCCTCACCAGCAACTTCCACTTCAGTGAAAAACCTGGATGCATGCTGGAATGCAGATGTATCCCTCTCCCAGCACATCAATATCCAGAACCTGCTTCTTCTACCAATGCATCCTCAAGCATATCTTCCCATACCTTATATATCCTCACCGATTCTCTGTCATCATCTCCATCATCCTCTCCCACTTAGACTATGAAAACTGCCTTTATCTAGGCCCACTGGTGTTCCAGTTTAGGAAAATGCAAAGAATACAAAACGCTGCAGCGCAGCACGCCTGCTCATTGGCCTCCCCCCCAGAGAACACATCAACCCTACACTAAGAGTCCTCCACTGGCTCCCTATTGGTTGATGAACTGCCTTTAAAGCCAAGTGAATCACTCACTGTGCCATCCACAACAGTTGCCGGAATTCCTCCAAGGCAAACTCACTCACTTACACCCCTTCAGGACAGCCAGATCCGACACAGCGTCCCGCCTAGTTGTCCTTCATTACAACTGCATCAGACTGGGCAGATCCACCTTCTCCCTCCAAGCTCTGACCATAAGGATCTCTCTGCCCGCAACATATGCAACATTCAAAATCACCTGGTATTTAGAAAGGCCTTTAAAACCTGTCTCTTTCCTTCATCCTCTTGAATCTTCTTGCACTCTATGCTGTGATTGACCCAGGCACATAAGCACTGGCTCAAATCCAACAACACACCTATCCCCCCAATCCACAGCACATGCCGGCAGCGTTCCCCAAACCCATACGTTCATATATCACTCACGCATCCCTCTGTGCCCCCTCCCATTGCTCAGGCTATCAATCTAGGGAGTTCTCAGCTGGCAAGACCAGCCAATTGCATTGGACCTTGGAAAAGCGCATCATAGATGAACTCCACCTGAACTCCCATTCTCTGTCCAACCTGCCTACCGATGCAAACCAATGCCTCTTTCTCTTTGATCTCACACCAGGAGTTCCTCTTGCTCCTAGCACAAAGACTTTCTGCCATCATTTCTAAAATACAAATAATATGCCCTCCCATCTCCCATTGTCCATCCAGACTCCTTCCCAATGAAAACCATTGCCTCTTCCTCTTTGATCTCACAGCAGGAGTTCCTGACGCTAATAGCACAAAGCCACCTGTCAGGATCCCCTGAGGACCCTTGCCATCCACTCTCCTCAAAAGCATCCTAACCTAAACCTGTGCAGGCAGTATGGCACGGTCAATCCTGAACTACTCCCTAACATCGGGAATGTTCAGGAAGTCTTAAAAACCTCCTAAAGCTAACCCCATCCTATAAAACCTACCCTCGATCCACTCCTTCCCCAGAACTACCAGCCAATTTCCAACACCCACTTCATGGCCAAACACATGGCCCGCACAGCATACAAGCAATTCAGCCACTTCACTGAAGCCAACAACCTCCTTGACCCTGTGTAATCTGACTTCAGAACCCTCTGAGGAATAAAGTTCTCCCTAGTGTCCATTTGGAATTACCTCAAAAGAACAGTGGACGCTGAAGGATGTGCTGTACTCATTCTCCTTTACCTCTGAACCACGCTCGATTCCATTGACCACACCATTCTCCTAGACAGGCTAAACTTTTTATTAATCAAATATACTGCCCTCAATTGCATCTCCTCCTTCATCTCTAATCACTCGCAAATCATGCTCCTCCACGCCTTCACCTCTGCATACTGCCCACTACCGAAAGGGGCCCCACAGGGAGCATCCCTATCTCCCCTCCTCTTCAATATCTATTTGAACCTACTGCCCACACTCATCATTCCTACAATCTCACCTGCTACAACTATGCAGACGATACCCAGATCAACCTTAAAATCCACCAATCACTGGGCTCCACCCTACCAGATCTGTCATCATGCCTCTTGGATATTGACTACTGGATGATGACCAACCACCTCATCCTCAACCTTGGGAAATCAGAAATGCTAGTCAGCAGGAAAACCGTGCTCCTTCCCCAACCTATCCCCTGGCCTCACTCTATAGGCCCCCTCACCAGCAACTTCCACTTCAGTGAAAAACCTTGGATGCATGCTGGAATGCATAAGTATCCCTCTTCCCATACCTCATATATCCTCACTGATTCTCTGTCATCATCTCCATCATCCTCTCCCGCTTAGACTATGCAAACTGCCTTTATCTAGGCCCAATGGTGTTCCAGCTTCAGAAAATGCAAAGAATACAAAATGCTGCAGCACGCCTGCTCATTGCCCCACCCCCCCCAAGAACACATCAACCCTACACTAAGAGTCCTTCATGGGCTCCCTATTGGTCCATGTACTGCCTTTAAAGCCAAGTAAATTACTCACTGTGCCACCCACAACAGTGGCTGAAATTCCTCCAAGGCAAACTCACTCACTAACACCCCTTCAGGACACTCAGATCCGGCACAGCGTCCCTCCTAGTTGTCCCTCATTACAACTGCATCAGAGTGGGCAGATCCTCCTTCTCCATCCAAGCTCTGACGATCAGGAACGCTCTGGCCGCAACATCTGCAACATTAAAAATTACCTGACATTTAGAAAGGCCCTTAAAACCTGTCTCTTTCCTTCCTCCTCTTGAATCTTCTAGCATTCTTTGATGTGATTGACCCGTGCACATAAGCACTGGCCCAAACCTGACAACACACCTATCCCCCCAACCCACAGCAGATGCCGGCAGCAATCCCCAACCCCAGACATACATCACTCACGCACTCCTCTTGGCCCACTCCCATTGCTCAGGCTATCAAGCTAGGGAGTTCTCAGCTGGCAAGACCAGCCATTCACATTGGACCTTGGAAAAGCGACATCGTAGATAAACTCCATCTGAGCACTCTCTCCACCCCACACACTCTACCTCTTCTCTCTTTACCCCCAACCACCCCCCACTCTCTATACCACCACCCACCCTACCCTACTCTCTCTAACCTGCCCCCTCCCACCCTACCTCTACTCTCTACCACCAACCTCCTACCCTACTTCCACTCCCTCTACCCCTATCCACCCACCTAACACCACTATCTCTGCCCTGATCCACCCTTCCTCCACTCTCGCTACTGCCAACCAACCACCCTACTTCCACTCTATCTACCCCCACCCACTGTACCTCATCTCCTTCTACCCAAAGCCACCCACCCTATCCTAACTCTAACCCCACCTACTCTCTCTACCTCTAAACACCCCTCAACTCTCTCTACCTCTAAACACCCACCACTTTCTCCACCCCCTGAAACCCACCCACCCACACTACATCTACTCTCGCTACACACACCAACCCATCATATCTCAAGTCTTTATACTCCCACTCTACCACTCCAGCACTTCTCTATGTACCCCCACACACACAACTTGACAACACTCTCTCTACCCCTACCAACCAACCCTATAACCACTCTCTATCCCTATGCAACCACCCTAACTCAATTCTCTCTAATCCACCCACCCACCATACCCCTACTCTATTTACCACCACTTACCAAGCCTACCCCTACTCTATTTACCCCACCCTACTATGCTACCTCCACTCTCTCTACCCCTACTCATTCACACTACCCCCCCACTCTCTGTTTCCCCAACACCCACCATACCGCCACCTACCCACCCTAACCCCCACTCAACCACCCTAACCCCCACTCTCTCTACCACCATCCACCCTACCCTCACTCTCTCAAACCCCTACTCTCACTCTCTCAACTGCCACCCACACTACCTCTACTCTCTCTATCCCACACCCACCAACCCTACCCCCACTCTCTACTCCCAACCTCCTACCCTACCTCCATGCCCTCTACCCCTATGCATGCACCATAGCACCATTGTCTCTACCAAACCCACCCTACCTCTACTCTCTCTACCCCCACCTGCCCTACTCCTACTCACTTTATCCACACACACCAAGCCTACCTCCATTTTCTCTATCCCTTCCCACCCACCCTACCTTTAGCTTCTCAACCCTCACCCACCCACCCTATCTCCAGTCTCTCTACCCTGACCCGCACACGCTTTCTCTATCCCCACTCACCCACCCACACTCTACTGCTCTACCCCCACCCATCTACCCACCAACCCTACCTCCACTCTCTCTAGCCCCATCCACCCTACCCCCACTTTATCTACCCCACCCACCCTACCATCTCTCTCTCTAGCCATAGGGTCTTTCTCAAGGCAAGTAAAAATTGCTGAGTAGCTACTATAGTAGCAGATCACTGCCCAGGGACGCAGATAGAGCACACAGGGCCCATTAGGAGCCAGGACTGCCGCAAGGACAGTCCCAAATACAACAGAACCCCACTGAGGGCACTCAGCAATTTTTACTTGCCTTGAGAAAGACCCTATGGGTCGAAACACGTGTCGGCTGACCAAACTTGCACACCAAGTTTCTAACAGTGTTTCTCAAAACACAAAATATATCTATGGAAAGAACCACTCAAGAAAATTATCGAAAATAAACTAATCATTTCGTACTAACCAGAGTGTTATGAATATCTTTTTCAGATCTTATAAACAAGATAGCCGGGAGCAAAAAACCTCTTTTCTTATCGTTACATAACCCAACTCTCTCTTTTCCCCAACACCCACCATACCTCCACCGACGCTTTCCCCCACTGTATGTACCCACCCACCTTACCCTGACCCACCTATCCTACCCTCACTCTCTATACCCCCACCCACCTTACCCCTACTCTATCTACCTCACACCCACCCACCCTACTCCCACTCTCTACCCCCAACCTGAAACCCTTCCTACATGCCCACTACCCCTATCCACACAGCCTACCACCACTGTCTCTACCCCATCCACCCTAACTCTACTCTCTCAACCGCCACCCACCCACCCTACTCCTAAATTCAATTGCATTTATATGCATCTACTTCATTTATTGTATGCAGGTTTCTCAGATTGAAGATTTACTTGGTTGTACTTGTCTACTGGTGTGCAGCCACCTACATTTTCTTTCTTGTGGACTTTCCTTAATGAATGTGAACATTCAAATAATGCAGGTCATGGAACATTCTGCATATCATTTTTTTATTCAAAATTAATATTTTTCCTTCTAGGATGTCAAACTATCCCACCTGTTTTTCCGTTAGAATTTCAGCCCCAAACAGAATAGAGGGCACAAGTGACTTCAAGTAGACCTCTAAAATGCCCTCTACAGAGCCACCGTCAACTCTGTTTATGTACCCCTTTACTGCTTGCCATCTACTGATTGCTTTCATTGTTATATACATCTTCTACTTTGTATGGCTTGGGTCACCGTAAAAAGGCAGTCCCAAGTATAAGTAGTTATCCACTACTTCCAACTTTACACCACCAATATGCTATCTATACATATCTATCCAGAATGTCCTTTCCCTGCAGTTGTAAAACCTTGGATTTACTCAGGACAATCCTTAGTTGAGATACACAAAAAGTCACTAAATCAGAAGGCTTCTAAAAAATATTTGAAATAATAATAAGTCACCTAGGCTTTTGTGGGTATCCTGCCCACAATATTGGATTTTGTAATCCTTAGTTGATTCTCCTTCGCGTATTGGGGCAGTGCGTCCTTGGATCGCTGCAGCCCACCGGAGTGTGGTCCAGCAGCACTGTATCATCTTCATAGGTGATCCATGGCACCGTCATCGCACCAATTCACAGATGGAAACTGCCACACCCAATCAGCGCCTCAGCCAGATCTGCCACAAAGAGGATAAAAGAAGAGGGGTGCCAAAATGCACCCCTGCTTCAGTACTCTATTTGCAGTTATGGGTGCAGTAACTGCACCTTTTTGGGACAGTCTAACACAAACTGTGGTATCAGTGTAGAGTATTTTAATAAAGCACAAGTGTTGATTGATACCCCAGCCTTCGTGTTTGGTTCTCAAAGTTGATTTTACAACACAGTCGAAGGCTGCTGTATAGTCAACAAAACACAAGTAAAGTGCCCCGATCAAACCTCCAAGACATCAGCTGCCAGCAGATGGAGTGCCCAAATAGCCTGAGAGCTGGTAGAGCAGGCCATTCTAAATGATATGATATGATATGATAAGGCATTTGTAACGCGCCTATACACAAGTGTTTCAAGGCGCGACGAGGCAGGGGGGGGAACAAGGGGAGACAGACAACGATCTTACTAGGCCAGGTGTCATTCAGATCGCGCAAGTGCAAGGGTAGAGGGGAAGGGAAAAGTGCATGGGGGAAAGGGAGAGGGGAAAGTGCAGTACAGGGTTATAAGCATACAGCATACAGGATAAATAACAAGGGCCAGCTGGTGGCAAGTGCGAGGTAAGTGCAGACAAGTGCTGGGAAGGGGGGCTGTACACAGTCCCGTAGTGCAGGGGTTGCCGTGGAGGCAGTGCAGGGGAGAGTGGCTGGGCCGAGAACGGTGAATGGCCCAGTTGCAGATTCAGTGCAGTTTCAGTAGTATTAGCAGGGGAGAGGGGGAGAGAAAGCGGAGGCAAAGAGGAAGGTTTTGAGGTGCTTCCGGAACCGGAGGTGGTTCTCCTCAAGTTTCAGGGAGGTAGGAAGGCTGTTCCAGAGGGAGGCCCCTGCAGTGGAAAGAGATCTGCCCCCAACTCGTTGTTTGGAGAAGCGGCTGACCCTGAGGGAGTTGGAGGCGGATGAGCGAAGAGCTCGAGAAGGAAGATATTTAGGAAGAGAGAGTTGAAGGTATTTTGGCCCAAGGCCCCAGACGGCCTTGTGGACAATGCAGAGGGTTTTGAACTTGATCCTCGCAGTCACTGGGAGCCAGTGTAGTGATTTCAGTCCTGGAGAGATACGGTCCCTGGGCTTGAGGCCAAGGACAAGTCTTGCAGTCCTGTTCTGGATGAGTTGCAAAGGGCGGAGAGTAGAGGCGGGCAGATTAAGTGAGGCTGTTACAGTAGTCCAGCTTAGAGAGAACCAGGGCTCTAGAGACAGTGAGCTGCAGGGGTCTCAATAACCTTTTTCCTCAGTCCATCTAATTGACTTGAGCAGCAAAATGTTGGCAAAAACCTTACTACTTGTATCCAACATTGATAACAGCCTATAAGTGCCTGCACGGGCTTGATCTCCTTTCTTATAGACTGGTATCAATGTGGAATTACACCAAATCCTAGGTATTACCCACATATGATAATATCAGCATACATGGCTTCTTAAGAATATCGCCCAATAGCAAGGATTGCTCCTCAGGACAACAATCGCCATGCCGCCCGGACCAGGTGCACGAGATGTTTTCTACTTACTGAGTATGTTAAATATTTCCTCCTCACTAGTCTGAACCATATTCTCTTGCTGTGGTAATAATATCAGTTTGGTCTGTGTCACTGATACCGTATCATCCCAATATAATTTCCTCACAAGTTTGAACCAGTCCCATTCAACAACACTACACGTCTCTCTTGGAGCAGATACTGCAAGAAAAATGCAGTACAAGTACCAACATATATGTGCATTATTAGTCTTAATCAAGGACACTATTTTCCAGTTTGCTGTATTAGCACTTTCATAAGCCCCCGATGAGATGCTTCTTATCACTTATTTTCTGGTGCCTGTTTCTTTTTATTTCCACAGGCTAATTTCTCCTTGTGAATATTGGCATCAAACAAGGGCATTTGCCCTTTCCCCTGAATGCCCATCATCTGTTTCCTTTGCACAAACGGCCCAATATCTTATAGCAGTTCACATATATCACCTACACATTGTTCGAACAATTCTGTTGGAAATGGCTACCTCTATGACCATAAAATGGGATGGCATTGCAAAGTAACCATAGCTTAGGTCAGTGCAGGATTTTTCCTTTTTACGTTTGTGATATTAAAAGTAGCATTCAACCTTGTAGTGTCACTCAGTAAGGTTGGTACAATCATATATTTTAACATAGACTTGCTCAACATAGCAGTAGTGGATATACAATCTAAACAGTAGGAGTATCCTCCCCTTGTCCAGGTCATTACTTCAAGTAGGTTCTCATTCATACTCGGAACGTGCAGCTCCAATTGAAAGTTACATAGAAATTCTGTCAATCTACATCCCTTCTGTAGTAACTCGTAGTTGTGTACTGTAAAGGTAGGGCTAGATCCTTCACACATCACCAGACTGTCGCCAATCCGCCACTCGTCCTCTACTGATATGCTGTGGGCATTAAAGACATCTGCTACTGAGATTGCGCCCATTACATATTTTCCCTTCCAAGCTAACAGGTACTTTTTCACCACCTTCAGGTGGATCATAGATGTTTACAACTAATATGCTGTTGTTCCTAGTCAACAGTCTACTCACCTCCACACACAAACAGCCAGGATAGTGCATGTCTAAATCGTATCGTTTGGCGTTTAGGTGCTTCTTCACCCCGATACATAGACCCCCTTTATGTCTTCCTTTGTTAGATTGGGTTGCTGGTTGGACAAATATCTTATACCCATCCATCTGTATGGTAGTCAATAGCCAGGTTTCCAGCTGTATAAAGATTTTATTTTAAGTTCAAGGCATCGATGCCCTCAGTAAGGAAGATAAAAGATCTGTAACCCTGGGTATTCCTGGAAATTACCTAAAGCCTTAAGTCAGCCTCAGGACGTCAACCGCTGGGTTCCAATTTTTTGTCATCTGCATCTGTAGGGGATTTCTTGCCTTTTCCCAATTCATAACTTGCTTTTTATACCTCCAAGTATCTCCATGTTTGGTTCATCCCTTTTTTACTTTCATAATATATAATTGTATCTTAAATCTGCTGTCATTTGTTTCACACTGTTGTATCTGTATGGTAAAGTCCATGGCACGCAATTTCTCGGCTGAAGATATTCGTTTTTCTACTACAAGCAGGCTTACAAACGTGACTATTGTCCAATTACTCTGACTATGCAGTGTGGGCAGTTCCACTTTTTCAATGTCCTGCAGCACCAGGAGTCTCAGTGCATTAAATTGCCTTTATTCAAAAAGGGGCTATTGCTTGTTGTATCAATTTCTTCGATACGTATGCTGTGTGAAATACTCTTTGTCGTCTTGAGTCTTGTTCCTTATGTATCAGTGGGATAGTACCTAGGCCTGTACTGACAGAACTTGTATTTCTCTGTTTCTATTGACACTGGTTGATCAGACGTTATTTGTGACTGTAGGCCTTTGGTAAGGGATGTTCAGAAGAGAGGTTGACACTTGAGGACATCCAGCCTGCTTGGGGCAATTCAATCTAATCCCAGCAGTATCTTGCCTTTTCTGGTTAGAAATTCTTGTTCCCCTCTCTTGTTTGCCACCTTTGTTTCTATTTACATCCTCATATGCATTTGCCACTGTATCCATTTCTGAAAACTGGAGCCATTTATCTAACGTTCCACGTACTATCTGTTGTTTATGGTTAATTATAGGCAATCTCTGAGGCTCCACATTAACCTTCTAGTAATTGCCAATGATCCCATATTTACTCGGGGCTTTGTTGGTATCTTCTTCTTAAGTGCTGCTGCTTCTGTGATCATCCACTTGTATTTTCTCCTTTTATGCTTGACTGTTAATTTTTCCAAAGGTGCAGAAGGCACTATTATCCTTGATGTTTGTTCTAATTCACGATTATCCCTCACGCAGCTGTCATCAATGAAAATAGATTCTTGTTGTGACGACGGTGCATCATTTATTATCGAAGGCGGAGAATCTAACATACTGGACTGTTGTTCCAAATTCCCAGTAACATTGCAGTGGTGTCTTTTAGGGATGCCTCTTTATTTTATTTATTTAGTTCAGATATTTAGTCCATTGCGCCACAAGCGCCTCAGGGCGCGCAAACAACAAAGAAAAGAAAGACAAACAGACCTAACCAGTAAACTGCAGGCAGAGCTCTGGGGGAACCCGGGACAAGCTCGGGGGTCAGAGAGGCAGACGGGAAGAAACAAAATAATACTAATTAGGTGACAGATTGAAGAAATACGTTTTCAAGTCCTTCTTAAACGTTAACGGTGTATCAGTCAGTCTGATGCTGAGTTGCAGTGAATTCCAGGAACAGGGACCTTGAAAATTAAAACTGCGTCCACCTGCCGTCGCCAGCTTGAACCTAGGTTAGATTAATCTCAGATGCTGTTGTGATCTGAGTGAAGGACTTGGGGTGTATGACTGAATACACGCCTTCAGACATCCCGGGGCAACATTAACCACACATTTATGTGTTAGTGTTAGAATTTTGTGAATAATACGATGTTTCACTGGTAGCCAGTGTAACGCCCTTCTAGCCATGGTAACATGAAAACGTCTGGCAAGACCAGTAGCGGCCCGCACTGCACCATTCTGGGTGACCTGAAGTGTAATTATCACAGAGAAGGCACAACCAGCAAGCAAGCTGTTACTGTAATTTAGCCGAGTGTTCACAAGACAAGAACTGCAGCTTAAGTCGCCAAGTCCTCTTGAGTGAGAAAGGGTTGTATGTTGTGTAGCAGCTTGTTTATCAAGCCACAAGCAGATCTGACAGCAGCCACATGTAGAAGCATGGAGAGTTCAGCATCAAGAATCACTCCTAGTGTTTTAACTTTTTTTTGTACCATAATGGACGTGTCCATGCTTATAAACTTAGCGTGCTCTCCTGCCAGGCATCTCCACTTATAACTTGGGGCGCCGATGAGAAGCTCTGTTTTGCTTGCATTTAATACCAATGAGTTTACAGCCATCCAAACGTAGATGGACCTGTAAATGGTACTCAGTTACTAAATCAGCAGAATATGAGCCTGAGAGTGTGATGACAATCTGAGTGTCGTCAGCATAGTTAGCCACCAACTCACCTATGCTGAGGAGCGAGAGCAGGAAGGGGATCATATATATGTTGAACAGCATCAGAGCGATGCATGACCCCTGCGTGCTGCCACATAGGATAAAGGCAGGGGCAGAGGAAACATCGCCCACACTAACTTGTGCTGTTCTTGGACCCAGAAATGATGAGATCCAGAGAGCAGCTTTAGGTGAGCAGCCCGCGACTGATTGAAGTCTTTCGGCTAGTAAATCATGATCTACAAGATGAAAAGCCAAAGACAGATCCAGCAGCATCAAAGCTGATAAGAGCCCCTGGTCCATATTCTCAAGTAAATTGGCCTTGAGATCCAGCATAGCCGTCTCAGTGCCGAAGCCCTTCCTGAGCCCAGATTGACATGGGAGAAGGATATTGTGGGTCTCGACATGATTGTACTTTATCCAAAACCTTTAATAAAAATGGCACATTAGTAATAGGACGGTGGTTATCTAGAGTAAAGGGGTCCAAAAATTCCTTTTTGTAATAAGGGGGACTCCAACTGTTTCGCACTATTCACCCAAATGATGTCCACCACTCTAGCCAATATCTGTTTTATTTATTTAGTTAATTAATATACTCACAGCCAAAACGGCTTTATATATGCACATATTAAAACATAAAAACACAGAGAAACAAAAAGGAAAAAGAACCTTACATAATACAAATAAATATAGACACATAACATATCATCAAATCCATGTGCTAGGCGAAAATAAAAGCAGTCTAAAATCCAACATTTCAAAATATATCTAAAATCTATTTACATTTCCAATGCAATTTTTCAATAAAATATGTACAATTAAGGACATTACCCTCAATAAATTTGGGCCGGTTCAAAAAAGTATCAGTACAGTTCCCTTGATTGTTGTACGATTTCATATACTTTGCTCTTATGGGGACGAGACTCACACAATGTGTAATAATATGTTCCAGTGATTCCATTGCGTTGTCAGTGCACAGTCTACACATACGATCAGAACGTGGGATGCCAATTTTTCCACCCTTTAATTCTAAAACATCACAGACATTAGATTTTAATAAAAGATACTGTATGATGATGCCACTATTAAGGGATGTAGTTATATACGAGGGCCGACAGTTTTGGCACTCCTGTATAGAATAAAAGAGCCACTGTTGGTCCTCATAAATAACTGTACAGTATGATTGTCATGGCTAAAGTCGATTAGCTTCTGCTTCAACCAGAGTTTTGTCACATGGACAGGGCAACATACAGGGAGGAGGTCTTGGCCAGCCTGTCATTTGTTGTATAAAGTTAGTATTTTTTCCAAAGTCCCCAATGTGTTACATTGCCTGAATATATTTCACCATTATTGTTCCATTGTTAAGTGCACATAAGTTTACCAAACACATACATGTCCTGGAGATAAACACTGACACTATCCCAATTAGATTGAATTCTAAATATAGGAATTCAATAGACAATGATTGCTGCATTCTGAACAACTTATGCAATATTTTCGCCTCAAATTTAGTTAGTACAGCTCCAAACGCATGATCCCATATTTCAATGCCCTATGTCAGGACAGGCAGAATTCTCGAGGTATACAACAGCAAGATGGTGTGGACGAAGTAGCGGCAATTCATTCCGATAAGTGCGCTTATGATGGTTGCCATTAACAGACATTTAGCTTTAGTTTTGCGCCAATGTATGTTCCACGTTAAAGAATCGTCTTTATGTAAGCCGAGATATTCATAGGTTTTTACACCTTAAAATTTAGTGCCATCCAATACCCATGTGGAACTAATTTTCGATTTGTGTTTACCGGAGAACGTCATTATCTTACTTTTTGCTATATTTACTTTTAGGCCATTTTGGAGTACAAAATGGCTAAGGGCATCAATCATGGATTGTAACCCTTTAGGAGTATGGTCAAGCAATTAGAGATCATAAGTGTAAGCAAGCCATCCTATGAATTGTGTGCCTACTTTAACTGGACAATTATTCAAGTTACTGCATGCCACATTCAGATCAGCTAAGTGGAGGTTAAACAGCGTGGCTGCAACAATACAGCCCTGCTTTATGCCTCTGCTAGTTGGTATAGCTCTGGACAGTTTTCAACCCCATCTAGGCGCACCCTAACACTTGTGTCATTGTGAAACAACATGATCATTTTTAATAACCCAGGCGGTATATTCCAAGCCACCAATTTCCGCCATAATCTGTTCCGCTTCACAGCGTCAAAGGCGGCACTTAAGCCTATGAATGCACAGCATACTGCAGACTCTCTCATCAGCCATGCATATTCAACAGAAGACACCAAGGTAAGAATATTGTGAGATGTTGAGGATTTAGTTCGGAAGCCTGTCTGATTGGGACTTAGAATAGCATTATCATTTATCCATTCATTCAATTCAAACTAAGAATTACCTTTGCAAAAATTGTTTCTGGAATGTCTAACATTGCCAACATGCAATAAATAGTAGGAGAGTTGCAGGAACTTTTCTTATAGATGGGGAGGATATATCTGTTTTATGGCCAGCTGCTCATTTGCCATAGATGAGCACAGCCCAAAGATTGCATCAACTGTTACAGCCGCAGTATTGAAACTTGGGTTGAAACTTGTTTGGTGCTGATGAGAAGTATCCTCTGAGGTGTCACTGGTGTTGTCAATAGTAGTAGGCACTGGCACATCCAACACAGTTTGAGCAATTGCTATCAGGTCAGGTGTAGGTGACAGTTTTGTATATATTATTTGTGTTGCAATAACAACATTTGCCTCCTATCCTCCTATAGATGTTCTACACAAGTCCAGACACATATATGATAACGAATTAGTATTGTCTATGTTTGCTGTTGAGATAGGTGATATTGCAAGTGTTTCTGGACATGGAGGCGGTTCAAGCATAACTATCGGGAATAAATTAGTAATTTTTTCACCTTGTATTGGACGCAATAACCCTAGACCTCCCCAAGAAATCATTTGAACGCTTCTTGCCAAAGTTGTTTCATACCTAGTCCAATTCCATCCAGTAGTTTTCGCTGAGCGCTCAAGCATAAATTGGACCTTATAGTTTATCCAAAAATTAATGGGACTTTGCAGAAACTGTGTTTTTTGTTTTCTTAGTAACTTCTTTATTCTTTATGGATATTTCCCAAAATGTCCTGTTTTAGGGGGCATATGAGTCAAACGTTTTTAGCAATTAATTTATTGTGTTTTCTATAGAACTCCATATTCAACTATATTGCTGCAACTGATGTATTAATAGAAATCACAGGAAAGCAATTCATTTTTGGCTCAAAAGCACTTACAAAATGTAACATTGATAACAGAGCAGAGCACATGGGTCCTTGACAATGGGGTGAGAGAATGTGACTTGAAGAGCAAATGTAACATAAATCAGTTATGGGAAAGACCAGAATAACATAGGAATAGGATGGTGGAGGACGTGCTAAATTAAGGATGGAGGGGTGACAGAATAATGTAGAGTTCTAAGAAACAGGTTCTTCAGAAAGGAGGCAGGCTTTGAGGCTGAATTTAAATAGTGGTTTAGTTGGAGTACTACATAGAGGGCGAGGAAGAGCATTTCAGAGTAGAGGTGTGGGGAGAGGGGGAGCAGGAGCACAGTAACAAGAGGGAGCACAGTAACAGTAGCAGTAACAAGAGGGAGCATAGGGGCTTGAGTAGTGCCAAGGAGTGAGTCGAAGATGATTGTTATGAGAGAGGGGGAGGCTTGGGAGTGAGATGAGCAGAAAGGTAAAGTGGGGCAAGTCTATAGATAGTTTTGAAGATGATGAGAAGAAGTCTATACTTGTCTTTTAGTTTCATAGATAGCCTGCCAATCTGGTGATGTGCAGGGTAGTTAGAGATAAAGCGAGTGTTAGGGAGAATTCTCAAGAATGTGCTAATTTCCCTTACCTTTTGAGACCCCAGAAACTTTTCTGGTTTTCTAGGATTTGATTTCTTTACCTGGAAATAGTGTGAGCCTTTTATCCCACTCTTTCATGTATTTTGATGTGTGTTTTACTTTTGTGTTCTTTGGTTATGGAGTTTTAAGACAAATCCATAGGCATCATCGTTTTCTGTGTGTCACACAGCACCTTCAGTGCAGTGGCCCAGGGATGTCTTTCAGACTTCCCAAAGTTTAAATACATTCTCTGGGACTGACTACCGTCTCCCAGAGCATGTGAAGTTAATTGACTTTACTAGTCTCTTTAAATTTACAGAGCCAGCACACACTATCTTCTTATATAGTGCTGGAGGGGTTGCCTAGCTTCCCCTGAGTCATAAACACTCATGTAACAGTCAAATGTTACCCTTTCCTACTTTAAATGGCTGGTGGCAGTGGTTTATATCAAACTACCTGATTTTTCCTGACGGTGAACAATGGTAGCTAAAAATCGGGTGAGCCATGTTTTTCAATATGGCACCCCAGACCTATATGTAAAAACAGACTCCGGTCAACTTTTTCACCATTTCTTTTAGGAAAGGTCCTTCTTGTGTTTGTCTCTGCACGCCAAACCAGGTTTGGTCCCTTTGTTCGTTGACCTTTGGCGGGCTTCAGTGCTGAAGACCTCCTCTGGGGCCTGAGTATCTGGGGTGGACAGGATGTGAGGGAGGTGCCTGAAACTCCCTGTGCTTAGTCTCCTAGGAGACCTGAATGCAGTCTGGCATAATTGGCCGGCTGGCTGTCCGGCAAGGACAGCCACCCTGCTGTGTGAGTGACAACCTGGCTGGAAAGAATGGGGGAAAACTGTTTAAAAGCAGGTCACTGGGACTTGGAAAGCAGAGTCAACCACTGGAACGAAAGAACCGAAGACGAGCTGAAGGAAGAGGACTGCTGCAACTCCTAGACGACTGGTAAAGCCCTGATGCAGGTCTGAATTGCCTGAAACTCCATCAACAGAGAAGCCCTTCAAGGTTAACTTCTTCCTTTGAGTTTGGTGGGAACAACCAACTCACAAACAACCTGGACACAATCCCCATCTGGTCGAATTTTCTACAGAGTGCTGTCGAAAACCGGATAGCCAGAGGGAAGGAAACCATCTTGTGAACTTTAAGGCACTCACACCTTAAACCAGAGTCTTGCTTAAGCTTTTGGCCTCATCCCTGGGCAGTGCAGGAACCTCCCGACTTCCTCCTTCTTGTCCCCACTACTGAAGCTCAGGAACAGCGAGATCTGCTTGAACTGCCAGAAACAACTTTCTCAGCTACAGGTCTTCTTCACGTTCAAGGTACTGTGCAAACATGGTCTGGAAATCTTTTCGCCCATTGTGAAAGTTCGTGGAAACTTTCTCAACTTCGAAGGCTTGTCCTTCCCTAAACATTCGTCTAACTTTTCGCCTAGCCAAATTCTTCTAAACTCTGTGGCAAAGACTTAACCATTTACTATCAAAACTGTGCTATCCTATACAAAGACTCTGAACCATTGACTTTGTCCCAGGCCTATGAACTTCATTGCTGGTTGTAGTTTACTGAAACCCTTTGTCCTGCCTATGCAAGTATTTGTGTGTCCATTCTTATAACCTTGTTTTTTTTACCCCTTTTTAAAGTATCTGAAGTGCCATTTTGCTCGCACGTCAACTTGTTAATTTACTTACCGGGGGGTATTGTGTTTTATTAGTGTGTGGTGTTGAGCTGCTCTTGCTAGTGTAAAGTTCGAAGCAAGCCAACATGGAGGAACACAGATTTGATCCCCGGGTCCACGCTTATAAACCTCTGGGTATTAAGCGTGTTATAAATAACCTATCATATCATATCATATCTTGAAATCCTTCCACCCACAACCAACTCCCTGCAATCCAAAACCTCTCTCCAAAACACCTCAAATCTAGTACAATTCCACAACATGTGTAATAATGATCCACCTGGTCTGCCAAAACCCCAACAACTATTATTTTCTTGAAACACCAAAGAGTGCACCCTATCCGAAATCCAATATAACTGTCCCACAATCTTCTGTCTCACAAGATGTACATTCAAATCTAATTTCAGTTTCACAGATTCTTTTATTGCTCCTTCCCATTCAATATCCATCAAAACACATTCTTAATCTGCAGACCACTTTGAAAGTAAACAATCCCATCTAGCGGAAATCTTTGCCTCAATTAGCATTAGTTGGAGAAAGGATTATACCATTTGTGGTGGATTCTCAAAACTATCGAACAGCACAGGGCTATCCACCAGTGGAGCATCCATCATATCAATCCTTTGAGTTACCAGAATACATAACTCCAAATATTTACTCTTCTCACTCTTCGCTATATCAAATTTACGCAGCAGTTCCTCAAGCCCTAAAATCTGGTCCTTATCCAACAGGTCACCCAAACGCACTGCACCCTTTATTATCCAACTATTTCAACATAACATGTTATTATTCCTCTGAAATACTGGGTTATACCATAAGGAAGCTTCTCTATGTAGCCTGTTAACTTAATAATTCTCTTCCAACCAGTGACACAAAGCAGTATGAGTTGTTTGTATGGTGGGTAAAAGTTCAGTTGATCATGGCAAATTAGACATTGTGTAAATGTTCTCAAGACAGTAGGTAGATGCATCCCACTTTTCCATGCTTAGCGAAATTGGTGGATGCAACATATTATGAGAGAAGTACAATGCAAATGTTTTAATGATAAAGCCCCTACAATATTTTAGTAAATCCGGTCAACCAAATCCCCCCATCACAATCTCATACACCAGAATATAGTATGTGACCGTTTTAATTTTTGTATTCCCCCCAAAAAATCCTTAAACACTTTGACAAACATACCCAAGTAATTTTTTGTAACCGGCAAAAGGTACACCCTTCAATCAATGGAACAATTTCACTCTTAGTCCTTTTTCATCTTATGACTGGACAGCAAACTAATTTAATTAAAAATGTCCCTCTGTACTGGGCAGCACATACAATGGTCAGACAGTACAATCACTAAATCATCAGTATATGCCAGCACTTTGAGGTCCACCGGTCCAAATCGCAGTCCCTGAATCTCCACATTCTGATGAATTAATGCAAGTACAGATTCTAATGCAATGTTAAACAAAACAGGTGATAATGGACATCCCTGTCATGTGCCCCTATACAGATGAAAAGACTCCGACATAGTATTATTGACCCAAATCCTTGCCAAAAGTCCATTATGGAGACAATTCACCATATTAATAAAAAGTATACCGAAACCCATTGTACCTAACGTGAATTCACAAAACTTCCAGTTAATTCTGTCAAATGCTTTTTCCACATCTAAAAAATTGCATGACCCACAAATCCAGATTGTGACATATGATTTACTTTACCAATACAACCACTTAACCTGTTTGCATAATTCTTTGCTAAAATCTTCATATTGACATTAAGTAGTGATATTGGATGATAATTCTCGCATTTAGAATGTTTTGGAAGCAAAGTAATTAATGCCTCTTTCCTAGTCAAAAACAATTACCCTTTCGCTATTGGAGAGTTATATAGAGTGCATACAATTGGAGTGAGCAATTTAGAGAATGAATGATACAATTCCTCAGATATGCCTTCTAAACCCAGAGACTTATTTATTTGTAATTGATTAATAGCTAAAAGAATCTCATCCTCGGAAAACTCTTTCTTAAGCCACAAACTATTCACCTCTGTCAACTTGCCAACTTGCTTACATTCTCAAAAAAAGATTCTAGATCCCCACACGTAGATGACAGATTCTCAGTATAAAGAGACTCATAATAATGTTGAAAACATTTACATATTTCAGCATTCATCAAGACTGAGGTGCCAACATCACAAACAATATTCTTAACTACAGCCTGATACAAGAAGCCCTTAAGTTTATATGTCAATAGCTTACCACCAATTTCCCCTGTTTGCCAAAATGCTTGCCTAGTGAAAAAAGACCCCTCTTGGTTTGCAAGTCAATCTTATTATTAAGTTAATCCTGATGTCCATGTAACTCTAGTCTGTCAAGCTCATCCCCACTTAAATCACATCTTTTTTTAATTTTCCCCAATGCATCCTCCAAGGATCTTATCTCTGCTACACTCTGTTTTCCGAGGTAGGCAATCCAACTAACTAGCTCCTCTCTTATCGTGGCCTTGAAGCAATACCAAACAAATGCAGTTTCAGCTATATTCATTTTATTGTTAAAAAAAAAAACTATTCAGCCCACTACAAACAGATTCATCCACCAGAATCTATGAACAAAGTCTCCACCTTCTATAACGCTATTTATCTTATTTAGTATAATCTTCAGACGCACGATTGCATGGTCTGATATATTCCTCTCCTGTATCTCAACAGTAGTCATCCCATCTAATAATTTATCAGAAATAAAAAAGTAATCTTGCCTCATTTGAGATTTATGTACTGGTGAGTAAAAAGTATATTCCATTACATCTAGAAAAGTAGTCCTCCATCCATCCACCAAATCAAAGCTCTCAAATACACACTTAAGCTCTCTTGTTGCATTATTACCTCAGCATCTACAATCAGCTGACCTGTCCAGCTTACTGTCCATAAAGCAATTAAAATCTCCCCCAATAACCATTATGAATGTTTTAACATTCAACTGTTTTAATATCAATTGTCTAAAACAGGGTTTTACAACGAACATAGACAGACGTTTCTCTCGAGCTCTCAACGCATTTCATAAAAAAATACATTTATATAGTAAAAACTCATCATACGTGATGTCATACTATGTGGCAAATAAGAGAAACCTACAGGTTGTTTTGGATGGCTCAAGGGGAACATCTAAGTATACTTTCTATACAGGAACGGGTTGTGATTGGGTCTATAAGGTTAGGTGGACAATTTATGCCCACCCCTGGTGAAAGTCATCTTCAACACTTATTAAGTACATAGACAACTATTGGTTCTTAAACTAGAAGGCCATTCATTATCATGGTTCACTAGCAGCACGTAAGCTCATACCCAGGTGCCGGGAGATGGACATGACTTTTGCTCCCACCCTTAGCTCTCATTGACAATGCCTTATGCCATGCTGACTGTCTGTGAACTTGGCCTTGTATTAGATTTTCTTCTCTTGGGAATAAAAGGGAGTACAGGCACACGCTTATCACACTTCTGGTCTGCATGCCCAACTCCCATTTCCATCCTTGGCTGATGTGACAGGAGACCGTATTTCAGCCTGTTTTCTAGCAATTAATTGTCTTGAATTCATAAAATTAGCACTCATGGTGTTCCTTCTTTGCACCTTAACATGAGATGATTCATCTCACGGTTTCTGTTCTTCTTGGATAGATAACCAGTTCTTGGCTGCTTCAGATTTGATCCCAGGCCAAACAGCTTCACCCTTCAAGTCTGCGATCTCAAGCTAATTCTTTACTGCAACACACACAGCTCTTGATCCTTCTTTCTCCGTGGGTTTGAACTTACTAAAGTTGTGACACCGAAGTCAAGACACTATACAATGGCAGAACCACCTGCAGTCTATTCACTACGTTTAGCTAAGATTACTTGATCTACTTGCATTGCTGCATCTGTACAGTTATTAAATGGCTTGCATTTTCTGCAGTGCTCTTCACACGTGCAATCGTCTTTTCTGCATAAGGATGTTCACTTGATTCCTTATTTCGTCATCAGTTTCTATAAGGTCCATACATCTTCTCAGCCACTCATCTTAGTGCGTCACTCTCACGTCTAGTAACGTCACCAGCTTCTCTTTCTCTTGTTTTCATATTCCTTTTTGGGACTTCTTCCAAGAGATAGCGTACATCTGATATGGCTTTCTTAATGGATACCTTTCCTCGAACACTTGTTGTGCTATGGTCACAACTACTGTTGTCAAACATGGTGCAGTTTCAGGTTTCCAACCTAAAGGCAGTAGGTGGGGTGGGACTCTTGCAGAAGCATTTGGCTGCTCCTCTACACTCCCCCCTCTGGATGATTCATCGACCACACCTTCACTAGTCTCCACATCTTGATGCCTTTTCTTGAAAAAGTGCTTCTTCGGAGTCCAGATTCTTCAATCCCTTCAGGAGACTGGCTGTCTTGACATGTTCATCTACACTCAAGGTCATGTGCCTGCACTGTCCATTCAGGCTACAACCCATTGTCCCACATACCGTTTGTGATTCTTTGGATACAGGAATTTTGTTCCCTCAATTGCTACAATTCTGGTCCTAATGTATCCTCTGATTTCTTCATCAGTCAATTCCTTGTGTCTAAATCCTGATTTGACATTGATCATGATCTTTATTCCTACTGCCTTCTTTGCTGTCTTCATGCACTGTGTGTTTATTATCTTGATCACACAGAATCCAAAAATCACCTTCACTAATACCTCTCCAAGAAACCTGAAGATGCTTGCCATACATTGTGGAATCCATGAAAATATAGATGTAAACCAACTGTCATCAGCAATGTCCTCTGTCTCATCTTCCATCTGATTGTGAAGTTTCGTTAGTAACGATATAACCTCTGTCAAGGTTCCATTATTGCCATTGCGCGAAGGTGGGAATGTGCAACATGATGGCCTAATTTTGGCGCAAACTCCTCCATCCATCGGTGTGATCATATCAAGGACATATCTGTTCTGGAGGGTAATACGTCGTATGGCCCTCAGCTCTTCCTTGATAGCATTGAATTCCTTTATGGTGGTGTTGATTGTCTGTAGAAGCTCCCAGCAATTGATTTGTAACCACTTTGCATTTGCCATTGTCTGGATCCCAGGCATAAAGATAGTTGTGATGATTGAAGCAGTTTTGCTGAACAGCCTATGCTTGCATGGGATAGCCTTGTATGCATTTATTGACTTGGCTGAGAATTAATTCTCTCTCTTTGTTCGATTGAGAAATTTGAGCAATCTCCTTCTGGCATGGGCATCTGCTTTTGGAAATTCTCCAATGTTCAGGTCACTCTGAGAAACCACTAATGCTGGAACATGGATCAGTATTAAGGAACATGTTCCCCCAAATCCATGGGCAGCTTCATGTAGCCTCTGGACCCACAAGCCCAATATCCATCCATTGGATGGCTGTCCCTGATCCCATTCTGTAGACGTCAACTGAATCTTACAGCCACTATTACTTCCCACATAATTATTTTTTTTCTTTGAAAACATAATGTTGCATTTGTCAATGGGATCACAACTATATGACCTGATTCATTTTCTACCATAGTCAATAATTTGGCATGGTTGGTGCACGACTTTAAACAGGCATTATTCACTCGCTGCACCTCTGGTAAATATTCTGACTTCAATAGAAGAGCTGTGCAGGACATCAGTCCTTCTTCCCATCCCTTCTTAGATTTTACTCGTCCATGGACCAAGACCTGTGTTCGTTCCCAACATCCAGGCCATCCAGTTACTTCCGCTTTATCAGGGCAGTTCACTCTCTTCATCTCTGCAGGACACCTCTTCCTGTCATGTTACTGGATACGTAAGCATCTTGCTTTTCCACGCAGGTTCCGTTTCCATCTGTGTAGTCTTGATATAACCATTGTAGAATAGAAACGACTATTTCGATCTCCATCGCACAGTGGTCAAACTTCCTTGAAATTCGCTTCTTGTCATGCATGCTGTAAAATGGATGAGGCATCTGCCATTGTGCTCTGGAATTTCTCTGGAAATAAATGTTTGTACTGTATTCATGGCATAAGGTATGAGGGCACAGACATAGCAATTCTCGTTAGATTGAACTGGGTGATCTCCATCCCTTTAAGATGAGTAGCAATACCATTGAGATGGATGGGATGCAGAGTTTATGCATACATCAATAATCGAAATGACTCAGGTAGTTGGCAAAAGGATAACTGTTTTAATATCAATTATCTAAAACAGGGAGTACAACAGACATCATCTGACATCGCTAAGCAAATCTCTCAATGCATTTCGCCGCATGTACAGCAAAAATAAGTGACGTTTAACCAACGTATTACTAATGTCATCCTATGTGACAAAAACATATTGAGAAAAGTGATTGGGTGTAAGGAACTATCTAAATATACACTCTATACTAGTATGGGACAATGAGTGAAAGTGATAGGTTTCTTAACATCAGGTGGGGAAACCAAGCCCTCCCTTCAAAATGGCCACTATGAACGTCACTAAATACATGACATCCCATTGACGACATAACTATAGGACTCCTAATTGCGTGGTCCCCTACAATTGGCTGGAACTCTAACCTTCATCAGTACTTTTCCACCTATGTCTAGCAGCATGCAGATAGGACTTCCAGGTGCTGATGAGCTTGTCTAAAACAGATCTTCCCACCAATTAGCATATTCATCTATCATCACCTCAGTGGTCTGCTGGCAATTAAGACTTTGAAATTGTCCTTGAGAGTGTTCGTAGCTCTGGAGAATTTAGGGGAGTGAAGGCATGCTCTGCCCTCATGTGTAGGTGTGACCATCTCGTCCGTCCAACTTCATGTGTCCACTTGACTGTAGACCATGATTTTGAGCTTCTTGTGTATTAAGATAATATTTTCTAATAGACCTCTGACGTCTTCCTAGTTTTGTTCATGCCTTTAGAACAGGAGCTTGTTCTTTCACACAATTTTGTATCCAATGCCTGCTCATTCCAGCCTGATAAGACCTAGACATTCTTGGCTTGGCTTCATGGTTCATCCAACCTCGCCTTTCTGACATTCATTTTAATTCATTTGTTTGCTTACTGCGACACACGGAAAATAAGGTCTTCCTTTTTTCAGTCCAATTCTGCTCTAACACCTGGTGCAAACATCCATCCTTTATTCTTTATGCATGTATGTATATGTTGGTGCATGCCGCAATTTATTCACTACTTAGCTAGCCTTAAGAATACTTTGTCTACTTGTATTTCTCTGCATCTGTACACGTGTAAAACAACTTGATATCTTCATAATTTCTGTGGCATAAGCTTCTTCAACTTGATCCCAAGATGCCATTTATCCTTGATTCTTTCTTGATGCCTTATTCGAATATCTTCATTCTCTTGTCTCTGCATCTCTTCTATATATATCAGCTCGACTCTGTATGACATCACCATTCATCTTGGCCATTCTTTTGCTCAGTTTCTTCCGGAATTTCATTCAAATGGCCATCATATCATCTTGTATGCAGGTATGATTTTCTGAATGGGAGCCTTGATTCCAGGATTCTCTTCGATATTGGTATTCTTACTGGTACTGCATATGTCTCACACTCTGGCTCCTAACGTATAGGCAGCATGGGTGAAGCAGTTGAGGTGGGGGTACTTGGCTGCTCCTCTACAAGATGTTTTCTCTCCCACTCTTCTCATGTGTTGATACTACATGTTATTACCCAAGTGTGCTGTTTTATCTACATATGTGTTTATCCCTTCATTATCTACTTCTGCATTTATTTTACTTCTCACCACTTCTAAGTCAGTACTTGCATAGTAATCAAGGAGTATATCAAAAAGAGTTCTCCTTTCGGGAAGGACCATAGGAGCATCTATCTTACTGAAAGCAAGCAAGTCAAGAGCAGTTCCTGTAGTGGGGGCGGGGGGCATAGTAGTCTCGATCTGAACAGGAACATCAATATAATAGGGAATGGTGAACAGGAGAAACTAAACTATAGTTGCAAACATGTATATCACAAATCAACATATTAATTCCCACCATTCGTGTCATTTTGGTATTTCTTGGGCTTGCTCATTCCTTAAAATCGTGTTCACCTGATTATTCCTCATTTCTACTGTAAATAGTTTAAGGAAAAAGAAACACTTTACTCCTGAAGTTGTAACACTTGTTTGATTATTACGATTAGCAGTCTTCTAATTAGAGGGCCATTCTTAGGATCCTGTAAAAAAGTGCAAACATCAACATCTCTTCTGACAAGAGCCAGATAAGCTTGAAGGATAAACACAAAAACGGCAGGAACAAGTCTGTGACCATCTCCGTTTGTTAAGATCATAGATTCAACCAAATAGAAACTCAGTGAGAAACGAGTCTATGAATTGTTTGCGTTTGCAGTTGTCAAATTCAAATTCTAGATTAGGCATATTTCTGACATATTAACCACTTTCTAAAGTCCAATTTTCCAAAGTCTCCTGTGACTCTAGCAAAATATTGCACGCCTGCTATAATATCTATAAGGAGTGTCGAAGGGGAGTCACAATCCAAATGCAAATCTGCATTTATCAATTAGTAGCTTTATCATCCTTCTTCCTCATCATTGATCGAGTCTGCACACGCTGAAATTCTTCTTCTTGTCTTTCTTCTGAATAGACAATGGTGGGAGGTATGGTCCTGCCTATGTATGGTGTAATGTCATTTAAATGAAGCCACGCTCGCCTGCCTTGAACCTTTACCACACCATCTTGGAAAGACTTCTCGCAATAGAAACTTCACTGCACAAGTGGCATCAGGGTGTTTACACAGACCTACCTCAATCCACCTGGAGAAGGGACACACGACCACTATCAGATATCTCTATCCACTACGCACCTGCAGCTTATCAACATAGTCAATATGTAAATGCTGAATTACTCCTCTAATCATTTTAAGTGTATGCCCAGCGGTAAACTGTTGACATACGATGCAGTTTACTACATAAAATGCAACATGTTCTGGCACATTTGGAATAAAGCAGTCTTCCACAATTATTGCAAGACTTTCCCTAGTTACATGCGCGGGGTAATGCAACTGTTCAAAGGCAATCTTTAATAATGCTACTGGCATCACCATTTTTCCAGTGTCGCCATAATGCTTCTGTGGGGGATAAAGTACATCCCCTTTGCTTCCATATTTGACCGCTCTTCCTGTGGTGCACTTCTTTGAATCTCCATTAATTCGGTCATCAGTCATTTATTAAACCCTTCCTGCACCACCATAACTTAGACTACCTTCTCTTTAACATTTGGAGTATCAAAACTTGAGATATCTGGTGAATATGCAACCCTTTTGGCTTCTGCGGCTTTGTTCACTCAAGAAATAAAGTCTGTTTGCCTAGTGTGAGCTATGGCAACTGAGAGTTGTAGTGCTTTAATAAATCTGTCCAATAAAGATGCACGTTGCACTGGAGTGCCGTCCGCACAGAGGTAGACCCTCCTTTTCCAATGCGCTAGCCCTGCGTGTACAGTTGATGTCACATAGGCGGAGTCACTGTACACCGTCACTTCCTGCCCTGTGGGATTCTCGAGTGCGACAATGAGTGCTACCAATTCTGCTACTTGTACCGAAAAGTGAGATGTAGTCTTGCATTTGTTACCACTTCAAATTCCCCATTCAGGCTATGCCTTATTACAGCTGTGCCAGAATGCCTTTCTCCACTAGTTTGAACAATTTTCAAAGAACCATCAATAAAGTGAATTTCCCCTCCTGGTAATGTGTTCTCTTTTATGCAAGGTGTATCATCATAGAATTTGACATAATTTGCACAATTATGCACATGGTCACCCTCTGTCACTGGCTCAGCTATAGACGTGGCAGGATTCACTATTTTCCATCAGACAATTTTGATTGTTGGGTTTGAAATCATTACTTCATAAGCAGAAGCTCTCTGAGATGTCAATGTACCTTTGGAGTTCTCTAAAATGGCAAACAGAGCATGCTCCACAAAAAAGAGTCTTAGAGCATCCCATTACAATACTTGTAGACTTCTCAATTGCGAACGCGGCGGCTGGCTATGACTGTTCGCAAGGAAAGTGTCCTTTCATAACTGGGTCTAAAATCACACTGTAATTCGCAAGAGGCTTGTACCACAATGTGGTACTCTGTGTAAGCACTGCAGTCATGACTGTCCAATTCGTGTGCGAAAATAAGGAAAACTCTTCAGTATAATTAGGAATTCCCAAAACAGGAGCTGTACAAAATGTTTTTTTTTCAAATCTTCAAAGGCTCCATCTCCTCAGTCAATTCTATTGTAACCGTGTTCCTTTTTTAAAGCCTGCAAAAGGCGTTTTGCGTATGAACTGTAATCAAGCACCCAGACTCTAACATAAATACATAGTCCCAAAAACTGTTGCATTTGTTTTACCGTGTGTGGTTTTGAAGTTTTCATAATTGCCTCAGTCCTTTGAGGTGTCACCTTCTTTCCCTCCTGTGAGATGAACTGTCCTGTATACAACACCTATTCTTGGCAATACTGCAATTTGTCTTTGTCTGCCTTGTATCTGCTAGGATAGTCATTAACTGAATCCTTTCTTGTCTGCACTCATCTTCTGTATTTCAACAAATAAAAATGGCATCTATGTACTGTATCACCACACTTTTCAAATCAACATTGCCTAGATCCATCTGTAGGACACTGCTAAAGAAAATTGAAGACCCACACTACCCTTCGAGCAGCATAGTGTGTTTCAGATGTGTCTGGTGGAACGTAAATTAAGTCAAGTCTTATGAGTCCTTGTGGAACAGGATTGAGAAAAACACATTTTTCAAATCAATCACCATAAAATATAATGCTTCCAATGGGATATTGCACAGTATCATTGCCGGGTTAGGAACTAAAGGAAACTCTGCCTCTACAATCTGGTTAAACGGTCTCATGTTCTGTATGAATCTCCAGGACCCTCCCTTTGATTTATTCACAGGTTACACTTCAGTGTTGCATGATGATTCTGATGGCACCAGAATACCTTGTTCCATCCGTGCTGAGATGGTCTTAAATATACCCTCATTGGCCTCTCGAGACATGGGATACTGCCTTGCTCGAGGTAAAATTGCCCCTGGCTTCAGCTTTATTTTACCTTCCACTATACCCTTTAATAAACCTGCATCATAAGGGCCTGCGGTCCAAAGGATGCTTGGCACTTTCTCCAAATCTTCTTCAAAAAATGCTGGACGCTGCCACATTATTGCCATTTCCTGTGGGACTTGACTTCCTTTTTCTCTATCCTTATCCAGTATGTGATGCTCATAAAGAATACCCTTCTTCAAGAGCTATCACTGTCCTCCATGGTCTACCCTCATCATCCGTTCCTTCGAGCATTGCCATTACCCTTCACACTATGGCTGCTACTAGCTCTATAGGGATAGTCTGTCCCCCCTCTTTGTCCATAGGTATCTGTGGTCTAAACAAGAATTTGTCAGGTATTCTCAACGTCTTCCCCACTAAGCCAGGTAACCATGGTAAAAGAATGCTCACAACATAAAGGAAAACCTCTGGCTCGACTGGAACACCTTGCAGAGCCACTTGCCCTGTGAATGCCAGTCTAAATTTGCCCATGTTTAAATAGTGTATTCCAGGAGTGGAACACAGAATCCATTCATCAGTGAATGAAATCGTCATGTTAAGTTTTGTCATCAAATCTCTTCCCAAAATATTAACTTGTGTCGGCCATGAATACAACAATGGAACAGACATGTCACACTCTCCTATAGAGACTGGTAATTCATCAGTAAAAGGAACTCGACTTGTAGCTCCAAACAAACCCTTGAACATTCATGGCAATTCCCAATATTGGATATTTCCCTCTCGTTTACTTGAACGAGTAGCCCCAGTGTCTACTAAAAAAGAAAAACATTTGCCTCCTGTTATCACATCTACCCTTGGTTCCTCTTGGGGGTCTGCTGTCATAGATAGTACTAAATATATCAAGTCCCCCTGTGAGCTGTCCTATTGTTGGCATATGCAAAACCCTGTACCTGTGAAAGGATTCCCTCCCACTGCAGTGGCACCTCCTATTCTAGGTGTCAATCCTGTGTTTGCATACTGCTGTGTCTGCACAGGGGCGTGCTGCGACTGCCCTTGTGGTGGATTCATATATACTTGCTCTGGTTGTGGTGTCTTTTGCATTTGCGGCGCTTGCATCTGATATGCTGTCTTATCTTGGGCAAACCCTTCCCTAGTTTGTGTGCTATATGGTGCATAAAAGCTGTCCCCTTCTTGAGAATTGGCCATTCTGTACATTCCCTTGGCTCCCACATGAGCGTGCAATGTGTCCTGTCATCCCACAAGTCCAGCATAGGGCAGAGCATGTCTAACTAGTCCCCCTTGGTTAAATCCTCCATACATATTCTGATTCTCATTTTGCGCATTTTGAAACCCTCCTTGATTGTTTTGAAATCCACCCCTTCCTCTATATATTATACCTCTGCCTCATGGCATGAACCCATTTCCTCCTTGGTCCATTGGGTGATGAGTATTTTCCTGCAATGTATCCACTGTGTGCTATATCCCGAGTCCTTCTCCGCTTGTCAGTACTGTGCCTTCTATGGTATATTTTGACAATTTCTTCTCAACTAATTTAGCTTCCTCAGTTTTCCTAGCCTCATCTTTCTTCTTGTTTTTCTCCTGCAATAGCCGACATTGATGCACTAACGTCAGCTGAATCTCAGCCCACGGTTTGGCTTCCATTCCCACCAGTTTCTTCATTTGTTTCTGTACTGGCTCGGCCAACCCTTGACATAAAATGTAGTAAAATAATGTCACTGTATTTTTCCATGGCTCTTTCGTTTAAAGAATCCAGTGCTCTTGAATGTCCTGAACCTAATCAATAGGGTCTTCATCTTCTTTCTTTTTATTTGTGATAATAGCACCCATATCTGACTTGTAAGGATGCTGTACCCTAAGAGCCCTCCAAACATATGCTCTGCAATTATTAGACAGCGCTCAATCGTACACTGTGTTTTGTGCTCTCACACTTGAATAGCCTGCTCTCTTCCATATGTCATCAGCCTTTTCTCCAAGAATGGCTGTCAAGATACCCTTAATGTCTCCTATTGCCAACATAGTTCCTCGTCATTTTTTCTAATTCGTAAATCCATTTTCCCATAACCCTATGTCAAACGCGGGAGTTTGCATCTTAAATGACCCTTATCCATCTGCGGCCATGAATAATACTGCGGTCTTGCTCCCCCTTTTTCCAATAAGGGAATTGTGTGAACCCTAACCCACAATCAGCTCACATCGTCTGCCTATCCATGGCAGGGACAATGGTGCCTGACCGTCTCCTCAGTGGTAGCGAACTTAACCTGCTCACATATGGCGGTGATTCTCATTCTTCACTATACGATTGTCCCCCAGATTTTCTCGATATGCTATGGGATCTGGAGTCCTTTCCTTGGCTGCTCTAGATCAGTCCATCTTACTTCTTTGTCCATCTGCAGGCTTCCCTCAGGGGCACATGCTCCTCTCCCTCTTCCCCACGGAAACATTCTCGCTCCTCATTTGACATGTCTAGTCCCCAACTTGTGTGACTTTCGTCCCCATCACACTTATATAAGTTCAGTCTGCTTAAGGATAAGGCTCTGTGTTCGAGGCTGAACAGATTTTCTCCTTCGTCTCATAATTGAAATACTAGGTATTGATCTCCCTTCCCTTGGATTCCTGATTTGCTGCTTTCCTTTAATTCTTGGTAGGCCTTATCAACCCTCTCTCCGATGCTTCCTATGTCGACGTTTTCCTCTTCTAATACTACACTAGATGCCCCTGGTGTTGCTACCTTCAGCGGAAGAAACTCTTCTATTCTGTCCTATCGTATTGTTGGACTTCAGGCCAGGCAAGGGGGGCTGAAGGCTCAACACCTTTCTCCTTACATTGGCTAAGCATCCACTCCTCAGGTGGCAGATCTTCCCTCTCTTCCCGAAACATCTTCCAAAGCTCTAAAATAGCTAACATTTTCTCCAATGTCTTCCCTTGAACATCTTATCTGCTGTGCCTTTCACCCATTCCACACTATACTGCTTGAGCTTGGCCATCTGTTTTGGCAATGTCTTACATAAATGCATCAGAGAAGTGATATCTCCCATTGTGACAAGTCTCAATTGACTGTCAATACTTTATAATAAATACCTCCACCAAAAATAATAAATATGTGCGCGATCCAACAATCACCGTTCAAACATCTTTCTATCTCTGGATTGGTACCAACCACTTCCCTAGATAGACAGTATAACTCCTTGACTTTTATCTCAATTCTTTCACAACTGCTCGTCTCACTCTTTGACACCTTAATTCAACACAAATACTCAAACAGACAAAATAGTCAACTTTTCACATTTAATACCTCAGTGATCACCCTTTTTCCTTTTTGCCTCTAATCAATCCTCTGTAACAGAGTGTAACTGGTCCTCTTATATGAACCTGTTCATCCGTATCCTACAGACTCCAACTGGAGTGTAAGACAAGTTCTTCTGAAACTCCACTCGTTAGGCGCTATCTCTATTTCTACATATAATATTGCCAGTTATTCTTGTTTCTTTTCATTACTTTCGTTACTCTCGTCACTTTTAAAATTACCACAACCCTGTTCCCTTAATTTGACATTCCCCTCACTCTACTCACCATTCAGTCGTTTGGCTCAAGGCCTTCGGTATCGTCTCCTCCTCCAACCAACCACTTTCTCCATACGTCCACAAAGCACCTGTGGAAACCATGTAGGGATTTCGTCAAAGAGGGACTCTTCTAACCATCTCGATTTTCTTGCAAGTTTTCTATTCAGCCAATATCCACAGGAACCCTGTGATCTTCCAGCTAGATGGTGGAGGATGTACGATTGTCCTAAACTCTGGAGCTTAACCGGTCAGTGGGTCTTTTTAACCTTCGAACAGTGCTACCACGTGAACATATAGCCCTTAATCAGTAAACTGCCATGCATGGATGGGAAGCAGAGTAACTCTTACACCAAATAATCAGACTGACTCATGAAGTTGGCAAAGTCTCATTCGACTGTTTTAATATCAATTGTCTAATACAGGGAGTTACAACGGATATCGACGGACATTCGCACAAGCTCTCAGTGCATTTCATAAGAAATTACATTTATATAGTAAAAACTCATCATACATGATACCATACTACATGGCAGATAAGAGAAACCTATGGGGTGTTTTCGTTGGCTCAAGGGGAACATCTAAGTACACTTACTAAACAGGAACGGGTTGTGATTGGGTCTCTACAGTCAGTTGGACAACGTATGCCCACCCGTAGTTCAAGTCATCTTCAACACTTATGAAGTACACAGAATACTATTGCTTCTTAAACTATAAGGCCCTTCATTATACGGCCCTCTACAATTGGTTGGCATGCTCATGCCATGCCTGGAACATTCTTTTCACTAGCAGAACGTAATCTCATACCCAGGTGCTGGAAGGTGGACATGACTTGCTTCCCACGCAATTATCCCCTCATCTCTCATGCCATGCAGACTGTCTTTGAACTCTGCCTTGTAGTAGATTCTCTTCTTTTGGGAATAAAAGGGAGTACAGGCAAACGCTTACCGCACTTCTGGTCTGCATGCCCAACTCATATTTCCATCCTTGGCTCACGTGACAGGAGACTGTATTTCAGCCTGTTTTCTAGCATTTAATTGTTTTGAATTAAAAAAACTTGGTGCTCATGGTGTTCCTTCTTTGCACTTTAACACGAGATGTTTCAACGTCTGACGGTTTCTGTTCTTCATGGATAGATAACCAGTTCTTGGTTGCTTCAGCTTTGATACCAGGCCAAACAGCTTCACCCTTGAAGTCCACGATCCCCATCTATTTCTTTGTTGTGACATATACAGCTCTCAATCCTTCTTTCTCCATGGGTTTGAAGTTACTAAAGTTGTGACATTGAAGTCCAGACACTATACAGTGGTGGTACCAACCTGCAGTCTATTCACCACGTATAGCTATCTTCTAAGGTTACTTGATCTACTTGCATTGCTGCATCTGTACAGTTATTAAATAGCTTGCCTTTTCTGCAGTGCTCTTCATACGTGCAATCTTCTTTTCTGCATAAGGATGTTCACTTGATTCCTTATTTTGTCATCAGTTTCTATAAGGCCCATATATCCTCTTCTTCAGCCACTCTTCTTAGTGCATCACTCTCACTTCTAGTGAGGTTACCAGCTTCTCTTTCTCTTGTTTTCATATTGCTTTGGGGACTTCTTCCAAGAGATTGTCATCTCTTCGGGCATACATCTGGTATGGCTTTCTTAATGGATACCTTTCCTCGAACACTCGTTGCGCTATGGTCACAACTACTGGTGTCAAACATGGTGCAGTTTTAGGCTTCCAACATACAGGCAGTGGGGGGGGCAGGACTTCCTGCAGAGGGATTCGGCTGCTCCTCTACAATTAAGTCACATTCCATGTCCCCCAATTGCATAGCAAAATCTTTGAAAACAACACTCCCTCCATTGCAGGGACCATACACAGACCCAACAACTACCTTTACACCATTAAAGACAAGGGAAGCAAAACAAATCTACCCTCTGCATCTCTCAACACCTTCTCCAAGCCAACATTCAGTCCTCTTCATACCAAAATACAGACCCCTCTGGATTTAGAAATATAGGGCCTCATTACGAGTTAGGCAGAAATTCAGAGGTAAATCCTCCAAATAAAACCCCTGAGGAATTACTTTACCGCCACTTGGTCAGGCGGAATTTCCACCTAATTACAAGTGCCATGCTCTGCTATACATTCAGCTTCTTCGCACTTTTTTACACTAGTTATCAATAATTTCATAGAATTGAATTTTCCCAAGCAACTTATTTGGCACACATTTACAATAGCACAAGAGGCAGACCATGGCATCAATATTGTGCTCATGAACACAGAGATTAAGAATATTATAAAACAATGAGCCACAATTTCAAGCACTAGTCCAGGAAAGCTAAATATGTGGAGGGTACAATATAGCTTTATACCTTAGATTACTGACAACAAGCCATAAACATGTGCTTATCTATGTTGCTTTACAGAAATAAAATAATGAATACACTACTATGGATCTAGAGTGCACGTTTTTGTGTGGGGGTTCTCTATTACAGGTAAATTACCAAATTGTTGTTGTTCTCTGTTTCTTTTGATTGTTTATTGTATCAGGGTTATGACATGGAAAGCCTGCAAAGGCCCTAATGAGAATTAGTCTGTTTCCTAGTTACAAAGATTGTTAGGCATTACTTCCAAAATCAATTCCCAATATGCCAACAAACTTGCAGAGAAGCAGTTCTTGAAAATGGAAGTGCGATGTTTGGAGCAAGATCTCATTTTACATCCCTATGTCTTGCTGGGCTTAGCCTTTACTCCCTCTTTCAAATACCCGCTCTAATATATTATTTGGGGCATTCTACCTCAGCATTTCAGCAGTAAGCGAGGCCTTGTGGGGTCCTATTGTATGTTGTATGGTGATTGATTCATAGTTCTTCTCTGAATGGCCAGGGAACAGCTTGAACCTGTCAATTGCTTCTTCTGGCATGTGCTGAGGAGAAGCCTTTTACATTTGGGTTGTTGAATCTTACCTGCCTTCAATTTGAGGGGTCATGTAAATAGATGAATATGTGGTCGTAGGTCCAAGCAAGTGGGTTCCATTTGAATAGGGTGGGCTGAGTAAGGTCTGTAGTACATGGTTGAGTGCGAAGTGTGAGGGGTCAGAAATGAAGGCTGGACACAGCATGTTTTTGCTTAAAGACATTATTAAAGAACAGTGGGTTAGGAAAATGCCACTCTATCCCTATTCTAAAGAGGATCATCCCTACTGAGAAACCAAAAACAAAGGACGTATCTGTGTCAGGATGTCAGTAACTTAAAAGTCATACTTGTGTCCAAAGCGTCCTATCCTGACCCACACACTATAAACAAATCACCAAAGGGTGCAAGGAAAATGTCTTTAATTTGATTTTGGGAAAAGCATTCATAACCAAATGCAGCAAGATCATCAGGCGAGAGCTTGGGCTACTCTCCCTGGAAGCAACAGTGCAGCAGTGCGCAATGCAACTGTTCTGAAACACCCTCGTATCAGACAGTCCGCCCATCTACAAGATCATTGCTACAGAAATATCAAACCGACACCTGACCATCCTAAATCGGTGGGTAGATAAGCTCAGAGAAACGCTAACTGAGATCGCATGTACCAAAGAGGATTTAAAAGTAAATCCAGTAAGAGTAAAAGCTAAAATGGAAGCCCAAGATTGGATCGAGACCCTTGAGAAAGCCCAATCAAAGAAACTAACCAAGCATCTCCCTCCAAATTTCAAAAGACTGAAAGTGCCCATGGCATACTGCATCAAATTCCCAAACAAACAGATAAGGAAAACATTTATGAGAGCACGCTTAAATCTTCTTCCGACACGTGAAATTCAGGCAATCAGGGTACAATCCAATATCAAAGACTGCAGACTATGTGCCCAGGCAAACAAACCGGAAACAATAAGACATCTCCTGCTACAATGCTCTGAGTTAAGAGAGATAAGAGCCACATACCTGGCCAGCCTGTGCATAGACCTCCCTGGCATGACTGAAGAAGAAGAATCCACATGGTGGAACTGGCTGATGTCAGGGGAGAAAACGAAATGGACAATAGCCACAGTAAAAATCCTAGAAAGTGCCTTTAAAAAGATCGCCACTCAGACTGCCACTTTGAACAATTGTCCGGTCGGTGCTGTGGTTGAAAGTGGACGTCTGGTCTGATTGTCTGTTTAGGACTGTGCCCTGCAGCTTCTGCTTCTGCTTCGGCTCCTGCATTTTCTACATCATCTTCTTTTTCCACGTTCTCTTCTTCTCTTTGTGGCTCTTTTAACATGATTCAGCAACATTCTTGTAAAAATTGCAAATGCAATTATACACAAAGTAAATACAAAAAAATAATTAAAGAAAATCTATCAAAATTATTCCAACACAAATATTCTCCAAGGCATAGGCCATTCGATCCAGAAGATGGTCCCTGTCCCCTTGATTCTTAGAAAGGATGGCAAAATGTCTCTTTAGATAACAGTTCCTTTGTGTCTTCACTGGACTCACAAAGTTATTGTTTAAACAATCTGTTCTGTAATGGTCTTTCTGTAGTGTTTCTTGTAAATGAATAGATCCACTAGTATACTCCCATGTCAGGAACCTTCATACAATAAAACTGCCTGGTGTACTCGCCTGCCAGTACTTCTTTTGTGGTTTTCCACATCACACGGTATACTGCCATGCCAGGTATCTTCATTCAACTTCACAGTTCTTTGGCTATACCACAATAGCCTATTCCATAAGGGTTTGGAATCATTTGCTCAGTTCAAACGTCTCCCTCACATTGGCATCTGAATCATCTGTACTTGATTGATGTTTGCCTTCATGCTTTGCCTTGCCTGCATTCAAACATTCTTCTTATTATTGGGGTTGGCCTTTAAACTTTGTCTTGTCTGCATTCAAACGTTTTCCTTATTATTGGGGTTTGACTTTAAGCTTTGTCTTATCTGCATAAGCTTTGGATACTTTCTATATCAGTAATCTCGTACTGTTCAAACACTTGTTGGTGAGCTTGTTGGAACACCTCAGGGACCCTAGCTGCTTTGTGCAGACTCACCTGTGGTGGTGTCCAGTGTATCCAACTCTGTGACTGGGCAGGTGGCTCCTTCACCCGCTTTCCACTTTGGGGTGTGCAGACACTCCCCCAGCATCCTACATGGTTCTGTGATCAAACACCAGCTTTCTTTCTTGGGACAGACTGGATAATGCTGCTTCTGCGAACGGCTCACCCACCCAGATTTCCTGCACAACTCCCAGTGTCTCCATGGCCCTCCTTGTTCGTATGCGGCTTCTCCCCTCTTGTTGCGGTGACCTTCCAGCGTTACACATTTGTCAGCCTCAGCATAAGCTTTAACGTCCTCTCCTGTGCACCTCTCTCCAACAGGGCGGTTGCCATCTTTAAATGTCCAGTGCACTCAGGGATTGGAAAAACAACAAGTCTGTATGTTGTCCTTCGAGCTCCTATCATTTTGCACAAATTTCCTCATCCTCCTCATCTCAGTACCTAAGTGATTATTGGAGTCGGAGTCCATGGATGTCATGGGTCTGTTAACTGTTATATGATTTTTATCAATGGTTTCACATGAAGACACATTAGAAACAAAAGGTGTTGTGTCTGAATTGTGAGCATCTGAATCAAAGGTGGGGGCCTGACTAGAATGACAATAGGCCACCAAAAACTGGGGTTTTAAAGGATATTTCTCATGGGAAAGGCGGGAGTCCAATGAAGTGAAAACATCTCTGGGGGCTATCTCCTCCCATGGGATCCTCCCTCACAGAACCACCCCTAGGGTCAGGATCAGATAGCCGTTGCCATTCCCTGGCCACATGGGATGAAGACACCGCCAGGGATTCCGTGATGACTCCATTTGATTCATCACAGAAGGGAGAGCATGAATCCATTTGTTTTCAGTTAGGTTTTCGGCATGTGTTTGGGAGAATGTCATGAGTCATGCATGCAGCCTGCAATGTGAGTGGCCGTATCTGTGTTTTTGTTGTACTACTGACATGTAGGAGCCAGATAACGTAAGACAAAGTTATTGTAGGCTGATCGAGGATGAGAGATGGGAAGTTTACCCAAAGATAAGAATGAGTTTCTTTGTTCTAAGGAGAAGAAGTTACTTTCATGGTGAATGTTTGTGGATGGCTTTTTGATTGTGGGAAGCAAGCGACCTCTCATACCTGGATTCAGGCATATTCGGGGCAGGTAAAATAGCAGGAAGGGTAGCAACAGATCGGGCAAAGATGCATCAGGGTTGGTGCAAGAGAATGGTCAGGAAAGGAGACTGATTGTTGCTGTGTCCAGTAGCATCGACTGGGCTCAACCGGAAACACCATAGAGATGGGCTGTAGTGCGAGGTTGAGTTCTGTATTCAATGAAAGGCAACTGATGGAGAATAAGTGCATCAAATAGCATGATTTGCTTTTTTAGGGCTGTGAGTGACTGTGTTTCTCTTTTGCCGTTGTAACCCAGTTCACAGTCACCAGGAGCCCAGTTGCAGTGGTTTTGGTTCAACGGTTTTGGGCAAAGTCCAGGCAGCCTCAGTGGCTAGTCACAAATCACACAGGGAGTGAGGGGTGATGAGGTACCACATCTTGGCTTTCCCAGGCAGCCTCGGTGGCTAGTCAAAAATCACACAGGGAGTGAAGTGTGACAAGGTACCACTTCATGGACTTGTGGCATGGCTGAATTAATTATTAGCAGTTCTACCTGAGTCCTTCTGCCACATTGAGTCAGATGAGAGCTGTAGACAATGGCATTGCACGGTGCTGAGAAATGATGTATGCTGATGTATCGCACCATAGGCATCCGTAAAGGGGGCAAAGATGGTTGATTCCCCCTACTATTTGATGCATTGCCCCTCGCTATTGGTGCCATGCCCCTCTCTGGATATGAACACTTCTCAGGATTCTCAGTGACCAGCAATCAACCCAGTGTTTACAGTCTCTTTATGTGTCTCATTTGTTCTTTCTTCTGGCCTGAGGCAGACACCACGCAATAGATGAGCCATGAATAGCATTGGGGTGGGGGCCATCAAAGCAGGCTTCCCACATGATGGGCACACTATTGTTTTCTAAATGTGCAGCTTACAATTTCTGGGAAACAACAAAAAAAGACATTTAAAAAGTAAAACATGCTTCTTAAATGTAAATCCATCCGTTTTCTTTAAACTATGTTTAGCTTTTTTGTTGGACTGCCACCACAAATGCCCTGTAATGTATGTGCCCCTTACATTACCTTTTATTTCACCTCTATAAAGAGAGTGGGGCTGGGTGGGTGGATTTGGGTAGAGAGAGGGGGGGCAGGGTGGATGGGTGGTTGTAGAGAAAGTGGGGATAGGGCAGGTGGGGATAGACAGAGTGGTGGTAGGGCAGGAGGGAGTTGGTATACAATGGAGGTATGTAGAGAGAGTGAGGTCGGTGGGGGTAGAGTTAGTGTAGGGTGGATGGCTGGGGGTTTAGAGAGTGTGAGTATGGTGGTCGGGTGGATAGACATTGGGCGTAGGGTGGGTGGGTGGGTGCGAGTAGAGAGTGTGGAGGTAGGGTGGCTGAGTGTGAGTACAGAGAGTTAGGGTAGGGTGGGTGGCTGGGGGTAGAGTGAGTGGTTGTTTGGTCGGCGGCTGGGGTAGAGAGAGTGTGGGTATGTAGAGAGTGTGGGGGTGAGAGGCAGAGAGAGTGGGAATAGGGTGGATGGGTGGAGAGAAGTGGGTGTAGGGTGAATGGGTGTGGCTAGAGAGAGTGGAGAGATGAGAAGGGGTAGAGTGGAAGGGGGCTGAGTGGGAATAGAGGGAGTGGAAGGAGGTGTGTGGGGGTAGAGACAGTGGGGGTGGGTGAGTTTGTGGGGGAAGATAATTTGGTATTGGTAGTTGTTGGGGGCATAAAACACGAATAACAAAGCAGCATTGAAGGACGCAGCCCAAATTAGCCCAAAGTGCAACCAGCAAATGAAATGGAGGGGGGGGGTAAAGAGAGTGGGTCTGGGGGTAGAGAGGCAGATTTGGGAAGGACATAATAATAGATCTGCTGTCGAAAGTAGTCCAAAATGTGTGCGTAACTGCCCAAAATAGTCCAATATTGCAACCTTACAAATCACTGTACGGCTGGGAAGTGGAAAGCCTGGCCTTGGACTTGCTTCTTACAAAGTGGCTGTTTGGAGAAAAGATTGTTATGGAAATCCTCATTGGGTAGTACAGGTAGAGTTTGGAAAAAAGAAACTTTAATGAGTTGGCATTTTTATGCCGTGGCATTGCCGGATGCTATGCCAACCAGATACTCTCAGTTAAGAACACCACTTTTTCTCTCTTCTGCAAAACTGGTTTTGACAATTTTGTTGCACAAGCACCAAAAACATTTGACTAAACCAAAAACGTGGTTTAGTGCAGCACAGGCAGCTTGAATGCATTTTCAGTAGAAGTGAAAGCTTCTCTCATACAGATTAGGTACAGGAATTTCAGCATACACCTCAACTTCCTCATCTCACCCACCTCTGTTATAATTTCAATACAATATTTTTCATAACTGTTCTTCCATGCAGATATCCCACCTACACCAACAACCTAGACTCATGTAACTTTACACTGGAAATGCCTTCCAAGGTGGACCTCAGATTCTGAGACAGGTTGCAGATTCCATCAGTATTAAAGACCCTGAGCTCAATTTACTTGTGATTGAGTCAAGCCAAAAGTTTGAAAGATAACCCTTCAGTGGGAGCAAGTATAGGGATTGCAGTGCAGTGATAGTGTGGATTTCTTCAAACCAAGCATACCTGGTTGCATGATTTATGACATCTATGTGCAACCCCAAATTATACATTTTGACTTCTGGCATAGTCGACTTGGCCCTTCATCCTTCAGAAGTTCATACATGGAGTACTTTGAAAATCCTTCTCTTTCCTATCAACCAAGCTGTGCAACCTAATGTCCATCCGACTCTGCACAGAGGAGAATCGCCTAGTCTTTAGAAAATCTCTCAAACCCTTACTATTAACTAGACCCCACAACAAACAACGTATCATGACAACCTATAAAGACCCTACCAGGAAGAAGGTTCATTCTCTAGCCATCCATGGATTTGAGTGTAAGACCCACCAGAACAAAATAGATGAATCTGCATGCTCCGCCAACTCCCAAGGGATGGAGTACTCGGATTTGAACAACATACCAACCATCACAAATCTGGATACGTAGACTGTGTAGAGCACCACACTTGCAAATATTACAAAATAAAGACTGACCCATTCGGATCAGCCTCACTCACATGTGCAATACCTATGTGCTCAGCACTTACATCAGGAACATATTTGAGAAACTGAAACCCAGAACAGTAAGAACACTTCACCAAGATGGAAACCAACACAACTTGAATTCCACCAATTCCTAATAACCCTAACATTTAATAGGACTCCTCAGGAACCCCGAACCACCTCCCGGTTCCCCAACCTTTCAGTCTATAAGCACCTTTAAACTACACATAGGGAATATAAAGCACATACCAGATATATACCTGGTTGCACCATCTTTGCCACAAAAACTATGGGGAGAATTGCATAGCTCTGTGCATAGCCTGCTACATCGTTAGCTCTACCACAAGCTCAGCCTGGGTCCCTCTCAGTGTCCTAGTGTGGTCGTCTAATACATCTTGAGTTTTCCCTTCTAGATAGAACACATACCCAAGTGCCAATTCCGTAAACCACAAAGAACCATACCAGCACTCAGGCCTTTGGCACTTGCGGCCCACACTCACTGGCACGTTTGCGACCTACCTATCCCTTCTAACCACCCCCTATTTGGTTTTATCAAAACCACATGACACATGGCCACCACAAATTTCAGAAATGTGCTCTACATAACCACTTTACATTGCCATTAAACTGGGTTGTAACACGTATTACAGCACTTAGACTAGGGAGGTATCCGCCATGAAGCACTAGATAAAACCCTGATATTATTATTGATCAGCTTGTAATAAAGGACTAGGCTTAACTAGAACATTGCTAAGGGGTTATCTGTTTGCAACACTGAGTGCGTACTTTAAGGGAGACAGTTGAACTGTCATGTTGGAAATTAAAAACCTAAGTTTGGCTGGGGTGCTCTTCAGAGTGCAGTATGTTGCACCTTGAAGACACCTGATCGGGGGGAAGAATGTTTTGTTGTATAATTTGTCATTCATTGTTTTAAAGCTAGAGCAATAACTGATGATGACATATTTTCCATGAATTACACACAATAAAATGCTTGTAAGACTCAATTCCTTTCAAGGTTTTTTGGAGGGCCTTTTTGCGACTGTTGAACATGAGTTAACTTTTAGGCTGTATGTTGAATTGATGCAAAACGTTTATTATCTTAAGCCTAGTCTGGACTTCCATACAGTAATCTATTTTTAACCAGAGTGCTAAAGTATATGTTTGCTTAATGCAATGTTGTCTTTTGACCCTTATGCATGTGCCACCATGCCGGCCCTGTTGTTCTGTTTTTTTCCCTGCAGGTTTGTCCCTTTATATTTTGATTTCCAGAGATGGCACTGTACGGCACAGCTACTGCCAGGTCTCTGAATATAGGGGCTACATGTGAATCTGTGTGCTTATATACATTTTTGCCAGAGCAGAAAAAGCTCCAGGGCGGACTTTACATGGGACTAGATGATGCCTGCGAGTTCAGGCATCTTTTGCGAACTGTATTAACCCCCAAAACATAGTGTCAGGCCTAAAAACCTTAAACTGAAAGCAAGTCAATAATTGTCTCATTTCAGAAGGAGCATCTTGCTTAGGGTTAACATTATGTTTTCTGTCTGTTATCGTGTTTGAAACAAGCATTGGCAATGCCAACAGTTTGGGATTGTGTGTAGGCATGGGACTGCTAGGCACAGCCGAAGTGGTATTAACTACCCATTGTTGGTAGCAGGTGCAAAGTGGTGTAAGTACCTGGACATCTAATAGCAGTGCCTGACAATAACTTAAAACGTATGCACAAGCCAAAAATGTCGGCTTGTGCATAAGCCAATTCGGTTTTATTGACGTTGTTAATATTGCCGAAGAACCTGCAGATTATATAGAGTGTGGGTTCCCGTGAATTGATGGCGGGAATATCGAGGAAGGTGCAGGTCATGGCATGCCTTACAAAGGCTGCATCAAGTAGCTCATGTAGTTTTGCATTGGCTGTACTGACTTTCTTATTGTTAGAGTGACATGCGCTTTGGGAGACTAGATACCAATAGGATGATGGCAGTTTACTGATATGTACTTGCTGTGTTTCAATACATATGATCACAAGCATTGTGAAGGCGTTTTAACCCTGAGGAATTGACGGGCTGTTCTAATTTTCATGCAACAGAAATTGCAGTAGAGTATAAGAAGCATCCGCCCACTGGGCTATCTATCTCTGCTCTCTAGAGAGGAGCTCTTGCATACATCTGAGCGGCATGGTAGCATGCAAACGTACATACATACTTGCACCTGAAGTCTTTAAACTGTGCTAGCCTACACATAATATTGAACGTACAGTATGTAGGCAAGGTGGCACTGATATGGCCACGCAGGCTGCCAACTGTCCTTTTGGGTGGTTTAGCAATGATGGAAGTTGACTTCGAACCTGCACAGTGGCAAATGATTTGATGTGTTACAGTATGTCACTGGCACAACCCTATGCTCCGTGAGGAAGTGCTTACAGGCTGCAGGCTAAATGAGGTGTTCCAGCATATTTCCCAGTTGTAGTATAATAGTTGTAAGGATGACAGGAGGCGTCTTGATAACAGTGATGTCCTTTATTCAGCAGTCGACATCATTCAACATATATTGATGAGTGGGTGGTAAATCCCCTTGGGCAGCTTGCCTCTAAAGTAGGGGTTGCAGCTGGGAGGCTGTAATGTCTTCCTTTAGGCCTGGGGCCTAATTCTCGGAGGAGCTGGGAGAGGACATCTTCCCGCGTCCTCTGCTGCTCCCGTAATGCGCGCCGAGCACGCGGGGGCGGCCCAAGTGGCCACGGCCGAGATCTCGCAAGAGTTGCGGCTCTCGCGATATCTCTACACCAGTGTATATTGTGCAAAGATAGTAACAGGCAAACGCAGAGGTATTCTCAGAGTTTTAACCTGGGAGGCAGTGAGATGGTAGCTGGCTCTTTTAGGAGATGGTTAAACATGGTTGGGACTGAATAGAGCGCCCCGTTTAGCAAAAGTTCTAGGTCCAGAGAAAATACAATGATATCGGCAAAGCAGTGTGTATCACCGCGACACAATGTTTCACAGACTGGAGCTATGCCGACCAATGTTAACATGTCTTACATCCGTGGGCTTGGGAATAGAGGACTACTATATATTCAGAGCACACAGATGTAACAGCGATGAATAGGCCGTTCCTAAGAGGGCACCAAGACAGTCTGTCCTCATTAGAATCTTTGCCCACTTGGACAGATGGCGATCCATGTGTGCTGCCGTGTCCTCGCAGCCCTGCTCAGTGCACAGTCTATTTTGTATAAGAGCTGACCTCTGTGCAGCTGCTAAACAGTGAACTTCCACACAGCCTACACAGCCCACAGCCTTACGTCAGCACGCTGCACGCTGCTGCACGCTGCACGAACAATTATGTACGTCTGCACACTGCACAAACAGCTATGAAAGCATGGAAACTGAGCTCAAAGAGTTCCCATGAGGAGGTGTTTTGGTCAGAGAGAGGCAGGTGTTGATGGGGATAGCCATAAGGATTAGCGTGGATATGGGAAGGCAATGGGTGGGCTCATTATCAAACAACACCAATACACTGTGTGTCCTTCCTCAAACGTCATTTCTCCTCATATGCCATTCCTCACTATGTGAACTTAAATCTGTGTTTGAATGCAATAGTTTGGGCTTTATGGGTGTCATAAGCAACACTTAATAGCCCACACTAAAAATGAAGTCTATTAGACAACTATGAATTAGCACTACAGTAGTCCGTCTTTTCGCTTAAAGAAACATCATCTCACACTGGATGCCAGAAACCTGATAACAACTTCGTTTCCAGATGTAAACAGCGCCTTTTTCCTTCGGGGCCTGTGAATGCTAACGAAGGCAAACAGTAGTTTCTCTAACAGTTGCTGGCCTCGAGGGAGTAGAGTGCTGTTCAATTGGCCGTATTGTCGGCGCGCTATTGTATGCCAACATGGAGTGCCGTGAATGGCCGCGGATTTTCACCTCAAGAGGCGGTCTGTTCCAGACGGGCCCGCTGGTCCCATGGGACTGTGGGATTACAGCATGGGATATTTGCAGAGGGAGGTATTTTTGGCGCGGTTAAATGGTGTGCTTTGTTTACTTTGAATGCCATCCCGGCGATGATTCTATAGGGCACGCACTGAAACAAATATTTCTTGCGCTTTCAAGTTGTTCCTAATTAGCCCCATCTAAAGAAAAAAAGAATACGGGAACAAATAGTACTTGTGTTCGCTTTTAAGCTTAAAACCTCTTGGCTAACTCTCCCACATGAAGACATGAACGTTTCTAGAGCCCACTGGCTTCTCTTCATTGTTAACCCTTCGCTGCTCTCTTGTCTGGTCTATTGTTTGCACAAGTGGAATATGAACTTCCAAGCTCAACAACAACAGGGCGAAGACATCAAATCGACACATATCCACGCAGAGGCATGCGCCTGTAAGTGAAAATAGCTGTTTATAAGGTTTGATTAAGACAGCGATTGAGGGTCGTCTACAACTAAGAACGCGTTGTTCCGTGAAGGAACAACACTTTGGAACAACGCTGTTTCTCAAAGCACCATATTCTGTGAAAGGAAGAAAGTGTCATACTGACGTCAAAGCCTCTACTCTTGCATGTCGCTTATTTACCGGCTAAGGGTCCTATCAATCGTCAGAAATGCACTTAAATAGGACAATATGGACAGCTGGGGTGGGGGGGGGCAAGCAATTTAGTGCACCTGACCCAAAAGTGCAGTGCAATGAGTTGGAAACCTGCATCTAAGATTGCAGTGCCTGTTCGTCTTCCATTTTATTGACCTACACTTGCAGGATGCATCTCATTGCCACGAGGGCATTCGTGTGTGCCTCCAGTCCTACTCAAAATCCTGCATGGCACTCTGCAAGCCCTTCTTCTCACTGCCCCACCTGCACTTAACTCCATACTATAAAGTATCCCAGGTGTCTGTGAGGAGAGAGAGATATTATATGACTCTTAACTGGCATCATTGTGACTCAAAAAAAGACAATTCATTCTGTTGGATGGAGTCTGTAAACTGACATTATATGTGGAACAATGCTAAAGTCTGCATTGTGAGTCTTTGGTACATTGATGAAAAGGGATAACCCTTGCATTTGTCATTTGTACCAATAAGCCTTATCTTGCTCATTCTTTAGTTCCTTTAATTTCTCCTTATTAAAGTGCAGAATGAGACAGTTCGTCATTTGTAAAAATTGGCCGCAGATTTATTTTCACAACATTATAAAAAAATCACTGCACACATTAGTGAAAATAGTTCTGATGGTGTGGCGCCTGCTCCATGTCCAACAACCTGCTTCCCCCTTTTAATTGCACAAAGTCCACAGTAGGCCCAACTCTCCCAACCCTTTGTGCCTGAGCCCTGCCTGCCCTTGCAGGTGTTCGTGGGCGGGGAGAGTGCTGTTTCTTTGGGGGAAGCTGAGCCCTCATTGTTTCCACCAGAAGCCCCTGCCACTTAGGCTCCCCAGAGGCGCTGGTCCAAGAAGAGCGAAGACCCTTCTGGCTTTCTCATGGCTCATTCGCAGTCTGTCTCTTGTGATTGCTCGCCCAAACACTGCCACGCCACAGGTGGGTTACCGTCCACCGTGACTCCCTCCTTTCCGTTATTTACAATTCCAGGAGCTTTGTACAAACATTCCAGAAAAAGAGTTCCATCCCCATTGCTGATAAATGAACTCCATCCTTTAGGTAATATTCTGGGGATTTTAAGTTAATCAAGCCATGTCTGATATGTTGGAAGCCTCTGCCCCTGCATAATTTCAACATAGCACAATTCAATTTCCTCCTTGATCTTTCCACCACAGCATGGTTCTCTGCTCCCCTCCATTCCAGCCTGGGAATAATCTCTGACCACACGATCTCGGTCTCACCCAGCAGCGCTGACAAATCCTGCAATGAGAACATCATCTCCTTCAACAATGCCCCCTCCCCATGCTTGTCAGGTCATTTCCGCCCAGATGGATGACCAAAACCTCTGGCTTTTGCTGCTTACCCAGCAACTTGTGAATACGCCCCTGCAGCTGGGCCCATTTCATCCGGGGCACACCGAGCCACTATATCCAATATTCGCCAGCCGTCAGCTCCTCCTGCTCTGGCATCCAGCTTGCCCCGACCCTCGACACAAAGGAATGCCCTACCACCCAGATGGAACGCCTCCTCCTCCTCTGTGCTGCTGCTAGTGGGAAGGAGATGAGATGGCAGCAGGTTAACGCTACATTTTTTCAGGCCTGATGTATCTTTTAAAACACTCGGATGACCACCTCCCTATTCGCTTAATTTCCTCAGACCTAAGGCCCCCTGTTGCCGCAGACGTGGCTGCCCGATCCTGAAGTAAAGGGTTCTGAATGCCTCTTCCGTCAGTCCCATTTTCCCCAATTCCATATCCATAACTTTCCTAAACTGAAAGCGGCTCAAGGCGGACCCATCCCCGTGCATAAGCAGTGGAACCCCCACTTCAGACGGCGGCCTTTGTTGGAGATAGTTAGCCAAGGCTGCCACTGGGCAGACTTTACTCCCCTGGATGGCCTGAAGTGTCACCACAATCCCCTTCCCTTTCTGATCGGTTTTTGACCTTCTTAAGTAAATGTTTGCCTGAGCGTTCATCACCTGGACGTCACCTAATCGTAGAAAACCGGAGCCCTTGCCCTCCTTGTTCTCTGGTACTAGCTCGCTCACACTGAAGGCCCCAAAGAAAGCTACTGTGAAAGCTGCTGTGAACAAAACCCTCTCCGAATCGTTTCTGCATACTACTTTCAGGCATTCAATCAAACCATGCAGCTTCACAATGTCAATGGGCAGTCTCTCATCAGGTTTCTTCGCTACCTGCTTAGCCCAACCTCTCATGGCCATTGTAATGTAATGTTCCTTATTGGGGTCACTGTCACCATGTAGCTTAGCATAATGTGCTATCGCTGCCAAGTGATATGCGATCCAAGCTCTGGTTCTCCCAGTACGACAACACCATCCCACAAAGGCCCGCACTGGTAAATCCTTCTGCCCTTCTGGCCGAATGTCACTCTGAAATGCCAAGAACTGCTGCCAGAAGGCCCTCTACCTTCTTGCCATGCCGGTACTAGTGCTGTGTGTATCAGAGAACTTAGATCACCCCAATCATCCCCCACCAGTGATCCTTGAACGGGGTCATCACCTTCCTTGCTTCTGGACTGTTCCCACAGAACTTCTCCCACTGTAAACGAGAGAGCGAATTAGCGGCTACATTTTTGACCCCCGGAATATGCCGGGCACTGACCTCGATTTTCAATGCCAGAAAACTCTTGGTGAGTTCTCTAAGCAGTTTCAATACCCTTGAATTGTTGGATGACCCCTGGTTGATGATCTGAACCACCGCTAGGTTATCCGACCCCAGCAACACCTTTTTTGTTTTTCAACTGAACCTCCCACAATTTAAACACTACCACAATGGGAAATAGCTTGAGCAAAGTGATGTCCCTGGTGATCCCCTTCATGTGCCACTCTGTTGGCCAGGCCTTACCACACCAATTGTTGCCCAAAATCACCCCGAAACCGTGGGATGCAGAAGAATCAGTGAATAACTTGAGCCTTTTGCTGCTGGCCCATTTTCCCCTCCACAGTAGCACACCATTGAACTCATCCAAAAAATGTTCCCACATCCTGAGATCCTCCTTTACCTCAGATCCTAACTGGATATGTTGGGAGGCATGTTGCAATCCCACTGTTTTAAGCTTGATACCTCTGGCAAACACTCTCCCAGTGGATATGACTCTCCCAGCGAAATTGAAGTTACCAGCCAGCGACTGAAGCTCCCTCAGGGTTGCTTTGCTCTTACCCTTCAACACCCTTATCGTTTCTTTCAACCTCTGCACTTTGTCATAGGGGAGCCTGCATTCACCCATGACTGAGTCAATTTCAATCCCCAGAAATGTCAACGTTGTGACTGGACCGACTGTCTTTCCCTCTGCTAGTGGGACCCCCATAAGCTCCATCAAGCCCTGAAATGTGCTCATGAGAGCCTTGCATTCCCCAGTCCCTTCCTTGCCAATGAACAAGAAGTCATCAAGATAGTGCAAGACCCCCCCTTTTGTACCTTCCTCCTTAATGCAAACTGCAGGACGGTGCTGAATGCTTCAAAGTAAGAAAATAAAATAGCACAACCCATTGGTAAACATTTATTATAGAAATATTTGTCCTGCACTTGAAAACCCAGCAAGTGATGAATCTCCTTGTGGATAGGGAACAACCTGGAGGCTGGCTCGATGTCTGCCTTTCCCATTAGGGCACCCTTCCCTGCCGATCTTACCATCAGTATAGCATTGTCCAAAGAAGATGCTATACACAACTCCTCCGGTATGCCATAATTTACAGATTCTCCTTCCGGGAAAGAGAGGTGATGGATCAGGAGATATTGGACCTCCTCCTTCTTGGGCACTAGCCCCAACAGTGACACTACAACATTTTCCATAGGAGGGGATAAAAAAGCCCCCACAACTCTACCCAGTTTGATTTCTTTCCCCACTTTTTGTGCCACCACCTCCGGCATTCCTAGTCCCGACCGCAAGTTGATTGCTTCCCTGCCACCTGCTTTTCCTGAAAAAGGGATCCTGAAACACCACCTGAAACGTTCCCACAGCAATTTCGCATCAGCCCTGTTGTGGTACACATTTAATAAAGGAAACAAAGTGTGCAGTTTAACTGGCGTGGGTAAACATGTTTTAATTACACTCTGGCATCTCTTTGGCTTGTCAAACTTAAGCATGGTGGTAGTTCCTTAATCTCACTTTGGTTTCTCTTTGGGCTTAGCACTGCTCTTATGTTTCCCTTCACCTGAGGAGGAGCTGTAAGCCCCAGCGCTTCCACCCTTTGCGTGCCTGAATCGACATGTTTTGCCAAAGGGGCAATCCCCCTCAGCAAACCTTCAGCAATCTGCTCGCTTCCCTGGTAGCTGGACCGGTTGCTCCAGGAGGAGGGCCCGCAAAATGACCCCCTCCCTCGTTGTGAGTAACCCCTCTACCTCTCCAAACCTGGGTTTTCTCCCCTTAAGGCTTGTCCTCAGATTCTCTGGCAGGCACCATCTTATCTATGTACCCCCCCCGGCATCCACCTCATCCCAGGACATTGCGGGCCAGACTTGCATTTTTCCCTCACCCCCATACTTCAGGTATAGGTCATGGATATATTGCTCATATGCGATCATTGCCACTGCATCCTGCAGGAATTTTTCTAGCATAATTGACATATACATTCTAAATGCCTTGATCCAATTGTGGATGGTGGGATCCACCTTGGCTCTCTCCCTTTCCCTCTTCTCCTTCTCCTTCTCCTTTTCTGACAGGTCCTTTAAGCCCTCCCCCAAAGGTGCAATCCCCACCAAGTCAAAGATGTCAATAAACTCTTTTCTCCAAAGTTTTTCCTTAGTGGCCCATGGGATGTGCCATACCAAGGAGTTCACTGCTACTTGCACTGGTGCAAAGCATGACATTGGTCTCCCATACTGGGTTACATCACCCCAAGCCCCATCCTGTCCCATATTGGATGGGGTCGCTGCAGCTGACTGTGCCCCTTGGCTCTCTTCACTAAAGGTGTGGACACTGGGCCCTATCCCCCACCATGCAAGCCCTTGCTGCGTTCCTGGTGGGGATACTACCTGTGGCAACTGGCTCACCACCCCTAAGGGGCATGAGCTGGGTAAGGCAACAGCCTGAAACCCTCCTGCTGGAATTTCCCCCACCAGCGGCATATGGCTCAACCCCTGCATAGGGTCTGTGCTGGGTAAGGCAAGGGCCTGATACACTCCCATCCCTGGCTCCCCTGGACCCTAATTCAGCACTTGACCTTTTGTCATCTCAGCATTATTAACCACATTAACACTACTGTCATTATCACACAATGCCAGACCCTGTCCACTTTTACCCCATGCTTGCATGCACTGCATGAACATACCTTTCACCATCTCTAGGGCTCTGGGTCCATCCGCAGCTACTTCCACCGGTCTGGTTACAGGAGTGCTGGGCATACCACCACGGTTCCCTGGAGCCTCAGCAGGTGCTGGTGGTGGTGGTGGTAAAGCTACATCCTCCTGCGCCCTCCCTTTTCCTCTGGGTTTCTTATTGGTCTTGGCTTGTTGTTTTCTTGCTTTTGCCCTCTCCGTCATGGTCCTTTTTCTCTTTGATGTTTGTACTTCCTCTTCCTCATACTGTTCGTCTGCTCCTTCCTCCCCTTCTTCCCATACTTCCACCTCCACTAGTGCCTCTTCACTGGCACTGTCTTGAAACACTAGGGGGGAGTCCCCTCTTTGGCTGGGACCTGCTGCTTCCTGACTCTTTTGTAAGACCATTGTGTCCATCCAATTGGGCCCATGGGTTGTAGCTACCAACCTTGCCATGCTTAAAAATGCCTTCAGATCCATTCCTCTATGAAAAACAAAATGTCCCCCAAGTGGCTTGGGCTCCTAACAGGAGCTATACTGTTTGATGCGACCTGAAGCCGAAAATGTAAACAATTCATACGATTCCACCCAGGTGCCCCCTCCTACTGTCTTCACTTCACTGTTTGGTGCGGCCTGAGGCCGAAAATGTAAACAATTCCTCTGCAGTTTCGCCCAGGCAGCCCCTCTTACTGTCTTGCCACTTTGTTTGTTTGCGGCCTGTGGCTGACAACAAATCTTCAGCGGTTTCACCCAGCGGCCTCTTTGTACACTAAACTGCCTCACCTGTTTTCACTTTCACTGCCCGCAGCCCGGATGCAGTCACCAGTTTCAAATATACAGTTTCACCACTGGGCGGCCCGGGTTTAATGTTTGTTAGAGCTTTGTTCTCTTACACAGGAAGCCGCGCCTCCTCTGAATCGGTCCGCTTTCCTTTCTTTTCGCGGACAGCTCTGCTCTGTTGCACTGGCTCCTAAGGCACTGCTCTCCTTCCCACGTGTAGCCTCCCCAGCTGATGGTCGCCGGCCGTCCGCTCTGTGATCCTCCACTGCAGTGGGTACCCACGTGGCTCCTCCTCTGATTTTGGGCCTCCTGATGGTTGTGCAGTGACGGCAGCTCCCTCTCTTGAGCGGAGGCCCCTGGCACCAGCACCGCCGATCCCCAGCACGTTTCCTCATTGCGGCTGCTACTCCGCGGCTTTTCGCTTCACAAGACCTGTCCTGGCAGCACTTCGGGACCACTGCAAATGTTTCTCCTTCCGGCTTCTCTCCTCTTTCCTGGGCAGCACTTCAAGACGAAAATTAAATCCTTCCTTCCTCCATGGTGGGCGTCCTACTGGAGGGGCTGGATGCTTCCTGCTGTAGGACGCCCACCAGTTATAAAGGGGTTACCTCACTCCTTTCTTTTGTTAGCCCTTCGCGGGCTTCTGGCAACTTTTGGCGCTCCTTTGGCCTGTGCCCTTCCCCTTACCCAGGGGGGAGGAGAGTAGAGGAGGACCCTGCCCTGGTTATCGGGCTGCCTCCTCCGTTTTAGGATTTTGTCGTCGTCAGCTTCATGTTCCCATAATTACACGGATTAGTTCATTTTGGGCTCAGTGCTTGCTGCATAGTGGTGCATGAGCTCTAAGAATAATATTTGAGTCATGGAAAAAACCTACATGAGCTTTCATTGCTCAAACAATTACTGTTATGTTGCATGGTAGATAATAGCACATTAGTGGCATGCAGTGAAAACATATTAGTGGGCCCTGCTTATAATATTCTGCCACTGATGTGGCATTGGGATTTGGGACCATGTTTCCTAGTTCCACAGTTAGGGACTGAGGCAGTTGACTAATGCTGACTTTTTTCTCCTTTAGAAGTACTGCTAATTACAATGCTTTCTCCATAGTTATGTTTCAAAGTCTAACTATTACCTCTGTTTCAATGAAGCTGATCTGAATAGCAACAAACCAGATGGCAAGTCAACCTAGCAATATAAAATAAATATCTGTAGAAGCACAAACGGGCAAAAAAGTAGCAATCTCCCTTAGAGACTGTTCATCTGCAAAATGGGTACAGGCAAGCCAGCATTTGAATTACACGTGCACTAGCAGCATTCTCGTTAATACAATCCTTTCTTTAATGCATGTGCTTGATTATTTACACACAATATTTTAAAGGATCAGTTGGCACTGAATTAGGATCGGCGGGCTACAGCACAATGGCAGGTTTCCGGCATATGCAAGGCATGTAAGCGGGCTCAGTGCTTGCTGCATAGTGGTGCATTAGCTCTAAGAATAATATTTGAGTGATGGAAAAAACCTACATGAGCTTTCATTGCTCAAACAATTACTGTTATGTTACATGGTAGATAATAGCACATTAGTGGCATGCAGTGAACACATATTATTGGGCCCTCCTCATAATATTCTGCCTCTAAGCACTAGACACAAACCCTGATGTGTATTGCAAAACATAGATGTTGGTCTGCTGACCGCATATATTATGAAGGAATATTGCTGGTATAATTTTGCTGAGATTTCCCATACTGGAATGTGTGGACTTGGTATACCCCGGATTGTTCAGCTATACAAGAGTAGTATGTATGCAAGACAACTTCTGAGTAAGAACATGTTGAAGGCCAATTATGCTGGTTATGTTGACAAACTTCAACCCACATTTGTCATCTAACTTCACTTCTACATTCACACTTGCATCACAAAGTAATTTAGAAACAGAACTCCTGCATTGTCTGGTGCCAGAGTGGAGAGGTCCTGCCAGTTCTGCCGATTTGGCTCACATTATTTTGCTTGCATTCACAACACTAAAGGTGAATTACCCCAATATAAATGCAAGACAATAGGTAGCAGGTTTGCAGGGTTAAAGGGGCCTCGATGCAAGAGCCCCCTGACAACTTAAACCCTGAAAAACAACAGCCAGAAAATTCTACAGAGTGGGAACACAATTCCAACAAGTCTATTAGTATCAAGGGGCAGTGGCGTAGCACAAAATGAGGGGATGCCCCTGTGCCGGGGTGGTCCGCCCAGCTTGGCAACAAAGCACGGGTCAGGACACACTCCGGGCCGACCTAGACCACAACGCATGAGCGAATAAACACAATGATAATGCTGCTGAAGGGGCTCACCATTGCACTGCACTAGGAGAACGATCTAAATATGTGCTTTAAAAAAACCTTACATCTTTCATCTAGCGCAGAAACAAGGGGGCTCTGCCTAGCTCTGGGCTCCAAAATGTAACTCCAACTCTGTGTGGCCAGTAATGTTACACAAAATAATTATACAAAAAGAAAACATGTTCATGCTGGCTCTGCCAGTATCCCCATACACAAACATTTTCTTGTTTGCGTTGCCCTTTATGCCAGTAAAAATCTCCTGTCACAGGAAGAAAGCATGTTATTGCTGGCTACACAAATCGCTGCCCAACTCCCGCATCACCATGTAAGGAAGCTCTTTGCCTTCAACACCAGTAAAACATGCAATGCTGCAGTAAGGAAGCATTCCCTTTTTTGACTGCACAAATTTCCCCTCCCACAATGAAAGAACACACATCATAGTGGTTTTGTCCCATATGTGACTGAGAAATGCAACGCCACAGATAATGTACAGTCTACCTGCCCGCCTTGCACTATAAACCCCCAACCAAATACCCCTCCATGCAATAACATTTATCAAGTTAACTTTGTCCAAAAATGCCAGTAAAACATGTAGGAATACATCTGTGTTCCAATGTCCCTTGCTTGGGCCCCAAGCTTGCACACTCACATTCATACCCAATCAGCCAGCAGTTACTCGCTCTGAGGCGGCTGGTGATTTTTTCAATTGAATGGGCATAAACATTTCCCCCAAATATACCAGAGTCACCAAGCATAGATACATATTTGAATAATGGGTTAAATGGTCCATTATACAGCAAATCTTATGAGAAAAAAATGCTGAAAAGCCAGAATGTTTGCAGCTGTTTTTGTAGGGTAACACCAATCCAAAAACCCAATATATGCAAGTTATTAACAGTGCACAGGAACATTAATGCTTTAATCAATGCAATGCTTTGCTATTAAAAATGCCATGCCACAATAAGAAAACATGTCCAAACTGGCTACACAATGGAGGCCAGTCTAGAGAAGTAATAAACATATTACAGTAAAACAGTAAAACATGCCATGCCACAGTGAGACATACCTAGAGTGTTGAAAAAAAATGCCAGTCTAAGCATGTAGTAACGCGTATCATGCTTATTGTATCATAGAAACTCAGAAAATTATACAATGCCACAGTAAGAAATGGCTAGACTTTTCCGTCGGCTGCACCGAAATTCCAGTCTTGCCAGGTAATTATAATTATCAGGATTGCTTTAGCAGAGATGCCCAGTATAAAAAAGTCAATCCACAATAGCAAATGTTTAACTGACTGCACCAAAAAAGTCTAGCCATGTAATAACACGTATAATGCTTACTTATTTATAGATGTGCAGAAAAATGGCATTCCGCAGTAGGAAATGGCTAGACTAGCTTCACCCAAATGCCAGTCTAGACAGTTAAAAACACTTATCATGCTTACTTTATTATAGAAGCTGAGTAGAAAATGTAACTCATGCCACAGTAAGAAATTACTAGACTGGCTGCAACAAAATGCTTATCTAGCCACTAATAACACCTATCATGGCTGCTTTGTCATGAATGTCCATTATGATTTACCGCACAAACCCCCATCCCACTGTCTCCACACTGCCCCTCTCCATCCCACCTCAACCCCCAAAATCAGCTCCTCGGCCCAGAACTACCTCCAGGTCCCACTTCCTCATCCCAGTACGTATGTATGAGGCACCCTGTATGTATGAGGAAGAGTTGGACAAGGAGTAATGAAGACTACAGGTAACTAAGCCACACATTACCTCCACATCCCTCTTCCTCATCCCAGTACTTGTGTATGAGGCAAGGTGCAAGATGCCTCACACACAAGTACTGGGATAAGGAAGTGTAGGGAGAGGAGTAATTAAGAAAACCAGTATGTTATCCAGGCATTAAAAACAAGAACACATACATTAACGCACCAACCACTCATCCATTTACATGTGCACCCATTCACCATACACTCACACACACGAACACCCAGCCACCCATACATTTACATGAACACCCATTCACCATACACTTACACACACACGCACACACAGACACACACACACACACATGCAAGCACAAACACACACACACCCACACACACACACACAGCCACCCATACATCATGCACTCACTCATTCACACACATTACCTAATATACATACACACATACACACACACACACACACTTACAGGCATGCACACACATTAACCAAAATGCATTGTCTTACATTTTTCAAATCCGGCATTGCTCTGAGGAACTCCTCTGCAGGTGGGCCTTGAGCTTCCTGCTCCATGCAGCAGGAGTGCTTGTTGCTGTCATGCGCAGCTAGACCAGAGCCCTCCATGTCATGCATGGGAGGGGAATGGGGGATGAACCTCTGATGTCAAAAAGAAATTATTTCTTCTGAAGTCACTCTAACTTCAGACATACATTATTTCCGTTATGGAAACAAACGTAATGTAAACAATTTAAAAAAAAAATGTAAACCTCAATCTTTAGTAATATTTTTCATAGCATTATAAACATCACATAATTACAGTGTGATACTGCACTTATAATCAAACCAGACCCCACCCCCCAAACAACACAACATAAGCACTTTTGGTCGTACCGCAGCTCCTACCACCTCCAAAGACAAACTAGGTCTAAGGAAAATTACATCTCCAACTCCATGTTAACTTTTAGCCTGAATGCCACCGTGGGAGGGAATTACCATCATTAGTTTAATCATTCCTTTAGAGAGGGACTACCCTGTTCGAATCTCCCCAAAGTGTACACTCTTGTAAGTGGGCCACAAAAAGATTCTACTGTGGCTAGACCCCTTCATTTCTTTTTTAAATCAGATAGACTTAAAAAAGAAACTATTTTATTTTTTAGTTCGATGGCCACCCCCTTCCCCAAGGTCAAGTGGCGCCATGGTTCTCTGCACTGCTGGGGCAGCGGGGTCCCCGCTACGCAAAAGTCCAAGGGGTAACATCACCTATCTGATCAGTCCTACCCTTGAATTTTCAGTCAAAGGCAATTTCCATTCTGAGACTTGTACTTTTGCGTTCCCTATACATTTGGGGCCACATAGTCCAAAATGCCAAATTCTATTTGCTAAACAAGCAAATAATGGCCATTGGCAGCACCTTTACAACCACTGCCTACTTACTGTGCATGGTGGCTGCAAAGCAAAACTATATTCCCTCACACCGTGTACCTATTCTTTCGGCTTTGCCATTGTAAATGTAAACTTATACGTAACAGAATACAAAGAACAAAAGAAAATCTGGACTGGGTGGACCGATCGCCACACTTGACTCCCTAAAACTTGGGCTGTCATTAGGATTATCAAATAACGCTCAAGAGAACAAATGCAAATCATTGACAATGCCAACAGTTTTGGCTTGTTTGTAGACATGGAAAAGGCATTTGCCAGGCACTGCCACAAAAGTACTAATTGGCAATGAATGGTAGCTGCTGCTAAATGGTGTATGTACGTGGGTAAATAATAGCAGTGTCTGTCAAATGCCTATCTAAAGACAAAACTGTGGCTTTTGCCTTTTTTTTTAATAGGACTTCATTGAAGGACAAACATTCTGCTGATAAATCAAATGGCTAAAGGCAGACCTGGTTAAAACATTGTTATTACACAAGCAGCACATTTACAGCTACATTTTAACCAATAACTCTGAGAAGACTCGCTGATTTGAACAAACACTGGCAGGCACCTTAGTGCAATGTTTGATGCTAAAACTTGATAAATCTACCTCAAAGAGATCCCAGTAGGATTTGTTTTGGGTGGGGAGGGACAGTTAGCGGAAGGGAATTCTTGTAAGTATTATCAGGCATCCGGTAGTCAGTGGGTGAATAATCAACAACATCTACACACACTGTGTACCTTCACATATGCCATCTCCCCCTAGATGTTGTACTCAGATGCAATATTTTGACTGATATGTGGCGCTTAAGTGCCAACTTGTAGCAAAACTAAAAATGGCTATGTGTGCAATCATTTCATAACAATTTCATAACAAAATAGATCCAACTATTTTCTATGCCTGGTGTAATTTGTGCATTTTATACTGTTTGTTTCCATGCATTCTGGTAATTGTAGCTTTGCGCGTGACAGAATGCAAAAATGGAGGCTGGGCTGTATGTGTCCTTCACACATGACATGGGGAAATTTGAGATATCTGTAAATTGCCCTCTGCATTAGATTATCAGGAAATAATTACCTGCTTTTATCATTGTTTGAAATAGGCCTGCAGCTTGCACCTAAGCATAAGGTGAATGCAATGTGTGGTACCACAGTAAAAAACAATCATTTCTACGCAGATATAGTTATAAAGTGCCTACATTACTATGTTTACCTTTTGTTTCTCAAATTAATCAGCTGCAGACTTTAGTGGTTATTAAGCTGCAAAATGCAGTTGGCCTATAAGTATAATCATTAGCACTTTCGTGGAAGATTTAGGACGTTAGGCAAAGAAGCCTCTCTGAAGATGAAGTAACCCCCACAATTGCTTCCCATTAAATCCTGCCTGGTGTGCAAACCTTAACTGACAAAAGTGTTGTAAATTACAACATGGCAGAAATTAGATGTGACGAAATTGTAATTAAGAACACAGAAGGAAGATGTGCACCAAACTCTATTATATAAGGGTACCTGGTACAGTCATGATCACCCAGGCATTGAACGTACTATGACAAACATAAATATCAAGACCAAAAGAGGTTGACAGAACTCATTACATTTACTTATAACCATACAATTTAACTCTTACAAATAAATAATTAAATGTTTTCAAATATAAATTGCCACCATTTGGTGATATACAACATTTTAGAAAAACATCTTCATACCACTATTAACTTACGCTTCTATTACATAAGTACATGCATAGTGAGCTGATCATACATACTCATTTACAACCACTCTCTTCCTAGCAACCAATTACAAACAATATAAACAAGCCCTTTAATTGATGTGGGCTTCAAAAAAATACTCGAATATACATATTACACTACACCAAATGACTCATAAACAATTTTATTATTTTATTATTTTTATTTATTTATTGTTTACCAACAAAATACTCGTCAGCAGGTGTTTCAGCCAGAATATATGAGTCCTTTCCTATGGCCCTGTGATGCTCCGACTTTCTTCAGGACACAAGTGGGTGCTGTACTATGTCCCACTGCTTGCAACATTTTGTACTCGTGGCTATCTAGAAAAAAACAAATAGATAACAATAAAATTCATGTTCTGTCTCCCCATCTCAATTCACTTCTAGGATAAATCACCTCCTAATTTTCATATCACAATAATGCAAAAACCCAGATACATATCTCAACCATTGAGCTCTGGATCTAGGGTTCTGTTATTCATCATGCTCAGGTGACTGCTACACTTCAAAATGAAACCCCTAATGGCAAAGATACAGAGAAAAGAAAACAAAAAAACTCAGATTCCTGTATATTTCTTCTCACACATACTCACAGATCACTGAAGACCAGCCATGTGTACTGGGGAGACGCCCGGCCGGCCCATAGTGTCGGGGTTTGCTCCGCAGTAGTTTAAGACGAGATACCTGCACCTTTGAGATGGATGGGGTGCAGGTAAATTACTCCAACACCAATCAATAAGGACAACTCAATGGTTTGGCAAAGGGGAGTCCGTTTAATGATAAGTACAAAAAACGGGGAAACAGGGAAATCAACAGTGATGCGATAGTCTGTCTCGCTTCAACTCCCAAGAACTTCATCAAACAGTAACATTTATGCCAAAAACCCGTCATCATTGACGTGTAACACTCGAAAAGTTATCAGGCAATTCTATTAGTTGGGAAAAGGTAACTTTACTATAGGTACTATATCTGTATATGGGAACGGAGTGAGGGGATTGGAAAAACACTATCAGGTGGGTGTCTAAGCCCTTCCTTCTAACATTACTCTAGTAGACGTCACTATGAGTACAACGTCCCATTGATTCTACTATCTATAGGATCCTAGATTATTTGGTCCATTGTGATTGGGTTGGCTTCAACCCCATGCATACATTTCCACTTTACTTAGCAGAACACAGAATGGTCAGCCAGGTGCAGGATGCCCCAAGATTCACCCGGCCTCCCCTCAATCAATCATTACTTTAGTGGCTTTGTGTCAATTAGTTGGCTGTGGTTGGCCTCGAGTTGGTGTCTTCTTGTCAGGAAAAATTATGATATCTCTGTCTGGGTGACAGCCAAGCGTAGGTGTGAACCCATGCTTTTTCTTGCTCGGATGGTCACGTGCTGCTCACACCGTGAATCTGCCTCGTTTTCTTCAATTTGTGCATTTAATTCTTATTCGGCTTGCCACCTGCCTACGCCTCCATATCTTGGCCTTCCAGAGAGAGGCTATTATGTTCTTAAGTTTTGATTCAGCGAAGCTACTGTTCGCTCCTTCTATTGGTCTGACCTTGGCTCTTCCTGGCTCACGTTGCCTCTGCTGAGTTACGATTCAGCCATCTCTTCTTGTTTTAGCTGGAATACAAATCCTTTCCTGTTTGAGCTCTAGTAACCTGAGTTAATTCTGCTTTTCTGTAAAGTGGACTCGCACTTACATAACATGCTTCGGTTTGAGGTAGATTGTGTATAATGGTGCTTGCCGCTCTATTCTTCTACTTAACATAGCAAGCCGCACTGTTTTCTTAGCTTCCTTGCGGTTACAAGCATATGTACAGGAGTTAGCTGGTTGAATGGCTTCATCCTGCTTACATTTTAAGTTTCTTTATATTTGAACATCATTCTCTCCTTTTAGGTTCACATCATCCTTATTCATAGCATTTCATCTCTTGTGTCATCCTTGGGTCATCATATCTTCTATCTGCAAGTCCGTCCGGGACTTCGTGACGTCACCATTCGTCTTCAATTAAGGGCTTTTGGGTTTCTTCCGGGACAGCGTTTAGGCAATCTTCATTTTGTCTTATTTGCTGGTAGGGTTTTCTCAATGGGTACCTTACTGTCCATGGTTTTCTAGGTATCGGTACTTCAACAGGTGTTGTTCTTCTGATAGGTACTGGGCAGAGCCCTACTGCGGCTCTCTACTGGTTTATTTGCTCCTCATACGTCACATATCTCGGTGTGAATGATCCTGGTACTTCAAAATGGGTGACTGGAGTGCAGGCTTTATTTGGGTCCTCCATTACACTCCCCCCTCTGGTCGATTCATCAACCACTTCCACTTCCTCCTTTGGATTCATCTCACTTGGTTCCTCTATATTCATCTGCACTTCATCTTCTGGATTCATTCCTTCTTCATCTTCTGGCTTTGTACATCATGGTTTGAAGAAGTGTCTCTTTGCAGTCCATATTATTATCACTCCTCTCAGGCTTCCTGCTGTCTTTACATGTTCGTCTTTGTTCCATGTCATCAGCTGACATTGTCCATTTGGGCTGCAGTAAATCCATTTTCCTTCATAATTTCTGTGTTTGCTGGGATAAAGAAACTTTGTACCTTCTGGTGCATGCTTGCTGGCATTCACAAAGTCTCTTATTTCTTCATCAGTCAGATCTCTGGGCTTCCTTTCTGGTTTGACATCAATTATGATCTTCATCCCTATGCCTTTCTTCGCAGTTTTCTGACATTGCGAGATTATTATCTTGATAACGCAAAATCCTAGTAATATCGTCAATAGCAGGGCTCCCAGAAACGTGAATATGTCTGCCATCCATTGTGGGACCCAGGAAAATAGTGATCCAAACCAGCTGTCATCATCAACTTCATCAGTTTCGTTGATCATCTGGTTCTGCAGGTTTGTCAGCATACTTATGGCTTCTGTTAGAGTTCCATTTTCTTTGTCATGAGAAGGTAAAAATGTGCAACATGATTCTCCTATTTTTGCACAGACTCCTCCATCCATAGCTGTGATCATGTCAAGTACATATCTGTTCTGGAGAGTCATCAGTCAGATGGCTCTTAACTCTTCCTTGATTGCATTGAATCCTTTTATTTTCGTGTTGATGGTTTGCAGTAACTCCCATCTGGTTATCTGCAACCATTTAGTGTTTACTCCAACTTGGATTCTTGGCATAAAAATCATTGTGAACACTGATGAGGTGAGGCTGAACAGCCTGTGTTCATATGGGATTGCATGAAATGCGTCTTCAGATTTGGCAGAGAAGTAATTTTCCCTTTTCAATCGGGTCATCAGTTCCACAGATCTCCTCTTCCTCAGGTGAGCATCTGCTTTCGGGAAACTGTCAATGTTCAGGCCACTTTTCGGGATTACTAATGCTGGAACGTGGACATTCATAATTGTGCATATGCCTCCCCAGTCTGATTCTCTCCCATCTTTCTTGTGCCATTGTTCCTGATGCACAATTTTGGACTTTCTAGTGGCACCATCTGCAGGGGTCCTCCTCTGTCTTTGACCCATGTCAGTAGTTTTGCAAGTTTTGGCCACACTGGCTTGCACAGTCTTTGTGAGTTTTCGATGGCTTCCTTGCAGGCTTCGAGGACCATCCATGCTCGGCAGATCACTACTTCTTGCTGCCATCCCTTTGGTGAAAGCACTGTTCCCCAAATCTGAATTTGGCCTCTGTTTTTTCCAAATTTGAGCCTCTGCTGGAGGTTTCCCTTGGACATTTAGTCTCGGGTTCACTTCCCATCTTATTCCTGCTCCTTTAACTCCAGGCTTCTCGTACCTGATCACGTTATTCCTAGTATGAGCTTTGTTTCTTGTCTTAATGTCCTGGGCATAATCATCTTCATCGGGGTAAGCTGTTTCAGTTGCCCATAGCAATGAGGCATCACTTCCCATGAACTGGCCTCTGGTCTTGCATATTGCTACGTGTGAGAGACAGTGTGCTGTCGGGACATTAATTTCTACACCCACTAAGATCTTGGACTTCCCCATGCTGTACGGTAGGAGTGCACAAACAAAGCATTCCCCTTCGGATTTTCATCTTCCAACTTCCTTCATGTGCTGGTACCAATTGTTGTTTTCCAGATGTGCTGTGCTATCCAGGTAATCGTTTAGTTAATTGTCATCTTCATGCATGCTTCTCTTGATTCTTAAGATTATCATGTAGTTTGCTATTACTACATCTCTGAATGCATCTGTATGGCTCTTTCTCGCTGGAGGATCTTCAGGTATCCTGGTCCATGGTGCAGGTCTCCTCATCTGCGCCATTTGAGTGGACAGGAGTCTGGCAGCTCTTTTCCAGTCCTCATGCATCTTTTCTCAGCTGCGTGCAAATGCCCATGCCAACCAGCCTGACACTGATCCGGTATATGGCTGTATTGTGGAACTGGTACTTGTCTTTTGTGTTGGAACATAAATGCTGTGTAATGCAGTCTCTGTGGTTTTAGTTTTCAGTTCCTCATGCAGTTTCCTTGCTCTGGCTATGTGCAGGAATAGTAAGTCTACTAACATTTGTGTCCTTGCAGAGAGTTTTTCTGAGGCCGCTTCTGTTTTCTTAAGAGTTTCTGATATGACTGCTTCTGTTGGCCTTTCTCTTAATTCGTCTTGTTTTCTCCCTCTATCCTCTGTGAAGGTTTTTATGGCAGGCAGGCTCATCTTCTCTGCTGTTTTCGTTTGTGGTTCTGCAGTCATTGACACTAGGCCTGTTTCGTGCGCATTCAGTGAGTGTGTGCGTGTAGTTGTCAGTGGTTTTTCTTCATTCATGTCATGCTGATCCTGTCTCCGTCTTTCCTGCTCATTCCTTACCATACGTGGGTGTATATCACTATTAATCACGTTCATTTCAAGTTCATTTACTCTATCATCAGATTTTCTAGGGACTGGAATGACTATATAGGGTCTGGGCACTTTTGTGGGTTTCATGCGTGTATCATCAGGTGGGTGCACTGAAATTGGAACGCTTTGTGCACCAATAAAGAATGCAGTTCTGATCGTTAATGACAGTAAAATAATGATAAATACCATGCATAAGTACATTATGGTTCGATATGTAAGGTGGCAGCATTTCCTTCCAGCTAATCTTCTAGCTAAGCTAATCTGCTCAAAAACTTCATTTACAAAGTGAGTCCTGTTATCTGATCTCATGACTTTGCAGACCCCCCACCTGGGGAACACTTCCCTCACTAAAAATGTTGCCGTAAAGGTACAGTTTGGGTGTGTACATAGACCTGCCTCAATCCATCTGGAGAATGGACCCACCACAACAATTAAGTATCTGTACCCGTTACATACTTTAATCATGTCGACATAATCGACATGCAAGTGCTGAAAAGGCCCTTTTGGCCTGGGGATGACTCCTCTCATTACTTGCAATGTGTGCCCAGCGGTGAATTGCTGGCAGATTAAACAGTTCACCATGAAAAATGCAACATGCTGTGCTAAAATCGGTATGAGCTAGTCTTCCACAAGCGTTGCTGCTAGATTCTCTTTAGTCATATGAGCTGGGTAATGTAACTGCTCTAGCGCTACTTTTAATAGGGCTACAGGCATTACTGGTTTACCAGTGCTGTCTTGTCTCCACAAGCTGTCAGAGGGGTTTAAAGAACACCCTCGACATTTCCACAGGTTTTTCTCTTCCTATGGTGCCTCCCCTTTGAGTTCCATTAACTGCATTTGCCCAAGATTGTTATAGGCTTCAGGTGTTGTTCGTGCAACCAACATTCGCTCATTGGTGCAGGCGACTTCCACTTCCATAGCCGTCTCACTTTTGGAGGCCATACGCTTGGCTTCCGTGTCTGCTACTTGGTTTCCGCGTGAGACACAATTTGTCCCTTTTGTGCGGGCGGCGCATTTCACGACTGCTATGCCCACTGGGAGCTGTAGTGCGCTAATCAGCCTGTCCAATAAGGTTGCGTGCTGCACTGGTGTGCCATCTGCTCAGAGGTAACCCGCTCCTTTTCTAGTGCACTAAACCTGCGTGCACTGTCAACGTCACATAGGCGGAGTAACTGTACACCGTTACTTCCTGGTCTGCGTGATTCTCAATGGCGAGTATGAACGCCAATAATTCTGCCCCTGTGCTGAATAATGAGATGGTATTCAAGCACTAAGAAGCACTCAAAATTCTCCAATTGCTGTGTGTTTCATCACAGTGACGCCTCTGTATCTTTGCCCATCACTCTGATCGATTCTCCAAGACCCATCAATAAAGACAATCTCTCCTCCTGCCAAGGCGTTTTCTTTTACCCTGGGAATTTCATCATAGAATTCTTCATAATTTGCACAGTCATGTATCGGCTCTCCTTGAGTGACTGGCTCTGCTATAAACATAGCTGGGTTCACTATCTTACATCAGACTATCTTAATCGATGGATTTGATATGATTACTTCCTAAGCAGAAGCTCTCTGAGATGTCAATGTGCCCTTTGGTTTCTCTAGAATGGCAAATAGGGAGTGCTCGACGTATAATGTCATGGAACATCTCATTACAATGGTTGTCGCCTTCTCTATGGCGAACGCTGCGGCAGCTAAACTTTGTTCGCATGAGAAGTGGCCTCTCATTACTGGGTCCAGATTCCCACTATAATATGCCAGGGGCTTGTACCCCAACAAGGTTCTTTGAGCGAGCACTGCTGACATGACGCTGCCATTTGTGTGTGAAAACAGGTAAAATTCCTCCGCATAATTGGGAATTCCGAGAACTGGAGCTGTACAAATAGCTCTCTTGAGTTCAGCAAACCTTTTCTCCATGGTTTCAGACCATTCAATCTTTTCTTTCGTTACTTGGGCCTTCTTTAGGGCCTGAAGTAAAGGCTTAGTGTAAGAGCTGTAATTGAAAACCCATGCCCTGGCATAGTTGCATAGGCCTAAAAAGCGCTGCATCTGCTTTATCGTGTGTGGTTTAGCCCTGTTCAGTATGGCTTCAGGCCTTTCGGAGGTTTCCTTCATGTGAGATCAGCTGGCCTATGTACAGCACTTCCTCTTGACAATATTGTAACTTTTCCTTGTCAACCTTATCTCCTTTCTCAGCCAGTTTAGTCAGCAGCTGAACAGAATCGTGCCTGCATTGCTCTTCTGTTGTGCTGCAGATTAGGATGTCATCCACATACTGCAATACAACACTTTTTACTGCAATATTGCTTAAGTCCATCTGCAGGACTCTGTTGAAAATAGAAGGGGACTCACAGTACCCCTGTGGCAGCCTCGTGTTTTTCAGATGCATTTGTCTGAACGTGAATGACGTAAGATCTTGTGCGTCATGATGCACGGGATTGAGAAAAATGCATTTTTCAAGTCAATCACTGTGAAATATTTTGCCTCAACAGGTATATTACATAGCATTGTAGCCGAGTTAGGGACTAAAGGGAACTTGGCCTCAACAATATCATTTATTGGGCGTAAATCCTGAATTAAACGCCAAGACCCTCCCTTTGATTTTTGACAGGATACACTGACGTATTACATGGTGACTCTGATGTCACTAAGATGCCCTGGTCCATCATGGTAGAAATTGTCTTAAAAATCCCTTCATCTGCCTCTCTGGACATGGGATATTGTCGGGCTCTTGGTAGGATTGCTCCTGGTTTCAGTTTAATCCTTACTTCTCCAACCCCCTTCAAGATATCCACGTCATAGGGTCCCGTAGTCCACAATGAGACAGCTATATCGTCATCAAAATATTCAGGACGTTTTAGTGCCTACATTATTTTCTGAGGTACTTCTCTTTTAATCATCTTTACCAAAAAGGTGAGACTTACTTCTACCATTGTCTCTCCTATATCTGTTTGTTCTTCAAACAGATCGTCATCTGTGACATCAGTCACTCGATATCCCTCTTCGATGGCAATTATTGTGCACCATTGTCTGCCTTCGTCATCGTAACCATCAACCAAGACCACTTTCCCTCGTACTGCGGCTGTGTGTATCATCAAGGGAAATACTCGTACCTCCTCCTCATGCATAGGTATTCTTGGTCTGAATAAAAACTCATCAGGGGTTCTCATGATTTTGTCTCCAAGGCATGGCAATCCTGCCATAAGCACACAAATGCCATATGCGAAGATTTCTGGCTCTAATGGTATGGCCCTCATGGCTATGTGTCCTGAGTATGCTCTAACCATTTCACATACATTTGAATAGTCCATTCCTTAGGTGGAGCATACTATGCCTTCCTCCGTGAACGATATTGTCATGTTCAACTTTGTCATTAAGTCTCAACCCAAAATATTTGCTGGGGTTTGACGTGAATATAATAAAGGTACATTCATTTCGCACTCTCCTATGGAGACTGGGAGTGCGTTTGTAAAGGGAACTCGACTGTGAGCTCCTGTAAAACTCTGAGCATCTATGGCCTTGCCAGACAAGGAAAACTTGCACACGTGTCCACTACGAAGGAATATTCTTTGCCCCCTACAATGACATCCACCCTAGGTTCCCTGTGAGGGTCTGGTGTCACTGATAGGGTAGAGCACATCAGGATTCCCAGTGAGCGGTCCTATTTTATATATAAATTCGGGCCACCATGTGCCGGTGGATTTCCCCCATTCCCATTGTTACTTCACCTTCCAGGGTTCATGGTCTGTGATAGTTGCAGCGGTGCCTGTTGGGGTTGTCCTTGTGGAAAATTCCCCATGCTTTGTGGTTGCACCCCTTGCTGCACTCCTTGTGCTTGTTGTTGCACCGTGTGATTCTTTGCATCACCCTGCTGTAACGCTTGGCCGTTCTTCATCATGTCCTGACTTCTGAATGTGCGCCCCAAGTGCCCTGTCATTCCACACAGCCAACAAACTGGCGGTGGTCGGATCATTTGCCCATTTGACATATCTTGGTTACCATTTTGCATGTTTTGAAATCCTCCTTGAATATTTTGGAAACCTCCCTGATTGCTCTGCCATTCTCTTCCCCTAAATCCTCTTCCCCGTGGGTAACACCCTACGTTACTCTGATGATTTTGTTGTGGACTAGCCACCTGCTGCATGCTTGATTCAGCTGCGCTAGTTATTATGGCTCCCTCAAGATCATACTTTGACAATTTCTTTTGCACCAACTTTGCTTCTTCACCCTTACAAGTCGTTTTCTTTTTGCAATTCTTTTCTTGCAACAGTCTACAATAATGTGTAATAGTCAATTGGATTTCCGCCCCAAGGTTTAGCTTCAACTCCTACCAATTTCTTGAGTTGTTTTTGCACCGGCTCTGGCAACCCTTGGCACAATATATGGTAAAACACAGGTATTGATTTCGTCCAAGAGTCATGCGTTTTGTGCACCCACGCGTCTTGGAAATTCTGTATATAAATTAACGGATCCTCAGAATCCCTCATTTTTGGAGTCGTTATAGCTCCCATATCGGAAGTATTTGGGTAAAGTACTCGTAGCGCTTTCCATACTGCGGCTCTACAATTGTTAAATGGAGCTCCATCATGCACGGTATTTATTGTGGTTACACCAGGGTAGCCTGCTCGTGCCCACACATCGTCTGCTCTCTCACCAAGTATGGCAATCAGGAGACCTTTGATGTCTCCTATAGCTAGCGTGTTTCCCCCTGTCATTTTTTCGAACTCATGTATCCACTTTCTGGCTCCCGATGTCAGCATTGGAAGCTTGTTCTTCAAATTTTCTCGATCCATGTGTGGCCATGGAATATATTGTGTTCTCACACCCCACTTCTCTAATAGCAGAAATTGGAATGCATAGCCCTCTTTCTCTTCTCTCATTGTTCTTCTGTCTATTGCAGGGGTAATATTCCTGCATCGCCGTCTTCCTGGCAATGTCCTTAGCCGGTCCACATAGGGCGGTAAAGACACCCCCTCTGACCATGAGATACTCCTTCATGTCGGTCAGACTTTGTAGCAGACTGTTATGCCCTCGTTGCAGACTCGCTATTGTCTGACCATCTTAATTCCTTTTCCCTTGGGAGTCACCTTTCGCTTTGCCTCCCTTCTTTGTTTTATTTGCGCTCTTCCCTTTCAGAGTAGGACATTGGCTGTCCCCAATTCACGCAACTTCTCGTATCCTCCTTGTTCCTGCTTATTTCTAATCTATCCAGGGATAGCTCTCTATTCCCACTACTTTGAGTGACTTCCTCTGTGTCGTACAGCTGAGTGCTCCCCAGGTGCTCGTCTTCCCCCCCCCCCTTGGGGTATTTGTTCTAGCACCATTTCATCATATATTCTATCGATCGTATCTCTGATGTTTCTGGAGTTGAAGTCATCATCAATGTTTGCCCTAGTCGTGCCTGGTACTGAATTGTATGCAGGAAAGAATTCTTCAGTGTCTTCCCAGTCTACAACTGGAGGTTTTTTTTTAAACTCTTTCCCCAGATATTCAAGATCGCATGCTCTCTGTCTTAGCTTACGTTCTACGTCGTCATCAAATTCTTTACGCTTCCTCGCCTCTTCTCCGACCCTATCTTCTTCCTTTCTCTTTTCATTTCTACGTTCATCTGCCCTTTGAATTTCCTCATCTCTTTGTCTCTTCATTCTTTTCTCACGTATCCTTTGCTCTTCTTCTAACCGTTGCTGTTTTTTGTCTGTCTTGATCGTAGGCTGCTCTTGGGTTGTGATCGAGCTGTTTTTCTTGCTCTTCGCGATGGAGCTGTTCTCGCCTTTGTCTGTCTTTCCTTCTTATCCTTTCGTCTCTTAGCTCCTTTCCTTTCCTCTTTCGCTGTGTCTCATCTAACCTCTCCTTTTGTCTTGCTTCATCAATGCCTTTGCCATAGAGTTTCAATAAGATTTGTCCTCCCATCCATTCGTTTTTTGTGAATGCTATCTCATCATTTCTGTCTTCACTCCCTTTCCATCTCTTTCCTTCTCTCTCCTTGTCGAGAGATGCACTTGTCTGTGCCTGATCTTTTCTTTCATCATTGTGTCTCCCCTTGTCCCTTGGGACTACAGAGGTAATATTTTGTCCTTATCTTTCCCTTGATTCTCGTCACTACTATGTGTAGGTGACTCATATGCAGGTTTGCTTTACCCCGTGGCTACTTTGAGTTCCCTTAACTGGTATAATCCCTCATCCTTACTCTCTTTGATTTTCGTTTTGGGCAGGGCAGGTGGCGCAGTAGGCGTCACACCCCGCTCTGTGCATACATTAAGTATCCAATCTGTTGGTGGCTCTTCCTCTTTGACCTGTTCGTACATCTTCCACAACTCAAGAACAGCAAGGCGTTTTTCTAACTTCTTTCCTGTATATGTGGCATGCAAATATGTCATCATATGTTGTAAGACGGCTTCAGATAAAGACCCATTTTGTGGCCATAGCATAAACATCTTGTGGGCGGTACCTTTAACCCAGTCGGTACTATTTCCTTAGCTTGGGTGCGTGTTTTGGCAATTGCTTGCATAAGTGTGCTAATGGAGTCATGTCCTCCATGCTTAAATCTTTTCCCTTTCCTCTAATACAACAGACTAGACTAGATGGACACCAGCTGGACACAAATATCTCTGCCTCTAATCATTACCCCTTCATGGAGTGTAAACATACCCCTTTCACAACGTCTTTAAACGTTGTGGTAGCCTAGTCGTTCCCCATTATGTGGGACTCTGGGTAAATGTTTCTTCTGGCCGCTATATTAAAGCGCAGGAATAACGCAAATCCTCTCTCTTCTCGGGTGTCTGCCCCGGTAACCTCTCTCTTCTCGGGTGTCTACCCCGGTAACCTCTTTCTTCTCGGGTGTCTACCCGGGTAACCTCTCTCTTTTATTACTCTCGAGTCATTATCCCCTTATATATATACAGTCTTCTCTACTTCTAATCATATTTTTGTTTTCTCTCCTCCCTCCGTTACCTTTTCCCTTTACGTGTTCTAAGGCATACACTGTTTGTCAAAGCACTCAATTTTTTGCTTCACTCACCGTTCGCAATGTTCCTCTCTCGACCCTCGGAATCACTGCCTTCGTTACCGGCTTCTTCAGCTTTTCGCTCGCTTAGCTGCCCGTAGGAATGGGAAGGAAAGTGTTGGAAAATGGGTCATTTCTGCAGATTTCTTGCTTACACTACCATTTTCTTTGGGGAGCTTCACGGTCTACTCTGCCCAATGGCAAAAGACTTGCTATATTTCCGAAGACCTAGAGTTACTTTATGTCGACGGTCAATAGGTGTCTTACTTTAGTCAAATAATCGATAGTTGATAACCAACCATCCTCTGCTACCAAGTACCAAGTGTACTCCGGAGACCCCCGGCCGGCCCATAGAGTTGGGGTTTGCTCGGCAGTACTTTAAGACAAGATAGCTGCACCTTTGAGATGGATGGGGGTGCAGGCAAATTACTCCAACACCAATCAATAAGGACAACTCAATGGTTTGCCAAAGGGGAGTCCGTTTAATTACAAGTACAAAAAACGGGGAAACATGGAAATCAACAGTGATGCGATAGTCTGTCTGCTTCAACTCCCAAGAACTTCATACAAACACTAACATTTATGCCAAAAGCTCATCATCATTGACGTTTAACACTAAAAAAGTTAACATGCAATTCTATTGGTTGGGAAAAGGTAACTTTACTATAGGTACTATATCTGTATATGGTAGCAGAGTGAGGAGATTGGATAAACACTATCAGGTGGGTCTAAGCCCTTCCTTCTAACATTACTCTAGTAGACGTCACTATGAGTACGACGTCCCATTGGTTCTACTATCTATAGGACCCTAGATTATTTGGTCCATTGTGATTGGGTTGGCTTCAACCCCATGCATACATTTCCACTTTACTTAGCAGCACACAGAATGGTCACCCAGGTGCAGGATGCCCCAAGATTCACCCAGCCTTCCTTCAATCAATCATTACTTTAGTGGCTTTGTGTCAATTAGTTGGCTGTGGTTGGCCTCGAAACTGTGTCTTCTTGTCAGGAAAAGTTATAATATCTCTGTCTGGGTGAACCCATGCTTTTTCTTGCTCGGATGGTCACGTGCTGCTCACACAGTTTTCTTCAATTTGTGCGTTTAATTCTTATTCGGCTTGCCACCTGCCTATGCCTCCTTATCTCGGCCTTCCCGAGAGAGGCTATTCTGTTCTTAAGTTTTGATTCCGCAAAGCTGCTGTTCGCTCCTTCTATTGGTCTGACCTTGGTTCTTCCTGGCTAACGTTGCCTCTGCTGAAATTCGATTCAGCCATCTCTTCTCGTTTTAGCTGGAATACGAATCATGTCCTGTTTGACCTCTAGCATCCTGAGTTAATTCTGCTTTTGTGTAAAGTCGACTCGCACTTATATAACATGCTTCGTTTTGAGATAGATTGTGTGTAATGGCGCTTGCCGCTCTATTCTTCTACTTAGCATAGCAAGCCGCACTGTTTTCTTAGCTTCCTTGCGGTTAGAAGTATATGTACAGGTGTTTGCTGGTTGAATGGCTTCATCAAGTTTCTTTATATTTCAACATTGTTCTCTCCTTTTAGGTTTACGATATCCTTATTCATAGCATTTTGTCTCTTGTGTCATCCTTGGGTCGTCATATCTCCTATCTGCGAGTCCGTCTGGGCCTTCGTGATGTCACCATTCATCTTCAATTAAGGCCTTTTGGGTTTCTTCCCGGGCAGCGTTTAGGCAATCTTCATTTCGTCTTATTTTCTGTTAGGGTTTTCTCAATGGGTACCTTACTGTCCATGGTTTTCTAGGTATCGGTACTTCAACAGGTGTTGTTCTTCTGATAGGTACTGCGCAGAGCTCTACTGTGGCTCTCTGCTGGTTTATTTGCTCCTCATATGTCACATATCTCGGTGTGAACGTTCCTGGTACTTCAAAATGGGTGACTGGAGTGCAGGCTTTATCTGGGACCTCCTTTACACATGGTTATGATTAAATTACTTTAAAAGCTGATACTCAGACCGATCACCGCTCTAACCTCTCTTTCACACTGTTACTTTTTCTGCCTGTCAGTGGAGAGAGAATGTCTAAAAGGAAGGAAAAAACATCCTTCTATTAAAGTTCTTCCTTTTGACTCTGCCCATTCATTTATACTAATGGAACAGTACTCACTTACCTCTAATTTGTCTCTCTGGCACAATGTACCGATGATAGGGACGCCAAATGTCCGCCTTTCTCACAGAGGCACTCCGGTGGTCATGCTCTCTCTCTGCTCCATCAAGAAAATGAGGCATAAATCTCAAATCATCAGAGAAATATTCACAGAGTGCAATCTCTTCTATCTCAGTTTCTCTCACTGTAACTTCTAATGCTCCAAAAAATAATGAATAAATAAAGCTGGCAGCTTGTTATTTCTGCCTCGCTGGGCACTGCTGGCCTCTTTGTATCAGCTCTGCACGGACTCCATAGAGTAAAATAAGACAGCATCTGTTGTTCATCAACCAAGGAGTGTCGCTGTGTCAATAACAATACCCAGCACTTGCTGTATGTTGCAGTTGCCTAACGACGTGGAATAATGAATTCTTTATGCATGGGCATAACAGGGTTGCCTGTGGGCTCACTAGCCTCATTCTACTCTCAATCGGTCCCTTACAATTACTGATGCTCCAAGGGCAAAACATTTGTGTCCCCCGCCTTATCTCGACATCAGCGGACCAGAACGGATGCACACGTATTACTGCGCCAATTTACCCAAATATGTGTGCATGACTTGTAATCTCACAGCTTCTCAATTCACTTCTATGGAGTTATTCATTCTATGGAGAGGATCAGTAGAACTACTCACTGAATTTCACAGATGGCTGAATGAATGTGATCTAAACATCAAGTTCACGATAGAATGGAGTCATGACTATGTGAACTTTTTGGATCTAAACATCTTTAAAGACACTGGGGGTCTGTGTACCATCTTTTTTAGGAAGCCAACTGATTGCAATAGCTTCCTCCATACTACTAGTTTTCACCCGGCTGGGTTTCTTCGCATTCGGATAAACTGTTCAGATAAGAAAGATTTTGAGCTACACGCGGGCCAACTCTGACCAGATTACTGGATAGGGGATATCAGTGAAAAATTATCAAAAATAACTACAAACGGGCAGCTAATAGCAACAGGGATAGTTGGAGAAATTATAGATGGTGAAAGACTGACTGTGATTCAGCTGCCTTAACCTTCCCAACAGCACGCTTTGGCCGTGGATTGGCCGCTCTCTTGTTTACCCGCCCTCCGACTCCACCGATAGGCGCAAGCCTAAGGGCCAAGCAAAAGCACCTGACTTCGTCTGTCCGCGATGGTCTGCGGTCGGTCGATGCGTCCCTCTGCCCCGACACTCATTACTGTAAGTACTCGAACATCATAACTTGTAAAGTAGAGCGTTTCTGAAAGACTGCAGCTGCCGACCCACCCCCAACCATTGCTCATCAGTACTTACGCTCCACTCGAAACATCTAAACTCTTCATTACTACGCTGCCCTCTACACCATTGCTGATTGTCTTGTACTATGCCATACTATACATGTGTAATCACTCGCCTAACAGAGCGTAATGCCACTGGAACATCTCAATACTGATCTATTGATTAAACAGAGTACTGTGTCTGCCCATTTCTCAATGGCCAATAAGCTGTGTATCTAACTTGCAACCATTATGACTAAACTCTTCACGTGTCACCAACCTGTACTTTGCTCTTAGCCACGTTAGCGACACCTACCCTCCTCAACACGTGCACCCGTTCTATCTTTGTACTGCGCACTATACCCCCACCCTATCTCTCCACAGTGCCTACGCATATCACCACCTCCTTCCACGTACCCTGCTTTTAACCACCGTGATCGGTATTACATATACACTTATGATCCTCGCGGCCGCCTTTCCCTAATCACTTACAGTAGCAAATACTCTCAGCCCAACCATTTGCCAACTCGTGACTTAGTCTGGTACCTGTCCAGTGAACACCGTTATGCACTGTTATTCACTGTTATACCTGTATGAAAGTCGAATTGTACCCTGTGCCTGCCTGCCTGCCCTTTGCAAAACCAGTGAACACCCTTACACTTTGTTATTCACTGCTATAACAACATGCCATTGGATGTGTATTTTGTGTCTGTTTGTCCAATGCATGTAAACACCTGTACTTATTGCTATGCATTGCTCCACTACCACAAACTCACTTTCATACGATTTGCTCTTAGCACCTTTCACGCCCTCGGTGCAAATCCATCACACACTCCCCACAAATATTGATTAATCAGCCACTCACCACCCAACTAATTCAAGCTACATTCCCAACTGCCAAAAACTGGGCCTGTTTGCCCAGCGGCTACCTCAACAGTTGTGATCTCACCCACCTGCGAACCCACAGCCATGTACACAAACACTAGTACCATCCCATGGCCCTTGTCCCCTAGCACAGCCATACTGCTGCTCATCTTCCTGGCCACACCCTCCTACATTAGGCTCAACGAAGCCCAACCCACTGTGATAGGCTACTTATCTGCCGTTATGTTCCCTTTTTGCATTATTCATAATTCCGTACCCTGTTCAGAAGGGGCATTTATCAAATACGACTAGGTACTAGCCAGACTGGCCTGCCTGTGCCACCACCCCGTCCCTTGCCCCACCCTCTTCCTACCCACCAACTCCCCATTTCCCATCCATGATGAACAAAGACCACTCGAACTGAAAACCAACATATCGAACAAATCTACTGTTAGGGAGAATTCTCTGTTTAGGCTGAATTTCCTAACCTAGTGAGTCCCCCAGCAGCTTGGCTGGATTTCTGGAGTTTGTTTTTTTCCATCCTGCCAAGAGTGAGACTCTTTTTCTCCCACTCTTGGACATGAATGTGTATAATTCCTTTGAATGTCAATGTGTTCTATGGGCTATGGGGTCTTTTACCCCATAGGGTCTCATATGTTTTTCTATGTGTGTTACACCGCACCCTCTGTGCCGTAGCACTGGGGCGTCCTAGTGGACCTCCATCATAGACTCCATACCCGGGGACTGACTACTGTCTCCCCGGGCATGTAAAGTCACCATTGGCTTTATTAGACCTAAATTTACAAACAGAACTAGTACACACCATCCTATTGTGGATGTACTAGTAGGGGTAATTCGATTACTCCTGGGTCTGTTATTTCAGGGGGCACTGTCCCGTCCCCCCTCGTCGAGTTTTGGCTGGTGGCAGTGGAAACTACTTGTTATATTTGACCCCGAATATAACCCTATGGGATTCTTCCCATTGTTGGAGGTTAATACTTTTTCTCGTTAAATCTCTAACATACCACCGGTTTATTTATCTTAAATAAATCTATCGGTTGGTATTTTCTGCCAGAACTCGGTTTGTAAAATGGCATCTGTGTTCGTCTCTGTGACTCCTAAACCAAAGGTTGAGCCCTTTGTTCCACTTTTGGCGGGCCTCTACACAGAGGCCCTCCAAAGTGGTGCCATTCTGTCTGGGTACCACAGGGGGTGTGGGAGGGGGTTTAGGCACCCTGGACTGAGTTGCCTTGCCAACTCAAGTCGCACTCTGGTGTGATTGGCCCAAGTGGTGAGCCACCCCGTTCACCACTTAGCGTGTTTTGAGTGACAGCTAGGCTGAATGAATGGGGGTTTTCTGCATAAAAGCAAGGCTTTTGGGACTGGATCCTCAGAAGTCGCCACAGGACCTAAGAATCCGACAAGGGTAAAGCTGAGCCAACCTGCAATGACGACACCTCCGGTGGAGCCCTGCTGAACTGACTCACCACTTCCCGACGACAGAGGAGATCTCTCCGCCGGAGAGTCTCTTCCCCTGACTGGTGGGAACAACCAGTCCCCTTTGCTTTTTCTTCGTTCCAGGACGTAGTGGTCGAATTGCCCGTGCAGAGCACCAAGGCAACCAGATAGCCACTACCCCGGTACCGCGACCAAAAGGTGGTGCCTTGTGACGGAGCACTCCGCGGCTGGTCTCTTCCCTGGTGGTGCAACGATCTTCAACTTTCCTTCGACGATGAGATCATCTCTTCTCTTAGCAAAGACCCGACGTGCATCCACCACCAGGAACAACTGCCCCCGCCGGAGCTGTCTCACCACAAACAAGGTACCGTGTCCGCCTGGCTTCCCTTGTGTTGGTTAGTGTGAGGTGTCTGAATCCTCGCCTCTCCATTGGGTCGCCTCCAAGCTTTCTCACCTTTCTGTTCTGAACTGGTCCAATCTTTGTATAACAATTTGCGACAGAGACTCGAAGTGCATTTCCACTGTGATACTTTTTTTGGACACATCGCCTTGCCTCTCTCCGAGTGGGCCTGGCCTCTGAACTTTGCGATCTACAGTAGACCCTGCCTTACTTGCCTTGCATTTGTTCGTAAAAGTGTTGGTACTGAGTTCATTTCATACCCTGCCTTTCCTCTCCCGTCCTAACGAATACTAGAGTGCCATCTAGGTTAAAGCATTCACCTCTGTCTGCAAATAAGTGGTGCCGTTGAACCTAGACTTGTCGAACTATTGTTAGGGGGATTGATTTTTCTTATAGTAATTGTGCTTGAGTTGTTTACCGTATTAGTGCCAGTGTATTTTCATAGATGTGTTTTTATAAATAAATAACTATATATCTTTACACCGAAGCTTTGTTCCGTGTTTGCTTGTTCTACTGTGTAAATTGACCTATTTTGTATACTCCACATACTGCCTAACTCTTCTTGAGGGAAGTCTGACTGCTCAGCCACAGCTACCAAGTGAATCTGTGTGGTACAGACTGCTACCAAGTGGGTTTACTGCCAAACACCTGTAGTCCTAAATCTTTTGCAGTGGTCCCAGAGGGAACTGCACAGGTTTCCACCTAACACTGGTGTACAGCGGTGGGATTTGTATCGAGTATACAGTTTAGAGTGCTTTTCAACACTTTAGGATAACTAACCACAAAGCTTAGCACTAAAAAGCAACTTTCAAAAACATGTCTACTATGGAAGTTTACAGTCAAGAATCCTTGTCAGGTGAAAATACTGAGAGTTTACGAGCCCTCTGTAGACAAGAAAATCGTTCTGTAAAAGGCAAGAAAGTGGAACTGATAGTGAGATTGCTGGAAAACCAAAGTCTGGGTACTGGTTCAGAGGAACCAACTTCTCCAGCGAATGTAGAAAACAGTAATGGTATTCATCTGAATCAAAGTCTTGATAATGAGTCAGAAGAGGAAAGTGAACCTAATGAAGTTAGCCACTCTGAGCCTCTGTCTGCCTTACCTACTGTACGTACGGGGCCCATATCAGGTCCCACATGTAACCCTGCTTATTTTGAACTTGAAAAAATGAAGCTCGAATTAGAATACAAACGGTTCTTGGCTCAATCTGAAAGAAACCAAGAGCTCGAGTTCAGACGGATGAATGTCCAGGCTGAGCAGAAGCAAGCTGAGTTAAGACTCAGAGAAATAGAACTTAATCACGAGTTAGAGATGAAAAAGTTGTCTGTGGAAAATGCTTCTCCCTCCTCTGGTTCCTCTAGAAGCTCCAGTCCCAAAAGACCCCAGATGCCGAAGGAATTAGTGGGTATGTATGAACCGAGATTGGATGTTTTGGATTGGTTTAAACTGTTTGAGTACAATCATGGGCTCCAGGACCTCACCGGGAATGATCTACTTCCCTGGTTGTTCTCTAGGCTCCCCCCTGTTGCGACTGATGTGGTAATGGAGTTGGGGGAGGCGGATAAGAAGGATTATGAAAGTGTGAAACTAGCTTTGATAGCTAGATTCGGGAAGACCCCTTCCCAGTATCTTAAGAGGTTTAGAACCCTCAAAAAGCATGATGGTACCCCTTGGGCTACCTGGGTGAGTGAAGGGTTGAAAAACTTAGAGGGATGGATTAAGGGTTACAAAGTGAACACTTATGAGGGTATGAAGAATCTTTTTATGTTGGAGTCTATTTATAATGCCTCTTCTCCTGAGCTCAGACAGCACTTGGCTGATTCGAAGGAATTGGATTCCAGGAGGCTAGCTAAGGCTGCTGACTTGTGGGTTGCCAACAGGGCTACTCATAAGGATTCTGGGGCAACTCAGAAAAAGTATGAGGGAAAACAGCCTAAGAAAGACTCAAAAGAGAATTCGAATAACTCAAATTCCAAAGAGGGCCCCAAACAAAACCAAAAGAGTAATCCACAACGAAAACCGCAGCAGAATAGTGTGTCTTCTGGTGCCAAACCGGAAGGAGGCCAGAACAAGGCACTATTCCAGAAAGCATTCGGTAAATGCTTTGTTTGTGGCTCGACTGACCATGTGAAAGGAGATCCCAGATGTAAGGGTAAACCTTCAGGGGTCCAGCTTGTCTCCTTAGCCTTCGCTCCAGAGGAGGAAGTCCAAATGGCAAGTGGAAACTTTCTACTGCTAGCTGATGAACCCATTGGAGTCTCAGCCAGCGTTTCTTTAGTGTCTCTGGGGTTGTGGGAACAACAGAATTTAGACGTCTATAATTATATCCCTGATAATACTAAAGAGTATTATAAGGACAGTTTCCAGGTTAATGGTCAGGAGACTCCTGCCATTACGACACTGGGGCCAGCATAACTGTGGTGGATAAATTATTTTTACAGGCTGAGGATGTTGCTAAGGCACCCAACCGCCTCACCAAGTTAGCTGGAGGGCCTGTGCAGATGCTTCCCCAATTACCAGTTCTCATCCAGTGTAACGACATGACTGTGAAGATCCCTGTCAGCATACAGAGTGAGGTACCAGGACGCGTTCTGTTGGGTAACGATTTGAAAACTCTCGGAGTTGTATCGCATACCCCCAGACCTCCTAGTAAACGGTTACAGGAGCTCACCAGACCTGCAAGAGAGAGGACCATGCGCGGTACTCTCCAGGAGATGATGAAGAAAGAAATCACTCCTGCTCCACTGGAATTGTCGGCCGCTGTCTCGAAGAAATCAGAAGCGAAAGGGAAACCTAAGACTTCTACCCCGAAACCAGCCACCAGCATTCCAGTGCAGCCAACAAGGACTTCCCCGCGGTTGTCCAAAGTTACACCCATAACTCCACCTCCAGCTGAGGCTGAGAGGGAGGTACAACCCTGTGTGGTAGAATTAGACTCTGACGAAGAGCTAATGGAAGGCCAGGAACACATTGAAGATCTGGATCCTGTTGACCATCCTGAGCTGCAGTCTTTACTGGCAGAAGGTGGACCCAGCAGGGCAGACTTCATTAAGGGACAAAGAGAATGTCCAACTGTGGAAGGTCTTCGCCACCAGGCAGAAGCTCAGGCTGAAGGGAAAGAGCCTGGGAAATACAGGTTGCACTGGGAAGATGGCCTCTTCTACAGTGAACCGACCGAGTCTGCACCTGGAAACTACAAACGACTTGTAGTACCCCAAGAGAACAGACCACAGTTCTTGCAGTTAGCCCACGAGATTCCTTTGGCTGGTCACTTGAGTTTCAAGAAGACTAAGGAAAGGCTCTCACTCTACTTTTATTGGCCGAAGATGGGGGCCGAAGTAGAAAAACACTGCAGGAGCTGCCACACCTGCCAGACCTCTGGTAAGGTTGGCTCCAAGAATGTGGCACCTTTAGTGCCTCTCCCAGTCGTGGGAGTCCCATTTGAGAGAGTAGGGATTGACATTGTTGGTCCCCTTGATCCTCCAACCTCCTCAGGCAACATGTTTATACTTGTTGTAGTAGACCTTGCTACTAGGTATCCTGAGGCAATTCCTATGAGGACTGTTACAGCTCCGGCTGTGGCTAAGGCCCTCCTTGGTATTTTTACTAGGGTCGGTTTCCTAAGTAAGTAATCTCTGACAGGGGGTCAAACTTTATGTCCCACTACATGAAAGCCATGTCGAAAACCTGTGGAGTTACTTACAAGTTCTCAACAGCTTACCACCCACAAACAAATGGGTTGGTAGAATGGTTCAACCGAACCATGAAGAGCATGATAGGTGCTTTAGAGGAACCCCTTAAGCGTAATTGGGACCTTCTACTGCCATGCCTTCTATTTGCTTATAGAGAAGTCCCTCAGGAGGGAGTAGGTTATTCTCCCTTCGAGCTTCTCTATGGATATCCCGTCAGAGGTCCATTGGCCCTGATTAAGGAGGGGTTAGAGAGTGCTCCTTCCCCCAAGCCAGTCAGAGTGACTGACTATGTGATAGGTCTCCGGAGGAGAATGTCACACATGATGACAGAAGCAAGTGATAACTTGAAAGCTGGACAAGCATTGGTCAAGCACTGGCACGATCAAAAGGCTAACATGGTTGAGTTCGCTCAATACCAGCTCATTCTCGTTATGATCCCAACAAGGCAGAGGGCCTTGCAAGACAAATGGATGGGACCCTTCAGAGTGGTGGGTAAACTCGGAGAGGTCAACTATCTGGTGGACTTGAGCAACCCAAGGAGGCTCCGACAGTCTTCCACACCAACCGACTCAAAGCGTATGTCTCAAGACCTGATGTGGGAGCGCTGCTTCTAGCATCATCCGAGGAAGAAGAAGAGAGTGAAGCTCTTCCGGATCTCCTCAGAGGCTTACATTTAGACGAAAAAATTGAAGGAGTAAATCTCTCTTCAAATCTGACACCCGAGCAACGAGAAGAGTGCAAATCTATGTTGAATCAGTTTGCCTCCCTGTTATCGCTTTCACCAGGCTTGACCCCTTGGGGCCAGCATGACATACTCACTGGTGACTGTCTGCCAGTCAAAAGCAGAGGATACCGAATGTCAGAAAATGTACAAACCCACATCAAAGGTGAGGTCAGCAAGATGCTCGATCTCGGGGTAATAGAGCCCTCTACTAGTCCATGGTCTAGCCCAGTTGTGTTAGTACCAAAGGCCGGATCTAAAGAACTTAGATTCTGTGTGGATTATAGAGCTCTTAATGCAGTCACCAAGACTGATGCCCACCCTTTGCCAAGAACAGATGAGTTGGTGGACAAACTTGGCGCAGCCAAGTTCCTCAGCACATTTGACTTGACGTCAGGCTATTGGCAAATAGCCTTGACAGACCATGCCAAGGAGAAAACTGCATTTTCTACACCCGTTGGCTTATACCAGTTTAAGGTAATGCCTTTCGGATTGAAGAATGCACCTGCTACATTTCAACGGATGGTAAACCAGGTTCTGAATGGGATGGAGGACTTCTGCATGGCATACTTGGATGACATAGCAGTGTTCAGCAATTCCTGGGAAGAGCATGTAACCCACCTGAGAGATGTTTTGCAGGCTCTTGGATGAGCCAATCTGACCATAAAGGCAAGTAAATGCCAAATTGGACAGAGTAAGGTAGTCTATCTTAGACATGAGGTAGGAGGTGGAGAAATAAGGCCTTTGCTCAGTAAGATTGAAGCTGTACAAAATTGTACAACACCTACTACTCAGTCCCAGGTGAGAGCCTTCCTAGGCCTCACTGGGTATTACAGGAATTTCATCGAGAACTATGGGACCATAGCTTCTCCACTGAATGTCATCTCCTCGCCCAAATATCCTAAAAAGGTTAGATGGAACGAGGAGTGCAATCAGGCTTTTGAAAACCTGAAAAAGGCTCTTTGCCAAGCCCCAGTACTCAGAGCTCCTGATTACCGCCAAGCTTTCATTGTGCAGACGGATGCTTCAAATGTAGGAATAGGTGCCGTACTCAGTCAACTGGATGGGAAAGGTAGGGAGCACCCTGTTTGCTTCATCAGCCGCAAGCTGAAGGATCCTGAAAGAAGGTGGGCAACAATCGAAAGAGAGTGCTTTGCTATTGTGTGGGCTCTGAAGAGGTTTAGGCCATACTTGTATGGTTCTACTTTTGTCATTCAGACTGACCACCAGCCCTTGAGATGGTTAATGCAAATGAAAGGGGAAAACCCAAAACTACTGAGATGGTCGATCTGCCTGCAAGGGTTTCATTTCACCATTGAGCATAGGTCAGGGTTTCACCACCAAAATGCTGATGGTCTCTCTAGGATGTATGTCATCGACTAGAGGTATGAGATTCATCCAGGAGTGGATTAAATCCTCCTGTCCCTTAGTCTGGGGGGGGGGGGGGAGTGTTAGGGAGAATTCTCTGTTTAGGCTGAATTTCCTAACCTAGTGAGTCCCCCAGCAGCTTGGATGGATTTTCTGGAGTTTGTTTTTTTCCATCCTGCCAAGAGTGAGACTCTTTTTCTCCCACTCTTGGACATGAATGTGTGTAATTCCTTTGAATGTCACTGTGTTCTATGGGCTATGGGGTCTTTTACCCCATAGGGTCTCATATGTTTTTCTATGTGCGTTACACCGCACCCTCTGTGCCGTGGCACTGGGGCGTCCTAGCGGACCTCCATCATAGACTCCATACCCGGGGACTGACTACTGTCTCCCCGTCCATGTAAAGTCACCATTGGCTTTACTAGACCTAAATTTACTAACAGAACTAGTACACACCATCCTATTGTGGACGTACTAGTAGGGGTAATTCGATTATTCCTGGGTCTGTTATTTGAGGGGGCACTGTCCCGTCCCCCCTCGTCGAGTTTTGGCTGGTGGCAGTGGAAACTACTTGTTATATTCGACCCCAAATATAATCCTATGGGATTCTTCCCATTGTTGGAGGTTAATACTTTTTCCCGTTAAATCTCTAACATACCACTGGTTTATTTATCTTAAATAAATCTATTGGTTGGTATTTTCTGCCAGAACTCGGTTTGTAAAATGGCGTCTGTGTTCGTCTCTGTGACTCCTAAACCAAAGGTTGAGCCCTTTGTTCCACTTTTGGCGGGCCTCTACACAGAGGCCCTCCAAAGTGGTGCCATTCTGTCTGGGTACCACAGGGGGTGTGGGAGGGGGTTTTGGCACCCTGGACTGAGTTGCCTTGCCAACTCAAGTCGCACTCTTGTGTGATTGGCCCAAGTGGTGAGCCACCCCACTCACCACTTAGTGTGTTTTGAGTGACAGCTAGGCTGAATGAATGGGGGTTTTCTGCATAAAAGCAGGGCTTTTGGGACTGGATCCTCAGAAGTCGCCACAGGACCTAAGAATCCGACGAGGGTAAAGCTGAGCCGACCTGCAACGACGACACCTCTGGTGGAGCCTTGCTGAACCGACTCACCACTTCCCGACGACAGAGGAGATCTCCCCGCCAGAGAGTCTCTTCCCCTGACTGGTGGGAACAACCAGTCCCCTTTGCTTTTTCTTCGTTCCAGGATGTAGAGGTCGAATTGCCCGTGCAGAGCACCAAGGCAACCGGATAGCCACTACCCCGGTACCGCGACCAAAAGGTGGTGCCTTGTGACGGAGCACTCCGCGGCTGGTCTCTTCCCTGGTGGTGCAACGATCTTCAACTTTCCTTCGACGACAAGATCATCTCTTCTCTTAGCAAAGACCCGACGTGCATCCACCACCAGGAACAACTGCCCCCGCCGGAGCTGTCTCGCCACAAACAAGGTACCGTGTCCGTCTGGCTTCTCTTGTGTCGGTTAGTGTGAGGTGTCTGAATCCTCGCCTCTCCATTGGGTCGCCTCCAAGCTTTCTCACCTTTCTGTTCTGAACTGGTCCAATCTTTGTATAACAATTTGCGACAGAGACTCGAAGTGCATTTCCACTGTGATACTTTTTTTGGACACATCGCCTTGCCTCTCTCCGAGTGGGCCTGGCCTCTCAACTTTGCGATCTACAGTAAACCCTGCCGTACTTGCCTTGCATTTGTTCGTAAAAGTGTTGGTACCGAGTTGATTTCATACCCTGCCTTTTCTCTCCCGTCCTAACGAATACTAGAGTGCCATCTAGGTTAAAGCATTCACCTCTGTCTGCAAATAAGTGGTGCCGTTGAACCTAGACTTGTCGAACTATTGTTAGGGGGATTGATTTTTCTTATAGTAATTGTGCTTGAAGTGTTTACCGTATTAGTGCCAGTGTGTTTTCATAGATGTGTTTTTATAAATAAATAACTATATATCTTTACACCGAAGCCTTGTTCCGTGTTTGCTTGTTCTACTGTGTAAATTGACCTATTTTGTATACTCCACATAGTGCCTAACTCTTCTTGAGGGAAGTCTGACTGCTCAGCCACAGCTACCAAGTGAATCTGTGTGGTACAGACTGCTAACAAGTGGGTTTACTGCCAAACACCTGCAGTCCTAAATCTTTTGCAGTGGTCCCAGAGGGAACTGCACAGGTTTCCGCCTAACAACTACCACTAATTCTGAGTTCACCCCCACCCCCACACTGAATTCTACTAAACCCTCCTCCGCCAAAGAGACCACCAACAAAGCTACACCCATCTTGGGTATCGCTAGACTCAACAGACTCAGATAACGCACCAAATACCCCCAACCAACCAATTCTACTATGTCCAGCAAAGCCTTTTCCACCAAATTAAAAACTCCACCCACCATCACAAAAACTCACCTATAGCCTCAGCCAAACCACCCAAAATCACCAAAGACACATTACCTACACTTCAACTAGGCGGCACCCCCCCAGACTCCTCACTTAACCTCAAAGGTGCACTCCTTAATGCACGCGCACTTGGCTCACATGCCATTGAAATCCACAACCTCATCATTGACCAACAACTAGACATCCTAGTAGTGACTGAAACTTGGCTACACCCTGCTTCAGGCCCACTGCTAGCACTCGCCATCCACCCAAGATTCACCATACCCAGGACGGATAGAACTAACTCCCAGGGAGGCGGAGTGGCCCTAACAGCCAAAACCTCTCTGCAAATCAGAGCGTGCCCCATTGATGAAACACAAGGATACAATTCCTCTTAGCCAAATACACCTCTAACCCCAAAACAACCACCAACTTCTTGGTCATCTACAGAACACCTAACAAAAAGACACATCCAGATATAGATATCCCACTATTGCTCACCCCCTTTATCAAACCTAACACCAAATGCATTATACAAGGAGACTTAAATCTAGGCTACAACTACCCCCTTGATCATGCAGCCAGTTTATTCCACATTGCCATGCAAGACATGAGCTTCTCACAACTAGTCAACGCTCCCACCCATGATAAAGGCAGAACACTGGACTGGGTTTTAGCTCTTAATACACAAATTTCCATCGACTCTATCCTGCCTAGTGATTGGTCTGACCACCACATCATCAACTTCACCCTTCACACCAAGCCTTCAGAGCCCTCTGCGACCAAAAAACCTGATACCTATGAAACTAGAAACATCAAAAACTCACAGCAAACAATCTGTCTCCTGTCCTTAGAGAAGCACTTGCTTCTGCCACCCTTGAAAGCAACAACCCTACCGACCTGGCATTTTGCTACCACAAATGCCTATCTTCCACCATTGATTCACTAGCTCACATTACAACCGAAACTTCTAGAACAGATAAACGCACTAGCTTCTGGATCAACAATTAACTAGTCTCCCTGACGCGCACCAAAAGAGCACTAGAGCACCTACACAAAAAAAACAACACTTTAGATTCAGCGATAGCGTTTCATGATGCCAACAAAACCTACAAATAATCTATAATATCACACAAAGCTAACGCCCTAAATCTGCGCATTAGCAATACATCATCCTATTCAAAGGAGCTTTTCTCCATACTTAGAGAACTAGAGATTCCCTGTCAAAACACAGCACCCGTTAGCGCCTGTAAAATATGGTGTACTACAATCCAAGAAGCCCTAGCATCTAAAATAATCCTCTTACAAAAGAAAATCACTTACAAAAAACTAATCCGTGCAGGCAAAACCCCTCTCATCCTCCAAGAGGATTCTTCAATTGCCAATCAAAGCAAACCATTCTATTTTACCCCTGTCTCACAAAAGACTGTTCTAGACACCATAGCCAAACTTAAAGCATCAAACTGTAAAGAAGACCAATTCCCTCCCCACTTAGTGAAGCTCTGCGCACCCACGCTCACCCACATTATCACAAAATTTGTCAATGCTTCCTTTAACTCCAACGCAGTCCCCGCCAGCATTAAAAAAACATGGGTGACTCCCCTCCTGAAAAAGCCAACACTAGATGCATCCATCCCCACCAACTAACGACCAATAACAACGTTCCCTTTCCTATTGAAAATAATAGACAGAATAGCATACACCCAAATCCAAAATCACCTAGAACAACACCAACAATTAGGCGCCCGACAATCAGGATTTCTCCCAAACCACAGCGCGGAAACAGCACTACTGGAACTGAGAATACAAATGGATGCCACCAGGGAATCAGGGAAACTCTGTCTCTTAATGCTGCTAGATCTATCTGCGGCGTTCGACTTAGTTGACCATGACAAACTCTGTACCACTTTGTCCAACAACTTCAATTTCTCCAACGATGTCAACAAATGGGTCAAATCCTTCTTAGTTGACAGGACCTCAAGAGTTTCTATTGGCAAAGAAGAGGCAACCCCATACCAGTCCCCATAGGCATTCTTCAAGCGTCTTGCTTATCCCCCACCTTTTACAATGCCTACATGAAGTTGCTATCCGCAGCCCTGGATGCCATGGGTGCCATGTAAACTAATTTTGCAGATAACACCCAGATCCTCATCCCCCTTTCCGGAAAACCACGAGCAGGACTCATTGCTCATCAACCAAATTTACACCCTAATTCAAAATTGGATGGCCCACAACAGCCTCTGCCTCAATGATGAAAAACCAGAACTACTCATAATCGGGTCCCCTGTGAGAATTAACTCTCTCCAGCCTGATTATGCCCCATTCATCATTGGTGGCACCACAATTCCAATACTCAAGCAGGTCAAAACCCTTGGTCAAAACCCTTGGTGTCTACTTAGACGCCAACCTAACCATGACAAAACAAGTAAACACCCTCTCCTCAGCCACCTCCTACACAGCTAAGCTTATCTCCCTTAGCCGCAAATTTCTCATGCCAAAAAACTGCATCACCCTAGAGAGAGCCCACATACTATCAAAGCTCGACTACTGTAACATACTCCTCCTAGGCACATCCAGTACCAACTTGACCAGACTCCAACTCATGCAGAACAAAGACCTTCGAGCTGCTCTTGGCATAAAGAAATCAGAGCACATCTCCAACACCAGAAGAAACAACCACTGGTTACCCATTAGAGTGAGAATTGTATTTAAAACCTTATGCATTACACATAGATGCATCGCCAACACAGCCCCGAAATACCTTAATAATACAGTCACGAAAAACTCTTCACTAGACCCCTTAGATCCAGCACCAATTCACTCCTAGAAATCCCACGATTCAAAAGCTCGAGAGCAGGAGGCAGCAGCTTTACCAATTCTAACGTACCCAGATAGCCCATCCTAACATCCCTATTATGCGCGTTGTACCTGATTTTCTATGTACTGTATTTTATTTCCCTTCCCCCATACCTCCCACATTTATAATGCAAAGATTGTAATAACAACTGTCTGTAACTACTCTGTGATACCTCAGGGTCTGGGCATACAATAAATGTAATAAATAAAAATAATAAATTAAGAGCAGATTATCTTCAATAGAACTAATGTGTTGGCATTGTTTCGATTAGTCCCAAGTTTGTGTGGCATTGGCTCTAACGACATCAATTGGGTGGAATGTTGGGATGATTACACCCAGGAAAGGGTAATTTTGCATATTTGTTCGAAAGTTGTGGAAAATACGCTCTTTGGGGCAGCTGAGCAACTCCCCCTGCAGGGTTATGATTTAACCTGATATAACACTTAGAACGAGAAAGAGGGCCTTTCGGCCACTGAGGACCGACCTAACATTGCCTTGTCGGACGGCAATTTGAAAATGATCTGCTCGAGAGTGAATATCAGCTTTAGAAGAATTTTTGAAAGGGGGTCTTTGATAATAAATGAAAGGTAAGAAAACTGGTTATGCCGGCAAAATAATTTTGTAATAGGTAAACTACTAAACAAATAGCTTGAATCTCCATAGTCCTCCAGTTCTATACATTTCCTGATTTGTAATTTGAGGGGCCATGCTCACTTGTTCCACGCTGGGAATGTTGATTTAACACAGGCTAACATCTTCCCTCTACTGGAAACTTGGTTGATAAAAAGGCCATTATTGGACGGTTGTATTGTCTTTTTTAACCCGGCACAAAACAAATCTTAGGGACAACCTTCTGGGGGTTTACTAGCAGTAGCAACCCTGCTGGCGCTTCCGTGAACCCATTCCCATGGAGTCTTTTTGGACTCCACGGGAATGGGGAACAACATATACCAGCACCTAGCCTGATGGTCTCACGGGACTTGTAATGTCGCGGTGGCACCGGCAACCTAGGTGCTGGTAAAATATCACAAGTCTGGTGGTAACCCACCAGAAGCACCGGCAGGGTTACCGCCAGACTGGTAATGAGGCCCTTAGTCCCAATAACTTGCCCTTATCTCCCTGATCTTTTTGTCCTCTCTCTCTGCTAGACTCTTCCCTGCCTCCTCCAGAGCTGCAACTGTCATAACCCTATTGAAGACCCAAACATCTGAGCAAACTATCTCCCGATTTCTCTCCTTCTCCATTGTTAAAAGGTTCATTAGTGTATGGTCTTTGACCAGATCCCTAAGTACCTTGAGGATAATGGCCTTAGAGATCCACTTCAAGCTGGCTTCGGTACTAAACACTTCAACGTTCTCTCTAATGCTCATCATTCCTCAATCAATCCTATACACATCCTTTTTAAAATTGCTGCCCCTTTCCACACTGTACACCAATCCTCTCTCCACCTTACTCTCCAGAACCTTGGGTTTTGCAAATCTGCTCTTGCCTGGACCACCTGCTACATGGACGGTCGATGCTTTGAAATCTTTTGGAACACGTAAACCTCTCACCCCCACCCCTTTCGCTGTCAGCATCCAGAAAGGATCAGTCCTTGGGCCTCTGCTCTTCATCCTCTATACATATGTCCTAGGAAGACTTATCGCATAATTTGGCCTCCATTCTTACATTTTTGCTGATGGCACCTCAAACATTTTTCTTCCTTCCTTCCTTCACCCCAGCCCTCTCGGAATGGATTGCATACTGTCTCAATGCAACTCGTCACTGGATGGTTCTCTGCTGTCTCATGCTAAACTCTTCAAAAACTGAAGTCATCTTTCTCCCTGCCTCCAAAGCAATCCCTACCCTCACTCTCCCATCTTGTTCCCGCCTGGACTTCTTGCTCTTTTTCCAAGGCTCTCAATATCTGTGTCCGCTTTGATAGAGAACACCAAATATAAATACTAATCACTAGAACTGCCTCTGCTGCTTGTATTAACCTCCTCAACACTCAGAAAATGCATCCTTTTCTTGCTAACCACTCTGCAAGAATTCTAATCTCCACTCTCGTGCTCGGAAAACTTGACTTCTACTCAAGCATACTCATTGGCGTTCTTCTCTACTTCCCCTGGAAAAAGTCCTAAACTTTGCCACCCATACTCTCTACAACCTACCCAGATCCTCCCTCATTTCTACCTACCGACAACATGCTGGCTGGCTGTGGATACAAAACCGCTTTCAACTCTTCAAAAACAGAAGTAATCTTTCTCCCGGCTTTTAAAGCAATCCCTACCCTGTAATAATCCTAGCTCGTTCCCACGGGAACCTCCTCCTCCCTCACTCTAGGCATGCAATCTTGGTGTCCTCTTTGATAAAGAAAGCCGAATGCAACAATCAATCACTAAAACTGCTTCTGCTGATCGTATTCACTTCCTCAACATTTGGAAAATTCTCTACTCCCCCTCTCTTATAGAAAAAGTCATAACCTTTGCTACCATCACTCTCTATTATCTATCCAGATCGTCCCACAGTTCTATCTACCGACAACATGCTGGCTGTCTGTCGATGCAAAATTGCTCTCTTTTCAAGTTCCTTGTCTTAGTCTACAATGCTCTCAATAGCCTTACTCCTCAGTACCAGTATTTTTGTATCTCATATTACTCACCATCTCGTCCTCTCAGATGATACTCTACACTCAACCTCACTGTCCCATATCATCCCTGTGTCTGCTCTCGCTCTGCCATTCTTTCTCCCTACTCAGCCCGCTGCACTGGAACCCACTTCCCATAACAATCAAAGCCAGACCAAATGTGGATCTCTTCAAAGATTGGTTTAACTTCACTTACTTGCTGAAGATGGAGCTCGCCTTGCCCTCTCCCCCATCCTCCCTAGTTGACCTCACCACGGCCCCAGTGATGCTTAAACATTTATTATTTTTGTTTTTGTTTTGTTCCTGGTATGTGTCCCACTTTTGTATACCCTCATAATCTGTCTTAACACTTGTTTTCATCTTTGTGCTATTGTAAAGGTACCCTTCCTGTGAATGCCATGCCATCTGTAAATGCGCTATTGTAAGTCATCTTTGATAAACATTGACATCCCTGTTCTTCAAATAAATACAAATACAAATAAAATCCCATGTATTCTTTTTGCTGAACGCTGTTGATTGGAATGCCAGCACCATTTTAGCAGCAATGGGTTATACTTTTAGGAAGTACCCCATCTGATTATTTAACTAAAAAGTGTAAACCCACTTGGTTGTCAATCCTGCTACAAATGTGCTAGTAGCCAACAAATCTGGAAGTGAATTCCTGACCATATAAGGAAGGTGACCTCGAAAGGATTTCTTGCTGTCTAGAACCAAAGCTATTACACGTTTCCCGCTGACCATTAAAAAAATAAAATCATGAATCCCTTTGTAGGTAAATGAAACATTTCAATATAACTACATGCGCACAGCCTGATGGTGGTTTGTTTATATATATTGATGATGTTCAAGCTGGATTGATATAGTGCCCTAAGGCGAGATTGAGTTATAACATGCCAAAGCCCAACTGATGTGTTTTTATTCAACTGGTTTTCCTGTGACTCCTGTAACTGTCACAAAGTTTGTGTATCACTGTCTTGGGCTCAGGTTCACTCAAACCAAGGTGATGGGCCCACCTTTCAAGGCTCCCATTGTTCTCTGCCTGGAAAGGCTTGACACCTGCCCAGGTGAGCAATCCGTACCGCAGGGACCTGGGTCAGAGCTCCTTTCTCAAAGGATTCTCCACCAGAACAATGAGTGGGTGAAACCTGTAAGACAGTGACTGGACTCTCTTTGAATTAGTGTATCTTAAAGGGAGAGCTGTACTCAGATGAAGGGTTGAACCATAATGGAAAAATGTATGCCCCTCTTCTCCCTGCACCCCTACTAGCTTCCGTAGCCAAACCTATCTGAAAATTGACTTCAGAAGCTAACAACCCTTGTTAAAGCAGCTGAAATTGGCCCCTTGCAGAAGGCTTCAAAAGGACCAATTCACCATGGTAAATTGAACGTATAAAGGGGGTGCACATCCCCCCTTTTGTTATATACTCTTTGGACTTAAGTAGAAGATTATTTTTTATTGAGGGTAGAGTCTTTCCAAAGTCCTCATTGAGGTGGAAAAGGCCTATCTGCTGCTTGGAAACTGGCACCCAAGACTCCAACTACTGATGTTTTCTTATATAGTTTGTTCTGTTTATCTTGTTTTGTCCCTGGTATATGACCCACTTTTAAAACCATCATGAACTGGCCCACCACTCATACTCATCTCTGTCCTGTTGTACAGACAACCTTCGAACCTGACACCCCTGTTCTTCAAATAAATACAAATACAGAAACAAATATGGCAAACCCTGAAAAGTGTCCCTGGCAATCTTCTTGGCTTGACAGGCAGAATAAGGATTCACCCTTCCTCCAGGATCCTGGATAAGCCTCGTAGTACACCAAGGACTTGCTCCTTTAAAAGGAAGGACTGCTGCTTGGACACTGGTAACCAGGATTCTGCTTGCTGAAGTAGTGAACCCTGCAAGTGTCCCTAGCAACCTTCCTGGTTGGGAAGGGCAGAAGGGCAGAAGAAGGGTTGACCTTTCCTCAGAGACAGGGCATCACAGCACCCAAAAAGAAGTTGATTTTGTCTCTGTCTGTGTTGGGTGTTCTGACCCACGTTTGGACTATTATGCTACAACATTTGGTGCTGTGGGCTTAGGAAATCCAAGATGGCCGAAAAAGCCCACATGTGCGCCAGAATCTATGAAAACCGCGCAGTTTGTGCGCACACCAAAATGGTCGCCTGACTTGCCACCCCCCGGTGCGGGTGTGCTGGGTCAGAAGAGCCATGAGTGAAATGGGGTGCCAAAGAGAAAAATAGCAGTGCCTGTTCGCTAGAAAGCACTTTAAAAATCACCCTTTGTTTCTCTGAAGGCAAGCTCAGAATGCCCATTTCAAACATTGCAGAATATCCAACAATCTCACTGAACACCAGCAGACATTTGACAGAATAAAGTCTTGTGGGCATACAAAATCTGGAAAGAGGATGAGCCTAAAATAATGTTCATAGCAAAACTGGCTGAGCTGTGGATTTCAGCAGTTTAAGTAAATTTGGACTGAAAGACACTAAAAATCTAAATGTTTAAAAGAAATGAGTGACCTACTTTTGAGTGTCACATAGGTTTCAATTGTTTAAATGTCATAGTTTTAAACTTAGAATCAGCATTCTAGCTGCATGTGTAAAAATTGTTAGTTTATTTGAATGCAGAAAACTGGGTAACTAGAAGTGACATTAGCTGGGGCCTGGCTTAAGGAACTGAATTCTGCCTGACATCTACCCCCACAGGAGCTAAAACCTGCTCAGCCACTCTTCCCCTTGCCAAAAGGAGTTGTCACCTCTCTGATTAGATTAGGGGTGGAGCAGCTACAGGGAGTTGAAAAAAGGCCTGTCCTGGGCCCAGGCAGATGGTTTATTAGGGTAGTCGTAAATGGCTTCCTTTTGAACAATGGGCCTTCCAGGGCCCAGGCAGATGGTTTATTAGGGGGACCGTAAAATAGCTTCCTCTTGGCAGATGCTGGGAGGGGCAGGGTCTCTGAGCTTGGCAGAACTGGATAAACCAGAAATTCAACCTTGTGCTGTGGGGAAACCACACCCCTTTGGGGCCAGAACATAAATCTAAAAAGATGGATCATTCATAGAGCGGGCTTGTGAAAATTTTATAAGTGATATCATTATTCTTGTGATTTTTCTGTGCACATTTGAAGACGGGTTAGGACCCGGTGGTATGTTCAGGGGGGTTTTTAGCGGAAAAGAGGATATTACTCTAAATGTATGCATGTTAAAAATCTGACACTCCACCACCTAATGCCCACACACCATGGGCACATCTGTGTAAATGCGGGGAAAAATCCAATATTGGTAACCCGACCAAAAAGTGAACTATGTTGCCATTTTTGAAACCAAGCTCCTAGAAACGACAGAATTGGAACAGGGGCTACCATCAGTAAATGCAAGATGTGTGTATGCAATGCCAAACAACTGTCTATCGGGGAAGTATGTATTTGGATCAGATATAGATTGTGTGTAAAGTTGACAGGGGTGGGTTCTCTGTATCATAAACAGACCTCATCATGATGACACTTCATTTCATTCCCCCAATCAAGGGGAAGAGGAGGAAGTGGCCAATGACAAGTGGAGAGGGGTAGGGCCTAGAAAGCTAGCCTCTCCACCCACTTTCAAAACACACAAAAGCAGACAGTCAGGACAGATAGAGACATTCAATTCCATTTGCTGCGGGACGCTCTGCCGGGAAAATCCATACTTTACCTCCATCAACCTCCAGAGAGCCAACACAGAGACTTCAATCTATCCACCTTCAGAGACCAAGACTTTACTTCAGAATTTGTAGCAGAGAGGTCAACTACAAGCTAAATCCCTCTTTAGCAGGCCTCAAATCATTGCAACTATTCACAGCCAGGTGAGCTGTTTGAATTCTTTGCAAGAACTCTTGCCATTTGCCAGAGAGCAGTGTTGTATCCAGAGAGAGACCAGCTGAACCGGAGACCACTGTATCCGGACCCACAGACCTGATCAGAACCAGAGACCCAGACCAGACCAGCAGAGTAGAGCTGACCCAGACGCTGTGCACAGAAACCGTCCGTGGCGAGTGAAGAAAACCCGCTGACCAGATCGTGGCGAGGCCCATCCTATTTCTAAATATATTGTGAGTACCTAGCAAAACTGCAGAACCCAATCTCTTAGTTAAAATAATCTAATGCAAGCTATTTTAACTTGAGTAGAACTGTCTCCTAGAGATCCTGTCACCTGTCATTCTTAAGCTGTGAGCTGTCATATATAATTCCAAAGTTGCATGCTGTCACTTGTCATTTTGAGTTGTTTTAAATCCGAAAATCTACCTTTACTAAATCGTTCATAACTCCGGAACCGTTTGGGTTAGGAACGAAATTTAACTTTCATCCGGAAGCTGAGATCCTAGGCTGTCCTAGGACCCCAAATCGATAGTGCTACTCCTTGTAGTTCTTCTGTAATTGCGCCCGGCGCACTCGGAAAAATCTGCCGCGATTTGACATTTTGCCGCGAATTGAAAGGTTAGCTCATGTGTAAAAATCTGCAGCTGCTTGCCTTCCGTTGCAAAAATTCGTTTGCAACCTGACAACCATTCATAGAGCATTGCTAAAGTGATCCTGAACTCATTCAAAGTATCTATCACTCACCCTGAACCTCTAGAGGGAATTAAAAGCATTTTTGCATATTTTTCACTTCCTTGCAAACCACATTCAAAGCATTTTGGGCCTGTGTTTAAAACTCCGACCTGTTTTCCTCTAAGCTTGCTGGGGGGGAACTGAATTACATTTGATTGCATTTCTGAGAACTGTGTGCTTTTCTTCCATTTCCTTGCATTGCATAAAGGGGGGGAGTGAATTGTCCAAGAAAGTGATTACATTGTCTTTTTGCTGAAACCCTATCAAGTTTTTTTTCTGTACTGCATTTCATTCCACCTTGCATCCATTTGAAACCATAAAAGTATTGTTGCTATCTTATCCATCCTATAACCACTCATCATTGATTATAAAGAAGTGTGCTAGTGCCAGACTATCCATTATTGATTACTGCTCAGGTTAAGTGTGATATTCAATTATTAATTTATTATAAAGTGTGATATATATATATATATATTGTTTAAATTATCAAATAAACCTTTTAACTTGCAAAACAGAACTACTTCTTGGCTTAGTGGGGTCAGGGGGATTCCAAGAGAGGGGTGTTATATAGCGGTAGTCATCCAGAACTCATGAACTGGACATAAAGATATATCAATAAGGCTTTCCATTCAGTATCCCAGACTAGGCATTGACTTAGCTGTAGTGTTGAATTGAATCCTCTTACAAATTGGGGGCTCGAGCCGGACGTTTGGGTTAGATCTATCACTTGTGCAGATTAATACAGCGTGCCAGCTGACCACATACACATATCCGGTCGGATCACCACGCTGTGTTACGGTGTAAAGCACTCCTCAAAGGAACGCTCTAAGGAAAAGGTCTGTTTTGCAAAAATAAAATACAAACTTCTGTAAGTCAGGACAGAGACCAATCTCTAGAATGACGACCTTGGTAGATATGAAAATAGCCAGAGAACACTTCTTACATAAGCTATTTGTGAGAGGTGAGTGGACTCATCAGGACCAAACGGTCTGGTTGCAGGCAATCGCGCAACAGGTCACTGAAACAGGGTCAGATAAATGGGGAGATCAGGGTCCCCTACATGTGGCCCTGAGTGAACTATACATGGTCCCGAAGGCCAAGGATGAGCACCACAAGATTGCCAGGGTAGCGGCATATTTATATTTACATATGGGAGCCATGCAGGACAAATGTGCTGAAGGCCAAGATCTGGCGAGTAGGCAACTGCTGGCATTACAGAAGGCCCAATCTGATCTGGACTCTTCAGAGCAGAGGCTGCTCAGGAGCCAGGAGTCAGAAAATGACAGCAGACGGTACATCACTAAAATAAAGGAGAATATGGATGTGCTGCAACAGGAAAAGGCGGACCAGGATACCAGATTTCTGGCCTTGCAGAAGGAGTACCAAGAAGGTTTGGACTCCCTACTGCAGAGCCAGAAAAAGCTGGAGCAACAGTTAGACTTCAATAGGGCATGTGCTGAGCAGGTAGTCACCCTGCAAAGCCACCTAGATAGGGAGAAGGCAGAGAGCAATAAACTGATTTTGAAAGACTTGGATACCCAGGCAGAGTTTGACCAGGAGCGCCAGAAAACTGATGCCTTCCAAAGGCAAAGGGACGACCTGGCGGCACAGATGCAGGCTCTTAGTCAGGAAAGGGATACCTTAGGCCAGGAAGTCTGCCACTTAAGAAGAAAAATGGAAGAAAATCACTTGGCCCACCAGGGACTGGGTGACCTCCAAAAAGAACACCAGGACTTGCTAGAGCACACCAGGAGGGTGGAGGATGCTCTGGCAAGACAGGAGCAGGCCAATAGGGACACAGCTCAGGAGGTAACCCTCCTGCAGCAAAGACTGGCCCAGTGCTCCAGGACAAATCAGGAAACGCAGAGAGAGAATGAGGCTCTCTGCCAGCACAATGATAGGCTCCAACAACAGGTAGCGATGCAGGAGAGACTGATAGAGTCTAGTAAGGCCTTAACTGAGGAACTGAAGGCGCAGGCTCTTGCATTGCAACAGGGAGCAGGGGCGGATAGAGACCAGGTTCGCTGGGAAAGGGAAACTCCTGAGCATAACCTCAGGAGCCCTAGTACCAGAGGCCTTTATCTCTCTCAGTCCCTGGACTCTGCCACCCCCATGTCCCCTGGCGCACATGAGCACCGGGCCACAGGGATGGCAGATTACTATCCAGCCAGAAGCAGGGGGCTCATAGGCCAGTACCTCCCAGGAATGGATGGGCGGGCATCCGGGTATGGGCACCCAAGCACAGTGCAATTTAGTGGGGAACCCCAGGAGAGTAGGCCCATTAAGGGCATCCTGAAAACCTCTGCCCAGTTAGGTCAGTGGGGGGGTACCCATCAAATCCTGGCAGCAAAGAGGAATCTGAAGACTCCTCTGAACGGTACAGGACACAGGAGACCAGGTCCCCACATTCTGCCAGCCATTCCCAGGCTCGCAGAATCCGGGAAAACCTGGAAGATCAGACAGGAACCTCTGGGAGCAGTGCCTCTGAGTCAGAGGATGAATGGACCAGGGTTACCCGAACCAAAAAGACCAATAAGGCAAAAAGGGCCTTGCTTAAGGACACATTGAAGCAAATAAAGGCAATAAGGAGTGTTATCACGCCTTATCATAAGAACGTCAAGTATTCCGTATGGGAACACTTGGAGCTCTATGAGCAAATGATGGAGACTTTCCATTTGAAGGACAGCAGTAGCTGCATCCAGTACGTCAAATGGACATTCTCCTCAGAATACTCCAGTTTCTTTGCGGGGCTGGAGGACCAAAATCATTTAAGATGGTCCACCTATAAGGCGGCCATCTTGAAACATTTTTCTGTTCACAGAAATCCTCAAGAGGCTCGCAAGGCAGCCTACAATTTGCAATGTGGGGAGGATCAGGCCCCACAAGAATTCGTGCAAGAACTGAAACGTGCCTTTGCGCAGACCACCAGAAGGCTGCGCACAGACAGCAGAGAATTTGTCAATACATTTTTCCATGCCTTGCCCAAATATATAATGACCCAGCTCGTGAGAGATTTTCATGAGAAAAGATCTTTAGACTGGGTCATTGAACAGGCTACCCGGATCTATGAGGTGCAGAAGCCCATAGAAAATAAAAGCAATACCCAGAAAAACAGTTGTGATCTCACCCACCTGCGAACCCACAGCCATGTACACAAACACTAGTACCATCCCATGGCCCTTGTCCCCTAGCACAGCCATACTGCTGCTCATCTTCCTGGCCACACCCTCCTACATTAGGCTCAACGAAGCCCAACCCACTGTGATAGGCTACTTATCTGCCGTTATGTTCCCTTTTTGCATTATTCATAATTCCGTACCCTGTTCAGAAGGGGCATTTATCAAATACGACTAGGTACTAGCCAGACTGGCCTGCCTGTGCCACCACCCCGTCCCTTGCCCCACCCTCTTCCTACCCACCAACTCCCCATTTCCCATCCTTGATGAACAAAGACCACTCGAACTGAAAACCAACATATTGAACAAACCTACTGTTAGGGAGAATTCTCTGTTTAGGCTGAATTTCCTAACCTAGTGAGTCCCCCAGCAGCTTGGCTGGATTTCTGGAGTTTGTTTTTTTCCATCCTGCCAAGAGTGAGACTCTTTTTCTCCCACTCTTGGACATGAATGTGTATAATTCCTTTGAATGTCAATGTGTTCTATGGGCTATGGGGTCTTTTACCCCATAGGGTCTCATATGTTTTTCTATGTGTGTTACACCGCACCCTCTGTGCCGTAGCACTGGGGCGTCCTAGTGGACCTCCATCATAGACTCCATACCCGGGGACTGACTACTGTCTCCCCGGGCATGTAAAGTCACCATTGGCTTTACTAGACCTAAATTTACAAACAGAACTAGTACACACCATCCTATTGTGGATGTACTAGTAGGGGTAATTCGATTACTCCTGGGTCTGTTATTTCAGGGGGCACTGTCTCGTCCCCCCTCGTCGAGTTTTGGCTGGTGGCAGTGGAAACTACTTGTTATATTCGACCCCGAATATAACCCTATGGGATTCTTCCCATTGTTGGAGGTTAATACTTTTTCTCGTTAAATCTCTAACATACCACCGGTTTATTTATCTTAAATAAATCTATCGGTTGGTATTTTCTGCCAGAACTCGGTTTGTAAAATGGCATCTGTGTTCGTCTCTGTGACTCCTAAACCAAAGGTTGAGCCCTTTGTTCCACTTTTGGCGGGCCTCTACACAGAGGCCCTCCAAAGTGGTGCCATTCTGTCTGGGTACCACAGGGGGTGTGGGAGGGGGTTTAGGCACCCTGGACTGAGTTGCCTTGCCAACTCAAGTCGCACTCTGGTGTGATTGGCCCAAGTGGTGAGCCACCCCGTTCACCACTTAGCGTGTTTTGAGTGACAGCTAGGCTGAATGAATGGGGGTTTTCTGCATAAAAGCAAGGCTTTTGGGACTGGATCCTCAGAAGTCGCCACAGGACCTAAGAATCCGACGAGGGTAAAGCTGAGCCAACCTGCAACGACGACACCTCCGGTGGAGCCCTGCTGAACTGACTCACCACTTCCCGACAACAGAGGAGATCTCCCCGCCGGAGAGTCTCTTCCCCTGACTGGTGGGAACAACCAGTCCCCTTTGCTTTTTCTTCGTTCCAGGACGTAGTGGTCGAATTGCCCGTGCAGAGCACCAAGGCAACCAGATAGCCACTACCCCGGTACCGCGACCAAAAGGTGGTGCCTTGTGACGGAGCACTCCGCGGCTGGTCTCTTCCCTGGTGGTGCAACGATCTTCAACTTTCCTTCGACGACGAGATCATCTCTTCTCTTAGCAAAGACCCGACGTGCATCCACCACCAGGAACAACTGCCCCCGCCGGAGCTGTCTCACCACAAACAAGGTACCGTGTCCGCCTGGCTTCCCTTGTGTTGGTTAGTGTGAGGTGTCTGAATCCTCGCCTCTCCATTGGGTCGCCTCCAAGCTTTCTCACCTTTCTGTTCTGAACTGGTCCAATCTTTGTATAACAATTTGCGACAGAGACTCGAAGTGCATTTCCACTGTGATACTTTTTTTGGACACATCGCCTTGCCTCTCTCCGAGTGGGCCTGGCCTCTGAACTTTGCGATCTACAGTAGACCCTGCCTTACTTGCCTTGCATTTGTTCGTAAAAGTGTTGGTACTGAGTTCATTTCATACCCTGCCTTTCCTCTCCCGTCCTAACGAATACTAGAGTGCCATCTAGGTTAAAGCATTCACCTCTGTCTGCAAATAAGTGGTGCCGTTGAACCTAGACTTGTCGAACTATTGTTAGGGGGAGTGATTTTTCTTATAGTAATTGTGCTTGAGTTGTTTACCGTATTAGTGCCAGTGTATTTTCATAGATGTGTTTTTATAAATAAATAACTATATATCTTTACACCGAAGCCTTGTTCCGTGTTTGCTTGTTCTACTGTGTAAATTGACCTATTTTGTATACTCCACATACTGCCTAACTCTTCTTGAGGGAAGTCTGACTGCTCAGCCACAGCTACCAAGTGAATCTGTGTGGTACAGACTGCTACCAAGTGGGTTTACTGCCAAACACCTGCAGTCCTAAATCTTTTGCAGTGGTCCCAGAGGGAACTGCACAGGTTTCCGCCTAACAACTACCACTAATTCTGAGTTCACCCCCACCCCCACACTGAATTCTACTAAACCCTCCTCCGCCAAAGAGACCACCAACAAAGCTACACCCATCTTGGGTATCGCTAGACTCAACAGACTCAGATAACGCACCAAATACCCCCAATCAACCAATTCTACTATGTCCAGCAAAGCCTTTTCCACCAAATTAAAAACTCCACCCACCATCACAAAAACTCACCTATAGCCTCAGCCAAACCACCCAAAATCACCAAAGACACATTACCTACACTTCAACTAGGCGGCACCCCCCCAGACTCCTCACTTAACCTCAAAGGTGCACTCCTTAATGCACGCGCACTTGGCTCACATGCCATTGAAATCCACAACCTCATCATTGACCAACAACTAGACATCCTAGTAGTGACTGAAACTTGGCTACACCCTGCTTCAGGCCCACTGCTAGCACTCGCCATCCACCCAAGATTCACCATACCCAGGACGGATAGAACTAACTCCCAGGGAGGCGGAGTGGCCCTAACAGCCAAAACCACTCTGCAAATCAGAGCGTGCCCCATTGATGAAACACAAGGATACAATTCCTCTTAGCCAAATACACCTCTAACCCCAAAACAACCACCAGCTTCTTGGTCATCTACAGAACACCTAACAAAAAGACACATCCAGATATAGATATCCCACTATTGCTCACCCCCTTTATCAAACCTAACACCAAATGCATTATACAAGGAGACTTAAATCTAGGCTACAACTACCCCCTTGATCATGCAGCCAGTTTATTCCACATTGCCATGCAAGACATGAGCTTCTCACAACTAGTCAACGCTCCCACCCATGATAAAGGCAGAACACTGGACTGGGTTTTAGCTCTTAATACACAAATTTCCATCGACTCTATCCTGCCTAGTGATTGGTCTGACCACCACATCATCAACTTCACCCTTCACACCAAGCCTTCAGAGCCCTCTGCGACCAAAAAACCTGATACCTATGAAACTAGAAACATCAAAAACTCACAGCAAACAATCTGTCTCCTGTCCTTAGAGAAGCACTTGCTTCTGCCACCCTTGAAAGCAACAACCCTACCGACCTGGCATTTTGCTACCACAAATGCCTATCTTCCACCATTGATTCACTAGCTCACATTACAACCGAAACTTCTAGAACAGATAAACGCACTAGCTTCTGGATCAACAATTAACTAGTCTCCCTGACGCGCACCAAAAGAGCACTAGAGCACCTACACAAAAAAAACAACACTTTAGATTCAGCGATAGCGTTTCATGATGCCAACAAAACCTACAAAAAAGCTATAATATCACACAAAGCTAACGCCCTAAATCTGCGCATTAGCAATACATCATCCTATTCAAAGGAGCTTTTCTCCATACTTAGAGAACTAGAGATTCCCTGTCAAAACACAGCACCCGTTAGCGCCTGTAAAATATGGTGTACTACAATCCAAGAAGCCCTAGCATCTAAAATAATCCTCTTACAAAAGAAAATCACTTACAAAAAACTAATCCGTGCAGGCAAAACCCCTCTCATCCTCCAAGAGGATTCTTCAATTGCCAATCAAAGCAAACCATTCTATTTTACCCCTGTCTCACAAAAGACTGTTCTAGACACCATAGCCAAACTTAAAGCATCAAACTGTAAAGAAGACCAATTCCCTCCCCACTTAGTAAAGCTCTGCGCACCCACGCTCACCCACATTATCACAAAATTTGTCAATGCTTCCTTTAACTCCAACGCAGTCCCCGCCAGCATTAAAAAAACATGGGTGACTCCCCTCCTGAAAAAGCCAACACTAGATGCATCCATCCCCACCTACTAACGACCAATAACAACGTTCCCTTTCCTATTGAAAATAATAGACAGAATAGCATACACCCAAATCCAAAATCACCTAGAACAACACCAACAATTAGGCGCCCGACAATCAGGATTTCTCCCAAACCACAGCGCGGAAACAGCACTACTGGAACTGAGAATACAAATGGATGCCACCAGGGAATCAGGGAAACTCTGTCTCTTAATGCTGCTAGATCTATCTGCGGCGTTCGACTTAGTTGACCATGACAAACTCTGTACCACTTTGTCCAACAACTTCAATTTCTCCAACGATGTCAACAAATGGGTCAAATCCTTCTTAGTTGACAGGACCTCAAGAGTTTCTTTTGGCAAAGAAGAGGCAACCCCATACCAGTCTCCATAGGCATTCTTCAAGCGTCTTGCTTATCCCCCACCTTTTACAATGCCTACATGAAGTTGCTATTCGCAGCCCTGGATGCCATGGGTGCCATGTAAACTAATTTTGCAGATAACACCCAGATCCTCATCCCCCTTTCCGGAAAACCACGAGCAGGACTCATTGCTCATCAACCAAATTTACACCCTAATTCAAAATTGGATGGCCCACAACAGCCTCTGCCTCAATGATGAAAAACCAGAACTACTCATAATCGGGTCCCCTGTGAGAATTAACTCTCTCCAGCCTGATTATGCCCCATTCATCATTGGTGGCACCACAATTCCAATACTCAAGCAGGTCAAAACCCTTGGTCAAAACCCTTGGTGTCTACTTAGACGCCAACCTAACCATGACAAAACAAGTAAACACCCTCTCCTCAGCCACCTCCTACACAGCTAAGCTTATCTCCCTTAGCCGCATATTTCTCATGCCAAAAAACTGCATCACCCTAGAGAGAGCCCACATACTATCAAAGCTCGACTACTGTAACATACTCCTCCTAGGCACATCCAGTACCAACTTGACCAGACTCCAACTCATGCAGAACAAAGACCTTCGAGCTGCTCTTGGCATAAAGAAATCAGAGCACATCTCCAACACCAGAAGAAACAACCACTGGTTACCCATTAGAGTGAGAATTGTATTTAAAACCTTATGCATTACACATAGATGCATCGCCAACACAGCCCCGAAATACCTTAATAATACAGTCACGAAAAACTCTTCACTAGACCCCTTAGATCCAGCACCAATTCACTCCTAGAAATCCCACGATTCAAAAGCTCGAGAGCAGGAGGCAGCAGCTTTACCAATTCTAACGTACCCAGATAGCCCATCCTAACATCCCTATTATGCGCATTGTACCTGATTTTCTATGTACTGTATTTTATTTCCCTTCCCCCATACCTCCCACATTTATAATGCAAAGATTGTAATAACAACTGTCTGTAACTACTCTGTGATACCTCAGGGTCTGGGCATACAATAAATGTAATAAATAAAAATAATAAATTAAGAGCAGATTATCTTCAATAGAACTAATGTGTTGGCATTGTTTCGATTAGTCCCAAGTTTGTGTGGCATTGGCTCCAACGACATCAATTGGGTGGAATGTTGGGATGATTACACCCAGGAAAGGGTAATTTTGCATATGTGTTCGAAAGTTGTGGAAAATACGCTCTTTGGGGCAGCTGAGCAACTCCCCCTGCAGGGTTATGATTTAACCTGATATAACACTTAGAACGAGAAAGAGGGCCTTTCGGCCACTGAGGACCGACCTAACATTGCCTTGTCGGACGGCAATTTGAAAATGATCTGCTCGAGAGTGAATATCAGCTTTAGAAGAATTTTTGAAAGGGGGTCTTTGATAATAAATGAAAGGTAAGAAAACTGGTTATGCCGGCAAAATAATTTTGTAATAGGTAAACTACTAAACAAATAGCTTGAATCTCCATAGTCCTCCAGTTCTATACATTTCCTGATTTGTAATTTGAGGGGCCATGCTCACTTGTTCCAAGCTGGGAATGTTGATTTAACACAGGCTAACATCTTCCCTCTACTGGAAACTTGGTTGATAAAAAGGCCATTATTGGACGGTTGTATTGTCTTTTTTAACCCGGCACAAAACAAATCTTAGGGACAACCTTCTGGGGGTTTACTAGCAGCAGCAACCCTGCTGGCGCTTCCGTGAACCCATTCCCATGGAGTCTTTTTGGACTCCACGGGAATCGGGAACAACATATACCAGCACCTAGCCTGATGGTCTCACGGGACTTGTAATGTTGCGGTGGCACCGGCAACCTAGGTGCTGGTAAAATATCACAAGTCTGGTGGTAACCCACCGGAAGCACCGGCAGGGTTACCGCCAGACTGGTAATGAGGCCCTTAGTCCCAATAACTTGCCCTTATCTCCCTGATCTTTTTGTCCTCTCTCTCTGCTAGACTCTTCCCTGCCTCCTCCAGAGCTGCAACTGTCATAACCCTATTGAAGACCCAAACATCTGAGCAAACTATCTCCCGATTTCTCTCCTTCTCCATTGTTAAAAGGTTCATTAGTGTATGGTCTTTGACCAGATCCCTAAGTACCTTGAGGATAATGGCCTTAGAGATCCACTTCAAGCTGGCTTCGGTACTAAACACTTCAACGTTCTCTCTAATGCTCATCATTCCTCAATCAATCCTATACACATCCTTTTTAAAATTGCTGCCCCTTTCCACACTGTACACCAATCCTCTCTCCACCTTACTCTCCAGAACCTTGGGTTTTGCAAATCTGCTCTTGCCTGGACCACCTGCTACATGGACGGTCGATGCTTTGAAATCTCTTGGAACACGTAAACCTCTCACCCCCACCCCTTTCCCTGTCAGCATCCAGAAAGGATCAGTCCTTGGGCCTCTGCTCTTCATCCTCTATACATATGTCCTAGGAAGACTTATCGCATAATTTGGCCTCCATTCTTACATTTTTGCTGATGGCACCTCAAACATTTTTCTTCCTTCCTTCCTTCACCCCAGCCCTCTCGGAATGGATTGCATACTGTCTCAATGCAACTCGTCACTGGATGGTTCTCTGCTGTCTCATGCTAAACTCTTAAAAAACTGAAGTCATCTTTCTCCCTGCCTCCAAAGCAATCCCTACCCTCACTCTCCCATCTTGTTCCCGCCTGGACTTCTGGCTCTTTTTCCAAGGCTCTCAATATCTGTGTCCGCTTTGATAGAGAACACCAAATATAAATACTAATCACTAGAACTGCCTCTGCTGCTTGTATTAACCTCCTCAACACTCAGAAAATGCATCCTTTTCTTGCTAACCACTCTGCAAGAATTCTAATCTCCACTCTCGTGCTCGGAAAACTTGACTTCTACTCAAGCATACTCATTGGCGTTCTTCTCTACTTCCCCTGGAAAAAGTCCTAAACTTTGCCACCCATACTCTCTACAACCTACCCAGATCCTCCCTCATTTCTACCTACCGACAACATGCTGGCTGGCTGTGGATACAAAACCGCTTTCAACTCTTCAAAAACAGAAGTAATCTTTCTCCCGGCTTTTAAAGCAATCCCTACCCTGTAATAATCCTAGCTCGTTCCCACGGGAACCTCCTCCTCCCTCACTCTAGGCATGCAATCTTGGTGTCCTCTTTGATAAAGAAAGCCGAATGCAACAATCAATCACTAAAACTGCTTCTGCTGATCGTATTCACTTCCTCAACATTTGGAAAATTCTCTACTCCCCTCTCTTATAGAAAAAGTCATAACCTTTGCTACCATCACTCTCTATTATCTATCCAGATCGTCCCACAGTTCTATCTACCGACAACATGCTGGCTGTCTGTCGATGCAAAATTGCTCTCTTTTCAAGTTCCTTGTCTTAGTCTACAAAGCTCTCAATAGCCTTACTCCTCAGTACCAGTATTTTTGTATCTCATATTACTCACCATCTCGTCCTCTCAGATGATACTCTACACTCAACCTCACTGTCCCATATCATCCCTGTGTCTGCTCTCGCTCTGCCATTCTTTCTCCCTACTCAGCCCGCTGCACTGGAACCCACTTCCCATAACAATCAAAGCCAGACCAAATGTGGATCTCTTCAAAGATTGGTTTAACTTCACTTACATGCTGAAGATGGAGCTCGCCTTGCCCTCTCCCCCATCCTCCCTAGTTGACCTCACCACGGCCCCAGTGATGCTTAAACATTTATTATTTTTGTTTTTGTTTTGTTCCTGGTATGTGTCCCACTTTTGTATGCCCTCATAATCTGTCTTAACACTTGTTTTCATCTTTGTGCTATTGTAAAGGTACCCTTCCTGTGAATGCCATGCCATCTGTAAATGCGCTATTGTAAGTCATCTTTGATAAACATTGACATCCCTGTTCTTCAAATAAATACAAATACAAATAAAATCCCATGTATTCTTTTTGCTGAACACTGTTGATTGGAATGCCAGCACCATTTTAGCAGCAATGGGTTATACTTTTAGGAAGTACCCCATCTGATTATTTAACTAAAAAGTGTAAACCCACTTGGTTGTCAATCCTGCTACAAATGTGCTAGTAGCCAACAAATCTGGAAGTGAATTCCTGACCATATAAGGAAGGTGACCTCGAAAGGATTTCTTGCTGTCTAGAACCAAAGCTATTACACGTTTCCCGCTGACCATTAAAAAAATAAAATCATGAATCCCTTTGTAGGTAAATGAAACATTTCAATATAACTACATGCGCACAGCCTGATGGTGGTTTGTTTATATATATTGATGATGTTCAAGCTGGATTGATATAGTGCCCTAAGGCGAGATTGAGTTATAACATGCCAAAGCCCAACTGATGTGTTTTTATTCAACTGGTTTTCCTGTGACTCCTGTAACTGTCACAAAGTTTGTGTATCACTGTCTTGGGCTCAGGTTCACTCAAACCAAGGTGATGGGCCCACCTTTCAAGGTTCCCATTGTTCTCTGCCTGGAAAGGCTTGACACCTGCCCAGGTGAGCAATCCGTACCGCAGGGACCTGGGTCAGAGCTCCTTTCTCAAAGGATTCTCCACCAGAACAATGAGTGGGTGAAACCTGTAAGACAGTGACTGGACTCTCTTTGAATTAGTGTATCTTAAAGGGAGAGCTGTGCTCAGATGAAGGGTTGAACCATAATGGAAAAATGTATGCCCCTCTTCTCCCTGCACCCCTACTAGCTTTCGTAGCCAAACCTATCTGAAAATTGACTTCAGAAGGTAACAACCCTTGTTAAAGCAGCTGAAATTGGCCCCTTGCAGAAGGCTTCAAAAGGACCAATTCACCATGGTAAATTGAACGTATAAAGGGGGTGCACATCCCCCCTTTTGTTATATACTCTTTGGACTTAAGTAGAAGATTATTTTTTATTGAGGGTAGAGTCTTTCCAAAGTCCTCATTGAGGTGGAAAAGGCCTATCTGCTGCTTGGAAACTGGCACCCAAGACTCCAATTACTGATGTTTTCTTATATAGTTTGTTCTGTTTATCTTGTTTTGTCCCTGGTATATGACCCACTTTTAAAACCATCATGAACTGGCCCACCACTCATACTCATCTCTGTCCTGTTGTACAGACAACCTTCGAACCTGACACCCCTGTTCTTCAAATAAATACAAATACAGAAACAAATATGGCAAACCCTGAAAAGTGTCCCTGGCAACCTTCTTGGCTTGACAGGCAGAATAAGGATTCACCCTTCCTCCAGGATCCTGGATAAGCCTCGTAGTACACCAAGGACTTGCTCCTTTAAAAGGAAGGACTGCTGCTTGGACACTGGTAACCAGGATTCTGCTTGCTGAAGTAGTGAACCCTGCAAGTGTCCCTAGCAACCTTCCTGGTTGGGAAGGGCAGAAGGGCAGAAGAAGGGTTGACCTTTCCTCAGAGACAGGGCATCACAGCACCCAAAAAGAAGTTGATTTTGTCTCTGTCTGTGTTGGGTGTTCTGACTCACGTTTGGACTATTATGCTACAACATTTGGTGCTGTGGGCTTAGGAAATCCAAGATGGCCGAAAAAGCCCACATGTGCGCCAGAATCTATGAAAACCGCGCAGTTTGTGCGCACACCAAAATGGTCGCCTGACTTGCCACCCCCCGGTGCGGGTGTGCTGGGTCAGAAGAGCCATGAGTGAAATGGGGTGCCAAAGAGAAAAATAGCAGTGCCTGTTCGCTAGAAAGCACTTTAAAAATCACCCTTTGTTTCTCTGAAGGCAAGCTCAGAATGCCCATTTCAAACATTGCAGAATATCCAACAATCTCACTGAACACCAGCAGACATTTGACAGAATAAAGTCTTGTGGGCATACAAAATCTGGAAAGAGGATGAGCCTAAAATAATGTTCATAGCAAAACTGGCTGAGCTGTGGATTTCAGCAGTTTAAGTAAATTTGGACTGAAAGACACTAAAAATCTAAATGTTTAAAAGAAATGAGTGACCTACTTTTGAGTGTCACATAGGTTTCAATTGTTTAAATGTCATAGTTTTAAACTTAGAATCAGCATTCTAGCTGCATGTGTAAAAATTGTTAGTTTATTTGAATGCAGAAAACTGGGTAACTAGAAGTGACATTAGCTGGGGCCTGGCTTAAGGAACTGAATTCTGCCTGACATCTACCCCCACAGGAGCTAAAACCTGCTCAGCCACTCTTCCCCTTGCCAAAAGGAGTTGTCACCTCTCTGATTAGATTAGGGGTGGAGCAGCTACAGGGAGTTGAAAAAAGGCCTGTCCTGGGCCCAGGCAGATGGTTTATTAGGGTAGTCGTAAATGGCTTCCTTTTGAACAATGGGCCTTCCAGGGCCCAGGCAGATGGTTTATTAGGGGGACCGTAAAATAGCTTCCTCTTGGCAGATGCTGGGAGGGGCAGGGTCTCTGAGCTTGGCAGAACTGGATAAACCAGAAATTCAACCTTGTGCTGGGGGGAAACCACACCCCTTTGGGGCCAGAACATAAATCTAAAAAGATGGATCATTCATAGAGCGGACTTGTGAAAATTTTATAAGTGATATCATTATTCTTGTGATTTTTCTGTGCACATTTGAAGACGGGTTAGGACCCGGTGGTATGTTCAGGGGGGTTTTTAGCGGAAAAGAGGATATTACTCTAAATGTATGTATGTTAAAAATCTGACACTCCACCACCTAATGCCCACACACCATGGGCACATCTGTGTAAATGCGGGGAAAAATCCAATATTGGTAACCCGACCAAAAAGTGAACTATGTTGCCATTTTTGAAACCAAGCTCCTAGAAACGACAGAATTGGAACAGGGGCTACCATCAGTAAATGCAAGATGTGTGTATGCAATGCCAAACAACTGTCTATCGGGGAAGTATGTATTTGGATCAGATATAGATTGTGTGTAAAGTTGACAGGGGTGGGTTCTCTGTATCATAAACAGACCTCATCATGATGACACTTCATTTCATTCCCCCAATCAAGGGGAAGAGGAGGAAGTGGCCAATGACAAGTGGAGAGGGGTAGGGCCTAGAAAGCTAGCCTCTCCACCCACTTTCAAAACACATAAAAGCAGACAGTCAGGACAGATAGAGACATTCAATTCCATTTGCTGCGGGACGCTCTGCCGGGAAAATCCATACTTTACCTCCATCAACCTCCAGAGAGCCAACACAGAGACTTCAATCTATCCACCTTCAGAGACCAAGACTTTACTTCAGAATTTGTAGCAGAGAGGTCAACTACAAGCTAAATCCCTCTTTAGCAGGCCTCAAATCATTGCAACTATTCACAGCCAGGTGAGCTGTTTGAATTCTTTGCAAGAACTCTTGCCATTTGCCAGAGAGCAGTGTTGTATCCAGAGAGAGACCAGCTGAACCGGAGACCGCTGTATCCGGACCCACAGACCTGATCAGAACCAGAGACCCAGACCAGACCAGCAGAGTAGAGCTGACCCAGACGCTGTGCACAGAAACCGTCCGTGGCGAGTGAAGAAAACCCGCTGACCAGATCGTGGCGAGGCCCATCCTATTTCTAAATATATTGTGAGTACCTAGCAAAACTGCAGAACCCAATCTCTTAGTTAAAATAATCTAATGCAAGCTATTTTAACTTGAGTAGAACTGTCTCCTAGAGATCCTGTCACCTGTCATTCTTAAGCTGCGAGCTGTCATATGTAATTCCAAAGTTGCATGCTGTCACTTGTCATTTTGAGTTGTTTTAAATCCGAAAATCTACCTTTACTAAATCGTTCATAACTCCGGAACCGTTTGGGTTAGGAACGAAATTTAACTTTCATCTGGAAGCTGAGATCCTAGGCTGTCCTAGGACTCCAAATCGATAGTGCTACTCCTTGTAGTTCTTCTGTAATTGCGCCCGGCGCACTCGGAAAAATCTGCCGCGATTTGACATTTTGCCGCGAATTGAAAGGTTAGCTCATGTGTAAAAATCTGCAGCTGCTTGCCTTCCGTTGCAAAAATTCGTTTGCAACCTGACAACCATTCATAGAGCATTGCTAAAGTGATCCTGAACTCATTCAAAGTATCTATCACTCACCCTGAACCTCTAGAGGGAATTAAAAGCATTTTTGCATATTTTTCACTTCCTTGCAAACCACATTCAAAGCATTTTGGGCCTGTGTTTAAAACTCCGACCTGTTTTCCTCTAAGCTTGCTGGGGGGGAACTGAATTACATTTGATTGCATTTCTGAGAACTGTGTGCTTTTCTTCCATTTCTTTGCATTGCATAAAGGGGGGGAGTGAATTGTCCAAGAAAGTGATTACATTGTCTTTTTGCTGAAACCCTATCAAGTTTTTTTTCTGTACTGCATTTCATTCCACCTTGCATCCATTTGAAACCATAAAAGTATTGTTGCTATCTTATCCATCCTATAACCACTCATCATTGATTATAAAGAAGTGTGCTAGTGCCAGACTATCCATTATTGATTACTGCTCAGGTTAAGTGTGATATTCAATTATTAATTTATTATAAAGTGTGATATATATATATATATTGTTTAAATTATCAAATAAACCTTTTAACTTGCAAAACAGTACTACTTCTTGGCTTAGTGGGGTCAGGGGGATTCCAAGAGAGGGGTGTTATATAGGGGTAGTCATCCAGAACTCATGAACTGGACATAAAGATATATCAATAAGGCTTTCCATTCAGTATCCCAGACTAGGCATTGACTTAGCTGTAGTGTTGAATTGAATCCTCTTACAAATTGGGGGCTTGAGCCGGACGTTTGAGTTAGATCTATCACTTGTGCAGATTAATACAGCGTGCCAGCTGACCACATACACATATCCGGTCGGATCACCACGCTGTGTTACGGTGTAAAGCACTCCTCAAAGGAACGCTCTAAGGAAAAGGTCTGTTTTGCAAAAATAAAATACAAACTTCTGTAAGTCAGGACAGAGACCAATCTCTAGAATGACGACCTTGGTAGATATGAAAATAGCCAGAGAACACTTCTTACATAAGCTATTTGTGAGAGGTGAGTGGACTCATCAGGACCAAACGGTCTGGTTGCAGGCAATCGCGCAACAGGTCACTGAAACAGGGTCAGATAAATGGGGAGATCAGGGTCCCCTACATGTGGCCCTGAGTGAACTATACATGGCCCCGAAGGCCAAGGATGAGCACCACAAGATTGCCAGGGTAGCGGCATATTTATATTTACATATGGGAGCCATGCAGGACAAATGTGCTGAAGGCCAAGATCTGGCGAGTAGGCAACTGCTGGCATTACAGAAGGCCCAATCTGATCTGGACTCTTCAGAGCAGAGGCTGCTCAGGAGCCAGGAGTCAGAAAATGACAGCAGACGGTACATCACTAAAATAAAGGAGAATATGGATGTGCTGCAACAGGAAAAGGCGGACCAGGATACCAGATTTCTGGCCTTGCAGAAGGAGTACCAAGAAGGTTTGGACTCCCTACTGCAGAGCCAGAAAAAGCTGGAGCAACAGTTAGACTTCAATAGGGCATGTGCTGAGCAGGTAGTCACCCTGCAAAGCCACCTAGATAGGGAGAAGGCAGAGAGCAATAAACTGATTTTGAAAGACTTGGATACCCAGGCAGAGTTTGACCAGGAGCGCCAGAAAACTGATGCCTTCCAAAGGCAAAGGGACGACCTGGCGGCACAGATGCAGGCTCTTAGTCAGGAAAGGGATACCTTAGGCCAGGAAGTCTGCCACTTAAGAAGAAAAATGGAAGAAAATCACTTGGCCCACCAGGGACTGGGTGACCTCCAAAAAGAACACCAGGACTTGCTAGAGCACACCAGGAGGGTGGAGGATGCTCTGGCAAGACAGGAGCAGGCCAATAGGGACACAGCTCAGGAGGTAACCCTCCTGCAGCAAAGACTGGCCCAGTGCTCCAGGACAAATCAGGAAACGCAGAGAGAGAATGAGGCTCTCTGCCAGCACAATGATAGGCTCCAACAACAGGTAGCGATGCAGGAGAGACTGATAGAGTCTAGTAAGGCCTTAACTGAGGAACTGAAGGCGCAGGCTCTTGCATTGCAACAGGGAGCAGGGGCGGATAGAGACCAGGTTCGCTGGGAAAGGGAAACTCCTGAGCATAACCTCAGGAGCCCTAGTACCAGAGGCCTTTATCTCTCTCAGTCCCTGGACTCTGCCACCCCCATGTCCCCTGGCGCACATGAGCACCGGGCCACAGGGATGGCAGATTACTATCCAGCCAGAAGCAGGGGGCTCATAGGCCAGTACCTCCCAGGAATGGATGGGCGGGCATCCGGGTATGGGCACCCAAGCACAGTGCAATTTAGTGGGGAACCCCAGGAGAGTAGGCCCATTAAGGGCATCCTGAAAACCTCTGCCCAGTTAGGTCAGTGGGGGGGTACCCATCAAATCCTGGCAGCAAAGAGGAATCTGAAGACTCCTCTGAACGGTACAGGACACAGGAGACCAGGTCCCCACATTCTGCCAGCCATTCCCAGGCTCGCAGAATCCGGGAAAACATGGAAGATCAGACAGGAACCTCTGGGAGCAGTGCCTCTGAGTCAGAGGATGAATGGACCAGGGTTACCTGAACCAAAAAGACCAATAAGGCAAAAAGGGCCTTGCTTAAGGACACATTGAAGCAAATAAAGGCAATAAGGAGTGTTATCACACCTTATCATAAGAACGTCAAGTATTCCGTATGGGAACACTTGGAGCTCTATGAGCAAATGATGGAGACTTTCCATTTGAAGGACAGCAGTAGCTGCATCCAGTAATTCAAATGGACATTCTCCTCAGAATACTCCAGTTTCTTTGCGGGGCTGGAGGACCAAAATCATTTAAGATGGTCCACCTATAAGGCGGCCATCTTGAAACATTTTTCTGTTCACAGAAATCCTCAAGAGGCTCGCAAGGCAGCCTACAATTTGCAATGTGGGGAGGATCAGGCCCCACAAGAATTTGTGCAAGAACTGAAACGTGCCTTTGCGCAGACCACCAGAAGGGTGCGCACAGACAGCAGAGAATTTGTCAATACATTTTTCCATGCCTTGCCCAAATATATAATGACCCAGCTCGTGAGAGATTTTCATGAGAAAAGATCTTTAGACTGGGTCATTGAACAGGCTACCCGGATCTATGAGGTGCAGAAGCCCATAGAAAATAAAAGCAATACCCAGAAAAATCCCAAAACTAACAGCACCCATGCTGCTGCCAAGGTGGCAGAGGTAAAGGTCACCCCCGTTTTGGATTTGGAGATGGGGGGGCCTAAAAACCTACCTGCACCTAATAATGCTAAGCCCAGTAGGTCCTCGGGCCAGTCACAGACAGGGACTGAAAGAGGTAGTCCCACAAATGAGGTCCCTCAATCTCCTGACTATGTAAGTCCCCGTTACAAGGGAAACAGACCAATCCTGGGTTATGTGTGGACTCCTCCAGCCCAAGGGGAGGGATCCAGCCAAGCACCTGACCCGGGGAACTTCTCTCCTAACTTCCCCAAGGAGGGCAGAAATTCTCCAAATCCTGGGCAGAACTTTTTCCCCAGGTATCCACCCAATTTCCAGCCCCAAAATCATCCATCCTTCTTTCCCCAATTCCCTGAGCCCAGACAACCTAATCCGGGAGAGGGGAGGCCAAGGGTGGAGGGGTACCAAAATCTTCCCAACCAGGGGTACTACCAGAGAAGGGATAGCTACCCTTCCCGGGATCAGCCCAGGGGAGAAAATAGAGCCCCGTATCAGCCTGAGGGGGTTTCCCAGTTAGAGCGCCAGGTCCAAAATATGGCACGGGATCTGGGTCACATACTGAGGGCTCAAAAGAACCCTCAGATGAGCATGCCACCACAGAATGCCCCAAACTCTGGACCTGGTGCTCCAGAACAATGACGGGGGCAGCACCCCGATAACACACCGGTTCCCAGGGAGGAGGCACAAGGGGAAGGGGGGTGTAAAGCCTTGGAGGAAGCTTCCTTCCCAACTTGTAAACAGCCCCTGGAAAACCAGGAACCGGAAACAAAATCTCCTACCCCTGAAAGCCTGCCTCCCAAGGAGGAGAGGGGGGGTAGGAGAAACAAAGGACCCAAACAGACCCACTTTGTGGAGGAGGTACAGATCTTCCAATTTGAGGGAGAGGGATCCTCAGAGGATCCTGGGGAAAGGACCTTCTCCTTCAGAGATGGGGGAACTCCTCCCAAAGAAAAATGGGTCCCAAGGGATTCCAATCCAGACTGGGGAGATATGGAGACTGAGCTACCGCCACCCATCATCTCATCCCAGAACCCACAATACCAAAATCCCCTGGTTCAAACCCATCCTGGTGACTGCCTCCAAAAAGGGGGGGGCGGCCCAGAACCGGAACCAGGGGATCCGCAATGGCTCTGATCTCCAGTTGCCAACTTTTTCTTTCAGATTCCCAAGGCTCTCCACAGAATTCTGCCCAAATCTCTTTGCTAGCAATGTCCAAAACCAGAAAGTTAGCCCACCAGTTGTCCAAAAATGTGCATTATCTGTGCCCCCTTGAGGAGAAGGAGGGAAGATACTATGCCCCGGTACAAGTACAGGGGCAGGGTACAATTTTGGTACTGGTGGACACTGGATCCCAAGCTACCCTTCTGTCCAAAAGGGCCTTTGAGGAACTAAATGCCGGAAGGGGGGGAGAATTACCGTATTCCTCTCACCTCTCTTCCTGGACAACTGCAGAACTTTGACGGGAAGGAAATTCCCGTTGAGGGGACTGCAGACTTGGACATTAAAATTGGGCGACACAAGGTGAGACACCCGGTCATAGTAGTGACTCCAGAGGGCACCCCTTGTTTACTAGGGAATGACCTCCTGAGAAGGTTGTCACCCCTAATAGATTGTGTAAACAAGGTCCTCTGGACCCAGACTAGCCGACCGATAAAATTAAAACAGAGTGTCAAACGGCACTTGCCACATGGTTGAACAAAAATCTGACCAAGTAGAATTTCACTTCCAGAACAACCAAATTCCAGACGTGACAGTGTGACAGTAATAGCAGTAGGGCAACAGACTGGTGATGGGGGGTCATCTCTATTTCTGAAAATCAACCTTCCTTCCAGTTTAAAGAGGTATTCCACACTGGAAGGAAACACCCTGAAATTCTTTACTAATCCACAATCAGAAACTCCCACTCCCATAGTCCAGAAAGATGTGAAATCAGCTCAGAGCCTGGCTGATATTCAGCAAATTGGAGAGCAGTTGTTCATCCCTGTTCAGTTAAATGATGGGAAGGACTCTGTTCTCGCTCGAGTGTGCGTGAACAATGGTAAGAGCTTCATCAGCGAAGCCATGTTCCGCCAACTCCCAAAAGATCCAGCCATTCCCACATTCAAACTGATAGACAAATGGGAAATGGACCTGGAAGCACCCAATTCCAAACACCTCATGCCAAGCAGGTGTATGCTCAAAATCTCCATTGGCAACAAGAGCATAGTCCACAACTGTTGGGTCGTGCGAGACGTCACTGCCGCTTTTTACTTAGGCAGTGACATTCTCAATCGCTTTGCCATTAGTTTGGACCTAATAAACTTCAAAGATTGGTCCCGATTAGCGGATAATCCCATGGGCTTTGATGATCCAGAAAAAGCATTTAGGTCAGCTCAATTGCTACCTTATGCAGTTGAAATTCAGATCAAAGAGGAAGTCACCATCCCAGAAAGGACCCGACAATTCTCCCTGGAAGTGAAAGCTAAAAGAGGACAACATTTGAAAAACCCTGATGCTTACATACATCTAAACGCTTCTCTCCAACAGCAAGGGTTGGGGGTAAACCCAACCCCATTAGTCAACATAGAACATGACACCATTCTAATAGAGGTGGATAACAGCGACTTAAAGAGTATTACTCTAGCCGCAGGCACCATTATTGGGATGGCGGTTGATGACCGACATTTTTCCATCGATTTAGGAAATGAACTGTTAGGACCAATCCCCAAGGACTGTTTTGACAGTGACAGTGATGACAATACAACACCAGACAGGATTTTTACCCGGCATGGGTGAACTTCCTGGTGTACACTTCCTGCCCCTATGGTAAGGAAGATGTGACTTGTGACTTCAGGAGGGATGAGGTGATTTTCCAGGTCCATGAGGGTTGCCTTTCCCACCTGAGGCCTCCAGTCCAAATCAGCACTCTGACCAGGGACTTCTCCACCCAGCTGGAGGAGGCCGCTGAGATAGCCAAACCAGAAGTCTTTCCAGGCTTCAGGCAGATGGTGGAAGAGAGAGTCAACCTAGCTGATGCCTGTGTGACTCTGGAACAGAAGCAAAAGTTGAAACAAGTTTTCTTGGATTTCCAAGATCTCTTTGCGGTCGACTCATATGACTGTGGCCGCACCGACATCCACACAATGACAATCCCCACGGACCCTGGAATGACTCCAGTGTTTGTGAAGCAATATCGCTTGCCTCTCGCATCCATGGAGACCCTTACTGAAATAATTAAGAACCTTGAGTCCCGGAGAATAATCCGTCCAGTCCACAGCACTTTCAATAATCCGGTGCTGGGAATATTGAAGCCAAACGGCCAGTGGAGACTCTGCGCCGACCTCAGGGAGCTCAACAAATGGGTCCATACTTCCCGATGGCCTCTGCCCTACATTGACCAAGGGCTGGCCCAGATCCAGGGGTCACAGGTATTCACTGCAATAGACCTGACCAACGGATACTGGACTGTGCCTGTCAGTAGGGAGGACCAATACAAGCTGGCTTTTACCTTTGGGGGCCAGCAGTACACATGGACCCGGACTCCCTTCGGATACCTCAACTCCGGCAATGAATTCAACATTTTCCTACACAAGGCCATGCCCGACCTGGGTGCAAGGGGTAACCTGGTTTATGTAGATGATGTCCTCATCAAAAGTTCATCTGTGGAGGAACACATAGCGGAGATCCGTTATGTTCTGACGCAGTTGAGGGCCGCCGGAGCAAAACTTTCCTTTCAGAAAGCACAGTGGTGTAGAACCCGTGTTAATTTCTTGGGGCATGAGATTACTCCTCAGGGTCTCTGTCCCCAGGAAAAGAAGGTGGAAGCACTCCAAAAACTGAAAGACCCCACAACTCTGCGGGAACTAAGGAGCCTCCTTGGACTGACTAATTACAGCAGAAAGTTCATTAAGGGCTACGCAGAAATCACCAGACCCCTGATTCATCTCCTGAAGGGGGGGTCAAGTGGGAATGGGGTCCAGAACAAGCCGAGGCAGTAAGACAACTCAAAAGAAGCCTCTCACAAGCGCCCTGCCTAGCTTACCCTGTCAGAAACAAGGAGTTCTTCCTGGAGACAGGGTTCTCTAATACGTGCTTGACGGCAGTATTATACCAAAAGCGTGACAAGGTCAATAAAGTAATCTCCTATGCGAGCAAAACTTTATCCTCTGTGGAGGAAAAATTCAACGATTGTGAAAAGGCACTCCTGGCAACGGTGTGGGCATTGAAGAATTACCGCCCGTTTATCCAGGGGGAACACATCATAGTGGAGACTCCACACCAGCCTCTGCAATATCTCCAAAGTGACAGAATCCGGGCCGGAAATGTGAGTAATTCCCGAATTACTTCCTGGATTCTGTCAAGGCAAGGCTTTCCTGTGGAGGTCAGATATGGCCAAAACAAGAAAAGTCCCCTCGCGCAAGGTCTGGCTGACTTGCATGATTGTGCCAGAGGAAACTGTCTCGAGGACGAAAGTCTAAAAATAAAGGACAACATGGAGGCATACCTTAATTCCCCCCACAAAGTCTTTGAAGAAGACAAGTGTGAGGGAATGCCCACTGTGTATGTGGATGGATGCTCTTACCATGTTGACAACAACGGGGAGAAAGAACTGGTGGCCGGCGTAGGGAATGCATGGGTGAATGAGTCCCCAGAACCCTCCGCTGGATACAAAATTGGTCCCCGAAGTAGTCAGGTGGCAGAATTGATGGCTGTGCATCAGGCCATCCTCACTGCTGTCCAGCATCAACTCCACGAACTGGTCATCATCACAGATTCAGATTATGTACGGAATGGGTTCGTGGAGCACCTGGTTAATTGGAAAACCAGAGGCATGTTATGTGCTAATAACAAACCCCTGAAACATGGGAAGTTGATCCAAAACATTGATGATCTGGTCACATCGAATGGGATGACCATCTACTGGAAAAAGATCAAGGGTCATTCCAAAATAGAGGGACCAGACAAAACTGGAAATGACTTAGCTGATCAGCTGGCCAAAACCGGGGCCATCCAAGGGGATCTAATAGAAATAGAGTCCCTGTTGGGGGAAATCCAGGTCACTGCTATCACTAGGTCCCAGACAAATGCTCACAGTGATCTTTCAACTGCCCAATGGAGCAAGGAGACCCCTGATGCTGATTTGATTACAGCTCAGAAGGGGGATCCAATTATTGGTAAGTTTTACCAACACCTTGAGGACCCTGAGAACTTTCCCCTGACGGATACCGATTACATTGGGAAAGAGGACCTAAGAGTGTTGATGAAATGTCCAAAAATGTTCCGGATCCAAGACGGTTTGCTGGTAAGGAAATCCAAAGCTGGCCACGATCAGTGGGTGGTTCCTACCTCATTCCGAAGCCTGATGTTAAGTCACGCCTATGATGCGGCCACCACCGGTCATAGGGGGTTTCACACAACACTGGAGATCTTAAGAGAGGTTGCCTACTGGCCACACATGGGCCAGGACCTCAACCAATATTTGAAGGGCTGTCTTGTGTGTGCACAATTTCAGCCAACATCCCTCACACCCCAGGCGCCTCTCCAAAAGAGGGGAATGACACTCCCATGGTCAGATTTACAAATCGACTTTGTAGGCCCTGTAATCCGCTCGTCTAGAGGAAACAAGTACATGTTGAATGTTACATGCTTGTTTACCAAGTGGGTGGAATGTCTCCCAGCCCCAAACTGCAAGGCAGAAACAGCAGCTGCCCTGATGATTAACCACATCTTTTCCCGTTTTGGTCTACCTCAAAGGATTGAGTCAGACAGGGGTAGCCACTTCACCAGTGAAGTGATGACAAAGATGTGGGAGATACTGGGGGTCAAGAGAAAGCTACACATTGCTTACAGGCCAGCTTCTTCTGGAGCAGTAGAACGCTACAACCGGACAATTGTGAGCATATTAAAAAAGTTTGTGGCAGATTCTGGGCCAAGTTGGGATATACGATTACCTCTGGTCCTAATGGCCATCAGAACTACCCCTTCATCTGCAACCAAAATGTCACCATTCGAGTTGATGACTGGACGCAAGATGGTGCTTCCGCAGCATTTGCTCTACAGGACCCAAGAGCAGACGCTAATAAATGCCTCCACAACCCATGAGTATGTGGAGAATTTAAGGAAACACCTTCAACATGCGTTTGCCTATGCTCAGCGGAATCTAGAAAGATCAGCTGAGAGTATGAAGACCCACTATGACCTGAAAACTTCCAGGAAGGAATATCAGGTGGGGGACCGGGTCTATTTATACAACTTCCAAAGAAACCAGGCAAAACAGCGAAAATTCTTGCCTACATGGAAAGGACCCTTTGAGATTATAGACAAGATCTCCCCTGTGGCCTACAAGATCCACATCCCCAAAGGTGGTTTGGCAGAGGGGGAAGACAAGTGGGTCCACATAAACCAGTTGAAGTGTTGCCATCCCAGGCACACTTTGCAGCAACTGGAGGAGTCCTCGGTAATCCCAGAGGGTACCGCTCCAGAGTAATTCAATTCCAACCCTAAAAGATCCTACATATAGCCTATCAAATTCTGTGTTTCTCAAGTTTATGTGTTCCTGTCTCTTAATTTAAAAAAAAAATGTGCATGTTCATATCTGTTGAGTTCTAAAATATATATGTCACCCCACTATATCAATGGTGGGGGAGAAATGTCCATGAATAGGTATTGCCGCTCTTCCTTTGTCGTCCTAGGAGAAAGAAAACCTGGAGACTGGCCAAGGAGGATTATCCGGAGACCGGGAGCAGAGACGCAAGGGGCCCAGTGTACCGCCCAATACTCCCATCAGGACCGGCGAGGAGAACCGACTGATCCACCCCTGATGGAGGAAAGGATGCTGAACTTTGTCATCTGCGGAATTGGAAGAAGATGATGCGGACCTCCCAGCACGTGGGTCAACATCCTTAGCACCCGACATCCCCTCGACTCAATCCAAGTGCAGTCGGGCGGGGGGGTTTGTTGGGTGTTCTGACCCACGTTTGGACTATTATGCTACAACATTTGGTGCTGTGGGCTTAGGAAATCCAAGATGGCCGAAAAAGCCCACATGTGCGCCAGAATCTATGAAAACCGCGCAGTTTGTGCGCACACCAAAATGGTCGCCTGACTTGCCACCCCCCGGTGCGGGTGTGCTGGGTCAGAAGAGCCATGAGTGAAATGGGGTGCCAAAGAGAAAAACAGCAGTGCCTGTTCGCTAGAAAGCACTTTAAAAATCACCCTTTGTTTCTCTGAAGGCAAGCTCAGAATGCCCATTTCAAACATTGCAGAATATCCAACAATCTCACTGAACACCAGCAGACATTTGACAGAATAAAGTCTTGTGGGCATACAAAATCTGGAAAGAGGATGAGCCTAAAATAATGTTCATAGCAAAACTGGCTGAGCTGTGGATTTCAGCAGTTTAAGTAAATTTGGACTGAAAGACACTAAAAATCTAAATGTTAAAAAGAAAAGAGTGACCTACTTTTGAGTGTCACATAGGTTTCAATTGTTTAAATGTCATAGTTTTAAACTTAGAATCAGCATTCTAGCTGCATGTGTAAAAATTGTTAGTTTATTTGAATGCAGAAAACTTGGTAACTAGAAGTGACATTAGCTGAGGCCTGGCTTAAGGAACTGAATTCTGCCTGACATCTACCCCCACAGGAGTTAAAACCTGCTCAGCCACTCTTCCCCTTGCCAAAATGAGTTGTCACCTCTCTGATTAGATTAGGGGTGGAGCAGCTACAGGGAGTTGAACAAAGGCCTGTCCTGGGCCCATGCAGATGGTTTATTAGGGTAGTCGTAAATGGCTTCCTTTTGAACAATGGGCCTTCCAGGGCCCAGGCAGATGGTTTATTAGGGGGACCGTAAAATAGCTTCCTCTTGGCAGAAGCTGGGAGGGGCAGGGTCTCTGAGCTTGGCAGAACTGGATAAACCAGAAATTCAACCTTGTGCTGGGGGGAAACCACACCCCTTTGGGGCAAGAACATAAATCTAAAAAGATGGATCATTCATGGAGCGGACTTGTGAAAATTTTATAAGTGATATCATTATTCTTGTGATTTTTCTGTGCACATTTGAAGACGTGTTAGGACCCGGTGGTATGTTCAGGGGGGTTTTTAGCGGAAAAGAGGATATTACTCTAAATGTATGTATGTTAAAAATCTGACACTCCACCACCTAATGCCCACACACCATGGGCACATCTGTGTAAATGCGGGGAAAATCCAATATTGGTAACCCGACCAAAAAGTGAAATATGTTGCCATTTTTTGAACCCAAGCTCCTAGAAACGACAGAATTGGAACAGGGGCTACCATCAGTAAATGCATGATGTGTGTATGCAATGCCAAACAACTGTCTATCGGGGAAGTATGTATTTGGATCAGATATAGATTGTGTGTAAAGTTGACAGGGGTGGGTTCTCTATATCATAAACAGACCTCATCATGATGACACTTCATTTCATTCCCCCAATCAAGGGGAAGAGGAGGAAGTGGCCAATGACAAGTGGAGAGGGGTAGGGCCTAGAAAGCTAGCCTCTCCACCCACTTTCAAAACACATAAAAGCAGACAGTCAGGACAGATAGAGACATTCAATTCCATTTGCTGTGGGACGCTCTGCCGGGAAAATCCATACTTTACCTCCATCAACCTCCAGAGAGCCAACACAGAGACTTCAATCTATCCACCTTCAGAGACCAAGACTTTACTTCAGAATTTGTAGCAGAGAGGTCAACTACAAGCTAAATCCCTCTTTAGCAGGCCTCAAATCATTGCAACTATTCACAGCCAGGCGAGCTGTTTGAATTCTTTGCAAGAACTCTTGCCATTTGCCAGAGAGCAGTGTTGTATCCAGAGAGAGACCAGCTGAACCGGAGACCGCTGTATCCGGACCCACAGACCTGATCAGAACCAGAGACCCAGACCAGACCAGCAGAGTAGAGCTGACCCAGACGCTGTGCGCAGAAACCGTCCGTGGCGAGTGAAGAAAACCCGCTGACCAGATCGTGGCGAGGCCCATCCTATTTCTAAATATATTGTGAGTACCTAGCAAAACTGTGCAGAACCCAATCTCTTAGTTAAAATAATCTAATGCAAGCTATTTTAACTTGAGTAGAACTGTCTCCTAGAGATCCTGTCACCTGTCATTCTTAAGCTGCGAGCTGTCATATGTAATTCCAAAGTTGCACGCTGTCACTTGTCATTTTGAGTTGTTTTAAATCCGAAAATCTACCTTTACTAAATCGTTCATAACTCCGGAACCGTTTGGGTTAGGAACGAAATTTAACTTTCATCTGGAAGCTGAGATCCTAGGCTGTCCTAGGACCCCAAATCGATAGTGCTACTCCTTGCAGTTCTTCTGTAATCGCGCCCGGCACACTCGGAAAAATCTGCCGCGATTTGACATTTTGCCGCGAATTGAAAGGTTAGCTCATGTGTAAAAATCTGCAGCTGCTTGCCTTCCGTTACAAAAATTCGTTTGCAACCTGACAACCATTCATAGAGCATTGCTAAAGTGATCCTGAACTCATTCAAAGTATCTATCACTCACCCTGAACCTCTAGAGGGAATGAAAAGCATTTTAGCATATTTTTCACTTCCTTGCAAACCACATTCAAAGCATTTTGGGCCTGTGTTTAAAACTCCGACCTGTTTTCCTCTAAGCTTGCTGGGGGGGGGGAACTGAATTACATTTGATTGCATTTCTGAGAACTGTGTGCTTTTCTTCCATTTCCTTGCATTGCATAAAGGGGGGGAGTGAATTGTCCAAGAAAGTGATTACATTGTCTTTTTGCTGAAACCCTATCAAGTTTTTTTTCTGTACTGCATTTCATTCCACCTTGCATCCATTTGAAACCATAAAAGTATTGTTGCTATCTTATCCATCCTATAACCACTCATCATTGATTATAAAGAAGTGTGCTAGTGCCAGACTATCCATTATTGATTACTGCTCAGATTAAGTGTGATATTCAATTATTAATTTATTATAAAGTGTGATATATATATATATATATAGATTGTTTAAATTATCAAATAAACCTTTTAACTTGCAAAACAGAACTACTTCTTGGCTCAGTGGGGTCAGGGGGATTCCAAGAGAGGGGTGTTATATAGGGGTAGTCATCCAGAACTCATGAACTGGACATAAAGATATATCAATAAGGGTTTCCATTCAGTATCCCAGACTAGGCATTGACTTAGCTGTAGTGTTGAATTGAATCCTCTTACATCTGAAAATTCAAATTGCTTTGAGCACTTGTATGCTGTGCTGACCCAAACATCTCATGCCTTTATCAAGTTCTTTTGCCGCTTGTAGAATTGCACCGTGTTTCTGAATCTCACTACATCAGCCTGATTAACCCGAACATGAGTCAATGCCCTAGAAATTGCCCAGAAGCCTGGCTCGAAGCTGTCGCTAATGTATGCACAGTATTTGTAGTGGTTCTGTCAATGGGCATTGTTCTATGAGCCTTAGCAGCAATTAAGACCCCACTGCTTTTTAAATGACATATACCTAAACATGAAGATTGCTACAAAGATGTTTTCCTGCTAACACTTGTCTTATACCCAGAGTGCCCCTTTCAACCCAACCTCCACATATGCTGTGTATTCACTGAGATGGCTGTTATGTTAGTATTTATATCAGAATCTTGATGGCACAGTTCTTGTGTTTGGTACTGCAGTATTATTGTTGCTTTCTACGCTTCCTTGTTGACTCTCACCCCTCTTGAAGAGTATAGTCTTTCCTGCGCCTCAGCTGCCTCTCAACGATGAAGGAGGAGTACCTTTCATGTTCTGCCTGTTACACCTTCATGAACGAGATCACTGCTGGTTAATAGAAGTGTTCAGCTGTGTAGAAGTTTAGAAACCACTACTTATCCCTATACTCCTGCAGAACAGTACTTATTTTGTCTCAACAACTCTGAGGATATCCTTTTCAGCCTGAAACACTTTTCCACCTGTGAAATAAATGCCCTCCTTATTTAGAGTTACAGTAATATAATGCTTCAACCGTATGCAAACAGCACGCAGTAGAGGTCGGAGCATTGCTGGGATTGCTTGTAAATCATTACAAAGAAAACAAATGTGGGCTCCCTTATAAACCGGGTCATAAAGAATAGGAGGTATTCCTGACATCTGTGGAAACCTGGCTGTCACAGCTCCGAATCCAGCTATGGTTTACTAGTCATCTGTCCTGTGTTAATACGTTGAGTGCCATTAATCTAGGTAATAATATATGTGCCACTGATTAAATGAACTAAATTGATTGCTCTCCAGAAAACCAATGGAAGAGCTAGTCCTTGCGGCCTTCATTATTTAAGCGATTAGTGTTGGCAAGCTGCTGCGGAGACATGCGAAAGAGAAGACAGTTCATCAAAGTCGTGTGAACTGTTTCACACACACACGTTTCCTCGAATGAAGAAGAGCTAGCATTTCCACAATTGAGGTTGAACTATATGCCCGTCTTTCTTTTATTTTAGTTTTTCCTATGTTGACCTTTTGACCTTTTATTTGATTTATGTTACACCATTACTTGTGCACCTTTGCTGACACGCTTTACGTGTGATCGCCGTGCTTCCTTAAGGTAATACTTGTACGGATGTTCAGTATTTCAAAAGTGCATACTCGTGTATTATTCTCATCAGTTATTAATGAGGTAGATATGTTTTTTAATTTTTTAATTTTTTTATTAGTGTTATTGTTAAAACAAACCTTTCAACACTATGATACATTTATAAACATTAAAACGCGCATTATTACATGATTATCAACATCTCTTAAAATGTACTCACAATTAAAATCAAAGTACATTTCATTATTGTTGGCGGTCTCGTGTGGGCCGCCTCCGTGAGCCCCCCACCCCCTGTAGAACAGAGACACGGAGACGTGGATGTTGTCGGTGTGGGCTCCCCGGTGAACTGACGTCACCAGGAGCCGCCCCGTTTATTTAAACAGGCACGCGACGGAGTTGACGTCACTCCGTCGCGTGCGGACCCTTAAAGGGGCAACGCCACACTCCTCCTTTTCCATAACAACAAATTGGAAATAGGAGTACATAACTAGCACACATCTAGAACACATAACACTCTATAAGTTTCAACAAAACCCCCATTTATTGACAGCCACCCCGGATCCCCCGTGTGTGCCTGTCATGGCCTGACCATTCGTCCCCGGTCAGCCTCCCCGCTCAGTCCGTAACATAGTCACTGAGACGGGCAGGTTTCCCACGCCCTGATCTCAGGGGGTACCTCCTGCCGCCGTCTCGGGCTGGTGTTCCGGGGGTGGGTCCGCCTCGAGCCGGCGATTCCACTACGGCGCTTTCTCCCCCACCTTCATCCAAAACGCCTTCACTCTCTCGGCTGTCCGGGTCGTCCACTCGGGATTCACCAATCTTCCTGAAGAAGGACGCATTCCTGGTTACTGATGACGTTCCATCTGATGCAGTCACCATTGACCCCTTGACTGCCACCACGTCCAGGGGAGCGGGCTCGTATGTGAGTGACAATTTTCCATGGGGATGGCGATTTCTCACCAGCACCTCATCCCCAAGAGCAATGTGTGGGGGTCTGAGCCCCCTCCGGATGTTCTCCATCTGCGTCCTGACCTGTCTGTCCTCTTCCACCTGCTCATTGTTGATGACGGCGGGGTCTCGGTCCCCCAGTTCCGGTATGACATCTCTCGGGCACCGCTGGAATAGTGCTTCGGCCGGGGCCACCCCCGTAGACGAGTGAGGGGTGGTGCGATAGCCTCGTAGAAATACGTACAGAGCCCTCTTCAGACACTCCCCTTTTCCATGGGCATTGCGGAACACCTTGTTGAGGGTGCGCATCATTCGCTCGGCCTCCCCGTTGGCACGGGGCCACAGTGGGGTGACCCGTCGGTGTTGAATGCCATACTCTTTCATGAGCTCTGCGAAGCTCTCCCCCTGGAACGGGGCTCCGTTGTCCGAGCACAGCACAGAGGGGAGGCCATGAGTGGCAAAGATCTTTTCCAGCGCCACCACCACGCTCTCAAACGCCACTGAGTCTATGAACTCAACTTCCGGGTACCTCGACCACTCGTCTACCACCACAAGAAAATGCGTGCCTCTGGAGGTGGACCCCGAGTCGGCGTGCACCACCTCCCACGGCCGAGTCCCACGGGGCATTGTTTCAATGGACGGTTCTTTCAGTGCCGGGGCCGCCGCCTGACACCACACACAAGAGGCCACGAACGCCTCCACCTTCCGCTCCAGCTCAGGAAACCACACCTTCTGCCGGAGGCGAGCTTTGGTCTTGGGAGCCCCTTGATGACCCTGGTGTGCTAGCGCGATGACCTGCGCCACTTTGGCCTGGGGCACCACAATCCTTTCCCCTCTTAGTAGCAGCCCGGACTCGGAGAATGTTAGCTCCTCTCTCTATGGCCTTATTGGGCAGTCGCATGTCCACACAGATTCTCACAGCATCGGGTTGTTTAGGCTTGCGGGCAATGACGATGGGGGACACCCAGGGGGTGGGTCCATCCACCTTTTCGATTATGTCCAACCCCACGAGATTGTCAAGCTCACGATCCACCAGGTCCCTGAGATGGAACGGAACCCGTCGGTGCTTCAGCGCCACTGGTTGTATGGATTCGTCGATATGGAGCCGGACCGGCTCACCCACCAGCTGTCCAATGCCCTCAAACAGGGACCCATGTTTGGCCAGGAGGACCTGGATGTCCTCCAAGTATACTGCATAGGCGAATGTGACGATACCCAGTGCCTCCGCCGCGGCACAGCAGAGCAGGGTGTTATCGCTCACCGGTGTCACGTAGAATCGAGCCCGTATGTGTGAGTCCCCATACTGCACACCGGCCACGAAAACACCATCCAGAGGTAAAGGCCGGTCCCCGCCGAAAGTGAATATGCGTGCCCTTGGCGCCGCCAGCGCAGGCGGGGCCAGCATGGTCTTGTAATGCTGGCGGGCCATTACATTTACCGATGCGCCAGTGTCCACTAGCATCGGCACAGAGTCTCCATTCACCAGCACATTGCACCTGGGTTGTCTCTTGGAGCGGGACTTAAGCATGCTCACGCTGGACACGAAAAACACGTTCTCCTCATCATCGTCCTCCTCCTCGTCCTCCTGGGGGGCTCCTTCGTCCCCTTGGTCCACTTGGGCAACGTTGGAGGCCCTCTGGGGGCGGAAGAAACCGGCTCGAACTGGTCCTCTTGGCACTACCTTGGGCGCGGCCGATTTGCACATTCTTGCGAAATGGTCAGGGCCCGCACATCTGCCACATTTGACACCCATGGCCGGACACTCTGCGGGGTGTGGGAGATCATAGCCACACTTCGAGCACGGGACATTCGACCCCTGTGCGCGCTGACTCTGATTGTTCAAAGGGCGCCTTGACCCGCGGCCTCTTCCGACCGCGCAGATCTCTTCCAACTTGGCTGGGCGAACCCCCGCTTCCATCCTGGTTGCACGCAGTTCAGAGACTTCGTGGCACCTCCCCAGTTCTAGGATGCGAGGGAGGGTGATGCCCGGCTCGCGCAGGATCTGGCGTCTCAGCTTCCCCGAGCTGCATCCCTGAATGAGTTGGTTCCTGATCATGACATCGGGGTCATTCCAGGCACACGTTGCTGCCAGACGCCGCAGCCGCCCAAAGAATACATCCAGAGTCTCGTCATCTTTTTGGCGGGCCGTACCCATAAGGAAGCGTTCATAGTCCGCATTGGCCATTGGCAGAAAATGATTATGGAGCGCCTCTTTGGCCGCCGCAAACGATCCATCCACCGGCTGTAGGGACATAAATACCTCATGCACCGCCGGGCCAGCGGAGTACAGTAGGGTGGCCAGCTTGCCGTCGTCCGTTGTTTCCATTGTGGCCCTGAAATACATTTCCAGTCTATCCATCCACATCTTCCACCTCTGTCCAAGGCCAGATGGAGCACCTGAGATATCAAACTCAGGCATTGGTTGCAGGGACCCCGGTGGTTTCGGCGGAGGGACAGGTGGAATCACAGGCGGTGCCTGACCCACAACAGCAGGAGGAGCAGCAGCAGCAGCAGCAGCAGCAGCAGCAGCAGCAGGGTCCATAGTGGAGAGCGCACAGGCACCCCAAAAGATTGACAAGAAAGGGGCCGCAACTCACCACCAGCCGTGACTTTTGCGGAGGTATCACCTCAGCCAGCCTGCCGACAATGATGTGTCCAAAAATTGAGTAGAGGAAGAGACCCCTATCTAACCAGCAGGCCTCCCACGGAGTCTCTCAGCCTCTGCTCGACGAAATTAGCATAAATTGTCAAAATTTTTCCATGAAATTGACATGTGCTGTGTCCAGCGATCATCCGCCGCTGAAATGTCCAAAAATTAAACCCGGATGGCTCACCGACGCTTCGTTACGAAGCCGTGAGTCTCCAAGGCCTATTCATCAAAATGGCCGCCGGCCGCGTGCGTCGCTTCCTTCTCTGCGGTGTTCGGAGTTCGTCGCGCGCTCACAATCGATCATCTGCGTCGCGTCGGAACTCCCCCGCATTTCATGGAAGCGATCCCATCCTCGTCGCCACTGTTGGCGGTCTCGTGTGGGCCGCCTCCGTGAGCCCCCCACCCCCTGTAGAACAGAGACACGGAGACGTGGATGTTGTCGGTGTGGGCTCCCCGGTGAACTGACGTCACCAGGAGCCGCCCCGTTTATTTAAACAGGCACGCGACGGAGTTGACGTCACTCCGTCGCGTGCGGACCCTTAAAGGGGCAACGCCACAATTATTATTATTTAATTCTGCTAAAATCATTGTTCGTCATTATAGAGTCATATTTCCGAAATGTGCCGAATGACCATACTTTTGAGGCCCCCCAAGTTAAATGTAGACGGATATGTGTCTTACTGGTGGTGCTGCCTTAAACATCCAAACTCCAAAGAGCCGCCAGAAATAATTATATTTTTTTGATGATTTGTTGGGTGAATTCGGTCTGGTAATAAATGCAAAACAAATAATGAATATAATGACATCGAAATAAAATAGTAACATAGTAAAACCTGTGCCCATTTAGTGCCAGGAGATGCAGATTGAAGCAGTCGATTCATCAAACTGCTTAGGGGTCCTTTAACAAAAAAAGATGTTGGTCTTTCCAAAAATGGACAAAACATTCTAACAATGCTCAGACAAGCCAGAGTTATTAGAATTCTATTTCACCGAACGGTGTGAGGGCTATTACCCTTGTTTTCGAAGTCTGTTAAGCTTGGGCCATTGTGGCAGCCATTTATGGAGCTGAACTATGAGCCACTGTGAAAATGATAATTCAATACTGAAATAATTTGGACCCTCCTTTGTTGTACCCCCAATGTGATTTTCATGCAGGCGTGAAACAAATGTGATCAGCACCTCCTAAACGCAGGTGGGTTCCATGGGAATCTATTGTAAATGTAACATTCAAAGTTTAATCTGCAGGCCCGCTTTAACATGTTTAGCTTTTTTACAAAACAGAGAGCAAAATGAGAGTAAACGTGATTTTACCTGTATTTACTTTTCTTTTTGAACTCTGGTTAGCAAATATTGAAAATGTCATGCTGGGGACCACATCGCATGTAAGTACTATTGTTTAGTGGTCCCCTGCGTGCAGTGACTGCTTTTGAGAACATGGGCCCGATTGTTGGAATTGTTTCTATACTGAGTGTGATAATGTTTTATTTACAGACAGATGTATTCAGAAACTGGCCCATAGAGAAGTATTTATAGTATGCAGACTGGATGCAAACCGGACCACCTGAGCCCATGCTTAGTGACCCAAAATACATGTCTCAAGGGTCTCATGATGTATTGCTTTGAGAAAGCAGCTCCCATTTTAGGTCACGTTCATCACTCTTAAGACCAGACCCCTTGTTAGAGCCCCTCTGGTTTATATCTACTAAATGTTTTCTTGCGTTACCATAGAGAGACACATGTAACTTGTATGACATTTTACTCCCTCGTTCTTATAAAATGTGCTGTAAAATTAACAATTTCAACACAATATTTTAAAAATGTTTTCAGTGGGTAATCTCCCTACATTCCTTAGGGCTCCCTCACTGCACTTGGTTACTTGTGCTAATTTTTGGGAGTTCGTAATGTACCTTCACTTAAAATATTCACATGCCGCCAGTGACTTTGAATCATTTACAATGCCACCCTCTGGAAACAAAAGCTGCCACTGCCATTGGCATAATAATGTTACTGGATGCACACAGTGGTGGCTGGTATGTTTCAACAAAGGGGAGAGGTGGCACCCCCATATTTCTATGATACATGACAGATATAATGTTTGATTCAAAATCATACTTACATATTTCAGCTAGTGCAGCACTTGGCGTGCCCCTGCGGCAGCATGATTTCATCTTGTGCATTGCACATGCATGATTTCCCTGCCTGTCTTGGGAGTCTGTGGTACAACATGCACTTCTTTGAAAATCTTGATGGGACCCTTTAGCAGAGCTTATTGAGTCCCCTCATTTTGTGTTACGACATTCACACATACACTTTAATCTTAATTGGAGTCTTAATCTTAATCCCCAGGCCAGTCATGTCCTGGCCTGGGGATAATACTGTCATGATGATGAGACAATCCAAATCTGGCCATTTTCCTTTGAACATGCTGCTGCCTAAATTTGGCTTGTGATGACTGTGTTACTTAGGCCTTAACTTCTGCTGTTGCACAAGTCTGCCCCAGGTAAAATTGATAGGAATGTTGGTGAGCTAGACAGCTCACACCTACATGGTCTGCTACAGTGCCAGGCCACTAAACCAAACAGAGAGAAAGAACAAGTGTCAGTCAACACTGCAGTGAGGCAGAAGGGAGCCACGCCATCAGCAGCCACAGCCCTCCCAACATCAAATCATCCTCAAGTTGAAAGAAAATCGCCCCGTATTCTGAACACTATGAAGCACTCCATGAGCTGAGTAGTTATTTCACTCAGAAAGTGTTCAGGGACACAACGTGACAAACATGAATACTTTTTGGGCTTCTCACGAGACCATGTACTTCTTTGCTTTGCAGTTTTCTTTCTTTTCACTTTACATGTTTCTCCCAGAGGCTCCCTAACCCATAAAATATTCACAACCACAATGTTTTTGTTTAATTTTATTGTTTAAAGCGCAAAGCTAGATTGAGTGCAGTGGAGCACTGTGCGGGATGTGGGTAGCCAGCGGTACTGTGAGTTTAGAATGTCAATGTTGCCCTTATTTATTATTTATGCAACACGACTATGGAACCAAACTCTCTGCCACTGCACTGTACTTAAATACAATATCAACTATAGTGTCAATTTAACAGATGAATGGGCCAAAAAGCATAACATCATTAATGATATTGCACATTTTTGGCATAACATAATCATAGCCATTTCAGATAACTTCAGAAATAGAGCATCTCCTCCATACTTATCTGAGGTTTTCACATTCTTAATTTCCAGTTTTGCTAAGAGAGTCTGTTTTATTTCACTGGTCGGATCAGTTATACTTTCATAGCATTCAAGATCTGTTACCACTTTTGTCTGTTTTAAGTGATGTGATGCAAACTGTATCTATACATGCAAGAATATTTTGTCGGGCTGTTTTTGTCTGCTTTTTTCATGATCATGCCACAATAATTTTGTAAGGTGATGAGTGCTAGGCTTTTCTAAGTCATATCTTCCATTAAACACTGAAGTTTTCGATACCACTAGTTAAAAATACATATCTATTCACTCATTGTTATGTACCTGGGACATGAAGCACGATTGAAGGCCCAATATTCAACGATGTTTCCATGCTCATATGGTGTTGGTTCTTGATATGATATCGTGTATTATAAACATTGCAATGTTCTAAGGGTGTACTAATTGGATAATCTGGGTCCATGAAAATCACTCCTGCCCTATGCAAACTACATTGGTTTCCTCTCCATGCCAGGAGACTGTTCAAGATTGCGTGTAGCATCTACAAATCAGTCACGAAACTCACACTAGAGTACCTAGTGGTTAAACTCCTAGTATATGGTGGGTGCCACACGCTCCCGCACAGCAAATCAACCAACTGGCTCGAATCACAACTTGTCTGCAAAGAGAGGACCCACAGACAATACTTCTCTTATTCACGCCCCTTCTGGAACTCGATCCCGGTATCGGCTCTGAATGCCCACAAAATTCTTCATTTTTGCAAATCTCTCAATGTGTAGCTTTTTCAACCATACCTGACCAACAACTAATCATGATGGACACACAGACTGACACACAGACCACAACTCACATGAATGAGTTACTGGTAAACGAAACAGCCCTAAAATCTGGCTAGCCACCCCCTGTACATCAATCCATGGCTCTTGAGCTAAGTCAATACTTTAAACAATAAAATCCAAAATAATATAAAAGCATGGCCAGCAGATTGTTTTTTTCAGCCCACATATTGTTAAAAGTGCTATATTTTAGGGCTATCTGCAGTGCGGAGTGTGCCCTTGCAAATGTCCAGGCACATTTAGGTACACATCATTTCAATATACTTATTTTTTCTATATACTAATAAGAACAATGCATGTATTATGACCAAAACACTTAGGCTGTACAAGGCATTATGGGGCCCATAAATCACATGGAAGGCCCTTGTTGCACTTAGGCATTTAACTCAGTCTTTATGGCCTGTAGCACAACGTATGGCTCTCTGACTGGGTAAATTAAGATTAATTACTTCCATTGGACTGCAAAACGAGCATTTTCGTTGGGCCATCTATGGGCTATATGACAGGGGCACTAGCCAATGAAGGAGCTTGGAAAGCAGGCTGTATCCTCTGGTATAAACCCGCATTCAAAGCTACGCCCCAGCTGCGTGTCCATCGCCTCGTGCCTCCTTGCTCTCCCTGCCTTCCTCTTGGCATCTTTAGCACCTGCGAGTAAACCCACGCGGGTGCTAAAGGGAATTAAAATACTTTCAGTCAGTCGAATAGGTCTGTGGGAGAGGGAGTCGGCTGTCAATGTTGATGGTGTAATCAATGCTAAAAATGCACTCTCCGACAGGCGGCGTCGTTGGCTCACTAAAGGTAAGAATGTTTTTTTTTGTTAACAATTCGAGTTAGCACCTGCTTGTGTTGTTCGTGGGTGCTACTGGAGATACACACTTCAGTGTTCGGCCATCCATGCCGATAATGGTGCTGTCACCCTCATTAAGGGACTCTCGCTTAATTTGGGCCGATAACGTGGGTGGTGGGTCATTTACGGACAGGGTCTGCCTGCCACCACGGTGTGTATCGCCTCTATATAGCCTGTAGATTGTTCATAATGATGCATTACAAGGTTACAAGCAGTGTGGGAGTACCACCAGCCAATGTCCTGTGACAGCTGAGGCAGATTTATGCTCTACAACGTTTATACACTCATGTATGCAATGTATCAGGTTATTCATTATGTGACCGTCCAGATACTTCACCATTAACTATACTGGGTACAGGTCATGGGTGTTGAACTCCAAAACATCTGATGAGCCAACTAATGAGTAACAATGCTACATAGTATTAATAGCAATGCATGTTATAATATCTTTATAGAACTCACCTACAGGACGTAACAGGAGTTATGGACCCATATACCTTCAGTAAATACCCTCAGCTCAGGTCTTCATGGCCCATAATTCCCAGTAAGGCCCTTTGGCACGGACTACAAAGCTTAATTCTATCCCGTGGAATGTTCAAAGATTTTCTCACTGGACAATTTCCAGGCAGCACAAACCAGTATAGCTGGAAGATTGGTTTGTAAGGTCCACAGATTTTTCAGCACTCTACATGCCAAGACCACCACAGGATTTCTTTTCTCATAGCAACTTCTATATACTTCTGTATACCATATACTATCAAAAAGACACTGCTTATAGTAGCTGTATAGACCCCGCCCTAAGGTGGCACCAGGATTATGGGCCTGCAAACTTTGTTAAACACAATTAGCTGCACTCGGGTCTTTCACTTAATTGTCAGTGCCCATTAGACTGCTCTGGCTGTGTTTATAAAGCTAAAATAGTATTACAGAAGGCAGAAGGCAAAGTATAGAGGTGAAAAATTGCCAGAATTCAAACCAGGGTGCAACACATTTGAAAACAAACAAGGTTTCGTGAGGAATATAGAAGACAAAGTATAAGCGCAAGAATTATAAACATTTTGGAACTATTATTAATGCAAACTAGTGAAGAGAAAATGCAGAGGGCATTAATCCAGTACAGCAGATATATGTAATTGACCACTTCATGGAGGTAGGAGGCTTGAGCATGCTTAAACCGGATCAGCTAGATACAACTAAGTAATGGATAAAAACAATAACATTGACTATGGTCACAGACACATGTATACCTTAGAAAGCAATGGATTCCAAGGTGCTGCAACATAAGCATTCTCAACCTCAATCAATGGTTGCCAGCACTCCTATTACAATTCATTCAAAGATCTTGAAAGCAAAATCATTTTGTTTCCAATAGACACACAATGGCCAATACTATTTCAAATGTCTACATGGCAATAAGCCTAATGTATTTTGGTCAGAAGCTGTTTGCTAACATTGTGCCAAGCTCATTTTAAGACTGACTCACAAAATGATGGCCTTCTAAGCAAAATACAACATGACTGTAGAAAGGGCTTTCTGATAAAAAATGAAGTGTTCAAACGTCTAGATTTAGTAACTAAATTCTATTCAAGATGTTGCAACTGAATGAAGTGTTATTTCTAAATTTCACAAAGGACTTGTCCTTCTTGAGAGGATTAAGGTAGCATCAGGTCATGTGGGTGCTCACAAGGGAACCCCCGAGACACTGCTTAGAAGAAGTGCAGCTGTTTGTTGGCATTTGTCTAAGCAGTGTTTCATGTGTCACAGCTAGCGCTAAATGCCAAAATGCTGTAGCATGTGTTTGGCATTTCGGGGTGGAATTCATTGGCACAAGGCATGCAGTGCTTCAGTTAAGGCATTTGTGGGTGTTTTAAAGTACTGAACAAGTTAAGGCCCTTCCAGAAATAGGAGCCAAACACTTTTGAAGGTTGCAAACAGTTTAAAATATGACCTCAGAAGTATTCTTAAACTTAGTTATGCACTTTGCATTGTTCTTGAACATCTCACTATTACTGAGTCACTGAGTACTGTTAATGGTTCAAAAGTGGTGAGATTTAATGAAACAAATCAAAGTTGGAACACCTCGGAAGCACTAAGCAGGTGTGTCAAAATACAACAGTGGCGAGATTCAAAACAGCAAACCCACCCCCGGAAACACTCTGGGAAGAAGAAATGCAAGTGTGGCAAAACACAACAGTTGCAAGGTTAAAGTAGCAGACCTACATATGAAGCATTCTGGCGTGATGCATTAGTGGCTGAATACAAGCAAAGGGTAAATGGGAATGGGGATACATTTTTACCGGGTCCATGGAATGGGCAATTACTGGGTCCACCAAGGTCGGCATGACCCGGCAATTGCCCATTCCATGGACCCGGTAACAATTAATTAACGGCGGCAGCCGTGCCCTTAATAAGGGCGGGGCTACTGCCGGGGTCCTAATGAGGCCCCTACTTACAGTCCTTATCAGGGTGCAGCATCCTCATCCATGCTTGGATCAGCAAGAGGGATTTCTCTGGTGCATGGTAGGGTTTACTGTTCAGGGGTCACCCGACCCGAAGCAAACACCAATCCAGTGTCAGTGAGGGCGGACAGTGGGTGGAATGGAGAAGGGCCAATGGGGAACAGAAGCCGAGCCTGATGCACCAAACAAGTTTGCGCTCACGGGAGAATTGGGGACATGGGGTAGGTGGAAAGTGGCAAAAAGGGCCAAAAGCTCAGTCAGAGAAACACAAAATGCCTACTTACAGTCCTTTTCAGTGCAAGGCGTCCTCATCCATGCTTGGAGCAGCAAGAGGGTGTGCTCTTTTGAAGCCTGGGTCCAAGGCAGCTGCCTGTTGTGAAGCTGTCTCAGGAGGAGGGTGTTACTTACCCTCACAAAGAGATCAAAATAGAGGCCTAGCCATTCACGTTCCTGTCCTGTTACTTTGGCAGAATCAGCATGCCTGGCCAGGATACACAACATATTCCACAATTTAGCTGGCTCACAGGAGCTTACACATGGGATCTTAAATTGGGTGTGGCTGTAATGATGAGTAGTGCCATGCGCCATGTCCTGCCCCAGGCATAGCTCATATTTAGAGTGTATCCATCCACCAGCATGTGCTACTTATGATAATCATAGTTTTGGTACAGGGGTGCTAATCTTAAATGCACTTGGCTTTCATTACAGCTGTCAAATGGGCAACGATGTCCTCTGAACCTTCTCTGTGCCACTGGTAGAGCAGGTTCTGCAGATCAGGATACTGATTTAGGAAGGCCTTTCTAATTAATTTGATTATTCCTTGATTTCTTTTTCTGTTTGTTTGTTATTGTTGCTGCTATTCAGGGACGTCATTTAGGAGTTGCCAGGGTTTGCAATTGTGACCCCTGAGGTCTCCCTTGCTACCCCTGTGGCCTCTCTTGATACCCCCAACAAAAATAGATTATTTTTTTTATTTAGATTTTTTACAAATTGAGGCTCATGGTCTGTGGCCAGCAGCATGTCACTCTTTGGGCCAGTAGCATGTGGCTCTTTTTTTCTGGAGTGGCTGGTTTTCTGATAGCAATAGCCGTCAAGATAGCTCAGTGGGTTGAGCACTTGCTGCTGCAATGTGCGTGTAATCTGCAGGTTGCAGGTTCTGCTACCAGCAAGGTCAACTCAGCCTTTCATCCTGCTGAGGTTGATAAATGAGTACCAACACAGGTTGGGTGATATTTTATGTATATTTGTTCTATATGAAACGCTTAAGCGTAAGTGCTATTTAATAACACATCATTATCGTTTGGCCTTGGACGACTGCTTGCATTCACAGTAATTTGGTAAATGGGCCTATACACACTGATATTAACAATACATATAGTGATCCATTAAATTTATATCACTTTACAGTGATATTGTAACCACATTTTCCGTAGTGTACTTAGAAACAATGCTATGTGATGCCACTTCCAGTTTTGTCAAGGGGTGAAGGTTGTGTTCTATCGCTTCCCGTGATGTCACTTCAGGGTGGGGTCAAATGACATCACTTCCTGTGATGTCATCAGAGGTCAAGGGTGATGTGATGTCGCTTACACCACCCCTGGAATTTTTGATGAAATTACGTCCCTGGCGCTCTTATGCCTCCGGGCCTATGATTGGTGCCTTATAAATAAATATAAATATATATATAAAATACAGGTACACACTATGCGTTTGGCCTGAGGCTTTGGAAAAGGGGATCTGATCTGCAGATTACTTTTACAGAGACAGATTTACTCACATCATTATATTAATTTACAAAAAGATACATAATCCAGTGCTTTACACCCTTGCCAGATGGCAATTCCTCACATCCACTCACCAAAGCCAGCCCCACAGGAAGGGAGAGAGCTAGTTCATGGACCTCTCCTAACCTAAACCAGTCGGGACCAGTATGGAGGCTGCCATTATGGGCTCACAAAAATGCCACATAGCCAGAACTGCAATATGGAGCATACCTCATGGGTGCCTAGACAAAGGGAAACAAATAAAAACAAAATGGCCGGGAGCAGGATTTAAAAATACCCATTGGTAACACAATGTCTACCAATAAGGAGCATTGGACCATCAATGAGGTAAAATGGCTTGCACCCTTGGTGAAGCCAAAATTAAAGCACAGCCACCACTGACCTATTACCTAAAACCAAATCACAGTGACACAATCAGTTTAGGACAGAAATTGGGTACCTGAGATGCACCCCTGTGACAGGGGAACTTAGGGATGACCCAATATCATATACCTTGTAGGGAAAAAGAGACAAAATGGCAGGGGAACTTCAGGAGAAGTCCCTCTGGCCATCAAAAAGATTACAAAAACAAAAGAAGACATGGGGGAAGGTTGAGGGGCCATAATCCCCAAAATATGAATTCTCGCATAACACTTGGAAATCTGTAAACATGAAAACAATTCTCAACTGCCATGTACCTTTATTTTTATGCTGATAATGCATTTTGAGTTCTATATTTTCAAATCGGCTGCTCATCATTGTACAAGTCTTGTTGTTTGCGTCATCTTACTTTTTGACCTTTTATGTTGGACACTTCCATAGATGGCCATGCTTGAGATCTGCAAAAAACTCCCGGTCTGTACTATGTGTGCCTAAATTGATTAGATTTGGTGATTGGGACTGTCTGGTCGCAATCCACAAACCTTCCGAAGTGCGCTTAGTTGCTGGGCAGATTGTAGAGTTGGTGGATGTCCATGAACTGACAACCTCTACCTGTTTAAATATTGTAGGTTCCTACCAATGGAGGGGTGGGTTTGATCCACCTGAAAAGTGATAAAAGGAGGACTGGGCACTCTCGAGACATTATGGAAATGTGACCACAAAATCCAAGCATTAAAGCTCAAGGACTGCTAGAGAACACATCAGAGTACTGCTGTTGCGATCAAAATCGGCAAAGCCAACCAATGCATTACAGACCACTGACTACATCTCAACTGGTATGTCATGAACAGTATGCCTTCCTCCGATGAATTGGTTGGGCTAATCAGTCTGAAGCCTGGTTTGCATCCATTGCATCCAGAGATCATAATAACTGTGTGCGTCTGCATTTGGCTTGAACTGCACTGCTGTACAGGCACTCTCTTACCTTGGGATGGAAAGGCTGTGAGCACCCTCTATTCATCCCTGTGAACTTGCCAACCTCCTGTTGTTATCTCTCGCCATGATGAAGGGCCTGTTGTAGCCCAAAGTCAATCTATGCGTCTCTAGAATGTATCTTCTGCCCATATCCAGGGTCCCATGCTGTCTGAGTGGTCATCCTATGAGGCGGGATCCAAATTCAGACTTCATGTGTGCTGGGGTCTCACACCACAAGCATAAACTGTCAGTAGACACCTTAAACCTCTGACCTGAAAGCCCCCTTCTAGCCAAACCAGTTGTGAGCATTATTTTCCATAGTGATTACTTATCGCCTCTGATATTAACAGAGATGTCATTTCACCAAAATACCAGGGGCAGTGGACGTGACGTTGCATGACTTTGACCTCTGATGACATCACAGGAAGTGATGTCATTTGACCCCACCCCAAAGTGACAACACAGGAAGTGAAGGCACACAACCTTCAGATGGTTGAGATGCGTCTTTTACCCCTATTTCCAGGCATCTAATTTCAGCCAGATATAGGAACTGAGGCAAAGAGGGAGGTGTCATTTGTCCACACATTTGGGGAATGTCATTTTCCAGATTCGATATGGAGCATATTTGTAAAACATACATAATGCAGTGCTGGTCCCCAAATATACCAGCCACCACTGGTAGCTGGTGAGTTGTTTTTTTGGAGAGTGTAAATATTTTCACAATTATGTGATTGTGACAGAGTGCAGCGAGGGAGACCAAACTAACAAAAACAGGTTATGGAGGATCAGGGGATTCTTCCCCATCCCCTGAGAACATGTTTTGAATAATGGGTTAAAATGCTGCAGTACACAGGACACTTTCTGTGGAAAAAGTGTGTAAAAGGCCAGGCAGTTTGCAATCGGTTTTGTATAGTGTATGGTAAATCATTAAAAAAAGTCCAATAGGTACAAGTCAACAAAAGTGCACAGGCGCATTTTTCCAATGCATTGTTATGCCAGTTGCTGCAATATATGCCAGTATAAAAACATTTTCATTCTGGCTGTGCCCATACATTAACATGCTGGCTCCACCAAGACCTGCTAGTATTCCCATATAACATACTCATGTTTGCTTTGAGATTTCTTTATAGTATCATTACAGGCATTAGGCTCAAAGCTGGCTCTGCCAATATATGCCTGTACTCCTATCTAAGAACATAGTCCAGTTCGATTGGCCATTGAAAGTGACATGTCACAATAAGAAATCATGGCCAGATTGGTTCCAATGTAAGGCAGCCTACATCCATAAGAACACTTATCAGGCTTGATTCACCATAGATGCTCAGTTAATAAAAAGTCATGCTTCAGTCAAAGATATACAGTCCGCCACATCAAACAGTCACGCGAAGTAATACTATTTATTGTGCCTGCTTTATGAAAGATGCTGAGTAATACATTTCATGCCATGGTTAGCAATGTCTAGACTGGCTGCACGAAAATGCCAGTCCAGTCAGGTAATGACACACATGAACTTGGCTTTGCTCGAAAATGCCAGTAAAACATGCAAGTCAATAAAGTCAAAAATGGTCTAGTGATCATTAGTCTCTCAGGGCCTTACACACACATGCACATATGCATCCCCCACTGGTCACTCACCCATACATCTCCTCTCACATTAATTCATACTGCATTCACCACACTGACACCCACCCACACAGAACATTCACATTCACACACACACACAAACACACTCTCACATTCCTACTCATTCACCCACCACTCACTGACCCATACACTTTCTCTCGCATCCACTCACACTGCATTCTCCAAATAGGCACATACCCACCCAGAACATTCAAACACACACTGTCGCATTCCTACTCATTCACCCACCAGTCACTCACTCATACAGCTTGTCTTACAACCGCTCTCACTGCATTATCTACACATGCAGACACCCACTCCAAGTGATTCTAAATAGATTGCTTGGACATTTGTTTCGTAATAGAATACACCTGTTTATGTAGATCACAATCAATATAGTCTAAAACGTCATCTGGTCCTGAGAATGGAAAATCTAGATCCGCAGTACAAAATTACAATTGTCAAGATCGAATGCTTGAGGTGCAGCAGAACAGCCGCCAGCCTTTGTCAGAGTACAACAGGTACCCTGAACGCTCCAGCAGTTAGCCTAGTTCTCAGTATTGGTAGGGTGTCCTGGCTCTTTGAAAGCAGATGTGAGGCACACTGACACAGCTGTTCAAAGAATGTGTGCATCAGTGAGATTCCCAGTGGGTGATTCACATTTGTGTCCAAGCTGGGAACTGCATAGATGTTTTTGCCTAAATTGGAACAGTGGCTGTATTATTAAAGCCCTTTGTGAATAGCATTTTTACCTTCTCCACCATGTTCCTCAAACTAACGCAGTAAGAATTTGACTATGCCAAGGACAGCATAAACACATGTTGTACCTGTCGTTGAGTGATAGAGGATGGCTAGTGGACTGAAGGATTTCATTTTACAAGAAACATTCATGAAATCAATAATATACCTTTTAAAGCAGACATTGACAGCTTGCTGGAAGAAGAATTGGGAAGCTGTAAACTTGGATGATATGTTGATCCAATGCATTTAACAGGAGTGAGAGGAAACATACCTAATATTGAACTAATATCATATTTAAGACCAAGCTTGACAGAGAGCTTCAAAATCTTAGCCTGTAACAGTAGCAGTGGCACAAGAAATTAGAGCTAACCCAATAACCCAGTCCAAAGGGAACAGAGTTATATGAGGTATTTGTCAATGGTGGTTCACATTCCATGACAAAGTATTTAGTTCCTCAAAAGGGTCTTGTAGTGAACATTATTGGTAATAAGCCACTGCCACAAGGATTTTCGGAAAAAAGTGCAACCACTAAAGGAGAGGTTGTATGCATCGCTGCTGAGTGTGTGACCATCCCTTGCACGGAGGATTGCTATTTCATGTGAAGTTTATTTTCTACTGATCCTGAAGGTTAATTAAAGGAGTGATACATTGACAAGTGAATGGCACTGTGCTGTCGATTTTGCTTAAAGATGCTGGCATTAGCTGGACCCTGGACAAGAGTACAAATGTCAAACCAGATCAAATATCAGGTTTGTAAATGGGGTCACCTTTGGAAAGAAAAATACTGAGTGGAGCCCTAGTGCTTGGGTGAATCTCAGAGGGGAAACAGAGAATGGCAAGGGAGCTGTCCTCTACAAATTCCAGGTGTGTAGTACTCTTCATGTGACCGCCATTTGGATCCTTGGCTACTTGTATCAGATGAACATTATGGTAAACCATAGCTAGATATTATTGATGGTGGCTCCAGAGGAAGCATCATCAATGAGCCATATGTTACATGCAGGAAATATCTGCTCCTTTATATTGTCAAGCTTCTCAACATGGGTTGTGTGCAGATGAGTTACTTTGAGGATATGACACCTCTGGGTGATTAGGCACCTTAAGCAGTATTTTAAATGGTCCATGAAGGTCCAATCATGGAATGCTATAAAGCCCCATAGTGTGACACAACCTTAGAGAAAAGGAGGGCTCTATCCGAGTCACAAACATTTGAAAGCATCTGGCAGGTAAACTGGACATTCAGGTACTAGTTGAGCTGGTTCAGTGGTCCTAGATGGCACCACAGTGATGACTGGTGGTTTTTCTTCAACACAGTGTGGTGGTCCCCAGGGAGGACACACGAGCCAGCTGCTGAACTCCTTGTCTTGGCTAATGCCTGAGGAAGTTTCCTGAAGAGTTTTATGAGGCCCATGATCATACCTGTCCAGGAAGCATGTTATATCCCATGTCAAATGTGCCAGGGCTATGGATCATTTACATGTACTTCATGTCATTGGGGTGGCAATATAATGTGTGTAGTTTGATACCTTGGATCATGCCAGTAACACTATCAGAGGCCTAGTGTACCCCAATAGGCACAAAGAAGCAGTGACTCTAAGGTTCATTCACATGAAGTCAATGACAGAGGACTTCATGTGTCATGAGTCTTCAATGCAGTGATCGCAAGCAGAGGTATTACATTCACAATGTAATTTCCAGTCACTGGAACATCACCACAGCAAAAATGTCCATCCAGTAATAAATTGCAATTTGAAAGTTCTAAAGGACACTTCCAGAGCATGGTGAGGGCCTTCACTGTGGAGTATGGGCAGAAATATACAAGGTTTCTTCCCTATCTGCTCTTCACTTTCCACATGTGTTGCAGTCAATTGTGTTCAGTGTCTTTGAGTTCTTGTATGAGTAAATGGTCAATGATCCATTTCAGTTTAGCTGTGATTTCTGAGAGTGAAAAAAGAAGGGAAGGCCACAGGCCATTATTACATATGTTTTAAACATAATGGGGCATCATAATGGACCCATAAAAGGGAGAAGCGGCAAAATAACCACCAGACCCAAGATGCTTTTTGCTACTTGTCCCCAGTAATGCATGATAAGATGCAGACTGCATGGATGGGAACAAACATAACTGTAAGTATGGTCAGTGACAACAATTAAAAGCTAATAGACAAAACAATCCATTTAATGTGAACTTTATCACATTGCCAAACTAGTCTGCTGAGACTACGCAGATTGAGTGTGGCCAGGAAGATCCAAAAGATGAGTTGGAAGAAGCGCTCTACCAGTAGTCTTTTGAACATGATCTGGACACACAAGAGGTTATTCCACAGCAAGTACATCTCAGGAAGACTCACCAGATGCCCTGGTGCATACAAAGAATGAAATGGAATATTTGTTGGCCTTGGGTATGTTAGGGATTTTGCCAGAAGGCTATTACAAAATCTGGTTGTGTTTTAGTACTGTGGTAAAAATAGTGGTAAAATAGTGGCAACGTGGTGGCACATCGTTTTTATAGTAATGCCCTATATGATGTGACAAAATCCCTCTCTTATACCTGTATTTTACTTAGAGTCAGCTGTAAGAGAAAGATAGCAGACTTTGTACCTGCGGGAACTCAACAGTGCTAACTGTCATTCCAGTCACTTATCTACGAGACTTGACTACTGTCTTTAACAGATCTGCATGCTGTAAGCATGTACAGCTGAGACACCACACTCACACAATCTGTCTATCTATAAAACTCACAGTAAATCAAAGGACACAACCCGAGCACCATGAATAATGTATCAAGACACGCAGTAACTTTTAGAATGTGCATTTATAAATTAACTTACAGATTGTAAAACGGCAGCAATGAATAGCAATACAACCAGTCATGTGAATATCATTCAGTAAAAATAAGCAGCAAAAGACATTTAAACATGAACTCAGCGCAATGAAACAATGTTAGTTTCACTCACTTCGACCTTGTGTTGTAAATATTTGGCAAGAACCACGTTTAGTATAAAATGCAATTTGCCCAAATGACATTTGAAAGGTGCTGAATTCTTTTACACAAAAATAAAACTTCCCTGGTGTCTCAGAATACATTTGCACACGTGGGCCTCAATTATCACAAATATACTCCCATAAAATATGAACATGCTTTCTGTGCTGTTATCACAGGCAACTCTTCTTTGTTGTCCTGTCAGCGTGCAGCAATTTCGCAACTCACGCACTCAGGCAATCCAGATAGAAGGCCACAACCTCCCTCCGACCTGTCTTCTCAGCCTGCTGCCTGGGAGAATTTTGCCTCTCTGCCCTGCATGATCCCAGCCAGTCACCCGCTCATCTGTCGGAAGAAGATGTTGCTCCACCCCTTCTGTCTTCTAAATGTATATGTTAGCCCTGTCACTCAAACTACAACCTGCCAGTTCTTCTGACATCTACATATCATCCAAACTGATTTCTTTGGAAGCATAGCTTCATAAAAAACAATTTGCAACAACACTTCCTCTGAAACAATGGGACTTTTCACCATAGAACACATTTTCCTTTCATAGCTTGTGCACTGTATTACAGCCAGCAAATCGCCTGCACATTATAATTCTACTGTAAAACAGCACATTACTTTGCTATTTCATCTGAAGCATTTTGCACTGTTGTGTTAAAGGGTAGATTATCAGTTAATAAGCAGTGTTAGTTGATGGGAAAGTGTTAGTTGGGTTAATATGTGCATACTCTGGACAGATGGCCTATTCACCATAAAATGGATCATTTTAAAACGTACTTAAGGTGCATTTCCATTTCTGTCTGGATTTTGCATCCAGTTTTCTGCCTCTTCTGAATATAATGTCATGGCCCACTTACTGCCTCCATATACATTATCATTACCTCTCTACTTTCCCTCTCCACACCCCCAGTGTCTCCTCCTACAGGTACTACCATTAATATGGGCATTATCAATATTTTGAGAATTTAATGGAGCAGCTCTATAGTTCTGTTTCTGTACCAGAATCACTTACTTGGATTACACATGGACTATTGGTGACTGAAGAGCTCATAATGTCTGCTAAATGCCAGATAGTATGGGTTGAACTGAATCTAATAAAGGGGGTAATCATAGAATTCAGTGCACAAGTGGCGCACGCGGCTGGCGCACGCGGCTGGCGCACAGTGTGCGCATGCGAATTTCTGCGCCAGCCGCGTGCGCTAAAATCCATTTCCGTGCACAGCGTTTTCATGGATTTTAGCTTCCAAAACCAGCCGTGGCGCAGAGTGGCGCAGCGACCCTGCAGCAGCGCCAGTTACGCCCCCAACCCCTCCCCATGCACCATGCACAGCGCACAAATCCCGTATATGGCGCACAGGCCCCCAACCACGAAAAAGCCTGTAAAACTCCCCGCGCACCTCTCCAAATACATGTACCCCGCTGCATGGGGAGTGTCACACATGATTGGAGTGGGGTACGTGTATAACAGGGGTTCGTAGGAAGTTTCACACGTGAAATGCCCTGTGCAAGTGGGGTAAGTGTATTCCTGGGATGCGTGGGAAGTTTCACACATGATTGGAGAGGGGAATGTGTTTTTCGGGGGTGCGCGGCAAGTTTCACATGCAAAATGCCCTGTGCGAGTGGGGTATGTGTTTTCCCGGAGTGCGCGTGAAGTTTCACACGCGAAATGGCTTGTGTGAGTGGGGAACGTGTATTCCTGGGGTGCGCGGGAAGTTTCACACGCGAAATGCCCTGTGCGAGTGGGGTACGTGTATTCCTGGGGTGCGCAGGAAGATTCACACGCGATAGGCCCTGTGCGAGTGGGGTACATGTATTCCTGGGGTATGCGGGAAGTTTCACACGCGATTGGAGAGGGGAATGTATATTTCGGGGGTGCGCGGGAAGTTTCACACGCAAAATGGCCTGTGCGAGTGGGTTACGTGTATTCCTGGGGTGCGCGGGAAGTTTCACATGCGATTGGAGAGGGGAACGTGCATTTCGGGGGTGCGCAGGAAGATTCACACTCAAAATGCCCTGTGCGAGTGGGGTACGTGTATTCCTGGGGTGTGCGGGAAGTTTCACACGCGATAGGCCCTGTGCGAGTGGGGTATGTGTATTCCTGGGATGCGCGGGAAGTTTCACACGCGATTGGAGAGGAGAACATGTATTTCAGGGGTGTGCAAGAAGTTTCACACGTGAAATGGCCTGTGCGAGTGGGGTACGTGTATAACTGGGGTTCGCGGGACGTTTCACACGCGATTGGCCCTGTGCAAGTGGGGTAGGTGAATAACTGGGCTTTGCAGGAGGTTTCACACGTGATTTTGCTGTCAGAGCAGGGTATGTGATTTTTGGGGGTGCACAGGGAGTCCTACACGTGAATTGGCAGTGTGGGTCCTCCCAGGTGTTCCCTCTACACCCTCCATGGCCCCTGCAGGCAGCCCACACCACAGGGGACTACCCTGCACCCCTGGTTATGTCCCGCAGGCAGCCCATCCACCATGGGCATGCCCCCCAGCCAAGCCACATGTCACCTTGCACTAGTGATCACCAACTCATGTCCCCCAGTACCCCCACCCCCCAGCAGTCAGGGGCACCTGCCAGCAGGCCCCCACTCATGTCCCACTCATGTCCCCCAGCACCCCCATCCCCCAGCAGTGTGAGGCACCTGCCAGCAGGCCCCCACTCATGTCCCCCAGCACCCCCACCCCCAGCAGCCAGGGGCACCTGCCAGCAGGCCCCCACACATGTCCCCCAACACCCCCACCCCCCAGCAGTCAGGGGCACCTGCCAGCAGGCCCCCACCCATGTCCCAAACATGTCCCCTAGCACCCCCACCCCCCAGCAGTCAGGGGCACCTGCCAGCCAGCCCGCACTCATGTCCCACACATGTCCCCTAGCACCCCTACCCCCCAGCAGTCAGGGGTACCTGCCAGCAGGCCCCCACTCATGTCCCACTCATGTCCCCTAGCACCCCCACCCCCCAGCAGTCAGGGGCACCTGCCAGCAGGCCCCCACTCATGTCCCCCAGCACCCCCAACCCCCAGAAGTGAGGGGCACCTGCCAGCAGGCCCCCACTCATGTCCCACACATGTCCCCCAGCACCCCACCCCCCAGCAGTCAGGGACACCTACCAGCAGGCTCCCACTCATGTCCCACACATGTTCCCTTGCACCCCCACCCCCCAGCAGTCAGGAGCACCTGCCAGCAGGCCCGCACTCATGTCCCACACATGTCCCCTAGCACCCCCACCCCCCAGCAGACAGGGGCACCTGCCAGTAGGCCCCCACTCATGTCCCACTCATGTCCCCTAGCACCCCCACCCCCCAGCAGTCAGGGGCACCTGCCAGCAGGCCCCCACTCATGTCCCCCAGCACCCCACCCCCCAGCAGTCAGGGGCACTTTCCAGCAGGCCCCCCACTCATGTCCCACCCATGTCCCCTAGCACCCCCACCCCCCAGCAGTCAGGGGCACCTGCCAGCAGCTCCCCACTCATGTCCCCCAGCACCCCCACCCCACAGCAGTCAGGGGCACCTGCCAGCAGGCCCCCACTCATGTCCCACTCATGTCCCCTAGCCTCCCACCCCCCAGCAGTCAGGGGCACCTGCCAGCAGGCCCCCACTCATGTCCCACAGCACCCCCACCCCCCAACAGTCAGGGGCACCTGCCAGCAGCCCCCACTCATGTCCCACACATGTCCCCCAGCACCCACGCCATGACGAACCTCAATCATGGGCCTCATGGCCACCTACATCACACCCCACGCCACCCCAGCCCAAAGACCCAACCAAGTATTGCATCCACCCACAGAGAAATGGCCATTACATGATACAACCCGAATGGCAAGTATGTACATGAACACATGTCCGTCACACACACACAGTGGGTGCAAGTGAATGTGAAAACCCATATCATGACATGAATGAAACCAATGAGAGAATAGCACACATCGAAGTATGAAAGGAAAATATATTGAACACAACATGAATGTAATGAAAAAAAAACACTCAATAATGGGAATAAGAAATAAAATGCAGCATGTCTGGAAAAAAAAAATATGAATTCAGAATCCAAAGAAATCCAAATGAAAATTTGGTCAAAGTCTCAGTCCAACCAAGCAAATCCAAGGGGAAAAAAATATATGAAATCCATTGCGCCATGGTGAAATAAAAAAAAAAAACAAGAAACATCCACTGTTCAACCATATACAAATCACCAATCCAGGGTCCATGAGCCCAATAAATGAAATGAAACCTACAAAAACACTACCTAATAAAGAACTATATACAAAAATGTGGTGCATTGTCCAAGCGGCCCAAAATAAACAAAAACAGAAAGGAAACCTAACACTATCTAACTATTTACAATGGCAGCGGGCTAGTCCGATGGCACACTTTTTGATGTCCCGGGCCAGGGCATCATCGAACTTCCACAAAATGTCCTGGGGCGGTCCTCTTCCATGGCCCCGAGGGTTCCCCTGGACGACGACATGTTCACTTCCAACTCCCTGCGAATTGCCTCGAGGCACTCGGCCCGCCTCAGGATTTCGGTGCCTTGACCATTGTGAGCCATGCCACTTCCACCTGCTGCCGCTCCGCATCTATGGCGTGGCCCAACCGCTGCCACACGGAAGACACTTGAAATCTGGGGTCCTCCTGCCCTATGGCCGATGCCTGCCCCTCCGATGTTGAAGGCCCCGAGCCATCATTGCTCCTACCATGTTGCTGCTGCTGTGCCTGTACCTGTGCCTGCGCCCTGGCTCTTGCTGCCTGCACGTCCTCCTCCAGCTGGGGTGCAGTTGTCGTGGTGGCCAACCCTGCTGGACGTCCGACTCCCAACTGTGGCAGGGATGTGTCCTCCACCAGCCTGGCCGCTGGGTCAGGGGCATCTCCACAGGGTACCCAGGTGATACATGGGTGGGAAGATGGCATGGAGGACGACTGGCGCGTAGGGGGTTCAGGTGAGGAGGGGGTCGCAAGAAGGTCCAGCACACGGAGGAATCCAGCACCAGTGACCCGTCCCAGTAGGTCAACGTGGTCAAAGAGGCATGCGAGACGACGTGCAGTCTCTCAACAAAAAGACTGCAGGTCACCTCGCATGCCCTGTTGACGCAACGGTATCCCAGCCAGGACAGGCTCAACACGGTCCCGGATAGCCACGTCCGCAGGGAGAGGAAAGCCAGTTGTTGTGCGCTCATCCCCTCCCTGTAAACGGGTCTGGACGTAGGCATCCCTGCTGGTGCCAGATGATGCAGTGACAGGATCAGGGACAGGATTACACACAGGCACCTCCACGGCTGCCTGTGCTGCCTCCTGTCCCTGCCCCTGCACTGCACCACTAGCACCAGTGGAATCCCCACCTCCAGACACCATGTGTGTCCCTTCCGCGGCCTCCTCCTCCACCAAACCCCCCACCAACCTGGATGACTCTGTGCCATCTTCCTCCATTGGACCCTGTGGGGTCTCAGCTGCCCTTTCTGCTGCCGAGGAGTCCACCTCCGACCTCTGCCTCTTGGACCTACCATCGGCAGCTGCGGCCTGGGACGCAGCACCAGACTCCTCACTCCCCAACGAGATGACAATCTGCGAGGGGAGCCGGGCCTTGCGTCTCCGGCTGGTGGTGCGATCCCTGCCACTGTGCTCCACAGTACACTCTCCGCCCTCTTCATCAGTTGACGCTGCAGACAGGGAGAGATAAAACACAGACATCAGGGCACTGTACAATGGACTGATACACACATGACAGTTGCACATGAGTGGCAGTGTCAAACTTCAGACATGGCATCACACTCCACGACACACATGTCATTTCAACTCACACACATGAGCATTTCCACAGCAATATTACACCAGGCAGCAACATAAAAACACATACAACAACATGAACAGCCAAAGGTGAGCCTGACATCACATGAAACACAGGGAGTGCACTAGACATGCACACATGCCACCACACTTACATGCATGTCTACATCTCCTCCAACTGTCGCAGTGATGCGATCGCTATACATGTCACATCTGGCATTCAGACTTCTACTTATCAGTGTCATGTGCATCCATGTTGCATCACAGTTTCACACTTGTCAAATTCACACACATGTACACAGTGCCGAAACATGCAGCAGGAACCACCATCCATGTGTGACATCACAAACATGCCAGCGTACATACACAGAAATTCAAACATGTGTGCTCCCACGCCTGCATTTGCACAGCATGCTTACCAACATATACACCATCGATATGTCTCACACCTAAGAGGACTCACATGTGGCAGCCTCATGCCCCTGTTCATACACATCCCTACATGGCCCTACGAAAACACATGTGCAACCTGCACACTACTGGCACACCGCCACATGCACAGCGTCCAATCGGTATGCATGTACACTTACCGCTCGACTCCAGACGGGTCTGCCTCTCAAGGACCTGGACGTGGAGCGCTGGGCATATGTGTTCCAGGACCCTCATCTGGTGGTCGGACAGGTGACCCCGGCGCCCCTTGGCATCCGCTGCCTTCAAGAGGCGCCGGGCCTTGTTGAGGGTCCTGGACCTGAAGTCCTCCCAGCGCTTCTTGACATGTTGTAAGTCGCAGACTGCCACCCCCTCCGCGTTGATGGCAGTCACGATGTCCATCCAGATCCTGGTCCGTCCTTCATTGTCGGCCTGCGAACTTCCAAAGAGGGCATCATACTGCCCCAGGACTTGCTCCACCAGGACACCAACTTCCCTGGCACTGACGCTGGTGGCCCTCTGCCTCTCTGGCTGGGGGTTGCCAGTGGTGCCAGATGGTGTTGTGCCCGACATGGCAACCCCAGAGGCAGGAGTGGGTGGGCAACTGGGTCCTGGGGCTGGGCTGTGGAGCGATGGTATCCCAGTCGGGAGTCTTCGGTTCCAGCAGGGGTGGTCACAGCAACTGCACCCCTGGCTGACGTGCAGGCAGCAGGGCACGTGGGCAGCAGGCAGTCAGGCAGCAGTAGATGGCAGGTGGGAGCGTGCTTGGGGCTCTGGGGGGCAGTAATTCGGCCTTCTGGGCAGGAGCGTGGTCTTCTGTGTGTTGTTGCATGGCCAGCTTGATACGGAGTGATTTGGCACGTGAAAATCTTGCACATCAGCGTGTAATTCGAGGAAAGGCCGTTTGTGCGTAAGCGCGTCAGCACACGTACGCGGTTTCATTGGACCAAAGGCCCTTAGCGCGTAAGCGCTTCTGTGACGTGACTCGCGCGGGCATTTCCCTCGTGACGTAGGCATAGTGGTTCAGCGCGCGTGAAAAAACTGCACGTCCGCGTGTGGATGCGTGTAATCCAAGGAAAGGGCCTACGCGCGTACGTGACGTGACGCGCGCGGGCGTTTCCATCAACACGGGTGCATGTTCATCGTACACGTCCAAAAACTGCACGTCCGATTGTCAGCTCGTGTAATTGGAGGAAAGGGCCTTAGCGCATACACGCGTAAGTGACGCTGTACGTGTATGCCACTTTAAAAGGTACGTGTAGGACCCCATTCCCTTGTACGTGCTTTTTCATGGAGAGCGAGTGGGTCAATTCTGTACTTCTTGTCGGTTCACTTGCGATTACTTCACAGCGTTTCAAGTTCGTACTCCCTGTTACCCCTGACAGCGTTCTTTATTTTTTTTGGGCCTGTTTCCTCAAACAGCGTTCACTTCTTCTTTTGTCCTGTCTCCTCAGACAGCGTACAGTTCTTCTTTTGGTGGGGTGTTGCCTATGCGCACACGCGCTTTTTTTCACGTTCTTTTTCCAGCAAGACGGTGAGTCGCGCACGCATTTACCAACTGTGCTTGTGTAACGCTCACCTGATTCCCGTAGAGGCGCCGGTCTTGACTGGGCGTATACCGTATCTTCAAAGGTGATGTGTAACACACGGCTGGCTCTTTGGGCTGGACCTCTGTGCACTGTATGTCTGGCTCGAAGGGTAAGATGTCTGCAGATAGAAAATGTGGGATTAATGAACTGGGTTATTGAATGTCTCTCTCTTCTTCCCTTTCTCTTCTCCTGTAGAACCCCAAAGGTTAACGCTCTCACCTTAGGTAAGTGAATGCCGTGCTCTCCATCTGCCTCGAAGCAGGGTGCTGTAACCAGTTTCTTCACTGGATAAGGGGAGCAGGCCTCTTGACTTCAGAGGACTGCTGTCCGTCGTTTACTGCACGAACGGTAAGTTTCGAGTAATTCTAATGTCTTTAAAGTCTTTAGTAATGATGTCTCTTGTTTTGCAGGGTTCCGGCGATGGCGGATGGCGGGCTGAAGTGAGTTGAAGATGGAGCCCGTGTGATGAATAGAAGCGCCTGGAAGCACGTAAGTAAGCGCTTGTTGCCTGCTTCACGATGCGCTCTAACTGTCTTTTTATTTTGCAGGTACAAGTTCGGGGCGGCTGCAGGGTGCCGGAATACCCACTGGGTTAGATGTGGAAAGGAGTAATGGCACGTGAGTATTAAAGTTCCCCAATGTCTTTAAACGCACCTTGTTTTGTCTTTCAGATGCGGGATGCAGCGGCGAAGGCCTCCGGAGCGTGCAAAGAGTTGGTAACCTTTTGTCTTTCAGATGCCGGAATGCAGTGTGAAGACTTCCGGAGCGCACGAAGAGTAGGTAAGCCTTTGTCTTTCAGATGCCGGAATGCAGCGCGAGGCGTTGGTGACAGCCGATGGACCAGGTAAGTGAAGAGCTGTCACTGAAGACCGTAATGCTAACCTGTTCTTTCTTGTCTTTATAGGTGTTGCTGAAGACTGGATTCAGAATGGTAAGCCTTTTTCCTTAGGCCCAGGATCAGATGCAGAAGACACGATGAGCGTTCTGCTGCTGAGGATGCAGAATAACGCAAAGCAAGATTCATCCATCGGGTGTGGTTTAAATAGCCTCCTGTAGTGCTTAGGTGTCTCCTTCCACAGCCACGCCTAGGTAAGAAAAGAGTTCCTGCTTTCCAGAAGAGTTCCAGTGTTCTGAATCTAGGGAGTGGCTCCTGCCCCACCCAACAGGAAAAGTAAATCCAAACAGAAGAGGATCAGAGACTCAACTGGCAGGCAAGTAAGCAGCATGGTCTGCTGCAGGTAAGTCCACCCAAGCATTATGAGCCCGGCGCTTCCAGCGCTGGGACTGGGCATATTTATGAGCCTGGTGCCACTGGCGCCAGGACTGGGTCCAAAAGGTCCCAATTTGGACTGGTTGGCACTCGGAACCTGGGTTATGGATCTGCTTCCAAGGGCGTTGGGAAAACCCTGACCTTTTGGAAGCAGAGATCATGACAGTACCCCCCCTCAAGGCCCCTCCCAAACCGGGCTTCTCCGGGGGTTTTGGCTTGTCAGGAAATGTTCGGTGAAATCTTTTGATTAGGCGAGGAGCGTGGACATATTCAGCAGGTTCCCAGGATCTCTCTTGGGGGCCGTAGCCTTTCCAGTCAATTAGGTAGAATAGTTTAGATTTGGAGATCTTGGAGTCCAGAATGCTTTTGACTTCAAACTCGAGTTCTCCATCAACTAGGATAGGTTTTGGAGATTTGGTTAGTCGGGTTTGAGGTTGCACGGGTTTTAATAGAGAGACGTGGAAGACCGGATATATCTTCATGTGCGGGGGCAAGTCCAACTTGACCGCTACTGGGTTTACTATGGTAGTGATGGAATAGGGACCAAGGTATCTTGGGTTGAATGTGCGTGGCCCTTTTAGAGGTAGATATTTGGTGGATAACCAGACTTGATCCCCTACTTGATATTGAGGGGCTTCCTTCCGATGTTGATCTGCTCCTTTCTTGTATTGTTCTTTAGCCCTTTGAAGGTGAGAAACAGCTTCCTTAAAGGCTTGGGTGATTGTAGAATGCAGGTAGTCTACTGCTGGTGTTTCAAGATCTTGGAGGGGATCCAACTCCGAGGTTCGAGGGTGACTGCCGTACAAAAGAAAAAACGGGGTTTTCCCAGTTCCCGAATGGACAGAGTTATTGTAGGCATATTCGGCTATCCAAAGGATGTCTTTCCAAGTTTTTTCAGTTTGTTGCAGCATGCAGCGTAAATATTGTTCCAGAGTTTGATTGGTCCTCTCGGTTTGTCCGTCGGTCTGAGGGTGGTGACTGGTCGATAGTCTCACATCAATTTGAGCCGACCGACAGCAACTTCGCCAAAAATGAGAAATAAATTGACTACCTCGATCCGAAATTAGAACCGAAGGAAAACCGTGCAGTCGGACGATGTTTTCGAGAAATTCTCAGGCCAGAGTTGCTGCTGTTGGCAAGCCTTTGAGCAGAATGAAATGCGCCATCTTGGAGAATAAGTCCACGATTACTAGAATCGTATTGTATCCGGAGCATGGAGGTAGATCGGTGATGAAGTCCATAGAAAGCGTATGCCAAGGGCGAGGTGGGATGTCAATAGGGCGTAAGAGGCCTGCTGGTCTTTCCTTTTGACTCTTGTTTTGGGCGCATACTCAACAGGACATTATAAAGTCTCTGATATCTTTTTTCCAAGACGGCCACCAGAAGTAGCGCTTGATCTTTTCTGAGGTCTTGGCCATACCGGGATGTCCTTCCATTAAAGAATCGTGATAACAAGAGATTACTTTTTTCTGTAAATCTGTGCTGGGTAGGTATAATCGTTCTTGGAAATACAATAAGTTGTCCTTTACTGCAAAGTCCTTTCCCTGCAGATGCCAATTCTGTATGTCTGCTGGAGTTACAAGTTGCCTGGCTTTATCCTTAACTTCCTCTATGGATTCTGTGGCGATTACACCCAGAATTCTTTGTTCGGGAATGATTGGTACAGGTTTAGGGTTGATCAAGTGTTCTTCCACTCCCATCCGAGAAAGGGCATCAGCTTTACCGTTTTTTGTACCAGGTCGATAGGTAATTATGAAGTCAAACTCGGCAAAGAATAATGCCCAACGGAGTTGTCTAGAGGATTGGGCTTTTGCGGTTTTCAAATATTGCAGGTTTCGGTGATCCGTAATCACAGTAACGGTGTGTCGGACCCCCAGCAGATAATGCTGCCAAGCCTTAAAGGCAGACTTGATAGCCAGAAGTTCCTTGTCAGTAATCGTGTAATTGATTTCAGGAGGCGAGAATTTGCGGGACCAAAATGCCACGGGATGCAACTGATTGGTTACCAGGTCCTTTTGTGATAGAACTGCCCCCATGGCAAGGCTTGAAGCATCAGTTTCCACAATGTAGGGGAGTTCGGGGCGAGGGTGTTTTAAGATTGGTGCAGAGATAAATTTAGTCTTCAAATCCTGGAAAGCTTGTTCCGCCTCGGTAGACCATTCAAAACGTTTGTTTTTCTTTAACAAGGCAGTGATGGGCTGGACTATTCGAGAGAATTCGGGGATAAACATGCGGTAAAAGTTAGCGAAGCCTAACATGCTTTGCACACCTTTTACGGAGGATGGTGATGGCCATTTGAGAACTGCATCGACCTTCTTTGAATCCATACGCACTCCGCCAGGTGATAATATGAATCCCAAGAATTCAACTTCAGTCACGTTGAAAACACATTTTTCCAACTTAGCGAAAAGTTTGTGTTGACGCAATCTTTCGAGGACCATTTTCACGTGTTTCCGTTGTTCAGATTCCGATGAAGAATAAACGAGGATGTCGTCAATGTAAACAACAACACACACATCTATGAGCTCTCTGAGGACATCGTTCATAAAATATTGAAAGGCGGCGGGGCATTACAAAGTCCGAAGGGCATGACCTGATATTCAAATAGCCCATACTTGGTGCGGAAGGCCGTCTTCCATTCATCGCCCTCTTTTACTCGTACCAAGTGGTAAGCTCCTCTAAGATCCAGCTTTGTATATATGCATGCTTTTCTGACTTGGTCCAGGAGTTCAGGGATCAAAGGTAACGGATATCTATTCTTAACGGTGATCTGGTTCAGGGAGTGATAATCTATACAAGTTCTAAGGCTCCTTCCTTTTTTGGAACGAAGAACAAAGCTGAAGAAGCAGGGGACTTGGAAGGACGAATAAACCCATTTGCCAGGTATTGATCCAGGTATTGTCGAAGGTGAAGGTTCTCAGGCTCGGTGAGGGCATAAATTCTACTACAAGGAGGAGTAGATCCAGGTATCAGGTCGATCTGGCAGTCATAAGACCTATGAGGAGGTAGAGAGTTAGCCTGATCCTTCCGGAAAACATCTTGGTATTCTAGGTATTCGGGAGGTAACTGGGGAGTCTCTGAAGAAATTGCTGCCAGTGCAACACCAGGTGGAGGGTGACAAGTAGAGACACATTCTGGAAACTGGACCGTTCTTGCTCGCCAATCGATCAGAGGATTGTGTTTCTCTAACCAAGGTATTCCTAGAATAATCTGAAACTGAGGGGCCTTGATCACATCGAACACGATCTTCTCATGGTGTCCATCTTGACTTACTAGCGTCATTTCTTGAGTGGTATGCGTTACTGGCCCACAGGCTATCTCCGTACCATCCACCATAGTAATGACGTCCTTTACAGCCTTGGGACAAAGAGTTAGATTCATCCTCGAAACCATTTCATGATCCACATAATTGCCGATGGCACCGCTGTCGACGTAAGCTTCAATTGCATGTAATCGATCCGGATTATCAGGGCTAATGAGGACCATAGGTATCACGAAATGCGAGGTCATGAAACTGGTTTTCACGCTCGGAAAGAGGACCTCTATTCTTGTCGGGCGAGGTCGTTTCCCTGCTCAGAGTTTGTAACTTTGGTAACTGCAGCTCCTACTGCCTTCTTGGCAGGTTTCACCGGACAGTCTCGAAGAAAGTGCCCTGAGTTTCCGCAATAGAGGCATAATTGCAACTGTTTTCTCCTTTCCCGCTCCTTTTGTGTTAGAGGACCTTTCAGACCCCCTATTTGCATGGGTTCCCCGGAGTCTACATCTTTGGAAGGAGTTGGCGGTTTGGAAAATACTCGAGCATCAAACTTGGAACGATCAGCCTTCCTGTTCTGCAGTCTGTGATCTATTTGAACGACTAAGTCTATATAGTCCAAACAATCTTGTGGGGGATTCACTACTTGGGCTAACACATCTTTGAGCTCTCCGCGTAGACCTCTATAAAACAGCGTAATCCTTTTGTCCTCAGGCCAGTGAGTTTCCACTATCAGTCTGTTGAAAGACGCAATATAAACCAAAAGGTCTTGATTACCTTGTCGCAACGAAAGAAGCTCATTGTCCAAGGCCTGCCCCTGTGAATGTCTTGCGAACAGTTTTTCCATACTGAGCTGAAAAGCTTGAAAATCATGGAGGACCGGATCATCTTGATTTACTAGAGGGATCGACCAGTCTGCCGCATTGCCACTAAGGTACGAAAGCACGAAAGCTACTTTAGCTTGATCAGTTGGAAAGGCTGCTGGCCGGCATAAGAAATGCAACCGGCACTGATTGATAAATACTGCAAACCTCTTTGGGTCACCAGAAAATCGTTCGGGCGGAGCCAGAGGTACATTTCCAGGTAGGTTGATCTGCACTGGATTCATAGAGGATGTAGAAGGAAGATTTCCCCCAGATGCGGGTAACGGGGTCTGTCCGGCTTGTGACTGTAGCAATTGTCTAGCGAGATCATCTGTTCGCTCCTTGGAAATAATCAGTTCCCTTCTTAGAGCGTTCGTTTCCTGACGGGCTGCATGCACTTCTGCCCTTAGTTCCCCAAGTGACTGGGCTAGCTGGTCGGTATCCGAGGTTTCCATAGCGCCTGGACGTGAGTTTTGTGGTAGGCTTTGCGTTCTGTAACGCTCACCTGATTCCCGTAGAGGCGCCGGTCTTGACTGGGCGTATACCGTATCTTCAAAGGTGTTGTGTAACACACGGCTGGCTCTTTGGGCTGGACATCTGTGCACTGTATGTCTGGCTCGAAGGGTAAGATGTCTGCAGATAGAAAATGTGGGATTAATGAACTGGGTTATTGAATGTCTCTCTCTTCTTCCCTTTCTCTTCTCATGTAGAACCCCAAAGGTTAACGCTCTCACCTTAGGTAAGTGAACGCCGTGCTCTCCATCTGCCTCGAGGCAGGGTGCTGTAACCAGTTTCTTCACTGGATAAGGGGAGCAGGCCTCTTGACTTCAGAGGACTGCTGTCCGTCGTTTACTGCACGAACGGTAAGTTTTGAGTCATTCTAATGTCTTTAAAGTCTTTAGTAATGATGTCTCTTGTTTTGCAGGGTTCCGGCGATGGCGGATGGTGGGCTGAAGTGAGTTGAAGATGGAGCCCGTGTGATGAATAGAAGCGCCTGGAAGCACGTAAGTAAGCGCTTGTTGCCTGCTTCACGATGCGCTCTAACTGTCTTTTTATTTTGCAGGTACAAGTTCGGGGCGGCTGCAGGGTGCCGGAATACCCACTGGGTTAGATGTGGAAAGGAGTATTGGCACGTGAGTATTAAAGTTCCCCAATGTCTTTAAACGCACCTTGTTTTGTCTTTCAGATGCGGGATGCAGCGCCGAAGGCCTCCGGAGCGTGCGAAGAGTTGGTAAGCTTTTGTCTTTCAGATGCCGGAATGCAGTGTGAAGACTTCCGGAGCGCACGAAGAGTAGGTAAGCCTTTGTCTTTTAGATGCCGGAATGCAGCGCGAGGTGTTGGTGACAGCCGATGGACCAGGTAAGTGAAGAGCTGTCACTGAAGACCGTAATGCTAACCTGTTCTTTCTTGTCTTTATAGGTGTTGCTAAAGACTGGATTCAGAATGGTAAGCCTTTTTCCTTAGGCCCAGGATCAGATGCAGAAGACACGATGAGCGTTCTGCTGCTGAGGATGCAGAATAACGCAAAGCAAGATTCATCCATCGGGTGTGGTTTAAATAGCCTCCTGTAGTGCTTAGGTGTCTCCTTCCACAGCCACGCCTAGGTAAGAAAAGAGTTCCTGCTTTCCAGAAGAGTTCCAGTGTTCTGAATCTAGGGAGTGGCTCCTGCCCCACCCAACAGGAAAAGTAGTTCCAAACAGAAGAGGATCAGAGACTCAACTGGCAGGCAAGTAAGCAGCATGGTCTGCTGCAGGTAAGTCCACCCAAGCATTATGAGCCCGGCGCTTCCAGCGCTGGGACTGGGCATATTTATGAGCCTGGTGCCACTGGCGCCAGGACTGGGTCCAAAAGGTCCCAATTGGGACTGGTTGGCACTCGGAACCTGGGTTATGGATCTGCTTCCAAGGGCGTTGGGAAAACCCTGACCTTTTGGAAGCAGAGATCATGACACCAGTGTCTGCCTTTTTGACTCCACTTCCAACTCCTTGACAGTGCATGCATGGCAGGGTTATCGTCATGTGGGACATGTGTAAATCATGTACTGGATCTCTGGCTTGTCACGGCCTATGTGTGTGCTATGGTGCTCATACCTGTTTTAATTTGTTGTCTTTCATGTTTTTGCAGGTGATGACGCACTTGGTGCTATTGAGGTTGAGGAGATGGTGCAAACCCAGGAGGAATCTCAGGCACGACCGGGCACCAGTGGGGGACGTGGTGTGTGAGGGTGGGTGAAAACCCAATGTTACTGCAGACCATACTGTCCCGGGGTGTCTCTGAGTGCACCTCCCCAGACCTCTATTCAGATGCTGAGTCGGATGATGAGACTTATGTGCCGTCGCAGCTAAGTGTTTTTGGCAGGGATTCTGTTCTGTCCAACCCACCTGGACCAGGGGTAGAACCCTCTATGGGGATGTCAGTGTGGGTAGGTCCGCCTTTGGCGGTTACGGATGCAGGGTCACATTCCACAGAATCTGATCCTGTTCCTGGGCCAGCAGATCAGAGGGGGAATGCAGTTCTGCAGCCTCAGGCAGTGCCAGGACAGCAAGGTGCAGATCGTCTTGACCCAAACAGGTGTGGTGCCCGTCGACGCGGTGGCTGTGCGCCACCAGGCAATACTGTATGGGAAAACTCCATGTACGGTATGGCAAGCCAACAGGCAGCATCAGTAGAAATTATGGCTCAGGCAATGGAGAGGGTGGCCACTTCCATTATCCCCCCGGAAAGGCAGATGGAGCAACAACAGCAGGCAACAGACTCCATTTGCCAATCACACAGGGAAGACATGTTGGCGTCCAACAGGGACAGACCGGCGGCACTGGAGACTCTGCACGAATCCATATCAATAGAGTCCCAGGGCCACAAGGAATCCCTGAGGGTAGAACTACATAACCTCAGGCAAACTCTAGTTGCACTTGAGGCATCTGGTAATTTAAGGGCAGAACAGCAACTGTAGCAGCTCACACGTTCGCTCTCAGCTGAGCTGCATGCAACACGTGAGGAGATCCGGGCATCACGTGAGGCTATGCGTGCAGAAATGCAGGCAACCCGTGATGTGCTGCATGGGGATCTCCGCACTTTAATCCTCCAGAATCAGACCTTCCAGACCCGCATGCTTGCTGCCATGGAGGACCATACCAGGGCTTTGCGTGGGCTTCCTCCCATAGTGCCACCGCCTCCTGATGCAGCAGCAGAGGATGAGCAGAGTGACAGCAGTTCTCCCACAATGACATAGCTGTGCAGGCCATGAGCCCAAGGAGTTTTTTTTTCTTTTTTTTCCGCAACATCCACACAGGTGGGTGTTGGTGTGCACCCTGTCCTCGAACCTCCTGGGTGGCCTCCCCCACCCCCCCTTGTCCCCCACATGCCCATTTTTGATTATTTTATTTTTTTACAGTGTGTTGCCTTGTGTGGCTCCCGTGGGCATCCACTGTATTCCGGCTGGGCACATGCAGGCTTGTCCTGAGTTTGGGCTAGATGCTTGGGTTCGTGAGACACACACCCCTCCTGCTTCCCGTTTCCATGGGCTTGCAAAGGGTGTGACCAAGTGACAGTGAATTACACAGTGACGTTGGGCTACCATGAGCTGTGTGGGCAGTCTGTAGTCAATACTGTGTAGACATCCCTAGTGGATATTGTTGTTGTATTGTACTCTGCATGGTGTATTGATATGTGCTTGTGCATCCATGTCTTCCTCCTAATCTGCAGGTTCCTTCCTCATGTCTTCACAAGGCTGTCTACTTTGCAGATGCAGTTCATGTTGTATGCAGTCACTGATACATTTGCGTGGCAGCAGCACTCTACAGTTGGATGGGGTCAATGTGCTGGCGTATTCAGGTTGTAAGACTACCACTACTTGAACTTAGTACTGTCATGTTTTTGCATTTTTCCATGGTGTGTTGCAGCATTGTGTTGGTGGTAAGTATTTGGTAATGTGTGCTGTTAGTTATACATTAATGGGAGCATATTGTGTGGGCAGTTTCCATTAGGCACAGTGTACTTTGTGACACTTGTGTCAGGTCTTGTGCATTGCTTTGTTTGCTTTCACATTGCATGAAATGCCATGGTGTGTTTGGTGGTGGAGCTGGGGAGGGGTTGGGTGACATGGTGCTGTTCTCATGTTGTATTTAGCAAGGGGGTAATGAATTTAGCAGCATAGATGTATGTCTTTTGATGACACAGCATTGGTGGTGTTTGGGTAGGTAGGGATGTGCACAATGTAACACTTCCAGGTGACCAATCTGAGGATGGTATGGTTGTGACAGTCGAGTGTCCCTTATGTCATCATCATTGATTGTCAGCTGGTATGTGCCAGGGCTGTGTGCACTCCACAGGGGTGTGATTTTAGGTGAAGTAATTAGCCACCAGCTGCGTACGGGCCTCCTCACCACGTGCCCTTTCCCCTCTCATACGCAGCCGGCGTGCATGTGGTTGGGGATGTGGGGGCACCACCATGTCCACCGGCATGCCCCGGCGCGTTGCAACATTGTGCAGGACACAAGCTGCCACTATGATCCTGCAAACTATTGGGGGAGCGTATAACAGCTGCCCACCAGAGTGGTCAAGGGAGTGAAAGCGTGACTCCGAATGTGCACTCCACTATGCCCCGGGTTGCAATATGGGCTGTGTTGTATCTTACCTCGGGTGGCGTGGTGGGGTTCCGAATTGGCGTCATCATGTGGGTGCTCAGAGGGTAGGCACTGTCCCCTGGGGAGGTGGTGATGGGTATCATTAGTGGGGTTGTGACATTACTCAGTATCTGACATGCATGCATATGCAGGGGCATTTATACTCACCAAGCAAACCATGTATCGCCATGCCGCCCAGCTTCTAGGTCCCGGTTTAGGGTTGACATTCTGTAAATGAAACTTTCGTGGGTGGACCCTGGATAGTTGGCATATACTGAGCGGATGATTCCCTTGGCATCACATACTACCTGCACGTTGATGGAATGCCAGTGCTTGCGGTTTCTATAAATGTGCTCAGATGCCCTGGGGGGGACCTAGAGCCACATGGGTGCAATCAATGGCACCTAGCACTTTGGGAAATTGTGCCACCTCATAGAACTCCTGGACGGCAGCATGCATTTCTGCAAGTGTTCTGGACAGGTATATGTGCCTGCGGACTGATTGGGCGTGCAGTCATGATGGCCAACACCTGGTGTAGGCAGGGTGACTGCATGGCGTGTGACACCCCCCCACTATAGCACTTGTCCGCTGAAATGATCCAGTGGCCAAGAAGTGCAGTACATTGAGGACCTTCTCCAGGGGGCTGAGACTTGGGAGCACAGGGTGGGTGATGTGAGGTCATCCTCCCACTCACTCACCAGGTCGAGTATTATGTGAGGTGGAAACCTGTACCTCCCATACACCTGGTCATCAGGCATCCCAAAAAGGCTGGTTCTGGGTGTAAAAATTCTGGGCCTGACTATCCTCCTCCTCCTCCTGCGGTATCCCACGACCACTGCTGCTAGGAACGGCATATTCATCTTGGCTTCTGAGCTTTTTTGTTGTTTGCGCGCACTTTTATGCTGCGCGGGTCCACGTACGCCTGCTTCCTGATGGCGTACGTGTTTCCGGATTAGCGCGTCTTTTTTGGCGCAAACATTATCCCCGTTCGATTCCATGAATACGTGTTGTAGACGCGCGTGTGGGCGTTCCGCGCATTTGCCTCCTGTACTTCCCCCGTGACGCGCACATTTTCACACGTTGTTCCCCATTCGGCATGTTCCGCCCCCTGTTCTGCCTACTTTTGTTGTGTGCGCTGCGCTATGTGCGCTTTCGCTGTGCACTTAGCGCACGCTGTTTGGAGACGTGTGCGGCAGCGTGCGCCACGCAGAATTTTAGCGCACATCCAGGGATTTACACTCACACGGACTTCCATGAATCGCTGTGTGCGGGTTTCGCTGCGATTTTCACGCTTGCACGCTTGCGCCGAAAATTTCAGCGCACATTAATTCCATGAATCGGCCTCAAAAACTCTTCCTCTCAGAGTTCATTACAACCAAGGCTTTGATAAAGGGCTAGTTGATAATTTCAGGTAAAGCTGATCTGTTGAGAGCAAATCTGGTTGGCTTTGACCACCCCATTGAACACATGTCATGGGACTTCCCATTCTTTGGTGAATGAATTGATAGCCTAGCTGGAGCTACATGCCCTGGCATATCTGGACATTATCACCAACGTCTGCCTGGCTTGTAACTCATAACACCTGAAGCACATTGTAATGATAGTTGAGCATAACTTTGCCATAAGCGAACTGTGAAGGCAGAAGTATGCTACATTGGTTTATGTCAGTACCTTATACATACTGTAAGCAGAGACAACTGAAGTGGGGACAGGCTATGTGGAAGGCATGTAAAGCATGGCAGTGCTGGCTACACAAAAACAAGTCACATTCTTCCTGGGAATGAAGGCCTATTAGTACCCAGACATGAGAAAGAAAGCAATCCGATCCGTTACTATTGGTATGGAATGGTGGTTCCAGAGAATTTTGATTTTAGTCCCGATTAACTGCGTCTTTGATTTGATGTAGTGTACCGTTAGTATGGGGTTGCCTGGACCCAGCGTTTCACCTTTCTGTTCCTTGTATGACCTCTCTAGGTCTCTGGAGAGTGCCTTGCCTCTATGTCTCCAGACATTTTTTTATTGTTTTAACATAACCTCCTTTGGATTTAGTTAAAGTTATTTTGGATTAGGATGTCTGTGATAAAATGGCTTCTGCCCTACCGGAGAACAAGAACAAGTATGTGTAGGACCTAAACAGTCTACTCATCCCTCTCACTGCTACAAAACAAGAGTAATCCCAATAATAAACCGGTGAAACAGGTACAGGTAAGAGATATAACTCCTTTGCCCGGTGGTAACTAACCTCACAAAGGAACAAAAGAGAGGCACATCCACTCAGTCTCTTGACATGCTAAATGCATGGCCAAGCTGCCTGATAAAAATATACCTCATACTTCCACAGCAGGCCTGGGCTCACAGTGTTGACACATGTATGAGTTAAATAAGACATGGCTTCTTATAGTTAGGTGAACTATCCACAATACGTCAAACTCAGGTAGTGGGTTATGTTTGAAGATTAAACTGCAAATATAATAGTAACTAAGCATAACTATTTGGTTTTGCAGCAGAGGTGCAGACTTTCAATGCAACCACTTTGCTGAAGTGACTTGACTGTCATAGAAGCTACCAAAAGGGCATATTTGACCTATGTACCTGCTCAGTGTTACTGGAGAGCAGGTGCTGCAGTTCAGGAGACTAATGTAGCAAGGCACAGGGATATGTTATGCGTTTGGCATGGAGCTTATGAAGGGGTCATCAGGCCTCCCTTCCTGAAATGGATTTACCTGCATCATTTTATTAATTAATCAAAATCAAAAAGCCAGGGCATCCACACCCTTTCCAGATGGCAATTATTCACAATGCCATTCTATGATTTGAACAGTCAGCATTGGAAAGGCCCACTCCTGGTCATATAAAGCTAACACATGTCCAGGAAATACTGACTTTTGTATTGCCATAGGTTTATTTTAACTGTTCCAGCTATGTTTTTCTTTTTTTTCTTTGTAGTGTACCTTAGTTGCTCATACCCAGATATGTAACTTTCTTCTCCTCGCATGATCACTGTAGATAACTGGAGATTACCCCCACCCCCATGTCTTTTGTTGTTTTAGACTAATCTTTTTTGGGTTTGATTAGCGTTAATTGGATTACGGTGCCATCCAAAGATAGCCACCCCAGCTAGCTTTTACCAGCCAACATTGATTGGTCTACTTCAGGTCACATGGGGTTACCACCTGAGGTATCTTATATTTTACTAACTTATTCACTAGAACACACTTCAAGTCTGCCATATCTTTTTTTAAACAGAATCTCCTGGGCACTGGAGTAGCAGGGGTCCCCAAGGTGCGGGGATCCCTGCCACACCAGGTCTGGGGGGCCCAAGCTCTGACCTTACCCATCAGGGTGAAGGCTGGATCGGGGCTTGCAGCGTGAGAAGGAAGTGTTCAGTAGTGGTTGGAGCTGACTGTGACATGTGGCATGTGTCACATGCCACGTTAAGCTCCAACCCCTTTCTCCGGCTTCCTCGCGGCTTGTATACGGGAACCAGGAAGCTCTGCCAGCTTCCTGGTTACTGTTTGTGAGCACCAAGTAGGAGTCGAGGGTGGCCTGAAGTGACAGATTGAAGCTGGAAAAGCAGGAAAGAAGTATTTTTTTTTTAAATGTGATGTATATTTTGCTTGGGCGAAGTGCTTGTCAGATGTATGTATGTGCTATGGGTCTGTGAGTGGTGGGTGACTGAGAAGAAATGTGATAGTGTGTGTGTTTGAATGTTCTAGGTGTGCAGATAATGCAGTGAGAGTGGATGTTCGAGAAGGTGTATGAGTGAGTGACTGGTGGGTGAATGAGTATGAATGTTATAGTGTGTTTCAATGATCTGTATGGGTACGTGGGTGTGTGGCGAATTCAGTGTGAGTGGACCAAAGAGACGGTGTATGGGTCATTGAGTGGTAGATGAATGAGCAGGAATGTGGTAGTGTGTGTTTGAATGTTTTCAGTGGGTGGGTGCGTTTGTGTGTGGAGAATGCAGTGCAAGTAAGCGGGTTATTGGTGAGTGAAGATTGCAGAAATGATGGCTGAACTGAGAATGCCTGAAAACACGGGTGTTAGACACATCTGAAGGTCGTGTGCCATCACTTCCCAAGATGTCACTTGGGGGTGGGGTCAATGACATTACTTCCTGTGATGTCATCAGAGGTCAATGGGGCCATGAGATGTCACTTCCACTACATCTGGCATATAAGTGCAATGACATCCCTGTCTCCTAGCAAATCATGTCCTGCATGAATAATGCAATACATTTTCCCAGCAGCAGCTAAAACTATTAGAACCATTATAAAAACTTAATTAAATGTGGTAACTTTCCCAATACCATCAAATGTGACCTCGGCCAGTCCCACCACCTATATAAATGAAACATGCTCACTAACAGAATACTGGCAAATATTGTCCCATCTGATGAGCAAGATCACTACGGCAGCTATGACAGTACAATTAACAATGTATATGGAATCAGCACAGATTCTGGATGCATGAAAAGCTGGTTTTCATACTGATTATAGAACAGCTTTGAACTGACAATATCAGGGGTCTAGTGAACAGTGGTAGTGTCAGAATTTCGCTGTTGTAAGATATCTAAGCACTTTCAACAGTGTTGACCACAACATCTTCCTGGGCAGACTTCAGAACTTTGGCATCACAAGCTGAGCCCTTTCATGAATAACAACATTTATACAAAACAGATGCCAATTGGTGGCAGTTGACTCCTTTGATCACCTTCTTCAGAGATCATGTGTGGCATAAGGTGCCTCTATATCCCCATTTCCCTTTCATTATTACCTTCAACCTCTCACAAAACCCATTCACAACTAGGGCACGCATTCCTACACATACCGACATGACACCAAATTCTATTCCATCTAGGTTGACTGTTGTCGTCAACTAATTTGATTTTTTCTACTTGTCTTCCTGCAGTAAGTAACTGGATGGTCCAAAGTTTATTAAAATGTAAATAGATCAACACAGAATCCCATATTTGTGGTCGAAATTCTGTTGATTGGAATTCAAGTTTCTGGAGAACTGTTCTTGAAACCCCACCAAATCCAGCGAACAGAGTTTGGCGTTTCTCATGTCCCCAAAGTTAAGAAGGTGGCTAGGATTTGCTTTAGCCAAATATGCCAAATAAAGAAACTCTGACTCCTGCTTTCATTCAGTCATTCAATCCAGGTGATTGGCGTTTCTCATGTCCCCAAAGTTAAGAAGGTGGCTAGGATTTGTTTTAGCCAAATATTCCAAATAAAGAAACTCTGACTCCTGCTTTCATTCAGTCATTCAGTCCAGGTGATGAATGAATGTGTCCAGGTGATGAATGCATGTGTTACCTGATTTAGGTCAGTCAGCTTAGTTTGGCTTCCCAAATATTCACGGTTAACAATTCAAAGAGTTTACAAAACTGTTAACCAGAAATGTACTCCGACTTCCCATAAAGGCACATACATCAGCTGCATTACTACAACTGCACTAGCTTCCAGTTGCTGGAAGGAACAAGTTCAAAGATCTCTGCCTAGTACATAATGGCATCCACCACAAAGGTCCTGCATTAATTTTCTCTCAAAAATGCAAATTCTTTAGTTCCACATAAATATTGAGTAACAACATGGGGGAACGTTGTTTCTCAACTCAATCAGTCCTCCACTGGAACTCATTAACTAGAATGTTTTGGAAGGAAGAAATGTACTTGTCTTATAGCAAACAGTTTAAAACTTACTTTTCCCTTAAAAGATTTATTTCGGTATTTCATTCTGTTAGAAATGTCTCTTTTTTACACTAACTGCACTAGGGCCTCAGCATGTTTGCATTGTATAGAAAAACAAGGTGCCATGTGTGGGGAGTAAGCTGGGCTACATAAGTAAACATAAACATAAACGTAAACTTAAATGTATACCTAGAATCTATTAATGAAATAGCTAAAAAGCTACCTCTGCCATTGGTCTTAAAAGGGCTGGGCACTATGACTCTGCAAACATTTTCGATTGAAGGTGAAGTGGGTGGTCAGTGGACCTCCCACCCAATCAGGAATTTTAGAAGGTGTGCTATACCTCATTTTATATCCTGCTTTCTGACCCTTCTCAGAAGTGGGTGACCGTCACCCCTCGTAGCCTCGCACCCCTTCCTCCCCAACCCTCCTCATTTCCTCCTCCTGAACTCACTCCCCTCCCCATCCGAACCACAACCCTACATATCTGCAGCTGCCTCATCACTAGCGGGTCCCATTATACTTGCTGTTATGGGCCTGCCCATCTGATGCAATGGATGCAATGGTAAGAGAGAATGGACTACATGTAGTGTGCTTCTCCCTAGGTCCATGACAGCCATTTTGTTCTCTATTTTCTTTAAGTGGAGAAATGTTAACCACTCTGATTCTCCACTTAAAAAGAAAACAAAACATGTGAGCACTTTGGAGAGCATGCCAGGGTGCTAATAGCAATAAACCCCTCTGTGGGTGGGCATTACATGGTCTGCTGTAAAAACAGCATTGATCTAATGAACGTTTAAACTTTCTAGTGCCACAAAATTGTTTGAGTAAATTAAGCTCTGGCTCTCCAACTGTGCAGAACATAGTGTGGTGATTTCTGGAAACCTTGATTTCACTGGGCTGCAAACAACTAACAGGCCGATTCATGGAATAATTAGCGCGGCGCAAGTGGGCAAAAACGTGCGAATCGCAGTGGAATAGCGAAAATCGCAGTGCAAGTGCGAAAATCGCACGAAAAGCAGCGCACGTCGATTCATGGAAGACCGTGCGCGAGAAAACCAGCGGAAATGCGATAAAAAAGTGCGCGGCGCACGTTGGCGCACGTTGGCGCACAGGCCAACAAACAGCGTGCGCCAGGTCACAGCGAAAATCGCACAGGCCACAGCGAAATTCGCACATAGCGCGGCGCACGCAACAAAAGTAGGCGGAACACGGGCGTAACACTCGGAATGGGGAACAACTTGTAAAAACGTGGGCGTCACGGGGGAAGCACAGGGCACAAGTGCGCGGAACGCCCACACGCTCGCCTACAACACGTATTCATGGAATAGAATAGGGCAAAAAAGCGCACGCTCAAACCAGCGCACAGGCACAAACACGACCGCCACAAGAAAGCAGGCAGTAGCGTCTCTGCGGCTGTAAGAAATGTGCGCCAAAAGGTGCGCCAACAAATAGCACCCATATACTGCCATGATGAATGTCCTATACTGTGGCCCTCCAGGACAAATGACGTGCAAAGGGGTACCCACAAACACGGACACGCTGACAAAAAATACGTGTGCGTGTATACCGGGGTGCGCGGGAAGTCTCACACGCGATTTGGCCGGGTACGTGGATTTCAGGGGTGCGCGGGAAGGTCCACACGCGATTCCATCAGGGTAGGTGTATTTCAGGGGTGCGCGGGAAGTCCCACACGTGATTACAGCAGGGTACGTGTATTTCAGGGGTGCGCGGGAACTTCCACACGCGAATAGCCTGGGCGCGTGTATTTCAGGGGTGCGCGGGAATTTCCACACGCGAATAGCCTGGGCGCGTGTATTTCAGGGGTTCGCGGGAAGTTCCACACGCGAATAGCCTGGGCGCGTGTATTTCAGGGGTGCGCGGGAATTTCCACACGCGAATAGCCTGGGCGCGTGTATTTCAGGGGTGCGCGGGAATTTCCACACGCGAATAGCCTGGGCGCGTGTATTTCAGGGGTGCGCGGGAAGTTCCACACGCGAATAGCCTGGGCGCGTGTATTTCAGGGGTGCGCGGGAATTTCCACACGCGAATAGCCTGGGCGCGTGTATTTCAGGGGTTCGCGGGAAGTTCCACACGCGAATAGCCTGGGCGCGTGTATTTCAGGGGTGCGCGGGAATTTCCACATGCGAATAGCCTGGGCGCGTGTATTTCAGGGGTGCGCGGGAATTTCCACACGCGAATAGCCTGGGCGCGTGTATTTCAGGGGTGCGCGGGAAGTTCCACACGCGAATAGCCTGGGCGCGTGTATTTCAAAGGTGCGCGGGAATTTCCACACGCGAATAGCCTGGGCGCGTGTATTTCAGGGGTGCGCGGGAAGTTCCACACGCGATTACAGCAGGGTACGTGTATTTCAGGGGTGCGCGGGAATTTCCACACGCGAATAGGCTGGGCGCGTGTATTTCAGGGGTGCGCGGGAAGTCCCACACGCGATTACAGCAGGGTACGTGTATTTCAGGGGTGCGCGGGAATTTCCACACGCGAATAGCCTGGGCGCGTGTATTTCAGGGGTGCGCGGGAAGTTCCACACGCGAATAGCCTGGGCGCGTGTATTTCAGGGGTGCGCGGGAATTTCCACACGCGAATAGCCTGGGCGCGTGTATTTCAGGGGTGCGCGGGAAGTTCCACACGCGATTACAGCAGGGTACGTGTATTTCAGGGGTGCGCGGGAATTTCCACACGCGAATAGGCTGGGCGCGTGTATTTCAGGGGTGCGCGGGAAGTCCCACACGCGATTACAGCAGGGTACGTGTATTTCAGGGGTGCGCGGGAATTTCCACACGCGAATAGACTGGGCGCGTGTATTTCAGGGGTGCGCGGGAATTATCACACGCGATTTGGCTTGGTACGTGTATTACAGGGGTGCGTGGGAAGTTACACACGCGATTAGGCTGGGTGGGTCCTCACAGGTGTTCCCTGTACACCCTCCAAGGCACCTGCAGGCAGCCCACAAAACAGGGGACTAGCCTGCACACCTGCTCATGTCCCCTATCACCCCCACCCCCCACCATCCAGGGGCACCCTCCACCAGGCCCCCACTCATGTCTCCCACCACCCCCACCCCCCACCATCCAGGGGCAGCCTCCACCAGGCCCCCACCCATGTCTCCCACCCCCCACCCCCCAGCAGTGCAGGGTCAGCCTCCACCAGGCCCCCACCCATGTCTCCCACCACCCCCACCCCCCACCATCCAGGGGCAGCCTCCACCAGGCCCCCACTCATGTCTCCCACCACCCCCACCCCCCAGCAGTGCAGGGTCAGCCTCCACCAGGCCCCCACTCATGTCTCCCACCACCCCCACCCCCCACCATCCAGGGGCAGCCTCCACCAGGCCCCCACCCATGTCTCCCACCACCCCCACCCCCCAGCAGTGCAGGGGCAACCTCCACCAGGCCCCCACTCATGTCCCCTATCACCCCCACCACCCACCATCCAGGGGCACCCTCCACCAGGCCCCCACTCATGTCCCCTATCACCCCCACCCCCCACCATCCAGGGGCAGCCTCCACCAGGCCCCCACTCACGTCTCCCACCACCCCCACCCCCCAGCAGTGCAGGGTCAGCCTCCACCAGGCCCCCACTCATGTCTCCCACCACCCCCACCCCCCACCATCCAGGGGCAGCCTCCACCAGGCCCCCACTCATGTCTCCCACCACCCCCACCCCCCAGCAGTGCAGGGTCAGCCTCCACCAGGCCCCCACTCATGTCTCCCACCACCCCCACCCCCCACTATCCAGGGGCAGCCTCCACCAGGCCCCCACCCATGTCTCCCACCACCCCCACCCCCCACCATCCAGGGGCAACCTCCACCAGGCCCCCATTCATGTCTCCCACCACCCCCACCCCCCACCATCCAGGGGCAGCCTCCACCAGGCCCCCACCCATGTCTCCCACCACCCCCACCCCACACCATCCAGGGTCAGCCTCCACCAGGCCCCCACTCATGTCTCCCACCACCCCCACCCCCCAGCAGTGCAGGGTCAGCCTCCACCAGGCCCCCACTCATGTCTCCCACCACCCCCACCCCCCACCATCCAGGGTCAGCCTCCACCAGGCCCCCACCCATGTCTCCCACCACCCCCACCCCCCAGCAGTGCAGGGGCAACCTCCACCAGGCCCCCACTCATGTCCCCTATCACCCCCACCACCCACCATCCAGGGGCACCCTCCACCAGGCCCCCACTCATGTCCCCTACCACCCCCACCCCCCACCATCCAGGGGCAGCCTCCACCAGGCCCCCACTCATGTCTCCCACCACCCCCACCCCCCAGCAGTGCAGGGTCAGCCTCCACCAGGCCCCCACTCATGTCTCCCACCACCCCCACCCCCCACCATCCAGGGGCAGCCTCCACCAGGCCCCCACTCATGTCTCCCACCACCCCCACCCCCCAGCAGTGCAGGGTCAGCCTCCACCAGGCCCCCACTCATGTCTCCCACCACCCCCACCCCCCACCATCCAGGGGCAGCCTCCACCAGGCCCCCACCCATGTCTCCCACCACCCCCACCCCCCACCATCAAGGGGCAACCTCCACCAGGCCCCCACTCATGTCTCCCACCACCCCCACCCCCCACCATCCAGGGGCAGCCTCCACCAGGCCCCCACCCATGTCTCCCACCACCCCCACCCCACACCATCCAGGGTCAGCCTCCACCAGGCCCCCACTCATGTCTCCCACCACCCCCACCCCCCAGCAGTGCAGGGGCAACCTCCACCAGGCCCCCACTCATGTCCCCTATCACCCCCACCACCCACCATCCAGGGGCACCCTCCACCAGGCCCCCACTCATGTCCCCTATCACCCCCACCCCCCACCATCCAGGGGCAGCCTCCACCAGGCCCCCACCCATGTCTCCCACCACCCCCACCCCCCAGCAGTGCAGGGGCAACCTCCACCAGGCCCCCACTCATGTCCCCTATCACCCCCACCACCCACCATCCAGGGGCACCCTCCACCAGGCCCCCACTCATGTCCCCTATCACCCCCACCCCCCACCATCCAGGGGCAGCCTCCACCAGGCCCCCACTCATGTCTCCCACCACCCCCACCCCCCAGCAGTGCAGGGTCAGCCTCCACCAGGCCCCCACTCATGTCTCCCACCACCCCCACCCCCCACCATCCAGGGGCAGCCTCCACCAGGCCCCCACTCATGTCTCCCACCACCCCCACCCCCCAGCAGTGCAGGGTCAGCCTCCACCAGGCCCCCACTCATGTCTCCCACCACCCCCACCCCCCACCATCCAGGGGCAGCCTCCACCAGGCCCCCACTCATGTCCCCTATCACCCCCACCCCCCACCATCCAGGGGCAGCATCCACCAGGCCCCCACTCATGTCTCCCACCACCCCCACCCCCAGCACTGCAGGGTCAGCCTCCACCAGGCCCCCACTCATGTCTCCCACCACCCCCACCCCCACCATCCAGGGGCAGCCTCCACCAGGCCCCCACTCATGTCTCCCACCACCCCCACCCCCCAGCAGTGCAGGGTCAGCCTCCACCAGGCCCCCACTCATGTCTCCCACCACCCCCACCCCCCACCATCCAGGGGCAGCCTCCACCAGGCCCCCACCCATGTCTCCCACCACCCCCACCCCCCACCATCCAGGGGCAGCCTCCACCAGGCCCCCACCCATGTCTCCCACCACCCCCACCCCACACCATCCAGGGTCAGCCTCCACCAGGCCCCCACTCATGTCTCCCACCACCCCCACCCCCCAGCAGTGCAGGGTCAGCCTCCACCAGGCCCCCACTCATGTCTCCCACCACCCCCACCCCCCACCATCCAGGGGCAGCCTCCACCAGACCCCCACCCATGTCTCCCACCACCCCCACCCCCCAGCAGTGCAGGGGCAACCTCCACCAGGCCCCCACTCATGTCCCCTATCACCCCCACCACCCACCATCCAGGGGCACCCTCCACCAGGCCCCCACTCATGTCCCCTATCACCCCCACCCCGCACCATCCAGGGGCAGCCTCCACCAGGCCCCCACTCATGTCTCCCACCACCCCCACCCCCCAGCAGTGCAGGGTCAGCCTCCACCAGGCCCCCACTCATGTCTCCCACCACCCCCACCCCCCACCATCCAGGGGCAGCCTCCACCAGGCCCCCACCCATGTCTCCCACCACCCCCACCCCCCACCATCCAGGGGCAACCTCCACCAGGCCCCCACTCATGTCTCCCACCACCCCCACCCCCCACCATCCAGGGGCAGCCTCCACCAGGCCCCCACCCATGTCTCCCACCACCCCCACCCCACACCATCCAGGGTCAGCCTCCACCAGGCCCCCACTCATGTCTCCCACCACCCCCACCCCCCAGCAGTGCAGGGGCAACCTCCACCAGGCCCCCACTCATGTCCCCTATCACCCCCACCCCCCACCATCCAGGGGCACCCTCCACCAGGCCCCCACTCATGTCCCCTATCACCCCCACCCCCCACCATCCAGGGGCAGCCTCCACCAGGCCCCCACCCATGTCTCCCACCACCCCCACCCCCCAGCAGTGCAGGGGCAACCTCCACCAGGCCCCCACTCATGTCCCCCTATCACCCCCACCACCCACCATCCAGGGGCACCCTCCACCAGGCCCCCACTCATATCCCCTATCACCCCCACCCCCCACCATCCAGGGGCAGCCTCCACCAGGCCCCCACTCATGTCTCCCACCACCCCCACCCCCCAGCAGTGCAGGGTCAGCCTCCACCAGGCCCCCACTCATGTCTCCCACCACCCCCACCCCCCACCATCCAGGGGCAGCCTCCACCAGGCCCCCACCCATGTCTCCCACCACCCCCACCCCCCAGCAGTGCAGGGGCAACCTCCACCAGGCCCCCACTCATGTCCCCTATCACCCCCACCACCCACCATCCAGGGGCACCCTCCACCAGGCCCCCACTCATGTCCCCTATCACCCCCACCCCCCACCATCCAGGGGCAGCCTCCACCAGGCCCCCACTCATGTCTTCCACCACCCCCACCCCCCAGCAGTGCAGGGTCAGCCTCCACCAGGCCCCCACTCATGTCTCCCACCACCCCCACCCCCCACCATCCAGGGGCAGCCTCCACCAGGCCCCCACCCATGTCTCCCACCACCCCCACCCCCCAGCAGTGCAGGGGCAACCTCCACCAGGCCCCCACTCATGTCCCCTATCACCCCCACCACCCACCATCCAGGGGCACCCTCCACCAGGCCCCCACTCATGTCCCCTATCACCCCCACCCCCCACCATCCAGGGGCAGCCTCCACCAGGCCCCCACTCATGTCTCCCACCACCCCCACCCCCCAGCAGTGCAGGGTCAGCCTCCACCAGGCCCCCACTCATGTCCCCCACCACCCCCACCCCCCACCATCCAGGGGCAGCCTCCACCAGGCCCCCACTCATGTCTCCCACCACCCCCACCCCCCAGCAGTGCAGGGTCAGCCTCCACCAGGCCCCCACTCATGTCTCCCACCACCCCCACCCCCCAGCAGTGCAGGGTCAGCCTCCACCAGGCCCCCACTCATGTCTCCCACCACCCCCACCCCCCAGCAGTGCAGGGGCAACCTCCACCAGGCACCCACACATGTCCCCCTGGCCCCAGGTCCTGACGATAGACAATCATGGCAGTAATGGGCAGCATACCCAGCACAAACACCCAGGCAAGGATAGCATCCACCCACATAGTGAATGCAATTACATGATACAACCCCAATGGCAACAATGTAAATGGACACATGCCCGACACACACACATACACAATGGGTGCAAGTGAATGTCAAAACACATATCATGACATGTATGAAACCAATGAGAAAATAACACAAGTGAAAGTAAAAATAAAAAATGTATTATAGATTAAAAATAAGTAAACAAATCAAACATACAACTATGTGGATAAGCAAATTAATGGTCCATGTCCGAGAACAAAAGTCATAATCAAAAAAACAAAGGAATAAAAAAAGAATTGTCGTCCAAAGCAATATCATGTAGTATGACAAAATATGAAAAAACATTTCCTCATGGTGAACACAATAAGAAATGAAAAAGAAGTATCTACAAAAAGCAAACTATATACAGGAATGTTCCAGGGTCCATGAGCCCAACACCATAAATGAAACCTACTACTACCTAATCTAAAAAATATATACAAAAAAGTGGCCATTGTCCGAGCGGTCCAAAATAATAAAACAAAATAAAGGAAACCTAACACTAACTAACTAAATAACTATATACAAAGGCAGCGGGCAAGTCCTGCGGCTCACTTGTTGATGTTGCTGGCCAGGGCATCATCGAACTCCATGTCGATGTCCTGGAGGCGGGACTCTGTCCTGGCCCCGAGGTCTCGCAGGGATAACCCCATGTTCAGCTCAAACTCCCTGCGAGCTTCCTCGAGGCACTCAGCCCGCCTCAATGCCCGACGCATGGAGAACTCCGCCCTGACCATGGCGAGCCGCTCCTCTTCCGCCCGCTGCCGCTCCGCACCTATCAGCTGGACCAACTCCTCCCACACGGAAGACACCACCATCCCAGGGTTGCCCTGCCCTCCGGCCGATGGCTGCCCCTCTGATCTTGATGGCCCCGAGCCATTATGCCTCCCACGTCGAGCCCGCTGCTGCCTCCGACGCCACTGCCTCTGCCAGCACGACGGCATCCAGGCTGATGGAAACCACCGACGCCGTCGTGCACGTGCCCTGCCTGATGATGCTGTCACATCTTCCATCTGCTGGGGTCCAGTTGCAGTGTTGTCCACCCCTGCTGGACCTCCGACTCCCAACTGTGGCAGGGATGGGATCCCCACCGAGCTGGCTGCATTGGTCGGGGCAGGTCCACAAGGGGCCCTGGTGGCATCTGGCCCGGATGACGGCAAGGAGAACGACTGGTGGATAGCCTGCACAGAGGAGGAGAGGGCCGCCACATTGGCCAACACATGCAGGAAACCCCCGAACATGGCCGATCCCAATTGGGCCACGTCGGCACGGTGCACTTCGTGATGACGTGCGTGCTCCTCCCGGGAAGCACGCACGGCATCACGAATCACAGCCGTGCGCATCGCGACCCCAATCAGGACCTTCTCCACACGGCCAGGGGTTCCCACGTCCGCAGGTGGAGGGGAGTCAGGTGACATGGACATCCCCACTACCTGCGGACGGGCCTGGGACGGGGCATCCCTGCTGGTGCATGGTGGTGCACTCACAGGGTCAGGGACAGCGACATGCACAGGCCCCTCCACGGTGACCTGTGTTGCCTCCTGCCCCTGGCCCTGGACTGCACCAGGCCCCATGTGTGCCCCAGTGGCGGCCTCCTCCTCCTCTGTGCAAACCACCAACCTGGATGGCTCCTCACCGTCTCCCGCCGTAGCAGGCCCCTGTGGGGGCTCACCCACCCCTTCCGCTGCAGCCGTGGGTGCATCCCCGCCGCCTTGCTCCACAGCGCCGTCTCCGCCCTCTTCTTCACTAGCCGCTGCGTAGAGGGAGACAAAGAACACAAGCATCAGGGTACTGCACAATGGTCCCCTAGACAGGAAGCAATAGCAGATGAGCACCACTGTCAAAGTACACTTCCATCATGTCCCTCCACAACACATGGGTCAGTCCAGGCAAAACACACACAGTAACAGGCATGCTGCATGCCATGGATATTTCCATGCATGTCCAATGGACTCTTGAAACATTCAATGATATGCAACTCACATGCATCATGGCTCATGCATATCACATGCACACACTTCACCTCAGTCACATCCATCTGGCCCCAAACACACCAAACTCAGCCAAAACAAGGGTAAGTTGGCTGCTTCACTGAATCTGTGCATTGTCACACACATGTGTCATGCATCCATGGCATGCACAAGTCACAGACACGCAGGTCAGGCACACAGACATGGCTACCATATATGTACCTGGCATCAGCACCCATCCCTCACCCCCACCCATGTCCAGGTACAGAGACTGGCATGCTCTCATGTTCAAAATCTGCATAGGGCTCCCCATGCCGCATTTGGACACATGCAACAACCACGTGGGTCACACATCACTGGTCGCACATGCATTACCATGATGTCCCTGAACACATACATGCATACATGGCCGATGGCACACATAAAGGCAAGTATCATAGAACCAGCACACCGCAACATGCCCTGTCTCACACAGTAATGCTTGTACACTTACCGCTCAACTCCAGACGGGCCTCCCTCTCAAGGATCTGGGCGTGGAGCGCTGGGCGTACGCGTTCCAGGACCCTCTTCTGGATGGAACTCATGTGGCCCCGGCCCCCCTCCACGAGGCGCCAGGCCTTCACAAGGGTCCTGGACCTCAAGTCCTCCCAGCGCTTCTTGATCTTCTGGACGTTACGGGTTGCCACCCCCTCCGCGTTGATGGCAACCACACAGTCGGCCCAGATCCTCTCCCGTCCTTCCTTGCTGGCGCGGGACGATCCAAAGAGGGCATCATACTGCCCCAGGACATGCTCCACCAGGACACCAACTTCGGTGGCAGTGAAGCTGGTGCCCCTCTGCCCCTCTGGCCTGGGGTTGCCACTGGTGCCAGATGTGGAAGTGCCCGACATGGCAACCCCAGAGGCAGGTGTGGGTGGGCAACTGGGTCCTGGGGCTGGGCTGTGGAGCGATGTAATCCCAGTTGGGAGTCTTCAGTTCCAGCAGGGGTGGACACAGCAACTGGACCCCTGCAGATGGCTGATGTGCAGGCACCAAATGGCAGGGCACGGTGGCAGCAGGCAGGCAGGCAGCAGCAGATGGCACGTGGGAGGCTGCTCGGGGCACTGGGGGGCAGTAACTCGGCCTTCTGGGCAGGAGCGTGGTCTTCCGTGTGTTTTCGGGTGGCCAGCTTGATACGGAATGATTTGGCACGTGAAAATCCTGCACGTCAGCGTGAAATCCGAGGAAAGGCCCTTAGCGCGTAAGCGCGTCAGCACGCATACGCGATTCTATTGGACCAGAGTCCCTCAGCGCGTAAGCGCGTCTGTGACGTGACCCGCACGGGTGTTCCCCACTCAGCACGTGATGACGGAGCACACGTGAAAATACTGCACGTCCGAGTGTCATCGCGTGTCATTGGACAAAAGTGCGCTTACACGCGATTGGCCTATGTACGTGTATTTCAGGGGTGCGCGGGCACTTACACACGCAAGTACGTCAGCGCACCTGTATCCCGTGGTGCGTGGGAATTTCCACACGCTATTGGACTGGGAACTAGATTCCAGGGGTGCGCGGGTCACACGCTCGCCTAGTACACGCGCAAAGCATTAATTTGCGCACTTATCAAATGACAAGCCAGATGCCAGGATGAACATACCGTTCCTAGCAGCAGTGGCAGTGGGCTACCAAAGGAGGAGGAGGAGGAGAGTCAGGGCCAGAATATTCACACCCAGAACCAGCCTGTTCGGGATGCCTGATGACCAGGTGTATGGAAGGTACAGGTTTCCACCACACATAATACTGGACCTGGTGAGTGAGTGGGAGGATGACCTCACATCACCCACCCTGTGCTCCCAAGCACTCAGCCCCCTGGAGAAGGTCCTCAATGTACTGCACTTCTTAGCCACTGGATCATTTCAGCGGACAAGTGCCATAGTGGGTGGGGTGTCACAGGCCACCCAGTCACGCTGCCTACACCAGGTCTTGGACATCATCACTGCACGCCCATCAGTCCGCAGGCACATATACCTGCCCAGAACACCTGCAGAAAGGCATGCTGCGGCCCAGGATTTTTACGGTGTGGCACGATTCCCCAAAGTGCTAGGTGCCATCGACTGCACCCATGTGGCTCTACGTCCCCCCAGGGCATCTGAGCACATCTATAGGAACCGCAAGCACTGGCATTCCATCAACGTGCAGGTAGTATGTAATGCCAAGGGAATCATCACCTCAGTATATGCCAACTATCCCGGGTCCACCCACGACAGCTTCATTTACCGAATGTCCACCCTATGCCGGGACATAGATGCTGGGCGGCATGGCGATACATGGCTGCTTGGTGAGTATGTATGCCACTGCACATGCATGCATGTTGGATACTGAGCAAGGTCACAACCCCACCAATGATACCAATCACCACCTCCACAGGGGACAGTGCCTACCCTCTCAGCCCCCACATGATGTCGCCAATTCGGATCCCCACCACGCCACCCCAGGTAAGATATAACACAGCCCACATTACAACCCGGGGCATAGTGGAGCGCACATTTGGAGTGCTAAAGTCACGCTTTCGCTCCCTTGACCGTTCTGGCGGGCAGCTGTTATACGCTCCCCCAGTAGTGTGCAGGATCATAGTGGCAGCATGTGTCCTGCACAACGTTGCAACACGCCGGGGCCTGCCCGTGGACATGGTGGTGGCCCCACATCCCCAACCACATGCACAGCCGCTGCGCATGGGAGGGGAAAGGGCACGGGGGGAGGCAGCCCGTACACAGCTAGTGGCTAATTACTTCACATAGTATTCACTCCCCTGTGGAGTGCACACTGGCCTGGCACATTCCATCTAACAGTCAATGATGACTCAACCTGACACTGATCCTGAATGTCTGGAGATTCAACCGTGAAAAGCACATCAGCCTGAGATTGTTCACCTGGAAGTGTTACAATGTGTGCATCCCTACCCACACACAACACCAATGCAGTTTTGTGAAGAAACACATTCAAGCAGCCGAAATGAATACCCACTTGCTAAATGCAACAAGAGGACAGTGCCATGTCACCCAACCCATCCCCAGCACCACCACACAACACACCGTGCCATGTCATGCTATGTGCAGGTAAACAAAGTAATCCCCACAACATGACAAGTGTTGCAATGTACAGTGTCCCCAATTGAAACTTCCTACACCTGAAATGCTCACTGTAATGCAGGACCAACAACAGACTTGAGCAGGTACTACCATTAACATGACTTCAGTAATGTGATAAATCAGTTGTCTCACCACCTGGATATGCCTGCACTCCCACCACTTCCAACTGAACAGTGTTGGTGCCATGTAGAGTTGTAGGTGCACTGCTGCCAACAAGGACCCCATCTCCAGACTAGAGGGCCTTGTGTAGACATGAGGAAGGGACCTGCAAATTGGGAGGCAGACACAGATGATGAGTTACACATCAATGCAACATGCAGTGTACAACACAACAGCAATATGCACTAGGAATGTATACACAGTATTGACTAGACTACCCACACATGTAGTGGGAGTCCAATGTCACCATGTACTTCAATGTCACTTGGGCACACCCTTTGCAAGCCCATGGAAACGGGAAGCAGGAGGGGTGTGTGACTCAAACCCAGGCATCTGAACCTAATACATGACAAGCCTGCATGTGCCCAGCCACAATGCAGCGTATGCCCACAGGAACCACGGAAGCAAACAAATTGTCCCAAAAAAATTGGGAAAAATATAAAAATAAAAATAAAAATAAAAAAAAATAAAAAATGGCCATTAAAGGGCCCGGGGGGGTTGGGGAGGCCACCCAGGAGGTCCGAGGTCAGGGTGCACACCAGAAACCACCTGTGTGGATCCTGGGAAAAAAAAACACCTCCATGGGCTCATGGCCCACACGGCTACCCTATTGTGGGAGTATCACTGCTGTTGCTATTATCACCCTGTGCAGCTGCATCCGGAGGTGGTTGCACTATGGGAGGCAGCCCACGCAAGGCCCTACTCTGTTCCTCCATGGCTGCAAGCATGCGGGTGTGGTAGGTCTGGTTCTGGAGGATGAGGGTGCGGAGGTCCCCATGCAACAACTCACGGGATGCCCGGACCTCCGCCCTCGTTGCTTGCATCTCAGCTGAGAGCGTACGGGTGAGACGCTCCAGCTGCTGTTCTGTCCTTTGGTGTGTTGAAGCCTCAAGCTCAACTAGAGTCGTCCTGAGTTGATGTAGCTCCTGCCTCAGGGCTTCCCTGTGGCCCTGGGACTCTATGGAGATGGCCTCCTGCAGAGTCGCCAGTGCCGCCCGCCTGTCCCTGTTGGACGCCAACATGTCCTCCCTGTGTGACTGGCAGATGGAGTCGGTTGCCTGCTCTAGTCGCTCCATCAGCCTTTCAGGGGGGACAATGGAAGTGGCCACCCTATCCATGGCCTGAGAAATCATCTCGGATGATGCTGCCTGTTGGGTAGCCATACCGTAAATGGATTGCTCCCATGCGGTATTGCCAGGTGGCGTACGGCCACCACGTCGGCGGGCACCACACCTGTCTGGGGCAAGGCGGACTGCGCCTTGCTGTGCCGGCACTGCCTGAGGCTGCAGGACTGCATTCCCCCTCTGATCTGCTGGCCCAGGAACAGGATCAGATGTCGCGGAGTGTGACCCTGCATCCGTAACCACCAAAGGCCTAGCTGCCAACACTGACATCCCCATTGAGGGTTCTGACCCTGGTGCAGGTGGGTGGGACAGAACAGATTCCCTCCCTGGAACACTCACCTGCGACGGCACGTAGGTCTCATCATCCGAGTCAACAGCTGAGTACAGCTCGGGGGAGGTGCAGCCAGAGACACCCCTTGAGAGCACAACCTGTAGCACTTGTGGATTTTCACCCACCAGCACACCACGTCCCTCGCTGGTGGTTGGTCGGCCCTCGGACCCCTCCTGGCTCTGCACCATCTCCACAACCCCAGCAGTATCAGGTGCGTCTTCCCCTGCAATGACATAATAACAAAGAAATGGAAACCCGCATTAGCACCATGGCACACAATGAGGGCTGAGAAGCAAGAGAACGAGTACTTGATTGACACATGTCCCACATGACTAAGACCCTCCCATGCATGCACCCTCACTGCGTATGAAGGGCAGGCAAATGGCACACACTCATTACACAAAGATGGAAGATGAACACATTTTCTGCATGCTGCCTGGCAGTGGCATCACACATTGCCCTGTGATTGCCAGGTGACACACACATGCCATCACACAGATGGCATGTGCCATTGCTATTGAGTGTAGATGGAGAGGAGGGCAGCACTTATTCATTCTGTCCAGTTCCCACATGCAATAGCTTTTCTAATTGAAACAGGTCTGCTTTATCACCTGGAGCTGCCAGTCCAATATGGTCCAATTGCACAGGGACATGTGTGAACATATGATATCCAGGTAACAAAGTCACTCCACTTTACCATGGCCATGCCAGACATGTGACTAGAGGACTGAGGAATGCCTAGTATAAGTGGTGGAATGCATACAATATGTCTGATTGAACATAGGAAAATAAGCAACAATGTTGTGGCAAGGTGACACTTCAAGGGCAACTGGGGTGCTGTTGGGCTAGATATCTACTGTTGGCAGAAGGGATACTGCAATGGCCAATTGCAGCTGTGCAGGATGTATTGCATGAAGCACATGGCTGACACATTCGACTCAGGCGCACACACTCTCACCTGGCACACCAACAGATGCCCTCACACACACACCATGCACATGGATGACACACACATGCATGTGCACTCACCGGACAATGCCTCGTAATCAGGCAGATCTCCCACGCCTTGGATCTGTTCCTCTGTGACGTAGGTCCCAGCGACTGACTCATGTGGAGTGAGTTCCATGTCTTCTACTGGAGACCCACCTCCTGTCACTAGAGTTGCGGCATGACTTGAGGCCAGCTTCTTCTTTGCCCTGCGCTTTAGGTCATTCCAGCGCTTGTAGCAATCATTGGCTGTGCGCCTCACGATTCCAAGGGCACTTACGATGTCCGCAACGGTCTGCCAGTGTGCCTGGCGTTGTGCAGGTGTGGTCTTTGATCCTGCAACAAAGACCGTCTCGTTATCATGTCCGGACACATATTCGACAAGTGCATTCAGTTCGTCATCCGTGAAGCTGGGCTTCCTCGACGGACCGGACTGTGTAGCCGTGTCTGGGGCATCAGCCTGTGCCGGACGAGCACTCTTCCTCTTCCGCTTGGAAGGTGGTGGTGATCCTGAGTGTCCTGCGCCGCTCTGGACACTAGGGGCAGGAGCCCTGGTGGGCTCTGTATCAGGTGTGTGGGATTGCACACTCAGCATGGGAGTTGGTGCAGGCATTGGCTCAAGTGTAATGGTGTCATGGGGAATGTCAGCAGAATGGACTAGGACGGACACTGTCCTGGCTGGGTGTGTGAGAGCTGGGGTGGATGGAGCCGCAGCTGCCCCTGCAGCCTCTCCGCCCTGCCTACTTGGGGCAGCAGATGACCTTGCTGCCCCAGATCCACGTGGCATGATGGCATCAACGTGCACCAGCGCACGTGTGGTAGCCCTGCTGACCTGAAAGTCAGCCATGGAGTCAGCCAGGTGTGGTGCCACAATGGGCTGGTCCAACAAGGGCTGAGCATGGATTTTGTCAGCCACATCAGCCTCAACGGGAGGGGGGGAGGGGGGGATAATGGGTGCCCTTGACTGGTCCTCCGCACATGGGGGGACAGGCTCACCCTGCAAGTTACGACCACGTCCCCTACCGGATCCACCACGGCCACCACTTGTGGCACTTCCACCTTTGCCACCCTTACGGAATCCTCGCCTCCCAGCCATGGCACTGATATTAATGTGCGTATGGGAGTGGCTGTAGACTATAGTCCTGGGCAATTGGGGGTCAAAGGGGTTGGGTACCAGATGGTAATTGTACCCTAGTGCTCTAGCAAGGCTGATTGTAACCCCTGGGGAAAGATGACGGGTCACGCAACGCACAGGAGGCCCAAAAAAGGGAGATGACGTGCACGCAACCCCTCCTAGACCACGTGTGCAGAAAGAAAAACCTGCACTACGCTGTGGCACCGTCTGACAGGTAAAAGAGCGTGAAAAAGGAGCGCGTTTGGTTGGCAACACCCCCGCCAAAAGAAGATATTTACACTGTCTGAGGAGACAGGACAACAGTAGAAGGGGACACTGTTTGAGGGAACAGGCCCAGGTAAACCAGTACGAGAGAAAAAAGAGAAAAAGCTGTCAGAGGTAACAGGGAGTACGAACTGGAAACGCCGTGAAGTAAATCGCGTGTGAAACGACAAGAAGTACAGAATTCACCCACTCGCTCTCCACTAAAAGCACGTACAAGGAAATGGTGTTCTACACGTACCTTATATACAGGCCCACACGTACAGCGTCACTTACGCGGCGTGTACGTGCTAGGCCCATTTTCACCAATCACACGCTTTGTCACTTCTGCGTGTAGATCCATTTTCACCAATCACACGCTTTGTCACTTCTGCGTGTAGATCCATATTCACCAATCACACGCTTTGTCACTACTGCGTGTAGGTCCATTTTAACCATTTACACGCTTTGTGACTTCTGCGTGTCGGTCTAACGTGCAAAATCACTCCCTATCAGGCTGTCCACGCGTAAGCACACGGAAGACCACGCTCCTGCCCAGGAGGCCAAATTACTGCCCCCCAGAGCCCTGAGCACGCTCCCACCTGCCATCTGCTGCTGCCTGACTGCCTGCTGGCCACGTGCCCTGCCATTTGCTGCCTGCACATCAGCCAGGGGTGCTGTTGCTGTGACCACCCCTGCTGGAACCAAAGGCTCCCGACTGTCACCCCACAGCCCAGCACCAGGACCCAGTTGCCCACCCACTCCTGCCTCTGGGGTTGCCATGTCGGGCACTACGACATCTGGCACCAGTGGCAACCCCCGGCCAAGGAGGCAGAGGGGCACCAGCTTCAGTGCCAGGGAAGTTGTTGTCCTGGTGGAGCATGTCGTGGGGCAGTATGATGCTCTCTTCGGAAGGTTGCGTGCCGATGGACGTCGTGACTGCCATCAACGCGGAGGAGGTGGCAGTCCGCGACTACTAATGTGTCAGGAAGCGCTGGGAGGATTTCAGGTCCAGCACCCTCAACAAGGCCCGGCGCCTCATGATGGCAGCAGATGCTAAGGGGCGGGCGGGGCCACTTGTCGGAAGATCAGATGAGGGTCCTGGAACGCATATCCCCTGCGCTCCACATCCATGTCCTTGAGAAGCAGACCCGTCTGGAGTCGAGCGGTAAGTGTACATGCATACTGATAGTAAGTTGTGCGTGTGGTGGTGTGCCAGGAGTGTGCAGGTTGAACATGTATTTTTATGTGGCCAAGTAGGGGGGGTGTACAGGGCTGTGAGGGTGACACATGCGAGGGCTCTCATGTGTGACACATGGATGGTGCTTGTGTGTGTGGGCTTGCATGGCACAGGATGTGGAGGAATGATTGTCAGGTGTGACATGGATGTCGATGGAGACACTGCGACAGTTGGCGGAGGTGTACACATGCATGCAGGTTTGGTGTTGTGTGTGCATGTGTAGTGTACTCCCTATGTTGCATGTGATGTGTGGATGACCTTTGGCTGCACATGCTGTTGTATGTGAATGGATGGTGCTGGCTGTTGCATCATGGCTGTGGTATGGCTCATGTGTGCAAGTTGAAATGACATGTGTGTTGGGGATTGTGTTGCCATGTCTGAGGTTTACCTATGCCACTCATGTATAACTGTCATGTGTGTATGAGTCCATTTAACAGTGCCCTGATGCCTGTGTTTTCTTTCTCCCTGTCTGCACTGTCAACTGATGAAGAGGACGGAGCAGGTGCTGTGGAGCACAGCGGCAGGGGTCGCACCACCAGCCGGAGACGCAAGGGCCAGATCCCCTCCCAAGTTGTGATCTCGTCGGGGAGTGAGGAGTCTGGTGCCGCGTCCCAGGCCGCAGCTGGCAAGGGGAGGTCCAAGAGGCGGAGGTCGGAGTTGGACTCCTCAGCAGCAGAAGAGGCAGCTGGGACCCCACAGGGCCCAACGAGGGAAGATGGCACGGAGTCATCCAGGTTGGTGGGGTGTATGGTGGTGGGTGCCCCTGCACTGCCTGGGGGTGGGGGTGGTGGGAGACATGAGTGGGGGCCTGGTGGTGGGTGCCCCTGCACTGCTGGGGGGTGGGGGTGGTGGGAGACATGGGTGCGGGCCTGGTGGAGGCTGCCCCTGCACTGCTGGGGGGTGGGGTGGTGGGAGACATGGGTGGGGGCCTGGTGGTGGCTGCCCCTGCACTGCTGGGGGGTGGGGGTGGTGGGAGACATGGGTGCGGGCCTGGTGGAGGCTGCCCCTGCACTGCTGGGGGGTGGGGTGGTGGGAGACATGGGTGGGGGCCTGGTGGAGGCTGCCCCTGCACTGCTGGGGGGTGGGGTGGTGGGAGACATGGGTGCGGGCCTGGTGGTGGGTGCCCCTGGTGGCTGGGGGGTGGGGGTGGTGGGAGACATGAGTGGGGGCCTGGTGGTGGGTGCCCCTGCACTGCTGGGGGGTGGGGGTGGTGGGAGACATGGGTGGGGGCCTGGTGGAGGCTGCCCCTGCACTGCTGGGGGGTGGGGGTGGTGGGAGACATGGGTGGGGGCCTGGTGGAGGCTGCCCCTGCACTGCTGGGGGGTGGGGTGGTGGGAGACATGGGTGCGGGCCTGGTGGAGGCTGCCCCTGCACTGCTGGGGGGTGGGGTGGTGGGAGACATGGGTGCGGGCCTGGTGGAGGCTGCCCCTGCACTGCTGGGGGGTGGGGTGGTGGGAGACATGGGTGGGGGCCTGGTGGAGGCTGCCCCTGCACTGCTGGGGGGTGGGAGTGGTGGGAGACATGGGTGGGGGCCTGGTGGTGGGTGCCCCTGCACTGCTGGGGGGTGGGGTGGTGGGAGACATGGGTGCGGGCCTGGTGGAGGCTGCCCCTGCACTGCTGGGGGGTGGGGTGGTGGGAGACATGGGTGGGGGCCTGGTGGAGGCTGCCCCTGCACTGCTGGGGGGTGGGGTGATGGGAGACATGGGTGCGGGCCTTGTGGTGGGTGCCCCTGGGGGTGGGGGTGGTGGGAGACATGAGTGGGGGCCTGGTGGTGGGTGCCCCTGCACTGCTGGGGGGTGGGGGTGGTGGGAGACATGGGTGGGGGCCTGGTGGAGGCTGCCCCTGCACTGCTGGGGGGTGGGGGTGGTGGGAGACATGGGTGGGGGCCTGGTGGAGGCCGCCCCTGCACTGCTGGGGGGTGGGGTGGTGGGAGACATGGGTGCGGGCCTGGTGGAGGCTGCCCCTGCACTGCTGGGGGGTGGGGTGGTGGGAGACATGGGTGCGGGCCTGGTGGAGGCTGCCCCTGCACTGCTGGGGGGTGGGGTGGTGGGAGACATGGGTGGGGGCCTGGTGGAGGCTGCCCCTGCACTGCTGGGGGGTGGGGGTGGTGGGAGACATGGGTGGGGGCCTGGTGGTGGGTGCCCCTGCACTGCTGGGGGGTGGGGTGGTGGGAGACATGGGTGCGGGCCTGGTGGAGGCTGCCCCTGCACTGCTGGGGGGTGGGGTGGTGGGAGACATGGGTGGGGGCCTGGTGGAGGCTGCCCCTGCACTGCTGGGGGGTGGGGTGGTGGGAGACATGGGTGGGGGCCTGGTGGAGGCTGCCCCTGCACTGCTGGGGGGTGGGGTGGTGGGAGACATGGGTGCGGGCCTGGTGGTGGGTGCCCCTGGTGGCTGGGGGGTGGGGGTGGTGGGAGACATGAGTGGGGGCCTGGTGGTGGGTGCCCCTGCACTGCTGGGGGGTGGGGGTGGTGGGAGACATGGGTGGGGGCCTGGTGGAGGCTGCCCCTGCACTGCTGGGGGGTGGGGGTGGTGGGAGACATGGGTGGGGGCCTGGTGGAGGCTGCCCCTGCACTGCTGGGGGGTGGGGTGGTGGGAGACATGGGTGCGGGCCTGGTGGAGGCTGCCCCTGCACTGCTGGGGGGTGGGGTGGTGGGAGACATGGGTGGGGGCCTGGTGGAGGCTGCCCCTGCACTGCTGGGGGGTGGGGGTGGTGGGAGACATGGGTGGGGGCCTGGTGGTGGGTGCCCCTGCACTGCTGGGGGGTGGGGTGGTGGGAGACATGGGTGCGGGCCTGGTGGAGGCTGCCCCTGCACTGCTGGGGGGTGGGGTGGTGGGAGACATGGGTGGGGGCCTGGTGGAGGCTGCCCCTGCACTGCTGGGGGGTGGGGTGGTGGGAGACATGGGTGGGGGCCTGGTGGAGGCTGCCCCTGCACTGCTGGGGGTGGGGTGGTGGGAGACATGGGTGCGGGCCTGGTGGTGGGTGCCCCTGGTGGCTGGGGGGTGGGGGTGGTGGGAGACATGAGTGGGGGCCTGGTGGTGGGTGCCCCTGCACTGCTGGGGGGTGGGGGTGGTGGGAGACATGGGTGGGGGCCTGGTGGAGGCTGCCCCTGCACTGCTGGGGGGTGGGGGTGGTGGGAGACATGGGTGGGGGCCTGGTGGAGGCTGCCCCTGCACTGCTGGGGGGTGGGGTGGTGGGAGACATGGGTGCGGGCCTGGTGGAGGCTGCCCCTGCACTGCTGGGGGGTGGGGTGGTGGGAGACATGGGTGCGGGCCTGGTGGAGGCTGCCCCTGCACTGCTGGGGGGTGGGGTGGTGGGAGACATGGGTGGGGGCCTGGTGGAGGCTGCCCCTGCACTGCTGGGGGGTGGGGGTGGTGGGAGACATGGGTGGGGGCCTGGTGGTGGGTGCCCCTGCACTGCTGGGGGGTGGGGGTGGTGGGAGACATGAGTGGGGGCCTGGTGGTGGGTGCCCCTACACTGCTGGGGGGTGGGGGTGGTGGGAGACATGGGTGGGGGCCTGGTGGAGGCTGCCCCTGCACTTCTGGGGGGTGGGGTGGTGGGAGACATGGGTGCGGGCCTGGTGGTGGGTGCCCCTGCACTGCTGGGGGGTGGGGGTGGTGGGAGACATGGGTGGGGGCCTGGTGGAGGCTGCCCCTGCACTGCTGGGGGGTGGGGTGGTGGGAGACATGGGTGCGGGCCTGGTGGTGGGTGCCCCTGGTGGCTGGGGGGTGGGGGTGGTGGGAGACATGAGTGGGGGCCTGGTGGTGGGTGCCCCTGGTGGCTGGGGGGTGGGGGTGATAGGGGACATGGGTGGGGGCCTGGTGGAGGGTGCCCCTGCACTGCTGGGGGGTGGGGGTGCAGGGGGACATGAGCAGGTGTGCAGGGTAGTCCCCTGTGGTGTGGGCGGCCTGCAGGGGCCGTGGAGGGTGTACAGGGTACACCTGTGAGGACCCACCCAGCCTAATCGCGTGTTTAACTTCCCACGCACCCCTGTAATACACGTACCCAGCCAAATTGCGTGTGATAATTCCCGCGCACCCCTGTAATACACGTACCTGGCCAAATCGCGTGTGATTATTCCCGTGCACCCCTGTAATACACGTACCCAGCCAAATCGCGTGTAAAACTTCCCGTATACCCCTGTAATACACGTACCCAGCCAAATCGCGTGTGATAATTGCCGCGTACCCCTGTAATACACGTGCCCTGGCTAATCGCATGTAAAACTTCACGCGTACCCCTGTAATACACGTACCCTGGCCAATCGCGTGTTGAACTTCCCGCGTACCCCTGTAATACACGTACCCTGGCTAATCGCATGTAAAACTTCCCGCGTACCCCTGATATGAACGTTACCCGCTTTGCGTTCCTTGTTTGGCAGCCCTGTAAACTGGTCCAAGGTTAGCGCAGCCCTTTGCGATGATTTTGCGATTTTGATGGCTTTTCCTTGCGCGAGGGCGTTCTTGGGGGCGTTACTGGCGCTGCTGCAGGGTCGCTGCGATACTCTGCGCCACGGCTGGTTTGGGAGCCTAGAATCCATGAATACGCTGTGCGCGGAAATCGGTTTTAGCGCACGTGCCTGGCGCAGACAATCGCACGCGGACACTCTGCGCCAGACGCTTGCGACACTTTTCTGCGAAATTCTATGAATTACCCTATAAGTTGCTCAGCTCTTGAGGGGCACTGACAAGCAGGTAGTCCTGCTTTACTTCTTATAATTGAAACAATCCACTCATGAAACTCAATGCAATGATATTAAAGTTGACAGGCTTTCAGGAGGAACATTAGAAAACCACTGTTTGTGTCCAGCAGAGGGCCTGATTCATTGAATTATTTGCACTGGAAATAGTGGATGTGCGAGACAAAATGCGTGCAGAATCACATCCGTGGATTCAGGGAATTGTCTGCGTGGGATATTTAGCCAACCTGCGTGGGTTTCCAGCATGCTCTGTGCATCTTTGCGAGCAGTCAAGTGCCTTGCGTGAGAGACCACACAGGGCGTGGGCGAGGCCTATGCAGAGGGCGGATTTGTGGACCGAACAGGGAAAATGGGGAACAACATGCCGAAAATTGGGTGCTATGAGGGATGGCACAGCAAAAGTCCATCAGACGCCCTCAAGTGTGCATGACAAAGCGTATTCATGGATGTAACCGCGCAACCTTTCATCTGGGAAATGCCCACATAAAGCACTCCATCTCTCCTCCACCCGAAAGCAAGCGTACAGACTTGCGCAGGGGATTCGCAACTTTTGGGGTGAGTCTGAATGTCAGATTTAGGGGTGTGTGCATGCAGACTAGGTTCCGGTTGTACTTAGTGGTGCACGTATGCAGTGTAGCGGGGTGCAGGAATGGTTTACAGGGGTTTGCATGCAAATGTTCTTAAGTTATTACCGAGTTACAAAAAATCATATCCATGTACTCGGGTTGCCGGTGACAGTTGCAGGGGACCCAGCTCAGGGTCCCTGAGGTGCAGGCCTCCTTGTGGGGGTCCCAACCACTGTTTACCGAGTGCATGTATGTGTGCCTAGGGAGCACGCAAATGTAACTGTTTCTGGATGTTTTCACTTTGCATGGATGCGTGTCAAGGGCATCCCAGCCGCGACTTGCGTCTACAGTTCATTTGCGTTATGGGTTCCATGAATACGCAGAGTGCGCAGTGTAACTACTGCGTGCTGGCTCGTGCAGCGTCATTCTCGACGCGCAGGCATTGCGGGATAAATACGTACTTTTCCATGAAACGGTCCCAAAGAGGAGTCGATATTTAAAAATGGCCTAATGCATTCAAATGAAGAGTTAAAGTGGAAGGATAAAGCTGAGATCATGTAGTGTAGTTGCAAATGGCTGGCAGGGTGGCCTGATTGTCCGTGTTAACCTCACATTCTGGCAGAGGTCATGATACATGGGGTCTGGAGATTCGTCTGCACAGGGGAGAGAGATAGACATCATCTCAAATTACCGTAGGAAAGCTATGAAAAGGTGTAGCTCAGTAGCTGTTGTAAATGGCTCTAAGGGTACCCTCCTTTTACCAATCAGAACTATTTATGTTATGTATTTATTTATGTATTTATGTACAGGAGGAACAATGCTCTGATCACAAATGAACATAGAATAGATAAAGAAATCAGATTTGACGGATGGGAAGTAGTGAGCCTCTTACAATGGGGTGAGCATGAGGGACATTCTGACCAGGTTGTGGAGGGAAGTAAATGAAACAGTCACCAGGGACAATACATAAGTGGACATACATAGATTAAGGACAGCCAACATTGGACATTTTTAAGTGCAGCTAGGCGGTACGCTTAGCTGTGCTTGCTATATGACCATGATGGGTGAATGGCTAGAATGGAGGCAGAGAAAGTTAGAGATAGTGGCATGTTATAAGCAAATGAAAATGTTAGCTAGCAGGCAGATGAGAGGTAGGTAAAGAGGGTAACTCAGAGGCGGGGAGGTAGGCTTTTACATGTAAACATAAGTATCACATACTTATGCACATGCTGATAAGAAAAGCCTTGGTGTCCAGGTTTAGAATTATCTTGACCAGTCTGTGCCCACATTAATTATTAACACAATTACGGAGGCCAGGATACAGGCAAGTACCATGTTTATTAACTATTCCACCACTTTCCAGTGTAGCAATGTCACCTCCTTCTCATCAAACCCAAGACTTGTGCCACTTGCTTTGCCCTGCCCCAGAACATCAATTTGACTTATTTGGTTAGGCAGTGTTCACACTGACAGCAAGAAGTGTTAAAGTATCCCACTCCCAAACTCTAGTGAATTCAGTGGAGGAGCCCATGGATCCACACACAGTGCAGGGATGCATACAGGCTGCTAATCCTCCACAGCTCTACCTGCATGCACACCTGCTGACACCAGACTTGCATTTTTTTTTTAATTTGTTGCTGCGTGGTGTCAGCTAATTCTGACGGGATTGTGTGGTTGTTTCATAATTTTTCTATAGTCAACACAAGTACCACTGGTAACACTTAGATGGATTTGTGAATGTTGTATGTGCCACACTTAGACAGAACTATGAATGTTAGCATATGCCACACCTAGATGGAATTGTGAATGTTAGCATGTGCCACACTTAGATGGAATTGTGGACATCAGCCTGCGTCAGATCTAGATAGGATTGTGAATGTTAGCATGTGCCACACCTAGACAGAACTGTGAGTGTTAGCAGGTGCCACACTTAGATGCAACTGTGAGGGTTAGCATGTGCCACACTTAGATGGAATTGTGAACACTAGTCTGTGTCGCATCTAGATAGGATTGTGTATGTTAGCATGTGCCACATTTGGAGATAATTGTGCACATTGGCATGCATTGCATCTAAATAGGATTGTGTATGTTTGGTTTGGTTTATTATTTATAATGTGCATCGGGGTAACAGGGCGTAGCAATTACACGTATATGCAAAGCTTGGTTACACACGGTTATACAGGAAACAAACAAGTGATAGATTATATACAGAGAAGGCATATGTACAAAACATGATGTGCAATGGGCGAACATATGGACACAGGGAAATATACACAGAAATGGAATCCAGGGGATCAATAGTTGCATGCTATTGTTGTTGTGGCAGTGAGCGAAAGGTTAGGAGTGCTGGTTGTTGGATTTTAACCAAATGATGGTGTTGGCTCTAAACCTGTGGTAAGTTTGGTCTGTTCTTAGGCTGGAAGGCAAAGTGTTCCATAATTTGGAAGCTTTCACCGGGAAGCTATTACCTCCAATTGTGGATCGTTTGAATCTAGGTATGACAAAACGAACTTTATTGATAAGTCTTACTGGTCTAGTGGAGGTTTGCTTATGAAATATCTCAGCCAGGTAGATGGGTGTGGCATTGTTGAGTGATTTATGTGTCAGTGATAGAGTTTTTAGGATGACTTTGTTATGGGTTGGTAGCCAGTTGTTCTGTCGGCTAGTCTCGGATAGATGGTCTCTTCTGGAGATGCCTAAGGCTGCTCGAAGGGCATTATTTTGTAATATTTGGATTCTTTTGATAATGGCTTTGGAGGCTCCTAGGTAGAGGGCATTACAATAGTCCAGGCATGAAAGGATGAGGGCTCTGGCTAGGGTAATGCAACTGCTTTCAGAGAGGAAGGGTTTGCCAGTGTGAATCAGTTTGCACGTGTAGGCTGTGGCGAATGCTAGAGAGTTGACCTGTTTGGTGAATGAAAGGTAAGAGTCGAGAACGTGTTTTTACCTCGTGCTCTACTTTTATGGTGTTGCCATCAATTATAAATGATGCATAATTGGGACCTCATTTTTTTAAGTTAGACTGGGTGCCCAGGATGATGAGTTCAGTTTTATCATTCAGGCATAGACCGTGTGTGGACATTCATGCCTGGATGATGATATACACTCTGTTCACCAAGGCCAAATCCTTTTCATAATCCCCAGAAAGCGGGAGGAGGATCTGGGTATCATCTGCATAATTAGTGTAGGTGACACCGAGATGGTCCAGATCATCAAAGAGGGGCTTAGTGAAGATGTTGTAGAGGGTAGGCGAAACACGGCACACCGCAGGTGATGGGTATGGGGTCTGCAGCAGCTAGCGGCGAGAAGACCCTCATTGTCCTGCCATTCAGGAAGGAACTAATCCATGTAATGGCTTCCTCAGAGAAGTGTGCTGCAGTATTTAGGTGGTTGAAGAGGATGGTGCGGTCGACTAAATCAAAGGCAGCTGAGAGATCTAAGAGGAGGAGTAATGCTGATTTCCCATTGTCTTTTAGCACGTGACACACTTAGATGTAATTGTGAACATTAGCCTGTGTTGCATCTGGATAGGATTGTGAATGTTAGCATGTTCCACACTTAGACAGAACTATGAATATTAGCATGTGCCACACCCAGAGCCGGTGCAAGGAATATTGCCACCCTAGGCAAAGTGTCAGATTGGCGCCGCCCCACTCTGGGTCCTAACCCTTCTTATCCAACCCTCCCCATTTTGTAACTGATTACTGCATCCCCTGTGTTTCATAAATACAGGTTTATTAAACCAGTCAATGATAATATAGCAACAACAAATGTAATACTGAGGCATGTAGATATAATCATTTTGGTAAATTATATATAGACAATACAATACTGACTGTAGGAAAACTATTTTGATAATACATACTAGACACCTGTAAGCACATAAGGATCACTACCTGATACAAAATACTAAACTGGTTGGGTCCCACTACTTGTTAAGTATGATATGTATAGATTCAACAATAATTTGCAATATGTCTCTTATTAATAGAAAAAAACGCCTAGAAAAGTGAAAAATAGTGTGTGGCTCTCCAAAACCATCAAAAAACCGAAGAAACACTGGAGCAGAAGTGGTGGGCCACCTGTTGACATAAACCATGGAAGACATGTGTCTGTGTTACCAAACCAATCATGTATCGTACTTGATGCCTTTGGTAACCCAGACAAATAAAACACACATATCTTGGCCTGCATGTTACTTCATACCAGGTGTGTTAAAACAAGTTCAAATGCACATACATTAGAAATTAACTTTCTGAGCTTTAATTTTAACAAATGTAGACACAAGGTTCTTGATATCAATGTTTTGCTCAATGTCATGCTCTATTGTCAGGGTTGATAGCCAAACAAGTCTTTCTTGCAACATCGAAGATCGAATATAACTTTTGATCAATTTTAGCTTTGAAAAGCTTCTTTCACCACTTGTCACTGAAACAGTCAAGACAATTTGGAGAGCAATACACATGCTGGGGATACTCTCTGCCAAATTATTATTGTATACAAACGTCAGTACATCTAGTGGTGATGAACAATTTGGAACTGACGCATTAATGTCCTTCGAGTCCCTCGAGTCCCCATTTTGTAAATCATTCTATTGCCTCAAGCAGTGGTAAAAAATATGATGTGCCGCCTTAGTATTCAAACTGTGTATGTTATAGAGGAAGCCAAACACAGAAATTATTTGATGCAATTGAGTACATTTCTCTTCTACAGATTGAAAGGATATCAATGATGGCAAAGAAAAGGTCCATTTTGAATTTTTCCTTTGGGCTTTCAATAGGCTCATTATCTGCTTCATATGTGACCTGCTTTTTCTTCCTTCGGACTCAGACAGAATGATATGATTTGATAGGGTATTTATAACACACTTAATACCCAGAAGTTTCTAAGCGCGGACCCGGGAATCAAACCTATGGTGCTCCGTGTCATCTTGCTTCCAAGGCGAGCATATTGCCCCTGAGCTATCCTCCCAACTCTTCTGCACTTGCTACTCACTTCAAAATGAGAAGGGGTCCTCATCAATGTACCACCAGAGCCGTGATTGGAGGGGGTGAGCAGGCCAATGCTGTTTGGCAGGGCACTGGAATTGAAGGGGAAGCAGGGGATCCTAAAGCAGAATGTTGCAATGGCAGCTGAGCAGGTTAGGCAACTATTGCTGAGATATGTTTCAACTTTCCTGTACGTTATATGGCTTTTTTTCCCCATTCCTGCTGTAAAATGTGCTGTAAAATGTGGTATTTCGAACTGGGGATGGATACAACTCCCGCACTTTCCTTAGTGTGGGAACTTCTGACCCCATAGTGTAAAACAAAAGTTGGAACCTATACATATATGCACAATAAGTGGACATATCCTGATGTGAAATATACAAGTTTTGCCTCAATTAACCTTTTTCTTTAGAAGGAAGTGCACAAAACAAAAGCATAGACATTTAAAAAAATCAATAAAAATGACCTAAGAGGGGAGATTTTCCAATAAGTACACTGGCAAAGTATAAACACTGTCTATCTTTTAATCTATATTGAAATATTCCAGAACAAACAAAATTCCAATATAAGAAATGTGTTTTGATTACATTTTTATGTGGTTTTGTGGGTGTCTGCACTTGGAACATGACAACCTGGGTGAAATCCTTGTAGACAAACACCTGATCAAGTTTACCAGCCTCAAAAACACCCAAACAAGGTAGCGTCTGCCCTCTGAAAAAAGTGTGCCCACACACACATGTATCATCTGCTTGTGCCGTGAAAAGCAACACATGGCCACAATGAGGGAAAACAACAAATAAATGATTGCAACCTCTTACCAGATCCTGGGCATAGATAAATGACTTGCTTACCCTCTCATCGTTTCCCTTTACACAATGTTAGGCTTGGAAGAGTCCTCTCTTTTATAAAGATGACTTAACATGCACAGAGACCATTGTAAGATATTGACAAAAATATATACATTCTTATAGAAACATGTAAGGCAAAAAGTGTGAAATTGTGTCATTATTCTCTCCCATCTTGAATGGGAGAACAGAAATACCCAAATGCAATTTTGCAGAAGGCAAAAAATGGCCTTTGAGTTTTGTAAATGTACTTTCAAGATTAGATTCATAACAGAAGGTAATGTTTGTGTTTCAATGTTTGCCAAATACAGGCTTTATATATGGTGTGATGAAAATAATACATTTGGCCAAAAAGAAATGCTTTGGGTGTGTTACGCATGAAAATCTGAAAACAATGTTGTTAGTTTAAAATGGCTTTGTTTGCTATATTTTGAGTGACCTGGAGGAGGGCATAGCTTTAGGCAGCTAATTGATTTGTGTGTGCTTTTAGAATAAAAATGACCCTTCGCCTTTCTTAAAACGGGAATGTCAAGAATGTCTTGTCCAAAACAATTGTCTCTTAAATGGGCCATCATTTGTAAATCGCTCATACTTTAAAAGCTCTTCTAGATGAAAGAAAGTGATAAGCCATAATTATTGATCCTGCAGCTTTTGATAGGCCGCTGGGAGGTGGTATATTTGTCTTAGGAGCATCACAGGGGCTTGGGAGGTGACACAATAGCTTCACTTGGACAAACAGAAAAGCACAAATCATCCAAGGAAGCAGCACAACCCTGCTTTGAAATAATGCTGTGACTTGGTATAGTAGGGCAGGCACAGGTGTATGCCGCTCCACCCCAACCCCTTGACAGTGATGCCTTGTGCCACCGTGAAGACTGCCCATGCCTTGGGAGTTGGACCGGATCTGTGTATTTCCATGTGAGGCTGACTTGGCCAAGTCAGGGTTAAATAAACACAGCATGCTTGATGAGCCCCGACCACCTCCCCTGGCCGTGAGAGTTGTTTACTCAGGAAGTTGGTAAGTGAGTGCAATCCCTTCAAAAAAGCCTTCCCCCCCCCCATCACAGTCCCTTTCAATCCCTCCGCCATCACATAATACACAGAGAAGCGCACGCTACGTGTCTTCTAGCCGTGGCCCCTGCTAGGACACATGCCCTCTGAACAGCACAAACATTGACATCCATTATCCTGTCACAGTTTATCAAGACGTGGCCCTTCATTTGACCTGTGGCCACAGGTGCAACGTCAAGAAGCCGTCTGCCAGGTAAAGGTGGCACTTTACAAACCTGCCTCATACAAACTTCCATAACACAATTGTCATATACTGCAGTGTCATGCTGATCGAGGACTTTGAATTTTCCGATCATTAGTGGAAAAGACCGCCTTCGTCTGTGATAGTGTACCTCCTCATACAATCCTCCTCATACTACCAAAACCCACAGGGCATCCCATAAAACGTATAAAATGTGTGTCATTCAAATTCCCTGGGCATCGTAGAAAACCCATGATGTCGAATGCCTTAACCGATCCCATCGCATGGAAATCTCACAACATTCTCAATCCCAGCACTGCAACCTTTACCAATCATACAGGCATTCAGCAGTACTCTATGAACAGCATACATTACAGAGTAATGTAAAGACTGTCCACTCGTTCAGAAGTCGGAGAAGAAAGAACATTTGCACGAGCGAGCCTCAGTCAAGAGGGCAGTGGACGCATGCAGTGCTAATGAGCAGGTGCCACCTGAGGCCCTACGCACGGCACAGCACACCACAGCCAAACACCCAAGTCCGACCCAAACCTCATGGTACCTGCTCAGCAGGCCCTGATGTGCTGCCTGCTGCTGCAGATAGTGCAGCTGAGAGTGATGTCCACTTCACAAAAGAGAGAATAAATAATAATAAATATAACACAAAAAATCATGCATTTGGCGCTCTATTTTACACTATAGCCAAGCACCTAACCTTGCCTAGAGGAAGCACCGGCCCTGGCCACACCTAAATAGCAATATGAACGTTAGCATGTGCTACACCTAGACGGAACTATGAATGTTAGCATGTGCCATACCTGGAGAGAATTGTGAATGTTAGCATGTTAAATGTTATATAACCCAGTAACCAAAAAGCTCAATCTCTCTGCATATTTAACTCACTCAAAATCTCACACAACCATCTCTCACACAACAAGCCACACGGACTTCACTACACTGCAACAGCACATACGCCACACTAACAGCAAACGAGGACTGACATCGATCCAGTACTCTCACCAAAGCTCAGCACATGGTGTATAATGAGTTGCAGCTGCCAACAGAACACCATTCCTCTCACTATCCTACTCCCTCTTCACCTTATTAACCCATCCCGCCTTCTCGTTTACAGATCTGCCAGAGCACCTGGGGACCAACTCCGTTGGTGACGGTGCATAGTACATTTAACATAACACGGAAACCAATATTTATGGAGCTTGATATTAATATGTGATATACACTATGTTCAAGCTTGTTTTTACTTTTCGTTACCTATATGCTGCCATTGCTGCTTGCTTTCTCTGCATGCTCACACAGTACAGGTCAGTAGCCATTCCAGTAGCCAATGTGATGTGCTGTCAGACAGGGCAGCTGGCAGTAGGTAGCAGGACTCAAGCAGCAGCTGCACGGCATGGCAAAAAAAACCACACATATATTATGAGTATGGTATAGGGCGTAGGTGTGGCTTGATGGTCACCGGGTCTGCCAGTGATGTTGATTCAGCAGTGAAGGTCAGCATGTGCACTGCTGCAGTCTGCCATTTTTTTTTTTATCTTACCCCCTGACTGGCTGTGCCTGCATGGTGTATGTATGCTTACACATGTCTGCTTTGGGACGAAGTGACTTTGATAGTAACTTATTTTTCTGGCCTTATAGTGAATGGGCCGTTGATGGAGGAGTAGGGTCCTTCTAGAAACAAAAGGGACCTTTTCTTAAATGTGCAGACAGTAGGGTGATTGAGGTAGTCGGGGGCCCAGGGTAAGCTCTCTCTCTCTCTCTCTCTCTCTCTCTCTCTCTCTCTCTCTCTCTCTTTCTCTCTCTCTCTTTGGATTTGATTCTGGAAAATGAAAACTATGTCTGGAACAGAGAGGGCGAAGAAGCACAATTCACATTACTCTTTTACTCGTTTTAAATAAATAACGCATGCATTTTACATTTAATTTCTATTGGGTTAGTAGGCCTCAATTAAAGGCATGCTTGAAATGGTGCTTTGGCCAGTCCCCGCTCCCTTTTCATGGCTACAATAAAAGAACAGTCACAGAGAGACTCAGAGAGAGGGACTTCCTAATGGACACCAGGCCAGGCCAGCAGTGCCGCGCAGAATGGGCTGCCAGGCTGGGATTGTGGGGCTGTACCTCCTCATGCCGATAAAGGGGCTCAGGGAACAAGGTTGGATTTGGTCACATGTAGACCCCCAACCAGGGGACACCCTAACGGCTACACTGCCCAGGTGAACGGGACAAGGAAAGTCCTTCCGCCACCATTTGCTCTGGATATCTGGGAATTGCTAGGGGGAAGCCACCAGCCCCCTCTGCTAAACTTTAAATCAAGGAGCATTGCCCCCTGCTTGATTTGGAAGTGGCAGAACTGGTGCCGACAGGAGGTAGGGGTGCAGACAAGCAGAAGCAAGATCTCCACTTCCTAATCAAGCAGAGCAGGGTATGGTGGTCGAAGGTGTCAGTATCCCACTTCCCCGAGAGTCCAAACAGAGGCTTCACTGTGACAGGCATAGCATTGACACATGTCGCCCAGTGGAAGAGAGCAGCTTTTGCAGATAATGGCGGTGCACTGACAAAAAAATATACGCTGCCTAAGCTTCATCTGTTCACAAATAATTTCCCCCAGCGCTGTAAGCACTAGAATAACTATAATTTCACACATAGAAAACGCTGTCAAAAGAATATCCGTTTTAATACGTGACATGTTTCCCAAGCATGAACAACAAAAAGTACCACATCAGTGTGTGTGGGGGAGGGGGGAGTTTCAAGAACTATAGCAACCACATTTAATGGACCATCGCATCTTTATATCAAGAATCACAGCATTGCTACAACTGACAACAACTCTATAACAGCATTATGCCATCGTGCTACATAATAATAATAATAATAATAATAATAATAATAATAATAATAATAATAATGATAATAATATATATCTTATATAGCGCTACACACCCATAGGCTGAAGTAAAAGAAGACATTATTAAATGAGACAGTTCAAACCAGCTCAGGGTGCCCTAATCAAGATGCAGCATTGTTGGGCACCACAGAGCTTTCCATTGTTTCTTTGGAGTACAATGGGCATGGAGCAAGGCAGGCATGTTGGCACATGGTTTCATGGAGACCATGCACATTAGAGCAGTGCGAGGTATACATCCCACTAACACAACATATCATAACGTGAGGAAGGCTGCTTTTCCTTCCAACAGCCAATACTAGTTGGTGTCACTGTGCAGAGAGGAATGACCTACATAGCTGATTCTGGTCCTTGCCCTTTGCCGAAGGGAGGAGTAAGCACCTGCTCCTTCCCCAGGCCGAGAGAAATCATGGAGCTCATTTGGAATGAGGTGAATGGCCAAGAGAAAGTGAGTTTTTGTACAAGCAGGCAGGTGGCATGCCACTAGACAGAAAGCAACAGAAACTCATTATTGCTGCAATAACTGGCTATTTTCTGTAAAGACTTGAAGCATCAAGCTTTGGAACAAGCTACCCCGTCCATCCTTGAGAGATGAAGGGGACCTTCTGAAAATCCCCATTGCGACGAATTGACTTCGGCCCTGCAGGAGTACACGGATGAGTAGAGGCTGAAATGCTCACTCGTCCCTCAAACTTCTACAAAACCAAGAGCCAACACAATCATAATGGTAAAAGGGGCATTGTTAAGAGCTATATCTCCTTCGCCTATTTGAGTTAACATGGACCGAGGGAAGGCTACACTCCTAAGAATGGCATAACTGTGGTTCAGTAGCAACCCAAACAGCAAAACATAACAGTCCAAAATAAAGGAATGTGCAATCAAAGTTCTATAAAGATATATATTTTAATAAAACACATCATGTACAATAATGAATAACTAGACAACACTGTAAAAACCCGACATTGTAGAGAGACCACAGAATATGTAAAGCTTGTAGTAGATACAGCACTCTGGGTAATGAGACACGGGGGGCGGGGGAATTAAGACCACATTATTCAAAGAATATTTCATAGAGGCTGTAAAAGGGATTAAAATGACCTATCCAAAATATAGGGCCGAAAGTTGGACCGGGGGAAGATACTAGTTAATAATATTTTTCCTTCTCAGCATCGATCATGGCAGATTTACTATTCGAAGAAGCAGCAAGTGCGGTGGGCCAGTGGCAAGCTGGTGTTGAGTCGGGTCAAAAAGAAGTTGGCTGCAGTCTTGAAAGGCCTACTTGTGCTGTGCGGATCAGGCGGTCACAGGTATGGTTGACTGTTGAAGTTTGACGGTGGTGAACTGGTATCAGGATACGCAGGGGAGTCGGTACTATTCGGGTGCTCAGAGGTCGCTGTTCGTGAAACACCAGGATTGGGTCGATCAACTTGCAGGTATGGCGATGACAAGGCTGGTGCTTTGAAGGGAGACCCAAACAATGCAAGGCAGCAGTGCTTCATTGGTTCAAGCCGAGGCAGCAATGCGCTTCAGCTGGTGTGTGCACTGTGAACTGAGTCAAACAGCCAAGCAGTGGTTCAAAGAACAATGAATGCCAAAGGCAGCATCGAAGAGTCTTGATAGTTGGTTTGGTATCGAAAGTGCTCAAGTCAGAGCTCACAGCGGGTCAACTTCGACAACTGGAATCTCAGCTGTTCTTGCTTCAAGGTTGTGTGAGTCCCACTAGGGGGTCACAATGGCCAAGGTTACTGCTTTTCTCAGGATCCTAAACATGGGGGAGGCTGGCACACACCTTCATACATTCTGCAATACAATGAGGTCCCAGGCAACAGGGTGGCTGGCAGAGATGAGGTCTTGGTGCAGCAGCAGAAGTCACTCCCACTGGTCCCTAGGTAAGGTCATGGGGCAGAGCTTGCCTCTGCCTTGGAACACTTACCTCCACTTCACAACTGGAGGACTCTGAAAAAGACTGCTCTCCCAGCAGCGTTCAACAAAATCCTCTTTCAGGATTTGTGTCCAAAGAATGATTCAAAGAAGTTGGGTGAGACCCCTTCTTTTAAAGGCAAAAGTCCACTGTTGATTGGACTAACGCTAGCTTGCTTTAGGGGTTCAATCCCTGCTCTTGAAATGAGTGAACTTTGAACTTCTGACATCACTACAAAGTGGTTTGTGCTAAGGAAATGGAAGGGACAGGAAAGAGAAAGAGAGGCAGAGAGAATCAAGTTTATTTATTTTATAGTCATAGAATAAGGCATGGAATGAGGTGCTACGTTATTGAAAGAGATAGGACTTTAGCTTCTTCCTAAACAAAGCCAAGGATTAATTGACCGAAGTTCTGAAGGCTGTGAGTTCCAGGCTCGAGGACTGCAGATAGAAAAACATAACATAACATAACATAACATAACATAACATAACATAACATAACATAACATAACATAAAGATGGCAGAACCCTACCAAAGCTTTACAGATCACTCTTTGGTTACACTCTCCCTGCACCCTTCCCTTCTCAACGGAATCACATGTCTTTAGATATGCAGCACCCTTGTGTAACGCCTAGCCCTTGAAGAATGGGTGTCCCCTTTGATACCTGCTCCCAGGCCAGCTTCCTGGGGAGTGGCTGTATCTGGGGGAATGGTGTTACCTGCCCTTACAAGGGAATAACTGCTCCCAATTTATCAGTTTCCACATTTGCTAAGAGCATCACTTCATCAATGCTTTCAAGAATCATAATTAGAAATGTTAACAGGGGCAGCTTGAGTGACAGGTAAGCCATAGACATGAGCCTTGCAACAAGTCCACTGCTATGAGGCCCGCTGGTGAATTAAGAAAGGGCCTCAGCATAAGAATCCTTCTGCTCCTTAGACCTTGACAGTCCATTACTAAATGTTGGAGTGATTCTGTGTTATGACCACAAAGTCTGCAGACTCTTAACTCTTGGGGGATACCCCAATTTGGCCCCAATACCTCCAGTGTTGGTAGACAGTTAAGCCTGAACTTTAGGTACCAGAGTCATAGTTTAGCTGACGGGAATTTCTTTAAGTATAGTCTAAGATCCTTTGTAGGTAGGAGCACCACTTCATAGCCCTTATATCTTTTCAGTCCATTATATTGCCTCATCTTTTCATCCTGGCTTTCAGAATCGTGTCAGATACCGGACCCTGTGACTCGATCTCGGCCATAAACATTTTGCACCTTTTATTAAATTTAGAGTGGAAGGGATTCAAACCCTTCTCCATTGTCAGGTTAAGGAAGTATGTGGTTGGTCTGCTTTTTTCATCTTGAAATACATAGTAAGACTGCATTTCATGAGTTGAGCCCATGACAAAACCAAGCCCAATTCCTATCTAATGACACTCAAAGGCACTAAATCTGGCAACCCTAGGACACTCTTCAGGATCCTTCCTTCCATAACATCATACAACATCCTATTCCTGCCAGTAGTTAGCTCACACACATATAACACCACCGCATATATGTTAGCCCGGTAGAAATCTATGAGCGGGAGTAAAGAAAATTAGTATAACGTGCCACTCACTCTCTAGGCCAGTGACAGGTAGGCCCCAGCACTTTATTACATCTTACTTTCCCCAGTTCTACTTTTCCTCTTAAAGCATATAGGGAAACCTAAATATTGCAGAAATGTTGTTTTTAACGGTAAACTGTTAATTGTCCATATATAGTTAATTTGTTTCTTCCTCTTAGTGCATGTCATTACTAGGGACTTCGCTGGATTTACTAGGAGGTGGTTCTTTTGGAGGTTATTCCCAAACCCATTCAAGCAGCTCTGCAGCCCTGCCGGAGTGTAATCCAAAAGAACCACGTCGTCCGCGTGGGCAATACAACCAACCCGCATCTCCCCTCATGTAGTTGCATACCCCCCCAGGTCATGGCTTACTTCCATAAATAATAGATTTCATTTCTAATCTCTGGATTGGCAACTGGAATACAACTCTAAGGCAGTGATGGTTGCTTCCCCTCCCTTTTTTCCTTTCTTTTCCCTCTTCCTCCTTTTCAAGTATGCCTGTTTTGCGACTTAGTCTCGGGGTCCCTCCTTCTCTAACTCCTCCTATATTTCTGCACTCTTTCTTCTACCCTTTCTCCAATTTGCAAGATGCACATTTATTTTCTGCTTTAAGTACCATACAAAATAATAAATACATACATACATATTTGGAAATACTGTGGTGGCAAAAGTTACTCTACTATAGCAAGACTAGCTCATTGAAGATGACACTGCAAAGTAGCTATTGACCAAAAGGACTGCTCGTGTCCAACTTTTAAAGCACTGACAAATCAAACTCTACCTGACACTCCCTTCTTTTTCAAACTAATTTTGCTGATAAAAAGCTATTATTGATGTATTCAGGTAGACTTCAGCAAGACATTGGCCGAAGCAGTGTTGAATGGAGTGCACTGTAAAACACTTTTAAATGAATGAATGAATAAACAAATATATACATGCATTTTTTATTTATGTATTGATTTGCTCGGGTTTTAGCTACAGAGTTGTCTTTTTGTTTGCAGATGGGGCTTAAGGTTTTGGGCTGCGCTGTGATATCCTGTTACGTTATTTAGCACTGTACAAAAGTGTTCAAATCAAGGCATGCCTCTGAAACCATCAGTTCAATCTCTGAAGGTGGTACAATAGGAGCCTTTATATCATAAACCTACGCTGACTTCATCTGAAAGGAGGATCAAAAGTATGACCATTGCTTTCTTCAGAAGGTGATGTATGTCCAAAAATGATTCTGCTAAAGAGGGTGTTTCACCCCCTTATTTTGCCAAATTAGACACAGTGAAATGGACCATTTCAAGTCTTCTGTAAGGGGCCAACAGTGGCTGCTGGTCATTGAATCTAGTTGAAATCTATAACTGACTTCTGGTCATGGAATCTAATTCCAGACATAGATGCATGTTGCAACGTTTTGTTCAATATGTGCAGATTGGTGGAAAGTGTCAATTCGTGACAGGGTGGCTGTTAGGGGACAGTTGTTTGTCAGTTATACATAAATCATCCTCAAACCCAGAAGCCTAAAGCCCCCTCAAACAAAACCTGCTGACTCCCTGGAGGAGCTGGAGCTCACCTGAAGAAGCTCATTACATTTAGCCCACAATTTTCCTTGGGAGCAGCCACAGGATTTTAAAGGATTTCAGTAACTACCTCCAAACCTTGATAAGGTTACCAACCTTAGCGAATTCTAACCCTGTTGGGAGTCTTGAGAGAAGGGATGATATGCAACAAAGCCTGAGTCCTGACCTTTAGGAAAAGAATGAGGGATACAAGATAGATGGGTACCACCACCCACTATGCAATGATGCACTTGGGAGTAGTGCCTGTTGGATTTGTACCATAACCTGGTAGGTTGGCAGGGGTCATTACAAGAGGCTAAATTATGCTACTTCCACTTTAATCATGTCAACTAGTTTGGGTAGACCCGCTGGATTACCGTTGCTCCTGCTGAGTTCCATCCCCAAAATATGGTATATGCATAATGGATGGGGTCACCAGTTTAGGCATAATAACCTTAAGTCCAGCAAGGAAGGTTGGTTCACTAAATCCTATATGCAAGTACAGAGTGAATAACGACACACAGAGTTTGGTGACAAATGTGACTTGAAAAAGAATGCCTAATTCCCAGTCTAATTCAGTCTGCCATACTGCATATACAGACTAACTGTGGTGGGTGGAATCATGGTACATGGAGGTTTGCTATACAAATCGGGCTCAATTCTCGATTCATGGGCAGAATGGAAACCCACAATTGTTACTGGCCTGAACCAGAGCTTAGGCAGTCATCTGGGGGTCGGGGCAGGGGCAACAACACTGTATACACTCTGGTTTTCCCAGAAGTGGTGTAAGTTTATGATCTCAGAAGAGCATGAATACTGAACAGTGATGGAGGAGACAAATGCAAGGGAAAGGAAGGGGGCTATATAGGAAAGGCCAGAAGACAGGAGGAGTGAAAGGAAAAGATGAAAAGTGAGAAGGAGGTGGAGATGTGTGTGCAAAAGAAGAGGAAGAACATCAGAAGGAATAAAGGGGTTGGAGGAAGTGTTGAATTCTGAGTGCCAGGGCAAGGATAAACATTGTAGGCTGTAGGTTACAACCAAGAGGGAGAGGAGGGGACTATTCTAGAGGATGAGGTTGGGAGAGACATCAATAGAGGCAGAGAGAAGTGCCATAAGGAGGAGGTTTGGTGGGTTATCCGAGAAAGAGTTTAGGATGAACATCTGGAGTAAGAAAGCAAGAAACATAGAAGAGGTTGTTGTCGGAGGCACCAAGAGAGAGGATGTGATGAACATTAAGGAAGAGGAACAGGCTCACTACAAGCTTGACAAGAGTAAGATTAAGAGGCCTGGATGTACAAGTACACGCACAGCATTGAAGTGATACAGGAAGGTAGGTATAGCAGAGGTCCACTTAGGTTTAATACCATTGCAGCTTGTCAAGGAGGAATACAAGAATTAGTTGCTGGGTACTAGAGCAGGAACCTCAGAGAGGGAGGGAGAGATTTTCAGCAAACCCAGCTTGTTGCCCAGCTATGATGGCAAGCCTGCTGGTGGATACTTTAGGTGTCAGTTTGGTGTTACTCAGCCCTATCCTCTAAAGCCAACCAGTCAATGTAGAAACACAAAATTGGTCCAAAAACCTTAGTAGAGGGGTCCCCCATTGATTCAGGACTTCTATTGACAGAAATAGGATCCAAGAAAGAAAAAGTTGGGCAGATAGCACAGTGAGCTAAACGCTCACCCTTGATTTCTGTGCACAGCCTGCTGTGGCAGTATTGAATGCTGGCAGGGTCAATTCAGCCTTTCATCCTTCTGAGGTCGATACATTGAGTACCACTCTGTGGGATAATAATGTCTTCTGTTATTTCAGCACTCCTTGACCTGTGGGTGTGTAGCGCTATATATGAAATACATTATTTGTATTATTCAAGTCCCCATCCTGGGGTGACCAAGAACTAGCAAATAATCCTCAAGGATGCACCCTTAATTAAGGACACAAGAACCCAGGGGCTTTTGTTGAAGCCTGAAACCTGTGTTAAACCCATGGCCTTGTGAGGCACTCAGAGAAGAGTTTTGCAGTTGGTGATGCCATCTGGTTGATTTGTTACATGTTCTCCTCATATTTGTTCCCTAGACAGAACATTCCAATTTAAGGAAAAGCCCTACTAAATCTGAACTACAGATGCTGACTAGACCCAGAGAAACCATTTCACTAATTATTCTCACCAGTGATTTAGGAAACCACCGGGTATATGGGAAATTGATTTGCCACCATTTCTATTTTGTTTTTTCGTTTGGGTCCCATTCTAGCAAATATCATGAATACAATTATATTTAAACATACCTGCTAAGATGCTCATTGGGAGCAGGGTCACCACGTCTGTGTGACCTTACTCCCAACCTGCTTCATAACAATACATGCATATATACATGTTTTCAGGGAAAACATGCTAGTTAAAGGGACATTATGGCTACAGTTTAAAACAACAGTCCATGCATTTGTCAGTCATGTTCATTATCGCAACCACACCTCAGCCTTCTCCACCATAAAAGAAGCCTAGCGAGGCCCCCACAATGCAATGTTCATGATGTATATCATAGTGGTGAATAACAAGGCAAATCCTTTTTTTAAAATTATCTTTGATGTTAATTTATAACACTAGTTGTGGATACCACTTTGTTCTTTAGATGTTTTTGGTTTGTTCATTATGCCATATTTAAAATGTGGGAAAATGCATTTATATTGGCACAGACGGAGTCAGGAGCAGTGCATGATATTGACCGAAATATGGTTGCTCTAAGACCCATATCTCAAAAACTTACAGATTTCTTTTGTTTTTTTTGGTTTTGGGCTGCAACCAATGTCCTCTTAGCCAAAGCTTTTGGCCCTGCACCAGACACCTGACAGCGATCTGATGAGTCAATTTAGCAAGGCCTGAAGTAATGTCCTGTGGCTGCTTTGCAAGGGCATGGCCTTCAGCCTTTAGCCTTTACCCAGGCGCCCCATGGTTACATGATAGTCCACTCATTACCCACTCGCCCCAGCACCCCGAGCCATCCTATACAAACCCTGGGCATGGCCTGTGCCCATGCATAGTGTTGCTTTTGTCCATTCCTTGGCCATTTATAGGGTCCATTTATAGGGTCCTCTCAGCCACCCCAGGATAACAATGAGGCATTGCTACAGTGGCCCTTTTGTCGGGGGAATATCCATTGACTATACCTCAATCCCTGATGCCACCTGGGGTGTTCACTGGTCATGGCTGCTGTTGCATGCATATTTCTACTTTGCAGAACAACCAAATAGTCACTCAGGGCAACCAGAAAGGTAAAACCAACACCATGGCCAAGGGAAGGAATGCTAGAAGGATACCAGCAGAGGCGAATTTCTGAAAATCCAATGAGTCTGCATTTGAGACACCACTGAATCAATCGACTCTGTATGTCATTGAGAAGTTACATAACTCACCAACAAGAACTCTGACCTCCTTTATATTGTGATACCTTCTTATATGACTTTCTCCAACAGGAATAGACACACGTTTCACTCACACAAGGTAGCACAGACCCTCAAGGATACTTAACTATGTTGACACCCGAGGTCCTACCAATCTCAAACATCCAGAAAACAGACACTACAGTCACTTCTGGAGTCAACACAGATCAATGCAAAAGGACATAGTGCGACCAACATGTCGCATGTTTATATATGAATATCAGAAAAATTTTGGACTGCTATTCACATCTACCTGACATGCTTTGTACTAATCCATTGAGCAGTTTTTGTTAAACGTGTGTTTTCTCTATGGGAGAACGAATGAGAGGAGGCTGAAAAGTGCTTTTAATCTCCACCTAATACATTTTGAACCATGTACAAAATATGTTCTAACATTTCCAGAACATTATTTTCAGGGAAAATATCAGCCAGATCCGTCCAAAAGTTATTAGCAATAAAGGTTTCTGAAAAAGTAAAAGTAAATTTGTTTTATCTAAATTATAAGGCAAAGATTGCCACCTAGTAATATATATATATATATATATATATATATATATATATATATATATATATATATATATATATATATACTGAAAAAACGTTGTTAAAGGGACATTATGGTTGCACTAACAAAAACCCACAAAATTCACTGAAAAAACTTTGTTAAAGGGAAGTTATGGTTAAGTTGCACTAACAAAAACCTATGAAATTCAGTGAAACAAGTTTGTTAAAGGGACGTTATGGTTATAAGTAAAACCGAAGAACCCTTGAAATTCGCAAGTTATGGTACGCTATGCAACCATAACTCAAGCCAACCGTAACTCAGTGCGCTGCCAAGACTAACACTCAGGACAACAAAGATCACATCACAATGTCATTGATGGCATCACTGATGACATCACTTATCTGGGCCACTTCTTTTTGTTCACTGAAATATCTAGGCCACATGGTTTTGTTCACTGATAGAGACAATCTTAAAAATCAAAAGGTGTTACATATGTAGACCCTTGTGTATGTTTTTAAGGCACTCTCCTTAGGATTTGGCCTCAGTTCATGTTACACATACCTGGGGAAATAACTAATCCTCAAACACACTTATCACTTCTGTACGTATAATAACGTTTAATTAAATGTCATTTTTTTGGTGTTTTTTCTTTCCTTCTTACTGAAGTTTCCCTGTATGTGCCTCAGATTTGTATGCTTTATCGGTCTTCATATGTATGGTTTGTACTAACACAAGTATGTAGTAAATCTTCAATTAACTATTAGCTATTAGCTATTTACTTCATGTCTATCTTTACTCAAAACTCAAGGTAGCATTCATTATTTTACTATCCAAAATTACCAGATTAACAATATTGTTCTTCTATAGTGCATGCTGCAGCCATTGCCTATGTGTATGTATGACTAGGTTCCTCTATTAACAACACTCCAATATCATGTTTTGTTCAGATGTGTACATTCTTTAATATATTAATTAGTAAATAATAGGTCTCCCGATCACCACTGACATTGTGTTACTAACATTATGAACCCAACCCCTTTTAGAGAATTAATTTCATATGTGATGTCATCAGTGAGGTCATCAGTGACATTTGTGTTGTCATCTTTGACATCCTGAGTGTTAGTCTTAGCAGTGCACCGGGGTGGCATGAGTTATGATTGCTTAACCTAGGTCCTTTAACAAAGTTGTTTCGCCGAAATTTCATGGGTTTTTGTTAGTGCAACCTAACCATGACGTCCCTTTAACAACGTTTTTTCAGTGTATTTCATAGGTTTTTACTAGTGCACCTTTAATCTGCTACAAGTCCCTTATATTATATTCCCCCCACACCTAAATATGACAGATCTTTAGTCCATCTGCTACAAGTCCCTTATATTATATTCCCCCCACACCTAAATATGACAGATCTTTAGTCCACGGACAGTGCGGATTTCCGCAGATGTCGGGCAGTATTTGCAAGGCTCAGAATCATAGGGGAGACCCAAAAAGGATGTACCCATCAACCAACAAACAGATGTACATAAAATCCCAACTAATGTTTACAACATGCAAATATACCTTTGTGTACAAACACGTTTTTATTTATCACACATTACAATGGAATGCACCAATCACAAACCATAACTGTACACTTCATATCATCTTCTCAATACAACACTACATACAAATTGTGAAACACCAGGTGCTTATTGAACAACACATTCTTACTAAACAGTAATTGCATTCTATCTATTTCTCTATTATTAACTTTCATTATATAAACACGTGCTATTAGACAGAAGCACTTTTTTTCTCACAAAAATGGCAAACACACCCGAGTGTTCAGAGGAGAACTTCCCAAAAGAAGAAATGAGCAATGATAACATCTCCAATGGTATAAAATACAATATTAATTTCGATTTTTCTTACAGTACATAGTTTTCAAAAATCCACGCCTCAGTGTTATTACACACAATCCCGAGAGCCAGTAACAGAAGTCCTATCCCCAACTGTAAATAATAGAATCATGAACTTGTCTGAAAAAATGGATGAACTCAGTAATAATTTTAAGGAACTTTTACAGTATGTCAAAAACCCATGTCATTAAAAATGTTCCCTATCACTGTCCTTCTTGCACCTCTTCCCCTTGTGCCCAACAATCATCCATATCAAATCCTGAACTTTTTCATCATAGACGCTTTGATGAAACCTCCCTCTCTTCCTCCCCTCATGAATATTGTACAAAAAGGCATAATTTTCAATTTATATTTCCCATTTCGATACCCCATCTCTTTCCTGAATAAATACATTTTTGTACTATAAATGTTTTGTTTATTGTTGTGTGATATGTTCTTTTTTTTTTTAAACTCCCATTGTGTGTTTGCAGACACTACGACTCTCTGGGGGGTTTGCAATCAAAATGGAGTACCATAACTTGCAAATTTCAAGGGTTCTTCGGTTTTACTTATAACCATAACGTCCCTTTAACAAACTTGTTTCACTGAATTTCATAGGTTTTTGTTAGTGCAACTTAACCATAACTTCCCTTTAACAAAGTTTTTTCAGTGAATTTCATGGGTTTTTGTTAGTGCAACCTAACCATGACGTTCCTTTGACAACGTTTTTTCAGTGTATTTCATAGGTTTTTACTAGTGCACATTTAATCTGCTACAAGTCCCTTATATTATATTCCCCCCACACCTAAATATGACAGATCTTTAGTCCACGGACAGTGTGGATTTCCGCAGATGTCGGGCAGTATTTGCAAGGCTCAGAATCATAGGCAGAATCATAGGGGATAGTGCAGCCTGCATAGTCTCTGGACAGCACGGTATTCTGCGGACATCAAACAAATTCAAGGCACGGGTTGGGACAATTGAAATAACTTGAATTGTTTAGCGTTCAAAAAGAGTGGCTCTTAAAAACCTTTTTTTTTGTTTTTGCTGCTTAAATATATTTTTTTGTGTTTGGTCTTTACAAACTGAACTAAGAAAACATTTCACTGAATTTAATTATTTCTTCTCACTTTCACAAAACCTGCTTCAAAGCATTTTGAAAGTTTTCCACAAAAATCTGCTTATCTACATCAGTTTGATGGACTGCATCTCTGAAAAATGTTGGCATTATCAAATTTAATGTTCTCATTACCAAATTATGTCATGCCAACATCTCACACAAAAACACACACAGCTTTATTGATGTTGCACCTTGCTTTTTCCATTTGTGGACCAAATGAACTTGAGCGCATCCACATCTGTCTCTGGACAAAGCGTGAAAAAATCATTTTTGAGCTACGGAACATTTCCTTCAACTTTCCCAATGTCTCCTTCATTGCAAACTGCATTGAAATACCAGTCAGTTGCCCCAAACCACTCCCTCTGCATTGAACAATATTAATGTCTGGATGTTTCAATTCAACCATATTTGCACACAATGGGAGCAAGCCCACCCACTTCATGCCTCCTCACAGTCCATACCAGAAAACTTAAAATTAATGGGATCCAATATTTTTGGATGTTCCACAATGCTCAGCATACACCTTCAACCAATGGACCCAAGAGTCCCCCAAAATACAAACACTCACTCTCTGCCTGCTCAAAGACATTGCCATGGCTATTTTCAATCCCTTCACAACTCCTGTTACCCTGTCTTCCTGTACACCACACCCAAGAAACCTGATTGGCTGATCGCTCGATGTCCACAGACACCACGACTTTCTGCGGTCTCTGCAGTCATCTTTCCATGCCAGGCAAACTTAAAGGACCCGATGTGGCATATGCCATCCGTGAACTACTGCGGTATGCACAGATGTCACGGCCACTCAAACGGGTGGGTAGGAAAATTAAACACAATTTGAATTATTTAATCTTTAGTGGTGGCTCTGAAAAGAACATTTTTCTTTTTTGGGGGATTGTTGACAAACACCTTTTCTCCCTTTGTTTTGCTTTTATTTACAGTAGTACTATATACTCTACATCTTTCCTTCACAATTTTCTTACAGGAACCTTTTCAATCTATTCCTAACATTGTAACGGAACATTGCATTTCTGACATCTGTGAAGTGAACACCATCTTGACCAAAAAATCTCAAAAGATGACATTTCTTATGAAAAACATATACCGCTTTATTGACAAGCTGCCTTGATTCTTCACTTTGTGGACTGAACAACTTTGTTGGACATCTCCATGTTTCCCTCTGATTTATTTCAGAAAAAATAATCTGAGCAGCAGGAAACAGTTGCTTTATGCTTTGAAAGAAATCCTTCAGGGCAACCTGCAAAGACACTGGAGTCACAAACCCCAATCTATACCCTCCATAATGCACAATCACAATGTTGATACTTTTAAATTGAGCCATACTCTGACAGAATGAAAACAAGCTTGCCTAGATTAAGCCACAAACTGGAATCCACAAATTGTTCACTTCTACCAACCAGTATGTCTAAGGTTGCCATTATTTTCAGAATATATCTTCAATGACTAAATTGAAGAGTCCCCCAGAATCCACACAGTCTGCCTTCTAAAACAGATAGCCATAGCCAATGTCACTGCTCCAACAACTCCAGCAAACACAACTCCTGCTAACCTCTTTTCCTATACACCACATCCAACATACCTGATTGGTTAATCCTCACAGTCCCCTTTCAATGCCAGATATCCACAAAAGACCTGGATGTGGCACATGCTGTCCACGGACTGCTGCAGTGTCCGTGGACCCCATAATACAGGGGCAGCCCTTCTACCCTTTCCACTTTCATGTTCTCAACACTCCCTCATTGGCTGCTTTCAAAGAGTCACACATCCATCCACCAATCACATCTGAAAACTTTAAACCTAACCCTGTCATCTTACATCGACACCCTGTCATCTCACTTCAACACTTCAGATGTACGCTTGAACACTCAGAGTACACATCTCCTGTTAATGAAAGGCATCTGCATCAAAAACTACTGTGCAACTGCCCAAGATTTCTATTTCCAGATTCAACAAGATCTGAATCTAACAAAACATAGTACAGGTATGCTTATATTTACAAAAATGTTTTCTTCAAGTCTTTCAGAAATATATATATATATTTATACAGGGTTCCTGCTACTTATCTTGTAATAAGTGTCTCAATAAGCATATTCTCGTGTTTAACCACTGTAGCAAATTCCAGGCATTGAAGCATTGATCACCTGTTCACATAAAGCAGCAAAGAATTACAATGCTCTGCACTTCAAAATGTTTCTATTTAAAATAATTGTGGTGAAAGTTAAAACATGCATTTGTGCATGTATGGCAGCACTCTGTCACTGTTTCGTAAAATAAAGGAAATGCAGATAAAATAGATCTTTAGACCATTTTTAAGTGCCACTTGGTGTCTGCCAGTTTAATATGTTGGCATCAGATGCATACATCCCAACATCACACATTCCAATCTACAGGTGCTTAAAAAGACTTTATTTTATTTTATCCTTTGCATTCTTTCCCTTCCAATTAACTTCACCCATTATAAAACTCAAACTACAAGTCCCAGAATGCAAAGAAAAAAACACAACTTAACTTCAAGATTCAAAACTGACATGTATATGTTTTTCAAAATATTTTTGGGGGAAGCATTTTGAAGTAAGTTCAAACATGCACATGGCATTTACAGGAGCACTGTGTCACATTTTCGTAAAAGCAGATAAAATCGATTTTTACACCATTTGTAATTGGCACTCAGTGTGTTCCAATTCAATATATTGACAATACATGTATAATTCCTAACGTAACCCATTCCAATCTTCAGCTGCCAACACAGTCGTACTTTTTTATCTACATTCTGTGACTTGTACCTCAACTTATACAAAGTGGAATTACAAGTCCCAGAATGCAAACAAAACATATAGGACTACATATACACCTACAGATTAGAATGCATCATGTTGGCAAATATGCATATACTACTTACATATTAAACTTCCACACACCAACTGCCATTTAAAAGTGTACTACAAATCTTTTCCATAAACTTTTTTTCTTTTTTACAAAACGTTACAGAGCTTCTACAAATGCACATACGGATTCCTTAACTTTCATGAAAATGCGCCTAAATGCAAAAATATATAACCCTCAACCAATGTTATTAACTGTTTTTCCCCAGCACTCCTCTGTCCTTAGATATATACCTTGCTTACTTAAAGTACTTCGCGATTACCACATATCCCCACTAACTTTCTTTTACAATTACAGGAAAGAAGCACATTACTGAAGACAACAACTGAAAAACAAATACCCTTGACATCAAATACCCTTGACATTAATGTACCATGCGTATGTATGTAATTAGAGAAGCACAGTTCCACTATATAGTACCCCAAACTACTCTTTTCAAACCAACATTTCTTTCACTCTAGCCCTTAACATTTCACCATTCACACTCTAACTATTCCCATCTACACACCACCATTGCAGCACCCACTCTGTTGCTCAAAACACAGCACAATGACCCTACAGATTCCTTCACACCACTAATGCCTTACTCACTAAACCAACAGCATGACACATATGCAGACTCTTACTCGCACAACCTTCCCAACCACCCCTAGTATACCACCTCACAATCAAACAGCAATCTATTCATCTCTACAATCACACCCACAAACCCATAGACCATAAAAGCATATACATCGCACAACTATCCAATGCAAATATTCACGTTTCCCAACAGACACAACGAAATGCCTTCTAAAAAGCAACTGCATAGTAAAGAAAGAAAAAATAGAGCAGATAAGAATAAAACGAACCCATATAGTCATCCACCTCTAACACATTTTTATAGAAAACATAAAACAAAAGAGCTAGTAACCTTACTCAACAAAACTAAAACAGCCACGACTAAAAAAGATAAGGCCCCTTCGCAAAAAATTAAAGCAAAAAAATATGTACAAAGAAAAGCAGACCTACTAACAAACCTAACCCTCTATCTAACAGTGTTGACGTAGTCACGGTAAAGCAATCCAAACAATGTATGTCACAGAGAAATTTCCAAACACTTGTGGGATCGCTATTAGGTCATGTGCGCTATTTACCACCAAAGAATTTTTTGAAAAAAACCGGGTCAGCAGCAAGTTATATCTTACCCTCAAACTTCCCACAAAGTTTGTAACAATGATACAAATTGAAAAATTGGTTCGGGAAGATATCTCGCGCTCACACCTGTATTTTAACAAGATTCCTCTACAATTTGTGATCAGAACAACATCAGTTTAAAACCATCAATATAATGATTCCCAAAGAATGTTTTTTGATTTATCAAAGAAAAAAGCAGCCTTTAATTTGTCAGAGAAAGAACAGCCAAACAGCCGACACGTGTTTCGACCTTAGGTCGTTATCAAGGCCCATTTGCAAATCTCTAGAATTCTCCTGTGTTGAAGTGTAACAAATCACTCGATTATTCCTGGTCCTGGGTTGTCAATTCAATTATTCAAATCAGCTTTTAACGATTTAAACTTCCTGAAAGAATTCTTATATATAGCTGAATGCTATCACCAAACTTTTTAACACATAAATGTGTATCTGATAAACAAAGTTCACCATTCAAGGGGTTCGATCCCACGTTTATTGTTATTCTAGAGAGATCCTCACGAAACACGTGTCGGCTGTTTGGCTGTTCTTTCTCTGACAAATTAAAGGCTGCTTTTTTCTTTGATAAATCAAAAAACATTCTTTGGGAATCATTATATTGATGGTTTTAAACTGATGTTGTTCTGATCACAAATTGTAGAGGAATCTTGTTAAAATACAGGTGTGAGCGCGAAATATCTTCCCGAACCAATTTTTCAATTTATGTCACAGAGAAAGTTCCACTGTAGAGTTCTTCAAAATCTTATAAAAACAGCTGAAAAGTCACGATCTATCCTTAAAAATTACCGCAGGCCACTAATCCTGCAAGCTCTAATTGACAGCACTTTTCTACTAAAGAGAACATTGTTTGTACTTATTTTAAACAGAATGAAACCACTAACTAAATTAATCAATACATTACAAAAACTACTTCTCAACATGCACAGTGTCAATATACAAACCATTTCAAACTTGTGCAATGGTGAATGGATTCACACAAGCAGAACAGAACCATATTTCAATGAAGGAGCTTATAAACAAGAACAACAAAAAACAATTTCTCTAGACAATAATGGTCAAGGGTATGAAATGGTGGAACACACCATAATGGCAAAAGAATACCTTATAGAAAAAAAGTCCCCAACAATCTTTGAACCAATGCTCCTTTCACCCAAACAAACTGTCCAGTGTACAAATGAACATGCAGCTCAATGTGCAATGTACGCCAACAATCCTTTAAACCTTTACAACAATTCCTCAATCACTACGTGAAACTAAAAGACAAAAGTAAAATGAAATCTTTACAAACCAAAGACTGCTGTCCAGTGCACAGCCACACTGGTCTCTGAGGACATTCATTAGCCTACATTTTAGGACTTTCGAACACATCAAAATGTTAGCAACACACCATTCTACTATACAGAATCTTGTGAATCGACTATACTATGCAAAAAGTCCTGCTCTTCAACTGCAAAATGTAAATAACATTCTCCTACATGGAACAGCCAAAGAATTGCTTCAAGAAATAGAGCACATCCAACGTAAATACTTTGGAACTGAAGTTGACTTCCAACATTCTGTACCTTCAGAAAACATTACGGAAAACCTCATAAACACCAATGCCCTAATAAAGACATACAAAAAAGAAATAGCTAAGTTTCAGAACACATCTGCTGAAAAACCAGACCAAATATATGTCTGCGGTCACTGAACATTTTACAAAAAGTGCACAAAAATAGCAGATATAGCCTACAAAATAGAAAACAATCAAGAATCACTATTGTTCCAATTAGCTGTATATATAGCAGCAGAAACTAAATACAAAATAACTGACCCCTCAATAGTTTGCACGTACTTCAACACCAAGCTTGACAGTAACCAAATGCCTTCATATGCTATCACTAATAATATTCCCACTTATAATACAAACATTGCACCCATTTCAAGATATAAAACGCCTTCAACCGAAATGAGCCAAGTTACCACCATCCGAGTCACTAAAGAGCATCTGTGGCAAAGTAGTTTATTGGCCATTAGATTGTAAAGAAAATGTGCAAACTCTAGGAGTAGAATGACCAATAGATCAATCTTTGATTATGCTAGTTAATGGTGTGGATACTGCAGCCAACATTATAGACCAGTATACAATTCACCCACTACGTTCCAAAGATTCCATTGGCTATACATTAGAAACATATGAAATGCATCAAGCCAAAGAATCCCCAATGAGCATATGGGAAAAAAGTGTAGAAGCATATTTTTTCCTCTACTCTTTCCTACAGGAAAAGGAGGAAGATATGATGAAAGGTCCATGCAAGTTAGTGCAAAAAAGTATAGATCTTTAAGGATGTATTCTGAAGACCCCAGATCAGACAAAACGCTGAATACATTTACCACCTCCTCTTCTAAAGTGAACTAGCAACTCTGTTATGGAGTTGCACACACATTAAAAACAGCCTATACATTTTTAAACATATCCGCCAACCAAATGCTTTAATAATAAAAGTCAAAGATGAAGTTCTGCAGTCAAGTATCACAAATCTCTTGGGAAACATGCATGGTACAAAAGAATACTGTTTCAAACGTCATGCTGATGAACGTTGTATGCTAAGGGACCTAGTCCTACCCACATGGTTTGTTACTTTGAGTTGTGCAGAGTACTCATGCGATGACTTGCATGACTTCTTATGCACTGCAAACCAAAATAAAGAGAGAATAGAAATAAAAACACAAGGATAACTCTGTTATCTTGACCCTGTCAATGTATCAAGGTACTTTTACCATATCTTCATTGCCATGCTGCATTTTCTGCAATAAAACTGCCCCTCTGCTCGGAGAAGTGTAACACTTCTTTTGGAGAAAAGAATATCAATCCAGAGGAGCGCCACACCCCCACATGCTTTTGTGGATAAACGATGCTCCTAAATTTGATCATAATAGTGACACCACTGTTTTACAGTTTATTGAAAAAAAATACATTACCTGTGACCTCCCTTCAGAAACCACAGATAGTGACCTACACACACAAGTGCTACGCTTCCTAAATATAAGTATGGCAAATACTGCCTACGCAGATATGAAAACAAAGGCAAATACTTTACCAAATGTCGCTTTGGCTTCCCTAGACCAGTTTTCAAAAAAGGACAAGTAAGTAGCTTGATGCTGACTGTTAAATACAGCTTAAACGGCAAACTTACTAAAAATACATACAACATTAAAGGGGACGAAGCATGCAAGTACATCTATGATTACAATGCAATAATTTCCCTCTTGTAGAGTGCAAACACAGACACACAACACATTTTAGACAATTCCACTGCATTTGCAAGATATGTCACACCAAAGCTGAGAAAACAGGGCTAAAATACCTCTGGGATGACATATCATCTGACAAAACACTATGACAAAAACTGTACAGCTACGGTATAAAAATACTCTCCCATACAGAATGCGGGTGCTACGAATCTGCAGATTGTTGAACAGGTACGGCCTTATATGGCAAATCTGAATGCATTGTCTGGCTGAACCTTGGGCCAGCTACATTCGAAAAAGAGTACTAAAATCCTACCAAGAAATAGGAAGCATAGCCACAAATGATCCCAACAGCCAGGACATTTAAAAAAACAATTGTATTGACATATACTACCCAAACAGAAGTACTACTTTGGAAAACATGTGTCTGTACGCCATTGCCCAAAACTACACCTACAAAGACAATGTCACACCAAATGACACAATGGGCAAATATTCAGTCTCAACTTGTTAAGGAAGCCTAGTGAAACTCGCTAAATCCAGTCTAATTAATCATATAAAGTTATCATTTAAATCTCAACAAGATATAGCCCTGTAGTACATAACCCTACTCCAACGTTTTAAACCTTGGAAAAAAGAAAAATAATTATTAGGTGACTATGACTCATTTGAAGCCACATTCAAAGCAAATGAAAGCAATATATCAAATGACAATTTCAAACAATACAAAAACATTTTGGAAAATGAGCGGTAACACGAGGTAAGAAATTGAAGGTCAACTATACAAAGACACTCCTGAGGGCAGTCAACCTTCCTTTACAGGAAGCCAAGAACCACTTGGAGAACCACTCATTCTGAATGAAACAGAAATAACCATGACTGAGGTAGTAAATACCATGTATCAATATAAACAATCTGAAGAAGACTTTTCAGTGCTTGAATCACAACTAAATGATGAACAACTCACCATTTATCTAGAAGTCACAAAAGAAATTGAACAGGGTTTAAATAATGAATCTAAACTTGCAGGTGTAAAAAGTCTTAACCTCTGCTCCTGTATGTAAGCGGACAAACTGGTTCTGGTAAAACATCCTTAATTAAAATAATTAACACATTTCTACAAAACTTAACAAACAATAACCTGTATTAACAGCCCCGATAGGTTCAGCTACCTACAACATAGAAGGTGTGACTACCGCTCCTCCCAATAGAACACCAAAACAAATTAGAATATACAAATGTAGTTCCTTAGGCCTTTGCCTTAGAAGAAAGTGTGCAAGACAAAATAGCATTGGACATTTAAAAAAAAAGTAATAAACACCAGAAAAATAACCAGAGAGAGGACATTTTCCAATACATGTTCTGGCAAATTATAGAAGGGGCTCACCTTTCAAATCCATCAATCGGTCCTGATATGTTCCCTCGAAAACAAAATCCCAATACGAAACAAGTGCTTGTGGTCTTGTGGTCTTGTGAGTAAGCTTCTGCACTGGGAACGTGACATCCTTAGTGAAATCCTGGTAGTCAAATACTTTCCAACCTCAAACTCAAGGGGTTACGTCCATGCAGGCAGGATCAGTGAACACCGAGCTGAGTGCTCTCAGTCTAATCAAATAACTCCAGCACACTGCGGGAAGAGTTGCATTCTAATATTTAGCGCCGTATGCAATGACAGATAAAAAAAAAGCTTTAGTGGGCTCCACCATAGCTTCTTTTCCCAATGACCCAATGATTATTATTGTGAAGACAACTACAGTGTACCAAGCACATATGCTGTATCAAACATATGAGGCACCCTCTTTAAACCCACCCTAACCCCTGTCTACCCCCATCGTCTCTACCTCCACTCACGTACCCTACCAAATGATCTACTCACCCCCCTCCACCACCCTCTACCCTTGCCTGTGTATCATACCCCAACCCTCTTTACCCCTGTCCACCATACCCCCACTCTTTATATCCAACCTATCCTACCACCTCCCTTCTACCCTCACCCACCCTACCTTACTCTCAGTTCCCCCACCCACCGTAATTCCAGCCTCTGTACTCTCGCCCACCATACTTCACACTGTGTACCCATACCCACTCACTCTACCCTCACCTCTCTACTCCCACCCATTCACCCTATTCCATCTTCTCTACTGCCATCTACTCTACTGCCACCCTCTCCAGCCCCACCCACCCTACTCACACTCTCTCTATCTCCACCTGCCCTAACTGACCCTCTCTAGGGTCACCCACCCTACCCCACCTTGTCTACCCCACCCTCTATTCCTCCCCCTCACACTACCCCATGCTCTGTTCACCCACCACCCCTCAACGCACCATCAACCCATGCCCATGTATCCTACCCTCACCCTCTCTGCCCTTGTCCACTGTAGCCCCACCCTTTATATCAAACCCATCCCTCCTCTTCTACTTTCACCCACCCACCCTACAAATACTTTCAGTTCTCCCACCCACTGTATCCCCAGCCTCTGTACTCTCACCACCCGACTCCACCCTGTGTACCCACACCCACTCCTCCTACCCCCACTCTATCTACTCCATACCCCTATCGTCTCTACCTCCATCCTCCCTACCCTCTCTTACCCCACCTAACCTATTCCCACCATTTCTACCATCATCCACCCTACCCGCACACTCTCTATCTCCACCCACTCACCCTACCCCCACTCATCATCAACACAAACTGCATAACATAGATCACCTAAGATGCAGTGATCTATTATTGGAGTTTCTGTTTTATTTCATCGATTTTTATAACTTAGATGGTGGCCGTGAAAAGGGCAGTTTTGGGGGAGAGGGTGGAACTGGGAAGGGAAGAACCTTAGTGTGTTTTGGTTTTTATTTTTTGCAAAAAGGGAGGGAAGAATTGCCACTTAAAAGAAAAATATAGTCCTAGTGGCAAAGGGCCTGGCGTTCTGAAATTTCCCATGCCCAGCCATCTGGGGTGGCATCTCCCACTGTGACCCAATTAGGATGTTAGCAGCACAAAACTTTGCAGTCCCGCTATTAGCGTTACTGCAACTCTGTCCGGCACAATTTGCACCATATCCCGAGTTGCGGTGGTGCTGTAATTCCCAATTTTTTAGGAATCTATGGGATTTTTCAGTGTTAATATCACCAGCGGAAATAGCACTGCCGGTAATTGTGCCAAAAATGGGTGGACAGCTGAAGATTTACCTCAAGCTAAAAACTGGAAGTAAATCTCCAGCTTTCCGCCAAAATGCAAGATTGGGTGGAGCGTTAATGCAGCGGTAATAGCGTTACTCCACAAACCCCTGATGAGGCCCTAAGTATTGTATTAGGACCGAAGTCACCAAGCACTGCAATGGTACTTTAGAAGATCCACAGCATCGAAACATTTAGCAAAATTTGCATTGCGCCTGTTTGATCCCTTTCCTTGAATGGTGCTCCTCCAGCATGTAGCAACTCTAGCTTTCTGGAGTTGTTGTGGAGGGGATTTGGGATGCAAATGACCTCATTGCTGCTACTGCTGTGGTCAGACATATTGTGCAATGTCGAAACTGGGAGAACAATGTAATGACATTTTTTAAAAAATTCAAAAAAAGACTATGGGCCTCATTACAACCATGGAGGTAGCCATTCCGACTTTGGAGTGCCCAGTATTTCCCCATTCAGGGAACCCGGACCCGGTACATCCCCATTTCCATTTGAGCCCCTATAGGGCTCAATGGGAATGGGGAGGATGCAAACAATGGGCCTGTTAATGACGGGCCCGTTGTTTGCATCTGGTCTGCTCGGGGGACCCGGCGTACTTAGTGGGTTCCGCGAGGTTACCTCGTAATGAGGCGGTAGGGGGTTAATGGGTCCGGCAGCTCTACCTGCCCCGTTAACTCCCTACCGCCAGGGTCATAATGAGGCCCTATGCCATTAAAAAGAAAAATATTTTTTTAAAAGAAAATAACTAAAATACAGAATTTACAAACAGAACAAATGACAGGACAAAGGAAATGGGTAACTGGACAAAGGAGGCCAACAAATGCTGGGAGAAAATAAAGAGTTTACTCAAAACCTTCTACTTTGTATACAACCTGCTCAGTAGTCAGAAGAAAAAGCAACGAGTAAGGAATTTGTCTTTGAGTGTGGTGAATAACTGCGGCTACACCCACCAATTTAATAAGGTGGCATGGTTTGTATTTGCATCAATACAAAAGCGTGCCACCTCTAACTTCACCTACAGCATTAGCCAATAGAAATTAGGATGTGTAGACATGGCCATGAGTCATGTATCACTGCGTTACTGCAGCGCGCAATCTGATTCCCCAATGGTGAATGCGCGGGTACATTGTTGTGCCAGGGCATAGCCACATTAATGCAGCACATTAACTAATTGTCTGTTCTTGTACACATGGCTCTGTGTCATATGTAGGTGAGTAAGCGCAGCATGCAACCTGATTGGCCAATGGCATATACGCAGGAACGTCATTGCCCCTGGGTTTAGGCTCATTAAAGCACTGCATTATCCGATTGATTATTCTCATTGACGTAGCTATGTCTCATGTGTGCTCACGTCACCACAGTGCGCAATCTGAATGGTCAGCACGGAAGGCATGAATACGCTGCAGCATTGATGTACCGCTCCACCTGATTGGTTTTACTCGTTGACGCGGATATAACTATAGTGTGTGCAATCCAATTGCTCAGCATGGAAGCCGCAAATACGTGTAGCCGCCTTAATGTATCACACCGCCTGATTGGCTATTCTCAGCAACATGGCTACGAGTCATGTGTAGGTGCGTAAGCGCAGCATGCGATCTGATTGGTTGATGGTGTGGGTGCGAATATGTCATTGCACTAGGCATAGTCATGCATATGGAAATTGCACTCGTATTGGCTTGTTGGTGTAGCCGCGGCTATTCATCATAGCCAAAGACACCTCTCTTTTCTTATCTCATTGTTTTTTGTTCTCTTGGTGGGTGAACTAGCTTTTGAGTCTCCGCGAATTTTATAGAGCAGAATCCAAATTTGTCAATTTCTTTCTTATGGTCCCTTTTTCCGATACCTTTTTCCTATAATTTATAGTTTATCGTTTATTTTAGCATTTTGAGTGGGATAGTCCTTTGTGTGTTGTTTTTTCTGTTTTGTTTTTTCCTCCCCGGTCCCACGTTTAAGTATGTCTGGGACCAGCAGAGATGCAGAGGTGGTATGGGTGTCTACTACCTTACCTCTGCAGAATAAGCAGTGTGTGCAGAAACTGTAGCTGATTGCTGGCAGTATTTTCGTGTAAAGGAGCATCGAAGTAAGAAGGAGGTTGAGGAAGTTCAGTGTGTTTTCTGTTGGAAGGTGTTGCAGAGGGGACCTTCCACTAAACCATCGCAAAGTTTGGGCACATACACTTTGATTCAGCTTCTCGCCCGTATCCACTTGGACGACATGGAGGAGCCCTACAGAAGGGCTTATTTCCATCATAAAATGAGAGTCCATGGTCCATAATCTGCACGCCAGTATCTGTCAGCCAAAAACACCTCTGTACCACTGTCTTCCACTCCTGTTGCTTCCACGTTCCATCCCCCACTACCCAATCTCATCCCATCCTGCCTGCACCCGATCTGCAGGACTGCAAGGTAATGTGTTTTTAAATGCCACAACTAGATCGTGGTGGGAGATGCCATCCTAGATTATTGGGGACGTGCCATTTCAGAACACCAGGTCAACTGGGTTTTTGAGGTGGTACATTTTTTTACCCCCTTTAAAAAAAAAGAAAAACACAAACTCTGAAAATAAAAAAATGCAAAGGAAAATAAATGTTTTTTTTACCCATTGTCACATGTGTGAATGCTAATTTTCTTCCCTTTCCAGTTCCACCTTCCTCCTTGCCTCTACCACAAAACAGCCCTTTTCAGGTACATGTTTTCAGTTATAGAAGTAGACAATAAAAACACACACTGTATAAATTGATCAATAACCCATTGTATGCGGTATGTGTCAAAAAAATCCTTTTAAAAATGTTTGTTTCATAGCTACGATTATGATGGGCACCTGCTGTGTAGCAACGGCTATAAAGTGAAAGTTTAAAAAATGGGTCTTTTCATTCTCCATAATGATTCTATGTACTCTTTATACCTCCCTGTAGCACCCCACCCCAAAATGAGCACCCCCCTTATTTCCACTATTCCTCTTGTCCAAACTCAGTCTATGGGCCTCATTACACGGAAGGCGGTAATGGTTAACGGCCACCGTTAATGGTAACGGTGACCGTTAACCATTACCGCCTTACTACGAGGTCCCTTAGCGGGTTGGTGCTTTAACGCCTGCTTTTTGCAGGCGTTAAAAACCAACCCGCTAAGGGACCTCGGAGCTAATTACGGCGGTGCCGTAATTAGCGCCTTCCCCATTCCCATAGAGCCCTATGGGGCAGAAATGGGAATGGGGAAGGGCAATGGCAGAAGGGGGATTTACCGCCTCGCCAACCTTGCGATGGGGCGGTAAATCCCCTTACCGCCAAGGCGGTGCCGGTATTTTAGTGCTAATAGCGCCATGGCTCACCGCCTTCCGTGTAATGAGGCCCTATGTCTCTGTGATGCAGTTTCAATTTGTCTATTCCCTGTGCTTGTAGCTACAGGTAGATTTCTTTCTTTGCAGTAACCGCAGCTATATCTTATGTGGGATAATACTCACACCTACAGGCAAAGAAATGGGATGTTGTGTATTTTAGCAGGGTAGAATAGCCGCGGCTATAACTGTCATGGCATCTGCAGGTATAATATAGCCACATCCATACAGGTAAGTATAAGTGTGCAATTGGTTGCTCTAAGATACATGTTGAAAGGTGCTATGGTATTGTATGGCGGTATTCATTTTATACTCTACTGGAAAAAAACTGTGCCATTAGCAGTTGTAGAGGTTGGAAAGTTCATACAGACTGTTATTTGAGGACATTTGAGGTATATATTATTCTTGGAGAAAAGTGATGAAACTGAGAAGTTGCAAGCTAATATCTGATAATTCATTTACTGATCTGTCAGATGGTGAATCTCCTTCTTCAGATAAATATGAGGAAATAATGTGACAAACAGTGATGTTGAGGAAATTGGGAAAGTATGGGAGAAGCATTGACTAAGTACCTATTTCTGGTATCACCCCAGGGGCCTGCAACCCCACTACCTCCAACTCTCTCTTCCTAAACATGTTCCTCCTCGACCCCTCCGCTCATCCACCTCCAACTCTCTGAGGGTCAGATGCTTTTCCAAGCAGAGTTTTGGGGGCAGAGCTCTTTCTTCGGCTGGGGTCTCCCTCTGGAATAGCCTCCCTGCCTCTCTCAAACTTGAGCAGAACCACCTCCGGTTCTGGCAGCAACTCCAGACGTTCCTCTTCGCTTCCACCTTCTCTCTTCCTCTTCCCTGCTGATGACACATCTAATCCATGCACTGGTCACCTGGCCACCCTCTGCCTGTCCAGTTGCACCTCACACTGCCTCTGGCTCCCCCAGCACTTGTGGTCTTTATATCCCCTTTCTCTGCACTTATGAGCCACCCGATGGCTGCACTCTCGGATTGCCTGCACTGTGCCACCCGCTGGTTGCACTTTATTACCTGCACTACTCTCCCTCTCCCCCTTCGACACAAGGCCTAGTAAGATCATTATTTTGTCTTCCCTCTGTTTCGCCCTCCTTGTCTTATTGCGCCTAGAAACACTTGTGTACAGGTGCGTTAATAAATGCCATATCATATCATACCACATAACATTTTGAAAGAGTAGCAAGCTGTAAGAGTTGTATATTTGGTTAGGAGCTCGGGTTATTTTATGTTTGGTAAAAGAAAATTAATAGAACATTTTATGGAATATCGCAGAGGAACACTGGAAGTGTATTTTGATACTTCTAAAGGAGTGTGTAAGGGGATTACTGCAGTAGACATATTGTCAGAGTTAAAAAATGATTAATTCAGTGCTATTTTAGGTTATGGTCCTTCATTAATGTTCTTTCCTTCCCAGTTCCGCCCTCCACTTTCTCTAACCCAAAATGGCCCTTTTAACGGTCACTGTCTAAGTTAATAAAATTGACAATTAAAAACACACACTGTATAAATGAATCAATAACCCTTCATTGTTCCTTTTAATACAGTGTGTGTTAAAAAAAGCATGCTTTTTAATGTTTGTATTATAGACAGAGGTATCCCTCATGGTAGCCACAGGTACAATGACAGTAAAGAGAGTAGCCATGGCTACAATTAGGGGCCGATTCATGGAACAAATGTGCACCGAAAGTCTTGGAAGGGCCTGCACGTGTTTACTGCGGGATGTGCGGCAAATCCGAGCGTAGCGCGCACAGGTGCACACATCACAGCAACATCCCGAACGCTGTGCACGGCACGCACAGCGAAAGCGCACAACATCAGTGCACACAACAAAAAGGGGGCGGGACTAGGGCGTAACACGCGTAATGGGGAAAAACACGTGAAAAAGAAGGCGTAACTGGGGAAGTACTGCAGGGAAATACACGGAACGCCCACACGCAAGCGAACAACACGTATTCATGGAATCGAAAACGGGAAACCTGCGCACGCTAAAAGATGCGCACAGACGTAAACACATCCACCACACGAAGGCAGGCCGGAAGCGTCCCCGTGTGCAGTATAAAAGTGCGCACAAACAACAAACACATATATACAGCTACGATGAATGCCCCATTTGTCGCAACACTGATCGTGGGACACCACAGGAGGAGGAGAATAGCCAGGCCCCGCATTTTTTTGCCCCCGACCAGCCTTTTTGGGATGCCTGACGACCAGGTCTATGGCAGGTATAGGTTTCCGCCTCGTATCATGCTAGACCTGGTCAGGGAGTGGGAAGATGACCTTACATCCCGCACCCTGTGCTCCCAAGCATTGAGCCCCTTGGAGAAGGTGCTCAATGTCCTGCATTTTATTGGCCACTGGGTCATTTCAGCAGACAACTGCCATAGTGGGGGGGTCTCACAGGCCATGCAGTCATGCTGCCTACACCAGGTGTTGCAATCATGACTGCATGCCCCTCAGTCCCCATGCACATATACATGCCCAGATCACCCACAGAAAGTCAGGCCATGGTCCAGGACTTCTACAGGGTGGCACACTTCCCCAAAGTGCTCGGTGCAATAGATTGCACCCATGTGGCCCTATGTTCACCTAGGGCCACTGAGCACATCTATCGAAACCGCAAGCACTGGCATTCCCTCAACGTGCAGGTTGTATGTGATGCCAAGGGAATCATCACCTCTGTCTATGCAAACTACCCTGGCTCAACCCATGACAGTTTCATATACAGAATGTCCACCCTGAGCCGGGCCCTGGAAGCTGGGAAGCATGGCGACACATGGCTCCTAGGTGAGTACAAATGCCTGTGCACATGCATGCATGTCACACACAGACAAATACACAAACCCAACTAATCGCAACCATTATCACCTCCCCAGGGGACAGTGCCTACCCTCTGAGCAACCACATGATGACGCCAATCCGGAACCCCACCACACCACCCCAGGTAGGTGAGCGCTCAAGTCACGCTTCCACTCCCTTAACCTCTCTGGTGGCCAGCTACTATATGCACCCTCAGTAGTATGCGGGATCATTGTGGCAGCATGTGTACTGCACAATGTTGCAAAACGGCGGGACGTTCCAGTGGACATGGTGGTGCCCCCACATCCCAAACCACATGCACAGGCGCGACCCATGGGAGGGGAAGGGCACGTGGCGAGGCAGCCCGGACCCAGCTTGTGGCCACATTTTTCACCTAAAATCCCACCCGTGCAAAGTGCACACAGGCCTGGCACATACCAGGTGACAATCGATGATGACAAAGAGACAGTCAACTGTCACAACCATACCACCCTGAGAATGTTGCCACGGAAGTGCTACCCTAGCTACTTAAACATAACCAATCCTGTGTGACCAAAAGCAACAAATGCAAGGTGTGTATCACACCACCCCCTGCAAAACAGGACATGACAATCACTGGTATGTAACCCAAACCCTCCCAACCCACATCACCCTTGTCTGCCAAACCATGACATGGCATGCAACAACAAAAGCCCAACACATGACCAATAGGATACGAAGTGACATATGATAAATGGAAAGCGGCCCGAGACAATGACGCCTGACATGGAATCAGATGAAATGACTGAACAACAACCTCCCACACATACCAAGTCATACACAAATGCTTTCCACCAGTGGTAACATGAACACAAGACTGAATGCCTGTTCACATGCACATTGGGCAAGACAAAAGTGCTACTCCCTTACCCATGTGCTGTGTGTGTCTCCTGCAACACACTGCTCAGCACACAGCACAGTGAGCAGCCATTGTGTTGGGGATACACACCTTGAGCATCACATCAAAAGGACAAACAAAATAAACTACCTATTGACGTATGTTCACGATCCCCAAATGGTAATTGATCATGCGTTGCAGGGATACAGCGTGCCCGAGAAGGCAATCTGTATGGACCTGTGGGCATGGAAGGGTGGTTGTACGTGTGGTGGAGCATTGTGTAATTGTGTGTGTCAGTAGGGACATGCACTCAATATATGCATGTGAAATCAAGTGACCCTCAGTGTCCTGTACACATCACATGCGAACATTGCCCATGTGTAGACCCCAGCATGTCAAACCACAACATTCCCCTGACACCTGAAAAGTAAATCAAACACAGGAACAGCCATTGATCAGCAGAACACATCATGTACGTAGTACCCCACAATGACAATGTCAGAGAGTGCACAAACACTGTAGCCCAAGCTTACTGTCCAACAACAAAAGGCCCTCCCTCATATACACATCACCATGACCTTCGGAACAACTGTGTCTGGGGTATGTAGCCTTCTTCCTTCTAGTCTATGTGGCTACAGGATCCCCCTACCCCTTGGTCTTCATGTTCCACCTTGCATGTAAATAGGGTCCAGCCCCCTCAGAGGCCACCTTGACTGGTAAAAATATCAAATCATAAAGAACTCCAAGGAGCCAAACCCCCAAACCAGGGATAAAGCCTGTAGGCACCTAAAAACCCTGGAAGAGTCTCCAGTAGATGACGTGAAGTTGCAAAAAATGTCCAAGCACATGTAGAAGCAGAATTCTAGAACAACCAAGGTAGCACAGTTCAACAACGGTTGAACAGGATGGGTACCATATCAGGACACAATATACAATGATGATTCAACAACTGATGGGTAGTGTCACAGCTCCGGTCGCCAGACGCAGGAGTGGCACGAACCAACCGCCCCCTCTGTGGTCTGGGCGCCTGCAAGATAAAACTTACACAGGCCTCCAAGACCCCGGCGGGGAAAGAGGGTCAGGGATCTGCTGTTTGGACAGGCATTGGTATTCAGTATAACCGGAAAGAGGGGCAGGAGAGGGGAGTTGGATTGGCAAGTGAAAGTAGGCAAAATACAAAATAAAACTATTGACAATAACATACTCAATCAGAGAAACCATGTTCATCATGCACATTGTACCAAATGAGTCAAATGCAAGCCAAAGGGAGACTTATCTCTGGGGTGAGTGCTGGCCTCCTGCCTGCACACTCTCAGGTCCGGTAACAGGAGCAGTTCAATGCTGCAAAGAGAGCGTGAGTTACTAATCTGTGTGTGTTTGCAACACACACACACACAACACCATTCATGCCCGAAAATAAGTGACTTATCCACAAACAAACACCCTTGTCTGCTGCTTTGTACGTATACGTTGGCTTTCCCCCGTGATGGTTCATACACTGTCAATGCAGTAAGGCAGATGCACGTGGGCGCACAGTAAATGGAAGACCAATGCTTCAAGAATCACACATGATAGAATGGTCCCTGGGTGAGCTGCTAGACACGTATAGCGAGGTGAGACTTCAGAACAAGTCGTGTTCTGGCAGCCGCGGATTTCAATAGGTAGTGCACGTGGCAATTTGCACATGCAAATGATTTGCACTGCACACGAGTCTGTGCCTCGCTGGGTGTCCCTGTGCGCTGTATTTGTTTCTGGCTAGGAATGCTACTGCGCTAATAACTCACCTTCTATGGAGCAGGGGGACTCGAGGATATGTGCGACGGCCCCAGCATGTGCCCCTGACAACTTCTAGAGCTACTTGGCATTTGTCCCTCAACGCATCTTAGCTGTACTGTGCGCTTCTACAACAATGCCTGGCCAAGCTCCCCAGCACTGGCGCCCCTTAGCATGCATGTGCAAGTGGCCTAGTGGAAGGTTGGCTGCGGTGTGGCCCCTTGTGCTGCTCACCTTGCTTGGAGCTCCTGGAAACACGTCTGCTTCTGTGGGATGTCTGAGCACAAGCCCTGTGCTTCTGCTTGCGCACACATGCGCATGTCTGCACCACCGAAAGTGGCCAGGTTTCAGTAGTACTTGGCACTGTGTCTGCTGGGAAAGATAGTCTGGAGGCGCATTTTCCTGCAGAAAGGGCATAAAAGATGTTAATAAGGCTGGAAAGTTCCCTGTGTGTGTGTCTTCATGCTGGTTGTCACTGGGCCATGTTAGAGACCTACATCCGAAATCCTCCCACCATCAGTGTGACTTTGACAGGCAAAGGGTGCAGACTACTATCTACAGCATGAAGTGCATCAGGCACATATACAGGCAAGAAAAGAACATACATCACAATACACATCAATTAATGGAGATATCAATCAACTACTCACCCAAATTGATTAGAGGCATGCTGTGGATAAAACCCACTTAAATCCCATTAGGGGTGTTAACACAAGTAGTACAGCAGCAGACAGGCCACAGATAAGACAAAATCCCAAAGCCCTTGTGTAAATGGTTGTTACACCGAACCATCCTTGCGAGCCCATGGATAAGGGAAGCAGGAGTGGCTTATGTGAGTCAGGACCCCAAGCTGAAAACACATACACGAGACAAGCTTGAAGGGCCCAGCTGGAACAGACAGTGGATGCTTTCAAAAGCCACAAAGCATCACTCCGTCACATGAATGCTCAATAGACAATCCATTTTAAACTATATTAACTAATTAAACTAACTATAAAAAACCTATATTACCTAATTAAACTAACTATCAAAAACCATATTAACTAACTAAACTAACAATAAAAATCAAAAATAGCCACATACGACCCGGGGGGAAGGCACCCATGAGGGGGGAAGTACAGGGTGTACCTCAACACCCACATGCGATGATGTTAAGACAAAAAAAACCCTCCATGTACTCAACGCCTGCACAGCCCGACCTGTGTGGGAGATAACTCGTCATCCTCATCACCCTCTGGCTGAAAAGGTTGACGTGGCACAGTACCCTGACCACGCCTATGAGCAGCTTGCCCCTCGTCGGCAGCAAGTCTGCGGGACGGGTGCGCCTTGTTCTGTGCAGCAATGACACATATGTCAGCATGTAGAACCTCGCGTGATACGCGTGATTCCTCTTGCAAGGTAACACGTGTAACACGGAGTTCTTCCTGTATGGCCTGGCTGGACAACTGGTACACCTCCCGGCAAGCACGTAGCTCAGCCGAGATGGTATTCTCTAGCTGCTCCAACCTCTCCTCTCACCGCGTACTCTGAGACATCAAGAGCACAGCCAGAGTAGGTTTGAGGGATTCATAGTCAACCCTCATGGCCTCAATGTGTGCCTCTGCGTGAGCAGCAATTGCTTGAAGCAAAGACATCATTTCAGCCCGGCGTGCCCTGTCTGAGGCCGCCATGCCCAGCCTGAGCGAGCGGGCCGTGGACTGTGCCACCCGCTGCTGGAGTTCCACCTGCCTAGCAGAGGGGAGCATGGATTGGGCCACACGTTCCATGCTCTCAGCGATGTTATCAATTGCTGCCCCCTAGTGTTCTGAATTGGCAACCATGGCTTGCTCCCACTCAGTATACCCCATTGGCGCATAGCCACCACGTTGCTAGGCTTGACACCTGCGGGGCCCAAGGAGCCGACGTCTTTGTTGGGTTGGCACCACCCACCGCTGCAGGACTACATTCCTTCGTTGACCTGATGCCCCAGGCACATCAGCAACTGGAGTGGAGGGTGACCCTGCGTCCGATCCACCACAGGCGGAGGTCCCACCACCGTCTGGCCCCTCAGTGCAGGTGTCACAGACAGAGGAGCCTCCACATCAGAATCACTCACCCCTGACGAATGGACCCGATGCACATCCAACTCAACATTGTCGTCAGAGTCATTGTCCGGGCTAGACTCATTGCCAGCTGTAGTCAAGATGGTTTGTAACACAAGTAGGTTCTCGTGCTCTACCACCCCACGACCCTCACTTGTGCTGGGTTGCTGGTGTAATAGCAACCCTGTGCCTGGCATGACAACACCATCCTCTGGCTCCATTGCGTCATCATCTGAAAAGTGGAGAAAAATTAAGATTAGTACATATGTCAGAAGCACATAACACACACACACATATATACATCACATATACAGCCAACACATGAAGCAGACATGGCACACACAAATGAGAAACGGGCATGCATCCAGTGGCCTTGATATGCAAACACATCCCAAAAGCAGAAATGGATGTATCTAAATAGCAAAGCCTACACAGGTACAAAATGTAGTATATGAACTCCATCAGACACCACCTCTTTCAGGCACATTTCACAGGCAGAAAAAAACATATGGCAACTAAGCGATGCACCACACCATAAGCATTTCTGAACTGCAAATTGACCACTGCTGCAAGTGAATCCAAACACGCAATGACATAGGTAACATGCATGTAGACATGCATCACTAAAGCATCATCATCAATATAGCTACATCCATCTGCAGCTCGGCCCGCAGCGGGTGGCATGGGCCATGTAGATATAGTAAATGTCCCAAGCAAAGCAAGGGCCTGCAACCAGGCATGAGGGACCAAAACACCCAGTACCGTCCGAGCTGCTGATTAAGTACATTGGGCTATGAATGTGCCCTATTACATAATTCCTTTTGGAAATCTCCACGCCCAGGACCCACCATAGTAGCTAAGTAGCCTGGGCATACACATACTGCACAACAGTGAACCTTTGGGATCATGCCAGTTCCACATAACGTGCGCAATGCAGAAATCTCACCAGCATAAACGTCTATCAACTACATATTAGTCAGTCAACAAAAAAGCTGCGGAAGTCACATGTGTAAATGAACACTTTCACAAACACGTAAGTGAGTACTCGCAATGTTGCACTACACAATGTTGAAGCTGCTTGCATATGTACATGTGAAAGTGTTCAAAAACACCCATTTCCCCATACACCTGCATTGTGAACATGACCTCCCCGGTCACCAAAGCAAGCAGCTACAACGCTGATTGCTTTGATGTATGTGGAAGTGCACACATACACAAGTAAATGAAGATCCACAGTCATTACAACCCGATTGGCAGGCTACATCCAATCAGTGCCCTATGCCAGTTGGTATAGGCCGCAGATTGACCAATCATCTCATCTAAACAACCACTAGGGAGTTCTGTTACTGAGTACATGTGTCACTGGATGCACCTGTGCCTGTCGCATTTATGACAGAGAAGGGATGAAAAACTGGCCATGCATGCCTGGTGACTTTGACATTGCATCAGTGAGTAGGCATGTAGAACGGTGTAACACGGCTCAGAAGTGGGTTGATGCAGTGCAGAACATGTGTACGTTACCCACTATCTACATGAACAAGTACATTATGATTTCTATCAATAAACATGAAGGCAGTGCAAGGGCAAGTTCAGGCATCACATGCAATGTGCATGCAATGGGTTGCATGGCTACAAGCAACCCCCCAAGGCCCTAAGTGAAAATGCAGGGAGGCATTGCATGACAGCAAAAGGGTGACCAGAGACCTGTTTATTGGCAGACAGTGTTGACTAGCATCAATTGCAACATCTGAGTCAACTAACAACACAGCAGATGATAATGGGACAGTAAGCACAACATGGTGACCCCTCAGTAGTACACCCATGTGTGCAGAAGCCACTACACCAGTTGAACAGAGTCAGTGGGCCTGAAACAGGGGGAGGCCTGTGCCCCACATAGACTGTGACACCCTATACATGTGTGTGATGCAGGACTGAGCCAGAGTGGGCATGGAATGGATGATAAAATGCCATGAAATGTAGGTCATCCTGGACATGTACTACAATGATCATGCAGTCAAGGGCACATAGGGGCATGCATGGAATGCACTGTCCCTGTGGAGCATCTGCCATCTGCACAGTCCACGTGAGACACCTTGCATGAAGGACAGAGGATGTACCCCACTGTATGTGTCTGGCAGGTTGGCTGGTGGAAGTTTGAATGTACACAGGAGCCTTGAACAGGACATTGTAGTACGCCAACATGATGCACACCAGTGCCATGGTGAAATTGGGGGGCAGGAGGGGTGGTGGGGGAAGGGAGCATGCCTACGTGGAGTACCCGCATGCAGGCAGAAGACACATGCGTGTCAGTCATGCAATGACATAGTCCCAGTGCTGAGAGGAAAGACACCCCAGGCTATATGCAGAAGGGCCAGTGAGCTGGAACATGGACTGGAGGGGCAGCCGGGTGACTAGCATGTGAGTAGGGTGCAAGTGTGGTGATGAGGAAGGTCCCCGTCTGCTCTACATGTCCAGCATCCATCAGTGAGGCATTGCATGACTTGCACATGAGAACCATGTACACATGACATGTTGTGGTAGTTAAGCACAACACATCACACAAGCAAACCACACATGGCCTTGACAAACATGCGACAACACTCACTGGACGGGGCTTCAAAGTCCAGCATATCTCCCACTCTTTCGACCATTCCTGCCGGTATGAACCCCGCAATGACTGACTTTTGCAAAGTGAGGCCTTCCTCCTCAGGTGGTGACCCACTGCCAGTCACCAGAGTCATGTTGTAAGTAGAAGCAAGCTTCACCTTAGTACTGCATTTGAGGTCATCCCAACGGTTTTTGCACTCTTGATCTGTGCACACCTCATGGCCGAATGCACTCACACAATCCGCAACTTGCTTCCATTGGGACATACGATGGGCAGCTGTAGTTTGACAATTCGTCCCCATTAGCATATCACGGTTGTGGTCCCACACATAGTCCACAAGGAAGTCCAGTTCCTTCCTTGACGTGCCGAAGGCTGGAGCTGTGTCTGGGGTCCCAGCCTCTACTGCAGGTGCAACCTTCCTCCTCTTGGACAGTGGTAAGGACCCTGGCTGGCAAATGCCGCCCTGATCAGTAAGGGCAGTGGCACGGGTGGATTGAACCGAGGGAGTGGCAGGTGGAACAAGGACGGAAGCCCTGACTTGCGTCAGTGGCTGCTGGGTGCCCTGGAATGGACCCTGCGCAGCAACATCCGCTGTGCCAGGGTCATTGACCAGGACTATCCTGGATGGTAGACTCACAACCGGGGTGGTGTCGGCTGCATCTACCCATGCACTTGCCAACACCCGGCTGGTCGGGGCAGCAGATGACATTACTGCCCCAGGGACACGTGCCTCGGTCAGGGCAGCCCTGCGTGCACCTATGGTGTGCCTCCTGACCTCCTGGAAATCTTCCAGGGACTCTTCAGGTGCCAACGCAGCCTGCGCTGGCAGACCCTGAGGTGTCCACAGATGCACCTGCAGCTACCACTACCCTTAGGCCCGTGGCAGTCAATGAAACGGACTGCCGGGTCACATGGGTGCCAGTGCCAGATGCAAGAACTGCATCTCCCGGAGCCTCAGGGGTGGTGGCATGACTGCACCAACACGTGGCATAACATCGTGCTGAAGTGGCGCACCCCTGCCTCTTCCCCCTCTGCAGCCACCCTGGACACCCTGGAGTCCCCCTACTCCCTGGTCACCCTGGCCACATCCCTGACCAAGCCCGCCATGTGGAGTACGCCCAGCTGAGGCACCCCTCACCTTTCGTGGCCTCCCAGCCATGGGACAGATGTAGTAGTGCCGGCACAGATGTAGTAGTGCCAATGAGAGGTGTACACAACAATTGTCCTGGGCAATTGGGATGAAGGGGGTGGGATACAAGATGTTAACAGCACCCCTGCAACTGCAAGGCTGTATGTGACCCTGGTGATAAAGTAACGGGTCACACAACGCTCACCCCAAAACTGCAGTAAAACCATGCACACAACCCCTGGTAGCCCACGTGTGTAGAATTAACCTCCTGCAGTATGCAGTGGCACCTGGGGACACAGAAAATACGTACACGTGGGACACGCAAGCTACTATGACCTCGAAAATGGGTATGAGATACACAGGGTCACCGGCAGTGTGAATAATAGCGTGTCTGCGACTCATGGTAAGACTAGCTTGATAATGAAAAACACGCGTAGCCAATACCCCAGCCAAAAGAAGAGGTACGTCCTTGATCCGCTGTGAAGTTGTGATGGTGCGCGAAACAACACGAAGTAGCAACACACACGTCGGTCTCCACGAAAGGCACGTACAGCGAACTGCTGGCTCCGCTCACCTTTAACCCGTGCTGAAGGAAACGCCCATGCGCGTCACTTCTCTTATGCCCTGGGTGCACAACATACGGCCCGCAGGCCAAGTGCGGCCCGTGATGCTGCTGGATGCGGCCCGGTTGGGTTGAAGACTTTCCTAACGGAAAGATGCCCGCAAGCAGCAACGGTCGCCTGCCATTAAGAAAGTCTTTGTTTTACTTGCCGGGCTGTGAAAAAGACTGCCCCTCATTGGCCCAGTCAGCACACACTGCGTAACTCCTGTGAGTCACTTAGTGTGTGTATATGCTGCACCAATGGGGAGCCAGCAGTGCGGCTGACGTGGCCAATAAGGCTTGGTGCCGGAAGGCAATTTAGCTTGCCATGCCAGCAGCACAAGAAGTCATCTCCCCTGCCTGCCTGCATGTCTTCCCTCTGCCCCGCAGCTCGCCCGCCCGCCCGGTGAGTTCTTTCCCATGCTTCCCACACATGGGCGTAAAATATATATTTATGGTAAGCAGTTATTTTCTTTAGTTTAAATTAGAGGCATACATAAAAAACATCTTATAGGGATTTCATTGTCCGATATTGGCAGCTTATGCAGAGATGTTGATCTTGCCACTTCAGATCTGAATGCGCAGATTTGGCCTGAATTTAAAGGAGTGATCGAAACAGGCTTTGTGCGCCTTTAGAGCACTGAATGGCATGCAGGGGCTTGAGAGCTTCTGGGGTCTATGGACTTCAGGGGTCAAGGCCCTGGGGACTCAGCATGAACCTTGCGGTGTGCTGATGCACGCTGTGTGTTGCAGGCTTTTGGAGTTGGATGTCCTCTTTTTCTGGCGGTACTTTAAAGCGCCGGGTGGCACCTGGAGGCAGCAAGATGGCACTATTAAATACATTTTCAAAAACATAAGAAATGTATACAAATGCATCCCAAACGGCTAGATGCTAAGGGGAAAGTTTCTCATCCATTTCACTTTACAGTAAATTCTACTCGCACAACATGGAGATCTCGTGGTCAGTGTGCTGCAGTGGACACACATGCATACATCTCACACTCTGTGTACTAACACGTCCCGATTTTTCGGTTAGTTCACAGCTCTCACTTCAGTGGAATTGGTTTGTAATCCCTACTGGCGTGAACAGGCATAGTAGGGATTGCCTCCTCGTGTGCTCACATAGGGCACGCAACCTGTGAGATACTGCACTTTATGCATCAGCAAATCAAGCATCAGGTTTGCCCTTTGAAAAATTAGCTGTAACGCATACATATGCCAACATGCCCGATTCCAGTCGTGTGATAGTAGTCCAGTCTGGTGGATTAGGGGGTGGGGGTGTGTTGGGTTTGCCTGAGTGTGTGTTTTTGGGTGAAAGTGCAGTGTATGTTGAGATGTGAGGGTGGGGGGGGGTGTCGGGTCAGCCTGAGTGTTTGTTTTTGGGTGAAAGTGCAGTGTATGTTGAGATGTGGGGGTGGGGGCAGTGTCGGGTCTGCCTGAGTGTGTTTTTGTGAAGTGCAGTGTAGGTTGAGATGTGGGGGTGGGGGGTGTGTCGGGTCTGCTGCTCGGGTTTCTATGGGTGCATGGTGTATTGGTGTATGCTTGTGAGTTTTTATGCTGAGTTGGGGGCTCGGGTTTGTATGGGTGCATGGTGTATTGGTGTTTGCTTGTGAGTTTCTATGCTGAGTTGGGGGGCTCGGGTTTGTATGGGTGCATGGTGTATTGGTGTATGCTTGTGAGTTTCTATGCTGAGTTGGTGGTGGGGTTGGGTCTGTATGGGTACATGGTGTATGCTTGTTAGTCTGTATGTAGGGGTGGGAGTTGGGGTTTGGGGTCTGCATAGATATGAATGCCTGGTGCATGCTTGGTGGCATGAGGCATAGGGTTTGGTTGGGTGGCATGAGTCATAGTGTTTGGTTGGGTGTAGGGGCCATGGGGCATAGTATTTGGTTGGGGAGTGGGGGCCATGGGGCATAGTGTTTGGTTGAGGGGTGGCGGCCATGGGGCATAGTGTTTGGTTTGGTGTAGGGGCTATTGGGCATACTGTTTGGTTGGGGGTAGGGGCCATGGGGCATAGTGTTTGGTTGGGGGGTAGGGGCCATAGTGTTTGGTTGAGGGGTGGGTCTCATGGGGCATAGTGTTTGGTAGAGGGGTGGGGCCATGGGGCATAGTGTTTGGTTGAGAGGTGGGGGCCATGGGGAATAGTATTTGGTTGGAGGGTGGGGGTCAAGGGGCATAGTGTTTGGTTGGGGGTGGGGGCCATGGGGCATAGTGTCGCACATCAAGAGTGAACCCAATAATAAAGGTAAAACAGGCACAGTTAGGAGATGTACATCCTTTGCTTTTTGTGGAAACCTGACTTAACGAAGGCCATACTCCTGTTGGGCAACCCAAACAGCAGAGTATAGCAGTCCAAAATAACAGAATCAAGGGCCAATAAAATATATATAATTTAATTAAACAGACGATATGAAATAACTAAATAGAAATAAATGATAACAATGGAAAATATGTAGTACAAAATGTAAATTTGAAATACAAATAAAAATCGTTACACCTCAAAAACATATTCTTTTTCCATGTGTTTAATATAAATTGGGGGTTGAAAAAGCATCCTGCCACGCTGTTAAGGAAAGTATCACAGGAATGCTGCGTACCTGCTGGTTTGGCCGAGGATCTTGAATTGGCTGCCATGCTGTCTGCTGTATCCAGTCGTATGTATGATGCGGGGAACTGGCCCGACCTCAACCCAAGATAGGTACTGGGCAGAAGATGAACCAACTCCCAACGTCACGATACGCTTTCCCCTGATCTCCATGACGTCAGGACAGTGCAAGCACTGACAGGGGGAGCGTTGTGTATTGCAGTCCTCAAATAGTCGTGGACGAACCAGGTGATGATCAGGCTAGGTGGAAGTGCAAGATGGACAAATCCACAGAGTGATGGAAACTGAAGCTCTGGCAAACTGGAGATCTGACGTCGGCAAGAAGTAGAAGGTTGACGAGATGGCGGACCAGACAGAGGCACATGAAACAAGAAGTTCAGTGAAGGTCCAGGAAGGAACAGGAGGTAAGCAATTCAGACTGGTAGGGATAGGAGGATAGGCAGGGAACAGGGTAAACTCAGGGAGGCAGGAATGGAAGCAAGCCCAGGGAACAGGGTAACCACAGGCAGGCAGGAATGGGTGGCAGGCCTAAGGAACAGTGTAACCACAGGCAGGCAGGAATGGATGTCAGGCCCAGGGAACAGGGTGACAACAGACAGGAACCCCAAGCAGAGCAAGAAACACGATCCAAACAAAACCGCGTTGAGACACGATTAAATTCCGGACTCTGCCCCCTTTATAGGGCCACCAGCACCTGAGAGGCTTGAGACGCAAGCCGCCTCGTTCCCAGGTCCTGGTGAGCCCAAAATGAGGCTTGGAGAGCAAGCCTTCAAAGTAGTGGGAGCCCAGCCTACTGTGCATGCGCGGAAGCGAGAATGCGGTTGTCCGCGCATGCACAGCGGAATGTCAACATGGACCCCAGGAGCCCTCCGAAGAGTGTAACCCCAAGCGCAAAAGCACAGGTAGATCCGCCAAGAGGGTGCAGGACGGGAAGGCGCAGACAACCCCGATCTCCAGGTAAGTGGCGTGACACACGGCCCACCTACCTCCCCACCCACATTTACTTTTCAGCCCACTATAGCCATCGTGTAAGGTACTTTCGGCCCTCTGTCAAAATCAGTTGTGCACCCCTGTCTTACGCGCTTAGGCCCTTTCCATGCGTACGTGATTTTTTTGTACGTGCGGATGCACCCGTGCTGAGGGAAACGCCCACGTGTATCACGTCACATATGCACTTATGCGCTAAGGGCCTTTACTCGAATTACACGCTGACGTGCAGTTTTTTCACGTGCCAAATCACTCCGTATCAAGCTGGCCACGCAACAACACACGGAAGACCACGCTCCTGCCCAGAAGGCCATTTTCCTGCCCCCCCAGAGGCCTGAGCATGCTGCCACCTGCCATCTGCTGCTGCCTGCCTGCCTGCTGGCCACGTGCCCTGCTATTTGGTGCCTGCACATCAGACATCTGCAGGGGTCCAGTTGCTGCAACCACCCCTGCTGGAACAGAAGACTCCTGACTGGTGTTCCATCACTCCACAGCCCAGCCCCAGGACCCAGTTGCCCACCCACACCTGCCTCGGGGGTTGCCATGTCGGGGCAAACACCATCAGAGACCAATGGCAACCCCAAGCCAGAGAGGCAGAGGGCTGTCAGTTTCTCAGCCAGAAAAGTTGGCATCCTGGTGGAGCAAGTCCTGGGGCATTATGATGCCCTCTTCAGACGTCCGTGCGCTGACAAGGACAGAACGAAGAGGACCTGGTTGGACATCGTGGTTGCCATCAACGCAGAGGGGGTGGCAACCCACGACTTAAAACACATCCATAAGCGCTGGCAGGACTTCAGATCCAAGACCCTAAGGAAGGCCCGGCGCCTCTTGCATGAAGCGGATGCAGGGGGCCGCTGGCTCCAACTTTCATCGACCAGATGAGGGTCCTGGAACGTATCGACTCAGTGCTTCACCCCAGGTACTGGCGAGGCAGACCCGTCTGGAGTCGAGCGGTGAGTGTCTGGGCAATCCCATTCCACACAGTGCATGATGAGGTGTGGCAGGAGTGTGCAGCTTGGACATATGTCTGAAATGGCCCATGTATGGATGTGTGTGTGTTCAGGGACATGCCCGTGCTGCATGTGAGTGCAGTCATGTGTGACGCACATCAATGATGTATGTGTTCCAATGCATGATATGTGGAGATTTTTTTTTTTTAAAGCGCTCTCACAGCTTGCGCGCTGTTACTGAAATTTTTTTTTTTGTTGCTTAATTGTTTTTTTTGTGTGTGTCTTCGTTGCGTATTTATAATGCACTTAAACACCCAGAGGTTTCTAAGCACAGAGGGGATCGAACCTGTGTTGCTTCTCGTAGTCTTGCTTCCAAGGTGCGCATGTTGCCAATGAGCTATCCTCCCGGGACACATGTTTGCATTTCTGTGTATGTGCTATGCCATGTTTGGGGTGTGACACATGGATGCTGGTTCCACCTTCATGTATGTGCAAGGTGTACATGTGCGTGTGTGCGTTTGACATGTGTGCGACTGTGATACTCCATGGATGCATGTGACCCTGACATGTGGGTACCTGATTGGCAGATGTGACTTAGTTTCCGATGATTGCACTGTGACAGGTGTTGGAGATGTACAGATGCATGTCTATCTGGTGGCGTGTGTGCATGTGATAGGCACTCCCCATGTTGCTTGTGACGTTATGCCAACCTTTGGTTGTTCATGCAGTTACGTGTGTATGGATGCTGATGCCTGTTGCATGATACCAGTTTATTTGTGCATGTGTGTGGGTTCAAATGATATGAGTGTTGGGGAGTGTGATACCATCTGTGAAGTTTGACACTGCCACTCATGTGCAACTGTCATGTGTGTATCAGACCATTGTACAGTGCCCTGATGCCTGTGTTCTATCTCTCCCTGTCTGCATCATTGACTGATGAAGAGGGCGGAGACGATGATGTGGAGCACAGCGGCAGGGATCCCGCCAGCCGGAGACACAAGGCCCAGCTCCCCTCCCAGGTACTGATATCTTCCAGAAGTGATGAGTCTGGTGTTGTGTCCATGGCCGTAGCTGCCGAGGGAAGGTCCAAGAGGCAGAGGTTGGAGGTGGACTCCTCGGGAGTGGGGTACGCAGATTCCGGGGGGTGCGCCGGTAGTTTTAAACGTGATTGGCCTGGCACAAGCGGGGTACGCGTATTCCGAGGGGTGCATGGGGAGTTTTGCACGCGATTGGCCTGGCGCGAGCGGGGTAAGCATATTCCGAGGTGTGCGGCAGGAGTTTTACACGCGATTGGGTTGTCGTGTGAGGGCTGAGTGGCATTTTTAGTGCATGTTCGTTGTTCGGGGGGCTGTTTGCTGGTCCACTTGCCTTTGTGCCACATAGGGGATTTGTGCGGATGTTTTTGGTACACAGGCGGGGTTGGGGGCATAACTGGCGCTGCTGCAGGTTTGCTGCGCCATGCTACACCACGTTTGGTTATGGATGTTTAAATCCATGAATACGCTGGTGCACGCTCCCTCTGTGCGCCAGCTACGTGCACCACTTCTGCGCTTAATTCCATGAATTACCCCTTAGGTTCTCACAAAATCAGTAACCAAAAGAGCCAACTGTCTCCAATCAACCATATAGCTTTAAACCCCCACATGATATGTGCAATCCTTCTCTGTTTCCAGGAGAATAAGTCCTAGTTTGAATTTCTACTTATAGTAGAAGTGGGACATGCATGATGTCTGTGTTTTGGTGTTTGTAATTGGTAAGTGTTACTGTTGTAATTGTGTACTTGCTTGTGATAGGTTGCAGAGAAAATGTGCCATTTATTTTTGAAAAGTATCATAGGCTCCATTTTAAATGATTTTGCCATTCTGAATTCAGAAGGTGCAACCTGCATCTGTTCAGTTTTTAGTTGATGTGAAGATTTGTGCATATTTTTAAAAAAGTTGAACGTGAATAATAGTAAACACTTACATATTTGATGCAGTGAGGTGCATGTAAGGAATATTAAGTAAGTTCATATTGTGAGTTAACAAAGGTTAAAAGTTTGATTTGTAATGGAGAGTTTTCTGGTCAACTTGTGTGTTTTAAGGTGAGTAATCCAGCAGCAGTCCATGGCATGTTATGGCTATCTGTGACAGCACATGTATTACATGTATAACTTCTTGCACATTGTTTTGCTGAAGCTTGTAAATGATAATATGCTGTGAATAGGGTTGGCAAATTCTTTTTTCTATCTTACTGACATTTCTAAAAAATATACTCATACTTTTGAATATACAAATAATGTGAGGAACCATTTGCCACAGGAGCTGAAAACAGTTGCTAGTAGTTTTAAATTAGGAAAAAAACTGATTTTAGTTTGGAGAAGCAGGATGTACTTTGAGGTGTATGCTGTAGAAACATTGAGTACATTAGGTGCATTCCAAATCTATAAAGGCTCACAGAGAAGTAGACATGTGATTTTTCTGGAAACGGTTTTATGCCCACTTTTGGTGTTTTAAAGAGAGTGTTTGATTGGCACTCAGAACATGCATGTGTTTTCAAGAGAGTGTCTTTATTTGTAAATGATTAATATAAGGAGCCCTGTGTACATTCACACATGTTGAGAAGTGTTTTCCAGTAAAGGAATACCTACTTTACATTTTGCAAATATAATGTTGCCTCTTACACAGAGTCTCCACTTTTACTTCACTTCTTTGGTTTTCACACTGTACAGTAGGTCACAGCTGCAATCTTAATCTCAACCTTATGGTGTCCAGTAAGTGTAGTTTTCCCTCCCCAATTAAATGAATAACTATACTTGTATAGTACTGTTCTATGGGCAATTATAGATTTCGAGTGGTCTTGTCATACTCAGGATTTCTGCAGCATTCATGTCTACAATGTAGGCCCTGCTTTTCCCATCCATGTGATCTGCCAGTTACTTATCTACCAAGAAACCGTTTTTTCTGAATAGTCAACCAAATTGTATTTGATTCCTGTGTAAATCTTTTCTCTCTATTTTAAATATGTCCATCTGTTCAAAAAGTACTCTTCTCCTACGAGTTGAGCTTCATTATAAAGTCATGCTTCAAAATGAGAATTAGAAAGCTGTTTAATTGTGTAAGCAACACTCCTCTGTATATATTTATAAATGTAGGCTGTGTGCTGTGCAGTAAAGCATTACATTCTTTACCCTTAGGAAATTTCATTTTGCACAACATATAAACTCCTTTTTGGTGCAGTTGTTTTCCCTTCCCACTCGCAGTTATTTATAGCAAAGGCAGATCTCTGGAGTAACACATCCTGAACATGTATGGGGATTGCTGATCAGGTTCTGGAATCATGACACAGCTATTAGTACATGTGAGTCAAATTCTGTGAATGGGAATCATGTAACCGGGTCTGTGTTAGAAAGAAAGAAAAAGTGATTATACAAAATTGTTTAGATTCAGAGAATAGGTAAGGTTTTCATGGGTGCACCTTGACAGAGGTGCCAAAACGTTAAACATGAGTGAGTGCTGTCCAGTGAAGGATTATCTTCTTGTCATGCTATATACTGGGGCAAAGCTGCAACTTGAAATCTCTGTAAACTGAGGTTTCTATCAAATGTACTTTTGTCTCCCCAATGAAATGAACACATAGAAATGGGCGCACAGTACTGCTGCAGGGCAAATGTTTAGATTTGTAGTGTCTCTAGGAGAAGCATGCCTTCCGTAGCATACATCTCAACATAGGCCCTGATTTTGAACTCAAGTTCCTATCTTATAAGAAACCGTCATAACTAAAGGTAGTTTTTTCCACCTATTGAACAAACCTCCCCTTGAACACTGTATTGCTTACCAAATATTTCTGTCCTGGTAAATATGTCTAGCCTTTTTGAAACTTAAATTTCTCTAACCAGTTGAGCCTCATGATAAAGTGGGATAAGTGTTTTCAATTAAAAGACTTCCCCTACCCTACCCTATTTTCTCTGTCTACCCCACCCACTTACTTTACCCCCACTCTCTCTACGCTCAGTCAACACTTAAGCTCACCCTCTATACTTCCACTCACCCACCTTCCCTATCCCCTCTCTCTACTCCTATTCAACTGCCCTATGCCACCTTCTGTACCTTCACCAAGCCACTCTACCCCATCCTCTCTACCTCTGGCCATTCAATCCAAGCCACCCACCCTACCCCCAGTCTCCAGCCTCCCCACCCCAGCCCACCTACTATACCTCATCCTCTCTAGCGCAACCAATCCTACTCCTACCCACCCTACCCAACCCTTTCTACCCACAATCAATCTAACCTAACCCACCAAATCCCCAGTCTCTCTACCCCCACCCACCCATACTAAACCCATCCTCTATATCCCCACCCACCTTACCCCATCTTCTCTGCATTCATCCACCCACCCTACCCACCCTACCCTCACCCTCTTTACTCGCACCAACACATCCTACCTATACCTATTCCTATACGTGTTCAGACAATACCGCTCAGTGGGTATGGATATATTTTGAGTGGCTCTTGCTTTTATGTAATTTTTCATTTTCATGGGTCTTGTGGTGACTTGTATGTACTAATCCATTTCCTTTATTTAATCATTGCTGATGAATGGCAACAAAAAGTCAACAGAAATATGCCAGGAGGGAGGATCATGTTCAGGGAAGTAACGTATTAAAATCTAGTAATCTTGATACTAATTTTTCATGTTTTGTACAAATGTGTCCAAATGGCAATATACAAATGCCTGTTAGTCCAAATTCTGATAGAGCACATGTCAACAAATGACATGAATGGAACCAAGCACATTTCAAGACAAACTAATATTATGGAAAATGCATCAATATCGTTAGCACGTAATATGAAATAATAGCTTTTTAAGAAAAGAGAAACTAGAACTTGTTTAGGTGTTAGACAGAGGAATATAAATATTCATAAAAACATGCTCACTTTCGAGTCTTTACAAATGTTTTGAAAAGGGTGGAATTAAAGTCTAGGCATGTGCTGAAGCATTTTCTGCAACACAATAAAATAGAAGGAATAACCAGAAAGTATTCAATATATTTTTCATTTTTGTGTTGAACACACTTAAGCAGTTAATTAAGGTCACAAGACAATTCTACACACAGGTGTGAACAGTTCATGAAGTCTTTGGTGGATAATGAAAACACATAGAAAGGTTTTTCAATGAAGAGAGTTACAAAAGAAAATGCATTCCTCCTAGAAGTGTCTTGAATGACATGGTAGTGCCTAAAATTCTAGTTGTGACTGGATTGCAAATTGTTCATCCTTTCCAAGTTATTGTTAGATTACATACAAAGATGACAACACTGCCTAGGAAATTATCAGTGCAAGGTGTGAGAGGCAACGTTCTGTAGTTGCCTCTTAATTTGCAATAAAATGTCAACACTCTAGGTTGAAATGTGCCATTGCAGAATCTTTGTTTTAGTAAATGGTGTTGCCACAAACAGTAAGCATATTTGGCAACAGATTATAGACATCAGAAAGGTCAAAGAAGCTCTAGAGTTTCTACTGAAGTACAATGATTTATGCAAAGTCACTCTGGCTGAACCAGACGTATCTCTGCTTGATGTCAACAAGCAAGAGCAGGGAAGGTCAGTTCCAATGTCTGTTGCAGAAGGGAATAGTTTGTATGAACATTACATTATCCATCCTGTGCACTCACATGAAGTAATGGGGAACAGTCTAGAATTATGTCAGATGAAAGCAACAAAAGTTGCACCAATCAGCGCCTGGGAAAAAACTTTAGAAGCTTGTTGTTTCCCTATGCATTTTTCTACTGGGAAAAGAGGCAGGTTGGATGATCGGAAGGTTCCAATGTCTTCTTCTGATATCATTGTACACAAATCCTCTCCAGTCCAGTTGTTCACAACATGATTAGAGGACTTGTATGGAACATGTGGTACATCCACAAACAGTCGCAGCGGATGTGCAAACACAGAGCAGCCTTTCTACCCTTTTTACATTTATCTCTGTAACACTCGCTGATTGACTACTTTCCAACAGTGACACATCCATCCACCAATCACATCCGAAAACTCTATGTGTAACACTGTCACTCAGTTCAACAGTTCAGTTAACACTTTCAACTCTTGTGATTTAGAGCCTCCTATATCACAAACCACTGTTAAAACATGAATAGATTTCCGTTTGCAGATTCAAGAAGATCTACATTCCACACTCTACTAAAGGTATGTTTTCATTTTCAAAAGTAATTTTTGTACCACCATATTCTCAATTCATAGGAAGAGCACTTTTTGGGCAGCTTATAACTTAATTTCTGGATGAATCATTACCAAACTTTGTAAAACTTTGTAAAAAAAAGTATATGTCCTGCTCTGAATTTTTTGCCAAATTTGGTGAGGTTTTGTCAAGGGGGGGCGGGGCAAAGATATAGGAGGGCCCACATTTTTTTTTCTCCATAGACATAATGGAAAACATTTTGCTCACGCCTACAGCCCAAACCGATGGATGTATTTTCACCAAATTTGCACAGGGAGTGGCGGCTTGGTCCCAAAAGCGCGCTTTTGTAAATTTGGTGTAAGTGCTTCCCGTAGTTTTGTTTTAAAATGACCAAAAAGTAGGTCCAAAAAAAAAGTGACATCTTGCTTCTCTTTTGAAAAGCATGAAATGTGTCTGATTTTTGGAAATGCCTGCCATTTTGGATTCACGGACATCCGCCAGTGTCCGCAGGCACTGCGGTAAAACATATAAAGAAACACAACATTGCGCTTGTCAAACTTAACAAACATTTTCTGGGGAGGTAAGGGCTGATGAGGATGGAATGGAAATGGCCATAAGAAGCCAAAAAACTGGTGGTTTTCAGCACTGATGTCCGCAAACAGTCCGTATGTTCGGGTACAGTCCTGTGATGTTCACAAACACTTGAGATGTTTGGGGACATCTATGGCTATTTCTGCATTACAGGGTTGGAGAAAAGCTGTTCTTGGATGGCTTATAACTTTGGCGCCACTCAATGAAACTACATGAATTTTTTAAATTTTATTCTAGACTTGATTCTAAATGGTTTTGGAAAGTGTGGAGCCGTTTTGTCAAGAGGGAACAAATTTAGAGGGGGGTTCCCAAAATATTGTAAAGGCTTATTAATGTGGTGTCGTTTGACAAATCTGCACAAAGGTTTGCAAAAACATTTCAGATCTCGATATAAATGTTTTTGTTAAATGTGGTGGGATTAAGGTTTTCAGAAAGATTACAGATCCAACCTTCAATGGTTGTGAAAAGACTGAATAGATTTTGTCAAGTGGGGGCTAAGTTATCTGACTATTGTATGTATATACATTTTTAAAAAAATAAAACATGGGTGCATTTCAAGCAAACTCATGGATTTGCACATGTCCCTGTGTTTTATTTTTTGACAAATGTCATAATGTAGGTACAAAAAATAGTGTTATACCATTGGTGATTGATGTAAAGCCTGTGGTGTGTCCGGGTCATGGTATAAGGTCACGACCCAGACAATCTGGCTACTGGCCATGGCCACGAGGGACAACAAATGGGGTTAAAGTGGCCATGTCCACCTGGGACCGGCTATGTGATAAAGTCATTCGAAAGTGGGATAGGTTTGAAAGGGAAAGAAAATGGTGCTTGCGTTAAAATGGTCAAAGGGTTCTCTCTTCGCCTTCTGCAGGCTGTTATGGAAAGGGAAGAGGGGCGCTGTATGGAGCTCCCTTCCCTTTCCACAGTGGCCATCTTGGAAAAGCATTTTCCTTCCTACACCGGAATGCTCAGGCATTTTTTAACTGTGAAGGGTGGTTCCTAAGTGACATTTGTGATGGCATCTTTGTCTTAGCAGTGCACGGTGGTGGCGCGATTTATGGGTGCTTAGCTTACCATAACTGGCAAATTTCTCAGGTTGTTCAGGTTTACTTGTAATCATAACGCCCCTTTAACAACGTTTTTTCATTGTATTTCATAGGTTTTTATTAGTGCAACTTAACCAACACGTCCCTTTAAGAAAGTTTTTTCAGTGAATACATTTATTCAAGAAAACATCTTTAGTTGCAAGGACGTTAAGGTGAGATTAAATGCAACAAAAACCTGGAAATTCAGCTAAAGCCACCTTATCTTTGCACCCCCTGTTGCATAGACTATGGGGGTCATTCCGACCCTGGCGGTAAGGGGTAAATGGTGCTGGTAAAGGTACAGGAGCCGTCAACCCTTTACCGCCTCATTACGAGTTCTGCTTGTGGGACCCGCTAAGGATGCCTGGTTTCACCAGGCGGTCTTAGCGGGTCCCGGGAGCAGCCCAGCATGCTAACAATGGGCTTCTTATTAACGGGCCCATTGTTAGCATGCTCCCAATTCCCATTGAGCCCTATGGGGCGCGAATGGGAATGGGGATGTACAGGGTCTGGGTTCCTTGAATGAGGAATTACCTGGCCCTCCAAGGTCAGAATGGCCCGGTAATTCCTCATTTAAGGAACCCGGACCCGGTACCCGTAAGGGAGTAGTCATGCTGCTAATAGCGGCATGGTTACCTCCTACCTCGTAATGACCTCCTATGGCCACAATGATGACATCACAGATCACATCACAGATGGCATCACTAATTACATATTGTATGGGAACACTGATGACAGTACAAATCACATCACTGATGCCATCACTTGTGACTACACTAATTGCATTGTATATAACTGATTACATCAATAATGGAATTAGAGATAATATAATTTATGGGTTAGCTCATTAATAACAATTTAGGCCGTAGACTTGGCCACGTCAAAGGCTGGGGTCACTGGACAGCATCAAAGGCCATATATAGTGGTCATTTAATGTTCAAAATAACCAATGTGCATGGTTAAAAGCCATGCCTAGTAGCCTGTCACTATTTTAAAATATGCATACATACAATGGACAACGTTGTAAGCTGTAGTCAGTGGCCATGGCTAAACGCCACAGCTAGTACCCATTAATATGTCGGAATATACAGTCGACACACAGGCCCGTGACCACTGGCTAGTATTGTGTTGAAAACCATGGCTAGTGGCTGGCAATTGTATAAAATATACAGTGGGCATGGTCAAAGCCAATAGCTAGTGGCTGGTTAGTGTTGTGTAATATATAGTGGGTACTGCCGAAGGCCACAGCTTATTGCATTTTATTATTTTAAAATGTACAGTTGTCTTGAAACACTTGTGTATAGGTGCGTTACAAATACCATATCATATCATATCATATCATGGCCAAAAGATGTACAAACTGATCAAGGTCAGAGGCCATGGCTAGTGGCACATTTATATGTTAGAATATACAGGGGGAACAGTCAAATATTGTGGCCAGTGGCCAGTATTGGGCTAAAGTCCATGGCTAGTGCCTGTTCAGTGTATATAATATGCAGTGGATGCTGTTGAAAGCTGCATCCACTAGTAAAGGCCACAAGCTATGGTTGGTAGCTTGTTAGTGTTTTAAAATATTCAGTTCACATGGGTGACAGTTGTGACCACTGTCCATAACTGATGGCTATGACTAGTACCCATTCATGTGTTAAAATATATTTGGCCATGCACACTAACCATGACTGAAGGCCATGCTTAATGCCAGTTACTGTTGTAATGTAATTAGTGATGTCATCAGTGATGTGATCTGTGTTGTCATCATTGTGGTCATAGTCTGCACAACAGAGGGCGCACAGTTAGGTGGCTTAAGCTGAATTCCCAGGGTTTTGTTGCATTCTCCTTGAATTTCAAGGGTTTTGTGATTCCATAGATTTTGGATTGCCTCCAGACCACGAACATGGTCTTCAACCATCATCAGTGGGCATTGCCTTTGGCGCTGCCCACTGAGAATTGTAAAATGCTGCCAGAGCACTAGCCATGGCCTTCAGATTGCAGGCTTTCAGACCTCACAATGTTTTTTGGTCAGTACGCAGTGAGATTAAATTATTTGCCATGGAGCACACACTTTGATTAAGCAGCGTTCTCTAATCGGTACACCGCTTTTCAGTGCCATTATTATGGCACAGGATGATTTGGCATGCCCATTCCGCTGCAGCACCCATTTCAGAGTGAAAGCCATTCCGGTGCCTTTATTTTGGCACAAGTGAAGTTTGGACATGGCTGACATTGCAGCAACTTCTAAATGCCCTCCTGCTAAATAAGATCACAGGACTGCACTGCAACACACCTCACCACCTCCCACTTGCATTGATTTTCTTTTAATTAAATTAAATGAGTTAAATAAGAAAAACATATATCCTTGTACCCTGGTCTGCTAGAGCGTGAGGCCCAGCATTTAACCAATAGGCCACAATGGCTTGGTGCTTCATAGGGCATATATTTCATACTTAGCCTATCATTTAATATGTTGAATGATAAAAGACTAGGGGCCTCATTACAACCCAGGCGTTAAGGGGTTAACAGTGCCGTAAAAGGTGTCGGCGCCGTTAAACCCTTAACGCCTGATTACGCAGTCCCTTTGCGGGTTGCACTTTAACGCCTGCTTTTAGCAGGCGTTAAAAAAACCAACCCGCAAAGGGGCCTAGGAGCCAATTACGGCACCGTAATTTACGGTGCCATAATTAGCACCTTCCCCATTCCCATTGAGCCCTATGGCCAAAAATGGGAATGGGGAAGGGCCATGGCGGCATGGGGAATTACCACCCCGCCAACCTCGGATTGGGGTGGTAATTCCACATTCCGCCATGGCGGAGTCGGTAAATTACCGGCATGGACCATGTTGCTATTAGCACCATGGTCCAACGCCTGGGTCGTAATGAGGCCCTAGGTATGAAACCTGTGAATATCCAAACAATAACATAATTGCAGCAAAATGGTTAAGTGCTGCATCTCAAACTCCTTAAGGCCAGGTTTCTCTGATAACACCATTCAGCATAAAGGTGATTTTATTAATTTTATTTCTTCTGTTTTAAAATGTTTCCCAGAGATGGTGTAGTCCATTTTTTGATTATATGTGCAGTGTAAAGGGCAATGTTTGGTGTGAGGGTGCGCATGTCATCTGAGAGGTTGTGCTTGCAATGTGTGTGTGTTTGATGTGAGCGTGCACGTGTGTTCAATTTTGCAACAACTGTGTAATATATGTCCCATCCTGTTTTATAATGTGGCAGTAAATACATATTTTTCACGTTTAATCCATATTACAAAATGCAAAGTGCCTGCAGGTTCATGCCGCTCAAAGTGCGACCTCTCACGCCAACACATCCTTGCGCTGAGAGGTCCCTGCCTAAACTGGGTGCATCTAACTGGGTGCACTCAAACAGATCCGGCAGAGAAAAGGTCATGCCATTATGGCGTGCACCTAATTGGCCATGACGAAATATCGTGTTGCGTGCTCCAAGCCCCTTGTTTTATGGCCAGTCTCCTTGTGATTGTTTTGATACATTGCACAACCCCAACTAACCACATGTAAGCAGCACAGAAATGGGAAATAAATGACAGGGTGCCAGAATAACACATGCCCAGGTACTTTTTGCACCCAAAGAAAAAAATCAAAAGCTGGCACCCATGAATATACACATAGTACTGATGAGCTTCAAAGTGAGGGAGAGACCAGGCACCTCAGTCAATGTTGCTCTAAGTGGTCTTGTAACTTTGCCTAATTTATTAGGCACCATGCCCAAAGGGGGCTGGCCTTTTCCTCAGTTCGAAGCTAAGCAGAATCAGTTCTGGTTATTGAATGAATTGGACACCTGGTTCAGCAGTGATTTTTTCCCCCTCGATGTCACAGTAGCTGTAAAAGTATCTATTTTTTTATTATGTATACAAAATTGCAGGCTTTGAGAACTCCCAATGTGTTTAGTTAATGCCCTGTGTGATTAAAATATTTGCTGAGGATTACACACTTTGGTTAAGCAGCATGCTACAAGCCCCACATTTTATGGCTGGTCTCTTGGTAACTATTGTGATACATCGCACAACCCCAACTATTCGCATTTAAGCTGCACAGAAAAGGATAAAAATTGATTAGCTGCAAGAATAACATATGCCCAGGTACTTTTGCCTCATAGCGAAAATCAAAAGCTGACACCCATGAATATACACACAGTAAGTGGCCACATATTTTAATGTGAAATATACAAATGTAGTTCATTTCACCTTCTCCCTAGTAGAACGTGTGCAAGGCAGAATAGTAATGGACATTTAAAAAAAGTAATGAACACCAGAAAAATAAACTGAGAGAGGAAATGTTTAAATAAATATGCTGGCAAAGTATAAAAGGTGCTCACCTTTTAAACCTAGCAATCTCTAGTGAAATATTTCATGGGAAACAAAATCCCAATATGAAACAAATGAGTGTGGTTTTGTAGGTAAGGCATCTGCACTGGGAACATGACAATCTGAGTAAAAATCTGCTATCCAAATAATTGAGCAAGCTTACCAACCTCAAATAAAACCAAGGGGTTGCATCCGCTGTCTGAAAAAAGTTATGATCTCCACCCACTGGTGCCCTGAAAAGCAACCGCAATCAGGGGAAAACAACTGCATCAGTGTCCAGGATTGCAAGCTCTCTTGCCACATCGTGGGAAAACAGTCATGACTTACGTGTTTTCTCATCATTTTCCCTTCTCACCCCATGTCTGTCTTTCTAAAATGCTCTGCTTTAGAAAGCTAACTTCAAAAGTACGTAAAGCATAGGTGAATGATGAGTCTTACTCCTTTGGTTTGAATGCAGTGTTGATTTATTGGCATATGGTTGCAACAAACATATAGCACTTATAGTGCCAATCACATGAGGAGTTCTGACATGTGTTTCGACCATAGGGTCTTTGTCAAGGTAGGTTAAAAATTGCTGGAATGTGTTCCTGTATTAAGGAGTGCTGGGTAGCAACTGTTAGGCCAGCGAGGGCTCTGTAAATGAGATGAGAGGTCGCAGTGATCTTTCGAAAGATCACTGCGACTGCTCATCTCATTTACAGAGGCCTCGCTGGCCTTAAGCCATGCACAGTGATTTTTCACCCCAGATGTCACTATAGTTATAAAAATATCTTGACAACTGTTTTCTAAAAATTTAACTGCGGGTGCTGAACTATACATACCCATGGTTATCTGTGTCATCTGTAACCTCGGATATAGCCATGCATATCGGCAAAACATCCAGAAGAAAAATGCTTCCCTGCCCCCCATGCCATCACCAAGTGCCTCAATCATCTGTGCCAGCTCCCCACAACCCCCAGACTCCTCCTCACCTCCCCTGTCCTCTCCCTTTCACCCCAGAGCACACTTCTGTGACACAGTTTGCTTTCAGATGTCGGCTATTCACATCTGTAGCCAAGGCTACAGAAAGCTTTGTGTTGCAAACTCGGTCCCTGGATACCCTCCAAATTCGATATTTCACTCAGTGCTTTCTAGCCATCCCTTCTACCCTGATGGCATTTGTATGTTTTTTGACCGGCAAGTAACTTTTTACTGTGTTTCATTTTCCCATAACCTCAGCTATAGCCGCAAATATATCTCGCATCGAGAGAAAAACAAGATGGCAATCGGTTCATTTATGAAAACCATGATCCTGCAATACATGCTTTTTGGGAAGGGGACAACCCCTTCTCCATCAAATTTTAAAATAACGATGGTACGAAATAACCCCAAACCATGCATGGAAGTGGATTCGGAACTGGTCGAAATACATCCAGTGGTTTAGGCTCTGCGCTTTGGCAAAAATTGACCCTTTTTGATAATGGGAAAATGAAAGCGACGTAGGCTGCACCTTTGGAAACAAATGTATTTGGGACACTAAATAGCATTGTTTCTCCAACTCACCTTAACTATAGGATGGCAACTGCCACCCTATAATATCGATATATATATTACACGGCCTGTGGTAGCAGCTGTATAGTTATGGTTATGTAGCTCAAATCATAGGAGGAGCAGTTTTTGGGCGGCTTATAACTTTGCTCCCTCTGAAAGAATCTTTACCAACCTTTGCAAAAAAAGTATATGGGCTGCTCTGAATTTATTTGGCAAGTTTTGCAAGGTTTTGTCAAGGGAGGGCAAAGTTATATGGGGAGTCCCAATTGTTTTTTTTTTCCATGGACGGAACGGAAAAAATGTTTTGCTCATGTCTACAGCCCAAACCGCTGGTTGGATTTCACCAAATTTACAGCAGAAGCAGCGACTTGGTCCCGAAATCATGGTTTTGGATATTTGGTGTAAATCTGTCCAGTACATTTCTTTAAAACAGGCAAAATGTAGGTCCAAAAAAAATTAGTGATATCTGGGTCTGGACCCATTTCCATATTCGCTCCAGTGACAGGACTCCGATTGGTCTGGAGGGTGTCATGATGTTCGCGGACATCCAACGCGCCAGCTGATTGGCTGGTGAAAAGCATGATGTGTGTCATATTTTTCAGAAACGTCCGCCATGTTCTTTCCGCGAATAGCCGCGGCTGTCGGGGCATAGCGCGGTGGGGGAAAGGGCTGGGATACATGTTTTGGGGCATCTGTGTTGGGAAGAGGGGCTGGAAGGGTGGGGGAGTGAAAGATGGTTGGTATCATGTATTTGTTTAGGTGGAAGAAGATCGTGCAGAGTGTGGCAGAGTGCGGACTCTGCAGTAGTCCGTGAACATGGCCTTGGGCGGGCGGCGTATGTGGTGACTGCAGGCAGGCTTTATTAGGGTAGGGGAATGGAATGTAGATTAAATGAGGATGTTTGCATAGGTTAAAAATTGGCCATGCACCCAAGAATCTAGGCACTGACAGAACTATTGCTGTTTCATACGGCCATGCAACTAAGAATTTATCCACTACTATTGCAGTAGGTAGTGTTTGGTGGGCAGTTGGAGAAACATGTTTGGGCTTATTTGGTGACTGCACAGGGCCTTCTTACAGTAGGAGAGTGGAGTCTGGATGATATGGTGATATTGCCATTGGTGGAAAATAGTGTTGGCGGTCTACTTTAATATCTGCAGATGGTGTTTAAATTGGGAAGTTAAGGGCAAATTGTTGTGTGTGGGTTGTGGCCACTGGCCAGATTCTTGGATGTATGGCCATGCACCCAAGAGTCTAGGGAGTGGCCACAACCACCACAGCACAATACGGACATCTACGCAAGAATCTGGCTACTGGTCACAACTATTGTACTAATAGGTGTATAGAAATAGACTTTGGACATTTGAAAGAAGCATTATAATGATATGTGTATAGTCAGTATACATACTGTGTAGGCATTGTACACTTTTTGGAACACAGTGACACAATCCAATTGAAGTCAAAATTGTACATTTCTTTGATGTACCATTGCAGGCACAGATTGTGTTTGTTGCACATGGTGATGCAGGAGAAATCTTTGCTTCTTTCTCTGTGAAAAAACATCATAATATGTCAGATAAGGTACTTCACAATGTCGATTTACACACAATGGCACATATTCATGTACTTTGTCGACCCACATAATTATTACATTTTAAAGAATATGCATCAAACAACATTGCTATGCATTGGGTCTGTGGGGGAAAAAATCCATGCAGGATAAAAAAAAGGCTAGTACAGTTATTTGACGTTACGTGTCACAATATGTTTGTTTGAAGTGTGCAGTAATTACAGCAATGTTTAAGGTGCATGAATATGTGGTGTTGCTGGTACAAGCACTGTTCCAGTGGGAGAAAATAAAATGGTGTAAGCGTTTTGCTTTTCAAAAGTGGTGGTGGGATGGTTGTAGTTAGATACCAGTTGGTGTATTCTAACTGTTTATCATTTTGCAATTTTTAAGACTATCCTTTGATGCAGTTTGCTTATTGTTGGTGCATTCTGAGTACTTTACTATTGAACACTAATATTGTAGTACTGTGGGTGCAGTTAGATATCAGTTAGCATATTCTAACTGTTTCTAGCTTTACAATTTTCAAGGGTATATTTTGAAGCAATTCCATTGCTGATGGTGGATTTTAGCAGTTTCACCATTGGAAGTAATATTGCACTACTATGGGTGTAGTCAAATGGCATTTGACGTATTCTGACTGTTGATAGTTTTAGAGTCTTGAAGGGTATGTTATGAAGCACTTTCATTCTTGCTGGTGGATTTTAACTTTCCCAGTATTGAGAAGTAATATTGCAGCATTATGGGTGCAGTTGGATACCAGTTGGCATATTCTAACTGTTCACAGTTTTACAGTTTTGCGGGGTATGTTTTGAAACACTTTCATTCCTGTTGGTGGATTTCACTTCTTTCACTATTGGGAAGTGATATTGCAGTATTATGGGTGCAGTTAGATACCAGTTGGCAACATTTCTTGCAGCGGTATCTGCGCAGTTAGACAGCATTTGGCATATTCTGACAGTTGATAGTTTTACAGGTTAGTGACTAAAGTTTGTAGACCCTTAAAATCAGTACATTTTAAGTATAAGTGAAACAATGTTAGTGCCTAGTTTGCACAGTTGTTGGTTCTGTGTGCATAATCATTGGGTCATTGGAGAAAAAAACTGTATAGCACTAACAAAAATGTACAACATGCACATCTGTTGCCATACTGAAACTGTTTTCCACTTCACAAACAGAATTGTAGTGCTATGGATGTACTCACATACGAGTTGGGGTATGCCACGTTTTTATTCTTTTACAATTCGGAAGGGTATTTTTCTTCAGCAGTTACATACCTGTTGGTGTCAATTGTGCAGTAACTTATGCTAGTTTTACAGGTCAGTGAGTACATTTAGGTGTAAGGAACATTAAGTAGGCATTCATTACATTTGCTGGTAATCTATGGTATATAGATATACCTATATGGTATAGGTATATTTTTGCTTTCTTGCACTTGAAGTAAGTACATTAGACATTCTTCTGGATCTTCCTGTTTGTTTATGGTGAATCTCACCATTCCCAGACAGTGTCCAATTCTTGCCTTATTCCTGTGACACTTCCAGTGTTGTGAGGATTGTTTGTTGCATTTCTATGAAGGAGGTACATTTGCAAACACAACTGGTCTCTGCCATTCAAGTAAATGTTTTGCACAATTGGTGTTAATTTGAACAGAACATTGATTGCTACATTTGCATAGCAATTTGCACCAGTTGTGTTGGAAAATGTAAATGGACCAGAGAGTTTTGTTTCTGTGCCATTTGCTGGATCTCCACTTGTTTTTTTAGAAGAAATATTTCTCTTTGTTTGTGCTGTTGGATGTGGACTTGGGTTTGCACTACATAGTTTTGTGTTTTGGTACTTGATGGAGTAGCAGCCACTTCACTTTCTTTGGTGGTACTTTTGTGAGTTCTCTTAAAAGTTCTGTTTGCATTACTTTTCTTTTAACAAGTTTTCCTTTTTGAGGAACAGGGTACATATCGAGATGGGTGTGTAGAGTCCACGTAGTCTGTTGTACTCCACGATGCAAGGAATGTCAGACTTTACATTGTTTGCATCAAAATTGACTAGAAATAGTCCTTCAAGTGTACGTATACATGACAGTGCTGCATAACTAATGCCTTTTTTAAAGACTGTGCTGCCAATGTCAATCCATACCTGATCTAGGTATATGCAAGAGACAGAGAGGATTGTTCTCTGCGTACATACATGTCTTTGAAAAGAAGGAATCCGGCTGTTGAGCATCCTATCCTTTTAACTTCTGAAAGTTTGTCAAAGTGGATGTTGACAAACTGAATGTTGTTGTCATGTGGATACGTCTGGAAGCCAATAACTGTACCAAGTGCTCCATTAACTAAACATTGCTCCACGTCAAGGTTACGTTTTCAGAATTACTCTACAGTTTAAAAACACAGTTATCATTTTCTCCAAACCAGCTGTGTTCGAGTTAGAGTTTTCTAAGCTATTCAGTCGTGCTGTTGCTTGTTGACACATCGGGAGTGTCATCCCGTGCACTTCCAGATTTTCTTTGCAGTTAATATGCACTATTAGTTGCATTTCTTTTTTTAACATTGTCTGATTTAATTGCGCACAGCTTGCTCGGGTTGGCTTTAACGACACACATTTCAAATTTGTGTATGCTAGTTGTTTCATGATATCAGGAGCAGATGTGCCATGCCCACACAGCTCATGGATGAGTCTACAACTTAAGATACATTGTGCATCCTTAGAAAGAAGACCAGTCTGAATTCTTTTTAACATGTTAGCATAGGTGAGGTCTGAAGACTGACACATGTTTTGAGTTAGTTCTCTGTATTGGAAATGTTGACAGGGATTTACATTTCCTATGCTGCCAAGTGTGTTATGGCACAGTTTGTATCCAAAGGTTTTAAAAATAGGTTCACCTTTCACTGGTGTTAATTGTAGGAGATCTCTGAAAACAATAATGTGTTTTCCGCCAAAGAGTTTTTTTTAAGGACCTCTTGCAATCAGAGGGGAATCAAAGGCAACATTAGGTTGGAGACCATGCTCACCTCATCTATTAGGAGCATTTTCATTTGCTTCAGAGTTCTGCGTAGCTTCATAGCAGCTTCTGTTGAAAGTTTGTAGTACTCTGATTTGTTTTGGTGTTCTACTGGAAGGAGCAGCAGTCGGTGTAAAGTAACACCTCCTCTGTTGTAGGCAGCTAAACCTGTGGGGGCTGTTAGAACAGCTGAACAGTTGTTGCTTGTTAATTTTCGGAGGAATTTGCTGATGATTTTTATTAAGAATGTTTTGCCTGAACCAGCTTCACCACTTACATAGAGGAGTACAGGTTTATAATTTTGACAGCTACAAGTTTTACTTTCATGCTGTAAACCATTTTTAAAATATATTTTATTAGTTTTCTCAACATTACACTCATGTCACATCCATCAATCTTCTGTTTTAACAGTGTAGTTCAACTTGAACCTTAACCCATTTGAACTCACCCCAACAACCCACCCTCTCCCACACACCACAAGCCACATCTGAACCAGATCATTTTCTGTGGTCTGGCAAAACATGGTCACAGTTAGTTATCCATTGTAGTAGATCCGGTCCAGGATCCTGTTGTTGCTCCCTCGTCATCTTCTCCCATACACCTGTTTGGCTGTGGCCCATGTTCTCAAATCTTCCCACCACCTGTTCAAACTAGGGGCTGCTGTATCTTTCAACATCATGGCAATACTGTGCTTTGCTAATACATATATGAGGTCTTTAATCTTTCCCATTGCTCTTTTGTTTCATTCCTCTTTTAAACTTTTTAAACTGCACCAATACACATGTCCCCAGTGACTGTACATCTAGGGCAATGCCTTCCCTCCCCACTTTTGTCACAATGTAGTTCCAAAAATCCTGTATAGTAGCGCATTGCCAGAACATGTTGTCATACCTGCATTTTCTACAGTACATTTGGGGCACCTCTGACTGCCTGCTCCTTTAAATTTGTCGATCGCATTCGGTGTTAGGTATGCCCTTTGGGTATATAAAATTGGAGCATCTGCAGCCATGAGTTTCTTAAAACCTTTTTGTGATATGCTGTGATTTTACCCCATTTCTTGTCCTCAAAGGCCCTCCTCAGCTCTTTCTCCCACTCCACTCTGCATTTCAGTTCCTCCTTTGAGTTACTCCCAAACAGGGACTCATACAGCCTTGAAACAGCGTGTCCCCCCTCCGAGACATTTAGCATGGTTTCCACATCTTCATTAATTAAATAAGCACTGTCTACCTACGGCTACCTTTTTTTAATTGTTTTTAAGATGGTCATGTGCATCAGAAATTGTCTGCTATTTGTGCCTGTGGATGTCTGTAGTTCTGGGAAAGTCACTTGAGTGTCCCCCTCCCATAGATCTTGTATTGTCGCTATCCCGCAGGATTCCCAATGTGTCCTGACCACCTCTTGCCAACGCCTTTGTTGGCCATTACTGCCGCCAGTGTTATTTGTGGTGAGATCGGGTCCTTGTCACCCATGACCCTACAGGCCTTGCGCCAAACTCTGATGCCCAGGGTCACTAGAAATTGGTACTCCTTGGGGTCCCCATCAGGCACCCATACCAGGTCTCTCAGTTGTAGCTTCCCCATTGTGGGCTGAAAGAGAGCAGTGTCAACTGTAACTTTGGCTGCCATTCAATGTACCAGATATTGTAATTGGGCCGCTAGGTAATAACATTCAAAGTAAGGTCTCTGTAGTGTATGTAGAGCCACCCTGTACCTGCCGCACTGCCACAAGAAGCTCCTACAATCCTTGTCAAACAGGAAGTTCCCGAAGCAATGCATCAGACTTGGTAGGGCCACCATTTTAAGTAGGGTTGCTCTACCCATCATTGAGAGGGTTCATTTGCTCTAAAATTGCATTGACTTGGCTAGGTCCTCTTTAGAGCGAATGGTATTCCATTCATGCTCCTGCTTGGGATCGTGGTATATGTCTAGACCAAGATATTTGAAATGAGACAAGCTCCATGTCAGGGGAAGCAAGGGGAATTCTGTTTGCCTTGCCCAAGCCAACTGGGCCAGGGGGAACAACGTGGATTTGGTCTTGTTTATCCTTATTCCTAAGAACGTACTGAAGTTATCCAGTACCTCCAGCACATACTCTAGATTAACCTCCGGATCTCACAGGTATATTAATATGTTGTCTGCATACATGGATACAATGTGTGCAACCCCGTCTACATTTATTTCAATATCTCTGTTTTCCTGTCTCTAGGTATGCAGTTATTGGTTTGACCGCTTTAATGAACAACATTGGGGACAGCGGGCATCGCTGCCTAGTGCTCTTCTGGAGTACCCATCTATCCGAGTAGGTTGTTCATGTCCTGACCCTTGCCATCGGTTCCGTATATATGAATTTCAACCACCTCATATAATTAGAGCAAAACCCCATTTTTGTAATTGTAGCATACAACCAGTCCCAGTGGATGGAGTGAAAAGCCTTGATCGCAGCCAATGACGCTACTGCACAATCTTCTTGTCTGTCCCTGGTGCTATATATTATATGATGTAGCCATCTTACGTTCCGGGATATGTTCCTGGTGGGGACATACCCTGTCTGGTCCAGGTGTATTAACTTGTGTATTATTTTGCGCAGTCTGCTCGCTAGCACTGCAGTGAGGATCTTATTGTCCTGGTTCAATAACAACAGGGGTCTATAGGACCCGCAGTACGTGGCACTTTTCTGCGGGTTCAACAATGGAATTATAAGGACCTCCCTCATGCTATCTGGGAGGAGCCCGCCTCATAAGCTTTGTTGAATACTTTCATATTCTTTGTAATATTCTCCCGGCAAGCCATCTGTACCTGGTGATTTGCCCGTAGGTAGAGATCTTATTGTGGCTTGGACTTCCTCCGCAGTGATGGGCTCCTCAAGTCCCTCCTTCTGAGCCTCGTCTAGGCTTGCAAAGTGTATTAAATCTAACGTGTCCAAGAGATCCTCTTCGCTGCCCACATGTGTGTCTGGGTAGTTGTTTAGTAGCATTCTTGAAAAGTTACATTAACCCCTGCTTGTGTGTGTTCTGGGTTGCCTTCCCTCGTTTGTATAGAGTATATTGGAACCCTTCTGTCATCACTCTTATATAGACAGGCAAGTATTCTCCTGAGTTTATCTGCCAGTGTGTGGGTTCTCTCTACATATTTAGCATAACAGAACTTGCTTAGCTTGCCTCAATGAGCCAGGCACGCCTGTCAAAGGCCTATCTCCTCTTCCAAGTGCTCACCCACTCTACTATTGTACCTTTCCAGTTCAGCTATTTCCTTTTCTGTCTTTTCTAAGTCAGTGATATTGGATTTCCTGGCACCCGCATCTGTGGCTATCACTTGATCCCTTATCACCACCTTATTCGCTTCCCACACTGTACCCAGTTGTTCCACACTTCCTTTGTTAGTCTCCATGAACTCCTTTGTGCACTGCCTAATGTGTTCCAGAAATGCAGTGTCTGGCAATGTTTCACTCCTGAGTCTCCAGTTAGGCATGGGAGGTCTTGGACTGCTATTACCCATTTGAGACAGAGAAGTGCATGGTCCGAGAGCACTTGCAGTAAATATGTGGTCTCTACATATTCAGTTACATGTTCAGTGGAGACGAAGAGGTAATCCAATCCAGTGTTTACTCTATGTGGGGCCGAGTAATGGGATTGTTCCTTACCATCTTCATGCAGGGTCCTCCATATATTGGTCAAATGGAATTGTGACAGGAGTGTGTTCAGGATTTTAGCTGGAAGGGCTGGTCTTTTAAATTTGTCATCAGATCTGTCTATCGCCAGGTTCAAGGTACGATTAAAATCGCCTCTCCATATCACAACTCCATCCCTATATGGGGCCAATCTTGAGTGCAAGGATTTGAAAAAAATATGGGCACCATGGGTGGGCACATAAGTATTCACTATATTCATTGTCCTCTTTTCCAACAGCCCCTGTATGATCACCATTCTGGCCTATGTTTCTGTCTTTTTGTGCAATACTTTGAAAGGTATAGAGGGAGCTATCCATGTCAGGACTCCTCTGGCTACGTGGAGTAATTGGAGCCCATCACCACCGCCCCCATTTCCCAGACAGTTAATTTAAGTGTGTCTCCTGTAACATAGCTATCAAACCTTGTGCCTTCTAAGGTATGTGATGACCCTCTGCCTTTTGGTGTAGTTTTCGAAGCCCCTCACATTCCAGGTCATTACTTTTATGTCCCCAGCCATTGCACCCATAATCGCTCAAGTTCACTTGTAACCATGTACTAGCCCAGGGTGTTTCTTAGCAATGCACACACTGCGCCACTGTTTCCTTTAGGCATCACCCCATTCCCCTTATTCCCCATACTCCCCTACCCCCATAGCATAACTCCCCATAACTCAAACTGTACAGTCATATCTAACATGTTTAGACTAAAAACCTGCTTCTGCATCTCAAACTCCCGTTATCCCTACATATTATCTCCACCAAAAATATCGCCGTACATATGGTCGTTTGTGTCGCCATAGGCGATATATTTGGGGGGATAATTTGTGGGAGCAGGGGGTTACTGGGGTGTTCCCCGCACATTTCAAAATAATGCAGGGGTTGCGGGGGTGTCCCCCGTAGGGACTATGGCTCAATATCGCCACAAAAATATGGCAATATTTTTGCATTGCAATATTTTTGCAGGGATATTAACACATGGAACCAAACTCCTGCCTTCTGGCAGGACTCCTGGTACCCAATAGGTGGGTACTATCGGGTACCCTCAAATAAATGTATGGGGAAGCAGTTGGCCTACACCCATAGCAGTGCAATATTACTTCCAATAGTGAAACTGCTGGCCTTCTCCGGTGCATCCTGTATCATGACTTCTGAAACTGAGCCAAGGTGCTCCTGCAGTAAGCATAGTTTGTGTTGCTGCTGTGTTGTCCCATCTGTGAATGGGCATGTTCCTGATGATGTCATTCTGTGTCTGGTGCCGCTATCTGAGCACTATCCATCCATTCCTGGGCTTCCATTGGTGATTTGAAGAACACGGCTTTTTTCCATTGTACAGCACCTTGAGTTCGGCTGGATAATTCAGCATGTATTTGAGCCCAGCCTTATGCAGTCTTTTCTTCGCCGAGATGAACAGCGTTCTCCTTTTCTGCATTTGGAACGTGTAGTCCATAAAGAACGCTAGCTTGGATGAGGCCCGTTGTACTTTACCACAGTTTCTGGAGAACACAAGTATTTTCTCCCTATCCTTGTAATTGAGTACCTTTGTTATGATAGGTCTTGGAGAGGCTCCATGTGGCGGTTTCCTTTGTGGGAGCTGTGTGCCCTCTCGAGGGTGAAGCCCAGGGTCACATTCTCCAGTCCCAGTTCCTGGAGCAATAGGTTCTCCATATAATCAGTAGGGTCTGATACCTCCATCCCTTCGGGCAGGCCTACGATCCTAATTTTGCTACGTCTCGCTCTTCCTTCGGCATCCTCTGCCCTGTCTTCTAATAATTTGACTGTTGTAGCACGCTCACTTCTGCTGCCGTTTGCACTCTCTCCGCAGTTTTCTTTGACCTGTGTTTCCAGCTTGCTTGTGCACTCAGCCAGTCCTCGCACATCCTGCCTTCATAGCCCCACATCCACCCTGACGTCTTCGATTTTAGCTTCTAATGTCGCTTGCAGGGTTGCAATGGCATGTAGTATTTGTGGATTTCCATGCTGAGTTGTTTCTGGTTGGTCCTCCATAACCTCAATGGCACCTTTACCTTCCTTGTCCTTCCCCGATCCGTCTTGACCTTTGGCGTAGTACTCCATAGTATTTTGTTTACCTTTGCCTTTGCTGTGTTTGACCGCCATCACTTTGGGTAAAATTGTGTATCGCTTGTTAGCTTAGTGTTTTTGCACTGCATGACTGTTACCGCAGTATTGCTGAACACCAATGCCAGGGCTGTGTTAGGTTCTCTGCTGCTCTTCCTTTGTGTTGGGCGATATCTGTTCTGTGTCTTTCGTTGGTGGGTTATCCCACTTCCATGGCCCTTGGCCAGGGTCTATCTCCGTGGTCCTCTTAAGCATGTGCGCCGCCATGAGTGCTCTGCCCACCTTCGCTTTCTAAGTGATCCAGAGGCGGCTTTGTTAGCCAACGAATCATCTCTCCACAGAGTGTCCTCTTTTGCACCTACCACCTTTGGGCGGTCCCCTGGCAGGCTGATGTCCAAGGATCCTTGCTGATGCCCCTGGGGTCTCACAATTTAATTTGACCATCGGACTTGGGGGATGACCTGCTCCCCGCAAACATGACCAGGTCCTCACAGCATCTGTGCCGTATGTGAGTGTGTTCACACAGTCAGCTTGCCACCATTACATAGGGTGGTTGTGGACCTTTGCGTGGTCAAGGCCCTCCACACAGCTCCACTGTGTCAGTGTACAGGGCAGTGAGTGTCCGGCACCTTATTTATTTTTAAAACAGCCTTGTCAGTGGCCCTTCACCTCTACGCCTCTGATCCTCCTGCCTGTTCACCTCCTAATGCAGCTTGTATGTTGGGCCTGTAGACAAACGCTCTTCTGTGCTTTGGTCTGGTGTATGCCTACTGTAGCCTGAGGGATGATAACGCTGCCTTTACCCTTCCTGTGGTGGCAGCTGGGGACAGGGGAAGTACGCCAGCGGGCCCCCCTCTCCTTACCACTGTCGCACCAGCAGTGAATTGCGTTGCTTCCCATCCGCTGACTCAACAAATATGGAAGCAGCCACAACACTTGCTCTCCCGGCAGTGCTTCCTTATCCTGCCTCGATCCCTCATGCCTCGGACTGCCTGGGTCTGCTCTTCCCAGAGTGCTCAGTCTTCCACACAGGTACTCCTCTGCAGCACCTCCCTCTCAGTTGCAGTCTGCTAAGATTACTGCTTCCCGGCCCAGGCACTGCATCCCAAGCCCCTATGACACCTCGCCCCCTTCATACGGCGTCCTTGCTCAGCTGCAATTTCTCGGTGTCTCTCCTCGCCGGCTACAGTGGGCGGGGGTAGCGTTCTTCATCAAAGCTTTTTCAGGTATCTTGCAGGGGCCGGCACCAGAGTCTGCCTCCTGTGGATCCACTACGGGTCTTGCCGCTCACACTGCACCGTCTGCCATTTTGACTTTTGCAGTTCACAGCCAGAGTTGTTCATCTTGCCGCACTCCAGCAGCGCATGATCGAAGTCTCCCAGGCCGTTTTTGTAATTGGCACGGAGTTCTGAAGCTCTATTTTACCAATTTGATGGCATTTTCATGTCAAAAAAGCAAAACATCAGCTAATCGTTGTGTGGATAAGCCGGAGCTCGCTCAGGGCACGTCTGCTTACATGGCCCCTGGCCACGCCCCCTTCATGCTGCAAACCATGTTCAATTTCTTTAGTTACTTCTACAAAAATGCTACATTGCTCATCATTGAGTTGTGATTTCAGCAGAGAAAAGTTTTCTTCTGATTTCTCATATTGGTGTTTTCTACTACAGTCATGTCTAATTCTGCTTCATTTAGTATAAATGGCTCTCTAAGTGGTTCTTGGCTTTCTGTAACAGAAGGTTGACTGCCCTCAGGAGTGTATTCATTTAGTTGTGCTTGAACTTCTTCCTGTTGTTGGCATTCCTTGTCCAACATGTTTTTGTACTGCTTGAAATTGATATTTGCTATACTGCTTTCATATGCATTGAAACCATCTTCAAAGGAGTCATGGGTGCCTGATGAATCCTCTTCTTTTGTCCATGGTTTAAAAAGTCGGAGTCCGGACATATAGTAAAGTTCTCTATGTTGAGGAGTTTTAAATGATAGCTATATATGATTAATGAAGCTGGGTTTGGTAAGTTTAACAAGGCTGCCTTCACAAGTTTTGTCTATGTATTTATCTTTTTTTTCATCTGGTTTAATATTATTCTTGTATGCGAAATGTTGGGCTATGTGGTATAGGCACATGTTTTCCAAAGCAGAACTGTTTGGGTAGTATGTGTCTAATACATTATTTTTATGACCTGACTGTTGGGATTGTTTTTGGCTATTGTTTCTATATTTTGGTACGATTTTAGCACTCCATTTCTGGATGTAGCAGGACCAAGGTTAGCCAGACTATGTTGTCAGATGTGCCATATAAGTCTGTGCATGTTAAAAGGCCTGCAGCTTTGTAGCATCCACATTCTCTATGGGAGAGCACTTTTATGCCAAAGCTGTAACAGTTTTGTGACAATATTTTGTCAGATGATATGTCATACCAAAGGTCTTTTACCTCAGTTTTCTCAGCTTTGGTTAGGTAGGCTGTGACATATCATGCAACAGCAGTGGAATTGTCTGCAATGTACTGTACATCTATGTTTGCATTCCACAAGAGGGAAATGGTTGCATTGTAATCATTGATGTACTTTGAAGTTTCGCTTCTTTTAATGCAGTATGCGTTTTTAGGCGATCTGCCTTTCACACTGTGTCTAATAGAAGACATGAAGCTGTTTACTTGTCCTTTTGCTGAAACTGGTCTAGGGAAACCAAAGAAGCATTTGGTGTAGTATTTGCTATGTCAACAATATTTGTGACATTTATGTCTTTGGAAGCGTACAATTTGTGTATGTAGCTCACTATGTTGCTTTCTGAAGGATTGTCGCAGGTTAAATGTTTGTTAATGAACTGCAAAACAGTGGCATCACTGTCCTGACCAAATTGAGAAGCATCTTTTATCCACAAAAACATGTAGATTTGTGGTGCTCCCCTGGATTGAAATTCTTTTCTTTTCTCTCAAAGAAATGTTGCACTTATCCGAGGGAGGGGCGTTGTTTTATTACAGATGAAGTGCAGCATGGCAATAAAGCAGTGGTAAAAGTACTTTGATGCATTTACAGGGTCAAGAGAGCAGTGTTCTCCTGGTGTTTTTATGTCTATCCCTTCTTTGTTTTGGTTTGTTATGCATAGGAAGTCATGCAAGTCTTCCCATGCATACTCTGCATAACTCAAAGTGACAAACCATGTGGGTGGGCCAAGGTTCCGTAGCATACACCGTACATCTGCATGACATTGGAAACAGTATTCTTTTGAACAACGCATGGTTGCCAAGTGATTTGTGATACTTGACTGCAAAACTTCATCTTTGTCTTGTATCTTTTGAAGAGGTGCATAGCAGACATGTTTAACAAACTGGAACCTGTTTTCTATGTGTGTGCAACTCCGTAACATAGCGTTGCTAGTTCACAGTTAAACAGGAGGTGGAATATGTATTAAACATTTTGTCTGAACCTGGGGTCTTCAGAATACAATCATAAAGAGCGGTATTGTGATGCTGTTATTTGTGTGCATCTTTCATCATACCTTCCCCCTTTTCCAGTAGAAAAGAGCAGAGGAAAAGCTTGTGCTTCTACACTTTTTTCCATATGCTGATTGGAGATCCTTTGGCTTGCCGAATTTCATGTTTCTAGTGCATCGTCTATGATGTCTTTGGACTGCAGTGGGTGAATTGTATACTGGTCTAAAATATTGGATGCCATAATGGTATCTACAAGTTCAAATTGGCCAGTTGATGAGGAATCCTGAATTATTTTGGTGGTTTCCTTAGGTTTTCTTCAATGTTTATTTCTTTGTTGTACTCATTGTTCTCTTAAAGATAGTGCAGGGATTCTCTAACTTTGTTTAAGTCTACTAGTTGTTGCCAAATTCAGCAGATGTGCTTTTAAACTTTGCTATATATTGTTTGTACTTGTGTACTAGAAGGTTGCCATTTGTAAGGTTTTGCTACTCTTCTCTAAAGTTACTGGATGTTCTCTAAGTGATCTTCACTTCCAAAATATTTGCTTTGGATGTGGTCTATTTTTTTAAGGAGTTCTTTGGCTGTGCCATGTAGGAGAATGTGATTAAAATGTCCCAGCTCTAAAGCAGGACTTTTTCCATACTAAAGTCTCAGGACAAGATTCCATATAGTGGAATCATGTGTCGCTAACATTTTGATGTGGTGGAAGATGCTTTTTTAAGCAGGTTCCGGAAATGCAGACTAATGAATGTCCTCGCCGTCCTGTGTAATTGTGCACTGTACAGGAGTCCATGGTTTGCAAAGTTTTTATTCTTATTTTCTCTTTTACTTTCACATAGTGATAGAGGAATTGCCGTAAAGATTTGAAGGATTGTTTCCGTACGATACACATTGAGGTGCAGGGCCTTTTGTAGACGAGACGTATTGGTTGGGTGAAATGGAGAGTTGATTGTAAGTTGGTTGGGGACATTCTTTGAATAAGGTTTTCTTCTGTCATAATGGTGCTGTCTGCCATTTCATACCCTCAGCCACTGCTATGTATGTCAATTGGGTTTGTCTGCTCTTGTTTGCATGCCTCTTCATTGAAATATGGTTCTCTATTGGTTGTGTGAATCCACTCACCTTCACAGAAGTTTGCGAAGGTATCTATGCTGACATTGCGCAATTTGCAAAGTATTTTTTGTAGTTTACTGATTACTTTTTTTAGTGGTTTCATTCTGGTTAAAATGAATATAAACATTTTCATTTGAGGAGCATTGCACTGTCAATAAGCACTTCCAGGATTAGTCTTCTGCGGTAAGTTTTAAGGGTTGAGTGTGATTTCTCCACTGTTTTTATAAGATTCAATTTTTCGACTGCTTCACTCTGGCTGCGTTAATATTGGTAGATGAAGTGCTAGGACAATTGGTAGGTTTATTCTTCCAAAAACATTTCTTTTTCTTTTTACTTTTTTGGAAGAGGGGCCATACTGTCTTTACTGCTAGCTGGTTCAGGTCTGTTGAGTGACTGTATTAGTTGCTTTGTTAGAGGTGGATGACTATTTCACACATTTTTAGTTGCTCTATTTGTTGTTGTTTTCTACTAAATTGCTTTTTAGTAGGCATTCTCTTCTGTCTGTTGGAGGAAAAAGGAAAGTGGGTTTGAAAGTTGTACAATGTATTTGCATGCACTGTGCATGAGTGTCTGAATTTCAGGGCAGGCACAAATAGAGGGATGTGTCAATGCGCAATAGGCTGTTAGTTCTGGTTGGGAAGGTTGTAATAGTAGCTGTGTGTGTTGATGTGTTGTGATAAGGGTTTGCTGCAGTGCATATAACAGTGTACTGTGCATGAATAAGTATGGATATTACAATGTTTTTATGACACTTGTGGATGTTACGATACTGGTGTTCAGATGAGAATACAAAGAGTGTGCCTTCTGAGGTGCAATGAGTAAGAGTGAAGCAAATGGTATTGATTGGATATAATCTTGTAGGCTACTATATGGCTACAGTGCATTGTATGAGTAACAGAAAGAATACCGCTACACTACTGCACTTACTTTGTTGGATGGGATGAATAGTTTTCTTCCTGGTTTTATCTTCTAGTAGATATGTTTCTATCTTTCGGGAGTCTGTTCTTCACTGCAGTGACGAAAGAAGAAAATGTGTGGGTATGCATGTTAATGGCACAATAATTGTACTAGAAGAACACATTATTTTAGACTGTAGGAGGATTTGTTGGGCAGAAGAGTTACTCACATTGCACATGATTATGAGTATGGTTTTAACCCTGCTATTGCTGCAGGCAGGTTGTGACCACATTTCTAATACTTGTTTGGCAGGTAGCTTTCCAGTGTCACTATGATATTACAGATCCTGTTGGCCTGGAAAGTCAGGTGTTGAAAAATGTCACTCTCTATGTGTGTTCAATTTTATAGCACTCTATGAGAAGGGGGACTTGGGAGAACCAGCATTGTTTGTATTGTGGGTGGAGGACCCATGTATGTCCTACGGGGTTGCAAGAGTTGTTGTTGCCCTATTTCTTTTTGAAATGGTGCACTGCAAGTCCTAGTAGGCTGAGAAAAATGGAGAAGCCAAGACATATGTACAGAGTAGAAAGGAGAAATGTTAGTGTGTGCAATGTGATTAACTTTCCCACACATGGATGGTTGGCACAGGAATGCTATTGCAGTATGTTGGAGAAATTATTTCCCTTTCCTTTATTTATTGAAAATGACAGACAGCACTGCTGTAAATGTGCACATGAATTCACCTGGTTTCCTTCACATCGTGGTGAAATGGTGGTGAAATGAGTAGTTGTAAGCGCAGTGGATTTTGTGATTTTTCAATCCGTGTACATGGCATGCTTTGGTAACATACATTAAGTTTTCGTGTTCACTGTGTACTGTGCATGTTTTACTGAAGGTGTGCTAGTAGGAGAAGTGGTTTTAAAAGTGACAGAAGGAAAGAAGAAAAAAACAGTTTCCACATTACAATGGGTGATATGCGCATGCATGCATGGCGTGGTAATATACTGAAGTTTCATATAGGATCTGGCACTTAAACATGCTGTGGAAATGTTCCACATGTGGATTTAATTTCTGTTACAAAAAAATCACACAGAGTGATGCTGAAATTGAACTGTCTATTTTCAAACTGTTATGAAAGTGCTCATTAAAATAAAACCTTCTCAGCAGACACTATTGTAAGTAACTGACACTTGATGTCAGGAGAAATGAGAATATGATTATTGAGAAGGTTATGCAGAGTAAGTGGCAGTAACCCTGTTTATATGCATTTGTCAAAGAGTTGGAAATGTACTTTATAAAATGTATGCATACCTGTACTTTGTGTTGCAAGATGCTGATGTGGATGAATCTGGAAGTAAACATCTTGGAGACTTTTACAGTACTTTTTGATGCAGTTGCTTGGGAATCACAGGAGACCTGTACTCTGAGTGTTGAACAGTACATCTGCAGTGTCGCACTGAGATGATAGAGTTAGATGTAGAGTTCCTGGCTGTGATTGGTGGATGGGTGTGTGAATGCTTAACAGTAGCCGATGAGGTAGTGCTGCAAAGAGTGAAGTGGAGAGGGAAGAAAATGTCCCTTGTTCTGTAGTCCTTTTTCATGTGTGTTCTGTATTATTTTCTGCTCAGGAGTCCATTTGGGACTCCTGATAGTGCCGCTCTTCCTCTTTTTGGTTTGGTGTACATACCCTTTGGGTACCCTTATGGCACTCATGGGAAGGGGTACAACCCTGTACCCCTAGTGTATGTTTTTGGGCACATGTGTGTGGCCATACAGTGCAGGGTATGGGCATGTGGCAGCTCCATGCTGAATCTTACAGGTGCTCTGAGTATCCTCCATTTTGAGATACCCAGGCCCTGCCATTGAAATCAGCTGATTCCTGATAGGAGACAAGATGGCCTCTGTGGCCTCTTGCTTTCTATTGCAGGTTACCTTGTTTTTCCCAAAGTCCTCGTGAGCTGTGACTCTGTCCCTTCCCCTGACTGACTGTTGGGCAGAAGTTCCATATATGGTATTGTGGTAAGTCCAGGCCAGACTGGCTGGAGCCTTCCAAGTGACTGTATGTTGTGGGTATGCCCTTGGGTGGTACCTGGGTGAATGGACTGTGTGATCATTATGCACTTCATATTATGGGTGTCTGGTTTCTGGTATGTAACAAAATGAATGAGACAGCCCTGCCTGAAACTGGTATAAATGCAGTGTGGAGTGCTGTATAGTTGTCCCAATACACATTCCTTGTTGTGGGTGTTTGTAGGGAAGTGAATGGCCTGAATGCACTGTATGCATGATTGGCTGCCTGCCTGCATGAATGCCCTTCTGGGAGATTGGTTGCCTGAGTGTGACCCAGCAGAGTGAATGATAGACCAAACAGTATGTCTGGGGACCTCTCACTGATGGAAATCGTTCAGAAGCTGAAGTTGATACTTGATGCTTAACCTTGAAGCCCGCTGGAATAAGAAGAACTGCTGCTGCTGTCCTTGGCTAATTTGAAAGCTGCGTGACGGTCAAGGAATTGATCCAAGAGAGGACCTGGTTAGGAGACCTCTTCCTGAGATATGAGGGACCCTCGTGCACCAGCTGATCTTTGCCAAAGCTCCCTGGACACCAGACCCTTGAAAGGCTGCCGACCTGATACGGGGACCGCCTCTAAATCATGAAGTGAAGTGCCCAGACATTGAAGTCCATCACTGTTGATGACCGCCGTCGCCGATGAAAACCGCAGTGCTCCTTTGCCTAAGAACATTGAAACAAGGACGCCCTTGCTCATCAGCGGCGACCAGTTTCATCCTGCCAGAGAAAGTCAAGACTGCCGATGACTGAGGACAAAGTTCTTCATTTACTCTTTGCAGCAACAAACTCTCGTTGTCGAGGTGCACCGTACACCGTGGCTTGCAGGACATTTTCAACCAATCGTCAATGAGCACCGCAATAACAGAAGCTGCTGCAGCAATGACCGTGTTCACCATTTTTCTTCACTGGCTCTCGATGACCCGTGGCTCCTGCCTTAAAGGGAGGGCACTCAAGGAGGGCCTTTCGACGACTCATTGAAAAACTTTACGAAACCAGTTACTTCAGGATCGTGGAACCTTTTAGAAGGAAGCAAGACTATATTGAGCATAATTCAACTGGGCTTGTCAAATATGCTTTATTTACAGGTTGCCCAGGTGGGGGGATCCTCGCACAGAACCGTCTCAAGGTATTGGGATAAACTGTTCTGCCATTGCTTGATTTAACTTGCTTTCTTTCTGTGGTCTATCATTGATTCATCTTATAAATCTGATTCATATGCCATTTGAACGTTTAGTAGTTGATGAATTTCAAAGGAATCAATAGTTAAGAGTCACGTAGACCTGTATATATTTGCCATTGTAGTATTGCCAGAGTACAAAGTGTTTTATTGTGATTGTGTATATAACTTGTACCTAATTATTTAAATACTTTGTTTTCACTAACATAGTGGGTGGACATTCCTTTGTGAGTGCTTGGGACTACACTGTACTTAAGAACCAGCCCGCATCACCTCCTGAGATTTAAGCCTTGATTGCTCGCCACGTTTTACCAACTAGAGACTCTTGGCTGAGGTGCTCCCTGCTTCGACTCTGCCATACAGAGAGCAGGAATACAGATAACCCCCTCCGGTGCTTTACACCTGTGTTAAAGATTCCGTGAACACTACAGTAGACCACAGACAGGGCGTGCCACATCAGGGTTTTATCAGCATGCCTGGCATGTAAATAGGACTGTGGGGATTAGCCAATCAAGTGTTCAGGTTGTGCTTCATAGGAAGAGAGGGAAATACTTTTTTCATTGCTCTCTGTACTGAAGATTGCTTTTGTTGGAGAGATGGAGAGAGTTAGTGTGTGGATGGCGGGAGATTCCTTTGTGAGTGATCTGCAGACGTATGCAGAGGAAAGTGCTATTTCTGCCAATCTTGGATTTCAGGGAGTGGAGGCTTTGTGGTGCGGTGTGTCTGGCCGCAATTTACAAGGAGTACTTGCACTTTTCAGAGATATGGCCTCTTTCAGTACTCCTGTTGTTCTTGTGGTGCAATGTGGTGGAGTGCATTTGGGTTACATCAGAACTGCAAGTTTGCTGAGTGCACTGAAGGACTTGGTGAAGGCACTGATGCTGCTTTTTCCCAGTGCAAAGGTGTTTCTTTTCCACATACTACCTAGAGCAGTATGGAACAACCCCAATGTCTTCTGTCCTCAGCAGGATGCCGGAAGGTGTCTTGTGAACAGATACATGTCTTCATTTTTGTGTAGTGCTGGGCTATTATTTTTCCAGAATGAGAACATTAATTCTCTGAGTGTGAACTTTTTCACTGCAGTTGGCATTTCTTTGTCCAACATTGGCATTGCCATTTTCCTTTACAATGCAAGGGATGCTCTGAAGAAGTTCATGCAAGCCTGTAAGGAAGAAAAGAAGAGAAAAGACCCTAAAAATATTTTTAAAAAGGTGTTTATTTACAAGCACCTTACAAAAAATAAATAAAAAGGGCTCTTTTCAGAGCCACCACTAAAGTGGAAATCGCCTACCCTGGGTTAGATATCTTTCCCCGCTCCCTTGCATTGGGCGATCTCTCCTCCTACACTGCAATAGTCCACGGACAGCACGTGCCACATCTGGGGCTTTTGAGGATGACAGGCATGAAAATGGCTCTGTGTAGCCCAGGGATTTGGCCAATAAGGTTTCCTGGATCTGGTATGCAAGGAGAGAGTGTGGCAGAAGGGCTGTTTGCTGAGAGGATGGAGTGGCTGCACATCTTGGATGTGAGCATGTTGATGTGCAGTGGTATGAGGCGCGTGGCATGAAGTGGGTGCCACTTTCATGACACCCCATCATCCCACCATTATTATTGTTCATTGTTGAGGGAACAGTTTAGGCCATGTAACAGGGATTTAACTGCAATTTGCAATGAAGGAGACATTTGGGAAAATGATGGACATATTTCCAAATTCCTGAGTAATTTTTTCCCGCATTGCCCAGAGGCAGATGTGGCTGTGCTCCAGTTCATTTGGGCCACAAATGGAGCAAATGAGGCACAATGTCAACAAAGCTGTTTGTGAATTTTTGAGAGATGTTGGCATGACATCTTTCAATAATGAAAACATTAAACTTCACAGCACCAACATTTTTCACAGAGATGGAGTACATCTTACTGATGCTGGTAATCAGCCTTTTTTGCAAAATATAGCATTTGTTGCCTGCATTACTCTAAACCTTGAAAAAAACCTTTGAAAAAACAAAAAAAAAACAAAAAAGGCTCTTTCGAGAGCCAGCACTTTCTTCTGCAAAAGAATGAAATGGTTTGGATGCTGCCACCACCTAAATTTTTTGAAAGTCTGCGGTCTATGCAGGTGCATGCACCATGTTTTGGTACCTCTATTTTTGAACTGTGAAAGGAGACTCAAAAAGAACAATTCTCTATTAGTTTTTTGTTGTTTTATGATCTTTGGTGTATTTTTATACAGGACACACAAGGAAGGAAAGGGAAGGGAGGGTGCGTAAGGGGCACCAACCACAGGTGCGAAGGGGCAAGTGGAGAGAGGGTGATGCGGGGTGGTCTTCACTTAGGTAGGGGGCACTGTTTCTAGAGCTCCCAGACCATAGCCTTGAAAGCACTTCAAAACTCTTCCCCTCTGCGAGCAATGCATCACAGTACATACAAAGTACAGTAACCCTCGAAAGACAAGGCTCCACTGCATTATGTATGGCCTGTGAGTCATCTTTGGGAATCCACTGCCCCACAGCGGTGTCTCTTGTGGTGACAGGAGCTGCGACTGAGCACTCAGTGCAGTGAACCAAAGCTGCACATGCCTTGGGTACCGGCCAACAGTGGTAAAGAGCCTCCACACCCATGAGTCATGCTGGCAGCTGGTAGTTGGTACTTCCACTTCCTCATCCTCTTCCTCTTCTTGAACTCCTCTACATCATCACACATGTTCCCCTCTCCAGGCCCACCATAAGGTGGTGGTGGTGGGGGGGGGGGGTGCTGAGGAATCAGCAGCAGCCATGGATGTCATAGTGTGGAACAGGAGGAATCCAGCAACAACAATCCCAATCTCAGCCAAGTGCTCTGTCCTGGGTAGCCAAAAACAGAAGGAGGAGCAGCAGTGGAGTGTGGCCTTTAATAGGGTTGTGCTCTGCAGGCAGGCACACGCTTTGCGGAAACATTGAACCCCAAGCTGGTCTCAAACAAGTGCTAAAACTCTCTAGATTCAGCAGGACATGGTCTAAAACCACTGCAAGTGTGAAGTTTCAGCTTAAAACACCCTGGATTGTGCAAAAATGTATTTTAAACTGTCCAGGGGTAAGGACAGTGTCCACAGATAGGCCTGCCACTCAGCGTGGGTACGCTCACATGGCGAAGTCCCTGGATGTCCACGGATAGGACAGCTGTCTGTAGAACACCCATTGCTTGGGTTGCGATGTGCGCATGCGCCTAGGTGTCCGTAGGACAGGGGCAGGATCCCCAAACTAATTAAAAGTGTGACACATGCATCAGACAGCTCCTGACAGGCAAGGTGTTCGGAGGGCACAGGGGATCAGATGCACATGCGCCAAGGTGTCCGTAGGACAGGGGCAGGACCCCCAATCTAATTAAAAGTATGCCACAACTTTACGGACATCTGCGGACAGGCGCAGTGTTGGGAGGGCACAAGGTATCGGATGCACCTGCACCAAGGTGTCCGCAGGACAGCGTGTGGGCCCCTGAATCATATAAAGGTGCATCATGGGGGCGTGGCTTGGCGCCGATGGCGAGCGGTAGCTGATCCGCCGAGCTCCGGCCGAGACGCCGTTTCCTGATCCTTTTTCTCCGGCTCGCGTGCGACCCCGACTTCTGAAAAGGAACGAGCGGTTGGGCGAAGCAGCCCTGCACCTGAATAGTTGTTGGGCCCACCAAATTGGACCCCCCTGAGACTCCGGTGGCCCTGAATCGGTTCTCCCCCCCTCCCGTTCTTACTGGATCCAAGATGGCGCCCCGCACAGCATAGCGGTGCCTGCGAGGGGTACCCCCTCCCCCAACGGATTCCAGGGCCCGGCGGGGAGAGGCAGCAGCAAAAGAGAGGCTCCGCTCTTCTAGAGACCACCTCTACGGACCACACCATCACACACGGGGGCAGACCACAGCTCACGGCCCGATATTTGGCCAGGTGAAGGGCCCCACCAGTGATCTCACAAGTGAACTAACTTTTGAGGCCTAAAACACCCGCAACCATCGCCCCAAGATGGCCGCCAAGAACAAGACCAGAGCCGCCACCATGGACTCCTTTGTTTCCACCAGGGCGAAGACCCCCACTCAATCCAAGGCCAGCTCCTCTGAAGTTGCCCAGTCGAGCGAAGAGGTGGCGGCCGATAACCACTCTCAGATACTTGATGCTATAGCCTCGCTAAAGACGCATATAGACTCCAAGATCGACGAATTCAAAGTCGATATTCAACTGATCCGCCAAGACGCTCGCAACTTAACGGAGAGGGTCGCGACCGTTGAACAGTCGGCAGAGGAAGCCTCCACGGCCATCACAGCCATAAAGTCTGAAGTTGTCCTCCTGAAGAGGAAAGTCATCTTTTTGGAAGAAAAGGCGGAGGAGGCCGAAGGTCGGGCCAGACGGAGCAACATCAGGATCCTGGGGGTCCCGGAGGGGAACGAGGGAGTAAATACCACATCCTTCGTCGAAACCCTTCTGCTACAAGAAATAGGGGCCGGCAAATTGACCCAGGGATTCTCTGTCGAAAGGGCCCACAGATCCCTTCAGAGGCGCCCTCCCCCCGGATCGCACCCCAGACCCATAATCGCTAAGATACTGAACTTTCAGGACAGAGAAACTATCTTACGGCGATCCAGGGAGGGGGGCCCCATCGAGCGAGGAGACTCCAAAATCTCCATTTATCCGGACTACACGCAGAAGGTACAAAGAGAGCGGAACTCATTTGTCCCGATAAAAGCCCGGCTCCGACAACTGAACCTAAAATATAGACTACTTTATCCATCGCGCCTAAGGGTTGTCTACAAGGAGAGAGTGGTATTTCTCGAGAACCCAGATGCGGCCAACATGTGGCTTGAGGATAATAACCTGGCGGATGGCAAGGACAACTCACAGACTGAGACCTAACCCCCCAGCGACCCCCATGTAAGAAACATCGCACGTGAGACCGGAATACAGAAGATAATCCAACTACAGTTTTTTCACTTGGAAACGGCCTCGTTCGGCTCTGCCGCCAGGCCCTTGCCCCACCCCCAGCGTAGTATTTACCCGGTCTGGGCACCCGCCTGACCCAGCTCGCGCCCGACTCCCGGATGGGCTCCGACGGCTCGAGAGCGCCTGAGCACCGCGACAATGTTGTAGTTGCTGGGCGCACCAGTTTAAGTTTTGTTGTTAGTTTTATTAGTTGTACAGTCTTCATGCCTCTTTTGCCAACGCAGACCGAGATGGGTCTGGGACATGACACCGATGAACGAAATGCAGTGGTATCCCCCCTGCAGCCCACCCGAACAAGACTAAAGTGGAGTCGGACCCCAGAGTCCCACACCAAATCTGAAACTCGAACCGGATGGCGGCACAGCTTACTGTAATGACCTGGAATGTGCGGGGCATGGGCTCATACCTCAGGCGCAATCGTATACAGTCCTACCTCAGGAGGAAGAAAATCTCCATTGCACTCCTTCAAGAGACTCACCTCACGACGGAGGCCATGTCTAAAATTGCAGACCGATGGGCTGGGACTGTTAGAGGGTCCCCCTACTCTAAATACGCCAGAGGGGTGCTAATATGGATAAGCCCGGACGTCCCCTTCCAGATGGAGGGAAGTGAACAAGATAAAGAAGGGAGATTCACAGCGATTTGGGGCACATTGGAACAAACCCCAGTCTGCTTCATCAACTCTTACTTCCCTCATCACGGGATATCGGCGTACCTCGCCACATTGATAACGAAGCTGACTCGGTACCGGGACCGCACCTTCATATGGGGAGGAGACTTCAACTGTGTTGCTGACACGAGTGCAGACAGATCGCTGCCCCCCCCACGCCCGAGCAGCCTCACATCCGGTGCCTTGAGGGAAACTCTGGAGCAACTCAACTTAGTGGACATCTGGAGGGAACACCATCCGACCGACAGGTCCTACTCCCACTACTCAGCTCCACACGGAGTTCACACAAGAATTGACTATCTGTTCATCAATAAGGAACTTACCCCACACATAGCAACCACAGAATACCTGGGGCGGACGATCTCCGACCACTCCCCACTGACCATGTTATGGCAAATGAGAGGCCCCAGACCCCCGATCCCCATGTGGAGGATGCCGACCGCGGCACTTGCGGACCTCGAGTTCAGGGAAACCCTTGCCGAAAAATTGGAAGAATACTTGGAGAACAACATCGGTTCGGTCCCCTCCTGGGGCACATTATGGGAAGCAATGAAGGTGGTGACCAGAGGCGAAATCATATCGAGAGCCGGCGGAACTCGCAGGCAGTTGCGGAGAACCCTGGAAGCACAGGAAGCTGAGATCTCCCGACTGGAGTCCACATGCGACAACTCTATGGAGACAGAGACCAAGCTGAAGGAAGCCCGCACAGAATGTCAGCAGGCATGGGAAAGACTGGAAAAATTTGATTTCGCCACGCACACCGCCAGATCTCATAAAGAATCGGACAAACCGGGAAGACTACTAGCATGGCTCTGCAAACGGGAACACCCCAAACATCTCCCAGTGGAGATACGGGACGCTAATGGGTCATCCCACTCGACTCAGCTAGGGATCAATGAAGCCTTTGCTAAATTCTACACAGAACTGTATACCCACAAGACCCAGATTCCTGCTGCAGACATCATAGACACACTCGAGGAGATAGAACTTCCCCACATTTCGCTCGAGCAGAGAGAGGAGCTGGAAACCGAGATCACTCTTGAGGACGTTCAAGGGGCAATCAGGTCCCTCTCCAACAACAAAGCCCCTGGCAGTGACGGCCTCCCACCTGAGTTCTATAAAGCGTATGAGTCCATCCTTGCCCCAGTTCTCCACGAGGTCTACCAGGAGGCACACACGGATGGGATTCTCCCCAACACCATGAAGGAAACCATAATAGTCCCCATGCTCAAGCCACACAAATCGCCCACCGACTGTGAGTCCTATCGCCCTCTGGCTATGCTAAACTACGATGCCAAGATCCTCACATCCATATTGGCCCGCAAGCTAGCCAGGGTGGTGGGTTCCATCGTTCACGAAGATCAGAACGGATTCGTTCCTGGGCGCAACACCACTGCTAACCTCCGGAGGTTGCAGCATGTAATGGCCGAAACATATGACAGGGACGAGGACCTGGCGGTGTTGTCGCTCGACGCCATCAAGGCCTTCGACTCCATATACTGGGAGTGGATCAGGGAGGTCCTGAGAAGATTTGGCTTTGGAGGGGGCTTCATCAGGTGGGTTGAGGTCCTCTACAATTCCCCGACGGCGAGAGTAAGAACGGGAAGAGTGGTTTCAGCGGCTTGGGATATACAAAGGGGAACAAGGCAGGGCTGCCCGTTATCACCCATGCTGTACATACTGGGCCTGGAACCGATTGCATTATACTTCAGGCAGCAGCTTTTCGATGCTGGCATTAAGGTGGGCAATGCACACCACATAATATCCTTGTATGCAGACGACGTCCTTCTTTACCTAAGCTCCCCCGAAGTTAACGCGCCAACCGCGTTGGAGATACTGGACAACTATGCGAAGTACTCAGGGATCCGCTTTAGTAGGAATAAGTCCTCTGCCTTCCCCTTGGCGGGCTTACGCAACATTCCGGAAAACAATCTCCCAGAGATAGGAATAAGCTGGCAACTGGTCCAGTTCCGTTATTTGGGGATCAACATAAGCCACACCCCGCTACTCATGCATGAACACAACACCGAGGCCGCCATCACGAGTCTCCGAAGTTCTATAAAGTTTTGGTCCAAGCTCCCATTGGCCATGGTGGGCAGGGCAGCGATTGTCAAGATGATCGTACTCCCCCGATTCCTGTATTTCTTCGTAAACATTTGCCATTACATTAGACCGTCCTTCTTCAAGAAGCTGGAGGCCATCATCAGGGACTTCCTTTGGGGCCCACACAGGCATAAACTGTCGCTGTCCGTCCTCTCTCTCCCACACAAAGAAGGCGGAATAAAGTTACCGGATCTCCAGTTGTACTACCTGGCTGCCCAGCTGAGTCACATAACGAGATGGCTCTCGGATGAGCCTTCAGCAGAGACCGAACTGCTGAGGCAACCCTTGGACAATGTGATCCCCAAGGAGATCCTATGGCACCCTACATGGCAACCCCCGGTCCCCTCCATGGTGATTGACCTGGGAAGAAAGATATGGGCCAGGTCCTGCTGCATCAGGCGAATACGACACCCATACTCTCCGGACAATCCCATCCTAGCAGACACCTGTCGAACGGCTGCAGACATCTCTACGGCAAGGAGGTGGGAAGAGGCCGGCATTTACACATGGAGCGACATGTATGAGGAGGGAGAATTCAGGGATTTCGAATCTCTTAAGGCTGCCGATGGAATTCCCCCGGGCCAGTTCCTCTGGTACCATCGCCTCAAACAAACTGCTAAGAAACAATGGACCGGATGGCCGGAGGAGCCCTCCCCTGACCCTCTGCTACAAGAGATGCATGACCTCTCGGACGGCTGGAGACCTGTCTCCAGGCTTTACAGCAGACTATGTGATAAAACCAACCCTAAATGCGAAGATCTGAGGACAAAATGGGAGGCGGACCTTGAGACCCCGATTTCAGATAAAGAATGGGAAAGAGCGCTGATATTTCCCAAAAAAGTATCCAGGAACACCAGGTTTGGCCAGATCCAATTGAACGTTCTTTACAGGACATACATGACCCCACATAGGGTTGCCTCCTTCAATAAGACATCCTCCCCTGCATGCCCCTGGTGCGGGAATGATAAAGCAGATGTGATTCACATGTTCTGGACCTGCACCAAGGCGATGGCACTGTGGTCCAAGGCCAAACAGACCTGCATGGACGCCGGAATGACAAGATACGAATGGACTCCTGGCGAGTGCCTCCTGGGGACCTACCCCAGACCTAGCAAATCCAAGCACGCTGTTAAATTAATGGACATCTCATGTATCCTGGCTAAAAGAACAATAGCGATGGCCTGGAAGACGCCGTCGGGCCCCAGGCAAGAGAGATGGCTCAAAGAACTCGAGAGATGGACAACAGCTGAAACCAGGGCCTGGCAGGAAGGAATCACGAACAGTGGCGAAACCGAAGGTGGCACTTTGGAATCATGGAAGGCCCTCCTCAGAGACATACGCTTCAGCGCTGACTACAAACCCCCCTGAAGTCCCACACCACTGCATTGACACTGCTCGGATGCCGGCATTGGTGGAACCACCCCTGTGTTTGACCCCTCTTGCTTCCTGAAACTTTGGGTCATTGCCCCTAACCCACCCGTCCACTGTAAGTTTGCTACAACATGAAGACTGTTGTTGATTTGTTTGTTCCCCCCCCCTTGTTTCCCCCTCACCGTCTCCTCCCCAGTTCAAACCAATGTTGATTTCTTGTTGTATTGCACGTTTTCTTTTTCTTTTTTCTATCAAAACCAATAAAATACGTTTTAAAAAAAAAAAAAAATAAAGGTGCATCATGATTTTTTGGACACCACCGGACAGGCCTGCTGTTCTGGGGTACCTCCATTTTGATTACGGAAGGCCAGACAGTTGCGCTGTCCACAGACTCCAAACAGGGCTTTTTTAAAAAAAAAAACACACACCCACACACAGCAACAGTAATGTATTAACACACATTAATACACTTAATTAGGAAAGAGAAAGGGTAGCAAAATGGGAAACATATAAAGGGGATATGTGATAATTGGGGTTTTCTACAGGCTGTTCATCAGGGGAGGAAGGAATTGAGGTATCATCTTAGCGTTGTTGATTAAAGGGATTTGTGGGGATGACTGTCTGGCACAGGGGGGACGACTACCTGGGACAAGGGAAAGGGGCACAGGTACAAGTGGGGCAGTGGTATTTAATATTGTCCATCATATGCCTTTCTACAAATGTCTTCAACTGTGCAAAATTGGTGTTAAACTGATCCATTTTTGCAGACAGATTTCTTAGTTCATCTGCAACATTTACATTTTGGGTCTGTCTGTGCCCGTCTTCTTGCACTTTTGCTGGCAATTCTAGGCCACTTTCTTCATTTGCACTATGTATTGTTAAAAAAAAAAAACATGTTTCAGTAACATGTGAAGCAATTAACATTAATTTTTCCTACTTTAAATATAGTATTGTCTACCGTTAGAGTTACTTCCGTCACTCATTTCATCGTGGGGTAATTTTTCATCTAGCCACTCCAGGTTGCATGCCATATCTGTGTAAAACAAAACAATAGTTCTTACAACTCATGTGCATACAACAAACTCTCATGTTACAGGAAGAAATATAGTGTAGTTACTACTTTTTAAATGGGTTTCTTCTTAGTAGGTTGGACTTGCTTGTGACACTTGCTTCTGACTGTGAAAGCAAGGCTGCACGGAGGTAATATTGTTAGATGCACAGGTCACATTTGTGCTTGTTGCATTCCATTATGTTGTGCATGCTATGTAATTGCACTTCTGGTTTCCAGACATATTTAATTTTTGATTGTGCTATATATATGTGTTGCCCTTTAAACATCTTCTGTTTGTTCACTGCACGCTATAACAATGTAAGGTAACCCCTGTTCTTTTGGGCGCTGTGAATGCCCGAGGTCTGCAGACTATGGGACTGTTTGCGGACTCTGTGGCTATCATGGTAGGGGCAGGGGTCCAATAGATATAAGTGATATGTAGACAAATTAAGGTTATTCTGGTAAAAAAAAACCATGAAATTCAGTGAAAAAACGTTGTTAAAGCGACGTTACGGTTAAATTGCACTAATAAAAACCTATCAAATTTAGTGGGAAAACTTTGTTAAAGGTATATTATGGTTACAAGTTAAATCGAAAACCCCCAGAAATTCGCCAGTTATGGTAAGATAAGCAACCATAACTCGTGCCACCACCGCCATTGCTAAGACTAACACCAAGGACATCAAAGATGACATCACAAATGTTATTGATGACATCACTGATAACATTGCATGTGAAATCAATTTTGATAAATAGTCCCTAAAAGGGCTTGTGATTTTAATGTTGGTAAAAAAGATGTCAGGGGTGATCGGGAGATCTATCATGAACTACTTCATCTATTAAAGTATGTACTGCTCTAAACAATATCCTATTGCAGTGTTGTTCTTAGTACAGGAACCTAATCAGACATAAACATAGGCAATGGCTGCAGCATGCACCATAGATGTGCAATATTTATAATCTTGCAATGTTATATAGTAAAATAATGAACAGCTCTTTATCAGAGTTTTGAGTACTGTTAAACATGTACTAACCAGATAATAATTGAACACTTACTACACACTTGTGTACTGCAAACAATACATATAAAGACTACAATGCATACACATCAGAGGCACATACAGAGAAACTAAAGTAAGCAAAAAAAGAAGCAGCATCATCAGAAACTGTTATTAACATAAATGTTATCTTCATGTATCGAAAATATTAGTGTGTTTGAGGCCTGCTTATTGCCCCATGTATATGCACCATGAGCTAAGACCAAACCCTAAGGAAAGTACTGTAAGGACATATGAGAAGGGTAACCTCTAGATATGTAGCACCTTTTGAATTTTGAGTTTCTGACTGTCAGTGAGCAAAAGCACCTGGCCTACATATGTCAGTGAACAAAAACAAGTGACCAAGATATGTGGTGTCATCAGTGATATCATCAATGACATTTGTGATATCATATTTGATGTCCTGGGTGTTAGTCTTAGCATTACACAGTGGTGGCACGAGTTATGGTGGCTTAGCTTACCATAACTGTCGAACATCTGGGGTTTTTCGATTTTACTTGTAACCATAATATCCCTTTAACAAAGTTTTCCCACTGAATTTGATAGGTTTTTATTAGTGCAATTTAACCCTAATGTCCCTTTAACAAAGTTTTTTCAATGAATTTGATAGGTTTTTATTATCACAATTTAACCATAACGTCTTTTTTAAAAAAGTTTTGTCATTGAATTTCATAGGATTTATTAGCGCAACTTAAAGATAACGTCCCTTTAACAAAGTTTTTTCACTGAATGTTACGCGGCCTGCTGTAGCAGCTGTGAGTTATGGTTAAGTTGCTAAACCCATAGGAAGACCACTTTTTGGGTGGCTTATAACATTGTTCCCCTTGGACGAATCTTCACCAAACTTTGCAAAAAAAGTATATGACCCGCTCTGAATTCATTTTTGTGAAGTGGGGCGAAGTTATAGGGGGGTCCCAAAAAAAAAGACAGAATGGAAAAAGCCTTTGCTCACGCCTAGAGCCTAAACCGCTGGACGTGTTTTCACCAGTTTTGTGGCAGGTGCGGTGGCTTGGTCCCAAAAGCGTGCATTTTTAAATTTGGTGAAAATCCGTCCAGTAGTTTCTTTTAAAATAGGCAAAATATAGGTGCCAACAAATTTGTGATATCTGGCTCCGCTCCGCAGACCCATTTCCCTGTTCGCTCCGTGGACAGTACTCCAATTGGCCTGAGGGGATGTAGACATATGGCATGCCCGCTGATTGGCTGGACGGAATATTTGTCTGAAAAGCCTGCCATGTTGTATCTGCGGTTATTCGCGGATAGCAGAGTGGCAAACAGGGCTCGAAAACCCGTTTTGGGGCATCTGGTGTTAGGAAGAGGGGCTGGAAGGGGAAGGGGAGTGAAAGACGGCCATATTATAAAAAGAGGAACGCCGGTAGAACATTGATTCAAACTGGTTGGCAGTGTCTACTCTGTCTATATCCGGGTGGATCAAGATCAATATATAGTGAGAGACAAAGCTAGTAAAACAGGGGCTAGAGTCTAAACCTCTACAAAGGAGGGGAAGGACCAAACACTTCTAAAAAATTAGCATCATTTCTAATAATAAATCATCAAGGTTAAAACAAGTGATTAAATTCACAGGTCCACAATACAAATCTTCACATCCAATATAAAAGAAGGAATACGTAACAGGCACAAAATGCTAGCTAAAACAAGTTCAAAAGAAAACACAGGGTACAAATAAGACAAATAGTAGTGTACCAAACTCCATTTGGATTAGTATATCATATTTTCATGTCTCTGTTTTTAATCCAGAGATCTGTCTCGACATGTTTCTGTTATTAAAACATAAATAGCGAACATTCATCAGGAGAGGGTAGTTATAACGAGAATACCTAGTTCCTATTGAATCATAGATTTGATCAGAGTCAGTCTCATAGCACCTGTAGAGTTAAAAACATATAAAAACGAAGGATCAGCTGGTAAATAGCTTAAATACTTTGAAAAATTCAGATAAATGAACTAGAGGACCAATGAAAGGGATAAATTACCTTGTCTGGTGCTCGTGGGGGCTCTCTACTTCAAAGGATGAGTAGGTGTAGGAGACAGAATCTGTCCTACAAAATATATAATATAGAAAAAGCATCTAAATGCATTTAAACAAAGCAATGTCTGTGCTCACAACACGCACATATAATCAATAGACCACCCCAAATGGGGCCAAGATACCAGTAGACAAATAGCCACAGGTATAGCTGTGGGTATAACGCTCACCTGTCTAAATAGGTTAGCTTGGAGTGAGGCAATTTCTGCACCTACCTTCTTTTCAAAGATCAATGATTCTGGTGAAAAACTGTGCGTAGGTGGACAAAACGTGGAGGAGTTACATACACCGGTAAAGTTAGTAGGTCCATCTCCTGATGTTTCAGTTTCAAGAGCAAAGAATTCCCTAAAATGGATTTTTCTCACAGTGCTAATTACAGCGTTACGAGGCACATTCCAACGCCGGACTACAACATTCAGGTATGCACCTCTTATGGTTGTTGGATCGCTGACTCACCTTTTGATCAGCTTACCTGTCTGATCCAGTCTCTTGTTCTTTGTTACAGTGTTGTACAAGGGGATACATCCCGCTCGTTCTAATCTCATATACAAGTCGGACTACCTTGAAGTTATTTCTTTGGCATCAACGGGTACCTGACGTACTCCGGCCAATTGTAGCCACAGGTATGTGTTCTACGTTCACTGTGGTCTCACTTCGCTATGTCCACCGATGGGGTGTTCCTAGGTGGATATTTTATGACACTCACAACTAAAGTTGTTCTCTTTCTAATCTGTTTCACTTTGTAATTAAATATTCTTTTTCTCCAGTGCGTGCACCACTGGGCAATGGACACTAAACGGGGGGTTTCTGCTACGTGGGCCCTTTTTCTGCTCCTTCTTGCACGTACCCAGATGGGCCGTTTGGGACTTCGCTGGCATCTATTGCCTTTATTGGCTTCCTTTTGGATTTACCATCTTCTATGACACTACTGCCTATTATGAGTTATTTTCCTTAACAGAGTCTCATCCTTTCTAATCTGTTCACGTGGCATTTGCCACTGGTTCCTTTTGCAGGTTACCACTCAGGTTCCTGTGTGTTCTGTGGTATTTAACTGCAGCATTTTGTTGTGAAGAAATCCACCTATCGGTTGTATGACGGCGTGGCTGCAAGCTTTCTACCTGTTTAGACAGGTGAGTGTTATACCCACAGCTATACCTGTGGCTATTTGTCTACTGCTATCTAGGCCCCATTTGGGGTGGTCTTTTGATTCTATGTGCGTGTTGTGAGCACAGATATTGCTTTGTTTAAAAGCTCATTTAGATGCTTTTTCTACATTAGATATTTTGTAGGACAGATTCTGTCTCCTACGCCTACTCATCCTTTGAAGTAGAGAGCCCCGACGAGCACCAGCCAAGGTAATTTATCCCTTTCATTGGTCCTCCAGTTCATTTATCTGAACTTTTCGAAGTATTTAAGCTATTTACCAGCTGATCCTTTGTTTTTATATGTTTTTAACTCTACGGGTGCTATGAGACTGACTCTGATCAAATCTATGATTCAATGGGAACTAGGTATTCTCGTTGTAACTACCCTCTCGTGATGAATGTTCGCTATTTATGTTTTAAGAACAGAATCATGTTGAGATAGCTCTCTGGATTAAAAACAGAGACATGAAAATATGATATACTAATCCAAATGGAGTTTGGTACACTAATATTTGTTTTATTTGCACCCTGTGTTTTCTTTTGAACTTGTTTTAGCTAGCATTTTGTGCCTGTTACGTATTCCTTGTTTTATATTGGATGTGAAGTTTTGTAATGTGGACCTGTGAATTTAATCACTTGTTTTAACCTTGATGATTTATTATTCAAAATGATGCACATTTTTAGAAGTGTTTGGTCCTTCCCCTCCTTTGTAGATGTTTAGACTCTAGCCCCTGTTTTACTAGGAGTGAAAGATGGTACATATGATGTGTTTATTTAGGTAGAAAAAGACTGTTTTGTGTCCGCAAACACAGCAGCAGTTCGCAGATAGATTCTCATGCGAACGGCTTACGTGGTTACTGCAGGTAACCTTCATTTGGGTAGGATAGGTCCTGAGGCGAGCAGGTTATGTGTTGACTGCAGGCAGGCTTCATTAGTGTGGGGGAGTGGAATGCAGATGATATGAGGATGTTTGTATAGGCTGCATTATGCTGTGGTGTTTATGGCCAGCTACTGGAGTCTTGGGCGCATGGCCATAGGCCATGGACCCAAGAGTCTGCCCACTGGTTGACGTTCTGTAATAGTATGTGTAGAGAAGTGTACAGGCTGCATGCGGTTTAGGGTAGGTGAGTGGAATGTGAATGGTTGCAAGTACTCTGCAGCACTTCGTGGGTAGGTCATAATGTGAGTAGCTTATGTGGTGACTGCAGGCAGGCTTCATTAGGGTAGGATAGGTCCTCAGGCGAACAGCTTATATGGTGATGTGGTGACTACAAGCAGGCTTCATTGGAGTAGGGGAGAGGAATGTAGATGATATGAGGATGTTTGTATAGGCTGCATTATGCTGTGGTGTTTGTGGGATGCTACGGGTGCATGGCCGGAGGCAGTCAAAAAATAACTGGAGATTACAATTCTCTGGCATCTAACTGGATTCTTCGGTCTCTTCAGGTCATCAGCAGAGGAGTCCAACGGTTTCAGGTTTGCTTGCCTGGAAATAATACAGCTGGAATAATAACAAAAAAACAGTTTTAGAGTTTGGGAATTGTATATAATTATAAAATGCTAAGTACTTTGAATTTGGCAAAGCAGTTTGATGTTTCACTCTATGTTGTAGGTTACCAGTAGGGTACAACTAGACATACATTGAACTTGATTCACAAAGCAGGTGTGAAGTCACATAAATTGTGGATGCCACCAATTGCACCTGATTCGCAAACAGTTAACCAGATCCTCTGTGTTTGGGTACCTAGGAAAGGCAGTGTGAACATTGTGTTGCATGTGTGAAACTTGTACAAACGTAAACATGCTACTTACAGAGTAGGAGGAGGATGTACTGGGTGTGCCTGGAGAAGTGGAAATGTCCTAGTAATGGAAATAAGGGACACACCTACATCCACAAGTTGAGCACCCCAATTCACCAACAAATAGCAAATCATGTACTACTGTCCCTATTCCAATGTGGCGTAAGTCCTTTTTGGGATATGGGAAAATATCCAGGGAAACATGTCACTTTTACAAATCATGAACAATTACTTGTTCCCCTAAAGTTTGACACAACTTTCAGGTAGACATGTTTTTTCCACTTTTCCATTTCTGATGTGAAGGTGAACTTCCAGGGACTTGTGCATCATGATTTGCAGTTTTTTTTTTTTAATCTGATCCAAATGCAAATGCAAAGTGGGGTAGCTGCAAATTGTTCTTGGAGCATTTGGGATCATTTGTATGTCATGTACTTTGGAAACCAGAAGAGTTTACATTAATAATGTCTTCCATTTCCATAAAGCGGGAAAGTATCTTTCATGCATCCTTATAATTTGTTTAGAGTCACTGAGACAGAAGCCAGAGGCACAAAAGGTTCCTAATAGAAGCACAAAATGATGTGCATTGAGCATCCGTCTCTGTTGCCTGCAGAAACTAAATGAAGGGAGGAGGAGCCAAAAGGAGTTAAGTCTGTGGGTTAGGGTAAGGAGACTGGAGAGGATTGCTGTCAGGGGCTTTAGGGGAGAGAGATGCCAACAAAGCCAATGGAAGAAATGTGCACAAGAGACAGACGTGTAAGGAATCCTGCAGCCAAGAAAGGATATGCAATAACTACAGACAGGCATGAGACTTTTATGCAAATCAAATTTAGCTGTAAACAGTGGGCTTAGGAGGGTTCTGTCCGGACACCTCATATTCAAAGAAAACATTGTATAAACCTAATGGAAAATGTCAGAAACGATACTGTCAGGGATGTCCAAATAAAGCAAAGTGTCTAAATGACTAATTGATGACTGATAGAGAAATCAAAATTAACTCTTTTGTTGTGCTGGCAAAAAATAGTCTTTAGAAATAAACACAAATGACCAGAATAACAAAATGTAACACAAATTAAAAGTATGCAGACAATACACTTTTTGATATGTGCTACTTTGAGAAATGCTCAGTCATAGTTATCACAAAGGCCATCTTCTGAGTTCATTGGTATGTGCTGAAGTGCAAATGTTGTGCTGGCCCGCCCCCTTCCCATATTTGTGTTTGGAGCTGGGAGCACATTCCACCATGATGGCCCCTCTTAGGCCCTGACACTGTGAATTGCATTTCTATCCCGGTTTCAGGTTTAATATTGTGTTTGTTTTTTGTGCATTTTAATGTGCATCCCATTTTTAAATATGGGTTGTACATTAAAATTTGCACAACACCACATTATGTACGCAACTGCACAAATGAGGTTCATAAGGGTCGTACAAAAGTGCAATTTGGGCATCACATCAGAGTTAATGTGTTGCCCTATTTGGATGCAATTCACTGATGCACAGGACTCCACTTCCTCTTGCTAATCTGCCTATTCAGCCTCATACCCCCGCCCCTTTCTTTCTGCTAACCTTTTGCTTCTTTCCTGCAATGTCTTAAGTTATTTTCATACGTTTGTACTGAGAGTAGCCTTAAAACTATCAATAAAACTTAAAAAAGTAATCCAAAAAGGAGTGTTCACCAGGCAAGAAGTACCACAGTTTTATTCAGGGCCCCAGACACAGCTGTGACAGCAATATTCAAACAGAACGCAGAAGAGAACTGCACGAAAAGGCCTTGTAATAGAAACACCCCTAAGTATAGAACTTTTATAATCATCAAAACTAATCAACATTAAATCACACTGACACATCTTGTCAATCCTTTGAAAGAAAATAATTGGATACACATGTCATACTCCTTTAACGGGGCATACATTAGCTTGTGATGATTGGGTCTCAGAATTCTTACCACACCACCCTAGACCTACACCGTGACATCACAGTCCAACCCCCAATTCCCACATCATGAAGCCAAGGTATTGAAACATTTGTGATGACCTGCAGATCTTTATTCATCTGCCGCTGATAATCCCCTCCACTTGCCATGCGAACAATACCGATCATGACACTGGCAGAGTCTTGAACCAAAGACAAGTTACTATTTTAATGTTGCATTTAAGAACACTTAGAACTGCTTCCCAGGCTGATTTGTGCTAAGGGGGAATTTGAAAACACCATGGGTGCTTTGAAACTGACAGGAGGCCAGTTCCAAAAATAATATGCCAGAATATTAAATTAAATGAGGTAATTTTCACTGTCTTTCCCTTGCACCTGTTAACTCGGCTATCTGACCTTGAAAGTTTCATAAATTGTTAATTTCTTCCCTCTCATATAATCCTCGGAACAAGCACTCTTGCAATGTGCTTTCAGCCCATGTGGCTGCTGAGCAAATTAAAAAATGTGAGTTGATTTCTACTAAAGCGGCATCCATACTGCAAAGCCTGTTTACAGTACCTCGATCTAACGTTAAACCCTACATACTTACTTGTAACCTATCTCTATCATTTAAATGTTAACTGCTTAAACTTCAATTGTTGAGGACTTTCTCAAGTTTTAGAATTATTTAACCATCAGTGAGTCCCTCACCCCTTTCAGTGAGCTGTTCCCTTAACTGATATGTGTACGCCCCTCTTCAGCGCAAAGTTTGAATAACAATTAGGCTTTGTTCCCAAGAATAATCTCAAAACTGCCTGAATGGCTGCTGCAGTTCTCTGAAGATGTATGTCTCTTACACAAGACGCCGGGAACATTTGAAATGTATGAAAAATCTGCAAAAACGTGCACACCTCCCCAAAACGGATTTCAGATCACTTTTGAGAAAGTTCAACTAGGCTGAACATGAATGATTATTCATTATTCATATTCAAGCATTATTCATCTATATGTATTTCAATGTTTCTATGTAAAAAAAAAAAATTCTAAAATGGTTTAACCCCGAGTAAACCTAGCTGAAAAAAGAAAGGAGGAGAAGAGAGGGCATATGGCAAAAAAAAACAAAAAAAACTTGCAGTCCTATAAGGAGAATTGGGAGAAGGCGGAGAGACTCTACAAAACATGCATTATTTGAAGCAGCAAAAAAACTTCTTCAATGACCAGATTGCATCGGCATCCAATTCGACAGAGAGACTCTACAAAACATGTATTATTTGAAGCAGCAAAAAAACTTCTTCAATGACCAGATTGCATCGGCATCCAATTCGACAAGTAAGCTGTTCCAAATTCTAAAATCTATGGAGAACCCAGGGCCCTGACCCCACCCCTCCTACCATCATAGGAAGATTGTGAACAGGTGCAGGAGGCCTTTGCTAATAAAAAAAAGAAATCAAGAGAGATAAAAACAACATTGCAAGCCACAGCACAAGGCCCCCAACTCCGAATAAGTTACAGAACAACCAGGAAAGCTTTGAATTTAGCCCTATCACCATAGAGGATTTGGAAAGGATATTGGCATCCATGACACCCACCTCATGTGCAGAAAATATACTTCCCTGAAAATGATACTAGACAACAGGGAGATTTTCGCGTCTTTGCTTACTAGGATGGTGAACCCATCTTTAAGAGATGGAATGATACCAGAGTGTATCAAGACAGTCACCATTACATCACTGGTGAAAAAAACAGGCCTGGACTAGAAGGACCCGTGTAACCTTTGTCCTATAACCAACTGTAATTTCTTATTGAAAGCTATGGACAAGGTGGCCACTACTCAACTCCAAACCTTTATTGAGGCAAGGGATATCCTGCATAGAGGACAATCAGGATTTAGAGCCGCTCATAGCACTGAGACAGCTATGTTGGACTTACAAACCCATATGCTGAGCATCATGGATAAAGGTAAAACGGGTCTGCTTGTGCTATTAGATCTTAAAGCAGCATTTGACCTGTTAGACCATGAACAGCTCCAATGGGTTTTGAAAAATGAGGCCAACAGTTCTTTAGAAGCCACCAGAAGGGTAGTCTCATTTCTATCAGACAGGAAGTCTAAAATTCACTTGGGGAAAAATCCTCAAGCGAAACACCCATCAAATGCAGTGTTCTGCAAAGGGTAAGTCTAGCTCCACCTCTATTCAATCTTTACCTGAGCTGTCTCTGCATAGTGCTCAATAACATCAGAGCTTATTTTACAAACTATGCAGATGACACCCAGTTGGTGGTGGAGTTGAGTGGTTGCTACACCAGTGGTAGTACCAGGGTGGCAGCCCTATACAATATCATCAAAGCCTTGATGGAAAGGAATTGGATGTGCTGAAACGGAAGTAAAACAGAGCGGATGATTTTTGGCTGTCACCAAGCTTGAGGCAAGTTAAGCCAAGAGTAGAAGTCATTCCTTATCAAAGAATCCCCCATCCCAGTGGCTGGGAAAGTGAAACTCTGGGGCTATTCTTAAAAGCATCTATGGGTGCAGAAGCACAGGTTATGTATCTTAACAAAAACTGCCAATAGCACCTATGCCTTCTTAAATCCATCCGTCCCTATTTGAGCAAGGAAAATGAGGAAAATAGTGCATCTATAGCAAGGACCACTATACTATCCCGACTTCACTATGGTAAAGCACTTCTGCTAGGCATAAGCAAGGGGTGCTAAACCAAGTGCCAAATTATTCAAAACAACGCTGTCAGAATAGTAAACAGAAAAACAAGGTGAGAGCACATTACAACTGACAGAATGGCTCTCCACTGGCTAACTGTACAGAACAGGATACGTGACTGTAGTCCATAGATGTCTATTTGGTCCGGCCCCGGCCTACCTAAAAGAAGTGATCATACAGTATGTACCTAGGAGACAACTGAGATCAGAGGTACTGGGACAGATCACATATCCTGTCTACAAACGGCCTGGGCCGGGTTTTTCCGGAAAAAGCAGCCCAAAAATGGAACAGCCTATCGATGCAGCTAAGACATGAGTTGAACTACACAACATTCTGAAAAACCCTGAAAACATGCTTATTTAAGTGAAAGCAATACTGCACAAGTAGCACATTTTTTTTTTGCAGCACCACCACAAGGGTGCGGTGCATTGCTATATGGGTTGCCAGATTAACAAGGAAAGACAGGCTATTCAGTCAAAAACGATTTTAACATATAAGATGCAAATCTATTTTTACAGTTAAAAGCACACGTGCTCATTTAAAAATGCACACTATTTTTCACCTGAAATGCCTATATTGCTAGAGACACATTTGAAAATTAACAGCTAACCTATTAACAATTAACCTGACTAATAAAACCTTATTTAACATAACCCACTAATAAAATGTGTTCTCCACTGCAGAATTAGGCATACTCTGAAAACCATTTAAATGCGTGTGCAGATTTTTTTTTCTTCTCTTCTCTGCCTGATTCTCCGTGTTTTTGTGCACAGTAACTGCAGGAAGAAGGAAGTCAGATTTGCAACAATTGCAAATGTATAAGCGAAGCTATTGTTGAAGAGTAGGAGGATGAGAGATGATGGATTTCATTGGGACACGTCATACAGAGGGCTGAGAGGAAAGTTTTAGTGGGCAGTATCAGGGAAAAAGACAGAGAGACATCTTTCTGCACTATTGGGGAGAAGACCTGGCTGTGGGGCTCCTGACTGAATGCAGATTCCTGTGTCCTGCTGCAGTCGAGATTGGGGAGAGCTGAAAGAAGGACCTTTCCACTGGCTGAGGCATTCCTATCTGCAAAAGCTGAGAATTCCAGGCAATGACCCCGGTTTGAGAAGGCAAGCGTTCCTTTTTGCTGGAGTTAATCCAAGAGAGCCACATTCACAAAGAGAACAACTAAAAAGATAAGGTAATGAGAAGTGTGGGAGCTGAGTGTGTACGGTAATATGCAGTCAGTGTAGGATTCCTGTGCGTGTCTTAATCAAGTGCTAATGTTGCAATTTGAGTTCTATTCTCCGACACTATCTTTGCAGTGTGTCACAGACAATGATTTGACTGTACCATTTTATTTCTGTAAAGAATGAGATCGTGTTTAAATACAACTTTTATAATACAGAAAAATATTTGAAAACAGACGGGTGATGTTTATTGTTTACCATTACAATGCTGATGATGTGGGGAGATTTTTAAACAGTGCAATGGTCATTTTAAGACAGATGTGTGCATGTCAGAATCAGTATGAATAATTGTGAGTGACTGTAGCATAGCTTGTTGGAGGTACATGAGCCAACGGGAAGAGAGACTCTCTGAACATAGCTCCCTACCGTATATAAGGTAGAGGAAATTACCACAAGACTACCACATATAGCTCTCTGTCGTAAATAAGTCAGTGAGTTCGCCCATGGTGGCACACCAACACTATCACTGGAAAATGTGGTATTCCTAGAATGCAGGTCTGAGGTCTCTCTAGTGATCACACGAAAAATCTAAGCAAAGATAAGGGATTCTGGACATTGGGGCCACAAATAAAACAAGGGAATTATGCTCACCAAAATACCACCAACCACGTATACCAAATATGCAGGTCTGGGTGCTGAAATAATGCATGTCCATTGTATTATTGTTGCACATGGCCAAATCTGAATACAAAGATTGATTATTGCTAAATTATTTTTCGGCGGTAATAAAATACCGTCAGGCCCCAAATCTCCACAAAATACCCTACATATTTATGGTGCGTTGCAGGCCGGGAAAGTGATCATAGAGTACCTACTGGGCGTGGCAAGCGTGTCTCACACTGCCATTTGCACATCAAAGGGAACCCATTTTATAATAGCAGAGTGCCACTAAAAACGAATTTCAGAATGTCACAAAGGGAAACCACATTCTCAGATCTAGTGCAATATTTAGAGGCAAAGTTATTTGCACATGGGAATTGGTCTTCGAATAGCACGTTAGAATGGAGTAACCGCATTCAGGGTGAGGTGCAGAAAGAAAAACTAGACAATATTTTTGCAGAAGGCAGCATAATTCAGGTCTGCCTTACAAGATTATTGAATGCAGCCGATAAAAGTGCAGAGAAAGACTGTTTAATATGGCTATGCGGCAAAATATGGTTTATTTTAAACAAGTCCCTGCGAATGCAAGAGAATGATACTCAGCTAATTAACAGGTTAAAGACTGAATTAGATGGGGCAAGTAAAAATCAGGAAATGTTGAGAGCAGAATTGGATGTATGCCAAAAAGACATGCAATTAAAATGCAGAGACTTTGATACTCAGTTATCCAAAAGCAAGAAACAATTTGAAGATAGTGAGCAAGAATTGACACACTTAAAAGCCTTAGTGGATCACATTAGGCAGGATAAAGATGAGGTTGTTTCAGAAATGCAGATTTTACAAAAAGAACATTGCGAAAAAGAAGGTGATCTCCAGAGTTCAGAACAAGAAATGATTAAAATGATCCAAGAAAGAGACAAGAGAAATAAAGAGTTCAATGAATGCCAAATGCAAATGTGCGATATGCAGGAGGCGATTAATAAAATGAGTGATGAAAATAATTATTTGCATGATGAAGCCAACAGACTCCTTAAAAAGTGTAAGGACTTAGAACAGCAAATGTGCATTCCTAGGTCCCAGGACAGGCGGAAGGGTACCACCTTCAATGGAGTGGAGGTGAATTCTAGCTCTGCCCAAAGAGCTAGTGCTCCAGTGACTGGGCCGGTGACTGAACTTGGTTGCAGCGCCCTTAGGGGATTTGATACTCCCATTGGGGGCAGCCACCAATCTCATACACCTGAAAACAGGATTGAATCACAAAATAGTGCAATTCCATGCATTGCAACAAGTAGCCCCATAAAAATAATGAAATCCATTAAAGCCCTGATCAAACCATTTAAAAAGGGAGGTGAATGCTGCATTGAGGATCACTTAGAAGCGGTACATGACATTTTTAAAGCACTCCAGATACCTAAGGAACAGTACAGACAATATTTTCATTTAACTTTAGATGCCCCGACGGCCAGCATCATAAGGGGATTAAATGAACAGCAGAATATGACATGGCTGGAGTTTGAAAAAGAAATTAGGCGTCATTTTTCTCCTTTTCAGTCATTGCAGGAGGCAAAGAAAGTCGCGTACACAATTACTGCTGGACCTAATACATCCCCTCGCCAATTTTTACAAGTCTTAAAAAGAGCATTCTCTCGCTTTGATGTATCTTTTGACTCAAATTCCAATGAGTTTAAAACTGCATACTTCTATGGGCTACAGAAAGACATCATATCCCAATTGGTCCGTGAATTTGACCGTGACAAGTCCCTTGAATGGATTGTACATCAAAGCACAAAGCTATATGAGGTACTCTATTGTCAGGGTAGAGAAAGTGATAAAATGAAAGATACCAGGCATAAATCTAAAGAACCCTCAGCCACAGTAATGGAAATCAGGTCAGCCAAAATGTCCCTTGAGTCTGCTCAAAGTCAAGGTAAAAATAATGTGACACCTGAACAAAGGGGTAATCAACAAAGATCGCCATTTCCTGTACCAATGTTCCAAACACATGATCCTAGTAATAGAGAGAGCTACATCAGCCCTAGATATTTAGGGGATAGACCCCGGGTAAGATACCGGTCTGATATGGCAGGTATGAACAATAACCAGAGACAAAATCAAGATCAAAGAAATGATGGTCCCTACCAGTCATTGGGGACACAGAGTAGATTTGATCCCAACACCATGATATATGGTAATCAGGATAGGCCCCGATATGTGGATCGATTTACTGATAATGGAAATCAACATAGGGGCCAGTACCCACAATCTGAGAGACAGGACATGAGGCAAAACGTGAACTACAGTCCACGCCAGTACAATGATTCCCCACCAAGGGACTATAATCAAAGGATGGGTGCAACCCGCTCCCCTCCACAAATGAATCAAGAGTTCAGAAACCATCCCAACCGGTATCAATCACCTGAGAGGTATCAGAATAGATCCAATCAGGGGGAAAACAACCAATATCGACCTAGGCCACAGAAAGAGGATCCTAGAGAGATGGAAAGGTTCCAGTGCCTTGAGGCCCAAGTGAAAATGTTAGCTGAGCAAATAGGAAAGCTCTATACAGCGCAAAAACAACCTTCCAAAGAGGGGGCTGATGGCCATAGCAATGACCGGGGGGCTTCCGAAAAGTGACTAAGTACTCATAATAACTGCAGTGCCAAAATGACAGATTGCTCTGATATAATTTTGCATAACAACTCTGAGATGCCTAATGGATTAAAAATGAAAGTACCAGTAAATGAAATTGTGACAGAAAGTGCAAATACTTCTAAAAAAGAGGTACGGTTTAACTTAGAGCTAAATAAAACAGTAAAGATTTGCACAAATGAAAAAGAAACATTAGGAATTCCAAAAGAACAAAGGAACAGATTTAAGAAAAATGACTCATGCATGGGGAATACCAGTGAACAGGGAGTAAGTGGGGATGCCATAGCTCCTTCCCTGGGCAATCAAAACAATGACCAAACACAGACAGAAAAAGGAAATACTCACAAGGAGGGTACAAGTCAATCACCTGAAGAATTCTTTGAGCCACATATTTTTGAAGAGGCTGAAAGGGCTGGTATTACACTAAATGATCACAAATGCACAGAATTAAAAAATGACAAATTGCTGAATGATGTTGTTACACATGTTCAGTTGGAGGATTGTAATGTGGTCTCTGATGCTACCCAGATGAATGGGCGAACAGTGGCCACACTCCAAAAAACCTCTGATCATGGAGAAATGCATAAAGTGTCTCGCGCAGAAATGGGTGAAAAGGAGGGAAAAATGTCTTTTCATTTACCAATGTGCTTAGCCAAAAGTGAAAAAGACCTGAGAAAGGTGAGCCCTGAAATCAGTAAGAATTCACATTTCTTATGTGTATTAGAGGAAGTTGAGGACAGATATTATGCACCCATCACTGTAGAAGAAAAATGCCACACCTTTGCTATGATTGACACTGGCGCACAGGCCACAATTATGTCCAAGGAGCTGGTAAAGAGTATCAATGAAGGGAGGCCTCCACAGAGTCAGATCACAGTGAAGGCAAATCAAGGCCCAGTGCATAACTTTAATGGGGAGGAGGTGCCCATCATAGGTGTAACTGAGGTTGACATAAAAATAGGAAAGCACAGAATGAAACAAGAGGTATTGATCACATCTATTTGTGAAATTCCATTTCTGATGGGGACAGATTGCCTGAAAAGATTGTCTCCTCTCATAGATGGGGTGAATGGAGTGCTGTGGTCCTTAACCAAAAAACCATTGAGGCCTAAGAAACTAAAATCACAAAACAGCAATATAAAAGAATGTCACACCGTTGCCAAAACAAATGATGCTGTGGAGGTATATCTCCAGAATAGCTGCATACCTAGTGTCACTGTTATATTAATGTGTCAAGACAAAGATCAGAGCGACAATGAAAAACTACCTGTACAAATATACTTGGACCCAAGGAAAGATTGGCAGACTGCTATAGATGAGCACACATTACGTTTCTATTTAAAATAGAATACATGCAAACAGAATACTGTTCCTAAAACAGATTCAGAAAAACACATTACCACTCTGGCAGAAATACACATGGAAGATGAGCAACCATGGGTTCACGTTGGTATAAATGATTATCTTAAAACAATAAAAGCCACTTTAGCGCTTGAACATGAAAGGAGTTTCATTAATGAGAAATTGTTGGAAAAAATTATGGAGAGGGAAGAAATCCAGAAATTTAGGATTAAAAACCAATATGTTTCTGGGTTGGACAGTCCAGACTTTGAAAACCGAATTACAGGCAGATGCATGCTTAAAATTAGCATTGGGCAGAAAACAATTTACCATAATGTATGGATAGTGAGTGGAGCACAAAATGAATTTTACATGGGCAATGACATCATGCACAGAATGTGTATGGTGTTAGATTTCCTTAATCAAAAAATATGGTCACGCCTAGGTGGGCCGGCACCTGAATTTGAAGACAAAAGAAAGGCTTATCATTGTGCACAACTGGTTCCTTATGCAGTCGAATTACAAATGAGGAAAAATACTATTATTCCTGCATTTACAAAACAGTTTGCAATAACACTGAAATGCAAAAATGGACAGCAGATGAAAGGCTCCGATGCATTTGTATGCCTGAATGAATCCATAAAACAGCAAGGCCTGGATTATGAATACATTCCATTGGTAGACATTGGTGAGGGATCTGTAAAAATCATGGTAAATAATAAAGGTTGTCAGGATATTCATTTAGAGGAAAACTCCCCATTAGGAATGGCCATACAAAAATCACATTATACGGCAGATTTAAATAACATGGTGATTGGGAATATTCCTGAAAAATATGTAGATGCCAAGGGCGAGTTGCCAGAACACCTGGACTCTCAGCCCAAAGGAATATTTAAAATTCATTCTGTGTATCCTTATGATTCAAATGAGACAGTGTGCTGCCATCAAGAGGATTGCATAATATTTAATTTAAATGAAAATGAAACAGGAAATCAGCCCATTGAAGTGGAAGCTGATATGCCAAAATATTTAAAAGTGGCAGCTCTACAAAAAGACACAGCCACACAGTTAGAGGAAAGCGCTGAGATTCCTTTACCAGAAGAGTTTCCAGAATTTTCCAGAATGGTAGAAGAGCAGATCTCCTTAGCGGATGCATGTGACAGCGATGGGGATCGAAACGACCTGAGGGAAATATTTATGGAGTTTAAGGATGTATTTGCAAAAGATGCTTATGATTGTGGTTTAACTGATTTACATGTGGCCACACTACCAGAAGGTTGTAGCAGAAATCCAGTGTTTGTACGCCAGTATAGACTACCGCTGGCATGTTTAGAATCATTGGCAGAGATTATTAAAAATTTGGAATCACGGGGAATAATTAGGCCCATTCATAGCACATCCAATACGCCTATTTTAGGTGTGTTAAAGCCAAATGGTCAATGGCGGCTGTGTGCAGACTTAAGAGAGTTAAATAAAAGAGTACCAGTATCTAGATGGCCACTACCATTCATTGATCAGGGCCTAGCTCAGATACATGGTTCAAATGTATTTACCACGTTAGATCTCACCTCTGGATATTGGTGTGTGCCATTGGCAGAGGAGATACAACACTTATTTTCCTTTACATTTGACAGGACTCAATATGCCTGGCTTAGAGCTCCGTTCGGGTACATCAATAGTGGGAGTGAATTTGGCATATTTTTGAGAAAGGCCATGCCGGATGCAGCGGAAAGAGGAACAATAGTTTATGTGGATGATGTCCTGATAAAAAATGAAAACCTTAAAAGCCATTTTGATGAAATAAGACATGTGCTTGGCCAATTGCAGAAAGCAGGCGCCAAAGTATCTTTGCAAAAAGCACAATGGTGCAAGAAAAAAGTGAACTTTCTAGGGCATGAAGTGACTGAACATGGGCTAAATCCACAAAGGAAGAAAATAGAGGCCATACAAAGATTAAAAGATCCTAAAAATGTGAAGGGAGTAAAAAGTTTATTAGGGATGACAGGCTATAACAGAAAGTTCATTGAGAATTATGCAGAAATCACTCAACCATTGACTAAACTGCTTAAACTAAATACTCCCTGGAGATGGGAAAGAGAGCAGTCTGATGCAGTGGCTAGATTGAAGGAATGTCTTGTAAAGGCACCATGTTTAGCATACCCCATAAAGGACAGGGATTTCTTTATAGAAATAGGCTTTTCTGAACATTGTATGTCAGCAGTGTTATCACAAAAACACGATTTGAATCCCAAAACCATTGCATATGCAAGTAAGGCATTTTCCCAAGTTGAAATGAAATTTAATGAATGTGAGAAGGCCCTATTAACCACTGTGTGGGCGCTACAACATTTTCGCCCCATTGTTCAGGGAGAAAAGGTGATTATTGAAACAAATCATCAACCTTTGCAATTTTTAGAGAGTAAAAGAATTAGATCAGGCAATCTAGCGCAATCCAGAATCACTTCATGGACGCTGGCATTACAAGGTTTTCCCGTAGAAGTAAGATATGGACAAAATAAAAAGAGCCCAATTGCTCAAGGGTTAGCTGACTTACATGACTGTGCAGCTGAACAAATACCAAATGAAATGGAAGTGGAAGCTAGTTTACAGGAATTTGAACAATCACCACACAAAGCTTTTGATGAAAAAACATGCAAGGATTTGCCAACTGTATATGTGGATGGTTGTGCTTTTCACATTGAAAATGACAGTAATAAACAATTAGTGGCAGGAATAGGAAATGTCTGGTTGAAATGTGAAGGCGTTCCTAGTATAGGGATGAGGATTGGAGATAAGAGCAGTCAGGTGGCGGAATTGGCAGCCATCTATAAAGCAATTGCTACTGCAGTTGATAAAAAGTTCAGTGAAATTGTCCTGGTGACTGATTCTGACTATGCACGGAATAGCTTTGTGGAGTATTTGCCTGGTTGGAAAGCAAGAGGCATGGTTACATACAACAAAAAGCCACTTAAACATGGAAAAATGATACAAGCCATAGACAAATTGGTGTCAGAAAATAATTTAACAATATACTGGAGAAAAATTCGTGGGCATTTAAAAACACCAGGAGAGGATAAGGAGGGAAATGATAAGGCAGACCATCTGGCTAAGATTGGGGCTGTGATGGGAGAATTGCTACCTATTGATTATTTAATGGGTGAAATACAAATTGATGCAGTGACACGTTCTAAAGCACCAAAGGAGATAGATCAACCGGTGGTGCAGTGGAGTCATGACACGCCAGACCAAGATTTGATTGAGGCACAAAAGAATGATCAAATTTTGGGAATCTATTATAATCATTTGATAGATCCTGAACAAAATCCTTTAACAGAAAAAGATTGCATGGGAAAAGAAGAGTTGAGGGTGTTATTGAAGAACAAAACACGAATCAGATTACAGGATGGACTCATGATTAGAGAGTCCATAACAGGACAAATACAGTGGGTAGTACCCCTTTCATTCAGAGGACTAATGCTACACCATGCACATGATGCCATAACTGCAGGCCATAGAGGTTCACAAAAAACATTAGAAATACTAAAAGATTATGCTTACTGGCCTCATATGTCCCAAGATGTGGAATTATATACTAGAGGATGTCTAGTATGCGCCCAATTTAAACCTGCTTCACCAATGCATAGAGCACCATTGATGAAAAGAGGCCTAACTCTCCCATGGTCAGATTTGCAAATAGACTATGTAGGTCCTTTAAAAAGGTCGAGCAGGGGACACCGTTATATTTTGAGTGTGGTATGTTTGATGTCGAAGTGGATTGAGTGCATTCCTGCACAAGATTGTAGTGCGCAAACAGCAGCCACATTACTGGTGAACCATGTGTTCTCAAGGTTTGGGTTGCCACAAAGAATTGAGTCAGACAGAGGAAGTCATTTCACAAGTACTCTAATGAGTAAGGTATGGCAAATACTAGGTGTGAAAAGGAAACTACATATCGCATATCGGGCAGCGTCTTCAGGTACAGTTGAAAGAAGCAATAGGTCTGTTGTGGATATTTTAAAGAAATTTGTGGCAGAAGCAGGTTCCAGCTGGGATTTACCTTTACCGTTGGTTCTGATGGCAATCAGGTCGACTCCTGCCAAAGCAACAGGTGTTAGCCCCCATGAGGTCTTGACAGGTAGGAAAATGGTGTTACCACAACACCTACTATACAGAACACATGAGCAAACTCTAGTGAGTGCATCCACGGTTCATGAATATATTGATGAACTGAGGAGGCATTTGCAACATGCATTTGCTTTTGTGCAGAGAAATCTGGAAAGGGCTGCTGACAGTGCTAAGTCATATTATGACAAAAAGACATCAGTAAAGGAATACAATGTAGGGGATCAGGTGTACAAGTTTCATTTTGGAAAAAGTAAACAGAAAAATTCTAAATTTCTAGCAGCCTGGCAGGGGCCATTTCGGATTATAGATAAGGTTTCTCCTGTAGTGTATAAAATTTTGAAAAATGAAGGTGAAACAGCAATAGAGCAGTTTGTCCATGTAAATCAAATCAAACCATGCCATCCCAGACATGAGATCAGGCGGCTTGAGCATGTAGAAACAGATAAAATCACTTAAACACAAAAAGAGAAAATAAATGGATACAATCTGGAGGCAGTGACAAAGAAGTTAAAAAGTTGATTGTTATGATGGCACATAAACACTGTAATATATGTAAAAATATATATTATAAAAAAATAAATAAATAAATGCACATATAACGGAAGCTCATGGTTGGTGTGCAGAGAGAAAGTGCATTAAATATTGAATGCTGTTTTATATATGCTTGTTTTCTTTTAACTTGTATTTGATTTCAGAAAAAAAAAACAGAAAAAAAATATTTTTACCAAGCATGTTTTATTTTTGGCAAGAGGATGAAGTTAGTATTGTGCTATGTACTTAATCTGTTTATTTTCTATTTTGATTTAGACAATTAACATTATTTGGTCGGAGGTTCCGGGATCAGAGGCCACGGGAGACGATGTAGTCCTGGAGTCCCCTGGATGAAGACCAAAAGATGCCTGCCTCCAGGTGGAGGTGAAGACAAGATAACCAGAATGCCAAAAAAGATTACTCCTATGGATCCAAGATTGCCAAGATGAAAGAGTACTCGAATGAACCGAATAACATCGCTGGTCGGGATATATCAGAAGCGGACAAAAGTTCCGGCATATGAAGTTCCACGTATTTATTATTTTAATTATTTATTTTAATTTGTTATATTACTTATTTGTTTTAGTTAGTTGTTTTATTTCATTGTTTTTAATTGACTTGGAAAATTTAAACTTAAAGTAATGCCAATTCCACTGAGAAGGCAAATGTGGAACATTTTATGAACTGATGGACTCAGATGAAATGTTGATTGCAAATTTTCATTGATGCACATGAATATTCATTTTGTTGGATTGCTATATTGTAAAACAAAATAGAACAAGTTGTTTTTAGGAATTGGCTTGGATTATAGCCAAGTTCTAAAAACAAAAGGAGGGTATATGTAAGGATATTTGGCGTGTTACAGTACAGAGTACAGCAATACTGCACAAGTAGCACATTTTTTTTTTGCAGCACCACCACAAGGGTGCGGTGCATTGCTATATGGGTTGCCAGATTAACAAGGAAAGACAGGCTATTCAGTCAAAAACGATTTTAACATATAAGATGCAAATCTATTTTTACAGTTAAAAGCACACGTGCTCATTTAAAAATGCACACTATTTTTCACCTGAAATGCCTATATTGCTAGAGACACATTTGAAAATTAACAGCTAACCTATTAACAATTAACCTGACTAATAAAACCTTATTTAACATAACCCACTAATAAAATGTGTTCTCCACTGCAGAATTAGGCATACTCTGAAAACCATTTAAATGCGTGTGCAGATTTTTTTTTCTTCTCTGCTCTGCCTGATTCTCCGTGTTTTTGTGCACAGTAACTGCAGGAAGAAGGAAGTCAGATTTGCAACAATTGCAAATGTATAAGCGAAGCTAGTGTTGAAGAGTAGGAGGATGAGAGATGATGGATTTCATTGGGACACGTCATACAGAGGGCTGAGAGGAAAGTTTTAGTGGGCAGTATCAGGGAAAAAGACAGAGAGACATCTTTCTGCACTATTGGGGAGAAGACCTGGCTGTGGGGCTCCTGACTGAATGCAGATTCCTGTGTCCTGCTGCAGTCGAGATTGGGGAGAGCTGAAAGAAGGACCTTTCCACTGGCTGAGGCATTCCTATCTGCAAAAGCTGAGAATTACAGGCAATGACCCCGGTTTGAGAAGGCAAGCGTTCCTTTTTGCTGGAGTTAATCCAAGAGAGCCACATTCACAAAGAGAACAACTAAAAAGATAAGGTAATGAGAAGTGTGGGAGCTGAGTGTGTACGGTAATATGCAGTCAGTGTAGGATTCCTGTGCGTGTCTTAATCAAGTGCTAATGTTGCAATTTGAGTTCTATTCTCCGCCACTATCTTTGCAGTGTGTCACAGACAATGCTTTGACTGTACCATTTTATTTCTGTAAAGAATGAGATCGTGTTTAAATACAACTTTTATAATACAGAAAAATATTTGAAAACAGACGGGTGATGTTTATTGTTTACCATTACAATGCTGTTATGTGGGGAGATTTTTAAACAGTGCAATGGTCATTTTAAGACAGATGTGTGCATGTCAGAATCAGTATGAATAATTGTGAGTGACTGTAGCATAGCTTGTTGGAGGTACATGAGCCAACGGGAAGAGAGACTCTCTGAACATAGCTCCCTACCGTATATAAGGTAGTGGAAATTACCACAAGACTACCACATATAGCTCTCTGTCGTAAATAAGTCAGTGAGTTCGCCCATGGTGGCACACCAACACTATCACTGGAAAATGTGGTATTCCTAGAATGCAGGTCTGAGGTCTCTCTAGTGATCACACGAAAAATCTAAGCAAAGATAAGGGATTCTGGACATTGGGGCCACAAATAAAACAAGGGAATTATGCTCACCAAAATACCACCAACCACGTATACCAAATATGCAGGTCTGGGTGCTGAAATAATGCATGTCCATTGTATTATTGTTGCACATGGCCAAATCTGAATACAAAGAGTGATTATTGCTAAATTATTTTTCGGCGGTAATAAAATACCGTCAGGCCCCAAATCTCCACAAAATACCCTACAGAGACAACTGAGATCAGAGGTACTGGGACAGATCACATGTCCTGTCTACAAACGGCCTGGGCCGGGTTTTTCCGGAAAAAGCAGCCCAAAAATGGAACAGCCTATCGATGCAGCTAAGACATGAGTTGAACTACACAACATTCTGAAAAACCCTGAAAACATGCTTATTTAAGTGAAAGCTTTGACCCAGATTTCCCGTACTGTCACTTAGCAGACAATATTGCCCCGTTTTATATGTAGTCCTTCGTCTTTATGTGTGCTCCCCGATGCCCGAGGGCTTTTGGCGTAATACAAACAAATAAATCAAATAAAACCTTTTCTTTGACCTTGGGAGCAGAGAGGATGCACTCTTATTAGGTTAATTCCGCTCAGATGTTTTTTTTTCATGATCAATATTTTACTATCTCTACATATGAGCATGCATTTTGACAGTTGTTAATATTCTCTCTGTCTTTCTCAGGCGAAACATGGGCTTAGTTTTCTCAATGAGGATGTCTCAATGTATCAATGTTGTCCTTGTTTATCAGGTGTTGCAAACAACACAATCACTATCAGACCCTTCCTAATATATTGCATTGTGCAGTCTACACCATTCCATGTTTCTCATTGAAAGCTTGCCATCATACCACCTTGTTTTGTGAATGATCATGCATGTGTAGTTTGAGTGCACTCGTGGGTTTAAATTGCACCTCGTAGACTTGGCATGTGCAAATAAATGTCTCCACTAAATCTGGCCATGGTGGTTTTCTGACATATGTGTATGTTTTATAGAATGAATTTGACACTAGGTTCTGAATGGCAGTGTATGCTAGAGTGTGTTGTCATATGTATTTTTTATTAACTATAGAAATTAATTTTGCTCTGAATAACATACTCTTTCTGAAAGAAAACATGAACGTGATGGGGAAGGTGGTTATATTCCATCATGCAGCAAGCAATGTTTTTAGAGGATTGTCTGGGTGTACAATTATCGTATCACTGCTGCTGGTACTTGCCTGAGATTTACATTGAAAGGGCACACGTGTGGCATGTTCCCTCATGCAAAATGCACTGCATGCCATGCACCTGTGTCAAACGAGCCTCAATCCCCATAGCATGTACAGCACAGTACTTGGAGTATTTCAAACATTGTTTTTTTTTAAAGTCTGCACTATTTTCTCCGTGGCATATTAATCATGTGTGCAAGATCAAATATCCATTTTGCTTCTACATAAGTTAATTGCCACCTTTTGGCAGTATGGGGTTACAAATAAAACAAAACACCCTCACGCATTAAACGCGTTCACTGTATGCGTTATCAGAACATTTGATTTATTACTTAATCTGAGAAATATGTATAGAAATCTCGTTTGCTTTTTGTTCTTTGTTTGTGACCCACTTATGAGCTCTCCCCAGAGGAAACGACTGAAGTTAATTTATGCAAAAATGTAAAAACATAAATCCCAATCACAACACCACATAATATGAAAAGAATAATTAGGATCCTCTACCTTACCGTTAGCACTCCCGGTATTCGTAACACTTAACTTCGAGGATGATTAATTTAAATAATAATTAGTTCTCTTCTGTTTCTTCTTTTAACTTACTGGGCAGAAAATAACACATTTTGTCACAACAGAAGTACGGTAAATGCCTGAATAAGTCTCGGCACGTTTCTTTTCAGATGATCTGTAAGTCATCCAAGTCTTTTGAAGGACAAACAAGGGATCCTAAGGGACCCATGAAATGCCCCACACCCTTTAGAACCTCTCAGATATTTGAGCACAATAAGAAGATCTTCAAAGTCAGTAAGTTTTCGGAAATCTCACTGTGCAATTTAGTGTGTGATCCCAGGCCAACATACTTTAAGGCAGTGGTCTAGCATGGGGTAACGGAAGTTATAGTCTGAAATATCTAGAGAGTCAGAGGTTGCTTGAAGGAGATCTGCTTTTTAACACAGCAAGGTTAGTCTCAGGGGAAACGTAGAATCTGACAATATCCCATGTTCTAGAGTACCTAGAAACACTGTGAGCTGTAGTGGTCTGTGTTCTACTGTGGCATTCTTCACCCCTTCCAGGGGCTTGAACGGGGGATAATGGCCCGGCAGCCCAAGGTATCAACCCGAGCTAAATCAGGGTGGATAATGACGGCTTTAGCACTCTGGGTTGCCAAAGAGGTAACCTGGGGTGCTAAAAAACACAAGATTGTCCTTCCTACAACGGGGCACACGCAGTGTCCCGCTGTAGGAAGGACCATCTTTTTCCAAGATGGCAACATGGAAAGGGAAGAGGGACTCCTTATGGAGCTCCTCTTCCCTTTTCATGGCGGCCTATGGGAGGCGAAGGGAAGGAAAAGATGTAATGGCGGCGAGTGCCAGCACAATTAGGTAAGTAGGGGTTTGGGGGACAAGACAAGAAAGAAAAAACGCGACAGATGGTGGGGGAAAAGGGTAGCCAGCCATCAGGTGGCTTGGAATGTGGGCTTGTACCGGCAGTTCAAGGAGACATTCTTAGCCATCTGATTGGCTGTCTCCCCCCACCCCCCTCACATGCTAATGGAGCTTAAAACATCAGAGCTTCTAGTAAAGTTAAAGCACCAATCTAGTGGACCTGGCAACATGGTGGGTTCCATTGCTCAGGTTGCACTTAATCGGGCCCTGGTGGCCTTGACAACACTATGGGATTTAGTCATTATGACAGCCTAGAAAGGCAGGTTGCAGCAGCGTTTTGCAACCTTTGTATTCTAGAGAACACTAAAAAAGTTGCTCAAGGCTAATCCTTTTTTTTATGGTACAGTCTAGAAGAAATGAATACGTTGATGACTGTGACTTTGTCAAGAAAGGAGAAACAAATTCAGGGTCTTGTGTGGGAAATACAACTGTAAAAAACATTTTTGGACAATCGGCTCACTACGCCATTGAGCTACAACCCAGAGACTGTAATGTTTCTAGAAACATAAGGCATCCACACTAGCATCAACATAATCGAATTTAAAACCAGAAATCTCTTTGTTATAAAATAAAAGAATGTGCTGACATCATCAACGAAAGGCAGGGAAGGTGAAAGAAAGAAATAATAAGTAAACACGCAAGTGACATTGGAAATACATTTTATACTAATAACGCTAGTTTGTTTTTATAGCAAACTAATGCCACCAAATGCATCATGTTACATTTACAATGTAGACAGTAACATGTTTTATTGAGAAACTAAGTAGCAATGTACTCAAATTTGGTATTGGGACAAACTAAGTTTAAGACACAATAAATAATCTAACCATTGTATAAGGAACATTCTTCATGTGCCGGGACACATAAGAGAAATTAACATGGAAATAAGATGAACATTAATATTGACACGGGTTATTATTTTTAAAACAACAAGTATGTGGCATTCATATTTACTGGTTCAGGATTACAAAGAGAGAACCAAGCAGCTTCCCTAGAGCAGGGAATAGGACTGGAAGTTAAAACATAAATATGATGGCAGCACAAGGAATATAATGTAAGAAACCAGTCTTGACTCTGCCTGCTGATCCAGATAATAGTTAATCTGAGGTTAGGCATAATAAAAGGTGGGCTAACTCGTGTTCCCACAGGAGTTAGACAGCTCTGCAAGGTTAAGTTTGTGCGTGTAGCGTGAGAAGGTATAGAACATCAATGATACATGGTTGGTAAAGGGGAACATACTACTATGACACGTATATAAAAAGCCATACCATTTCAACATAGCTGTAGGCAACAAGGCAGTATGGGAGGGGTGAAAAGGAGTAAAGAACAAGCTCATGAGTACATTTCCTGTAATTCCTGCATAGCCAGCTCCTAGAAGTATGAGGTCTGAGGAAACAAAAAGGGTTGATGTGAACAGAGGGGTGGACAGGGAGAAACCACACCATAGTGTAACGTTTCCAGGGGTAATATGGGTTGAATATTTTCGTAAATATGCTACTATAAGTTGTAAACAACTACAGAATCATCGTACATGTTGAGTCTGCCTGAAGAAGGGCAGTTGCAGAGACTGGGTAAAGCAGTGCAATGGGGTAGAATAGTCGGGAGTTGTATGCCATTCCTGTCAAGTGTTTCTTGAAGTTGAAGATATTCAGGTCTTTTCAAAAGATGATGAGTTGGGTTAACCGAGAAAAGTGAGATCCATAGCTATAGGACACAGACAGAGAAGACTTAACTTAAATGTTTGAAAGCTCTTCATTTCTGGAGTTTGTATTTAAAACTCCTATTGGCTGCATACATCTCTCAGTCTCCTGGATATGGTGGGCTTGTCTTCTAGATATTTGGATGAGTGAAAGTGTAAGTCTTTACAGTTTAGATTGGCCATTTATACATACAATGACATTCTTTTCGCAGTCACTCAAGAGGAACAAGAACTGAGATGTGGTTAAAGCAATGCATGCCAGAAGTCAATCAAAAAGTTACATGTTCTTGTACTAAGCTTTACGAGCAGGCTGTCAACAGGATGTTGTGATTGTCTAGTCCTGATAGAACCACAGAAGGAACAAGTGAGAAAAGGTTGAATTTTGGGATACATGTTATTATGCTCTTCAGCTGACATGAGAAAAATATGCTACTGTTCTTGATGTGTTAGTCGAGACAAATTGTTCTTCTAAGGTAAATCACAACAATTCTGCTTTGAAGACTTTAGTAGGAGACACCCATTCATCAAATACATCCTACCATTTCACTCAAGCAGGGATTTAAAGCACCTACTTGAATCTGAGAACCACTGAAACATATTTCCTCCACTTGGGGTGCTACCAAGATTATTCAAATACAGAACTGCTGATTGAAATTAAATGTGTTTCTCTTTTCTGTCATCTCCAGTGCTGAGTGTTTCTGCTTTATCATCAACTGCAACAATTCCTTCAATAATCACATCGAGAAGATCCCATAGAAAGTCTAATTCAAGCTCTCCTTCCCTTGAAAGTTCAAGTTCTTCATGCCCACTATCCATTTCTGAACCATCATCCAAGGCCCAGTCCTTAAGCATTTAGACAGTGATCTATGATTGAGACCCGAACTCCTACTTGACGCCAGTGAGAGCTGTCCAGCATCTCATCATGGGACACAAGAAGTATTAACATATAACCCACACCTCAGCTTGCTACAAAGCTGACTCCTCCATGCATTCTGTGGTGTCTGGCATGTTTACTTGGTATGTGTGCATGCACAGTGAATGCTGTCCTTGCTGTCTGTGTGGGTTAGCTATCTTGGGAATGCCTTAGGGAATGTAGAATGTTGTGTGTGGGGGATTGTAGAGATGACCATTGGTGGGGACTTGGAAATGAGAATCTGAAGTAGAAGGATTCCTGACCCTATCTCTCACTGTAACCTACTGCTTCAGATCCAAGCAATAATGTACATTTACGTTTTGCACTTACCTGACTCTTGTGTGGTTCCTGCGAACTAGCTGGCTTACCTAAAGTGCCCAGATACTACATTTCGGTGACAAAGATGCTTCAGGAGTGAGCCCATGATGGTAGAGTGCAATGCAGAGGTCGGCAGGGGCTGGATGTTTGTGCCATGCTGGGTTGGAGACTTTAGCCAGCATGGAGAGTGCGGCACAACAGAAGAGCACTTTTGAGGGGCTCCTGCAGGAGGTGTCAGTTGTGCTGGAGAAAGCAGGTGACAAGAAAACAGGCCAGAAGCTTTCCCGCATCAGGAGACACCACAGGAAGCAAGGCCTTGCAGGACACAAGGCGCAGGAGGAGGTGCAAGCCTGAAGTGAGACGCTACAGGAGGCCAGAGGCGAGACGCAGGAGGAGGCAACAGTGTGAAATGGCATCCATTGGTGTCCAGTCAATTCGTCGAAAAAAAACTGGTCGACTGCAATTTGATCGACGCAATTTGGTCGAAAACCAAATGGTCGAATTTTTTTTTTTATTTATATATTTATTTTTCGGGTTTTCGTTTAGTAAAAAAAGGGGTTTATAGAGAAAAAAAGGGGGTTGGGGGGGACCCCCCCAAAAAAAATTTAAAAAAGGGTTAAAATAATAAAAAAAAAAATTCGACCATTTGGTTTTCGACCAAATTGGTTCGACCATTTGTCTGGTCGACCAATTTTTTTCGACCAAATGTCTGGCAACCCATCCATTGTGTATTAGTCTAAACTCTCACATTGTAGCTCACTTTCAGACACCATTTTGTGCATTCGCCCATTTTGTGGTTTTCCATTTTCAAGCTTAAAATGATTGCAGCCTGAGAAGCTGCTGAGCTCTTCACAAAAACATGATTAGCGCAGTGTTTGTGCAGGCCTCAAACCTTGAACATCCAGGTACGAGTACAGATAAGATATAATATATGTCTCCCCAGCTCCTGACTCCCAAAAATAATTGTGCAAACTCATTTTTAACAAAAGCATAACATACTCTGTGCTTTCCAGGAAGGAGGATTGTTAAACAAACTGCAGAGCTACAGATGCACGGCGACCTTTGGCGACGATTAGGTACGCAAGCATGTCTCCTTGTGCTGGGAACGGTCTGAACCTTGTGAGTATGTGAACAGTACATTTGTGCAAACATGACGTATATAAAATATGTATGTATTTCGGAGAAAAATGTATACTTTGCAGGAAGCCATAAAATGTCTGGAAATTGAAAACCTAAGCAAATCAGAACTGTATAAAAGGGTTTTCAAACCACAATGGAAATTGCTAAATTTCTCTATGGCTGCCCGCAGACATAGCTGATCCTGGGTCAGTTTGAAGTGAATAAAACTGTTGTTACTATTTAACTTGGGACTGATGGCTTTTACTTTATTTGCAGTACCAGATTTGGGATTTACAACAGGAGGGGTGCTGCTGTGTTGGGCGAGCTGGAGGCAGCAGGCACATTGGAGGCAACAGTTGCCAGTTGCTGTTGAAGACCGGGTGCTCCCATGACGCTGGGGTGACATCAGATGAACAGAGAGCAGGGCAGTGGCCATTGAAGTCATCGGGGAGCAGGAACACTGTCATGCTCTGTCGTATAGAGGGCTATGGAGACATCATCCTGCGAATCACACATGAGAATGCCTTTGGTGGCAGCCTTCCAAAGATTCATCCTGCAATATCGATTTCTTTAGAAAAAGGCACCTATGAACGTACCGGAGCGTGGTGACATTCATGGAACTGGTGGGCATTCTCCTGGGTTTTGGGTCTCTTCATACCCTGCTGGACGCATTCACATAAACATAAAAGGGACTCATTAGAAGTTGGAGGAATGAAGGTGGCCATGACTTTCCCTTAAAAGGATTGAGGTGCTGAGTTTGGTTATGCATGGCAGTGCTGTGGGAATTATCGGAAGTTATGTTTCTGACATTAACGGAACTCTTATGTGTGGCAACGTTGGGAGATAAGAAGTAACTTCCAAGCCAGTATTGTAGTTTTATGATTGTAATGCGACGGCGCTAGGGAAGAAGTCAGTTTGCTGGTTTGTGTGAACAATCGAAAAATCTTGCAAGCTCATTCTGATCATTGAGATTGTTTTTATAACGTTAAGAGACTGTAAGAATTTCAGCTCTGTGTCAATGGAATGAAAATGTTATACCTAGAGGAAGTTGGTGTTTAACATGCTTTGCAATTGAAGTGGTGTCTTGATGCCTGGTGCAGAGCAGTGAACACCAGTGTATGTGAAGTGAGCAGTTGTAGTGGGGATGAATGCGTTTACTGCAAATCATTAGTTGGAGAGAGTTGGAATTACAATGCAATAATGATGTGGCTATTTTATGATGTTGATGCACTTGCACAGTTTTTTGGGAATGAAAAGAGGCAACATATTAATATACACTGAATGCGCATGTTTGAGGTGTACTTCCCTCTGAATCATCCTTAAGGCTGTCTTGGGCCATAGACCACACTATCTGCAACTGGCTCTCACTAAATACACTCCTCCAGATCTTTATGTTCTGACGGGACACCAACTCGCTCAGTGTCAAGCGATTTGCTGAACAACAAGCTGGTGGAAAATCTCTTTCCTTGGCTGGCTCCCCCTTATGGAACAGCCTCCTCTTCCTCTTCATCTTGAGCCAGATCTCCTCAAATTCTGGAAGCTCCTCGAGCATTTCCTTTTCACCTCCTCCTCTCCCTCCTCCCTCTTTTGCTAAATCCCACAGTCATTGAGATTAGTGACCAATGCCCTTATCTGGATGCTGGCCTCACACCCCCAATCGCTTTCAGCCTCCGCCCACTCCCATCACTTGCCTTAGGTGCCCTGTGGCCTGTGCTATGATCAGCCTGCACTTATTTTTTGGCCATCAAACACTCACCAAATGATCTCTGGCAGTCACTTAACAGCATGCTACGTGCTCCCAAGCACTTCCCTCCTTGTTTCTCCTAGCACAGACACCCCCTCTCTCTGCACTTGCACACTCTGAATGCTCAAAAGGCCTAGTAGGACCAATATTAGCATAAGTGACATTTGACCTAAAATATGTGGTCTGATTTTTTGACTTTTTTTCTGTCAAAATTAATTATATATATATATATGGTGGGTAAGAAAACTATGTTGAGGGTATGTGGGGGGTGCGGATGGTCTCCCCCCACATTCTAGACTGAAATAAGGTCAAATAAATTCAATCAAATGTAATTAGGTCAAATGTTTTAGGTCAAATAGACCCGACCAGTAGGACTGCCTTTCTCTTTCATTGTTATATTTTCCTTTCACTCCCATGTTCCCTCCCTGTTGCCCTGCGGGTGCTTTGAAACACAATTTACTTGATGTATAAGTGCCTTACAAATGCACAATAAATAAATAAATAAATAAATAAATAAATAAATAAATAAATAGTTCACCATTATGGATGTAGGATGTGGAATGGTACATCGTGAAATACATTGTATGCGTGCTTTGTGTGTGTAATAGTGCACCTTCAGAAATGTTGTATGCCATTTACATGTACTAGATGGGTTGGGGTGTATATTCTATGCCATGTGGATGAACTGTTTTTAATATTTTGTACTCCAATATTCCAGTTTGCATGTTATGCAGTGCATGATCACCACTACTTTAACATGGTGCAGGCCTGTTTACATCTTTCGTACGGCGGTGTTGTGAGCGTGATATATTTGATGGAATGGCGTATTATTTGCTGTAGGTTGTATGCTGTTAGGCAGAATCACCTGCAGTACCCTTTGGGAACACTACAGGCAATTAAGACTACAAGTGTAAGCACAATTTCACCTTTGGTACAAGCCTGTACTACACAGTAAAGTGGTAGTGATGGCTGAGCAGCCAGATTTATCTCAAGAGTTTAAGTGAGCAGTAGAACAAGTTACACAAAGGACCAACTAATACAGTGACTCAAGTAAGCACTTACTCAAGTTTTTTTGGTAAAAGAATATACATGTATTTACTCAGTCAGTTAGAAAACATTACACTAGCATAAGCAGCTCAATCTCACAAACAAAATACACCACAAAAATTCAACAGGTAAGTAAATTGACAAGTTTAGCTCCTGTGAAGTGGGAGCAAAATGGCACTTCAGATACTTATTCAAAAAATCAAAAGACAAGGATATAAGAATAGACAGCCCAAATATATTCATCGGCAGGGCAAAGGGTTTCAGTTAAATACAACCAGCAATTCTTCTCATAGGCCTGGGCCAAAATCAATCGTTCAGAGTCTTTGTATAGGATAGCACAGTTCTGGTAGATAACGGTTAAGTGTTTGCCACAGAGGTTAGAAGAATTTGGCTAGGCAAAAAGTTTGACGAATGTTTAGGGAAGGATAAGCCTTCAAAGTTGAGGAAAGTTTCACACACTTTCTCGATGGCCGAAACTAGTTCCGGACCGCGTTTGCACAGTACCTTGTTAATGAAGAAAGCTGTAGCTGAGGCAGTTGTTCCTGGCAGTTCGAGCAGATCTCGCTGTTCCTGAGCTTCAGTCGTGGGGACAAGAAGGAGGACGTCAGGAGGTTCCTGCACTGCCCAGGGATGAGGCCAAAAGCTGTAGCAAGACGTTGGTTTAAGGTGTGAGTGCCTTAATGTCCACAAGCTCGTTTCCTTCCCTCTGGTTATCTGCTTTTCATCAGCACTCTGATGAAAATTCGACCAGATGGGGACGGTGTCCATGTGGCTTACGAGTTTGTTGTTCCCACCAAACGCAAGGGAAGAAGTTAACCTTGAAGGGCTTCTCTGTCGATTGGAGTTTCAGGCAATTTGAACCGGCAGCAGGGCTTCACTGGTCATCCAGTAGTTGCAGCAGTCCTCCTCCTTCAGCTCGTCTTCAGTTCTTTCGTTCCATTGGTCGGCTCTGCTTTCCAAGTGCCAGAGACCTGCTTTTAAACAGTTTTCCCCCCATTCATTCCAGCCTGGCTGTAACTCACACAGCAGGGTGACTGTACTTGATGGACAGCCAGCCAGCCAATCACGTCAGAGTGCATTTAGGTCTCCTAAGAGACTAAGCACAGGGAGTTACGGGCACCTCCCTCACATCCTGTCCACCACAGACACTCAGGTACCAGAGGAGGGCTTCTGCACTGATACCTGCCACTGGCCAACGATCAAAGGGACCAAACCTGGTTTGGCGCTCAGAGACAAACACAAGAAGGATTTTTCCTAAAAGAAATGGCGAAAAAAGATGACCAGAGTCTGTTTTTACAGACAGGTCTGGGGCGCCATATTGAAAAACATGGCAGACCCGTTTTTTAGCTTACCGTTGTTAGTGGTCGGTAAAAATCACGGTAGTTGATCTAAACCACTGCCACCAGCCATTTAAAGTAGGAAAAGATAACATTTTACTGTTACATGAGTGTTTTGACTCAGGGGAAGCTAATCAACCAGTACTCTGTAGGAAGATAGTGTGTGCTGGGTCAGTACATTTAAAAAGACTAGTAAAGGCAATTTAACTGTACATACTCTGGGAGACGGCAGTCAGTCCCAGAGAAGATATTTAAACCTTGGGGAGTCTGAAAGACACCCCTGTGCCACTGCACTGAGAGTGCTGTGTGACAAACAGAAAAAGATGACGCCACTGGAGTTGTTTTAAACTCCACAACCATAGAGCACAAAAGTGAAACACGCACATAATAAATGGAAGAGTGGGAAAAAAAGGCTCACACTCTTCCCAGCTAAAACATTAATATCCTAGAAATCCAGAAAGTTGCTGGGGGTTTCAAAAGGCAACAGGAAATTGGTAATTTTTGAGAATTCTTCCTAACAGATGCATGTTATGGTCATTGCTAGTGGAGAGCTGATGTTGATGTGTGTAGTTGTTAAGGAGTTGAAGTTGGGTGCAGTGGTCTAGCACCAGTGCTCATTTTGTCATATTTGTGCGGTTGTGAAGCACAAGTGTTAGTGTTGTCGTAATGGAGTGGTTTTGTAGCACTGTGGTAATGTTTGTAGTGATTGTGCAGTTGTGTACTACCATAGTAGAGGAGGTTATTATGCACCAGGTACTTGTATGTGAATCATATTGTTTCTGGAGGACATAGTTACTCCAGTTATGAGGAGGTGTCATGAATATAGCCGGAGCAGGTTTTGTAAATTCCCTGTCTAACCAGTGGCCTAGCAAACCGCTGGTCAGGGTTGAGCTGTTCCTGGGGCATAGTTTTGTAGTTATGCACCGGCTATCAGTAGGTGTAGTTTTAGGATCAAATGTCAGGGAGGAGGCATTGTGGTGTCTGGCATGTTTACTTGACATGTGTGCATGCACTGTCAATGCCTCCTTGTTGTCTGTGTGGATCGGATATCTTAGGAATGCCAGAGGGAATGCAGAATGGTGTGGATTGGAGTTTGTAGAGATGACCGTTGGTGGGGACTTGGAGATGGGAACCTAAAGTAAACGATGCCTAACCCTATCTCTCCCTTGTAACCTCTGACTTGAGATCCAAGCAATGAAGTACATTTGCTTTAATTTTACTTATCTGACTTTTCTGTGGTCCCTGCGAGGTGGCTGGCTTGCCTGAGGGTCCCAGATACTCCACATTCATCACCTTCAAATCAGCCTGTATCACATACATCACTATAATTATAACATTTCCATCCTATCTGGCTAAAAAGGTCACAATCACCAGATGTCACATCATTGCCAGATTACAACCTAACTAATGCAAACAATAAAGAGCTAAAACACGCCTTATCCTGGTATGCACCAAATTCTGGAATAACCTAGCAACACATATATACATATATTTTGCAGCATGATAGTACTACTGTTGAATTGGTTTCTTATTTACCACAAGTCCTCTACTTGGAAGGCTTTTGTATATGCTGAATGTGACGTTGGGACTTTCCCATGCTTTGCATGCCAACACTTTAACAACATAATTAAGGGACCCACTATTCATCACCCTTATACAGGACAAAATATTTGCCTAAGGTCTTGTTGTACTTGTGTTTCTACAAATGATATTAATGCATTGAGGTGCCCCTGTGGTAAATACTATGTTGGATTTACAACCAGAAAGGCAAAGCAATGTTGGATTGAGCATAAGTATCTAATTTGTACACAAAAAAGATGATTTGCTCTCCTTCTTACTCTCATTCCCTTCTCTCCTTGCACTCCCTCTCTGCTTGCATGTCTGAATTTTCTCCTATCACTCCATCTGACATTTCTCTCCACCTATCTATATCCCACCCTACTGCCGCCCCTTCTGATCCCATCCCTACAATTCTTATTCCCAAGGTTTACCCCCTACTTATCCCCTATCTAACCTCCTTCTTAAATACTTTTTCTACGGCCACCTTCCCTACTGCCTTCGAGCATGCCACTATTATCCCTATCCTTAAGAAGCCTTCTGCCAATTCCCTTCTTGCGTCTAACTTTCGCGCAATCGCACTTTTACCTTTCCTCTCTAAACTACTCGAACGCCTTGCCTATTCTCAACTTTCGACCTTTATATCTAACCTCTCTCTCCTTCCCCCCTCTCAATCTGGCTTCTGCCCCAAACACTGAATCTGCCCTCACCTATATCCTTAACTCTCTCCTCACCGCTCGCTATGCTAAGCAATCCTCAATCCTTGTCCTCCTTGACCTCTCCACTGCTTTTGATACTGTCAATCACCCCTTACTCTCAATACTCTTTCCTCCTTTGTCTTCAAAGACTCAGCCCTTAACTGGTTCACCTCTTACCTCTCCAACCGTTCATTCACAGTCTCTTGGGGCGGTCAAACCTCCTCTACCTTCCCTCTGAACTACGGCATTCCCCAAGGCTCCATCCTCGGACCCTTCTTATTCTCTTTCTATACTTCACTTCTCACTCCTCTCATCTCCTCTTTTGGAATTTCTCACATTTTCTAGGCTGATGACACTCAGCTGTTCCTCTCCTTCTCTTCCTTCACCCCTGACTTTCATCTAAAACTCTCCTCCTGTCTCACTGCCATTAAAAACTGTCAGGCCGATTCATGGAATAATTAGCGCGGCGCAAGTGGCCAAAAACGCAGCGGAATAGCGAAAATCGCAGTGCAAGTGCGAAAATCGCACGAAAAGCAGCGCACATCGATTCATGGAAGGCCGTGTGCGAGAAAACCATTGGATGTGCGATAATAAAGTGCGCGGCGCACGTTAGCGCACAGGCAATCTAACTGCGTGCGCCAGGTCACAGCGAAAATCGCACAGGCCACAGCGAAAATCGCACATAGCGCGGCGCACGCAACAAAAGTAGGCGGAACACGGGGCGTAACACTCGGAATGGGGAACAACTTGCCAAAATGTGGGCGTCACGGGGGAAGTACAGGGTACTTGTGCGAGGAACGCCCACACGCTCGCCTACAACACGTATTCATGGAATAGAATAGGGCAAAAAAGCGCACGCTCAAACCAGCGCACAGGCACAAACACGACCGCCACAAGAAAGCAGGCGGTAGCGTCTCTGCGCCTGTAAGAAATGTGCGCCAAAAGGTGCAGCAAAAAATAGCACCTATATACTGCCATGATGAATGTCCCATACTGTGGCCCTTCAGGACAAATGACGTGCAAAGGGGTACCCACAAACACGGACACCCGCTGACAAAAAATACGTGTGCGTGTATACCGGGGTGCGTGGGAAGTCTCACACGCGAATTGGCAGGGCATGTGAATTCCAGGGGTTTGCGGGAAGTTCCACACGCGATTTGTCATGGTACGTGGATTTCAGTGGTGCGCGGGAAGTTCCACACGCGATTTGGCCGTGTATGTGTATTTCAGGGGTGCGCGGGAAGTCCCACACGCGATTTGGCCAGGTACGTGGATTTCAGGGGTGCGCGGGAAGTTCCACACGCGATTTGGCCGTGTACGTGGATTCCAGGGGTGCGCGGGAAGTTCCACACGCGATTTGGCCGGGTATGTGGATTTTAGGGGTGCGCGGGAAGTTCCACACGCGATTTGTCAGGGTACGTGGATTTCAGTGGTGCGCGGGAAGTTCCACACGCGATTTGGCCATGTACGTGTATTTCAGGGGTGCGCGGGAAGTTCCACATGCGATTTGTTAGGGTACGTGGATTTCAGTGGTGCGCGGGAAGTTCCACACGCGATTTGGCCATGTACGTGTATTTCAGGGGTGCGCGGGAAGTCCCACACGCGATTTGGCCGTGTACGTGTATTTCAGGGGTGCGCGGGAAGTTCCACACGCGATTTGTCAGGGTACATGGATTTCAGTGGTGCGCAGGAAGTTCCACACGCGATTTGGCTGGGTACGTGTATTTCAGGGGTGCGCGGGAAGTCCCACACGCGATTTGGCCGGGTACGTGGATTTCAGGGGTGCGCGGGAAGTTCCACACGCGATTTGTCAGGGTACGTGGATTTCAGTTGTGCGTGGGAAATTCTACACGCGATTTGGCTGTGTGCTCCCAGGTATTCCCTGTATGCCCTCCACGGCCCCTGCACGCAGCACACACCACAGGGGACTACCCTGCACACCTGCTCATGTCACCCAGCACCCTCAGCCCCCAGCATCCAGGGGCACCCTCCACCGGGCCCCCACTCATTTCTCCCACCACCCCCACCCCCCAGCCACCATGGGCAGCCCCCACCAGGCCCCCACTCATGTCCCCTATCACCCCCACCCCCCAGCAGTGCAGGGGCACCCTTCACCAGGCCCCCACTCATGTCCCCCTGCACCCCCACCCCCCAGCAGTGCAGGGGCACCCTCCACCAGGCCCCCACTCATTTCTCCCACCACCCCCACCCCCCAGCCACCAGGGGCACCCTCCACCAGGCCCACACTCATGTCTCCCACCACCCCCACCCCCCAGCAGTGCAGGGGCACCCTCCACCAGGCCCCCACTCATGTCTCCCACCACCCCCACCCCCCAGCAGTGCAGGGGCACCCTCCACCAGGCCCCCACTCATGTCTCCCACCACCCCCACCCCCAGCAGTGCAGGGGCACCCTCCACCAGGCCCCCACTCATGTCTCCCACCACCCCCACCTCCAGCATCCAGGGGCACCCTCCACCAGGCCCACACTCATGTCTCCCACCACCCCCACCCCCCAGCAGTGCAGGGGCACCCTCCACCAGGCCCCCACTCATGTCTCCCACCACCCCCACCCCCCAGCAGTGCAGGGGCACCCTCCACCAGGCCCCCACTCATGTCTCCCACCACCCCCAGCCCCCCCAGCAGTGCAGGGGCAGCCTCCACCAGACCCCCACTCATGTCTCCCACCACCCCCACCCCGCAGCCACCAGGGGCAGCCCCCACCAGGCCCCCACTCATGGCCCCTATCACCCCCACCCCTCAGCCACCAGGGGCAGCCCCCACCAGGCCCCCACTCATGTCCCCTATCACCCCCGCCCCCCAGCTACCAGGGGCACCCTCCACCAGGCCCACACTCATGTCTACCACCACCCCCACCCCCCAGCCACCAGGGGCACCCTCCACCAGGCCCACACTCATGTCTACCACCACCCCCACCCCCCAGCAGTGCAGGGGCACCCTCCAACAGGCCCCCACTCATGTCTCCCACCGCCCCCACCCCCTAGCCACGAGGGGCACCCTCCACCAGGCCCACACTCATGTCCCCCTGCACCCCCACCCCCCAGCAGTGCAGGGGCACCCTCCACCAGGCCCCCACTCATGTCACCCACCACCCCCACCCCCCAGCATCCAGGGGCACCGTCCACCAGGCCCACACTCATGTCTCCCACCACCCCCACCCCCCAGCAGTGCAAGGGCACCCTCCACCAGGCCCCCACTCATGTCTCACACCCACCCCCACCCCCCAGCCACCGGGGGCAGTCCCCACCAGGCCCCCACTCATGGCCCCTATCACCCCCACCCCCCAGCATCCAGCGGCACCCTCCACCAGGCCCCCACTCATGTCTCCCACCACCCCCACCCCCAGCCACCATGGGCAGCCCCCACCAGGCCCCCACTCATGTCTCCCACCCACCCCCACCCCCCAGCCACCATGGGCAGCCCCCACCAGGCCCCCACTCATGTCCCCTATCACCCCCACCCCCGAGCAGTGCAGGGGCACCCTCCACCAGGCCCCCACTCATGTCTCCCACCACCCCCACCCCCCAGCATCCAGGGGCATCCTCCACCAGGCCCCCACTCATATCTCCCACCACCCCCACCCCCCAGCAGTGCAGGGGCACCCTCCACCACGCCCCCACTCATGTCTCCCACCACCCCCACCCCCCAGCAGTGCAGGGACAGCCTCCACCAGGCCCCCACTCATGTCTCCCACCACCCCCACCCCCCAGCCACCAGGGGCAGCCCCCACCAGGCCCCCACTCATGGCCCCTATCACCCCCACCTCCCAGCCACCAGGGGCAGCCCCCACCAGGCCCCCACTCATGTCCCCTATCACCCCCACCCCCCAGCCACCAGGGGCACCCTCCACCAGGCCCATACTCATGTCTCCCACCACCCCCAACCCCCAGCCACCAGGGGCACCCGCCACCAGGCCCACACTCATGTCTACCACCACCCCACCCCCCCAGCAGTGCAGGGGCACCCTCCACCAGGCCCCCACTCATGTCTCCCACCACCCCTACTTGGAAGGCTTTTGTATATGCTGAATGTGACTACAGGTAAAACCCAGGTTTGCCAAAGTTGGGACTTTCCCATGCTTTGCATGCCAACACTTTAACAACATAATTAAGGGACCCACTATTCATCACCCTTATACAGGACAAAATATTTGCCTAAGGTCTTGTTGTACTTGTGTTTCTACAAATGATATTAATGCATTGAGGTGCCCCTGTGGTAAATACTATGTTGGATTTACAACCAGAAAGGCAAAGCAATGTTGGATTGAGCATAAGTATCTAATTTGTACACAAAAAAGATGATTTGCTCTCCTTCTTACTCTCATTCCCTTCCCTCCTTGCACTCCCTCTCGGCTTGCATGTCTGAATTTTCTCCTATCACTCCATCTGACATTTCTCTCCACCTATCTATATCCCACCCTACTGCCGCCCCTTCTGATCCCATCCCTACAATTCTTATTCCCAAGGTTTACCCCCTACTTATCCCCTATCTAACCTCCTTCTTAAATACTTTTTCTACGGCCACCTTCCCTACTGCCTTCGAGCATGCCACTATTATCCCTATCCTTAAGAAGCCTTCTGCCAATTCCCTTCTTGCGTCTAACTTTCGCGCAATCGCACTTTTACCTTTCCTCTCTAAACTACTCGAACGCTTTGCCTATTCTCAACTTTCGACCTTTATATCTAACCTCTCTCTCCTTCCCCCCTCTCAATCTGGCTTCTGCCCCAAACACTGAATCTGCCCTCACCTATATCCTTAACTCTCTCCTCACCGCTCGCTATGCTAAGCAATCCTCAATCCTTGTCCTCCTTGACCTCTCCACTGCTTTTGATACTGTCAATCACCCCTTACTCTCAATACTCTTTCCTCCTTTGTCTTCAAAGACTCAGCCCTTAACTGGTTCTCCTCTTACCTCTCCAACCGTTCATTCACAGTCTCTTGGGGCGGTCAAACCTCCTCTACCTTCCCTCTGAACTACGGCATTCCCCAAGGCTCCATCCTCGGACCCTTCTTATTCTCTTTCTATACTTCACTTCTCACTCCTCTCATCTCCTCTAGGGGTGCGCGGGAAGTTCCACACACGATTTGTCAGGGTACGTGGATTTCAGTGGTGCGCGGGAAGTTCCACACGCGATTTGGCCGTGTACGTGTATTTCAGGGGTGCGCGGGAAGTTCCACACGCGATTTGTTAGGGTACGTGGATTTCGGTGGTGCGCAGGAAGTTCCACACGCGATTTGGCCGGGTACGTGTATTTCAGGGGTGCGCGGGAAGTCCCACACGCGATTTGGCCGGGTACGTGGATTTCAGGGGTGCGCGGGAAGTTCCACACGCGATTTGTCAGGGTACGTGGATTTCAGTTGTGCGTGGGAAATTCTACACGCGATTTGGCTGTGTGCTCCCAGGTATTCCCTGTACGCCCTCCACGGCCCCTGCAGGCAGCACACACCACAGGGGACTACCCTGCACACCTGCTCATGTCACCCAGCACCCCCAGCCCCCAGCATCCAGGGGCACCCTCCACCAGGCCCCCACTCATGTCTCCCACCACCCCACCCCCCAGCCACCATGGGCAGCCCCCACCAGGCCCCCACTCATGTCTCCCACCCACCCCCACCCCCCAGCCGCCATGGGCAGCCCCCACCAGGCCCCCACTCATGTCCCCTATCACCCCCACCCCCCAGCAGTGCAGGGGCACCCTCCACCAGGCCCCCACTCATGTCTCCCAAAACCCCCACCCCCCAGCAGTGCAGGGGCACCCTCCACCAGGCCCCCACTCATTTCTCCCACCACCCCCACCCCCCAGCCACCAGTGGCACCCTCCACCAGGCCCACACTCATGTCTCCCACCACCCCCAACCCCCAGCAGTGCAGGGGCACCCTCCACCAGGCCCCCACTCATCTCTCCCACCACCCCCACCCCCCAGCAGTGCAGGGGCACCCTCCACCAGGCCCCCACTCATGTCTCCTACCACCCCCATCCCCCAGCAGTGCAGGGGCACCCTCCACCAGGCCCCCACTCATGTCTCCCACCACCCCCACCCCCAGCATCCAGGGGCACCCTCCACCAGGCCCACACTCATGTCTCCCACCACCCCCACCCCCCAGCAGTGCAGGGGCACCCTCCACCAGGCCCCCACTCATATCTCCCACCACCCCCACCCCCCAGCAGTGCAGGGGCACCCTCCACCAGGCCCCCACTCATGTCTCCCACCACCCCCAGCCCCCCCCCCAGCAGTGCAGGGGCAGCCTCCACCAGGCCCCCACTCATGTCTCCCACCACCCCCACCCCGCAGCCACCAGGGGCAGCCCCCACCAGGCCCCCACTCATGGCCCCTATCACCCCACCCCTCAGCCACCAGGGGCAGCCCCCACCAGGCCCCCACTCATGTCCCCTATCACCCCCACCCCCCAGCTACCAGTGGCACCCTCCACCAGGCCCACACTCATGTCTACCACCACCCCCACCCCCCAGCCACCAGGGGCACCCTCCACCAGGCCCACACTCATGTCTACCACCACCCCCACCCCCCAGCAGTGCAGGGGCACCCTCCCTCCAACAGGCCCCCACTCATGTCTCCCACCGCCCCCACCCCCTAGCCACGAGGGGCACCCTCCACCAGGCCCACACTCATGTCCCCCTGCACCCCCACCCCCCAGCAGTGCAGGGGCACCCTCCACCAGGCCCCCACTCATGTCACCCACCACCACCACCCCCCAGCATCCAGGGGCACCGTCCACCAGGCCCACACTCATGTCTCCCACCACCCCCACCCCCCAGCAGTGCAGGGGCACCCTCCACCAGGCCCCCACTCATGTCTCCCACCACCCCCACCCCCCAGCAGTGCAGGGGCACCCTCCACCAGGCCCCCACTCATGTCTCCCACCACCCCCACCCCCCAGCAGTGCAGGGGCACCCTCCACCAGGCCCCCACTCATGTCTCCCACCCACCCCCACCCCCCAGCCACTGGGGGCAGCCCCCACCAGGCCCCCACTCATGGCCCCTATCACCCCCACCCCCCAGCATCCAGCGGCACCCTCCACCAGGCCCCCACTCATGTCTCCCACCACCCCCACCCCCAGCCACCATGGGCAGCCCCCACTCATGTCTCCCACCCACCCCCACCCCCCAGCCACCATGGGTAGCCCCCACCAGGCCCCCACTCATGTCCCCTATCACACCCACCCCCGAGCAGTGCAGGGGCACCCTCCACCAGGCCCCCACTCATGTCTCCCACCACCCCCACCCCCCAGCATCCAGGGGCACCCTCCACCAGGCCCACACTCATGTCTCCCACCACCCCCACCCCCCAGCAGTGCAGGGGCATCCTCCACCAGGCCCCCACTCATATCTCCCACCACCCCCACCCCCCAGCAGTGCAGGGGCACCCTCCACCACGCCCCCACTCATGTTTCCAACCACCCCCACCCCCCAGCAGTGCAGGGGCAGCCTCCACCAGGCCCCAACTCATGTCTCCCACCACCCCCACCCCCCAGCCACCAGGGGCAGCCCCCACCAGGCCCCCACTCATGGCCCCTATCACCCCCACCTCCCAGCCACCAGGGGCAGCCCCCACCAGGCCCCCACTCATGTCCCCTATCTCCCCCACCCCCCAGCCACCAGGGGCACCCTCCACCAGGCCCACACTCATGTCTCCCACCACCCCCACCCCCCAGCCACCAGGGGCACCCTCCACCAGACCCACACTCATGTCTACCACCACCCCCATCCCCCAGCAGTGCAGGGGCACCCTCCACCAGGCCCCCACTCATGTCTCAAACCACCCCCACCCCCAGCCACCAGGGGCACCCTCCACCAGGCCCACACTCATGTCTCCCACCACCCCCACCCCCCAGCAGTGCAGGGGCACCCTCCACCAGGCCCCCACTCATGTCTCCCACCACCCCCACCCCCCAGCCACCATGGGCAGCCCCCACCAGGCCCCCACTCATGTCTCCCTCCCACCCCCACCACCCAGCCACCATGGGCAGCCCCCACCAGGCCCCCACTCATGTCTCCCACCCACCCCCACCCCCCAGCCACCATGGGCAGCCCCCACCAGGCCCCCACTCATGTCCCCTATCACCCCCACCCCCCAGCAGTGCAGGGGCACCCTCCACCAGGCCCCCACTCATGTCTCCCACCACCCCCACCCCCCAGCCACCAGAGGCACCCTCCACCAGGCCCCCACTCATGTCTCCCACCACCCCCACCCCCAGCCACCAGGGGCACCCTCCACCAGGCCCACACTCATGTCTCCCACCACCCCCACCCCCCAGCCACCAGGGGCACCCTCCACCAGGCCCCCACTCATGTCTCCCACCACCCCCACCCCCAGCAGTGCAGGGGCACCCTCCACCAGGCCCCCATTCATGTCTCCCACCACCCCCACCCCCCAGCCACCAGGGGCACCCTCCACCAGGCCCACACTCATGTCTCCCACCACCCCCACCCCCCAGCAGTGCAGGGGCACCCTCCACCAGGCCCCCACTCATGTCTCCCACCACCCCCACCCACCAGCAGTGCAGGGGCACCCTCCACCAGGCCCCCACTCATGTCTCCCACCACCCCCACCCCCCAGCAGTGCAGGGGCACCCTCCACCAGGCCCCCACTCATGTCTCCCACCCACCCCCACCCCCCAGCCACCAGGGGCAGCCCCCACCAGGCCCCCACTCATGGCCCCTATCACCCCCACCCCCCAGCATCCAAGGGCACCCTCCACCAGGCCCCCACTCATGTCTACCACCACCCCCACCCCCCAGCCACCAGGGGCAGCCCCCACCAGGCCCCCACTCATGTCCCCCTGCACCCAGGTCCTCACAATCACCAACCATGTGCGTAATGGTCAGCCTCCACAGCCAAAAGGCCCTACCAAGTAACCCATTCACCCACATGGAAATGAAAATGACATGTTACTCCCCCAACGTACATAAAGCAAATGAACCCATGTCTGTCACACACAATGGTTGCAAATGAATTTGAAAACACCCAACATGACATGCATGAAAGCAATGAGATGATACCACACAGTGAAGTATGAAAACAAAAATGTATTAAAAAAATATGAATGCAAATGAAATGAAACAAACTACAATGCCAATGGAAAAAAAGAAAAGGTGCATGTCCGTCCCAAAAAATGAAAAACACCAAGTACAAAAAGTACTTCAAAGTCACATTAAAAATGAAATCAATCCGACAGAAAAAAAATAAAATCCAAACACCATTGCTCCATGGAGAAGAAAAAATAAAATTAAAAAATAAAACAATCCAATGAAGAACTATGTACAAAATATCCAAGGGTCCATGAGCCCAACTGAACAAAGGAAACCTACAAAAAACCCTAACGAAAATGCAACTATATACAAAAAGTGGAGCTGTGTCCGTCGACTCCAAATCATAAGAATAAACAAATAAAACCTAAAACTAAAGAACTATATACAAAGGTGGCGGGCAAGTCCAGCGGCTCACTCCATAGTTTTCCGGGCCAGGGCATCATCAATCTCCTCGTCTATGTCCCGGAGGCGGTCCTGTTCCATGGCCCCGAGGGTCCGCAGGGATGACGCCATCTGCTCCTCCAACCCCCTGCGGATTACCTCGAGGCACTCGGCCCGCCTCAGGGCCCTCCGCATGGAGTTCTCCGCCCTGACCATCGTGAGCCGCTCCTCTTCTGCCCGCCGCCGCTCCGCACCTATCTGCTGGCCCAACCGCAGCCACACGGAAGACACTTCCTGTCCTGGGTCCTCCTGCCCTCCGGCCGATGCCTGCCCCTCCGATGTTGATGGCCCGAGCCATGATGTCTCCCACGTTGACTCTGCTGCTGCCTCCGACGCAACTGCCTCTGCCAGCACGATGGCATCCAGGCTGATGGAATCCACCTACGCCGTCGTGCACGTGCCCTGCCTGATGATGCCGGCACATCCTCCATCTGCTGGGGTACAGTTGCTGTGGTGTCCACCCCTGCTTGACCTCTGACTCCCGACTGTGGCAGGGATGGGATCCCCACTGAGCTGGCTGCATAGGTCAGGGCAGGTCCTCAGGGGGCCCTGGTGGCATCTGGGCCGGAAGACGGCAAGGAGAACGACTGGTGTATAGCCTCCACAGAGGAAGAGAGGGCCGCCAGATTGGCCGACACATGCAGGAAACCCCCGAACATGGAAGATCCCAATTGGGCCACGTCGGCACGGTGCTCTTCGTGATGATGTGCGTGCTCCTCCCGGGAAGCACGCACGTCATCACGAATTTCACCCGCGCGCATCGCAACCCCAATCAGGACCTTCTCCATACGGACACGGGTCCCCTCGTCCGCAGGTGGAGGGGAGTCAGGTGACATGGACATCCCCTCTACCTGCGGACGGGCCTGGGACGGGGCAACCCTGCTGGTGCATGGTGGTGCACTCACAGGGTCAGGGACAGCGACATGCACAGGCCCCTCCACGGTGACCTGTGCTGCCTCCTGCCCCTGGCCCTGGAATGCACCACTTGCACCAGCAGGGATGACCCCACCAGGCCCCATGTGTGCCCCTGTGGCGGCCTCCTCCTCCTCTGTGGAAACCACCAACCTGGATGGCTCCTCACCGTCTTCCACCGTAGCAGGCCCCTATGGGGGCTCACCCACCCCTTCCGCTGCAGCCGTGGGGGCATCCCCGCCGCCTTGCTCCACAGTGCCGTCTCCGCCCTCTTCTTCACTAGCCGCTGCGTAGAGGGAGACAAAGAACACAAGCATCAGGGTACTGTACAATGGTCCCCTAGACAGGAAGCAATAGCAGATGAGTACCACTGTCAAAGTACACTTCCATCATGTCCCTCCACAACACATGGGTCAGTCCAGGCAAAACACACACAGTAACAGGCATGGTGCATGTCATGGACATTTCCATACATGTCCAATGGACTCTTGAAACATACAATGATATGGAACTCACATGCATCATGGGTCATGCCTATCACATGCACACACTTCACCTCAGTCACATCCATCTGGCCCCATACACCCCAAACACAGCGGATACAAGGGTAACTAGGCTGCATCAGTGAATCTGTGCATTGTCACACACATGTGTCATGCATCCATGGCATGCACAAGTCACAGACACGTAGGTCAGGCACACAGACATGGCTACCATATATGTACCTGCCATCAGCACCCATCCCTCACCCCCACCCATGTCCAGGAACAGAGACTGGCATGCTCTCATGTCTAAAATCTGCATAGGGCTCCCCATGTGGCATTTAAACACATGCAACAACCATGTGGTTCACACATCACTGGTCGCACATGCATTACCATGATGTCCCTGCACACATACATGCATACATGGCCTATGTCACACATACAGGCAAGTATCAGAGAACCAGCACACCGCAACATGCCCTGTCTCACACAGCAATGCTTGGACACTTACCGCTCAACTCCAGACGGGTCTCCCTCTCAAGGATCTGGGCGTGGAGTGCTGGGCGTATGCGTTCCAGGACCCTCATCTGGATGGAACTCATGTGGCCCCGGCCCCCCTCCACGAGGCGCCGGGCCTTCATGAGGGTCCTGGACCTCAAGTCCTCCCAGCGCTTCTTGATCTTCTGGACGTTGCGGGTTGCCACCCCCTCCGCGTTGATGGCAACCACACAGTCGGCCCAGATCCTCTCCCGTCCTTCCTTGCTGGCGCGGGACGATCCAAAGAGGGCATCATACTGCCCCAGGACATGCTCCACCAGGACACCAACTTCGGTGGCAGTGAAGCTGGTGCCCCTCTGCCCCTCTGGCCTGGGGTTGCCACTGGTGCCAGATGTGGAAGTGCCCGACATGGCAACCCCAGAGGCAGGTGTGGGTGGGCAACTGGGTCCTGGGGCTGGGCTGTGGAGCGATGTAATCCCAGTCGGAAGTCTTCAGTTCCAGCAGGGGTGGACACAGCAACTGGACCCCTGCAGATGGCTGATGTGCAGGCACCAAATGGCAGGGCACGGTGGCAGCAGGCAGGCAGGCAGGCAGCAGCAGATGGCACGTGGGAGGCTGCTCGGGGCACTGGGGGGCAGTAATTCGGCCTTCTGGTCTTCCGTGTGTTTTCGCGTGGCCAGCTTGATACGGAGTGATTTGGCACGTGAAAATCCTGCACGTCAGCGTGAAATTCGAGGAAAAGCCCTTAGCGCTTAAATGCGTCAGCACGCATATGCGATTCTATTGGACCAAAGGCCCTCAGCGTGACGTGACCCGCACGGGTGTTACCCACACAGCACGTGATGACAGAGCACACGTGGAAAGACTGCACGTCAGAGTGTCATCGCGTGTAATTGGACAGCACGTCAGAGTGTCATCGCGTGTAATTGGACAAAAGTGTGCGTACACGCGATTGGCCTATGTACGTGTTTATCAGGGGTGCGCGGGCACTTACACACGCAAGTACGTCAGCGCACCTGTATCCCGGGGTGCGCGGGAATTTCCACACGCTATTGGACTGGGTACTGGATTTCAGGGGTGCGCGGGTCACACGCTCGCCTACAACACGCGCAACGCATAAATTTGCGCGCTAACAAAATAACAAGCTCAGACCCAGGATGAATATACCGTTCCTAGCAGCAGTGGGCGTGGGCTACCAAAGGAGGAGGAGGAGGATAGACAGGGCCAGAATATTCACACCCAGAACCAGCCTTTTCGGGATGCCTGATGACCAGGTGTATGGGAGATACAGGTTTCCACCACACATAATACTGGACCTGGTGAGTGAGTGGGAGGATGACCTCACATCACCCACCCTGTGCTCCCAAGCACTCAGCCCCCTGGAGAAGGTCCTCAATGTACTGCACTTCTTAGCCACTGGATCATTTCAGCGGACAAGTGCCATAGTGGGTGGGGTATCACAGGCCACCCAGTCACGCTGCCTACACCAGGTCTTGAACATCATCACTGCACGCCCATCAGTCCGCAGGCACATATACCTGCCCAGAACACCTGCAGAAAGGCATGCTGCCGCCCTGGATTTTTACGGTGTGGCACGATTCCCCAAAGTGCTAGGTGCCATCGACTGCACCCATGTGGCTCTACGTCCCCCCAGGGCATCAGAGCACATCTATAGGAACCGCAAGCACTGGCATTCCATCAACGTGCAGGTAGTATGTAATGCCAAGGGAATCATCACCTCAGTATATGCCAACTATCCCGGGTCCACCCACGACAGCTTCATTTACCGAATATCCACCCTAAGCCGGGACCTAGAAGCTGGGCGGCATGGCGATACATGGCTGCTTGGTGAGTATGAATGCCACTGCACATGCATGCATGTCAGATACTGAGCAAGGTCACAACCCCACCAATGATACCAATCACCACCTCCACAGGGGACAGTGCCTACCCTCTCAGTCCCCACATGATGACGCCAATTCGGAACCCCACCACGCCACCCCAGGTAAGATATAACACAGCCCACATTACAACCCGGGGCATGGTGGAGCGCACATTCGGAGTGCTTAAGTCACGCTTTCGCTCCCTTGACCGTTCTGTCGGGCAGCTTTGTACGCTCCCCCAGTAGTGTGCAGGATCATAGTGGCAGCATGTGTCCTGCACAACGTTGCAACACGCCGGGGCCTGGCCGTGGACATGGTGGTGGCCCCACATCCCCAACCACATGCACAGCCGCTGCGCATCGGAGGTGAAAGGGCAAGGGGGGAGGCAGCCCGTACACAGCTAGTGGCTAATTACTCCACATAGAAATCACACCCCTGTGGAGTGCACACTGCCCTGGCACATTCCATCTGACAATCAATGATGACTCAACCTGACACTGATCCTGAATGCCTGGAGAATCAACCGTGAAAACCATATCAGCCTGAGATTGTTCACCTGGAAGTGTTACAATGTGTGCATCCCTACCCACACAGACACCACAAATGCAGTTTTGTGAAGAAACACATTCAAGCAGCTAAAATGAATACCCACTTGCAAAATGCAACAAGAGGACAGTGCCATGTCAGCCAACCCATCCCCAGCACCGCCACACGACACACCGTGCCATGTCATGGCATTTGCAGGTAAACAAAGTAATCCCCACAACATGACACTAGTGTCACAATGGACAGTGTCCCTAACTGAAACTTGCAACACCTGAAATGCTCACAGTAATGCAGGACCAACAACAAACTTGAGCAGGTACTACCATTAACATGACATCACAAATGTAATAAATTAGTAGTCTCACCACCTGGAAATGCCTGCACTCCCACCACTACCAACTGTGCAGTGTTGGCGCCATGTAGAGTTGTAGGTGCACTGCTGCCAACATGGACCCCATATTCCAAACTAGAGGGCCTTGTGTAGACATGAGGAAGGGACCTGCAAATTGGGAGGTAGACACAGATAATGAGTTACACATCAATGCAACATGCAGTGTACAACACAACAGCAATATGCACTAGGAATGTATACACAGTATTGACTAGACTACCCACACATGTAGTGGGAGTCCAATGTCACCATGTACGTCAATGTCACTTGGGCACACCGTTTGCAAGCACATGGAAACGGGAAGCAGGAGGGCTGTGTGTGACTCAAACCCAAGCATCTGAACCAAATACATGACAAGCCTGCATGTGCCCAGCCACAATGCAGCGTATGCCCACAGGAACCACGGAAGGCAACAAATTGTCCCAAAAAAATTGGGAAAAATTAAAAAAAAAATAAAAATAAAAATAAAAATAAAAATAAAAATAAAAATAAAAAAAAATCAAAAATGGCCATTGATGGGCCCGGGGGGGTTGGGGAGGCCACCCAGGAGGTCCGAGGACAGGGTGCACACCAAAACCCACCTGTGTGGATCCTGGGAAAAAAAACACCTCCATGGGCTCATGGCCCACATGGCTACTCTATTGTGGGAGTATCACTGCTGTCGCTATTATCATCCTGTGCAGCTGCATCCGGAGGTGGTTGCACTATGGGAGGCAGCCCACGCAAGGCCCTAGTCTGCTCCTCCATGGCTGCAAGCATGCGGGTGTGGTAGGTCTCGTTCTGGAGGATGAGTGTGCGGAGGTCCCCATGCAACAACTCACGGGATGCCCGGACCTCCGCCCTCGTTGCCTGCATCTCAGCTGAGAGCGTACGGGTGAGACGCTCCAGCTGCTGTTCTGTCCTTTGGTGTGTTGAAGCCTCAAGCTCAACAAGAGTCGTCCTGAGGTGAAGGAGCTCCTGCCTCAGGGCTTCCCTGTGGCCCTGGGACTCTATGGAGATGCCTCCTGCAGAGTCGCCAGTGCCGCCCGCCTGTCCCTGTTGGTCGCCAACATGTCCTCCCTGTGTGACTGGCAGATGGAGTCGGTTGCCTGCTGTAGTCGCTCCATCAGCCTTTCAGGGGGGACAATGGAAGTGGCCACCCTATCCATGGCCTGAGCCATCATCTCGGATGATGCTGCCTGTTGGGTTGCCATACCGTAAATGGATTGCTCCCATGCAGTATTGCCAGATGGCGTACAGCCACCACGTCGGCGGGCACCACACCTGTCTGGGGCAAGGCGAACTGCGCCTTGCTGTGCCGGCACTGCCTGAGGCTGCAGGACTGCATTCCCCCTCTGATCTGCTGGCCCAGGAACAGGATCAGATGTCGCTGAGTGTGACCCTGCATCCGTAACCACCAAAGGCGTAGCTGACAACACTGACATCCCCATTGAGGGTTCAGACCCTGGTGCAGGTGGGTGGGACAGAACAGAATCCCTCCCTGGAACACTCACCTGCGACGGCACGTAGGTCTCATCATCTGAATCAACACCTGAGTACAGCTCGGGGGAGGTGCAGCCAGAGACACCCCTTGAGAGCACGACCTGCAGCACTTGTGGGTTCTCACCCACCACCACACCACGTCCCTCACTGGTGGTTGGTCGGCCCTCGGACCCCTCCTGGGTCTGCACCATCTCCACAACCCCAGCAGTATCAGGTGCGTCTTCCCCTGCAAAGACATAAAAACAAAGAAATGGAAACAGGCATTATCACCATGGCACACAATGAGGGCTGAGAAGCAAGAGAACCAGTACTTGATTGACACATGTCCCACATGACTAAAACCCTCCCATGCATGCACCCTCACTGCGTATGAAGGGGAGGCAAATGGCACACATTGATGACACCAAGATGCAAGATGAACACATTTTCTGCATGCTGCCTGGCAGTGGCATCACACATTGGCCTGCGATTGCCAGGTGAAACACACATGCCATCACACAGATGGCATGTACCATTGCTATTGAGTGAAGATGGAGAGGAGGGCAGCACGTATTCATTCAGTCCAGTTCCCGCATGTAATAGCTTTTCTAATTCAAACAGGTCAGATTTTTCACCTGGAGCTGCCAGTCCAAAATGGTCCAATTGCACAGGGACATGTGTGAACAAATGATATCCAGGTAACAAAGTCACTCCACTTTACCATAGCCATGTCAGACATGTGAATAGAGGACTGCGAAATGCCTAGTAAAAGTGGTGCAATTCAAACAATCTGACTGAATGAACAGTGAAAAATAAGCAACAATGTTGTGGCAAGGTGACACTTCAAGGTCAACTGGCGTGCAGTTGGGCTAGATGTCTACTGTTGGCAGAAGGGATACTGCTATGGCCAAATGCAGCTGCGCAGGATGTATTGCATGAAGCACATGGCTGACCCATACGACTGAGGCGCACACACTCTCACCTGGCACACAAACAGAAGCCCTCACACACACACCATGCACATGGATGACACACACATGCATGTGCACTCACCGGACAATGCCTCGTAATCAGGCAGATCTCCCATGCCTTGGATCTGTTCCTCCGTGACGTAGGTCCCAGCGACTGACTCATGTGGAGTGAGTTCCATGTCTACTACTGGAGACCCACCTCCAGTCACTAGAGTTGCGGCATGACTTGAGGCCAGCTTACTCTTTGCCCTGCGCTTTAGGTCATTCCAGCGCTTTTAGCAATCATTGGCTGTGCGCCTCACGATTCCAAGGGCACTTACGATGTCCGCAACGGTCTGCCAGTGTGCCTGGCGTTGTGCAGGTGTGGTCTTGGATCCTGCAACAATGACCATCTCGTTATCATGTGCGGACACATACTCGACAAGTGCATTCAGTTCGTCATCCGTGAAGCTGGGCTTCCTCGACGGGCCGGACTGTGTAGCCGTGTCTGGGGCATCAGCCTGTGCCGGACGAGCACTCTTCCTCTTCCGCTTGGAAGGTGGTGGTGATCCTGAGTGTCCTGCGCCGCTCTGGACACTAGGGGCAGGAGCCCTGGTGGACTCTGTATCAGGAGTGTGGGATTGCACACTCAGCATGGGAGTTGGTGCAGGCATTGGCTCAAGTGTAATGGTGTCAGGGGGAATGTCAGCAGGATGGACTAGGACCGACACTGTCCTGGCTGGGTGTGTGAGAGCTGGGGTGGATGGAGCCGCAGCTGCCCCTGCATCCTCTCCGCCCTGCCTACTTGGGGCAGCAGATGACCTTGCTGCCCCAGATGCACGTGGCATGATGACATCAACATGCACCAGCGCACCTGTCATAGGCCTGCTGACCTGGAAGTCAGCCATGGAGTCAGCCAGGTCTGGTGCCACAATGGGCTGGTCCAACAAGGGCTGAGCATGGATGGTGTCAGCCACATCAGCCTCAACGGGAGGGGGGGGATTATGGGTGCCCTTGACTGGTCCTTCACACATGGGGGGACAGGCTCACCCTGCAAGTAACGACCACGTCCCCTACTGGATCCACCACGGCCACCACTTGTGGCTCTTCCACCTTTGCCACCCTTACGGAATCCTCGCCTCCCAGCTATGGCACTGATGTTAGTGTGCGTATGGGAGTGGCTAGAAACTATTGTCCTGGGCAATTGGGGGTCAAAGGGGTTGGGTACCAGATGGTAATTGTACCCTAGTGCTCTAGCAAGGCTGAATGTAACCCCTGGGGAAAGATGACGGGTCACTCTACGCACAGGAGCCCCAAAAAAGGGAGATGACGTGCACGCAACCCCTCCTAGACCACGTGTGCAGAAAGAAAAACCTGCACTACGCTGTGGCACCCAGTAACACAAGAAAGAACGTATGCGTGTCACACGCAGCCTAGAATGACCTCTGAAGGGGTTGGCTACACACGGGGCAAGCACAGATGTTAGATACGTGCGTGACTCACTGTCTGCCAGGTAAAAGAGCGTGAAAAAGGAGCGTGTTTGGTTGGCAACACCCCCGCCAAAAGAAGATTTGTACGCTGTCTGAGGAGACAGGACAACAGTAGAAGGGAACACTGTTTGAGGGAACAGGCCCAGGTAAACCAGTAAAAGAGAAAAAAGAGAAAAAGCTGTCAGAGGTAACAGGGAATACGAACTTGAAACGCCGTGAAGTAAATCGCATGTGAAACGACAAGAAGTACAGAATTCACCCACTCGCTCTCCACGAAAAGCACGTACAAGGAAATTGTGTTCTACACGTACCTTTTATACAGGCCCACACGTCCAGCGTCACTTACGCGGTGTGTACGCGGTAGGGCCATTTCCACCAATTACACACTTTGTCACTTCTGCGTGTAGGCCCATTCCCACCAATTACACGCTTTGACACTCGGACGTGTCTTTAATTTTTTTAACACGCAACATTTTCAAACATGTGCCCAATTCAACGTGCACGTGACTTCATAGACGCGCATACGCTGGCGACGCGTTTACGCGCTAAGGGCCTTTGGTCCAATGACATTGCATATGCGTGCTGCCGTGCATACGCGCATGGCCCTTTCCTCGTATTACACGCGGACGTGCAGTTTTTCACGCACGCTGAAATGCGCATGCACGTCTGTACGCGTCACGTCACAGGGGCGCTTGCGCTTGAGGGGCCTTCTGTCCAATAAAAATGCGTATGCGTGCAGACGCGCTTACGCGCTAAGGGCCTTTCCTTGAATTACACGCTGACGTGCAGATTTTTCACGTGCCAAATCACTCTGTATCAAGCTGGCCACGCGTATGCACACGGAAGACCACGCTCCTGCCCAGAAGGGTGAACTACTGCCCACCAGAGCCCCGAGCACGCTCCCACCTGCCATCTGCTGCTGCCTGACTGCCTGCTGCCCACGTGCACTGCCATTTGCTGCCTGCACATCAGCCAGGGGTGCTGTTGCTGTGACCACCCCTGCTGGAACCGAAGACTCCCGACTGGGATTCCATCACTCCACAGCCAACCCCCAGGACCCAGTTGCCCACCCACTCCTGCCTCTGGGGTTGTCATGTCGGGGCAAACACCATCTGTGACCACTGACAACCCCCGGCCAGAGAGGCAGAGGGGCACCAGCTTCAGTGCCACCGAAGTTGGTGTCCTGGTGGAGCAAGTCCTGGGGCAGTATGATGCCCTCTTCGGAAGTTCCCGCGCCGACAAGGAAGGACGGACTCAGATCTGGACTGACATCGTGACTGCCATCAACGCGGAGGGGGTGGAAGTCCGCGACTTACAACATGTCAGGAAGCGCTGGGAGGACTTCAGGTCCAGGACCCTGAACAAGGCCCGGCGCCTCTTGAAGGCAGCGGATGCCAAGGGGTGCCGGGGCCACTTGTCAGAAGAACAGATGAGGGTCCTGGAATGCATATCCCCAGCGCTCCACGTCCAGGTCCTATAGAAGCAGACCCGTCTGGAGTCGAGCGGTGGGTGTACATGCATCCTGATTGTGAGCAGTGCATGTGGTGATTATTCAGTAGTGTGCAGGTTGCACATCTGTTTGTATGGGGTCGAGTATGGGTGGGGGTGTACAAGGCCATGGGGCTGACACATGCAAGGGCTGTAATGTGTGAGACATGGATGGTGCTTGTGTGTGTAGGCTTGCATGCCAAATGCAGTTGTGTGGGCACACATGTTTGGATGAATGTGTATGTAAGTAGACATGTCCGTGATGTCACGCATGTATGTTGTTTTCGGCTGCATGTATCAGCACTGTGTACATGTGCATGTGTGTGTATTTGACAAGGGTGCAACAGTGATGCAACATGGATGCATGTGACAGCGGTATGTGGAAGCCTGATTGGCAGATGTGACATGGATGCCCGTCTGAACATTGCGACACTTGGCAGAGGTGTACACATGCATGCAAGTGTGGTGGTGTGTGTACATGTGTGGTGCACTTCCTGTGTTGCATGTGATGTCGGGCTCACCTTTGGCTGCTCATGCTGTTGTATGTGTAGGGATGGTGGTGGCAGTTGCGATATGGCTGTGGTATGGCTCATGTGTGCGAGTTGTAATGACATATGTGTTGGGGATTGTGATGACATGTCTGAGGTTTGCCAATGCCACTCATGTGCAACTGTCATGTGTGTATGTGTCCATTGTACAGTGCCCTGATACCTGTGTTTTGTTTCTGCCTGTCTGCAGCGTCAACTGATGAAGAGGGCGGAGAAGGTGCTGTGGAGCACAGCGGCGGGGATCCCACCGCCAGCCGGAGACGCAAGGCCCGGCTCCCCTCCCATGTTGTCATCTCGTCGGGGAGTGAGGAGTCCGGTGCTGCATCCCAGGCCGCAGCTGCCGGGGGGAGGTCCAAGAGGCGGAGGTTGGAGTTGGACTCCTCGGCAGCAGAAGGGGCAGCTGGGACCCCACAGGGCCCAATAGGGGAAGATGGCATGGAGTCATCCAGGTTGGTGGGGGGTTTGGTGGAGGAGGAGGCCGTGCAAGCACCAGAGACGGGGTCTGGAGGTGGGGATCCCACTGGTGCTAGTGGTGCAGTGCAGGGACAGGAAGCAGCACAGGCCGCCGCGGAGGTGCATGTGTGCAATCCTGTCCCCGATCCTGACCCTGCATCATCTTGCACCAGCAGGGATGCCTACGTCCAGACCCGTTTTCAGGCAGGGGATGAGCTGACGTCAACTGGCCTTCCTCTGCCTGCGGACGTGGCTATCCAGGTCCGGGTTGAGCCTGTCCTGGCTGGTGTGGCGTTGCGTCAACGGGCCATGCGAGGTGACCTGCAGTCTTTTCATGGAGAGACTGCACGTCATCTCGAATGGCTCGTTGACCACGTCAGCCTGCTGGGACAGGTCACCCAGGCCGGATTCCTCCGTCTGATGGGGCTTGCTCCGACCCCCTCCTCAACTGGACCCCCTACGTGCCAGTCGTCCTCTGTGCCATCTTCCCACCCATCAGTCACCTGGGTGCCCTGTGGAGCTGCCTCTGACGGTGCGGCCAGGCTGGTGGAGGAGGCATCCCTGCCACAGTCGGGAGTCGGACGTCCAACAAGGGTGGCCACATCTACGACTGCACCCCAGCCGGCGGAGGATGTGCAGGAAGCAGGAGGCAGTGCACGGGCAGAGGCAGAGCAGCAGCAGCAACATGGTGGGAGCCATGAAGGCTCGGGGCCTTCGACATCGGAGGGGCAGGCATCGGCCGGAGGGCAGGAGGACCCAGGACAGAGAGTGTCTTCCGTGTGGCAGCGGTTGGGCCACGCCATAGATGCAGAGCGGCGGCGGGCGGAAGAGGCGCGGCTCACAATGGTCAGGACGGAGAACTCCATGCGGAGGGCCCTGAGGCGGGCCGAGTGCCTCGAGGCAATCCGCAGGGGTTTGGAGGAGGACACGGCGTCGTCCCTGCGGACCCTCGGGGCCATGGAACAGGACCGCCTCCGGGACATCGAACAGGAGTTCGATGATGCCCTGGCCCGGAACACCACGGAGTGAGCCACTGGACTTGCCCGCCGCCTTTGTATATAGTTCTTTATGATTTGGAGTCGACGGACACTGCTCCACTTTTTGTATATAGTTGCATTTTAGTTAGGGTTTTTTGTAGGTTTCCTTTGTTCAGTTGGGCTCATGGACCCTTGGAAGTTTTGCACTGCTGGGGGGTGGGGTGGTGGGAGACATGAGTGGGGGCCTGGTGAAGGGTGCCCCTGCACTGCTGGGGGTGGGGTGGTGGGAGACATGAGTGGGGCCTGGTGGAGGGTGCCCCAGGATGCTGGGGGTGGGGGTGCAGGGGGACATGAGTGGGGGCCTGGTGGGGGCTGCCCATGGTGGCTGGGGGGTGGGGGTGGGTGGGAGACATGAGTGGGGGCCTGGTGGAGGGTGCCCCTGGTGGCTGGGGGGTGGGGGTGGTGGGAGACATGAGTGGGGGCCTGGTGGAGGGTGCCCCTGGTGGCTGGGGGGTGGGGGTGGTGAGAGACATGAGTGGGGGCCTGGTGGAGGGTGCACCTGCACTGCTGGGGGGTGGGGGTGGTGGGAGACATGAGTGGGGGCCTGGTGGAGGGTGCCCCTGGTGGCTGGGGGGTGGGGGTGGTGGGAGACATGAGTGTGGGCCTGGTGGAAGGTGCCCCTGCACTGCTGGGGGGTGGGGGTGGTGGGAGACATTAGTGGGGGCCTGGTGGAGGGTGCCCCTGGTGGCTGGGGGGTGGGGGTGGTGGGAGACATGAGTGTGGGCCTGGTGGAGGGTACCCCTGGTGGCTGGGGGGTGGGGGTGGTGGGAGACATGAGTGTGGGCCTGGGGGATGATGCCCCTGCACTGCTGGGGGGTGGGGGTGGTGGGAGACATGAGTGTGGGCCTGGTGGAGGGTGCCCCTGGTGGCTGGGGGGTGGGGGTGGTGGGAGACATGAGTGGGGGCCTGGTGGAGGGTGCCCCTGGTGGCTGGCGGGTGGGGGTGGTGGGAGACATGAGTGGGGGCCTGGTGGCGGGTGCCCCTGCACTGCTGGGGGGTGGTGGGAGACATGAGTGTCGGCCTGGTGGAGGGTGCCCCTGGTGGCTGGGGGGTGCGGGTGGTGGGAGACATGCATTGTTGATCAGTAGTGCAAGGTGACATGTGGGTTGGCTGGGGGGCATGCCCATGGTGGATGGGCTGCCTGCGGGACATGAGCAGGGGTGCAGGGTAGTCCCCCGTGGTGTGGGCTGCCTGCAGGGGCCGTGGAGGTTGTGGAGCGTACACCTGGGAGGACCCACACGGCCAATTAACGTGTAGTACTCCCCAGAACCCCTGAAATATACATACCCTGCTGAAATCGCGTGTGGAACTTCCCGCGCACCCCTGGAATACACGTACCCTGCTGAAATCGCGTGTGAACTTCCCGCGCACCCCTGAAATACACGTACCCTGCTGGAATCGCGTGTGGATCTTCCTGCGCACCCCTGGAATACACGTACCCTGCTGACATTGCGTGTGGAACTTCCCGCTCACCCATGGAATACGCGTACCCTGCTCGCACTGGGCCAATCGCGTGTGGAACTTCCCGCGCACCCCTGAAATACACGTACCCTGCTGAAATCGCATGTGGAACTTCCCGCGCACCCCTGGAATACACGTACCCTGCTGGAATCGCGTGTGGAACTTCCCGCGCACCCCTGGAATACACGTACCCTGCTGAAATCGCGTGTGGTACTTCCCGCGCACCCATGGAATACACGTACCCTGCTCGCACTGGCCCAATCGCGTGTGGAACTTCCCGCGCACCCCTGAAATACACGTACCCCGCTGAAATCGCGTGTGGAACTTCCCGCGCACCCCTGGAATACACGTACCCTGCTGAAATCGCGTGTGGAACTTCCCGTGCACCCATGGAATACAGGTACCCTGCTTGCACGGGGCCAATCGCATGTGGAACTTCCCACGCACCCCTGATATACACGTTCCCCGCTTGGCGTTTGCTGTTTGCCAGCCCGGTGAACTGGTCCAGGGTTAGCGCAGCCCTTTGCGATGATTTAGCGATTTTGATGGCTTTTCCTTGCGCGAGGGCGTTCTTGGGGGCATTACTGGCGCTGCTGCAGGGTCGCTGCGATTCTCTGCGCCACGGCTGGTTTGGGAGCCTAAAATCCATGAATACGCTGTGCGCGGAAATCGGTTTTAGCGCACGTGCCTGGCGCAGACAATCGCACGCGGACACTCTGCGCCAGCCGCTTGCGACACTTTTCTGCAAAATTCTATGAATTACCCTCTGTATGTCATTGCATTTTCTCTCTCTTAATACTGACAAGACTGAAGTCCTTTTCTTCCCTTCCAACACACTTCCTCCTCCCACCCCCCTTCTTCAATTCATTTCCCCCCATCTGATCTTCATATTTCTGCTCATGCCTGGAATCTAGGAATCTACTTTGACTCCTCCTTTTCCTCTATTTACCACATTTCCCTTACTACTCTCTCATGTCGCTATCACCTCTTTAATATCCGTAAAGTCAGTTCCTACCACTCTGCCCCTGTCTTCTTTCACCCAGGATTCCATCTCCAATTCACTTTTCAACCTAGGCTGGCTTCCCATCCACTCCCAACTTAAATTCGTCTTTCTTTGTCTTGTTTTAAAATCTCTTCATGACCTTGCCCCTCCTTACGTCTCTTCTCTTCTCTCCTTCTAGGCCCCCTCTCGCTCCCTATGCTCTGCTGATCTCTTTTTACTGTCCGTTCCCCCACCTCCTTGTGCCTCTTCTCGTTTCTGCTCCTTCCAGCTCCTTGCCCCCCACTCTGGAATTCCCTTCCTTTCACTATCCACTCCATGACCACCTATTTCTCCTTCCGTTCCTCCTTAAAATTACTCCTTCTTCACCCCCCTCCCTGACTTCTCTCCCCTTTCTCCTCCCCACTCCATATTCCTGTTCCTTTATCTTTCCCTGTCTCCCCTATGATCTCCACCCTCCCTACTACTCTCTCTACTCCCTTTTCCCTTTCTCTTTTTCGCCTTCCCATACCGCTCCTCTTCTCTTCCTTCCCAAATGCAAATTGTTCCACATGCTGTTTTTCTGGTTTGATTCATGTATATTTTATTGCTTCTATGTTCCATGTTTGATGTTTTTCTTGTTTGTTAAACTGTAAAGCTCTTTGGAGTAAAGCGCTATATAAACAATGAAATACAAAATACAAATACAAAATCAACCATTACCAGTGGCTATTCACTTAATGGCAGGAAACATACAATTGCGCAGCTGTAGTTTTTTATATTGGAAGAGGTCACCTGTCAGGACTACTCCATCAACAAGAATGTATATGGATTGAAGCCTTGGTAGTTCTTCATCCCAAAGGAATGAATGTGGAGTTTAATCTCAATTGCTTTATTTAATTTTGTTTCCAAAGAGCTATTATGCTTGCACTACTGCACTGCAGGTTGTGATGGGCTCTCTATTCACACTAATGAGATTTACATTAATTACCTTAGTCACTACTTGTATCGTACTGTTGTTCAAAGTTATCAACATTGCTTACTCGATGCAATGTGCTGTTGCTACAATTGACCTGTGTTCCTTTATTTTGCTCTCTCAATCTTTTCTCTCTGTTAATTAGTCCTTTAACTCCTGGGCTCTTCGCTACATTGTTATTTCTTTTTGTGGTATGATTTTTTTGGCTAGTGGCACTATATTAGGATTACGTGTTTTGGTTCTGTAATTTAATGTGATTTATTATTTGTTTCCTTAGCTGATTGGAGTTACCTTATGCTATTTAGATTTATATTTTCAACACTCCATTCTAACCTTTCCAAGATGGCGCTCTCTTTGAGCTTTTATATCCCACATTGATCCTGCTGTCCATGCCTGCACATCTTGGCTGGGAGCCCATCTCCTATTTACTTAGGCGACTTGTCTCCCAGCCTGACTGCGAGGTACGTACGCGCGCTGTAACCTGCATTGCGGTAAGCTTTTTGCTTTCGGCATGTTGTCCATACTTGTAGAGGGACTTTGGTTCAGTCAATGAGGTCTGTTTTACTCTGTGCTCAGAATGATTTAGGCTCATTTACTGAGTTGTGTAATTTTCTTGCAACCACACCAGAAAAAGGTCTAGCTTATTCCTCTTGGCGGCTTACGCTAACACTTCAATCCGCTATTTTGTGGTGATGGTGATCATGTATATGGCACAAGGTTGTTTTTATGATCTGTTGGTTCTTGACACTGATTTTTGTTATGTTTTGTAGGTGTTTGTGACAGTTCCTGGCTGCCTATACCCTCCACTAAGCGTTCTGGTAGACCTTATGCATTCAGGTATTCACAGGTGATGGCGATTACTTTTTATGCATGTGAAATGTTCAAACAGGGTTTGTATGTTGCAGATAATGTCTTCTTCTCTTTTTCCCCTGTGCCTTCTCAGGTGTTGGGACAGTCTAGCACTGTCTATATGTGTTCCAATTTTCTGGAGCACTTTTTATGTTGAGGTTAATTTGTAAAACTTGATTTGTTTTATTGTTAGAAATAGGTTGGGATTTTGCCATATACAGGTTGGGATTCAATGAGTTATGTCTAGTAGGTTGCTATATTATGTTTGTCTTAATATTAAATATGCTTATATTACTTGACTTGTTTCTCAAGGAACTTTGAGAGTGCTTCCCTGAAGACGGGACTTTGTGTCCAAAAACGCATTGGATTACATGACCTTTTTCCTCATGTGTTCTATTAGACTATAACCGCATATTGTACAGTCCTGGCCTATGCCGACCATCTGGTGTTGCTGGATCACAACTTTAGCAGCATACAACGTTCGACAGAGGCTCTTTGGGCTTATGCAGATATCAATGGCCTGACAATCAATAGGGATAAAACTTTACTGATGTTATTCTATGGTAAAAAGATTGCTAGACCTCATCTATACGTTCAGGCCACTGAGATCATGTATGCCCCATACTATACATATCTTGGTGTCAAATTTGATTCAAGGTCTGGTTTCAGTAGCTGTATTGAGATGCGTAGTAAGAAGGCAGCGCAATTGACTGGATTAATGATCCAATTCTCTAAACGAAGAGGTGGGTATACAACGGCGGGAGCAAGATAATTGTATCTGCAGTGCCTGGTACCTGCAGTGACACATGGGCTTGAGTCCCAGATTGGGAATTATTTGAAATTGCTTCAGCTGGTCGAGAGCAGGTTCTGGAGAAAGTTATTTGGGCTGCTCAACTGTGTGCCTATGACAATAATCAGGTTAGTACTAGGCATTATGTCTTTGAAATCATTGGTCTTAATAAAACGAGCTGAAATGTATGTTAAGATGTTGACTGGTCCTTCCAATACCTTCCTGACAAGCATGGGTAAGGTAGGAAGTAGGAAAAAGATGAAATCACCTTTTAGTAAGAGTATGAATATCCTCGTTCACGACATAGGGTGGACCCCCAATTGGGGGGATGACTATACCAACATGAGGTACTCTTTGGGGAAATGGATTGATTGTTGGGATTGGAATGAAAACATACTGCATTTGGGCCCATTAAAAAGTTACCAATTTGTGTCAGACGTTTTGTATACATTTAAGAATATATGTACATCCCCTCACCTTAGAAGATGTATTCTCCTATTATGTATCAAACATTTACCGGTGTTGTCTGTAGTGGTTGAGGCACGATTTGTTATGGAACTGGAGCGCTTCTGCTGTATATGTCACAGTAAATATCAGTCTGAGACAGTGAAGCACGTCCTGACCGAATGCCCATGTTTGGGGAGAATTTACATATTAAATCTGGGCAGATTCGTACATCATCTTGACACAATTAAAGAGCCCCTATTCTGGAAAAAATGTGTCAACACTAATAATAGAGGTATGCATAATACACTATACAGGATATGGAAGGAGGCAGAAAAATGTATGCTTATGACAGAATAGAAGTCTGCACCTTGTGATTGTGGGGCATGATGAGAAGATCACTGAGATGTTGCAATGACGGTATTAGCAAGTATTGTAATCATCATAGTATTTGATGTTTTTGGAACACCTTTATACAACTATTTGGCATATGAGACTTCAAGAGTTCTGAGTCATGGCTTTGTACTTTTACTACTTCTATCTTTGCCCTTCTTACGTTGTTGCTCGCTATCTTGGCCTCTCCTTGGTTCCTACATTGTACCAAAGTGTATTTGAATTCTATTCCTATGAATATATGTGCAATGAGCTTGGATTCATATATGTCTATTTACCATGAAAGCTATCATTGATTGGTTATGGTGGGCGTGGCTAAGCGCCATATGAGATGGTCACCTGACCTGTGTGCTCCCGCTCTGATATAAATGTATAATATCATTTTCTTCATTGCCCCTTTTTTAACTTACTCAGAATATGCTTTTAAAACCTTACTGAGTTCCTTGGTGGTCTGTGGGTATCCTGTTTGTTGTGCTGTTTCTGCGCCTGAAGCCCTGCGCACGTCATTGGGTCGGGCAGTCCAGCAGTGAGGCTCTGTGACTTCGGGAGTTGACGTCTCCTGTCAGCTGTTGGGTTTGCGTGGTGGAAAGGCACGCTGATTCAGCCGGAGGCTCTTTCCTTCACAACATGGGCCTGGTATCATATTTCCTATGGATTTAAAGGTACACGCAGCAATTTAAGGCACACCAAATAAAATATCACTGCCTCATATATTTGCTTCTCAACTTATAACTGCTTAAATACTTTAAGCTTATGTGGATCATCTCTTCCTAGCCATTTCCCCAACATATCTACATAGACACTGAGGTAATACTCAGAACTTAAAGCTTACCTCTTTTACTCTAAAGCACAATTTGGAATTATAATCAAGCCATATGTGAGTTTGGTTGACATTTTAATTTCTATTTTTTATGTGATAATCCAGTGTTGTCAAGAATTTATGGCTGAATTGTCACTGGCTACTTTTCGTATTACTCTGCCCTGTCACCAAGACCGCTTTGAAGGCTGAAATTTCACATGATATGAGGGTATCCCTTACTAACATTGCACAATTCATGCAGCATATTTATCTCACATAATAGTACAGGTGTTGTTTTAAAATATAGCAGTTTAACACTTTATGAACTTCTGGCAAAACTCTAGTGGGTGTCCTTTCCTTCAGTTGGACACGTTCATTAAGGTTACACTAAAATTGATTAAGATGTGTTTTAATTGTCCAAAACTGATGTCATTATCACCTCGTTGAGCATCTTGTCTTAACATACTAATGCTGCTGGGTAGCTTATTTGCAATATAGATACCTGCTTGGAAAAGGATTATATTTAAAAGGCAAGTGGAATATATGTACACAATCAATTGTTGGTGTGTTGTTGGATCTACTCTTCTAATATGGCATCAAAGAAAAGCCAGGTTAAGGAACCCCTCTCTCCATCAAACAAGAGACAGAAAAGTGAATCACGAACACCTAAAAAAGATGCTCCTGACTCCACCATGCAGGCTATTCTTTTGGAAATTAATGCTTTGAAACCCCTTATAGGGGCAACCAATGTTAAGATACAGCAAATTGATGACAAATGGTCAACTTTCAAAGCAAGGATTACCAAAGTAGAGCAGAGAGTTAGTAATACTGAAGAGATTACGGGCAGAGTTCAAGTGCTGGAGAATACTGTTAAATCCCTGCAGAGGCATACCGAGTATTTGTAAAATCGCAGTAGAAGGAACAACCTACGAATTGTTTGACTGCCAGAAGTCATTGAAGGAGATATTCCCAATCCTGTTCATCAACACTCTCCTAATGAAGCTCCTAGAACTCCTGTCATCAGTTCAACTAAATATTCAGAGGGCTCACCGGATTAGACCTACAAACTCATCACAGCCCTCCAATAGTACCAATAACAATTTGTCCAGAACTTTCAAATTTGTTCTACTAGACTACACTCATGTACTTCTGATCTTGAAGAAAGCTAAATTGACCAGACAACTTGCTTGGAATGGTAGAAGGATCTACATTACGCAGGATGTATAAACTGCTACGGCAACTAGAAAGAAGGAGCTACTTGCTCTTAGACTTGCTCTTAAGCAGTTCAATGCAAAATATGGCATCACCCACCCGGCCACTCTTAACGTGACTCTTAATTGCCATACATCTTCGTTTCAGGATCCTATTGCGCTAAAACAACTCATCCAAAGTCAAAAGAGAGATGAGATTTAGGTTACTTCATTCACTACTTTCTCTTGCCATAAAGTTTCCTCGTCGGAGTAGGGTGTTAGGATGGCCATCTCCCTAGAGGCTCTCCCACCCCCATTTTCTTCTTCTTATTCAACATGGATTGGAGCGGCTGCTTCTTGTTAGCCACAATGACTTTCAATGAGTTTTCCTCTAGTTTGATGTTATCCATGTTGATCCTGTTGTTCTCCCATCTCCCTTTCTGTATCCTCCCTTATGTGCTCATGAAGCTTACTACCTCTTTTAAAACAATAGCTACTCCTTGGTTTGATATAACTCTCACAGCTATTCTACTACTACTCATAGCTATTATATTCCTAAGTTTTGTTAGATGGTTTTTACTCTGCTGTAAACTCACACATTCAATGTAACATCGTGGAATGTTAAAGGTTTGCGTAACCCTATCAAAACATAAAGGCGTCTAAACTTAAGCGTCATTGGGTTGGTCAAGTCTTTTCCAGCGACGCAAATGGGAAAGAAAATGGTGTTACAAATCTAATGAATATGAAATGTAATTGTAAAATATTAGCGAATGAATCCAATGATGTAGGTAGATGGGTCATGGTAAAACTTTTAGTTGATTCCACTGAAATTCACTGTACTTAACATTGGTGGACCTACATCACCGGACCCCTCCTTCTGGGTACAACTTAAAAATCATGTCTTCCTCTCTAATCCTAGCAATTTGATTGTATGTAGGTATTGCACTGAGATCACAGGCCCTTGCCTAGACAGGAAATCCAATGTTCGCTATAAAGTCACCAAATCCCATATGCAATTTACCAAAATTATTTCAGAATTAGGCCTTATTGACACTTGGCAAATTACTCATCTTTCCGATTCTGAATTCTCATTTTATTCAAGCCCTCACAAAACTCTATTTAGGTTAGATTATATATTTATATCTAAACCCCTCACAAGTTGCCTTTTAGATGCCTAAATTGACTGTATAGCATTATCTGATCATGCACCTGTGCATATACAATTATCCTTGCAGCAAATGTTTAGGAACCCTAAAAGATGGAGATTTACCTCAGCCCTCCTCAAAAATGAGATATTTACTCCCTTCATATCACAACAAGATTATCACTACTTCTCAGAAAATGTAAGCCAAGATACCTCATTCTCTAACAACTGGGAGTGCTACAAAGCGGTCCTTCGAGGACACATTATTTCCTTTGTGGCCAATAAAAAGAAAGTGCTCAAATTACAGTCAGAATATTTTGAAAGAACTTAAAGCCCTTGAATCTCAATATTCACACACCAACTCAGAAATAATCTTGAATCCATCATCAAACTTAGGGTTCACTATAATGAAATAGTTAACCAAAACTCCTGTGACAATCTCTTAAAATGCAAAGCTAAAATCTTCCAACTCTCTAATAGATTAAGTAAGTCACTGGCTTCCAATCTGAAACTCAAGAAAGGGAAAACCACAATTGCAGTTGTTAAAGATTTCATTAGTTATAGAATGTAAAGAAATTACCAAAATCTTCTCTGATTTCTATAAGAAATTATATACTTACGAAACATCACGTATTAATGAGTTTATACGGACATTTCTTCATGATACCCCTCATTCTACGTACCCATTAGTCAATCTTCTAATCGCTCAATGGCCCCATATCCATTAGTGAAATTCATAAAGGCATCAAGGACCTCAAAAAAGCTAAAGCCCCCGGACCAGATGGATATTCCAGTAATTTTTATGCACACTTTGTGATATTTTAGTACCTACACTTAATAATTTTTTCTCTCAATTTATCCAAGATGGTGGGGCTTGAGGATTTTTCTTGGAAGCAATGCTTATAGTCTACCCCAAACCTGGTAAAGATCCTGAATTTCCCCAAACCAAAGCTACAGGCCCATCTCCCTCATCAACACAGATTGTAACATGTTTTCGATGATCTTAGCCAACAGACATTTATTGGTACTGCCCAAACTAGTTAAACAAGATCAAGTAGGCTACATTAAAGTCAGACTATCCTCTTCCAACATAAGATTGATTCTGAATTCTTTAAACTATATTCATGGCTCCAATTACCCATTTGCAGTGGTTGCCCTCAATGCTGAGAAAGCATTTGATCAAGTTGAATGGAACTATATGTTTGAAGCCCTCAAATGGCATGGTCTTGAAACTCCATTCTTAGCAATGGTTAAGGTTCTTTACTCTATTCTGATGACCTCCATTTTCATTAACAGACTTATATCCCCATATTTTCCCTTGTTCAGAGGCACTCGTCAAGGATTTCTTCTTTCTCCTATCCTGTTTATCTTAGCCCTAGAACCCTTTTTGGGAAAAATAAGACAACATATTAATATTAAAGGCATAACATGTGGTAATATACAAATTAAACTAGAAGCATATGCTGATGATATCTTCTTACTACTTAAAGATCCCGACATTTCGTTACCACTTATATATCATCTCACAATTTTCAGTTGTCTCAGGATATAAACTGAATACAGACAAGTCGGAAATTCTACCTCTCAATGTGCACTGTACCAAACACCAAGTATTATCCACGGGTGTGGAATGGTGTCCAAATGGTTTTAAATATCTTGGCATACATATCTCCTCCTCCATCAAAGACATCTTTTAACTTAACACTGTTTCTCTTCTATTGAGAATAGAGGAATACACTAACGCTTGCTCCCCTCTCTTCCTCTCATGGTGGGGTAGATTAGAATCCATTAAAATGATGATTACACCCATTATCCTATATCTTTTATGTATGTTACCCGTCCCTCTTTCCTCCTCTTTTTTCAAATCCATTGATACATGTCTGGCTAAATTTCTTTGGGGGAAAAGAAACATAGATTGTCTCCCAATAAACTTAAACTATCATGGGCAGCTGGTGGGATTGGGTTTCCCGACTTTAGGAATTATCATATCGCATCTGTTCTAAAGCAGGTTCAATTGTGGTGTACTCATGAACGTTCTAATGATGTACTCCAATGGCTGTGCCTGGAGAGAGCGATGGTATCCCACTTAAGTCTAGCTGAAAGCTTTCTTATTAAAGCTAAACTAGATTTATCAAATGTACAACTACTATTTTATCTGCACGTTACTTAAGAGGATATCTACTCCCCCCAATTACAGTGTCACACTATTATGTTTCATCGTATATTTGGTTCAATCCACTAATTAGAATCAATAAAAGAAATCACTTTTTTGGAAGCCATGGCTCTCTTTGGGTAGTACATATCTTGATCAGCTATTTGTTCAAGGTGTTCCAGTCAATTTTGACGTACTTGTTGATGGATGAAATTCTCCACTCTCATTTTTGCAACAATGATTGTCTATTATTAATGCAATCGTTGAAAACTATGATACTCTCATCAATACAACCACTACTCCCAATGCTGAAACGCTACAATCTTTCTACAAACATGCTATGTATGCCTCTTTATACTACAAAACCCTTCCACATAACCCTTCTTCTAACATATTGCATGACTGCCTTTTAGCCTGGCAACAAGACTACACGCTAATGAATAATCAATTGGAATGGCCTAGAGTTTGGAACCACATATCTTAAGACACACTTTTGGCAAACATACTACAAACAATGCTCTTCTCCATCAAATAATGTGTGTTACTTCTCTACATCTTTTTAATTGTGGTCTTATGCCAAATGATACATGTTGGAGTTGTCCTCTTGATCCTTTAAACATATGATCCTTCACTGTAAATTTGTTTAATCCTTTTGGCTTGACGTTAGAAAACTATCAAAAGTATTTTCAACATTTCAATTGACTTCTGTACTCAAGCTCTTTTTTTGGAAGCTCTATTGTTCAAGATATTACTTTTAGACATGAGAATGTTCTGTTTTATTTATTCATTATGTTGGCTATTAGAACAATTTCATCCAAATGGACACATTTCGATAAACTTCATTACAAACTAGGGTGGAATGTTATTTGCAATACTTACAAGCTAGGAAGGTGAAACGCCTGTACCGTATCTCTATTATGCAAGCATGAACTTAAATGGAAACCCTTCATTGAATTTCTTGCACTTTTATCTGTGGTTTAACAGTCACTTATCTAATGCTCGTCACACACTCTGCCCTTTCTCCCCTCCCCCTCCTCTAAATCAGCACTCCTGTGCATGTCCTGGTTTTGTTATGTTTTTGTTCGTAAATGTATACATAACCCCCCTTTTTTAAATTGAAATTTCAGTCATTAATGAATATCTATTTATGCCCGGCTTTCTTGTTTCTCAATGATAAACATTATAGTGTTACCTCTTCATACTCAAAATGGATGTACTATATAACATGTTTTTGTTATGGCTTGTACGATTTGATTTAAATAAAAACCTTCAAACACAAAATAGAAATTAATTGATTGGTTGTGGTTTACCTCTTAATGTAGCGGAATGCTAAAATGAAGAAGTATTGAAATGGAAATTAAATGAGATGTGTGCTTTTTCAGTAACATTCATTCTATCTCTGTGTGCTAGACTGCATTTCCATTTGTTTAAGAATATGGTTTTATGGATTTTCATTCTCTTGTTTTATTTAAATGTAATGAATGTAATGAATTATGAAGCAAAACAAATTGAATATGGAATAATGTATTGTTTTGAGTATACCTTTAACAAATATATTTTAATATGTGTAAAGTTTTATGTTAAAACTATATCAGATTAAATTAAATAAATTAATACAATTATATTCCAAATAATGAATGTTACCCTGTATATTTTTCATATGTTTTGTTTGGTCAAGAAAGTCTTTTACTGTATAGTTCCTGGTGAATAAATCTGTTATTCTGAAAAACGTTCCTTGAAGGTGGTATCTAAACTTTGTGTTGCTTTTGTATGTCAGCTCTATTACGTTTCTGGTTATTCTGAACTATAAACGGTTGAGATACTGATTTTGCCATATCATATTTTTGTAATAGGTGAGCGTTCTTAGCTCCTTCTCCCCTTCAGAGTGTGCTGCGGGGCTCCAGTCAGCGTGGCTAGACTTTTCTTTTTCTGTACACATCAGACCGGTGCAATCTCTCTTGAATTGTAGGAAGGAACTGACAGACTTGTTTTATTTGGAACACATCAACAAGCAGTAACCCCTGATAGGAGGTCTCACATCTCTCCCCTTTCCACTACTCCCTCTGCCCTTCTCCCCTGTGCTCTCTTGGTTTTTTGTACTGTGCTTTCCCGGGAGGTTTGAGCTACACACATTCTGTAAATACATGGGACTTTCTGAAGAAAGCATAGCACCCAACTTTGCATGTGTGATGTGTAGGAGGCCTCGTTTCAAAGTATAACTTTTATTTTTGGTGTATTCAGCTTTAGGTAGCTCAGAGACAACCAGCAACTAGGAGATCTGCCATCAAGGCAATGTCTGTTTTCATTCTTTCCGAAGTTGCCTTTTACATAATGGTGCATATCTTTTTGTGTTTAGTAGCAACAGTGTTATCTATACCATGCAGAGTTGCATTTTGAGTGCTGCAGTCTTTCTTTAAGCCCAATAAATACTTCACTTGTAGATTGTTTGGTGGGTGATTGTGAGCAATTTGACCTTTCACACTGTGGGTGTTTGCTTTTTTAAAATTTTAAATGAAATTGAATGGTGGTAGATCAACCTCCTGAAAATGTGTGGGGCTAATCTGCACACATTTTCCTATGGTCACTGCATGACATACACATAGACCTGTGTACTCAGGTGAAGTCCCCCCTGTCATAATTAGTTGGAATATGACAGCCAAGAGTAAATCAAGGCATCTCAGAAGGGGGGTGGCAACAACTTTCTCCTGCCGTTGCTAACCTCATAAACTAACAAAGGATCCATGGATCCGCTCTATCCTTTGTTAGCTGTGTGGCAGCTTTGCATACTAATCAGAGTTAATTCAAAGATGCCCAAGGGAGGCCTGGAAGCTGAAAAAACCCCAACAACCTATGATATGCGCTTTGTTAACCTGAAGCCAGCTCCCGCCGCTCAGCGTCAAAGGCAGTGACCTGTCATGTCTGGGACTATGTATTTACAATAGTCATCCCAGCAGAGGGACCACATTTAGAAGGTATGAATATGTGGTCTGGTCCCACCCCAGCTTCAAGGGAGATCGGCCTCTTTAATCAGGCACCACAAAGAGCTCAATTAACCAGAGAGACCCTTTAATCCACAACAGACAGGAATATGGGTGGGTCTTAGTAGTACATGTTTTCACCCGTTTACCTTTTCTGTTGCAAAGCACTCTGGTTATGACCTCACGCATACAATGAGATTGTTGGTGGGGAACCATGATTGGTTCATTAAGGTAGGCTTAGCCTACACCAGTCACTGTTGGGCCATTTGGCTTTAAAAGAGAGTTGAGCCCCATCTTCTGGGAGATCATCTGAAGACTTTGCAAGGAGTAACAAGAAGAACTGAGGTGGACGCGGGCTGAAGCTTCAGTCTGCCTTACAGCTTACAGTAAAGGAAGGCCAGGATTTCCAAAGAGGAAAGCAAGATCCCGCCCCTAAACATCTCCCAGGGAACAGAGGGAGATACTGAATCCAGAGGACCCTCCAGTAGTTCCAGAACAGGTACCCAGCCATCACACTGCTTGCCCTGCTAGGCTCTACAAGCAAGCTTCTGAGGTAGGAAGTGGCAGAGAGTCTCTGAACCAAACCAAGGAAAAGGCCGGTGCCGGCAACACTTTCTTGTGTTTGGGGCATACAAGCCTTTACTTTGATAGAGGCGCATTCACTAGATCCACTAGATTACTAGATATTATACACAGGTCGCATGGAATTCTTTAAGAACTCTCAGCCCATGGAGTTTGCACATAAACATTTGCCTTTGACAGTCAGGCCCTTAGTGTTCCAGCACATTGGCAGTGGAGAGCAGTTTACATCAGCGCCATTTGCCACTTTCTACAAGTAACCTATGTTATCTACCCCACTGTGTAGACGGACTTCAGGTGTGTGCCAGGTGACAAAAATAGCGCTAGAAAGCTTGGATATTATGATCAGCGCCTTACGTGCACTTTGTGAGACTTCGCATATTTGCCACGTGCATGGCAGCTTTTTACATGTAGGTAATGTCTTCGCAGGTAGTTTAGCCGTGATAACGGCGTCTCCCTACATCATCTGACCTACACCTAAAAATGCTCTGTGTATCTCCGGAAGCAGATAAGCAATACATAAGTCTTTTGAACTTTCTTATTTTGGATAGTTTGGTGAACGCGCCTTCTCTTTCGGCTTGCATTTGTGTGGGTTTCTCAGATCACTGTTTGCACTTTCAAGAATCATCTGCTCGTATTAACACCCATCCTGAAATGATTTTCTATAATAAGTAGAGCTGGCACCTTGAACAGCTATAATGTGCCTGACGCACTCCATTTAACATCCCTTAGCATTTCACTGTTCTTGCTACTATTCCGTGTGAACTTGTATGGGGGTGTAAAATCCTTCAGGTATACTGTTAATTTAAGAGCCGTTTATTTCTCCATGTCCTCGGGCATGGCTTATATAGACATATATCAGATTCTTCACGCTCCCATGCAGGCGCTTTTTGTTGTTTGTGGCTTGAAATGAAATGTTTGCGAGAAGACTAGGTGATATATCCGGATTCTGAAAGCTTCAAGCAAAATACTTTAGCGAAGTAAAGGGTTTTCTTTGTGCTTTACAACGCGGATGTGGGCTTGGGTAATCACATGGGCATTTCAAATGGTGTTCTGATCTGCACATTGGCTTAGAATTCAAGGAAAGGTAGGCAACTCTGGTGGTCTCTAGGTTTACCCAGTGTGACGTATTTTTAGATGGATGTAGATTGTAGAAAAAACGTGGAAGTCCGCTTTTTTCCCACATCTGTGCATTTAAATGCCTGCGTTGTGTGAACTCCTGGGGCCAGATTACAGAAACTTTGCACCAGTGCAAGTGCAAAGTTTGCATGGTATTAGCACTAGGGCAAAGATTGCCTTATTTCTAAAAAACACTGGGACACATTAAAAAACATAGCACCTCGACAAGTGCAGTTTGGCATATTAAAATCACCAGGGCAAAATTTGCCCCAGTGCAAAAAAGATGCATTTTCACTGCATTTTTACACCAAGGCAAAGTTACGGAATGGTATTAGCACTAAAGCAAAAATGCACACAAGAGATCTCTTTTTAGCACTAGGGCAATTTTATCCCTGGTGCTTTTAATGTATCAAACTGCACATGTCGAGGTGCAATGATTTTTTAACGTGTGCCAATGTTTTTAAAAATAAGGCAAACTTTGCCCTTGTGCTAATACCATGCAAGCTTTGCACTTGCACTGGTGCAAACTTTCTGTAATCTGGCCTCTGGTTGGAACCTGCGTAATGAGACCCCACAAGGTTTGGATGTTGCCACAGAGTGCCATCTGCTCGCGGTAGATTGACGTGATTAACTAAGATTGTGCCTGCCTTACCTGTGACTGCAGGAACCTGGCTCCATCGATGTAAGTAAACGAGCAATGCCGACAGCCATGTTTGCTGTGATGGCCACGATTGCAGATGTTTGCCCCGTTGAATGGTATGGAAACCACAACAAATTACAGAGTTACATGCCTTTCACTACGGTGTATATCTGATCCAGCTCTGTTGTGTACAGAAAAAACATAAGAGTTGCACTGAAGATAACGATGGAGCAGTCACACTCTTAACCGGGATCACCCCACTCTCACAGGAATGACTACAAAATTCCTGTTTTAGGCCTTCTAAAAACTCATAAATATGAAATTAATGTAATTCAAATAGGGCTGGTACAGACATAAAGGAACAGCATTGCTGTAAAAAATAAACCAAAGACCATGTTGGACACACGTGTATTCAGGTTTATTATTATTATTATTATTATTATTATTATTATACTTATTAATATTATGATTATTAATAATGTTATTATGGTATTTTTCGAGCACAGACCTAGCTTCATCATGTAACAGAGCACTTTAAAAGCCATAGGGGGAAGGACACTGTGATGGAAGCAGAGATACAAACGAGGAGGGAGCTAACAATGGGTGTGGGGTTGGCCGTCACTTTGGCAGCAAGAGATCTACAAGCAACCAGGTAAGGAAACAGAAGGGCACACATCACCCAGTCTCAGGTTAGGTGGGGAGTGGAGGGAGTGGGGACCTAGGTCTTAGGGAGCAGTCATTCCATGAAGAGGAGATTCTTGAGCTCCTTCCTGAAATGTAAAAGTGAGGTAGCATGTCTGGGGTTTATGGGAAGGAGGTTCCAGAGTCTGGGAACATCGAGAGCAAACACATCTTTAATTTTCTTCCTGCACTGGCAGACTTCAAGTCTGCACATGTCCCTACATCTGGCGAACCGTAGGAGATGCAGAGTTTCCAAGTAGTTAGCTGGGGCATTTCAGGCCGACAGACCTGTAGATAACTCAGCAGGATTTGAAGATGTATTTATTTATTTGAATTTGTGTTCAGCACTGGCCCTGCCCAGAGCTTGTTGTTGTGCCTTACAAGGTTCGAAGTTTGAGAAGGTGGGATGTCAAACAGATGTTACACAATGTTTTCATGTTAGAATATAAAGGTTATGATAGACAATTGGTAGGGGAGATTCAGGGGCGGGTTATGTGTGGGGAAACAGGTATGTTTTATGGCTATTTCTGCTGGGTGTGATGGGAAGTGCAGTGCGGATGTGAAGAGGTAGGGTGTTCCATGCAGTGGGTGCCCAGTGTGTTAATGCTTATTTTTGTGTGGATGTTAGTTTGAGGAGTGAAATATGTAGGAGATGCTGGCTTAATTGTCTGCTGTTTGTGTGGGTGATGTGTTTGAGTTTGTTGTGAAGGTAAGATGAGGTTTTGTGGTGGATGACTTTGAAAACAACACAGAGCCCTTTGAAGGCAATTCTTTGGGGTATGAGGAGCCAGTGGAGCTGGGTGAAAGCTGGAGTGGGTTCCATTTGTTAATATCCTTGGAAAAACATTGCCATACAAAAATATCACCATATTTTTGTGGTGATATTAAGGCATGGAACCTACAGGGTCATCCCCACAACCCCTGCATTGCATTATTTTTAAAGGAACGGGGGACACCCTCACAACCCCTGCTCCCAAAAACCCCAAACATTACCCCCCAAAAATATCGCCCATGGCCGTTCCAGATGGCCATATATACGGTGATATTTTTAGTGTGGATAATATGTAGTGATACCCTGGAGTGATATTTGAATGTTTAGGTAGGTGGAGGATGTGTCTGAATGCTGCATTTTGTATGGTTTGCAGGGGGGCAATGGTTCTGCTGTTGAGTCCAGTGAAGGGAGCATTATTTTAGACCAGCTTGCAGAGAATTAGTGCTTAGACTGTGATTAAGAAGTCATCAGGAGGATGAATGTGGCGTATCTTATGTAGGAGGAGTAGTTGTAGATTGTATGTTTTTGTGATAGCAGCTATGTGGTGTGTGAAGGAAAGGTGGGGGGCAATGGTGAAGCAAAGGGATTTGACAGGTGTGGCGAGGGATGTGTGTGGTTTGTATGTGGCCAGTTCTTTGGTTCAGGGGATGTGTTAGGGTTTGTGTCTGGGGGCAGATGCTGAGGTATTCCGTTTTGGAAGGGTTGAACTTGAGGAGGTGGGTGACCATCCAGGTGATGATGGTGGACACACAACTTTTGAGGATGTGGAGTTGGGAGTAAATCACATTTAGACGTATATCTGTGTTTCCTCTGTGTGATGGTGAAAATAGATGTTGTGTTTGCTAAGGGTCTGTCCAAAGGGTTCAACATATAGGTTGAAGAGGAGACATGGTGACTCCTTGCGGGACCTTTTACTTGTCTGGGATGGGGTCGGATCAAAAAGGGGGCATGGAGCAAAGGACATCCTGTCAGTAACAAAGGATGTGAACCAATGGAGAACCATGCCTGAGAGTTTTTTCCTGTGGGATAGGATGTTGAGTAGAATGGGTTGGTTGCTGGTGTTGAAGGCTGAAGAGAGGTTAGTGAGTGTAATACGTTCTGTGTGTCCTGTGTCTATGATGTTGTGGAGGCCATGGAAGATGATAAGTATAGTGGTGTAAGGGCTGTGTCCAGGTGGAGAGCCAGATTGGAAGGGGTTGAGTAGGTTGTTTGTTGTGATACATGCTTGCAGTTGGAACCAGTACAGTTCAATTAGAGTCGGGGAGATTTGATAGAATTTGCAGAGTTTGCAGAGTTCTTTGATGAGTTATGCTGCAGCATGTATGAGACATCTGAGGGGTGCCAGGGAAGTCACCAGAAGGCCTTCTAAAACGACATTGCAAACATCCATATGGGGATTTAAAAGGCTTTCACAGGAGAGTTGAAGCTGTTTTCTGGGGATGAAGGCTTGATTTTCTGCAGGAGAGAATGAAGGTACCAAGCAGTTTGTGTTTTCATTGATATGTGCTGGTTGAAGGAGAGGTGTCTGTTGATGTTGAACCATAAATACTTGGCGCAGGTGGCCAGTTGCGGTGTGAAGCACACAAGGTTGTTTTTGAGCAGCAGGAATTTGATCTTGGAGGGGTTGAGCTTCAGGTAAGCACTGGACTCACGGGGCTGGATCAATGTGAGGCAGCACTTGAGTCTGGATTTCTTCCATGGTGCATATCTTGAGGCACCACTGTGTGTCATCAGATAAACCATCTTCCCCACAAGTGGTTTTTGATGGGCCATATTCAATCAGATCATTTGGACCTAGTTCCATTTTTGGGGGGATAGAATCCAGACTCTCCCTTGCCACAATGCTTAGTCTCCTGATTATCCTGAGGATTGCTGCATTAGTCCAACATCAAATGTCATCTTACTATTAACATCACACCACACACATTAGTATATTTCAGCACTCTTATACATTGATAGTTGGTGAGCAGGTGCACAATATCAGACCCTCCAGTTTATAGCGGTTTGCGATCCTGCAAAATGCAGCGAAAATGGCCGTTTTGTGCAAAATGCCACGAAAATGGCTGTTTTGTGCAAAAACAGCACCATTAAAAAAAAATATATATAAAAATAATCTGCAAAAATTACTGTTTAAAAAAAAATTACTCAGGTTGCCAGGTTCTCAACTTTTTTTTCTGCAAGAAATGAAGTGCTCCATCAGCAGGCCATCAACCAGGTTCTGGGTCCTTGGGGGGAGAGAACAGGGGGCTCAATATGTTAGGCCTAAACAGGGCACTAGTGGACCTCCCCACGAAATCAGCCCGCATAGTGTATGTCACTATGATGATGTCTGCGGCAATGGTGCTGGCGCGCAAGTGGAAGTCGAAGAGTATGAGTTGGTAGCAAAAATCTGGTCGGTCGTGGCCATGGAATGGCTCACATATTCCATACATAGTCAAAACATGAACATTATATCTGACTGGGCTGCCCTGCTAACATTTCTGAAGGAAGGGGTACGCAGAGCCTGGTGCCCCAAAAGCATTTCACTACTTGGTATTATACTCCCTCAAGAAGAGTCCGATCCTTGAATGTGTGAAAAGCTGAACTGGATAAGGGCTCTCCTGGACAAGGACAGGCGGACCTAAAACTCTGCGTTGCTAGTATGGTATCCCTGAGAGGGGGCAAAACTCAATATACTGCTCCTGGAAGGTGAGGGGAGGGGGCACTTGAAGGGATAGGGGGCGTTTCATTTTGGGCCTTTTTACTTTTGTCTTCCTATTCTGATTGATTATTGTTTAAAGTAAAATGTTAATAAAAAACAAGTTGGAAAAAATAAATGAAATGCGCTAACACATCTCATCACCTGCACCCAAAAAAAGAGCAGCCCAATCCACAAGGGACACATGAATGGGCCATTTTATATGTGCCCCCATTCAGATGGCCTTTTTCACCTCCTTGATCAAATAAAGTGGTGTTTTTGCCAATTTAAAATCGAATCACTCATTTCCAAGCAAGATGTACTTTTAAATGTGCAGGAATTGTAGGCAACGCTACGCGCACGGGATATGGGGGCGCCACTGCATGACAGGGTCTTTCCTGACCCTATCATGTATTTCTTTTAAGGTATGAACCGCTGCTATGTCGCTTGCATTTCTGTTCCTCAAACAGGATAAAAATGCATTTTTGGGTCGCATTTTACAGTGGCAGGTCCCTGAATGGCATGTCCCTGTGAAAGGCGCTAGGAGCTTGCAGAACACTGTTGGGAGAGCGATTCTATTCAAGGTACTACCCATTTTGATGACAAAAATCGATCGAATGGTACAATTTGACCTATTTCGTCCAGTACTATTCGATCGATTTTGATAAATACCGAACATATGTTGCGGGGGTGTCACCCGCTCCCCAAGTTCAGTATTATTAGGTTTAGGGGATTGCAGGGGTGTTCCCCACTTTTCAAAATTGGAGGCAGGGACAGAAAAAAAAGAAAATAACAAAAAAGGAACCCTGCAAAGTCGGATCCGACCCGCGTTAGAGGGACAAATCTGACAATGCAGGGTTGGAGGGGAAGCGGCAGCAACCAAGCAGTTAAGTAGGGGAGGGGGTGGTGGTGAATGGTACATTTTGGGTTGTTTGGCTAAATTGCAAATCAATTTGCGGTGAAATGGACTACGGTCAATTCCGCCGCAAATAATTACACTTCGGTCAAACAACCCAGAACACCATTCAAGGCAGCTGGCCAGCGCACAATTTGCGCTACAGCTCAAGTCTGTGGAAATGCGCCTGTCACCTTTGAGAATAAGGTGACCTGCTCATTTCCAAAAATGGGTTGTCTAAAAATAGCATATCCTCGGCTCCATTTTTAAATGGCCCATTTTTTGAGGATCTGGGTGAAAATCTACATTTAAAAAAAAAAATTAAAAATGGTTACACATTGAGAGGAAAGTAGAGAGAGGGAGAGTGATGGTTGAGATGTGAAGTGATAGGCAAGAAATCAGAGGGAGAGCAGTGGGTCTGAGGAGGAAGGGGTGCACAAGAGAGCAGAGGAAGCAGTGATGCGCTGGGACCGAAATCTGAGAGTGAGTGGAGGTAAAGAAAGTAGAGGGAGCGTGTGGCCAGTGAGCCAAAAAAGCAGAGAGGAAGCGGTTGGCCGGAAAGAGGCAGTGAGCTGCAGATTGGGAAAAAGGATGAGGGAAGAGTGTGATAGAATGGGAGAAAGGATGCAAGATACAGAAGCAGCACAAAAGAATGAAGGACTGTATATTGCAGAAGGAACTGAGTGTACGGTGAGAGTTGGGAGTATGATTTGGAGTGTGGCAGGGGATGGGCAGTGCAAATTGTGACTTGACAGTGTGACATAGCACGTGATTATTTGTATGACAGGGTGCAAGGTTCAGGAATGCAAGTTGTGATGGGGAGTTGGTGAGATGTGTGATATGTGTTGGTGAGAGAAGTGTGTGGGTGTTTGGGGGATTGGAGAACATAGAAGGGGAATATTTTCAGCATTACAACTGATAATGATCAATTTAGTTAATACTATTGAATAGGCATGTACATTAAACCAAAAATGTAGCCAAACCAAACACTGTTCTGCCAAGCCAGAGACATCTGGGACTCTTCCAATGAAATTAATACAAAAGATACATAATAATGATACCCTGGCTCTCTTGTAACCTTGCACTGTGCCTATTTCCTGCAATGTGGCAATCCTACACCCTCCAGTTAATATAAAATGTCCCACAAAAATGCTGCAATAAATAAAGGTTTGGCCTTCAACATTTGCCATTTCATGATGCACAATTTGCCATTTTATGCCGCAAAATCCTGGAAGGTCTGACAATCATCCCCACCCACTTGTTAACCACTGCTACTAATTTGTTGCCCTCTTGTTTTGCTGTCCTTTTTCCCTTCTTAAGGAGCCTTTCAGGCTCCTTCCCCTTTGCAATTGGTGAGAAGGTGCAAGTGGATTTTAGTCACATGACCTAAGCCCCACCTGCATATCAGTGACTGCTAATCTTGTGGTGCCTTCTTGTTTTGCCACCCATTTTCCCTACATGAGCAGTACTCCACCCTCTTTTCTTTTGCAGTTCGGGAGCAGGTGCAAGAGTATCTAGGTCACGTGACCCAAGCCACACCTACCTGCTTATCCCTGGCCGTTACATAACTATTAGATCAAGGATGTCTCTCTTCTGGGTGTCCGAAAATGAAGGGCAGATGAAGAAATAGACAATTCATGTTTGCACTTGTTTTCACCAGATGGACTCAGGAACTGCTCCTCTAATATCAGGTAAGCACCCTCAGAAATGCGTTTATCCCCTATCTCCAAACAGCCCATATCTACCATTAGCACTCATAGCCAACCATGTGCAGCAACCTCACCCGCATCTCCATGGAACCCATCTGCACTCCATCATCCACCATTTCACGAAAATGGATGCTCACCAATGTCAACTCAGCAATCAACCATGCAGCAGACATTGCCAACCTCATCAACACACATAATTTGGATGCCATCTTCATTACTGAGACTTGGATGACATCAACCTCCGCCCATATCATAGATGTCTTCCTTCCCATCAGCTGCTGAATACTACAAGGAGGCCATCCAAATAAGATTGACGAAGGCCTCACCATCATTCACAATGCATCATGGTCATGCACCTAACTGGAAGTTAACACAGTCTGATCTTTTAAATACTTTTCCTGCCCTTCCCGCTCTCTCCAATGGACATAATAATGTTTCCCTTCATATAGAGACCAGCCAAGCCCAACACTTCCGTCATCGAATACTTCACAGACTTGTTCACCAACATGTCTCTCATGCAGGGCCACCAACATCTTCCTTGGCAACTGCAACATTCCAGGCAACCCAGTAATCAGTAAAATGAAGATATATCTCCACTGCCTACTTCACACTATCTAGCACACACAGTACAGAATAGACACACCCCACAGGAAAGGTAATCTCCTTAACATCATCATCACTGTCCTGCCCACTCTCAATCACAGGTCTCTAATCCGGCTCGACTAGTCGGACCATCTGGCAGTCCTCTTTGATATTATCACAGCACTCCAGTCAAACACACCCAATGGCAACCCAGCAAACAAGCCTTCAGATTATTCAAGAACTTCCAAATGGAGGCTCTCACTGAAGACCTCACTGACCTCCACCTTTCATGGGCTGATCTACCTATTATGAACAAGGACTATGACTCACTTCTCCAAGAACTCAACATCACCCTCTCAACCAACATCAACTACTGCACCCCAGCAAATCAACTCGGCTTGAGGCCTACACCTTCCACACCTTTGTATACTCAAGCACTCACATTAATAAATGAATCATAAAAAAACAAGAAAAGACTTGGCAAAGATCTTGCAGTGCATCGAAATACACCACCTCTAGGAACTCCATGCTACACGCAATTGACTGATCAGCACTGCCAAGGACAAATACTACCAAAGCACAATAGGTAATGCTGACCCTGAAAGCAGACCCTTCTTTACAAGCAGCGCATCAACCCTCTGTCCGATGACCCTGTACAGCAATACATTGAAAATCCACTGTCATCACCTCTTTCTACATAAACTAGATCAGCATGATCCGCCAACACATAGAAATAAATGCCACAACTAAAAGGGTAGTACACATCTCATCTCACAAAAACACAATTACCTGGATGACCTTTAAGACACTCTTTATGGAAGACATCACTGCCACCCTAGCATTCCTCAAGGCCACATCATACACAGAGGGCATCCCCCATACCTAAATTACCAGGATCCCTCTAACTGAAGCACTCCTCCCTTACCTGATAATAATCAATCGCTCCCTAATGCTAGGCACCTTCAATTTGACCCTCAGGAACAGGCAAAACCTACTGCTTCTCAAAAAACCAACACCAACCCTAATGACCTCAGGAACTACTGCTCCATTACCCATCTTCCTTTCCTAGGTAGATCCTTAAGAGAGCAGTAGCCGCACAACTCTGCCAACACATTAAAGCTAATAGCCTCCTTCAGTCCGACCAATCTGGCTTCAGAGATGTAGCACAGAAGCACCTACCACCTTGGTGATCGATGATGCCCTTCAAATCTTCAATGATGCCCATCCTTTCGTCCTGCGTCTCCTTGACATCTCAGCAGCATTTGACACATTAGACCACCAGAAAGTCATTGACAATCTACATCACTGCATGGGGATCAGCAAGATCCTTCTCAGCTGGTTTAAATCCTACCTTGCTAATCACCATCACTTTGTACAATTGTAATCCTCCAAATCAATGGTATCCATCACTCATTTCTACAATGATGTTTTCTTTGGTGCTAATTAACCAAAAATAAACAACCAAATTAATGACGAAGACTTGACTGGACCATATAATTGATTAATTCGCTCAACAACGACCACTGGACCATCATACCCTACCAGCGACCAACTGATCCAGAGTTTGTCATCCCCATCATGGTTCTTCACTCTAATTGCAAAAGAAGGAAGTTAGTGGGTATATGTGATAATGGTACAGTAATAGCAGCAAGAGAACACATTGTTTAGATTGTAGGATGATTTGTTGGCAGGAAGAGTTAGTGTGTGTGATTAATTGTACAGCACTGCATACGAGTGGGGACTTGGGAGTGTTAGCATTGTTGTTATGGGGGCCAGTGCTGCAGTGATAACTGTGCCTTATGGGGCTGCAGTTTTGAAGTGTGTGAGATTGTTTCGGAAATGGATTAGTGAAAGTCATAGTAGAGTGTGAAAAAGGGCAGAAGATGTAGAGATTGGAAAGGGGAATGTTACTGTGTTTTCTCACACATAGATGCTCGCTACATGAGTGCAGAAATTCTTTTCTATTGTTGCATTTATTTATCCAGATTTACAGATAGCACTGAAAGGCTCTTTTCAGATCCACCACTTTCTCCCAGAAAAGAATGCAATGGTTTACATGCTGCCACATTGTGCATGCTTTGGAAGTCTGTGTACAACCGCGCTGTCCACAGACTTTGCGGACAGCTTAGGGGCCTGCATCATTTCATTGGCACCTCTATTTTTAAATTGTGAAAGGTGGCTCTGAAAAGAGCCTTTTTTATTTTTCAGTTTTGTGAATTTTATGGGATTTTTAAAACACGACACACATGGGAGAGTAGGGTAGGGAGGGTAGGGAAGAGGCACCAACCACAGGGATAAGAAAGGGCAAATGGAGAGAGAAAGATGTTCGGTACACCTCATCAAATTAGGGGGCACTTTCCTTTGTGTTCCCGGACCGCATCCTCGAAACTACTCTGGAACTGCTCACCTCTGCATTGCGGTACGCACACAAAACAGTGACCTTTGAAAGGTGAGGATCTACTGCGGTGCATATGGACTGTGAGGCTGCTGGATGAATCCTCTGCCCCACAGGAGTATCCCTTGTGGTGACAGAAGCAGATGTCAAGAATGCTGCAGTGGAACTCAACCTAGTACCCTGTTTGAAGGGGACAACACTACAAACCGCTGCTTTGTGGCTGGATCTCAGGTGTCACTGCATGGAGGTAGTCCCATAACTGTACAGCCCAAGTTTTCCATGACTGAGTACCATGCCGCACTCATTGCAGCAAACCTTGGCCACACTAGACTTTTGTTTATCTCCAAAGGTAGTAAAGTGCCTCCACACCTAAGACTCACATCGATAGCAGGTAGCAGGGACTTCCACTACCTCATCCTTCGTCCTCTGCATCATCACACCTGTTCCCCTCTCCAGGCCCTTGGGGAGGTGGTGGTGCTGTTGGTGGGGGTGGAGCTGAGACATAGGCAGCAGGAGAGGTAGGCATGGATGCCATTATGAAAGGACAGGTATTCTGGAACCAGCAACAGACCAATCTGCAAAACAGCAGGAACACAGCAATGTGCCAAATAGCTGAACAGCAACCTGCAGCAGTAGTCCCGGTCAGCCAAAAACAACAGCAATGCCAATTACAGCCAAGTAATCCAGCAATAGAATGCTAAAGATAGTTAAGTGCTCTGTGCTGGAAATCCAAAAACAAAATGAGGAGCAGCACTGGGGTGTGGCCTTTCATAAGGGTGCTGGCGAGCACTTCGCAGGCAGTCACACGCTCTGCAGACACTTCGAATCCCAAGCTGGGCTCAAAAAGTTCCAGAAAGTGTCCAGATCACCAGGGGCATGGCCTGGGACTTCTGCAAGGGTGAAGATTCACAGTGAAACACCTTGGATTGATCAAAAAAGCACTTTTTTGCTGTTCAGGGGCCCAGACCCTGCTCATGAATAAGGTTTGTGCTCAGTCTGGCCACGGGCACAAGCTGACGTCGCAAATGTTCGCAAATGGGATGGCTGTCCGCAGGACACCTAATGCGTGGGATCCAGCATGGGCATGAAAATAGGTGTCCTACAGATAGGGTTGGGGTCCCCGAACTAATCAAAAGTGTAACACACGTGAATCGGACATTTTTGAAGAGGCGCACTGTTCGGAGGACCCAGGGCATGAGATGCGCATGCACAAAGGTGTCCGCCGAACATCGGTGGGCTCCTCGAACTAAGCATAGCTCGTCACTACTGTGCTGACATGCCGGAAAAGCACAGTTTCCGTAAGACCCAGGGCTAAGAGATGCGCATGCCCCCAAGTGTCCGCCGGACAGGTATGTGGTCCCCGAACAAATTAAAAGCATGCCACATCTTTGCGGACATGCCGGACAGGCACGTTGTCCATAGGACACAAGGATTGAGGTTCGCATGCACCCAAGTGTCTGCCAGACATTGGTGGGGTCCACAAACTAATTAGAGTATGTCACCGCTTTGCAGACATGCCGGATAGGCACGATGCTCTTAGGACTCGGGGGGAGAGATGCACATGCCTCCAACTGTCCGCTGGACAGGGGTAGGGTCCTCAAACAAATTAAACGTGTGTCACAGCTTTGCGGACATGTGGACAGGAGCGGAGTCCTATGGACACCTCCATTTTGAATGCAGACTTTCCGGACAGGCACGGGACCATCAATGACATGGGTGATGTCATGGGTGTTAGTCTTAGCAGTGCACGGTGGTGGCGCAAGTTATGGTTGCTTAGCTTACCATAACTGGTGAATTTCTGGGGTTTTTCCGTTTTACTTGTAACCATAATATGGATAGGTTGTTATTAGTGCAAGGTAACTATAACGTCCCTTTAACAATGTTTTTTCACTGAATATACATATGTATATATATATATATTATGCTGCTAATAATATGCACTTTATAAATCATGCTGCTAGCAATATGCACTTTAGCATTACTAAGTAGTATTGCACTATTATTAGCAGTCAGCACTTTAGAGATAGTTGCATTTGAATCTGGAGTATGAATATGTAGGTCTACAATTTGTGTTTCACATTATAGACCAACAATGACATTTGTGTCATTGACATTTGTGATGTCATCTTTGATGTCCTGGGTGTTAGTCTTAGCAATGCACGTTGGTGGCGCGAGTTATGGTTGCTTAGCTTACCGTAACTGGTGAATTTCAGGGGTTTTTCAGTTTTACTTGGAACCATAACGTCCCTTTATCAAAGTTTTTTTTTTGAATACACATATATATAGTGTGAATTTGATAGATATTTACTAGGATTCCCTTACTTCATATACATGTAACATAGTACATGCCGACCTCCATGCTAGTGATTTTGATGTCCGCGGGCTGCGCGTATGTCCACGGAAGGACGCGGACAACAGCCACACTACCCAAAAACTTAGGGGGTATCTTAGATTGTTCTACCATATTATATAAACACTGAACAAGTTCAAAAAGCAGCATATAAACACATTATATGTAATAATAAATAAAAAGTGGAACCTATATATGTAACACATCAACCATCCATTTAAATACCATATGTACTAAAATGGAATACACCAAAACAAAAAAGATAGGCTTCCAACATAATTACCTCACAGAAACTGCACAGCTAGGGGCAACAGCAGACCTACACAACAGTAAGAACACAACTTACCAGAAACTAGTAAGTAAACTTCATTTTTCATACATATTTCTAAACTTTCTGTATTAGGTATACTAAAGTAATATATTTTTTTTACACAGAAATGTCCAGTACTTTGGAATGGCTTGAGGAAAATTTCCCATGTGCGGAAATGTCTAAAGACAGGTAGATACTTCTCTATATAAGCAAATTAATAATCATTACTTTATGTGCACTTAACATATATATATTTTTTTTAACAGACCATACAAACATTGAAAATAATACACCAAAAGAGACATTAGAAAATACTCTGCAGCACATGGAACATAAATGGACATGCCTATGGAAAATGTCAAACTTTTGAAACATTTTGTGGATGGCCACATAAAAGAAAACAATAAATATCATTGTCCCACATGCACCTGTTCCCCCTCTCCATGTCCCAGTCAACTATCCCCAAACCCTCAACACCAAGAAAAACATTTTGATGAGACGTCCATCCCTTCATCCCCTCCCATCCATCCTCTCCAAACTCCTAATTGCCCTGTATTTGTGTCAGTTTCTGCTTCCTCGTTTCTTTCATAAATTTTATAACTGTATATAATAAAACAAATATTATGTGTGTTTTAATTCAGTCCTTTGGGTCTTATTATTTGTAAAAAGGCAGTTAAAGTGTCCGCGGACAGTGCGCCAGTCCGGGATGTCTGTAATTAGCAAAATGGGGGTTTCCTAAGGACACTATACCTGACTGTACTGTCCGCAAGCAAAACAGAACTGTTCTTAGAACACGTGCAGTGTCCGGGATGTCCGTAATTAACCAAAATGGGGGTGTCCTAAGGATACTATACATGTCCGTACTGTCCGCAAGCACGATGGAACTGTTCTTAGAACACATTTGGTGTCCGGAATGTCCGGAATAAACCAAAGTGGAGGTGTCCTAAGGACACTATACCTCTCTGTACTGTCCGCAAGCAAGATGGAACTGTTCTTATAACACACCAGGTGTCCGTAATGTCCGCAATTAACCAAAATAAAGTTGTTCTAAGGACACTATACATGTCCGTACTGTCCGCAAGCAAGATGGAACTGTTCTTAGAACACATTTGGTGTCCAAAATGTCCGTAATTAACCAAAATGGAGGTGTTTTACGGACAATATAGCTGTCCGTACTGTCCTAAAGCAACATGCAAATGTTCTTAGAACACACCCGGTGTCGGAATGTTCGCAATTAAACCAAATGGGGGTGTTCTAAGGACACTATACCTGTCCGTACTGTCTGTAGAACATCTACGCACATGTGCACCACACCCATAAGTCCTACGAACATTGTGCCTGTCCGTAACTGTCCATCTCACTTGTGTCCGTGGAGCGCACACCAGCATCCCTATAAAAGGCCAGATCCCAGAGCTGATCTTCATTGTGCTTCTGGCTATTGCAAATTGACTTTTTCTGCCTTTGCTGCTTTTACTGAGATTTTCTCAACAACCCTGATTGCATCCATGGCTGCTGTTGCTTCCTCTGGCACAGCACCACCCACAACCCCGCCACAACACCACCTCCCCAAGGGCCTGCAGAGGGGAACAGGCATGAGGATGTAGAGGAGGAGAATGAAGGGATGACGAGGATGAGGTAGTGGAAGCCCCTACTACCAGCACTCACAGTGAGTCTTGGGTGTGGCAGTTGTTTATCATTCATGGTGACGTACCAAAAGCACATGCCAACAAGGTCACCTGCAACCAGTGCAAAATGGTGCTGAGTCGTGGGAGGCCTGGTTCGTACAGCTTTGGTACGACATCCATGAAGCAACACCTAAGGTCGTTCCACAGTGGGGCCATTCGCAAGGTTGTACCTTGTGATCAACGTAGTAGGTTGAGCTCCTCTACCGCATCCTCCGTTTCTGCTCCTGTCACCACAAGAGACACTCCTGTGGGACAGCGCATCCCTCCAGCTGCCTCACAGGCCATTCACAATGCTGTTTACCCTTAGCTTTCGAGGGTCACAATATTGTGTATGTACTACGATGCAGTGCACTGCAGAGGGGAGAATCTTCGAAGTGCTTTTGAGACTGCGGTCAAGGAGAACCAGAAGGTCTGCTACCTACCTAAATAAGGCCTACCCTACATCTTCCTCTCTCCACCTGCCCTTCATTATCCCTGTGGTTGGTGTCCCTTCCTTACCCTCCTTTCCCCTCCTCTCCTAGTGTGTCATGTGTACAAAAAAAAAACAAATATAAAACAACAGAAATCCCCAAAAAAAGGCTCTTTTCAGAGCCGCCTTACACAGTTTAAAAATAGAAGTGGCAAATAAATGGAGCAGGGCCCTCTGCATTATTTAGAAGTCCGCGGACAGTCAGCAGACATTTATTTTTGGGAGTGCTGTCCTAGCAAAACCATTGCACTTTTCTCTGGGAGGAAGTGGTGGCTCTGAAAAAAGCCCTTTGGTGCTGTTTTTTTGTGTTTCAAAAACTTGAAATGGTCAACACCTACTGCAAAATGGATGGCTTTAATTCCCAAAAAAGGTTGCAATGAATTTTGTACATTTCTCAGAAAAATCTGATTGCCAGCATAAGTAAGATGGACTCCATCTCTGTGAAAAATGTATGTACTACAAAACACACAGCCATAGCTATCTGTTCTTCTCTCAGGAAAAAGACTTTCTGACAAACTCTCTCCTTACACAACACACCCAGTAAACTTTACTGACCAATCCCTTGTTCTGCTCATTCTCATTTTCATGCCTCTCCACCCCAAAATCCCTGTATGTAATACGCGCTGTCCGCGGACTACCGCCATGTCCGCGGACATATCGAAAATCGGAGTTTAATGAATGTAAATTTAAAGAGTGTGCTCCATTACCACTTTGAGGTTGGCTCTGAAAAGAGCCTTTTTTTGGGGTTTTTGCAGATGCTTGACAGACACCTGTTATTTTGTATTTTCTTTGGGGAGGTTTCTTACTTTACTCCTAAAATCTTCACATAACCGTCTCCAAAGCAACCCTTACATTCCAAAACAGAATGGCATTTCCCATAAAAGATAAGTAAATGCCAATGCCAACTTCTTTAAAATAACAACTTGAATCAATATTTTCATTATTATAGAAGAACATACCAGCTCTAAGCAAGAAAGCACACATGCCTTGACTGATTGCACACCTAGCAATGTTTTGCTGAGGACAAAAAACAGAACTATTGTCCCATTTTGCCCTAGGTACTAATCCAGAAAAAATTACTTTGGCATTTGGAAGGATGTTCATTACTGCTTGAACCAAGTGTTCCAAATCTGCCAACAAAGTAGGGGCACTGACATAGCCCAAATGGAAAGCACCATAGTGCAAAACTACCATATGGGGACTGTTCATCCTGCCCATATATTCACAAACTTGTACAATTCCCTGTACATTGCAATCAGGCACAGTGCTCCACACAAACTCCACTCCTTTAACATCAACATTGTTTTCCACATGCCTGCATTGAGCATACTGCTGTAAACCATGCAAAAACATAACTCCAAGCACCAACACCCTGTCTTTCTCCACATCTGCCATTTTCACTACACACAGTCTCTTTCAACACAAATTCACACCCTCAACATCTGATTGGCTGAGCCCTAAAGTCGGAAAACCCAGAATGTGGCACGCCCTGTCCGCAGAGAGCCACGGTATCCGCAGACTGCGTAACTCTTAGACAGCCCTTCCACCCTTTCCACTTCACTCTCTGTGCCATTCCCTCATTGGATACAGCTACGCAGCCACACAACCATCCACCAATCACATCCAAGACCTCTACATCTAACTCCATCATCAGAGTTCAGCACTTCAAATGTTCTGTTGATCACTCTGAGGACAAGACTTATATCATTGGAAAGCACTTCCTACAAAAACTATTGTACAAATTTCCAAAATGTCTACTTATAGCTGCATGCATATCCACAATCATGAATACAAACTACAGGTATGCATATTTTCTGCACAATACATGTACACCTCTTATGAATGCATATAAACAGAGTAACTGCCACTTAACCTGCATAACCTATAAAATGAACTTACTGTCATTTTTCCCATCTGCTATAATCAACTGTCACTTCCAAATCTGTCTGCTATCATTTTTTTTTTTTACACACACAGCTATCTAAAAAATTATAATATTAGAAGATGGGAGAATTAACAGTATAATTGTAGAAAAACACTTAGTAGTGTATTATAAAATTACACACAGCCAGGATAAGGTCATGCATCTTCATACACTCACACAGATAGACACTATCATTGAAAAGCTCCCAGCTGAAATAACACCGCTGCCTGTAAATCACATCCTTCTGCTTTTATACCCACACCTTCACAAATGCATACCTTCCATTATTTTCTATATAGTTTCTGCCATTTACCTTATAAAAATTGCAAACTAAGTATATCATTATTTCTTCTTTCTCCTAACATTCAATAACACAGGCTTAAGAAACCAAGTGAGTTTCATACACTTAGTATTCTACTCATTTACAAAGCATGTTGAACTAACATATAGTAAGTAAAATATAAAGGCTTCACATAGTCAAAGGAAACTGCATTAACACACTATGTTCAGATATCAAACACGAATACTACTACAAAAACATACAAATCAACGTCTAAATTAACATCAGTGCTATAAACACACAAAATGACCAACTTCTTTCTTTTACAATTGCAGTGAAGACCACTCTCCTGAAAAGCAGCAGCATTTGAAGGACAAACAACCACTCAGAAAAAAAACCTGTTCATTCCCCACAAATCCCCATTTGTTAAACAGGGATTAGCAGGCAGAATGGCGCACACATCCCCATTTTTTTCGGCACACAAATTACATAACTCAGCCCCTAGAATGTTAGTGTTACAGAACAAAGAACTGTTTTAATTCTATACCATCAGATTTAGTATTAGTGTTTCTCCTCACCACTAGCTTACTGTCTACTGTCATCTGAACCACAGTATAGTAACACACAAATACAAGAATAGCCTTCCCAACTAGTTGTAGCTGCCCAATGTACAATCACACACCACCACAAACATCCTTACCATCATATTCAGACACTCATACACACAGCAAGCATACATTGCAGAACAGCCCAACCCATGCCTTCTTTTTTTAACAGACCCCAAAGAATGCCTACCTGTAGAAAGCAACGCAGAAGTAGAGCAAATGAAAATAAATGTGTCCAAAATAAGCATCCATCTCTAGCAGAATTTGTATAGAAAGTTCAAACAAAACAGCTAATACAGCCATTAAGCGAAACAAAACAAGCTTCCTGTACAGAAACTTTGCCTCCTCTATCAAAATGTAAAAAGAAACAAAGTTATTAATAAAATTCAGCTACCACTACTGCGAACACTGCTCCTATAAATCTTGATGTAGTGGCAAGTAACCATACCAAAAAAAGTATTTTAGCAAAAATGTTCTGCCTTCAGAATCTTATAAAAATAGGAGACATATCATGCACAACCCTTAAAATCTACCATAGAAAATGTATCTTAGAAGCTTTGATAGACAGTGCAATCCTTCTCAAAAGGATGTTATTTATTTTAGTGTTAAACAGAATGAAACCACTAACAAAACTAACTACTAAATTACAAAAAAGACTTCTCAATAAACAGAATGTCAACAAAAATTACTTCTTAAATATCTGTGGAGGTGAATGGAGTCACACCACGAGCACAGAACCATATTTCATTTCAATGAAGAAGAACACAATTGCCATCCATAGCAGTGGACGAGGGTATGAAAAACAAATGGCCATGCACGTCAATGTGTAACATTGCCAAAAAATCTTTCAAATCTTTACGCCAGTTCCTCAATCAGTATGTGAAAGGCAAAGACAAAATCAAAATGAAACTACTACCAAATATGGATACCTGTCCAGTGCGCAAATACACAGGACTACAAGGACATTCATTAGCTTGCATTTCAGGACCTATTTGCAAAAGCACCTTCCATCATATCAAAAAGATATCAACACATCATTCAACTATAAGAAATCTAGTCTATAAACTGTACTATGCTAAAATTCCTGCTTTAGCACTAGCCAATTTAAATAACAATCTTCTACATGGTACAGCTAAAGACCTACTCGAAGAAATAGAGCATATCCAGAGAATATACTTTGGAAGTGAAAGCCACTTATAAAATGCAATAGCTTTACAACAGACTAGCAACAATTGTACAGATGGCAACCTTCTACTACACACAAACAAAAAAGAAAAACAAAAATTTAAAAGTACATCCGCTAAAGTACCAAACCATGTGTGTGTGTGTTGCCGCAGAATCTTTTATAAAAGTAAGACAAAAACTGTAGACATAACATACAAAATAGAAGACAATGAAGATTCCAAATGGTTTGAATTAGCTCTCTACCTTATAGCAGAAAACAAATACGAAATAACTGACCCCTTAATGCTTTGGAGTTACTGCACTACAAAACTTGACAACAACCAAACTCCTTCACGTGCTATCACAAATAACTTGGAATTATTCCCACTTCCAAAACCCCTGAAACAACTCAATTTATATGAGAGCATCATAATTCAAAAAGTACACCCATTTCAAGCAATAATACACCTTCAACCAAAAACAGCAAATTATCTCTCTCTGAATTAGTGAAAGGCATTTGTAGCAAAGTATTTACCATTAGATCTGAAAGAAAATGCGCACACTCTGGGAGTGCAACATCCAATAGAACAATCTTTAATTGTCTTAGTAAATGGTGTACCTACAAAACACAAACAAATTTGGCAACAACTCGTAGAATTACATAAAGTTAGACAAGCCTTGCAATATCTAAAAGACAATAATGAATACTACAAAGAAATGAATTTTGAAGAAAACTTGAGGGAAACCACTGAAATAATTCAAGAGTCACCAGAAACTGGTCAATTTGAACTTCTAGATCCTGCTACAGTATCCAATATTTTAGACCATTATACAATCCATCCATAACACTCTAATGACACCATAGATGATGCACTAGAAACGTTCCAAATGCGACAAACCAAAGGATCACCAATCAGCATATGGGAAAAAAAGTATAGAAACACATGCTTTTCCTCTACTCATTCCTACTGGGAAAGGAGGAAGGTACGATGATAGACCCATTCAGATAACAGCATCAGAATACCGCTCGTTACAAATGTATTCTGAAGATCCCAGATTCAGACAAAATGTGGAATACATATTCCAACTACTCTTTGAAAGTGAGCTAGCAACTCTATGTTACAGAGTTGCACACACAATGAAATCAGGTACCCGCTTTCAAAATATGTCAGCTACGCTATTACTACAAAAAGTGCAAGAAAAAGATGAGGTTTTACAATCAAGCATTACAAATCTGTTAGCAAACATGTGTGGTACTAAAGAGTACTGGTTCTGACGTCACAGAGATGTGCGTTGTATGATAAGAAACCTTGGCCCACCCACTTGGTTTGTTACATTAAGCTGTGCAGAATATGCATTGGAAGATTTACATGATTTCCTATGTATATAAAAAAAACAAACATAGATATACTAACACCTGGAGAACTTTGCTATCTAGATCCTGTTAATGTTTCAAGATATTTCCATCATCGATTCATTGCTATGCTACACTTTATTTGTAATAAAACTGTTCCTCCCCTCAGAGAAGTGCAACACTTCTTTTGGAGAAAAGAATACCAAACCAGAGGAGCACCACATATCCACATGCTTTTATGGATTAAAGATGCTCATAATTTGGTCAAGAAAGTGATGCCACTGTCACTTGTGAAATTCCATCAGAAGCAACAAATAGTGATCTTCATGCACAAATTGTACAATTTCAAAGGCACAAATGTGGGAAATATTGTCGTCGCAAATACAAAAACAAAGGGAAATACTACACCAAATGCCGCTTTGGTTTTCCTAGACCAGTTACAGAAACAGGTGAAGTGAACAACTTCATGTCTTCAGTTAGACATAGGGCCTCATTATACGGATGGCGGAGAACCATGGCGCTATTAGCGCCATGGTTCATGCCGGTAAAATACCAGCACCGCCTTGGCGGAAAGGGGAATTACCGCCCCATTCCAAGGTTGGCGGGGCGGTAATTCCCCCTTCCACCATTGCCCTTCCCCATTCCCATTTTTGCCCCATAGGGCATAATGGGAATAGGGAAGGTGCTAATTACGGTACCGCAAATTGCGGTACCGTAATTAGCTCCCTGGGTCCCTTTGCGGGTTGGTTTTTAACGACTGCAAAAAGCAGGCGTTAAATCCCCCAACCCGCAAAGGGACCTCGTAGTAAGGCAGTAAGGATTTACCGGTACCAGTATTTTACCGGTACCGGTACATCCTTACCACCATCCGTGTAATGAGGCCCATAGTGTTAACGGTAAATCACCTAAGAACATATATTACATAAAAAGACCAGAAGAAGTAAAATATATCAATGATTACAATGCAATCATTGCCCTTTCATGGAATGCAAACATAGATGTGCAGTACATTGCAGACAATTCCACTGCAGTTGCACAATATGTTACAGCCTACTTAACCAAAGCAGAAAAAACATAGCTTCAAGCGCTCTGGAATGACCTATCATCGGACAAAACACTGTCTCAGAAATTGTACAGCTTAGGCATAAAAATGATCTCACATAGAGAATGTGGCTGCTATGAAGCTGCAGATCGTTTAACTGGTACCTCTTTGTATGGGAAATCTGAAAATATAGTATGGCAAAGTCTTGGTCCTGCTAAATCTAGAAAAAGAGTTCTCAAATCATACGATGACATAGAAACAATAGCCAAAAATGATCCCAACAGCAAAGATATTTTGTAAAACAATTTACTAGACACATACTACTCAAACAGGAGTACCACTTTGGAAACCATGGGCCCCATTACGACTAGTGCGGAGTGGGTTTAACAGCGCTGTTAATGGTGCCGGCACCGTTAAACCCACTCCGCACTATTAAGAGGTCCCCTCGCGGGTCCCGCTCTGGACGTCTGGTTTTTCCAGATGTCGATAGTGGGTCCCGCGAGGGGACAAGGGAGCTAACAATGGGCCCATAATTAATCCGCCCATTGTTAGCTCCCTCCCCATTCCCATTTGATGGCTCGAATGGGAATGGGGAAGGACCGGGCGGGTCCCCTGAAGGAGGAAATACCGGGCCCTCTGATGTCGGAATGGCCTGGTATTTCCCCATTCAGGGAACCCGGATATGATTATAACACCACGGCTGCCTCCAAAGTCATAATGAGGCCCCATGTGTCTATACCACATAGCCCAAAACCTCACGTACAAAAATAATATAAAACCCAATGAAAATTGTGAAGGCAGCTTAGTGAAACTTATCAAACAAAGCTTAATTAATCATATCAAATTGTCATTAAAAACTCTTCAACATAAAGAACTACAGTACATGTCCATGCTACAACTTTTTAAACCATGGAGAAAAGAAGAAGAGATACTAGATATCTATGACTCCTATGAAGACGCTTTCAAAGCAAATGAAAGCACTATAACCAATGTAAACTTTACACAGTGCAAAACAATGTTGCACAATGAACAGCAACACGAAGAAGAACTCCAGTCCCAACTAGATAAGGACACTCCCGACAGCAGTCAACCTTCTGTAAAAGGAAGCCAAGAACCAATTGGGACAGCCACTAATAGCAAATGAGGCAGAATTGGCTATCACAGAAGTAGAAAACACCATGGGCCTCATTACACGTTAGGCGGTAAGGGTTTACCGGTACCGGTAAGGGCACCGGTACCGGTAAACCCTTACCGCCTTACTACAAGTTCCCTTTGCACAACCCGACCTTAACGGCTGGTTTTAAAGTAGGGTGCCGCAAAGGGACCTCTGAGCTAATTACGGTACCGCAATTTGCGGCACCGTAATTAGCACCTTCCCCATTTCCATTATGCCCTATGGGGCAAAAATAGGAATGGGGAAGTGCCTTGGTGAATGGGGAATTACCGCCCCCGCTCACCTTGGAGTAGGGCGGTAATTCCGCCATCCACAAAGGCGGACACGGTAAAATACCGCCGGCAACCATGGTGCTAATAGCGCCATGGTTACCGCCTACCATGTAATGAGGCCCCATGTGTCACTATGAAGAAGATACAGAATACTTAACTGTACTACAATCAAAACTGAACAAAGAGCAGCATGCCATTTTTCAAGATGTAACAAATGAAATTGCACATGGTGTACAACATGAAAATAAAGAATGTACCTGCCAAAATTACAAACCTATACTACTATACGTCAGTGGTGAAGCTGGTTCAGGCAAAACATTCTTAATCAAAATCATCAGCAAGTTCCTTCAACAATTGACAAACCACAAACTGTCAGCTGTTATAACTGCCCCCACAGGTTTAGCTGCCTACATCATAAGCAGTGACACTTTACGCTGATTACTACACCTTCCAATAGAACACCAAAATAAATTATAATATTACAAACTTTCTACAGAAGCTGCAATGGAACTATGCAGTGTTAAAAAAAATGAAAATTCTACTAATAGATGAAGTGAGCATAGTCTCCAACCTAATGTTGGCTTTGATTCACCACAGATTACAAGAAGTACTCAAAACAAACTACGAATAGCTCTTTGGAGGAAAACACATAATTTTTTCGGAGATCATCTTCAATTGACACCAGTGAAAGGTGAACCCATTTTTAAAACCTGAGGACACAAACTCGTAAAACTGTTGGCGGCAAACATTTTCAATACAGAGAATTAACAGAAAACATGCACCAGTCAAAAGACGTCACCTTCGCCAACATTTTAAAAAGTATTAGAGTTGGAGTACTCTCAAGAAGCACAAGCAATATTAAAAACCCGGCACATCCATGCACTTTATGACCATAACTCATGTGCTACTGATGTTATGGAACAATTAGCACACAAAAATGTCAATTGTATGGGCCTCATTACGACTCAGGCGGTAAGGGTTTTACGGCAGCGTAAACAGCGCCGACCCTTACCGCCTGAGTACGAGGTCCCTTAGTGCCATGGAGGTCTTAACACCTGCTTTTAGCAGGTGTTAAAATCCATGGCGCTAAGGGACCATGGAGTTAATTACGCCACTGTAATTTACGGTGGCGTAATTAACGCCTTCCCCACTCCCATTATGCCCTATGGGGCAAAATGGGAATGGGGAAGGGTAAATGGGAAAATGGGGATTTACCGCCCCGCCAAGGTTGGAATGGGGCGGTAAATCCGCCAACCACCCTGGCGTAAATGTAGTTTACGCCATGGTGGTAAAGTCACGGCCCAGGCGGTAACTTACCGCCTGGGTCGTAATGAGGCCCTATGTCCTGGATGCCAAATCTTACAAGCTGTTCCAAATTCAATGAAACAATGTTGAAAAAACAAATGCAACCAATAATTGAAATTTGCTCCACAGACAAACTGGAGATACATGGTATGACACTACACATGTGTCAACAAGCCACAACAAGACCAAATACCTTAGAAAACTCTATTTCCAACACAGCTGGTTTGGAGAAAATATTAAAATTATCTTTAAACTGTAGAGTAATGCTTAAATGTAACCTTGACATGGAGCAAGGACTAGTTAATGGAGCACTTGGTACAGTTGTTGGCTTTCAAACATACCCACGTGACAACAACATTCAGGGGGTAATTCATAGAATTTAGCACACAAGTGGCGCACGCGGCTGGCGCACAGTGTGCGCGTTTGAATCTCTGCACCAGCCACGTGCGCTAAAACCCATTTCCCCGCACAGCGTATTCATGGATTTTAGCTACCAAAACCAGCCGTGGTGCACAGTGGCACAATGACCCTGCAGCAGCGCCAGTTATGCCCCCAAGAACGCCCCTCGCGCAGGGAAAAGCCATCAAAATCCCCAATACAGCTCAAAGGGCTGCGCTAACCGTGTACCAGCACGGCAAGCGGGGAACGTGTATCACTGGGGTTCACGGGAAGTTTCACACGCGATAGTCCCTGTGTGAGTGGGGTACGTGTATTACCGGGGTACGTGGGAAGTCTCACACGCGATTGGCACTGTGCGAGTGGGGTACGTGTATTACTGGGGTTCGTGTGAAGTCTCACACGCGATTGAATACGGGTACTTGTATTTCGGGGGCGCCCGGGGAGACCTACACGTGAAATGGCAGTGTGGGTACTCCCAGGTGTTCCCTCTACACCCTCCACAGCCCCTGCAGGCAGCCCACACCACAGGAGACTATCCTGCACCCCTGGTCATGTCCCGCAGGCAGCCAATCCACCATGGGCATGCCCCCCAGCCAAGCCACATGTCAGCTTGCACTACTGATCACCAACTCATGTCCCCCAGTACCCCCCCAGCAGTGCGGAGAACCTGCCAGCAGGCCCCACTCATGTCCCACTCATGTCCCACTGCACCATCACCCCCCAGCAGTGCAGGGCACCTGCCAGCAGGCCCCCACTCATGTCCCACTCATGTCCCCCTGCCCCAACGTCATGACGATCCTCAATCATGGCCCTTATGGCCAGCCTGCCCAGCCCAAAGACCCAACCAAGTATTGCATCCAGCCACATAGAAAAGGCAATTACATGATACAACCCCAAAGGCAAGTATGTAAATGAACACATGTCCGTCACACACACACAATGGGTGAAAGTGAATGTAAAAACCCATATCATGACATGCATGAAACCAATGAGATAATACCACACATCGACGTCTGAAGAAAAAAGTGTATTAAACACAACATGAATGTAATTAAAAGAAAACACACAACAATGGGAATAATTAAATAAATGCTGCATGTCTGTAAAAGAATAAAAAACAAGAAATCATAATCCAAAGAAATCCAAAAGAAATGGTGTCCAAAGTCACAGTCCAACAAAGCAAATCCAAGGGAAAAAATAAAGTGAAATCCATTGCTCCATGGTGAAAATAAAATAAAATGAGAATAATCCAATGGTGAACTATGTACAAATGAACAATCCAGGGTCCATGAGCCCAACTGATGAAATGAAACCTACCAAAAATACTACCTAATAAAAAACTATATACAAAAGCACAACCAAAAGAAAAAAGAAAAGGAAAGGAAACCTAACACTATCTAACTATATACAATGGCGGTGGGCAAGTCCTGCGGCTCATTCTGTGGTGTCCTGGGCCAGGGCATCATCGAACTCCATGTCAATGTTCCGGAGGCAGGCCTCTGCCCTGGCCCCGAGGTCTCGCAGGGAGGCACTCATGGCCTGTTCCAACTCCCTGCGAGTCGCCTCGAGGCACTCTGCCCACCTCAACGCCCGACGCATGGAGAACTCTGCACTGACCATGGTGAGCCGCGCCTCTTCCGCCCCCCGCCGCTCCGCATCCAAGCGCGGGCCCAACCGCAGCCACACGGAAGACACATCCATTCGAGGGTCCTCCTGCCCTCTGGCCGATGCCTGCCCCCCTGATGTCGATAGCCCTGAGCCATCATTGCTCCCACCTAGAGCCTGCTCCTGCTGCTGCTGCTGTCCATGTGCCCTGTCCTCCATCAGCTGGTCTCCAGTTGTGGTGTCCACCCCTGCTGGACCGCCGACTCCCGACTGTGGCAGGGATGGGATCTCCACCAAGCTGGCTGTGTTGGTCAGGCCAGGTCCACAGGGGGCTCTGGTGGAATCTGGGCCGGAAGACGGCAGGGAGAATGACTGGTGCATAGTCTCCACAGAGGAGGAGAGGTCCGCCAGAGTGCGCGTCACATGTAGGAACCCACCAACCAGGGCCCCTCCCAACAGTGCCACATCGCGATGCTGCTCTTCGTGATGGCGTGCGTTCTCTGCCCAGGAAGAACGCACGTCATCACGAATGTCACGCGTGCACAACACGACACCAATCAGGACGGAGCCCATACGTTCATGGGACCCCTCATCCGCAGTTAGTGGAGAGGCAGATGACCTGGCACTCTCCCCTACCTGCGGACGGGCCTGGGACGGGGCTCCCTGCTGGTACATGGTGGTGCAGTCACAGGGTCAAGGACAGGGACATGCACAGGCCCCTCCGCGGTGACCTGTGCTGCCTCCTGACCATGGCCCTGGACTGCACCAGGCCCCAAGTGTGGCTCAGTAGCGGGCTCCTCCTCCTCTGTGTTGACCACCAACCTGGATGTCTCCGTACCGTCTTCCGCCATTGCAATTCCCTGTGGGGGCTCACCCGGCCCTTCCGCCACAGCTGTAGTGGCACACGCGGCACCAACCCCCTCGCTCCCGGATGATGGCAAGTCCTGGGAGGGTGGCTGGGCCTTGCGCCGCCGCCCAGTGGAGGCATCCCCGCCGCTTGGCTCCAGAGCACCGTCTCCGCCCTCTTCTTCACTTGATGCTGCGTAGAGGGAGACATAGAACACAAGCATCAGGGTACAGTACAATATTCCCCTAGACAGGAAGTAATAACACATGAGTGGCAGTGTCTAACGTCACTTCCATCCTGTCCCTCCACAACACATCGGTGAATGCACGCAACACACATGCATAAACAGGCATGGCGCCTGCAATCAACATCAGCATCCATGTACAAGGGCCTCTATTAATCAAAATGTTGCCTTCAAACTCACATGCATCCTGGCTCACACTGATCCCAGGCACACACATCACCGGAGAGTCATACATCATGCCTTGGACACCACAGACACAGTGGATAGACACAGTGCATACAATGGTGACCGCACTGCATGAGTGAATCTACACATCATCACGGACATGTGTCATGAATCCATGGCGTATCGAAGTCACAGACACACTTCTCAGACACACACACATGGGCACCATACATGTACATGGCAGCAGCACCCATCCCTCACGCCCCCACCATGTGCAAGAACAGACACTGGCATGCCTTCATTTGTGCATTTGCCATACAGCTCCCCATGTAGCACTGGAACTCATGCACCAACCATGTGGTTCACACATTACTGGTCTCACATGCATGACCATGATGTCCCTGCACACACACATCCATACATGGCCCATGTCACACATACAGGCAAGTCTCAGACTACCAGCACACTGCTACATGCCCTGTCTCGCACACCAATGCTTGGCCACTTACCGCTCAACTCCAGACGGGTCTTCCTCTGAAGGATCTGGGCGTGGAGCGCTGGGCATACGTGTTCCAGGACCCTCATCTGGATGTCACTCATGCTGACCCGGCCCCCCTCCGCGAGGCGCCGGGCCTTGTGGAGGGTCCTGGACCTGAAGTCCTCCCAGCGCTTCTTGACATGCTTGATGTCGCGGGTTGCCACCCCCTCCGTGTTGATGGCAACCACTACGTCATCCCAGATCCTCTCCCATCCTTCCTTGTTGGCGCGTGATGTTCCGAAGAGGGCATCATAATGCCAAAGGACATGCTCCACCAGGAAAACCAACTTCCTTCACACTGAAGCTGGTGGCCCTCTGCCTCTCTGGCTGGGGGTCGCCAGTGGTCTCAGATGGTGTTTGCCCCGACATGGCGACCCCTGAGGCAGGCATGGGTGGGCAACTGGGTCCTGGGGCTGGGCTGTGGAGCGATGGTATCCCAGTTGGGAGTCTTCTGTTCCAGCAGGGGTGGACACAGCAACTGGAACCCTGGCTGACGTGCAGGCACCAAATAGCAGGGCACGTGGGCAGCAGGCAGTCAGGCAGCAGAAGATGGCAGATGGGAGCGTGCTCGGGGCTCTGGGGGGCAGGAAAATGGCCTTCAGGGCAGGAGCGTGGTCTTCCGTGTGTGTATGCATGGCCAGCTTGATACGGAGTGAATTGGCAAGTGAAAAAAGTGCACTTCAGTGTGAAAACCAAGGAAAGGCCCTTAGCGCGTAAGCGTGTCTGTGACGTATTGCGCACGGGTGTTGCCCTGGCACGGGTTGAAGATCCCACGTGGTTTTCCATTGCTCTGTCCGTGCTTTTTGTGGGGTACCGCCGTTGGGGTTCACACGCTATTACTTCACAGCGGGTGGGTGATGGCTACGCGTTCTTCTACACACAAGGCAGAAGGTGAGTGGTATCCCGCTCGCCCAGGGCCAATTGTGTGTGAAACTTCCCGGTAACCCCAGTAATACACGTACCCCACTCGCACATGGCCAATCGCGTGCAAAACTTCCCGCGAATCCCAGGAATACACATACCTCACTGGCACAGGGCCAATCGCATGTGAAACTTCCCGTGAACCCCAGGAATACACGTACCCCACTCGCACAGGGCCCTTTCACATGTAAAACTTCCCGCAAACCCCAGTAATACACGTACCCCACTCACACAGGGCCAATTGCGTGTAAAGCTTCCCGCGAACCCCAGTAATACACGTACCCCACTCGCACAGGGCCAATCGTGTGTAAAGCTTCCCGCGCACCCCTGAAATACACGCACATGCTATTTTTCACACAGCGGGTGTCGGGTTTGTCACATACCCCTTTTTTTTACGGCCATACTGGCCTGACTGTTGATCGCATACTTTTTTTTTGGGCTCCTGGCTGCCACACCATACTACGTGTGTCATTTTTGCATGCACGTGGGCTACTGGGGGGCACTTATCTCTTTTTGTTCTTTTTATGGGGTGTCTGTGTGTTGCGTGCACGTCATTTATCCTAGGGGGCCACAGTATGGGACATTCATCATAGCTGTATATACATGCTTTTTATTTGCGCACACTTTTGTAATGCGCAGGGACGCTACCGCCTGCCTTCGTGTGGCGGACGTGTTTAGGCCTGTGCATGTCTTTGTCCATGCGTGGGTTTGCCCTATTCGATTCCATGAATACGTGTGGTCCGCGTGCGTGTGTGCGTTCCGTGTACTTCCCAGCAGTACTTCCCCAGCTACGTCTTCTTTTTCACGTGTTGTTCCCCATTCCGCGTTTTACGCCCCATGTCCCGCCCCCTTTTTGGTGTGTGCGTGGACGTTGTGCGCTTTCCCTGTGCACGTTGAGTGTTTGAGCTTTTGCAATGACGTGTGCGCCCGTGTGCACCACGCTCGGGTTTGGCGCACATCCCAAGGAAAACACACGCAGGGACTTCCATGAACGCGCCTGTATTTCCATGCTTACGCCTGCTTGCACTTGCTTGCGCCAAGATTTTCGGTGCATGTTTGTTCCATGAATCGGCCCCTCAGTTTCTCAATATTCTCCTTGACAAACTATCAGAAGTAAAAAGCACAGGACGCTCAACAGTTTGATTCCTTCTTTTTAAAGACATGTATGTACGCAGAGAACAATTTTCTATAACTCTAGCATACGTTGTCACCATTAACAAATCACAAGGTCTTACCCTAGATAAAGCATTGATAGATATTGGGAACACAGTCTTTGAAGAAGGCATGAGCTATGTAGCACTATCACACTTAGGTACACTTGACAGTGTATTTCTAATCAACTTTGATGCAAGTCAATTAAACACTGATATTCCTTGCATTTTAAAATACAATAGACTACATTCACTATACACCCCATCTAAAAACCTATCCTGTTCCACAAAAAGCAAAACGTTGGAAAAGAAAACTACTTCAAACAGAAATGCAACAGGATCTCACAGCAAATCCTCCAAAGAGAATAAAAAAAGCTAATACTTCATCAATTACTACAACCAAAGAAGAATGTAATACTCAAAGTAACTCAGGTACTTCTTCAAAGAAGCAACACACACTCTGAAGAAATGCAGACCAATTGTGTTTGCAAATGTCAGTCCTTCATAGAAATGCAAGAAACAATCCTGACAACACATATAGTGTTCATGGAATAAGTCAAGAATTAGACTACTGTGCTGGAATGGCGAAATTCATTATAAACTCACAAGAAGATCCACAAGAATTTCTAATGTACTTACTTCAAATACTGGAAAACAAAAACATACCTATGAATGAAATCTTCCAGATTTCATACATGTGGAAACATACATGCACTCTGTGCAACAATATGCCACAGGAACAAATCCCTAATGGACGTTTTGTGTATGTATCCATACCTAACCGTGAATCAGTTCCATTTCAGCAGCTTGTACAAAATGCAAACCATGGAAGGTTATGAACTGCCTGTAATTCAGATAATCGCTCACCTTACAAATACAAACACATAATAAATACGTAATACTAATGCTTTTACGTTACAATTCAGATGGTACCAAAAACAACTGCAAGCTGACTGGATTCACACATGGTCAAGTATCACTTGGTAAGAAAACCTTTACAACAATAGGTATAATCTACCATGCAGGAGCCACAACCAATGCAGGTCACTACACTGCATATATAAAAAAGAATTGTGGATGGTTCGAATGTAATGATAGTACCATTACTCTAAAGCAAAGATTACCAGCACATCTTATAAACGCTTATTTAATATTCTTAAAACCAAAATGTAATAACTAATCTGTGTGTAAACATTAATAAAGCTTGAATTAGAAAACTATAATCAGTTAGAGTATGCCAACAGGTATCTAACTGCCCCCAGATTTTGCAACAACCAAACAAATAAATCAATACCACCAATAACTAATCTGTGCATAAATATTAATAAAACTTCAATAACAAAACTACAAACAGCTACAATATGCAATTGCCCCAAAATTCTACAACAACCAAACAGATAAATCAATACCACTAAATCATAAAAAGAAATAAACAGTTAGACTACGCCATGTATCTAACTGCCCCAAGAATCTGCAACAACCGCACAGATAGATTAGCAATTTGAGAATATAAATCAAAAATTATAACCAGTTACAATTCGACAACAGGTATCTAACAATCTGCCACAAGCCAACAGATAGAACATTAGCCAGAAACAACAAGTAAACACTGAAAATAAAGAAAGAAATGTACTGTACCATAACAAAAACGTTTTTTTAATCCAACATGGATTTCTTTTCCCACAGACCCAATGATTTAAGCAACAAACACAGAAACTGAGCAAATTGCACAATACAACGATTTGTAAACTACTAAATATGAGGGTCGAAATAAAGCAGAAATTTGTATTATTCAATGTAATAAGTCTTTATAAACTACCTACACTAACATTATCTTTTCTTTTATCACAGAAATTGAAAAATAATATATCTGCTCCAGTTACCCACATCATGAAAAAATATATTCAATCACAAAAAAACAAACAGAAAGTATATTATAACAAATACAACTCATAAATACTGCTCCATAACACAACCATTGAAGCAAACATCTAACCATACACCACAATACAACATGTTTACTTCAATGGATATGTTATACTACAGTGCTTGTCACCAAACTCTACAGTCTTAATGACATGACATAACCAAAACTTCACATACAAACTATACAAATCAAACAGTACAAAAACTGTAGATTTGCAAATATTTGATAGATATTGGATTCTATGGGTGTGATCTATGGGTGTGATATGCTGCTGTGGTTGTGGCCATGGCCTAGAGTCACACATAGATCACACTCATAGAATAAAACATTTTAACTGGCTATATGGGCTACTGCATTGCATTTTTTATGTCCGCGGACAGCCGCAGTGACCGCGGACAAGACAAACACATCAGGGGTGCCTGCCACCTAAACAAATACAGCATTTGACCCATCTCTTACTCCCCCACCCTCCCCAAGCACTCTTACACACTAACACACTTGCCAAAGTTGTATTTCTCCCTTATTCGTCGCCACGCTGTCCGCGGATGTCTGCGGATCCAAGATGGCGGGCGCATCGAAACAATACGACGCACCTCAAACTTCATTACAGCCAATCAGCGAACACGTTGCATGTCAACAGACATGATGCAAGCCGATTAGCCGATTAGCCAATTGGGGTCCTGTCCGCGGAGCGAACAGGGAAATGTGTCTGAAGAGTGGACATAGATATCACCAATTTTTTGTGACCTACTTTTTGGTCTTTTTAAAAAGAACTACTGGACAGATTTTCACCAAATTTACAAAAGCATGCTTTCGGGGCCAAGCTGCCGCTCCTGACGCAAATGGTGAAAATCCGCCCAGCGGTTTGGCCAGTAGGCGTGAGCAAAGTTTTTCCCCATTCAGTCTATGGGAAAAAAAGAAATGTTGGGATCCCTCTATAACCTTACCCCGCCTGGACCAAAACTCACCAAATAAATTCAGAGTGGGCGACATACTTTTTTTGGAAAGTTTGGTGAGGATTCGTCCAGGGAGAGTGAAGTTATACGCCACCCAAAAAGTGCTCTTCCTATGAGATTAGCAATTTAACCATAACTACACAGCCACTACCGTGGCTGTGTAATGTAATATATATATATATATATATATATGGAAAGAGAGGAGGAGAAGGCGAATCGCACTCCCGCAGGCACAAACATGAATGCCAGGTTCAAAAGGTTCGGAAAAAAACAAACAGACACAGTGTAAGAATTACTGATGTCTTTAATGTTTTCATAAGGTAAAAACAAAACGCATCATGCAAAAAGCAAGTACACGATACATAGCAGCACATAGAAGACAGAACAACAACAGGACGCCTAGGGGCAGCAGCCTGCAAACAACGCGTTTCGCGCTATACTAAGCGCTTGATCACCATATATATATTCAGTATCAGTAAAAAAAACTTTGTTAAAGGGACGTTATGGTTAAGTTGCGCTACTAAAAACCTATGAAATTCAGTGAAAAAACTTTGTTAAAGGGACTTTATGGTTCAAAGTAAAACCGAAAAACCCCTGAAATTCGGCAGTTATGGTAATATAAGCAACCATAACTTGCGCCGCCACCGTGCACTGCTAACACTAACACCCAGGACATCAAAGATGACATCACCAGGCCGCCGCTCCTGCCGCAAATTTGGTGTAAATCCGTCCAGCGGTTCGGGTTGTAGCCGCACGCACATTTTATTCCCATTCAGTCTATGGGAAAAAAAAAGTTTTGGGACCCCCCCTTATAACTTTTCCCCCCTGGACGAATCCTCACCAAACAAAAACATTCAGAGTGGGCCATATACTTTTTTTGCAAAGTTTGGTGAGGATTCGTCCAGGGGGAGCGAAGTTATAAGCCACCCAAAAAGTGCTCTTCCTATGGAAACACCAACTTAACCATAACTACATTGCCACTACTATATATATATATATATATATATATATATATATATATATATATATATACACATATATATATATATATTCAGTAAAAAAACGTTGTTAAAGGGACGTTATGGTTAAGTTGCGCTACTAAAAACTATCAAATTCAGAACAAAAACTTTGTTAAAGGGACATTATGGTTCAAAGTAAAACCGAAAAACCCCTGAAATTTGCCAGTTATGGTAAGTTAAACAACCATATCTCGCGCCACCACTGTGCACTGCTAAGACTAACACCCAGGACATCAAAGATGACATCACAAATGTCATTGATGACATCACTGATGACATCACATGTCTGGCTTCCCCTTCATTCCTTTACTGAGATTTCTAGGGCACAGGGTTTTCTTCAGTAGCAGGCAGGAAATAACAATTGAAAAAGTACTATCCCTCAAGTATGTTCTTAAAGTAATTCTCTAGTCATATCATATGAAACATATACATAAGGGAAGACACAAGCATGAAAGACAGAAATGGTTTCTGTGCATGAAGATAATCAGTAGGGTTAGCAGCACTTTCTGATAGTTTTTTTTATTACTATACTTTCCCTGTATATATTCATATTTGTATACATTGTACTCACACTACTGTCTTTAAGGTGCTGTCACATTATGTGATACATAGGGTAAGTTGCACCTTTGAAACAGAATAATCATTTCTCTACAATAAGATAATTAGTTAGGTTATGAACACTTTCTACTACTGCTATTGTTTTTTTGCTTATTTCACTTTCCATGTATATAATCATATTTGTGTGTGTTATTTATTTGTGTTTTGTCTGTAGTAAGTAGGTTTTATTAGCTACTTATACATGTGTAACAATATGCAAAACTGTAATAAGAAAGTAGTCATCATTTCAGTATTGAATATCGCAAAATTATGTATATTACACTTCCATCATGTATGCTGCACACGATGCGTATGTTTCTACATGAGTATGTTAGTATACTTGATAGAATTTATAATAGAATGGATTTATATCAATGTATTGATTAATGCACTAAGTAGCTCATGATATTTATGCAAATGATCCTTGACACTTTTTTGTGAACATTATAATAAGAATGCATTGCACAGACTTTTTATGAAAAGTAAATGCACATGTGATGTCATCAGTGATGTCATCAATGACATTCGTGATGTCACCTCTGGGTGTTAGTTTTAGTAGTGCACAGTGGTGGCGCGAGTTATGGTTGTTTAACTTACCATAACTGGTGAATTTCAGGGGTTTTTCGGTTTTACTTTGAACCATAACGTCCCTTTAACAAAGTTTTTTTAATGAATTTGATAGGTTTTTAGTAGCACAACTTAACCATAACGTCCCTTTAACAACATTTTTTTACTGAATTTCATAGGTTTTTAGTAGCGCAACTTAACCATAATGTCCCTTTAACAAAGTTTTTGGTTTTTAGTAGCACAACTTAACCATAACGTCCCTTTAACACAGTTTTTTTATTGAATTTCATAGGTTTTTAGTAGCACAGCTTAACAATAATATCTCTGACTTTATGTACATGTAACATGGAACATACTGAACCCCCTGTACTGAATTTGATGTCCGCAAACTCTTCTAATGTCCGCGGACATGTGCTGAGAACAGCAGCACTACCCAAAAAGTCTGGGGGTATCTTTAATTGTTATATCATAACATATGAACACTGCACAAATTCACAAACCAGCACACATACACATTATATGTAGTAATAAATAAGAAGTGTAACCCATATATATAAAACACATTAACAATTCATTTAAATACAATATGTTCTAAAATGGAATATACCAAAAGAAGAAAGATAAGCTTCCAACATGATTACCTCACAGAAACTCCACAACTAAGAGCAACAGCAGATCTACAGACCAGTAAGAAAACACCTTACCAGAAGCTAGCAACTGTACTTCATTTTACTCATATATTTCTAAAATGTATGTATTAGATACAAAGAAAGTGATATTATTATTTATTTTTCTCACAGAAATGTCTAGTACTCTGGAGTGGCTAGAGGAGCATTTCCCACGTGAGGAAATGTCTGAAGATAGTGAACCCAATGGTAGACACTTTTCTATATAAACCAATTAATAAATATTATTTTAAATACATTTAACATATAAAAAAATGTTGTACAGACCATACAAACATTGAAAATAGTAAACAAAAAGAAATATTGGATAAGACTCTCCAGCACATGGAAGAAAGAATTGACCCACTCATGGAAAATTTCAACTATTTTAAAAACTTTGTGGAGGATCACTTGAAACAAAAAACTAGATACCATTGTCCCACATGTACCTGTCTCCCCTCACCATATCCCAGTCAATTATCCCCAAACCCTCTCCATGAACAAAAACATTTTGATGAGACTCCCATCCTTTCTTCACCTCATGTGAATCCTCTTGAAACCCCCAATTCTGCTGTGTTTCTCTCAGTTTCTGCTTCACCTTCTCTGTCATAAATTTAACATCCATATATATAAAAGTAAAATTATAATATTGTCTCCTAATTCATTTCTTTTTTTTTTTTTTTAAAAAGCAGTTGAGGTGTCTGCGGACAGCGCGGGTGTCCGGAGTGTCTGTGAAAAAACAAAAATGGACGTGTCCTAAGAACACTATACCTGTCCGTACTGTTCGCTGGCAAGTTGAAACTGTTCTAAGAACACACAAGATGTCCGGGATATCCGCAATTAACCAAAATGGACATGTTCCATGTTCTAAGAACATTATGCCTGTCTGTAATGTTCACAAACAAGTCCAAACTGTTCTAAGAACACATTCGGTGTCCGAGATGTCCGTAATCAAACTAACACACGCGGAGTCCTGAAATGTTTGTAAATAATGAAAATGGGGGTGTCCTGAGGATGCTGGCCGTATTGTTCGCAGGCGAGTTGAAACTATTCTAAGAACACACGCTGTGTCCTGACATGTTTGTAAATAAACAAAATGGGAATGTTCTGAGGATGCTATGTCTGTCTGTATTGTTCGCAAGTGGATTGAAACTGTTCTAAGAACAAACGCCTGTTTGTAACTGTTCGTTTCGCTTTTGTCGTACTTTTAATTAGTTTCAGGACCCATACAGTGTCTGTAGAACACCAACGCGCATGCGCAAAACAGTTCACGTGCATTTGGTGTCCTGCGGACACCGCTCCCCCTCATGGACATGTTCGCGAAGCTATCATGTGACCGCGCCCACGCTGAGTTCATGTCACCGAACAATTTTAAACTACCTTTTCAGGCAATCCACAATATTTTTCAATAATAAATCACCATAGCACAAGTCCCACACAGTAATCCCAGATAGTGCGTGTGTCCGCGAATTGCGCACAAGCAACCCTATAAAAGGCCACACCCCAGACCTCAGCCTCATTGTGTTTCTGGCCATCTTGCAGAACACAGTGCATTTCTGCTGCCAATTTTCCAGATTTATTTCTGAAACCTGATGGCATCCATGGCTGCACTACTGCCACCTGGTGCTACATCTGCCTCAGCACCACCCCACCCCTTCCACCACCACCACCTCCCCAAGGGCGTGAACAGGGTAACAGGTGTGAGGATGCAGAGGAGGATGAAGAGGATGACGAGAATGAGGTAGTGGAAGTCCCTACTATCAGCACTCGCCGTGAGTCTTGGGTGTGGCGGTTATTTACCATTCATGGTAACATACCTAAGGCGCGTGCGAACCAAGTCACTTGCAACCAGTGCAAAATGGTACTGAGTCGCGGGAGGCCTGGTTCGTACAGCTTTGTTACGACTACTATGAAGCGACACCTAAAGTCGTTCGACGCTAGGGCAGTTCGCAAAGTTGTACCTTGCGAGGAGCATAGTTGGTTGACTTCCTCTAATACATCCTCCATTTCCGATCCTGTCACCACAAGGAACACTCCTGTGGGACAGCGTATTCCTCCAGCTGCCTCACAGGCCATTCACAATGCTGATGACCCTTACCTTTCGAGGGTCACAGTTGTGTGTATGTACTGTGATGCAGTACTCTGCAGGGGGGAGAGACTTCTAAGTGCTTTTGAGTCTCTGGTCTCAGAGCACGAGAAGACCTGCTCACTACCTAAGTAAGGCCCACCCTACATCTTCCTCTCTCCACCCACCCTTTCTTTTCCCCGTCGTTGGTGTCCCCCCACCCTCCTTTTCCCTCCTCTCCTAGTGTGTCGTGTGTAAAAAACCAAAAATAAATATTAAAAAACCAAAGTAAAAAAAGGCTCTTTTCAGTGCCGCCTTTCACAGTTTAAAAATAGAAGTGTAAATAAATGAAGCAGGGCCTTGTGTATTTTTTAGAAGACCGCGGACAGTCCGCGAACATCTAAAACTTTGGGGTGCTGCCCTATCATAACCATTGCCGTTTTGTCTGCGAGGAAGTGGTGGCTCTGAAAAGAGCCTGTTGGTGATGTTTGTTTGTATTTGAAAAACTTGAAATGCTCAATACCTACTACAAAATGGATGCTGTAATTCCAAAAAAGGTTGCAATGCATTTTGTACATTTCTCAGAAAAATCTGATTGCCAGCATAAGTAAGATGGACTCCATCTCTGCGAAAAATGTATGTGCTACGAAACATAATATTTTCATTGTGAAAAGAGGACATGCCAACATCTCTTAGAAAGGCACAAAGAGCCTTATTGACATTGCGCCTTGATTTCTCCATTTGTGGACCAAATGAAGAACGCAGCCAAATTTATCTCTGCGCAATCCGAGAAAAAATTACTTGAGAATTTGGAAACATGTCCATGACCGTCCCCAGTCCTTCTTTCATTGCAAATTGCAAAGAAATTCCAGACACATGTCCTAAACCGTTCCCTAAACAATGAATTACAATTATGTCTGGATGATGCTCTGTCTCCAAAGTAGCACAGAGAGGTAGCAAGTCCAACCACTTCATTCCACGTACTCCATGCCAGTGCACTTCCACATGTTGGAATCCAAGATCTACAGCTACTCCACAGCTGTCTGCATGCACCTTCAACCAATGTATCCACGAGTCTCCCAAAATCCAAACAATCTGTTTTCTGAAACACACAGCCATAGCTATCTGTTCTTCTCTCAGGAAAAAGAGTACCTGACAAACTAAGTCCTGGCACAACACACCAACTAAACTTTACTGTCCATTCCCTTGCTCTCCTCATTCTCATTTGCATGCAGCCCAACCCCAAAATCCCCGGATGTAACATGCGATGTTCGCGGACTACTGCCATGTCCGCAGACATATCGTAACACGGACAGTCCTTCTACCATTTCCATTTCACTCTCTGTGCCATTCCCTCATTGGATATAGCTAAGCAGTCACATGACCATCCACCAATCACATCCAAGACCTCTACATCTAACTCCATCATCACAGATCAGCACTTCAAATGTACTGTTAATCACTCTGAGTACAAGTGTCATATCATTGGAAAGCACCTTGTACAAGTCTCCAAGATTTCTACTTACAGCTTCATGCATATTCATATGCATGAACACAAACTACAGGTATGCATATTTTCTGTATAGTACATGTATAATTCTGATACATTCATATAAAAAGATTAACTGACTTTTAGCTTGTATAACCTATAAAATGAATTTACTGTCATTTTTCCCATCTGCTATAATCAACTGTCACTTCCAAACCTATCTGCTATTTAATTTCTTTTTACACACACATTTGCAAAGCACGTTGAACTAACATATTTAAAGTAAAATATAAAGACTGCACATAATCAAACAAAATTGCATGCACACACTATGTTCAAATATCAAACAACAATACTTGTGCAAAAACATAAAAATCAATGTCTAAATTAACATCAGTGCTATATACAAATAAAATTACTAATTTGTTTCCTTTACAATTGCGGTGAAGACCACTCTCCTGAAAAGCAGCAGCAGAATTTGAAGTACAAACAACAACTAAGAAGAAACCTGCTTATTCCACAAAAGAAGTAAGTTAAATACCACCATAATATTTGTGCTATTACTCAAATACGCTGTAGGGTTAATTCATGCTATTTCTGCGCCTAAAAACAGAGATTGTGCACCATTCTGTCCACAAATCCCCATTTGTTAAACAGAGATTTATAGGCAGAATGGCACACAAATTCCCATTTTTCGGCACAAATGACACAACTCAGCCCCTAGAAGTTTGATATTATAGAGCAAACAACTGTTTTAATTGTATACCATTAGATTTACTATTTGTGCTTCTCCTCACCACTAGCTTACTTTCTACTGTCATCTGAACCCCAGTTTAGTAGCACATAAATTCCAGAATCCCCATCCCAACTAGTTGTCGTTGCCCAATGCATAATCACACACCATCACATACATCTTTATCATCATACTCATACACTCAGACACTCATACACACAGCACACATACATTGCAGAACACCCCAACCCATACCTTCTTTATTTCTTTCAACAGACCCTAAAGAATGCCTACCAAAAATCAAGTCTGTAGAAAGCAACGCAGAAGTAGAGCAAATGAAAATAGAAGTGTCCAAAATAAGCATCCATCTCTAGCAGAATTTGTAAAAAAAAGTTCAAAGAAAACAGCTAATACAGTAATTTAGCAAAACAAAACAAGCTTCAAGTACAGAAACTTTGCCTCCTCTATCAAAATGAAAAATGAAAAATGAAACGGAAAACAATTAACAAGAATTCAGCTACCACTACTGATAAAACTGCTCCTATAAATCTTGATATAGTGCCAAGTAAGCATACCAAAAAAAGTATTTTACAAAAATGTTCTGCCACAGAGTCTTTCAAAATCTTATAAAAACAGGAGAGAAATCATGCACAACCCTTAAAACCTACCATAGGAAATTAATCTTAGAAGCTTTGATAGACAGTGCAAAGAAAGTTATTTATCTTAGTGTTAAACAAAATGAAACCACTAACAAAAATAATGACTTAATTACAAAAAAGACTTCTCAATAAAACGAAATATCAACAAAAATAACTTATTAAATATTTGTGGAGGTGAGTGGAGTCACACTACAAGCACAGAACCATATTTTAATGAAGAAGATGAAGAAGCATACAAACAAAAGCAAACAAATACAATTACCATACATAGCAGTGGACAAGGTTATGAAAAAGTTAATAATACCATAATGGAAGAAATACTGCTTACAAAAATATCCCCAGAAAACTTAGAATTACCTCTCCATTCAACTGAATCAGAACGTCTAGTATACAAATGGCCATGCACGTCAATGTGTAACATTGCCAAAAAATCTTTCAAGTCTTTACGCCAATTCCTCAATCAGTATGCGAAAGGCAAAGACAAAATCAAAATTAAACTACTGCAAAATATGGTTACCTGTCCAGTGCGCAAGTAAACAGGACTACAAGGACATTCATTGGCCTGCATTTCAGGACCTACTTGCAAAACCACCTTCCAACATATCAAAATGATATCAATACATCATTCAACTATAAGACATCTAGTCTATAAACTGTACTATGGTAAAAGTCCTGCTTTATCACTAGCCAATTTAAATAACATTCTTCTACATGGTACAGCAAAAGACCTACTTGAAGAAATCAACTATATTCAGAAAAAATACTGTGGAAGTAAAAGTCACTTACAGAATGAAATAGCTTTAAAACACATTAGCAACAATTCTATGCATGGCAACCTTCTAATACAGACATACAAAAAAGAAATACTGAAATTTAAACGTACATCTGCTGAAGTACCAAACCATGTGTGTGTTTGTTGCCGCAGAACTTTTTATAAAAGTAACCCAAAAACTGCAGACCTAACACACAAAATAGGAGACAATGAAGATTCTAAATGGTTAGAATTAGCTCTCTACCTTATAGCAGAAAACAAATACAAAATAACTGACCCCTTAATACTTTGCAGTTACTGCACTACAAAACTGTCATGATTCCTGCCATTCGTGTCCCCAGCCCTCCAAGATGTCAGGCTGGAGCCAGGCCACGATCACCTACATGGCCCTCAAGGGCCTCTCCATCCCTCCAAAGACCCACTTGGAGTCAGACTTACCGCTTGTGGCACCAGACTCACTCACTCCCGTAGGATAACATTGGGGATTGGACTTGCAGTGCATTAATAGGGACAAGGGTGTGCAGTCAAAATATCGAAAAAAATGTCAAAAGACAAAGAAATCAAAAAAATAATGTCGAAAAAAAGTCACATTTTTTATTTTTTATTTATATTAATTTTTTGGCTCTCGCGTGTAAAAAAAAGGTTAAAAAAAGGGGGAGTTGGGGGAACCCCCCATTTTGAATTAAAAACGTAATAAAAAAGAAATTCGCCTTTTTTTGTTGACATTTTTTTCTCGATATTTTGACTTTCGACTATTTTGTTTTCGATATTTTGACTATAAGCCGGGAACAAGATGAATGTCCCCACATATTTCGGTTCCAAGAACTGCATGTGTAGTCTAGTCTTTTGGGTGTGGTTCAGCCCAGAGACACCTGGGATACCCAGAGACTATTTAAGCCACGCCCAGGCTGAGAAACATGCTTTGCGTTTTCTGCACCTGCAGCGTGGCACTCACCGTGTTCAGATCTGTCTCCAGTAGGCCTGCATCTTTATTCTGTGCTCAGCTCCTGCAAGAACAAGAACACTGTTAGGAACAGCCTTACCTTGCAGCACTTCTGCCCATCATTCATCGCTCCTTCTGTTCTGCGGGCATCTTCGGTGGTGTCTTTCCCATCCCGGCACGCTGCTTCCTAAGGAAACGGGAAAAGAACAGAAAAAAGGCATTAGTAAGCTTTCTGCAAATCTTTGCTTATTTTTTAATACTGTTCGAGCTTCAAACGCTTACCTGAATCCCAGTCGCTCTGGAGGAACTCTGTCTCCGGAACTTCTCATCCATCTGCAAGAGGGAAAAGACATTCCAGGTAAGTGTGGAAACATCTAGAGGCGCCGCATCCCGCGCTTACTCACTGCATTTGTTCTTCATAACCAGCATCCACGCTGAAAATGTCGCAGCACCTAAAAGACACAGAAAATGAACTCAGTTCAATACAAATACGAAAGGTGTGCATCACGCTCTCACTCACCTTCAGCGCTACTCATCTCTGCAGCACGCCGCCACCCCCGGATGCCGGCCATCATCTAAGGAAGGAAAGGAACGAAGTTAGAGAACTGTTCAAAAGACTCATTATACTTACCTGTCAGACTCTTGCCAGTGAAGTAACTAGGCTACAAGGAGCCCGCATCAATCAACACGCCCCTGCGCTGAAAGCAGGACGGAGAGCACACTATCCAGAAAACAAGTTGAGCTGTGGATCAAAGGGAAGGGTTGGACCCGAGGAAGAAGGGGTTCAAGCACACAGAAACAATAGCGAGTTAAACTCTACCAATCCTTTGTTTCAGGCCCAGTCTCCAGTCAAATAGCCTCCAGGAAAGGGTTCGAGGTCATAAGAGGTCAGAACACGCTGATTGACGCCCCCGTGGATACCAGGTGAGCGTTACAGAATGCAAAGCCTCACATCAAAATCCACCTGAGCGTCATGGAAACGTCAGAAACCGACCAGTTAGCCCACATGTTGGGGCAGCTACGTTCCGAAGTACATACAGCCAGGCAGGAGACCAACACCCTGAGGAGAGAGCTGATAGTAGCCAAAGAATGCACTGATGATTTAAGCCGGCAATTTCTCCAGTCACAAGCAGGGCATGCACCATTGCCGGGAAGCGTGCCCTCGATGCCAGCGCCAGCAGCCAATCCCGTTCAGATAACCCTTCCTGGGGCAGTTCCCTTGGCCCCGCCTGAACGATTTACGGGGATCCCAAGAGATTTGCAACATTCATGAACCAGTGCCGCCTGCACTTCCTTTGTAGGCCAGGGGTCTTTCCGAATGACCAATCACGGGTCGCTTTTGTGCTATCCTACCTGAGTGGTAGCGCCGCGGACGGTCTGTACCCTTTGTGGCTCAAGACGACCCTTTGCTGCATGACTTCAGGGGCTTTCAGCATCATCAGGAGATGGAAAAGCTGTTCGCCCGTCGTACTCATGGGCAGGAATTAGACAACAAACTTCAGTCCCTACGCCAAGGGAATCAAGACCTATTAACATACATAGCCATGTTCAATAGACTCGCAGTTGAAGCAGAATGGCCAGTGGAGAAGAGACCACATTATTTCATCAGGGGTTGCGGGGGGAGCTCAAGGATGTTCTCGCACAAGTAGTGAACCCCCTGAAAGACTGCTCAGAATTCATTGACCTTGTTGTTCAACTGGATCATAGGTTGCAGGACCGAAGAGCAGATCGAACCAGACCGGACCCTCACCCTATGTATGTGCGTTCAAAGGACAATACTGCCTGAACAACGGAAAGTTCAGGAGAACCAATGCAAATCGGGATAGTCAGATCCCCATTGACTAAAGCGGAAAGGGATAAAAGGAGACAGCAGCAGTTTATGTCTGTACTGTGGAAGATCAGGTCATTTCCTTAAAGAGTGCCCTGTGAAGCCACTGAGGAGGACGGCAGGGGCCACGGACAAGGAAGATACCATCAAGGAATCAGAAAACTCCCCAGCCCGGCAAGTGTAGGGGTCCACTTGTCGAGCGAAGAAAGTGAACTACAGACCTCCCATTTTACACTATCTGTGGTCTTGATCAAACACCAACAACCATCTCGGATGCACGCAGTAAGAGCATACATAGACAGTGGAGCCATTGGGAATTACATCGACCAGGATCTTGCGGCAAAGATGGGGCTTCCGTTACACCCTAAATCAACCACCGACACTGTTACCACTGTTGACGGCACGGAAATAGCTTCTGGTCCAGTATCCCAATTCACTGCAGCTTTAACCCTTCTGTGCCAGGATGGACACCAAGAATCTATCATTTTTGACCTCATTAAGGCACCACAGTTCCGGTTGATTTTGGGAATGGTTGGTAGCTCACAATCCTTGAATCGATTGGCGAGCAAAAGAATTGGCCTTTCCCGAGACTTGCGCCCACACATGTTATCGCCAAGAGAAACAACCAATAGACACTAGACCCTCCACGCTTGCGACTGTGGCCATCGGCACCCTACCAAGTGAATACCAGGACTTTCAAGATGTCTTTCAGAAAGAACAGGCTAATACTCTGCCACTGCATAGACCATACGATTGCCAAATCGACCTGATACCCGGTGCACAAATCCCTTGTGGGCGAATTTAGGCACTCACGGAACCAGAAAACCAGCACCTGAAGGCCTATCTTGACTAATACCTGGCCAACGGGTTTATCCGTCCCTCGAAGTCGCCAGCAGCCAGTCCTCTATTCTTTGTACCGAAAACGGAGGGGGACTTGAGAACGTGCATCGACTATCGCGCTCTGAAACAGATTACCATATAAAAAACCACCACCCCCTGCCACTGATCCCTGAATTGCTTGATCGAGTCAAAGATGCCCAAATCTACACAAAACTAGACCTGAGGGGGGCATATCACCTTATTCGCGTAAAATAGCAGGACAAATGGAAAACCGCTTTTCGCACCAAATACGGCTTGTACGAATATCAAGTAATGCCCTTTGGCCTTTGCAACGCACCTGCTGCATTTCAATACTTCATGAACGATGTCCTATGGGAATTGATTGATGTCTGTGCTCTAGTGTATATCAACCATATCCTAGTATATTCCGCATCAAAGCAGGACCACGTTAAACACGTCCGATCCGTATTGGAGAAACTCTGTCAACACCAGCTCTACGCCAAGCTCGAAAAGTGCTCATTCCACGTCTCTGAGGTGGAATTTCTGGGCTTTATTCTCAGCCCGAATGGAATCCGAATGGATGTACACAAGGTAGATGCTATCCTGAACTGGCCATCCCCAAATTCATTCAAGGGGGTTCAAAGTATGCTGGGTTTTGCAAACTTCTACCGCTGGTTCATCCCAGGATTTTCGCAAATCGTGCATCCCATCACTTCATTACTAAGGAAAAGCAACAAAAAGTTCCAGTGGACAACAGAAGCTGAGGAGGCTTTCCAGGAACTCAAAGCAAGATTCACATCTCCCCCAATCTTACGCCACCCTCGTCCTGATCTCCCATACCTGGTGGAAACAGATGCCTCAAGCATGGCTATGGGAACCGTCCTCTCACAAAAGGACCCCGAAACGGGCCAGTTATACCCTGTTGCCTTCTGGTCACGTAAATTCACACCCCCTAAACTCAATTACGCTATCACAGACAAAACTCCTGGCCATTAAGTCAGCCTTTAATCACCGTAATAACTGACCACCGGAAACTCCAGTACCTAAAAACGGCAAAGGCCCAATCCTCACGACAACTACGTTGGGCTCTTTTTTTTTGCTGAATATGACTACGTGATTACATTTTGACCAGGGGAGAAAAACGGGAAGGCCGATGCCCTTTCCCGTATGGGGGTAGGAGAGCAAGGGTATCAGACCCCTGACCCAATAGCAATCATCTCGGGTGACAAGCTCCTAGGAATCACAGCAACCATAACTCAGAAAGAATTACATGAAGAAATCCAAAACCTGATGAGTCCGGAGCAATTACAAGCGTGGAGTGCACAAGGAGAACATTACATGATAACAGATCAGTTGCCCTACTTCAGGAATCGTTTATTCTTGCCAAACCAAGAACTACGAGAAAAAGTCATGCCCCGTTATCATGATTCCTTGATCGAGGGCCACCCCGGAATCGCTAAAACCCTAGCCAAGGTAAAACAAAATTATTGGTGGCCCACGTGGCATAAAGACATTATCCAATTCATCCTATCTTGTGGAGTGTGTGCTCAAAACAAGTCATCCAAGCAGAAACCGGCTGGGCTATTATAACCATTGGAAATCCCACCAGCACCCTGGCACACGTTGTCCCTCGATTTTATTACTGATTTACCACCTAGTCAACTATTCTTGTGGTCGTGGACCTATTTTCAAAAATGGCACATTTCATTCCTCTTAAGGGGCTCCCAAATGTTTCCACTCTGGCAATATTTCTTGAAGGCATCGTACGGCTCCATGGGTTTCCTTTAGTTTTGGTCTCAGACCGAGGTACTCAGTTCACATCTAACTTCTGGAGAAAATGCTGCTCTATGGCCCAGATCGACATCCGGCTATCCACCAGTCACCATCCCCAAACAGATGGTCAAACTGAGAGGACAAATCAGACGCTCGAGCAGTACCTGAGTTGCATGTTACACCAAGTTTAAGGAATCTGGTTCGACCTGTTATGGATAGCTGACTATGCTTATAATAATTCCCTACCCACCAGCACTGGGCAGACACCCTTTAATACCATGTATGGCAGGCACCCACGTACTTCTGAGTTGGACGTTCCTACAACCCTGGAATTTCCAGCAGTCAAAACCTTGCACACGACCATTTCTCAAACCTTTAACACCGAGCAAAGGCCCCCAACTACCAAGTGGGAGACAAAGTCTGGCTGGCATTTAAACACATGTTTGTTTGTTTGTTTGTTTATTTATCTATTGTGCGCGCCAGACCCAGAGGTAGCAGGGCGCAAGTGATACGAGGGCTTACAGCTTGGTTACAGAAGTTACAAGTTTACAGAAGTTACAAAAGTTACAAGTTTACAGAACATGGTAGGACAGTTTTCTTGGCTCCACAGTGTTAATAGTGTACAAGTACAAGTGGTAAAATGACAACAAGTCAGCAGGCTGACGTAACAAGACAGCAAATCTGTATCAGGTGCAATACAATACATGCGGTAGGTGTGTGGGGAGAATGCAGGTTACATAGCATTTTCAGTGAGCCATTTTATTGTATTCTTTCTGAATTTGTTCACCGTTAGGTCAGATCTAAGTGCGTGAGGTAAGGAATTCCACAATTGGTCTGCCCTAACTGGGAAGCTGGACCCTCCAATAGTGGACAGTTTAAATCTGGGCACTAGAAGACAGTTAGGGCTGGTTATTCTAGTTGGTCTAGTAGAATTTTTTCTGGTAAATCGTTCTGTTAAGTAGCTAGGGGCTTTATTGTTTAAACATTTGTGGATGAGGGAGGCCGATTTGAGGTTGATTTTTTCTTGGGTAGAGAGCCATTTATATTTCCGTCTTATTTCAGAAATATGTGCTCTTCTGGGGATACTTAGGGCCGCTCTAAGTGCATTATTTTGGAGCACTTGTATTCTGTTGATGGTTTGTTTGGAAGCCCCTATGTATAGGGAATTACAATAATCTAATTTTGAGAGGATAAGGGCTCTGGATAAAATTAGGCAACTGTCATCTGATAGGGATTGTTTCCCGGCTCGAATTAATTTACATGCATAGGCCGTGGATGAGGCCAATGAGTTTACCTGTTTGGTAAAGGATAAGGTCGAATCGAGATAGAAACCTAGTGTTTTTACTTCTTTTGCGACCTTGATGGTGTTCCCATCGATGAATGCTGAATAGTTAGGGTTGAGTTTAGAGATGCGAGCTGTGGTACCCAGGATGATGAGCTCTGTTTTATCATCGTTCAGGCATAGGCCATGGTTGGCCATCCATGCCTGAACGATGCTGTAGACTCTGTTCACCAAAGCCAGATCTTCCACATAATCCCCAGTAAGTGGTAGGAGAATCTGGGCATCAATCAACGCGCCCCTGAGCTGAAAGCAGGGCAGAGAGCACACTATCCAAGAAAACAAGGTGAGCTGTGGATCAAAGGGAAGGGTTGGACCCCGGGAAAGAAGGGGTTCAAGCACACAGAGACAATATGGAGTTAAACTCTACCAATCCTGTGTTTCAGGCCCAGTCTCCAGTCGAATAGCCTCTAGGGAAGGGTTCGAGGTCGTAAGAGGTCAGAACAGGTTGAGTGACGTCCCCGTGGATACCATGTGAGCGTTACAAAAACTTGACAACAACCAAACTCCTTCATGTGCTATCACCAATAATTTGGAATTATTTCCACTACCAAAACCCCTACAATAACTCAATTTATATGAGAGCATCATAATTCAAACAGTGCACCCTTTTCAAGCTATAATACACCTTCAACCAAAAACAGCTAAATTACCTCCCTCTGAATTGGTGAAAGGCATTTGTGGAAAAGCAGTGGATTTACCATTAGATCTAAAATAAAATGTGCACACTCTGGGAGAGCAACGTCCAATGGAGCGATCTTTAATTATTTTAGTAAATGGTGTACCTACAAAAGACAAAAAAAAATTGGCAACAACTGGTAGATTTACATAAAGTCAGACAAGCCATGCAATATCTAAAAGACAATAATGAATACTACAAAGAAATTAATATTGAAGAAAACTTGAAGGAAACCACTTTTCCTACGCATATCAAACAAAAACAAAACAAACAAAGATAGATATACTGTTAAGTGACTTCAATTCAGCAATCTCACTAAGTCAGTGCCTCGTCTGGGACGCCCAATGGAAGCCCTTATTTATATATTTTTATGACAAGTTATACTCTGGATGATAATACCTTATTTAACGCCCCTCTCTTTGAATCCCCCTGACCTCACTGAGCCAAGCAGTAGATTTGTTTTGCAATTTAAAAGATTTATTGGAGAAATTAAACAATATATATATTACACTTTTATAAATAAATTAATATTTGATCGCACACTTATGAATATTACCGTGAATATTACTGTGATCAACAATGGAGAATATGACAATTGTACGCTTATTTAATCACTTAGGAATTGGTATAGAAAGGGTTAAGTAGCAGAGAATACTTTTATGGTTTCAGGGAAAAACAATGATGGAAAAGAATGCAACACAGGAATAACCTTGATTTGATTTCAACAAAAGATAATGTAATCACTTTTCCCCTTTTGGCAATTCACCTCCCTTCCCCCTTATGCAATATAAAAAGATGGAAAGAAGAGCACACAGTTCTCAGGAACACAATCAAATGTAGTTCAGTTCCCCACTAGCAAGCTTAGATCACAGGGATGATTTTAAAACACAGGCAAAATACTTTAAATGTGGTTTGCAAAGAAGTGAACATATGCTAAAAAGGATTTTAATTCCCTCTAGAGGTTCAGTGTGAGTGAGAGATACTTTAAATCAGTTCAGGTCAGCCCTACCAATGATTCACGGATGGTTATCAGGTTGAAAACGGGATTCAGTAATGGAAGCTGAATATAGACAGATATTTTTACACGTGGTTGAAATCAAGCAAACTGTCAATTCGCGGCACTTTTTTCCGAGTGTGTCGATCGCGATTACGAAGGAACTATAAGGAGTAGCCTAGGCTTTTTGGAAAGCTTAGAATCTTAAAAAAAGATACGGATTTAATGGAGGTAGATTCTCAAAATAAAAGTAAAGCTCAGAATGACGGATGACAGTTTTGCAGAATGGACACACGATTTCTTATGATGCAATTCTAAATAGGTTAAAATAGTTTGAATGAGATTATTTTAAACTAAGAGATTGGTTTTGCACAGTTATGGCTAAGTACTCACACTATGAATTTAAAATAGGCCGTCAGGGTCTGGTCACCAGGTTTGGACTGGACTCCGGGCGGTTTCTGGTACTGGTGCTCTGGTTCTGGATCTCTGGTTCTGGTCTGGTCTGTGGTTCTGCTGTCGGCACTTCACAGTGGTCTGGTCTGTGGTTCTGCTGGTCTGGATCAAGTGGATTCTGGATACAGCACTGCTTTCTGGGTCTGCTACCGGTTCTGGCAAAAGTTTGTGGCAAAGAATCCAACAGGTCGCCCGGCTGTAGAATAGTTTGGTTGGATTGCTGGATTCTGAAGGCCTGCTGAGAAGAGTTCTCAGCTTGTGGGTTAGGCCTTTGCTTTAAGTTCTGTAGTCTATCTGTAGTCTAAGTTCTGGATGTTCCTTCTTGATGTTGTGTGGTCCGGCAAAATGCTCCGCAAGAAAATGGAAAATGAATGTCTTGCCTGTCCAAGCAGTCTCTTTTTATGTGTTGTGCAAGTGGGTGTGTGCATGGGCATAATTAAGCCTGCCCCTCACAACTTATCATTGGCCAAGTCCTCCTCTCTCCCTTGATGGGGGGAAGGAATGGAGTGTCATCAGGCATTCATTTTGTGGCATACAGAAATAACACTCCCCTTTGCATTTACTTAGAAAAATCAATTTTACCTAAAACACATATTTCCCAGATACACAGTTTGTTGAAATTACATGTACACATTGCAGATGAATTAAGGTACATTCTTGCCCAACTCTGATCCCCCTCAGAGGCTGGCTTCAAAAATGGCAACATTTTGTGCTTTTTAGTGACCTTCACCATATTGGATTTTCCTCAAAATGTACACATACCTGCACCCCTTCCCTGAGCATATTACTGGAAATTACTATGTCTCTATCCTAAACACAGTGTCGGCAATATTAATAAATAGCAGGGTTCATTCCCAGAACACCGCACAAAGTGGAGTTTGGTCTAAGATCGGGAGGGCATTTTCCATATTAAGGACCCCCAAATTGTACATTTCTGTGAGCTTAATACAAGATTTTAGAAGCATTTAACTTAAATATATATTTGCTGCAATATAAATCCACAATCCAGTCTGGCCCGCCCCCAGAAGCTTGGTGAGTCAGAGTTCACAGGCCTCTCCTTCTTGGCAGGGCAGCTGTTGCCAGCTACACCCTGATCTGCATTTCTATTGAATTGAACGGGTCTATTGTGTTGTATCCTGCAGGCTGCAGGGGAAACTCCTCCCTCTCAATCAACAGGGCCATGTGATATCCTGGGCTGTTGTGTGTGTCTCTGAGGTGTTAATGGTTCTCAGGAAAAGCAAGTCTTTTGAACGTTTAATTACATAAGACCCCCTTCTGTTCACTGCACAGTTCTGCAAGACAGCTCTCCTGTCAGGATTTATAGAGCGCCAGCGCCGGTCAGTGTCCAATGCCGGTACTGCACCTATTTTTGACAGCTGTCTTGAATTAATACATTTCAAAAGAAATGATTTTACCTGATAGTATATGATCCTTGCTTGACATGGCATTGATGTGTATCTGCAGTAGAGTAAAGTAAAACACTCAACCATAGTTGGATTTTTGTTTGGTGGTTTTCGGGCCCATGATTTTAGCAATTTTTGACATGAATAAAAACTGATTTTGAACAGAACCATCTTTCTTTGGACTGGTGGGTGGCAGGTCAGGGGACCATTTTGGTGTGCGCAAAACTGCACGGTTCTCCTGGATTCTGGCGCAAATGTGGGCTTTTCCGCCATCTTGGATTTCCTAAGCCCACAGCACCAAATGCTGCAGCATAATAGTCCAAACGTGGGTCAGGACACCCAACAATACTAACACCTGGAGAACTTTGTTCTCTAGATCCTGTTAATGTTTCAAGATATTTTCACCATCGCTTCATTGCTATGCTACACTTTATTTGTAATAAAACTGTTCCTCCCCTCGGAGAAGTGCAACACTTCTTTTGGAGAAAAGAATACCAAGCCAGAGGAGCACCGCATATCCACATGCTTTTATGGATTAAAGATGCTCCTAAATTTGGTCAAGACAATGATTCCACTGTGTTACAATTTATCGAAAAATATGTCACTTGTGAAATTCCATCGGCAACAACAAATAGTGATCTTCATGCACACATTTTCCAATTTCAAAGTCACAAATGTAGCAAATATTGTCGTCGCAAATACAAAAAGAAAGGGAAATACTACACCAAATGCGGCTTTGGTTTCCCTAGACCAGTTACAAAAACAGGTCAAGTAAACAACTTCATGTCTTCAGTTAGACATAATGTTAAAGGTAAATCACCTAAAAATACATATTACATAAAAAGAACAGAAGAAGAAAAATGTATCAATGATTACAATGCAATCATTGCCCACTTATAGAATGCAAACATAGATGTGCAGTACATTGCAGACAATTCAACTGCAGTTGCACAATATATTACAGCATACTTAACCAAAGCAGAAAAAACAGAGCTCCAAGACCTCTGGAATGACCTGTCATCAGACAAAACACTGTCTCAGAAATTATACAGCTTGGGCATAAAAATGCTCTCCCATAGAGAATGTGGCTCGTATGAAGCAGCAGATCGTTTAACCGGTACTGCTTTGTATAGAAAATCTGAAAATATAGTATGGCTATGTCTTGGTCCTGCTAAATCTAGAAAACGAGTTCTGAAATCATACGATGATATAGTAACAATAGCCAAACATGATCCCAACAGCCAAGACATTTAAAAAAAACAATTTGCTGGACACATACTACCCAAACAGAAGTACCGCTTTGGAAACCATGTGTCTATAGCACATAGCCCAAAACTTCACATACAAAAATAATATAAAACCTGATTAAAAAAAAGGTAGATACAGAGTGTCAAATTGTGAAGGCAGCTTAGTAAAACTCACCAAACCAAATGTAATTAATCATATCAAATTGTCATTAAAGACTCCTCAACATAAAGATCTATATTGCATGTCCCTGCTACAACTCTTTAAACCATGGAGAAAAGAAGAAGAAATACTATATAACTATGACTCCTACGAAGACGCTTTCAAAGCAAATGAAAGCACTATAACCGATGTAAACTTTACACACTACAAAACAATGTTGCACAATGAACAGCAACATGAAGAAGAACTCCAGGCCCAACTAGATAATGACACTCCTGACAGTAGTCAACCTTCTGTAACAGGAAGCCAAGAACCACTGGGACAGCCACTAATAACAAATGAGGCAGAATTAGCTATGACGGAAGTAGAAAACACCATGTGTCAGTATGAAGATAAAGAAGACTTAACTATACTACAATCAAAACTAAACAATGAGCAACATAGCATTTTTCAAGAAGTAACACAAGAAATTGCACATGGTGTACAACATGAAAACAAAGAATGCACCTGCCAAAATTACAAATCTATACTACTGTACGTCAGTGGTGAAGCTGGTTCTGGCAAAACATTCTTAATCAAAATCATCAGCAAATTCCTTCAACAATTGACAAACAACTGTCAGCTGTTGTCACTCCCCCCACAGGTTTAGATGCCTACAACATAGGTGGTGTCACTTTCCACCGATTACTACTCCTGCAAGTAGAACACCAAAACAAATGAGACTATTACAAACTTTCTACAGAAGCTGCAATGGAACTACACAGAGTATTAAAACAAATGAAAATGCTGCAAATAGATGAAGTGAGCATGGTCTCCAACCTAATGTTGGCTTTGATTCACCTCAGATTACAAGAAGTACTCAAAACAAACTACAAGAGCTTTTTGGAGGAAAACACATTATTGTTTTCGGAGATCTTCTTCAATTGACACCAGTGAAATTTGAGCCTATTTTTAAAACCTTAGGACACAAACTCTGCTGTAAAACTGTTGGCAGCATAGGAAATCTCATACTTTGACAACATTTCCAATACAGATAATTAACAGAAAACATGCAGCAATCTGCAGATCTCACTTATGCCAACATCTTAAACAGTTAGTATACTATCTCAAGAAGCACAAGCAATATTGAAAACCCGGCACATTCATGCACTTTATGGCGATAATGCATGTGCTATGGATGTTATGGAACAATCAGCCCACACAAATGTCAATTGTATGGCCTTAATGCCAACTCTTGCAAGGTGTTTCAATTTCAATACAACAATGTTAAAAAAAGAAATGCAACCAATAATTGAAATTAGCGCCACAGACAAACTAGACATACATGGTATGACACTAGCCATGTGTGAACAAGCCACAACAAGACTAAATAGTTTAGAAAATTCAAACTCTAACATAGTTGGATTGGAAAAAATATTAAAATTATCCTTAAATTGCAGAGTAATGCTTAAATGTAACCTTAACGTGGATCAAGGACTAGTTGATGGAGCACTGGGTACAGTTGTTGGCTTTCAAATATACCCACGTGACAACAACCTTCAGATTGTCAATATTCTCTTTGACAAACTTTCAGAAGTGAAAAGGATAGGACGCTCAACAGCTCGATTCCTTATCTTCAAAGACATGTATGTACGCAGAGAACAATTTTCTCTAACTCTTGCATACGCAGTCACCATTCATAAATCACAAGGTCTTACCTTAGACAAAGCATTAATAGACATTGGTCATACAGTCTTTAGAGGAGGCATGAGCTACGTAGCACTATCACGCTTACGTACACTTGACAGTCTATTTCTAATCAACTTTGATGCAAGCATAGTAAATGCTGATATTCCTTGCATTTTAGAATACAATAGACTTCGTTCACTATACACCCTCCCATCTAAAAACATATCCTGTTCCACAAAAAGTAAAATGTTGTAAAAGAAAACTAAATCAAACAGAAATGCAACAGGATGTCACTGCAAATCCTCCAAAGAGAGTAAAAAAAACGAATACTTCATCAAGTACCACAAACAAAAAAGAAACTATTAGGGAAAGTAAACCAGGTACTTCTTCAAAAAAGGGAGATAAACTAAAAAAAAAAGCACTCAGATACAGAACTACCTGGTCCATTTAATCTTTCAAATGTAATTGGTGTAAGTTGCTAGGCAAATGTAGCAATGAATATTCTATTTCAATTACCACCAATTGATGACAACATTTACTTACACAGTACAGACCAATTGTGTTTGCAAATGTTAGTACTTCATAGAAACTCAACAAACAATCCTGACAGCACGTATAGTGTTTATGCAATAAGACAATTCTACTACTGTGCTGGAATGGTGAAATTCACTATAAACTCACAGGAAGATCCACAAGAATTTGTAATGTACTTACTACAAGTACTGGAAAACAAAAACATACCTATAGATGAAATCTTCCAGATTTCATTCATGTGGAAACATACATGCACTCTCTGCAACAATGTGACACAAGAACAAATCCCCAATGAGTGCTTCGTGTATGTATCAATACCTAATTGTGAATCCGTTCCATTTCAGCAACTTGTACAAAATGCAAACCATGGTAGATTATGTACTACCTGCAATTCGGATAATCGCTCCACCTTACTAATACAAACACATAGTAAATACGTAATACTAATGCTTCTACGTTACAATGCAGATGGTACCAAAAACAACTGCAAGCTGACTGGATTCACACATGGTCAAGTATCGCTTGGTAAGAAAACCTTCACAACAATAGGTATAATCTACCACACAGGAGCCACAACCAATGCAGGTCACTATACTGAATATATAAAAAAAAATGTGGATAGTTCGAATGTAATGATAGTACCATTACTCTAAAGCAGAGATTACCAGCAAATCTTACAAACGCTTATTTAATCTTCTTAAAACCAAAATGTATTAACTAAACTGTACTTAAACATTAACCAAACTTCTATTAAAAAAACTATAAACTGTTAGAATATGCCAACAGCTATCTAACTGCCCCAAGGTTCTACAACAACTAAACAGATAAATGAATACCACTAAATTATATTATAAAATAGACAGTTAGAATACGCCAACTGGTATCTAACTGCCCCAAGTTTTTAAAATAACCAAACAGATAAATCAATACCACTTCATTATAACACAAAAAAGACCGTTAGAATATGCCAACAGGTATCTAACTGCCCCAAGATTCTACAACAACTAAACTGATAAATTAATAACACTAAATTATCTATAAAAATAAACAGTTAGAATACGCCAACTGGTATCTAACTGCCCCAAGATTTTCCATAACCAAACAGATAAATCAAACCCTCTACATTGTAACAAAAAATAGACAGTTAGAATACGCCAACTGGTATCTAACTGCCCCAAGATTTTACAATATCCAAACAGATAAATCAATACCACTTCATCATAACAAGAAATAGACAGTTACAATATGTCAACAGATATCTAACAGCTCCAAAAATCTGCAACAAGCCAACATATAGAACATTAGCCAGAAACAACAAGTGAACACTGAAAACAAACAAACAAATAGACTGTAGCATAACAAAAAAAGTTTTTTTTAAATCCAACATGGATTTATTTTTTTCCACAGACCGAATGATTTTAGCAACAAACACAGAAACTGAGCAAATTGCACAGTACAATGGTGTGTAATCTACTAAATATGAGGGTAAAAAAAAAATGTTGTTTATTCCATGTTATAATTCGTTACAAAATACCAATACTAACATGACCTTATCACAGAAAGTAACAAGGAATACATGTACTCCAGTTACTAAACCAAACAGTAAGTATATTATAATAAATATAACCATCGCAGAAAATAACACCCATAGTGACTTATAACTTCAGTGTTTATAAATTTGGTCTTGACCATGCACCCAAAACTCTAGGCCTTGGCCACAACCACCGCAGCATACCACACCCATAGAGTTAAACATTTTAACTATGCCATATGGGCACTTATAGTCCGCGAACATGACAAGTGTTCTTAGAACAGTTTCAACTTGCCCATGAACACTACGGACAGGTATAGCGTCCTCAGGACACCCCCATTTCATTTACTTACGAACATTTCAGAACACCGCAAGTGTTCTTAGAACAGTTTCAACTTGCTTGCAAACAGTACGGACAGGCATAGCGTCCTCAGGACACACCTATTTCGTTTATTTAGGAACATCCAAGGACACTTGATGTGTTCTTAGAACAGTTTCAACTTGCCTACGAACAGTACGGACAGGTATAGCGTCCTCAGGACACCCCCATTTTGTTTATTTATGAACATCCCAGGACACATAATGTGTTCTTAGAACAATTTCGACTTGCCTACGGACAATACGGACAGTGTCTTCAGGACAACCCTATTTAGTTTATTTACGAACATTTCAGGACACGGCGTGTGTTCTTAGGACAGTTTCAGCTTGCTTGCGAACAATTCAGACAGGTCTAGCGTCCTCAGAACACCCCCATTGTGTATATTTACAAACATCCCCGGACACTTGATGTGTTCTTAGAACAATTTCAACTTGCCTACGAACAGTACGTACAGGTATAGCGTACTCAGGACACCCCCATTTTGTTTATTTACAAACATCCCAGGACGCATGTTCTTGGAACAATTTCAAATTGCCTACAAACAATAAGGACAGTGTCCTCAGGACACCTCCATTTCGTTTAGTTACGAACATTTCAGGACATCGTCTGTATTCATAGAACAGTTTCAACTTGCCTGCGAACAATACGGACAGTCATAGCATCCTCAGGACACATACATTTCATTTATTTACGAACATTTCAGGAGACCGCGTGTGTTCTTAGGACAGTTTCAGCTAGCTTACAAACAATTCGGACAGTTCTAGCGTTCTCAGAACACCCCCATTTTGTTTATTTACGAACATCCCAGTACACTTGATGTGTTCTTAGAACAATTTCAACTTGCCTGCGAACAGTAGGGACAGACATAGCATCCTCAGGACACCCCCATTTTGTTTATTGACGAGCATCCCAGAACACTTGATGTGTTCTTCGAACAGTTTCAACTTGCCTGCAAACAGTACGGACAGGTATAGCGTCCTCAGGTCACCCACATTTCATTTATTTAGAACATCCCAGGACACATGATGTATTCTTAGAACAGTTTCAACTTGCCTACGAACCATACGGACAGGCCTAGTGTCCTCAGGACACCCCCATTTCGTTTATTTACGAACATTTCAGGACACCCGTACTGTCCGCGGTAAAACAAACAGAACAGGGGTGCCTGCCACCTAAATAAATACAATATTTAACCCATCTCTTACTCCCCCACCTTTCCCAAACAGTCTTACACACCAAAAGGCTTTACTAAACAGTATTTTTCCACCTAGTTTCACAGCGCTGTCCGCGGACGTCCGCGAATCCAAGATAGCGGGCGTTTCCAAAAATTTGACGCACTTCATGCTCTTCAGTGTCCAATCAGCGAACACGTTGCATGTCTGCGGACATGACGCAAGCCGATTGGCCAATCAGGACACTGTCCACGGAGCGAACAGGGAAGTGTGTCCGCAGACCAAACATAGGATCACTAATTTTTTGTGACCTACTTTTTGGTCATTTTTTTAAAAACTACTGGACGGAATTTCACCAAATTTGCAAAAGCATGCTTTCGGGACCAAGCATCTGCTCCTGGTCCAAATTTGGTGAAAATCCGTCCAGCGGTTTGGGCTGTAGGTGTGAGCAAAGTTTTTTCCCCATTCAGTCTATGGGAAAAAAAGACGATTTGGGACCCCTCTGTAACTTTGCCCCCCTGGACCAAACCTCACAAAACTTTGCAAAATAATTCAGAGTGACCATATACTTTCTTTGCAAAGTTTGGTGAGGATTCGTCCAGGGAGAGCGGAGTTATAAATCGCACAAAAAGGGCTCTTCTGGAAACAGCAACTTAACCATAACTACACAGCTACTACCGTGGCTGTGTAATATATGTATATATGTAGTCAGTGAAAAGAACTTTGTTAAAGGGACATTATGGTTAAGTTGCGCTACTAAAAACCTATGAAATTCAGTGAAAAAACTTTGTTGAAGGGATGTTATGGTTCCAAGTAAAACCGAAAAACCCCTGAAATTCGCCAGTTATGGTAAGCTAAGCAACCATAATTCACGCCACCACCATGCACTGCTAAGACTAACACCCAGGATATCAAAGATGACATCACAAATGTCATTGTTGACATCACTGATGACATCACATGTGCATTTACTTTTCATGAAATGTCTGTACAACGGATTCTTATTATAATGTTGAGAAAAAAGTGTCAAGGATCATTGGAATAAATACCAAGAGCTAATTAGTTCATTAAGCAATGCATTGATATAAATAGCATTCTATTATGTAGTTCTATCCAGTATACTAAGCTACTCATGCAGAAACATAGGCATTGTGTGCAGCATACATGATGAAGATACAGTATTCATAATGTTGATATGTTGAATAATGAAATGATAACTGCTTTCTTATTAGAGTTTTGCATACTGTGAAATATGTAATAAGTAGCTAATAAAACCCACGTATTACATAATTGCATTATTACAGACAAATCACAAAGAGACAAGAACACATACAAATATGGGTATATACAGGGAAAGTGAAGTACGCAAAAAAGCAAAGGTAGTAGCAGAAACAACTCATAACCTAACTGATTATCTTTATGCAAATAAATGATTGCTCTGTTTCAAAGCTGCTATTTACCCTATGTATATGTATCACATGATGTAACTGGACCCTAAGGAAAGTAGTGTGAGTACAATGTATACAAATGTGAGCATAACAGGCAAAGTACAGTAATAAAAAAACAACATATCTATCAGAAATTGCTGATAACTCTACTGATTATCTTCATGCCCAGAAAGGATTGCTGTCTTTCAAGCTTGTGTCTTCCTCTATGTATATGTTTCATATGATATGACTGGACCCTAAAGGAATTACTGTAAGAACATACTTGAAGGATAAGTCTACAAATATAGTATGTGTACAATTTTTAGTTCCTGACTGTTACTGAAGAAATCCATGTGGCCTAGATAGGTCAGTAAAGGAAAAAAGAGGGAGCCAGAAATGTGATGTCATCAGTGATGTCATCAATGACATTTGTGATGTCATCTTTGATGTCCTGGGTGTTAGTCTTACCTGTGCACGGTGGTGGCGCGAGTTATGGTTGCTTAGTTTACCATAACTGGCGAATTTCAGGGGTTTTTCGGTTTTACTTGGAACCATAACGTCCCTTTAACAAAGTTTTTTCACTGAATTTCATAGGTTTTTAGCAGCGCAACTTAACCATAACGTCCCTTTAACAAAATTTTTTTACTGAATTTCATAGGTTTTTAGTAGCGCAACTTAACCATAATGTCCCTTTAACAAAGTTTTTGGTTTTTAGTAGCACAACTTAACCATAACGTCCCTTTAACACAGTTTTTTTATTGAATTTCATAGGTTTTTAGTAGCACAGCTTAACAATAATATCTCTGACTTTATGTACATTTAACATGGAACATACTGAACCCCCTGTACTGAATTTGATGTCCGCAAACTCTTCTAATGTCCGCGGACATGTGCTGAGAACAGCAGCACTACCCAAAAAGTCTGGGGGTATCTTTAATTGTTATATCATAACATATGAACACTGCACAAATTCACAAACCAGCACACATACACATTATATGTAGTAATAAATAAGAAGTGTAACCCATATATATAAAACACATTAACAATTCATTTAAATACAATATGTTCTAAAATGGAATATACCAAAAGAAGAAAGATAAGCTTCCAACATGATTACCTCACAGAAACTCCACAACTAAGAGCAACAGCAGATCTACAGACCAGTAAGAAAACACCTTACCAGAAGCTAGCAACTGTACTTCATTTTACTCATATATTTCTAAAATGTATGTATTAGATACAAAGAAAGTGATATTATTATTTATTTTTCTCACAGAAATGTCTAGTACTCTGGAGTGGCTAGAGGAGCATTTCCCACGTGAGGAAATGTCTGAAGATAGTGAACCCAATGGTAGACACTTTTCTATATAAACCAATTAATAAATATTATTTTAAATACATTTAACATATAAAAAAATGTTGTACAGACCATACAAACATTGAAAATAGTAAACAAAAAGAAATATTGGATAAGACTCTCCAGCACATGGAAGAAAGAATTGACCCACTCATGGAAAATTTCAACTATTTTAAAAACTTTGTGGAGGATCACTTGAAACAAAAAACTAGATACCATTGTCCCACATGTACCTGTCTCCCCTCACCATATCCCAGTCAATTATCCCCAAACCCTCTCCATGAACAAAAACATTTTGATGAGACTCCCATCCTTTCTTCACCTCATGTGAATCCTCTTGAAACCCCCAATTCTGCTGTGTTTCTCTCAGTTTCTGCTTCACCTTCTCTGTCATAAATTTAACATCCATATATATAAAAGTAAAATTATAATATTGTCTCCTAATTCATTTTTTTTTTTTTTTTTTAAAAAGCAGTTGAGGTGTCCGCGGACAGCGCGGGTGTCCGGAGTGTCTGTGAAAAAACAAAAATGGACGTGTCCTAAGAACACTATACCTGTCCGTACTGTTCGCTGGCAAGTTGAAACTGTTCTAAGAACACACAAGATGTCCGGGATATCCGCAATTAACCAAAATGGACATGTTCCATGTTCTAAGAACATTATGCCTGTCTGTAATGTTCACAAACAAGTCCAAACTGTTCTAAGAACACATTCGGTGTCCGAGATGTCCGTAATCAAACTAACACACGCGGTGTCCTGAAATGTTTGTAAATAATGAAAATGGGGGTGTCCTGAGGATGCTGGCCGTATTGTTCGCAGGCGAGTTGAAACTATTCTAAGAACACACGCTGTGTCCTGACATGTTTGTAAATAAACAAAATGGGAATGTTCTGAGGATGCTATGTCTGTCTGTATTGTTCGCAAGTGGATTGAAACTGTTCTAAGAACAAACGCCTGTTTGTAACTGTTCGTTTCGCTTTTGTCGTACTTTTAATTAGTTTCAGGACCCATACAGTGTCTGTAGAACACCAACGCGCATGCGCAAAACAGTTCCCGTGCATTTGGTGTCCTGCGGACACCGCTCCCCCTCATGGACATGTTCGCGAAGCTATCATGTGACCGCGCCCACGCTGAGTTCATGTCACCGAACAATTTTAAACTACCTTTTCAGGCAATCCACAATATTTTTCAATAATAAATCACCATAGCACAAGTCCCACACAGTAATCCCAGATAGTGCGTGTGTCCGCGAATTGCGCACAAGCACCCCTATAAAAGGCCACACCCCAGACCTCATCCTCATTGTGTTTCTGGCTATCTTGCAGAACACAGTGCATTTCTGCTGCCAATTTTCCAGATTTATTTCTGAAACCTGATGGCATCCATGGCTGCACTACTGCCACCTGGTGCTACATCTGCCTCAGCACCACCCCACCCCTTCCACCACCACCACCTCCCCAAGGGCGTGAAGAGGGTAACAGGTGTGAGGATGCAGAGGAGGATGAAGAGGATGACGAGAATGAGGTAGTGGAAGTCCCTACTATCAGCACTCGCCGTGAGTCTTGGGTGTGGCGGTTATTTACCATTCATGGTAACATACCTAAGGCGCGTGCGAACCAAGTCACTTGCAACCAGTGCAAAATGGTACTGAGTCGCGGGAGGCCTGGTTCGTACAGCTTTGTTACGACTACTATGAAGCGACACCTAAAGTCGTTCGACGCTAGGGCAGTTCGCAAAGTTGTACCTTGCGAGGAGCGTAGTTGGTTGACTTCCTCTAATACATCCTCCATTTCCGATCCTGTCACCACAAGGAACACTCCTGTGGGACAGCGTATTCCTCCAGCTGCCTCACAGGCCATTCACAATGCTGATGACCCTTACCTTTCGAGGGTCACAGTTGTGTGTATGTACTGTGATGCAGTACTCTGCAGGGGGGAGAGACTTCTAAGTGCTTTTGAGTCTCTGGTCTCAGAGCACGAGAAGACCTGCTCACTACCTAAGTAAGGCCCACCCTACATCTTCCTCTCTCCACCCGCCCTTTCTTTTCCCCGTCGTTGGTGTCCCCCCACCCTCCTTTTCCCTCCTCTCCTAGTGTGTCGTGTGTAAAAAACCAAAAATAAATATTAAAAAACCAAAGTAAAAAAAGGCTCTTTTCAGTGCCGCCTTTCACAGTTTAAAAATAGAAGTGTAAATAAATGAAGCAGGGCCTTGTGTATTTTTTAGAAGACCGCGGACAGTCCGCGAACATCTAAAACTTTGGGGTGCTGCCCTATCATAACCATTGCCGTTTTGTCTGCGAGGAAGTGGTGGCTCTGAAAAGAGCCTGTTGGTGATGTTTGTTTGTAGTTGAAAAACTTGAAATGCTCAATACCTACTACAAAATGGATGCTGTAATTCCAAAAAAGGTTGCAATGCATTTTGTACATTTCTCAGAAAAATCTGATTGCCAGCATAAGTAAGATGACTCCATCTCTGCGAAAAATGTATGTGCTACGAAACATAATATTTTCATTGTGAAAAGAGGACATGCCAACATCTCTTAGAAAGGCACAAAGAGCCTTATTGACATTGCGCCTTGATTTCTCCATTTGTGGACCAAATGAAGAACGCAGCCAAATTTATCTCTGCGCAATCCGAGAAAAAATTACTTGAGAATTTGGAAACATGTCCATGACCGTCCCCAGTCCTTCTTTCATTGCAAATTGCAAAGAAATTCCAGACACATGTCCTAAACCGTTCCCTAAACAATGAATTACAATTATGTCTGGATGATGCTCTGTCTCCAAAGTAGCACAGAGAGGTAGCAAGTCCAACCACTTCATTCCACGTACTCCATGCCAGTGCACTTCCACATGTTGGAATCCAAGATCTACAGCTACTCCACAGCTGTCTGCATGCACCTTCAACCAATGTATCCACGAGTCTCCCAAAATCCAAACAATCTGTTTTCTGAAACACACAGCCATAGCTATCTGTTCTTCTCTCAGGAAAAAGAGTACCTGACAAACTAACTCCTGGCACAACACACCAACTAAACTTTACTGTCCATTCCCTTGCTCTCCTCATTCTCATTTGCATGCAGCCCAACCCCAAAATCCCCGGATGTAACATGCGATGTTCGCGGACTACTGCCATGTCCGCAGACATATCGTAACACGGACAGTCCTTCTACCATTTCCATTTCACTCTCTGTGCCATTCCCTCATTGGATATAGCTAAGCAGTCACATGACCATCCACCAATCACATCCAAGACCTCTACATCTAACTCCATCATCACAGATCAGCACTTCAAATGTACTGTTAATCACTCTGAGTACAAGTGTCATATCATTGGAAAGCACCTTGTACAAGTCTCCAAGATTTCTACTTACAGCTTCATGCATATTCATATGCATGAACACAAACTACAGGTATGCATATTTTCTGTATAGTACATGTATAATTCTGATACATTCATATAAAAAGATTAACTGACTTTTAGCTTGTATAACCTATAAAATGAATTTACTGTCATTTTTCCCATCTGCTATAATCAACTGTCACTTCCAAACCTATCTGCTATTTAATTTCTTTTTACACACACATTTGCAAAGCATGTTGAACTAACATATTTAAAGTAAAATATAAAGACTGCACATAATCAAACAAAATTGCATGCACACACTATGTTCAAATATCAAACAACAATACTTGTGCAAAAACATAAAAATCAATGTCTAAATTAACATCAGTGCTATATACAAATAAAATTACTAATTTGTTTCCTTTACAATTGCGGTGAAGACCACTCTCCTGAAAAGCAGCAGCAGAATTTGAAGTACAAACAACAACTAAGAAGAAACCTGCTTATTCCACAAAAGAAGTAAGTTAAATACCACCATAATATTTGTGCTATTACTCAAATACGCTGTAGGGTTAATTCATGCTATTTCTGCGCCTAAAAACAGAGATTGTGCACCATTCTGTCCACAAATCCCCATTTGTTAAACAGAGATTTATAGGCAGAATGGCACACAAATTCCCATTTTTCGGCACAAATGACACAACTCAGCCCCTAGAAGTTTGATATTATAGAGCAAACAACTGTTTTAATTGTATACCATTAGATTTACTATTTGTGCTTCTCCTCACCACTAGCTTACTTTCTACTGTCATCTGAACCCCAGTTTAGTAGCACATAAATTCCAGAATCCCCATCCCAACTAGTTGTCGTTGCCCAATGCATAATCACACACCATCACATACATCTTTATCATCATACTCATACACTCAGACACTCATACACACAGCACACATACATTGCAGAACACCCCAACCCATACCTTCTTTATTTCTTTCAACAGACCCTAAAGAATGCCTACCAAAAATCAAGTCTGTAGAAAGCAACGCAGAAGTAGAGCAAATGAAAATAGAAGTGTCCAAAATAAGCATCCATCTCTAGCAGAATTTGTAAAAAAAGTTCAAAGAAAACAGCTAATACAGTAATTTAGCAAAACAAAACAAGCTTCAAGTACAGAAACTTTGCCTCCTCTATCAAAATGAAAAATGAAAAATGAAACGGAAAACAATTAACAAGAATTCAGCTACCACTACTGATAAAACTGCTCCTATAAATCTTGATATAGTGCCAAGTAAGCATACCAAAAAAAGTATTTTACAAAAATGTTCTGCCACAGAGTCTTTCAAAATCTTATAAAAACAGGAGAGAAATCATGCACAACCCTTAAAACCTACCATAGGAAATTAATCTTAGAAGCTTTGATAGACAGTGCAAAGAAAGTTATTTATCTTAGTGTTAAACAAAATGAAACCACTAACACAAATAATGACTTAATTACAAAAAAGACTTCTCAATAAAACGAAATATCAACAAAAATAACTTATTAAATATTTGTGGAGGTGAGTGGAGTCACACTACAAGCACAGAACCATATTTTAATGAAGAAGATGAAGAAGCATACAAACAAAAGCAAACAAATACAATTACCATACATAGCAGTGGACAAGGTTATGAAAAAGTTAATAATACCATAATGGAAGAAATACTGCTTACAAAAATATCCCCAGAAAACTTAGAATTACCTCTCCATTCAACTGAATCAGAACGTCTAGTATACAAATGGCCATGCACGTCAATGTGTAACATTGCCAAAAAATCTTTCAAGTCTTTACGCCAATTCCTCAATCAGTATGCGAAAGGCAAAGACAAAATCAAAATTAAACTACTGCAAAATATGGTTACCTGTCCAGTGCGCAAGTAAACAGGACTACAAGGACATTCATTGGCCTGCATTTCAGGACCTACTTGCAAAACCACCTTCCAACATATCAAAATGATATCAATACATCATTCAACTATAAGACATCTAGTCTATAAACTGTACTATGGTAAAAGTCCTGCTTTATCACTAGCCAATTTAAATAACATTCTTCTACATGGTACAGCAAAAGACCTACTTGAAGAAATCAACTATATTCAGAAAAAATACTGTGGAAGTAAATGTCACTTACAGAATGAAATAGCTTTAAAACACATTAGCAACAATTCTATGCATGGCAACCTTCTAATACAGACATACAAAAAAGAAATACTGAAATTTAAACGTACATCTGCTGAAGTACCAAACCATGTGTGTGTTTGTTGCCGCAGAACTTTTTATAAAAGTAACCCAAAAACTGCAGACCTAACACACAAAATAGGAGACAATGAAGATTCTAAATGGTTAGAATTAGCTCTCTACCTTATAGCAGAAAACAAATACAAAATAACTGACCCCTTAATACTTTGCAGTTACTGCACTACAAAACTGTCATGATTCCTGCCATTCGTGTCCCCAGCCCTCCAAGATGTCAGGCTGGAGCCAGGCCACGATCACCTACATGGCCCTCAAGGGCCTCTCCATCCCTCCAAAGACCCACTTGGAGTCAGACTTACCGCTTGTGGCACCAGACTCACTCACTCCCGTAGGATAACATTGGGGATTGGACTTGCAGTGCATTAATAGGGACAAGGGTGTGCAGTCAAAATATCGAAAAAAATGTCAAAAGACAAAGAAATCAAAAAAATAATGTCGAAAAAAAGTCACATTTTTTATTTTTTATTTATATTAATTTTTTGGCTCTCGCGTGTAAAAAAAAGGTTAAAAAAAGGGGGAGTTGGGGGAACCCCCCATTTTGAATTAAAAACGTAATAAAAAAGAAATTCGCCTTTTTTTGTTGACATTTTTTCCTCGATATTTTGACTTTCGACTATTTTGTTTTCGATATTTTGACTATAAGCCGGGAACAAGATGAATGTCCCCACATATTTCGGTTCCAAGAACTGCATGTGTAGTCTAGTCTTTTGGGTGTGGTTCAGCCCAGAGACACCTGGGATACCCAGAGACTATTTAAGCCACGCCCAGGCTGAGAAACATGCTTTGCGTTTTCTGCACCTGCAGCGTGGCACTCACCGTGTTCAGATCTGTCTCCAGTAGGCCTGCATCTTTATTCTGTGCTCAGCTCCTGCAAGAACAAGAACACTGTTAGGAACAGCCTTACCTTGCAGCACTTCTGCCCATCATTCATCGCTCCTTCTGTTCTGCGGGCATCTTCGGTGGTGTCTTTCCCATCCCGGCACGCTGCTTCCTAAGGAAACGGGAAAAGAACAGAAAAAAGGCATTAGTAAGCTTTCTGCAAATCTTTGCTTATTTTTTAATACTGTTCGAGCTTCAAACGCTTACCTGAATCCCAGTCGCTCTGGAGGAACTCTGTCTCCGGAACTTCTCATCCATCTGCAAGAGGGAAAAGACATTCCAGGTAAGTGTGGAAACATCTAGAGGCGCCGCATCCCGCGCTTACTCACTGCATTTGTTCTTCATAACCAGCATCCACGCTGAAAATGTCGCAGCACCTAAAAGACACAGAAAATGAACTCAGTTCAATACAAATACGAAAGGTGTGCATCACGCTCTCACTCACCTTCAGCGCTACTCATCTCTGCAGCACGCCGCCACCCCCGGATGCCGGCCATCATCTAAGGAAGGAAAGGAACGAAGTTAGAGAACTGTTCAAAAGACTCATTATACTTACCTGTCAGACTCTTGCCAGTGAAGTAACTAGGCTACAAGGAGCCCGCATCAATCAACACGCCCCTGCGCTGAAAGCAGGACGGAGAGCACACTATCCAGAAAACAAGTTGAGCTGTGGATCAAAGGGAAGGGTTGGACCCGAGGAAGAAGGGGTTCAAGCACACAGAAACAATAGCGAGTTAAACTCTACCAATCCTTTGTTTCAGGCCCAGTCTCCAGTCAAATAGCCTCCAGGAAAGGGTTCGAGGTCATAAGAGGTCAGAACACGCTGATTGACGCCCCCGTGGATACCAGGTGAGCGTTACAGAATGCAAAGCCTCACATCAAAATCCACCTGAGCGTCATGGAAACGTCAGAAACCGACCAGTTAGCCCACATGTTGGGGCAGCTACGTTCCGAAGTACATACAGCCAGGCAGGAGACCAACACCCTGAGGAGAGAGCTGATAGTAGCCAAAGAATGCACTGATGATTTAAGCCGGCAATTTCTCCAGTCACAAGCAGGGCATGCACCATTGCCGGGAAGCGTGCCCTCGATGCCAGCGCCAGCAGCCAATCCCGTTCAGATAACCCTTCCTGGGGCAGTTCCCTTGGCCCCGCCTGAACGATTTACGGGGATCCCAAGAGATTTGCAACATTCATGAACCAGTGCCGCCTGCACTTCCTTTGTAGGCCAGGGGTCTTTCCGAATGACCAATCACGGGTCGCTTTTGTGCTATCCTACCTGAGTGGTAGCGCCGCGGACGGTCTGTACCCTTTGTGGCTCAAGACGACCCTTTGCTGCATGACTTCAGGGGCTTTCAGCATCATCAGGAGATGGAAAAGCTGTTCGCCCGTCGTACTCATGGGCAGGAATTAGACAACAAACTTCAGTCCCTACGCCAAGGGAATCAAGACCTATTAACATACATAGCCATGTTCAATAGACTCGCAGTTGAAGCAGAATGGCCAGTGGAGAAGAGACCACATTATTTCATCAGGGGTTGCGGGGGGAGCTCAAGGATGTTCTCGCACAAGTAGTGAACCCCCTGAAAGACTGCTCAGAATTCATTGACCTTGTTGTTCAACTGGATCATAGGTTGCAGGACCGAAGAGCAGATCGAACCAGACCGGACCCTCACCCTATGTATGTGCGTTCAAAGGACAATACTGCCTGAACAACGGAAAGTTCAGGAGAACCAATGCAAATCGGGATAGTCAGATCCCCATTGACTAAAGCGGAAAGGGATAAAAGGAGACAGCAGCAGTTTATGTCTGTACTGTGGAAGATCAGGTCATTTCCTTAAAGAGTGCCCTGTGAAGCCACTGAGGAGGACGGCAGGGGCCACGGACAAGGAAGATACCATCAAGGAATCAGAAAACTCCCCAGCCCGGCAAGTGTAGGGGTCCACTTGTCGAGCGAAGAAAGTGAACTACAGACCTCCCATTTTACACTATCTGTGGTCTTGATCAAACACCAACAACCATCTCGGATGCACGCAGTAAGAGCATACATAGACAGTGGAGCCATTGGGAATTACATCGACCAGGATCTTGCGGCAAAGATGGGGCTTCCGTTACACCCTAAATCAACCACCGACACTGTTACCACTGTTGACGGCACGGAAATAGCTTCTGGTCCAGTATCCCAATTCACTGCAGCTTTAACCCTTCTGTGCCAGGATGGACACCAAGAATCTATCATTTTTGACCTCATTAAGGCACCACAGTTCCGGTTGATTTTGGGAATGGTTGGTAGCTCACAATCCTTGAATCGATTGGCGAGCAAAAGAATTGGCCTTTCCCGAGACTTGCGCCCACACATGTTATCGCCAAGAGAAACAACCAATAGACACTAGACCCTCCACGCTTGCGACTGTGGCCATCGGCACCCTACCAAGTGAATACCAGGACTTTCAAGATGTCTTTCAGAAAGAACAGGCTAATACTCTGCCACTGCATAGACCATACGATTGCCAAATCGACCTGATACCTGGTGCACAAATCCCTTGTGGGCAAATTTAGGCACTCACGGAACCAGAAAACCAGCACCTGAAGGCCTATCTTGACTAATACCTGGCCAACGGGTTTATCCGTCCCTCGAAGTCGCCAGCAGCCAGTCCTCTATTCTTTGTACCGAAAACGGAGGGGGACTTGAGAACGTGCATCGACTATCGCGCTCTGAAACAGATTACCATATAAAAAACCACCACCCCCTGCCACTGATCCCTGAATTGCTTGATCGAGTCAAAGATGCCCAAATCTACACAAAACTAGACCTGAGGGGGGCATATCACCTTATTCGCGTAAAATAGCAGGACAAATGGAAAACCGCTTTTCGCACCAAATACGGCTTGTACGAATATCAAGTAATGCCCTTTGGCCTTTGCAACGCACCTGCTGCATTTCAATACTTCATGAACGATGTCCTATGGGAATTGATTGATGTCTGTGCTCTAGTGTATATCAACCATATCCTAGTATATTCCGCATCAAAGCAGGACCACGTTAAACACGTCCGATCCGTATTGGAGAAACTCTGTCAACACCAGCTCTACGCCAAGCTCGAAAAGTGCTCATTCCACGTCTCTGAGGTGGAATTTCTGGGCTTTATTCTCAGCCCGAATGGAATCCGAATGGATGTACACAAGGTAGATGCTATCCTGAACTGGCCATCCCCAAATTCATTCAAGGGGGTTCAAAGTATGCTGGGTTTTGCAAACTTCTACCGCTGGTTCATCCCAGGATTTTCGCAAATCGTGCATCCCATCACTTCATTACTAAGGAAAAGCAACAAAAAGTTCCAGTGGACAACAGAAGCTGAGGAGGCTTTCCAGGAACTCAAAGCAAGATTCACATCTCCCCCAATCTTACGCCACCCTCGTCCTGATCTCCCATACCTGGTGGAAACAGATGCCTCAAGCATGGCTATGGGAACCGTCCTCTCACAAAAGGACCCCGAAACGGGCCAGTTATACCCTGTTGCCTTCTGGTCACGTAAATTCACACCCCCTAAACTCAATTACGCTATCACAGACAAAACTCCTGGCCATTAAGTCAGCCTTTAATCACCGTAATAACTGACCACCGGAAACTCCAGTACCTAAAAACGGCAAAGGCCCAATCCTCACGACAACTACGTTGGGCTCTTTTTTTTTGCTGAATATGACTACGTGATTACATTTTGACCAGGGGTGAAAAACGGGAAGGCCGATGCCCTTTCCCGTATGGGGGTAGGAGAGCAAGGGTATCAGACCCCTGACCCAATAGCAATCATCTCGGGTGACAAGCTCCTAGGAATCACAGCAACCATAACTCAGAAAGAATTACATGAAGAAATCCAAAACCTGATGAGTCCGGAGCAATTACAAGCGTGGAGTGCACAAGGAGAACATTACATGATAACAGATCAGTTGCCCTACTTCAGGAATCGTTTATTCTTGCCAAACCAAGAACTACGAGAAAAAGTCATGCCCCGTTATCATGATTCCTTGATCGAGGGCCACCCCGGAATCGCTAAAACCCTAGCCAAGGTAAAACAAAATTATTGGTGGCCCACGTGGCATAAAGACATTATCCAATTCATCCTATCTTGTGGAGTGTGTGCTCAAAACAAGTCATCCAAGCAGAAACCGGCTGGGCTATTATAACCATTGGAAATCCCACCAGCACCCTGGCACACGTTGTCCCTCGATTTTATTACTGATTTACCACCTAGTCAACTATTCTTGTGGTCGTGGACCTATTTTCAAAAATGGCACATTTCATTCCTCTTAAGGGGCTCCCAAATGTTTCCACTCTGGCAATATTTCTTGAAGGCATCGTACGGCTCCATGGGTTTCCTTTAGTTTTGGTCTCAGACCGAGGTACTCAGTTCACATCTAACTTCTGGAGAAAATGCTGCTCTATGGCCCAGATCGACATCCGGCTATCCACCAGTCACCATCCCCAAACAGATGGTCAAACTGAGAGGACAAATCAGACGCTCGAGCAGTACCTGAGTTGCATGTTACACCAAGTTTAAGGAATCTGGTTCGACCTGTTATGGATAGCTGACTATGCTTATAATAATTCCCTACACACCAGCACTGGGCAGACACCCTTTAATACCATGTATGGCAGGCACCCACGTACTTCTGAGTTGGACGTTCCTACAACCCTGGAATTTCCAGCAGTCAAAACCTTGCACACGACCATTTCTCAAACCTTTAACACCGAGCAAAGGCCCCCAACTACCAAGTGGGAGACAAAGTCTGGCTGGCATTTAAACACATGTTTGTTTGTTTGTTTGTTTATTTATCTATTGTGCGCGCCAGACCCAGAGGTAGCAGGGCGCAAGTGATACGAGGGCTTACAGCTTGGTTACAGAAGTTACAAGTTTACAGAAGTTACAAAAGTTACAAGTTTACAGAACATGGTAGGACAGTTTTCTTGGCTCCACAGTGTTAATAGTGTACAAGTACAAGTGGTAAAATGACAACAAGTCAGCAGGCTGACGTAACAAGACAGCAAATCTGTATCAGGTGCAATACAATACATGCGGTAGGTGTGTGGGGAGAATGCAGGTTACATAGCATTTTCAGTGAGCCATTTTATTGTATTCTTTCTGAATTTGTTGACCGTTAGGTCAGATCTAAGTGCGTGAGGTAAGGAATTCCACAATTGGTCTGCCCTAACTGGGAAGCTGGACCCTCCAATAGTGGACAGTTTAAATCTGGGCACTAGAAGACAGTTAGGGCTGGTTATTCTAGTTGGTCTAGTAGAATTTTTTCTGGTAAATCGTTCTGTTAAGTAGCTAGGGGCTTTATTGTTTAAACATTTGTGGATGAGGGAGGCCGATTTGAGGTTGATTTTTTCTTGGGTAGAGAGCCATTTATATTTCCGTCTTATTTCAGAAATATGTGCTCTTCTGGGGATACTTAGGGCCGCTCTAAGTGCATTATTTTGGAGCACTTGTATTCTGTTGATGGTTTGTTTGGAAGCCCCTATGTATAGGGAATTACAATAATCTAATTTTGAGAGGATAAGGGCTCTGGATAAAATTAGGCAACTGTCATCTGATAGGGATTGTTTCCCGGCTCGAATTAATTTACATGCATAGGCCGTGGATGAGGCCAATGAGTTTACCTGTTTGGTAAAGGATAAGGTCGAATCGAGATAGAAACCTAGTGTTTTTACTTCTTTTGCGACCTTGATGGTGTTCCCATCGATGAATGCTGAATAGTTAGGGTTGAGTTTAGAGATGCGAGCTGTGGTACCCAGGATGATGAGCTCTGTTTTATCATCGTTCAGGCATAGGCCATGGTTGGCCATCCATGCCTGAACGATGCTGTAGACTCTGTTCACCAAAGCCAGATCTTCCACATAATCCCCAGTAAGTGGTAGGAGAATCTGGGCATCAATCAACGCGCCCCTGAGCTGAAAGCAGGGCAGAGAGCACACTATCCAAGAAAACAAGGTGAGCTGTGGATCAAAGGGAAGGGTTGGACCCCGGGAAAGAAGGGGTTCAAGCACACAGAGACAATATGGAGTTAAACTCTACCAATCCTGTGTTTCAGGCCCAGTCTCCAGTCGAATAGCCTCTAGGGAAGGGTTCGAGGTCGTAAGAGGTCAGAACAGGTTGAGTGACGTCCCCGTGGATACCATGTGAGCGTTACAAAAACTTGACAACAACCAAACTCCTTCATGTGCTATCACCAATAATTTGGAATTATTTCCACTACCAAAACCCCTACAATAACTCAATTTATATGAGAGCATCATAATTCAAACAGTGCACCCTTTTCAAGCTATAATACACCTTCAACCAAAAACAGCTAAATTACCTCCCTCTGAATTGGTGAAAGGCATTTGTGGAAAAGCAGTGGATTTACCATTAGATCTAAAATAAAATGTGCACACTCTGGGAGAGCAACGTCCAATGGAGCGATCTTTAATTATTTTAGTAAATGGTGTACCTACAAAAGAAAAAAAAAAATTGGCAACAACTGGTAGATTTACATAAAGTCAGACAAGCCATGCAATATCTAAAAGACAATAATGAATACTACAAAGAAATTAATATTGAAGAAAACTTGAAGGAAACCACTTTTCCTACGCATATCAAACAAAAACAAAACAAACAAAGATAGATATACTGTTAAGTGACTTCAATTCAGCAATCCCACTAAGTCAGTGCCTCGTCTGGGACGCCCAATGGAAGCCCTTATTTATATATTTTTATGACAAGTTATACTCTGGATGATAATACCTTATTTAACGCCCCTCTCTTTGAATCCCCCTGACCTCACTGAGCCAAGCAGTAGATTTGTTTTGCAATTTAAAAGATTTATTGGAGAAATTAAACAATATATATATTACACTTTTATAAATAAATTAATATTTGATCGCACACTTATGAATATTACCGTGAATATTACTGTGATCAACAATGGAGAATATGACAATTGTACGCTTATTTAATCACTTAGGAATTGGTATAGAAAGGGTTAAGTAGCAGAGAATACTTTTATGGTTTCAGGGAAAAACAATGATGGAAAAGAATGCAACACAGGAATAACCTTGATTTGATTTCAACAAAAGATAATGTAATCACGTTTCCCCTTTTGGCAATTCACCTCCCTTCCCCCTTATGCAATATAAAAAGATGGAAAGAAGAGCACACAGTTCTCAGGAACACAATCAAATGTAGTTCAGTTCCCCACTAGCAAGCTTAGATCACAGGGATGATTTTAAAACACAGGCAAAATACTTTAAATGTGGTTTGCAAAGAAGTGAACATATGCTAAAAAGGATTTTAATTCCCTCTAGAGGTTCAGGGTGAGTGAGAGATACTTTAAATCAGTTCAGGTCAGCCCTACCAATGATTCACGGATGGTTATCAGGTTGAAAACGGGATTCAGTAATGGAAGCTGAATATAGACAGATATTTTTACACGTGGTTGAAATCAAGCAAACTGTCAATTCGCGGCACTTTTTTCCGAGTGTGTCGATCGCGATTACGGAGGAACTATAAGGAGTAGCTTAGGCTTTTTGGAAAGCTTAGAATCTTAAAAAAAGATACGGATTTAATGGAGGTAGATTCTCAAAATAAAAGTAAAGCTCAGAATGACGGATGACAGTTTTGCAGAATGGACACACGATTTCTTATGATGCAATTCTAAATAGGTTAAAATAGTTTGAATGAGATTATTTTAAACTAAGAGATTGGTTTTGCACAGTTATGGCTAAGTACTCACACTATGAATTTAAAATAGGCCGTCAGGGTCTGGTCACCAGGTTTGGACTGGACTCCGGGCGGTTTCTGGTACTGGTGCTCTGGTTCTGGATCTCTGGTTCTGATCTGGTCTGTGGTTCTGCTGTCGGCACTTCACAGTGGTCTGGTCTGTGGTTCTGCTGGTCTGGATCAAGTGGATTCTGGATACAGCACTGCTTTCTGGGTCTGCTACCGGTTCTGGCAAAAGTTTGTGGCAAAGAATCCAACAGGTCGCCCGGCTGTAGAATAGTTTGGTTGGATTGCTGGATTCTGAAGGCCTGCTGAGAAGAGTTCTCAGCTTGTGGGTTAGGCCTTTGCTTTAAGTTCTGTAGTCTATCTGTAGTCTAAGTTCTGGATGTTCCTTCTTGATGTTGTGTGGTCCGGCAAAATGCTCCGCAAGAAAATGGAAAATGAATGTCTTGCCTGTCCAAGCAGTCTCTTTTTATGTGTTGTGCAAGTGGGTGTGTGCATGGGCATAATTAAGCCTGCCCCTCACAACTTATCATTGGCCAAGTCCTCCTCTCTCCCTTGATGGGGGGAAGGAATGGAGTGTCATCAGGCATTCATTTTGTGGCATACAGAAAGAACACTCCCCTTTGCATTTACTTAGAAAAATCAATTTTACCTAAAACACATATTTCCCAGATACACAGTTTGTTGAAATTACATGTACACATTTCAGATGAATTAAGGTACATTCTTGCCCAACTCTGATCCCCCTCAGAGGCTGGCTTCAAAAATGGCAACATTTTGTGCTTTTTAGTGACCTTCACCATATTGGTTTTTCCTCAAAATGTACACATACCTGCACCCCTTCCCTGAGCATATTACTGGAAATTACTATGTCTCTATCCTAAACACAGTGTCGGCAATATTAATAAATAGCAGGGTTCATTCCCAGAACACCGCACAAAGTGGAGTTTGGTCTAAGATCGGGAGGGCATTTTCCATATTAAGGACCCCCAAATTGTACATTTCTGTGAGCTTAATACAAGATTTTAGAAGCATTTAACTTAAATATATATTTGCTGCAATATAAATCCACAATCCAGTCTGGCCCGCCCCCAGAAGCTTGGTGAGTCAGAGTTCACAGGCCTCTCCTTCTTGGCAGGGCAGCTGTTGCCAGCTACACCCTGATCTGCATTTCTATTGAATTGAACGGGTCTATTGTGTTGTATCCTGCAGGCTGCAGGGGAAACTCCTCCCTCTCAATCAACAGGGCCATGTGATATCCTGGGCTGTTGTGTGTGTCTCTGAGGTGTTAATGGTTCTCAGGAAAAGCAAGTCTTTTGAACGTTTAATTACATAAGACCCCCTTCTGTTCACTGCACAGTTCTGCAAGACAGCTCTCCTGTCAGGATTTATAGAGCGCCAGCGCCGGTCAGTGTCCAATGCCGGTACTGCACCTATTTTTGACAGCTGTCTTGAATTAATACATTTCAAAAGAAATGATTTTACCTGATAGTATATGATCCTTGCTTGACATGGCATTGATGTGTATCTGCAGTAGAGTAAAGTAAAACACTCAACCATAGTTGGATTTTTGTTTGGTGGTTTTCGGGCCCATGATTTTAGCAATTTTTGACATGAATAAAAACTGATTTTGAACAGAACCATCTTTCTTTGGACTGGTGGGTGGCAGGTCAGGGGACCATTTTGGTGTGCGCAAAACTGCACGGTTCTCCTGGATTCTGGCGCAAATGTGGGCTTTTCCGCCATCTTGGATTTCCTAAGCCCACAGCACCAAATGCTGCAGCATAATAGTCCAAACGTGGGTCAGGACACCCAACAATACTAACACCTGGAGAACTTTGTTCTCTAGATCCTGTTAATGTTTCAAGATATTTTCACCATCGCTTCATTGCTATGCTACACTTTATTTGTAATAAAACTGTTCCTCCCCTCGGAGAAGTGCAACACTTCTTTTGGAGAAAAGAATACCAAGCCAGAGGAGCACCGCATATCCACATGCTTTTATGGATTAAAGATGCTCCTAAATTTGGTCAAGACAATGATTCCACTGTGTTACAATTTATCGAAAAATATGTCACTTGTGAAATTCCATCGGCAACAACAAATAGTGATCTTCATGCACACATTTTCCAATTTCAAAGTCACAAATGTAGCAAATATTGTCGTCGCAAATACAAAAAGAAAGGGAAATACTACACCAAATGCTGCTTTGGTTTCCCTAGACCAGTTACAAAAACAGGTCAAGTAAACAACTTCATGTCTTCAGTTAGACATAATGTTAAAGGTAAATCACCTAAAAATACATATTACATAAAAAGAACAGAAGAAGAAAAATGTATCAATGATTACAATGCAATCATTGCCCACTTATAGAATGCAAACATAGATGTGCAGTACATTGCAGACAATTCAACTGCAGTTGCACAATATATTACAGCATACTTAACCAAAGCAGAAAAAACAGAGCTCCAAGACCTCTGGAATGACCTGTCATCAGACAAAACACTGTCTCAGAAATTATACAGCTTGGGCATAAAAATGCTCTCCCATAGAGAATGTGGCTCGTATGAAGCAGCAGATCGTTTAACCGGTACTGCTTTGTATAGAAAATCTGAAAATATAGTATGGCTATGTCTTGGTCCTGCTAAATCTAGAAAACGAGTTCTGAAATCATACGATGATATAGTAACAATAGCCAAACATGATCCCAACAGCCAAGACATTTAAAAAAAACAATTTGCTGGACACATACTACCCAAACAGAAGTACCGCTTTGGAAACCATGTGTCTATAGCACATAGCCCAAAACTTCACATACAAAAATAATATAAAACCTGATTAAAAAAAAGGTAGATACAGAGTGTCAAATTGTGAAGGCAGCTTAGTAAAACTCACCAAACCAAATGTAATTAATCATATCAAATTGTCATTAAAGACTCCTCAACATAAAGATCTATATTGCATGTCCCTGCTACAACTCTTTAAACCATGGAGAAAAGAAGAAGAAATACTATATAACTATGACTCCTACGAAGACGCTTTCAAAGCAAATGAAAGCACTATAACCGATGTAAACTTTACACACTACAAAACAATGTTGCACAATGAACAGCAACATGAAGAAGAACTCCAGGCCCAACTAGATAATGACACTCCTGACAGTAGTCAACCTTCTGTAACAGGAAGCCAAGAACCACTGGGACAGCCACTAATAACAAATGAGGCAGAATTAGCTATGACGGAAGTAGAAAACACCATGTGTCTGTATGAAGATAAAGAAGACTTAACTATACTACAATCAAAACTAAACAATGAGCAACATAGCATTTTTCAAGAAGTAACACAAGAAATTGCACATGGTGTACAACATGAAAACAAAGAATGCACCTGCCAAAATTACAAATCTATACTACTGTACGTCAGTGGTGAAGCTGGTTCTGGCAAAACATTCTTAATCAAAATCATCAGCAAATTCCTTCAACAATTGACAAACAACTGTCAGCTGTTGTCACTCCCCCCACAGGTTTAGATGCCTACAACATAGGTGGTGTCACTTTCCACCGATTACTACTCCTGCAAGTAGAACACCAAAACAAATGAGACTATTACAAACTTTCTACAGAAGCTGCAATGGAACTACACAGAGTATTAAAACAAATGAAAATGCTGCAAATAGATGAAGTGAGCATGGTCTCCAACCTAATGTTGGCTTTGATTCACCTCAGATTACAAGAAGTACTCAAAACAAACTACAAGAGCTTTTTGGAGGAAAACACATTATTGTTTTCGGAGATCTTCTTCAATTGACACCAGTGAAATTTGAGCCTATTTTTAAAACCTTAGGACACAAACTCTGCTGTAAAACTGTTGGCAGCATAGGAAATCTCATACTTTGACAACATTTCCAATACAGATAATTAACAGAAAACATGCAGCAATCTGCAGATCTCACTTATGCCAACATCTTAAACAGTTGGTATACTATCTCAAGAAGCACAAGCAATATTGAAAACCCGGCACATTCATGCACTTTATGGCGATAATGCATGTGCTATGGATGTTATGGAACAATCAGCCCACACAAATGTCAATTGTATGGCCTTAATGCCAACTCTTGCAAGGTGTTTCAATTTCAATACAACAATGTTAAAAAAAGAAATGCAACCAATAATTGAAATTAGCGCCACAGACAAACTAGACATACATGGTATGACACTAGCCATGTGTGAACAAGCCACAACAAGACTAAATAGTTTAGAAAATTCAAACTCTAACATAGTTGGATTGGAAAAAATATTAAAATTATCCTTAAATTGCAGAGTAATGCTTAAATGTAACCTTAACGTGGATCAAGGACTAGTTGATGGAGCACTGGGTACAGTTGTTGGCTTTCAAATATACCCACGTGACAACAACCTTCAGATTGTCAATATTCTCTTTGACAAACTTTCAGAAGTGAAAAGGATAGGACGCTCAACAGCTCGATTCCTTATCTTCAAAGACATGTATGTACGCAGAGAACAATTTTCTCTAACTCTTGCATACGCAGTCACCATTCATAAATCACAAGGTCTTACCTTAGACAAAGCATTAATAGACATTGGTCATACAGTCTTTAGAGGAGGCATGAGCTACGTAGCACTATCACGCTTACGTACACTTGACAGTCTATTTCTAATCAACTTTGATGCAAGCATAGTAAATGCTGATATTCCTTGCATTTTAGAATACAATAGACTTCGTTCACTATACACCCTCCCATCTAAAAACATATCCTGTTCCACAAAAAGTAAAATGTTGTAAAAGAAAACTAAATCAAACAGAAATGCAACAGGATGTCACTGCAAATCCTCCAAAGAGAGTAAAAAAAACGAATACTTCATCAAGTACCACAAACAAAAAAGAAACTATTAGGGAAAGTAAACCAGGTACTTCTTCAAAAAAGGGAGATAAACTAAAAAAAAAAAGCACTCAGATACAGAACTACCTGGTCCATTTAATCTTTCAAATGTAATTGGTGTAAGTTGCTAGGCAAATGTAGCAATGAATATTCTATTTCAATTACCACCAATTGATGACAACATTTACTTACACAGTACAGACCAATTGTGTTTGCAAATGTTAGTACTTCATAGAAACTCAACAAACAATCCTGACAGCACGTATAGTGTTTATGCAATAAGACAATTCTACTACTGTGCTGGAATGGTGAAATTCACTATAAACTCACAGGAAGATCCACAAGAATTTGTAATGTACTTACTACAAGTACTGGAAAACAAAAACATACCTATAGATGAAATCTTCCAGATTTCATTCATGTGGAAACATACATGCACTCTCTGCAACAATGTGACACAAGAACAAATCCCCAATGAGTGCTTCGTGTATGTATCAATACCTAATTGTGAATCCGTTCCATTTCAGCAACTTGTACAAAATGCAAACCATGGTAGATTATGTACTACCTGCAATTCGGATAATCGCTCCACCTTACTAATACAAACACATAGTAAATACGTAATACTAATGCTTCTACGTTACAATGCAGATGGTACCAAAAACAACTGCAAGCTGACTGGATTCACACATGGTCAAGTATCGCTTGGTAAGAAAACCTTCACAACAATAGGTATAATCTACCACACAGGAGCCACAACCAATGCAGGTCACTATACTGAATATATAAAAAAAAATGTGGATGGTTCGAATGTAATGATAGTACCATTACTCTAAAGCAGAGATTACCAGCAAATCTTACAAACGCTTATTTAATCTTCTTAAAACCAAAATGTATTAACTAAACTGTACTTAAACATTAACCAAACTTCTATTAAAAAAACTATAAACTGTTAGAATATGCCAACAGCTATCTAACTGCCCCAAGGTTCTACAACAACTAAACAGATAAATGAATACCACTAAATTATATTATAAAATAGACAGTTAGAATACGCCAACTGGTATCTAACTGCCCCAAGTTTTTAAAATAACCAAACAGATAAATCAATACCACTTCATTATAACACAAAAAAGACCGTTAGAATATGCCAACAGGTATCTAACTACCCCAAGATTCTACAACAACTAAACTGATAAATTAATAACACTAAATTATCTATAAAAATAAACAGTTAGAATACGCCAACTGGTATCTAACTGCCCCAAGATTTTCCATAACCAAACAGATAAATCAAACCCTCTACATTGTAACAAAAAATAGACAGTTAGAATACGCCAACTGGTATCTAACTGCCCCAAGATTTTACAATATCCAAACAGATAAATCAATACCACTTCATCATAACAAGAAATAGACAGTTACAATATGTCAACAGATATCTAACAGCTCCAAAAATCTGCAACAAGCCAACATATAGAACATTAGCCAGAAACAACAAGTGAACAATGAAAACAAACAAACAAATAGACTGTAGCATAACAAAAAAAGTTTTTTTTAAATCCAACATGGATTTATTTTTTTCCACAGACCGAATGATTTTAGCAACAAACACAGAAACTGAGCAAATTGCACAGTACAATGGTGTGTAATCTACTAAATATGAGGGTAAAAAAAAAATGTTGTTTATTCCATGTTATAATTCGTTACAAAATACCAATACTAACATGACCTTATCACAGAAATTAACAAGGAATACATGTACTCCAGTTACTAAACCAAACAGTAAGTATATTATAATAAATATAACCATCGCAGAAAATAACACCCATAGTGACTTATAACTTCAGTGTTTATAAATTTGGTCTTGACCATGCACCCAAAACTCTAGGCCTTGGCCACAACCACCGCAGCATACCACACCCATAGAGTTAAACATTTTAACTATGCCATATGGGCACTTATAGTCCGCGAACATGACAAGTGTTCTTAGAACAGTTTCAACTTGCCCATGAACACTACGGACAGGTATAGCGTCCTCAGGACACCCCCATTTCATTTACTTACGAACATTTCAGAACACCGCAAGTGTTCTTAGAACAGTTTCAACTTGCTTGCAAACAGTACGGACAGGCATAGCGTCCTCAGGACACACCTATTTCGTTTATTTAGGAACATCCAAGGACACTTGATGTGTTCTTAGAACAGTTTCAACTTGCCTACGAACAGTACGGACAGGTATAGCGTCCTCAGGACACCCCCATTTTGTTTATTTATGAACATCCCAGGACACATAATGTGTTCTTAGAACAATTTCGACTTGCCTACGGACAATACGGACAGTGTCTTCAGGACAACCCTATTTAGTTTATTTACGAACATTTCAGGACACGGCGTGTGTTCTTAGGACAGTTTCAGCTTGCTTGCGAACAATTCAGACAGGTCTAGCGTCCTCAGAACACCCCCATTGTGTATATTTACAAACATCCCCGGACACTTGATGTGTTCTTAGAACAATTTCAACTTGCCTACGAACAGTACGTACAGGTATAGCGTACTCAGGAGACCCCCATTTTGTTTATTTACAAACATCCCAGGACGCATGTTCTTGGAACAATTTCAAATTGTCTACAAACAATAAGGACAGTGTCCTCAGGACACCTCCATTTCGTTTAGTTACGAACATTTCAGGACATCGTCTGTATTCATAGAACAGTTTCAACTTGCCTGCGAACAATACGGACAGTCATAGCATCCTCAGGACACATACATTTCATTTATTTACGAACATTTCAGGAGACCGCGTGTGTTCTTAGGACAGTTTCAGCTAGCTTACAAACAATTCGGACAGTTCTAGCGTTCTCAGAACACCCCCATTTTGTTTATTGACGAGCATCCCAGAACACTTGATGTGTTCTTCGAACAGTTTCAACTTGCCTGCAAACAGTACGGACAGGTATAGCGTCCTCAGGTCACCCACATTTCATTTATTTAGAACATCCCAGGACACATGATGTATTCTTAGAACAGTTTCAACTTGCCTACGAACCATACGGACAGGCCTAGTGTCCTCAGGACACCCCCATTTCGTTTATTTACGAACATTTCAGGACACCCGTACTGTCCGCGGTAAAACAAACAGAACAGGGGTGCCTGCCACCTAAATAAATACAATATTTAACCCATCTCTTACTCCCCCACCTTTCCCAAACAGTCTTACACACCAAAAGGCTTTACTAAACAGTATTTTTCCACCTAGTTTCACAGCGCTGTCCGCGGACGTCCGCGAATCCAAGATAGCGGGCGTTTCCAAAAATTTGACGCACTTCATGCTCTTCAGTGTCCAATCAGCGAACACGTTGCATGTCTGCGGACATGACGCAAGCCGATTGGCCAATCAGGACACTGTCCACGGAGCGAACAGGGAAGTGTGTCCGCAGACCAAACATAGGATCACTAATTTTTTGTGACCTACTTTTTGGTCATTTTTTTAAAAACTACTGGACGGAATTTCACCAAATTTGCAAAAGCATGCTTTCGGGACCAAGCATCTGCTCCTGGTCCAAATTTGGTGAAAATCCGTCCAGCGGTTTGGGCTGTAGGTGTGAGCAAAGTTTTTTCCCCATTCAGTCTATGGGAAAAAAAGACGATTTGGGACCCCTCTGTAACTTTGCCCCCCTGGACCAAACCTCACAAAACTTTGCAAAATAATTCAGAGTGACCATATACTTTCTTTGCAAAGTTTGGTGAGGATTCGTCCAGGGAGAGCGGAGTTATAAATCGCACAAAAAGGGCTCTTCTGGAAACAGCAACTTAACCATAACTACACAGCTACTACCGTGGCTGTGTAATATATGTATATATGTAGTCAGTGAAAAGAACTTTGTTAAAGGGACATTATGGTTAAGTTGCGCTACTAAAAACCTATGAAATTCAGTGAAAAAACTTTGTTGAAGGGATGTTATGGTTCCAAGTAAAACCGAAAAACCCCTGAAATTCGCCAGTTATGGTAAGCTAAGCAACCATAATTCACGCCACCACCATGCACTGCTAAGACTAACACCCAGGATATCAAAGATGACATCACAAATGTCATTGTTGACATCACTGATGACATCACATGTGCATTTACTTTTCATGAAATGTCTGTACAACGGATTCTTATTATAATGTTGAGAAAAAAGTGTCAAGGATCATTGGAATAAATACCAAGAGCTAATTAGTTCATTAAGCAATGCATTGATATAAATAGCATTCTATTATGTAGTTCTATCCAGTATACTAAGCTACTCATGCAGAAACATAGGCATTGTGTGCAGCATACATGATGAAGATACAGTATTCATAATGTTGATATGTTGAATAATGAAATGATAACTGCTTTCTTATTAGAGTTTTGCATACTGTGAAATATGTAATAAGTAGCTAATAAAACCCACGTATTACATAATTGCATTATTACAGACAAATCACAAAGAGACAAGAACACATACAAATATGGGTATATACAGGGAAAGTGAAGTACGCAAAAAAGCAAAGGTAGTAGCAGAAACAACTCATAACCTAACTGATTATCTTTATGCAAATAAATGATTGCTCTGTTTCAAAGCTGCTATTTACCCTATGTATATGTATCACATGATGTAACTGGACCCTAAGGAAAGTAGTGTGAGTACAATGTATACAAATGTGAGCATAACAGGCAAAGTACAGTAATAAAAAAACAACATATCTATCAGAAATTGCTGATAACTCTACTGATTATCTTCATGCCCAGAAAGGATTGCTGTCTTTCAAGCTTGTGTCTTCCTCTATGTATATGTTTCATATGATATGACTGGACCCTAAAGGAATTACTGTAAGAACATACTTGAAGGATAAGTCTACAAATATAGTATGTGTACAATTTTTAGTTCCTGACTGTTACTGAAGAAATCCATGTGGCCTAGATAGGTCAGTAAAGGAAAAAAGAGGGAGCCAGAAATGTGATGTCATCAGTGATGTCATCAATGACATTTGTGATGTCATCTTTGATGTCCTGGGTGTTAGTCTTACCTGTGCACGGTGGTGGCGCGAGTTATGGTTGCTTAGTTTACCATAACTGGCGAATTTCAGGGGTTTTTCGGTTTTACTTGGAACCATAACGTCCCTTTAACAAAGTTTTTTCACTGAATTTCATAGGTTTTTAGCAGCGCAACTTAACCATAACGTCCCTTTAACAAAATTTTTTCACTGAATTTCATAGGTTTTTTGTAGCGCAACTTAACCATAACGTCCCTTTAATAACTTTTTTTCTCTGAATTTCATAGGTTTTTAGTACCGCAACTTAACCATAACGTCTCTTTAACAAAGTTTTTTCACTGAATTTCATAGGTTTTTACTAGCACAACTTAACAATAATAACTTTGACTTTATGTACATGTACTATGGAACATACTGAACCCCTTCTACTGAATTTGATGTCTGCAAACTTTTTTGATGTCCGCGGACATGTTCGGACAACAGTACCACTACCTAAAAACTCTGGGAGGGTATGTTTAATTGTAATATAATAACATAGGAACATTTAACAAATTCACAAAGCAGCACACATACACATTCTCAGGGCGATTCATGGAATTAATGTGCGCTGAAAATTCCTGCGCAAGCGTGCAAAAGGGTGCGAATCGCAGCGCAAGTGCGAAAATCGCAGCGAAACCCACGCACAGCAGCGATTCATGGAAGTCCATGCGCGTGTGCATCCATGGATGTGCGCTATAATCCTGCGTTGCGCATGCTGGCGCACACGTCTTCAAACAGCGTGCGCTACGCACACAGCAAAAGCGCACATAGCGCAGCACACACAACAAAAGTAGGCATAACACTGGGCGTAACACGCGGAATGGGAAACAACGTGTGAAAATGTGGGCATCACGGGGGAAGTACAGGAGGCAAATGCGCGGAACGCCCACACGTGCGCCTACAACACATATTCGTGGAATCGAACGGGGCTAATGCGTGTGCCAAAAAAGACGCGCTAATCCAGAAACACGTACGCCAGCAGGAAGCAGGCTTACGTGGACCCGCGCAGCATAAAAGTGCGCGCAAACAACAAACAAGCTCAGACACTAAGATGAATATACCGTTCCTTGCAGCAGTGGTCGTGAGATACCGCAGGATGAGGAGGATAGTCAGGCCCAGAATTTTTACACCCAGAACCAGCCTTTTTGGGATGCCTGATGACCAGGTGCATGGGAGGTACAGGTTTCCACCTCACATTATACTCAACCTGGTGAGTGATTGGGAGGATGACCTCACATCACCCACCCTGTGCTCCAAAGCACTGAGCCCCCTGGAAAAGGTGCTTAATGTACTGCACTTCTTGGCCACTGGATCATTTCAGCAGACAAGTGCTGTAGTGGGGTGGTGTCACAGGCGACACAGTCACGCTGCCTACACCAGGTGTTGGCCATCATGACTGCACACCCATCAGTCCGCAGGCACATATACCTGCCCAGAATACCTGCAGAAATGCAGGCTGCCGTCCAGGATTTCTAAGGGGTGGCACAATTCCCCAAAGTGCTAGTTGCCATTGATTGCACCCATGTGTCGCTACGTCCCCCCAGGGCAACGGAGCACATCTATAGAAACCGCAAGCCCTAGCATTCCATCAATGTGCAGGTAGCTTGTGATGCCAAGGGAATCATCACCTCAGTATATGCCAACTATCCAGGGTCCACCCATGACAGGTTCATTTACAGAATTTCAACCCTAAACCGGGAACTAGAAGCTGGGTGGCATGGCGATACATGGCTGCTCGGTGAGTATAAAAGCCACTGCACATGCATGCATGTCAGATACTGAGTAATGTCACAACCCCACTAATGATACCCATCACCACCTCCCCAGGGGACAGAGCCTACCCTCTGAGCACCCACATGATGACGCCAATTCGGAACCCCACCACACCACCCGAGGTAAGATACAACACAGCCCTTATTGCAACCCGGGGCATAGTGGAGCGCACATTTGGAGTGTTCAAGTCTCGCTTTCGCTCTCTTGACCGCTCTGGTGGGCAGCTGCTATACACTCCCCCAGTAGTGTGCAGGATCATAGTGGCAGCATGTGCCCTGCATAACATTGCAACACGCCGAGGCCTGCGGGTGGACATGGTGGTGCCCCCACATCCCAACCACATGCACGGCCACTGCGCATGGGAGGGGAAAGGGCACATGGTGAGGCAGATCGTACACAGCTGGTGGCTAATTACTTCACCTAAAATCACACCCCTGTGGAGTACACACAGCCCTGGCACATACCAGCTGACAATCAATGATGATGACATAAGGGACACTCAACTGTCACAACCATACCACCCTGAGATTGGTCACCTGGAAGTGTTACATTGTGTGCATCCCTACCTACCGAAACACCACCACTGCTGTGTCATTAAAAGACATACATCTATGCTGCTAAATTGATTACCCCCTTGCAAAATACAACATGAAAACAGCGCCATGTCACCAAACCCCTCCCCAGCTCTGCCACCCAACACACCATGGCATGTCATGCAATGTGAAAGCAAACAAAGCAATGCACAAGACCTGACACAAGTGTCACAAAGTGCACTGTCCCAAATGTCAACTGCCCACAGACAATATGCTCCCAGTAATTAATAACAAACAGCACACATGAACAAATACTTACCGCCAACACAATACAGCAACACACCATGAAACATTGCAAAAACATGACAGTACTAAGTCAAAGTAGTGGTAGTCTTACAACCTGAATAAGCCAGCACATCGACCCCTTCCAACTGTAGAGTGTTGCTGCCACGCAAATGTGTCAGTGTACTGCATACAACATGAACTCCATCTCCAAAGGAGAGGGCCTTGTGAAGACATGAGGAAGGAACCTGCAGATTAGGATGAATACATGGATGCACAAGCACATATCAATACACCATGCAGTGTACAATACAACAACAATACCCTCTAGGGATGTCCACACAGTATTGACTACAGACTGCCCACCCAGCTCATGGGAGCCCAATATCACTGTGTAAGTCACTGTCACTTGGTCACACCCTTTCCATGGAAACGGGAAGCAGGAGGGGTGTGTGTGTCACGAACCCAAGCATCTATCCAAACTCAGGACAAGCCTGCATGTGCCCAGCCGGAATACAGTGGATGCCCACGGGAGCCACACAAGGCAACACACTGTAAAAAAAAAAATAATAAAAAATAAAAACAAATGACCATGTGGGGACAAGGGGGGGCACCCAGGAGGTTCGAGGACAGGGTGAACACCAACACCCACCTGCACCTGCGTGGATGTTGCGAGAAAAAGAAATACCTCCATGGGCTCATGGCCTGCACGGCTATGCCATTGTGGGAGAACTGCTGCCGCTCTCTTCAACCTCTGCTGCTGCATCAGGAGGTGGTGGCACTATGGGAGGCAGGCCACGCAAAGCCCTGATATGGTCCTCCATGGCAGCAAGCATGCAGGTCTGGAAGGTCTGATTCTGGAGGATTAAAGTGCGGAGATCCCCATGCAGCACCTCACAGGTTGCCTGCACTTCTGCACTCATAGCCTCGCGTGATGCCCGGATCTCCTCACGTGTTGCCTGCAGCTCAGCTGAGAGCGAACCTAAGAGCTGCTCCATCTGCCCTTAAATTTCGGGAAGCCTCAAGTTCAAGCAGACTCTGCCTGAGGTTATGGAGTTCTACCCTCAGGGCTTGCCTGTGGCCCTGTGACTCTATTGATATGGATGTGCACAGAGTCTCCAGTGCTGCCCGTCGGTCCCTGTTGGATGCCAACATGTCTTCCCTGTGTGATTGGCAAAATGAATCTGTTGCCTGCTGTTGTTGCTCCATCTGCCTTTCAGGGGGGATAATGGAAGTGTCCACCCTCTCCATTGCGTGAGCCATCATTTCTACTGATGCTGCCTGTTGGGTTGCCATACCGTACATGGAGTTTTCCCATACAGTATTGCCTGGTGGCGCACGGCCACCGCGTCGGCGGGCACCACAATTGTTCAGGGCAAGGCGATCTGCACCTTGCTGTGCTGGCACTGCCTGAGGCTGCAGGACTGCATTCCCACTCTGATCTGCTGGCCCAGGAACAGGATCAAATGCTGTGGAGTGTGACCCTACATCCGTAACCGCCAAAGGCGGACCTACCAACACTGACATCCCCATAGAGGGTTCTACCCCTGGTGCAGGTGGGATGGACAGAACAGAATCCCTGCCAGAAGCACTTACGTGTTACAGCACATAAGTCTCATCATTCGACTCAGCACCTGAATAGAGGTCTGTGGAGCTACACCCAGAGACACCCCTCGACAGTATGGTCTGCAGTACCAAAGTGTTTTCACCCACCACCACACCACGTCCCCCACTGGTGCTTGGTCGTGGCGAGAATCCTCCTGGGTCTGCACCATCGCCTGAACCTCACTAGCATCAACTGCGTCGTCACCTGCCAAAACATGAAATACAACAAATAGAAACAGGCATTAGCACCATAGCACACACCTAGGCCTGACAAGCCAGAGATCCAGTACATGATTTACACATGTCCCACATGACTATAACCCCGGCATGCATGCACTGTCACTGAGTTGGAAGGGGAGGCAAAAAGCAGACACTGATGACACCAAGATGAAAAAGCAACACATTTGCTGCATACTGGGTAGCACTGGCATCAGACATTAGCCTGTGAGTGGCATGTCCAATACACATACATGACACATGCCAGCACACAGATAGCATGTAGCATAGCCATGGTACATTTGACAAGTACAGCCATATGTCAGTAAATGAGTACTGTCAGCCAAATATGTGAGATTGACATAATGAGATGAACAATGCTACATAGTGTGACAAAATACGCATGTGCCACTCACTGCAACACATCCAGTGTACAAGAATACAGTGATTGCAGGCCGATGTAGACATCATTGGTTGCTCACTTAAATATCACAGGAAACAACTATCAAGTACCACATACAAACAGGCGCGAAAAATCAATGTGAGCAGGCCAATACTCAATCAGCCTGAATGGTCTAATCAGTCACATAACAAGGTAATAAATGTGGGCCAATGTGGGGTGTAATCAATGACAGAAGAATGTCACATATGTGACAATAGGGCTGAAAAATGCGTTGCAAAAGTGGGAGAATTGAAACAATCAGCCTGAATGAACACTGCAAAATTCTGAACAATGTTGTTGCAAGATGACAGTTCAAGACTAACTTTAGTAAAGTGGTGCTAAATGGCTACTGTGGGCAGAAGGGATCCTGTCATACCCAAATCCAAGGCCAGTGAATGTTTTGGAGGAAGCACATGGGTGACCCGTACCACTCAGGTGCACACACCCTCACCTGGCACTCAATCAGAATCCATCACTCACACAACATACACATGGATTACACACACATGCATGGGCACTCACCGGACAATGCGTCGTAATCTGGTAGGTCTCGCACGCCTTGGATCTGTTCCTCTGTGACGAAGGTTCCAGCAACAGACTCATGTTCAGTGAGTTGGTTGTCCTCTTGTGGAGAACCACCGCCAGTCACCAGAGTAGAAGCATGATTTGAGGCCAGCTTGTTCTTTGCTATGCGTTTCAGGTCATTCCAGCGCTTGTAGCAATCATCAGCTGAGCGCCTCACAAATCCAAGGGCACTAATGATGTCCGCGATGGTCTGCCAGTGTGCCTTACGTTGACCATGTGTGGTCTTGCACCCTGCAGTCACCATTTCGCGGCTATGTTCCGACACATAGGCCACTAGTGCATCAAGTTCAGCGTCATTAAAGCTAGGCTTCCATGATGTGCCGGAGTGTATAGCCGTATCTGGGGTCTCAGCCTGCAGTGCCAGAGCACCCTTCTTCTGCTTTTTCAAAGGTGGTGCGGATCCTGAGTGGCTTACGCCGCTCTGGTCAGTAGGGGCAGAAGCGCCGGTGGACTGGGTACTAGGAGTGTTTGAATGCACAATGACCCTTGGTCTTGGTGCAGGCATTGGCTGCAGGGTGATGCTGGCAGAGGAACGTCGGTTTGATGGACCGGGACCGACACTGTCCCAGCTGGGAGATTCCCCACCCTGACTACTTGGGGCAGCAGATTACAAAGCTGCCCCGGATCCACGTGGCCTGGTGACACCAGCTTGCACCGCCACATGTGGCGTAGACTTGCTGACCTGGAAGTCAGCCTGGGAGTCATCCTGTGCTGGTTCAGGTGCCACAATGGGCTGGTCCAACAAGGACTGAGCTGGGATGGTGTCAGCTATGTTTCCCACAAACATGGGGGGCCATGGGCATCCCTGATTGTTCCTCCACATATGGGGGTCTAGGGGGACCCTGCAAATCATGGCCACGTCCCCTACCATGCCCACCACGCCCACCTTTTGGAGGTCGGCCACCTTTGCCTCCTTTACCGCTTGGTCGCCTCCCAACCATGGCACTGATGTTGTTGTGCGTATGGGAGTAGCAGTACAAAATTGTCCTGGGCAATTGGGGGTGAAAGGGGTAGAGTACTAGATGGAATTCATACCCTAGTGCTCTAGCAAGGCTGTCTGTGACCCCTGGGGGGAGATGACGGGTCACGCAACGCACAGGCACCCCGAAAACAAAAAATAATGTGCATGCAACCCTTCGTAGACCACGTGCGTGGAAAAATGAACCCGCACTATGCTGTGGCACCCAGAAACACAAAATAAGCGTACACGTGTTACACGCAGCCTACAATGACCTCTGAAGGGGTACGCGACACACGGGGCAAGCACAGTTGGTAAATACGTGCACGACTCACCATCTGCCTGGAAAAAAACGTAAAAAAGACGCGCGTGTGTGCCTTGGCGACACCCCTTTCAAAAGAAGAATTGTACGCTGTCTGAGGAGACAGGACAAAAGAAGAAGTGAATGCTGTTTGAGGAAACAGGCCCAACAAAAAAAATGAATGCTGTCAGAGGTAACAGGGAGTACGAACTTGAAACGCTGTGAAGTAGTCGCGTGTGAACCGACAAGAAGTACAGAATTCACCCACTCGCTCTCCACGAAAAGCACGTATAAGGAAATGGGGTCCTACACGTACCTTTTAAACCGGCCCACACGTACAATGTTACTTACGCGTGTACGCTCTAAGGCCCTTTCCTCCAATTACACGATCTGACACTCGGACGTGCAGTTTTTGGATGTGTACGATGAACATGCACCCGTGCTGGGGGAAACGCCCGCACGCACATGTCACAGACGCATAGGCCCTTTCCTTGGATTACACGCATTCACACGTGGATGTGCAGTTTTTTCACACGCCATGAACCCCAATGCCCACATCACGAGGGAAACGCCCGTGCGCGTCACGTCACAGACGCGCTTACACGTTAAGGGCCTTTGGTCCAATGAAACCGTGTACGTGTGGTGGCGCGCTTACGTGCAAAGGGCCTTTCCTCGAATTACACGCTGATGTGCAACTTTTTCATGTGCCAAATCACTCCGTATCAAGCTGGCCACGCGAAAACACACAGAAGACCATGCTCCTGCCCAGAAGGACGAATTACTGCCCCTAGAGCCCCGAGCATGCTCCCACCTGCCATCTGCTGCTGCCTGCCTGCCTGCTGCCCACGTGCCCTGCTATTTGGTGCCTGCACGTCAGCAAGGGTTCCAGTTGCTGTGTCCACCCCTGCTGGAACAGAAGACTCCCGACTGGGATACCATCACTCTACAGCCCAGCCCCAGGGCCCAGTTGCCCACCCATGCTGCCTCGGGGGTCGCCATGTCGGGGCAAACACCATCTGAGACCACTGGCAACCCCAAGCCAGAGAGGCAGAGGGCCACCAGCTTCAGTGTGAAGGAAGCTGGTGTCCTGGTGGAGCATGTCCTGGGGCATTTTGATGCCCTCTTTAGAACATCACGCGCCAACAAGGAAGGACGGGAGAGTATCTGGGACAACGTAGTGGTTGCCATCAACGCGGAGGGGGTGGCAACCCGCGACATCATCAAGCACGTCAAGAAGCGCTGGGAGGACTTCAGTTCCAGGACCCTCCACAAGGCCCGGTGCCTCGCGGAGGGGGGCCGGGTCAGCATGAGTGACATCCAGATGAGGGTCCTGGAACACGTATGCCCAGCGCTCCACGCCCAGATCCTTCTGAGGCAGACCCGTCTGGAGTTGAGCGTTAAGTGGCCAAGCATTGGTGTGTGAGACAGGGCATGTTGCATTGTGCTGGTAGTCTGATACTTGCCTGTATGTGTGACATGGGCCATGCCTGGATGTGTGTGTGCAGGGACATCATGGTCATGCATGTGAGACCAGTAATGTGTCAACCACATGGTTGGTGCATGACTTCCAATGCAACATGGGGAGCTGTATGGCAAATGCACACATGAAAGCATGCCAGTGTCTGTTCTTGCACATGGTGGGGGTGTGAAGGATGGGTGCTGCTGTCATGTACATGTATGGTGCACATGTGTGTGTGTGTCTGAGAAGTGTGTCTGTGAGTTTGATACGCCATGGATTCATGACACATGTCCGTGATGATGTGTACATTCACTCATCCAGTGCGGTCACCGTTGTATGCACTGGGTCTATCCACTGTGTCTGTGGTGTACAAGGCATGATGCATGACCCTCCGGTGATGTGTGTACATGGGATCAGTGTGAGCCATGATGCATGTGAGTTTGAAGGCCACATTTTGATTAATAGAGGCCCTTGTACATGGATGCTGATGTTGATTGCAGGCGCTGTGTCTGTTTATGCATGTGTGTTGCGTGCATTTACCCATGTGTTGTGGAGGGACAAGATGGAAGTGATGTTAGACACTGCCACTCATGTGTTATTGCTTCCTGTCTAGGGGAATATTGTACTGTACCCTGATGCTTGTGTTCTATGTCTCCCTCTATGCAGCGTCAAGTGAAGAAGAGGGCGGAGACGGCGCTGTGGAACCAAGCAGCAGGGATGCCTCCACTGGGCGGCGACGCAAGGCCCAGCCACCCTCCCAGGACTTGCCATCATCCGGGAGCGAGGGGGCTGGTGCCCCGTCTGCCACTACGGCTGTGGCGGAAGGGCCGGGTGAGCCCCCACAGGGGCTTGCAATGGCGAAAGACGGTACGGAGACATCCAGTTTGGTGGTCTCCACAGAGGAGGAGGAGCCCGCTACTGAGCCGCACATGGGGCCTGGTGGGGGTAGTACCACTGGTGCAAGTGGCGCAGTCCAGGGCCAGAGTCAGGAGGCAGCACAGGTCACCACGGAGGGGCCTGTGCATGTCTCTGTCCTTGACCCTGCGACTGCACCACCATGCACCAGCAGGGATGCCCCGTCCCAGGCCCGTCCGCAGGTAGGGGAGAGTGCCATGTCATCTGCCTCTCCACTACCTGCGGACAAGGAGTCCCATGACTGTATGGGCTCCGTCCTGATTGGTGTCACGTTGCGCACGCGTGACATTCGTGATGACGTGCGTTCTTCCTGAGTGGAGAACGCACACCATCACGAACAGCAGCGTCGTGATGTGGCACTGTTGGGAGGGGCCCTGGTCGGTGGGTTCCTACATGTGTTGTGCACTCTGGCGGAACTCTCCTCCACTGTGGAGACTATGCACCAGTCGTTCTCCATGCGTCTTCCAACCCAGATTCCACCAGGGCCCCCTGTGGATCTGGCCTGACCAACACAGCCAGCTTGGTGGAGATCCCATCCCTGCCACAGTCGGGAGTCAGCGGTTCAGCAGGGGTGGACACCACAACTGGAGACCAGCTGATGGAGGATGTGCAGGCATCATCGGACAGGGCACATGGACAGCAGCAGCAGCAGGAGCAGGCTCTAGGTGGTAGCAATGATGGCTCGGGGCCATCGACATCAGGGGGGCAGGCATCGGCCAGAGGGCAGGAGTACCCTGGAATGAATGTGTCTTCCGTGTGGCTGCGTTTGGGCCAGCGTATAGGTGCGGAGCGGCGGCGAGCGGAAGAGTTACGGCTCACCATGGTCAGGGCGGAATTCTCCATGCGTTAGGCGTTGAGTCAGGCAGAGTGCTTCGTGCCGACTCGCAGGGAGTTGGAACAGACCATGACTGCCTCCCTGCAAGACCTCAGGGCCAGGACAGAGGCCCGCCGCCAGCAAATAGACATGGAGTTCGATGATGCCCTAGCCGAAAACATCACTGAGTGAGCCGCAGGACTTGCCCGTCGCCATTGTAAATAGTTTAGAGTGTTAGGTTTCTTTTTTTTTATTTTGGGGCTTTTGGACTATGCCCCACACTTTTGTAAATATTTTTTTTGTTAGGTAGGTTATTTCATTTGTTTAGTTGGGCTCATGGACCCTTGAAAATTAGATTGTACATAGTTGGACGTTGGATTTATTTGGACATTTTAATTTCATTTCACCATGGATCAATGGATTTACCTTTTTGCGTTTCATTTGGATTTGGTTTGGTGGACAGAGAGTTTTGGCCATTTTTCTTTTGGATTACTTGCGTTTTTTGAGGAATTTAATTTTTTATTTGGACATGCATTTCATTTCATGTTTGCCATTATTTTATGGTTTAAGTACTTTCAATTGGTTTTCATGTTAATACATTTTGATCTTTTACTTCAGTGTGTGGGATTCACTCATTGGGTTCATGCATGTTGACATGTGGGTTTACTCAATCAATGGCAACCTGTGTGTGTGTGTGTGTGTGTGTGTGTGTGTGAGACGGACATGTGTTGATGTACATAGTTGACTTTTGGTTTGTGTCATGAGATGGGCATGTCACTTCTGGGTGGGTGAGTGGGTGGGGGGATATGAGTGGGACATGAGTGGGGGCCTGCTGGCAGGTGCCCATCACTGCTGGGGGGTGGGGGTGCAGGGGGACATGAGTGGGGGAATGCTGTAGGTGCCCATCACTGCTGGGGGGTGGGGGTGCAGGGAGTCATGTGTGGGGGCCTGCTGGCAGGTGCCCATCACTGCTGGGGGGTGTGTGCTGGGGGACATGAGGGGGATATGAGTGGGGGCCTGCTGGCAGGTACCCATCATTGCTGGGGGGTGGGTGTGCTGGGGGACATGAGTGGGGGCCTGCTGGCAGGTGCCCATCACTGCTGGGGGTGGGGGTGCTGGGAGACATGAGTGGGGGCTTGCTGACTTGTGCCCATCACTGCTGGGGGGTGGGGGTGCTGGGGGACATGAGTGGGACATGAGTGGGGGCCTGCTGGTAGGTGCCCATCACTGCTGGGGGTGGGGCTGCTGGGGGACATGAGTGGGGGCCTGCTGGCAGGTGCCCATCACTGCTGGGGGGTTGGGGTTCTGGGGGAAATGAGTGGGGGCCTGCTGGCAGGTGCCCCTCACTGCTGGGGGTGGGGGTGCTGGGTGACATGAGTTGGTGATCACTAGTGCAAGGTGACATGTGGCCTGGCTGGGTGCATGACTAGGGGTGCTGGGTAGTTCCCTGTGGTGTGGTTTGCCTGCAGGGTCCGTGGAGGGGGTAGAGGGCACACCTGTGAGAACCCACACTGCCAATTGACGTGTGGAACTCCCTGCGCACCCCCCTGGATAGATTACCCCGCTCTGACAGCGAAAGCACATGTGGAACTTCCCCCGTACCGCGTTATACATGTACCCCGCTCGCAGAGGCCCAATCGCGTGTGGAACTACCCGGGCACCCCCCAAATCCACGTACCCCGCACGCACAGGGCCAATCGCATGTGAAACTTCCCGTGCGCCCCAGTAATCCACCTAGCCCGCACGCACAGGGCCAATTGCGTGTGTAATTTCCCGCGCACCCCAGTAATCTACGTAGCCTGCACGCACAGGGCCTGCCGTGTGTGAAATTTCCCATGCACCCCCCAAATCCCTGTACCCCGCACGCACAGGGCCAATCACGTGTGAAACATCACGCGGACCCCAGTAATCCATGTAGCCAATACGCACAGGGCCTGCCGTGTGTGAAACTCCCCGTGCACCCCCCAAATCCCCGTACCCCGCACGCACAGGGCCAATCGCATGTGAAATTTCCTGCGCACCACAGTAATCCACGTACCCCACACGCACAGGCCCAATCGCATGTGAAACTTCCCGTGCACCCCAGTAATCCACTACCCTACACACACAGGCCCAATCGCATGTGAAACTTCCCGCGTACCCCAGTAATCCATGTACCAAGCTCGCACAGGCCCAATCACGTGTGAAACTTCCCGCACACCCCAGAAATCCACATACCCCACACGCACAGGCCCAATAGCGTGTGAAACTTCCCGCGCACCCCAGTAATCCACATACCCCGCTCGCACAGGCCCAATCGCGTGTGAGAGTACCCATGCAGCGGGTACGTGTATTCGGAGGGGTGCGCAGGGAGTTTTACAGGCGTTTTCGTGGTTGTGAGCCTGTGCGCCATGTACGGGATTTGTGCACTGTACATGGCGCACGGGGAGGGGTTGGGGGCATAACTGGCGCTGCTGCAGGGTCCCTGCGTCACCATGCACCACGGCTGGTTTCGGATGTTAAAATCCATGAATACGTTGTGCGCGGAAATGGATTTTTGCGCACGCGGCTGATGCAGAAAGTCGCACGCGTACACTGTGCGCCAGCCGCGTGCGCCACTTGTGCGCTGAATTCTATGAATTACCCCTATATGTAGTAATACATAAGAAATGTAACCCATTTATGTAACACACTAACCATTCATTTAAATACAATATATTCTAAAATGGAATATACCAAAAGAAAATAAAATGGCTTCCAACATAATTACCTCACAAACACTGCACAACTAAAAGCAGGACCAGACCTACAGAGTACTCAGAACATATCTTACCTGAAATAGTAAGTGTACTTTATTTTACTTATATATTTATAAACTTTCTGTATTAGATAAAAAAAAAAAATATATTATCTTTTTTTTTCTCACAGAAATATCTAGTACTCTGGAATGGCTAGGGGAACATTTCCCACATGAGGAAATGTCAGAAGATAGTGAAACTAATGGTAGACACTTTACAATATAAAACATGTAATTATTATTACTTATATTCATTTAACATATTTTTTTTTTTATACAGACCATACCAAAATAGAAAATACCTCTGAAGAAATTGTTACGGATAACACACTTGACAGCATAAAAGAAAAAATGGATTTATTGTTGACCAATTTTAATAATTTGAAAACTTTTGTTGAGGATCATTTTAAAACAAAAACCTCATACCATTGTCTCACATGTACTTGTTCCACCTCACCATATCCCAGTCAATTATCCTCAAACCCTCTCCATAACCCAAAACATTTTGATGAGACTTCCATCCCTTCTTCACCTGATACCAATCATGTTGAAACCCCTAATTCTCCTGTTTTTGTTTCCGTTTCTGCCTCACCTTCTCTGTCATAAATTGTTAATACATGTTAAATAAAGTTCCATTTTTATATTTTGTTGTAATTAGTTTCAGTTTAAAAAAAAAAAAACAATGTCGGTGTCTGCGGACTGCATGGTTGTTCTGAAATGTTCGTAAATAAACGAAAATGGAGGTGTCTTGAAGAACACTATACCTGTCCGTACTGTTCGCTAGCATGTTGAAACTGTTCTAGAACACCCTCGGTGTCCTGAAATGTTTGGAAAGAAACAAAAATGGAGGTGTCCTGAAGAACAGTATACCGGTCCGTACTGTTCGCTAGCAAGTTGAAACTGTTATAAGAACACACACAGTGTTCTGAAATGTTCGAAAATAAACGAATATGGAGGTGTCCTGAGGACGCTATGTCTGTCCGTACTGTTCACCAGGAAGTTAAACTGTTCTAAGAAGAAACGGCTCTCCATAACTATTCGTTTGACGTGTGACAAACTTTTAATTAGTTCAGGACCCGAACAGGGTCCGTAGAACATCAACACGCATGCGCAAACCAATGTCCGTGCATTTGGTGTCCTGCGGACAGCCGCTTCCTTTGCGAACATGTTCGCGAAGCGATCATATGACTGCGCCCGCGCTGATCGTGTGTTCTGAATGCGGACACTGTTCGTGTCCCCGAACAATTTAAAAGTACTTTTTCAAGTAATCCACAATATTTCTCACTATTCACCATAGCACAAGTCCCACATACTAATCTTGAGTTTCTACATACTTTTTAAAACTTTTTGAACCTTTTTTTGTGTTCGATCTGTCCACGGACAGCGCGCATGTCCGCGAACCGCGTACAAGCATGCCTATAAACGACCACGCCCTAGAGCTTATTCTCATTGTGTTTATGGCTATTCTTCAGAGCACAGTTATTTTTCCGGCAACTTGCAGATTATACCATCATCGAGATGGCATCCATGGCTGCACTACTGCCACCTGGTGCTGCACCTGCTTCAGCACCACCCCCACCCCCTCCACCACCCCCACCTCCCCAAGGACCTGAAGAGGGGAACAGGAGTGAGGATGCAGAGGAGGAAGACGAGGATGACGAGAATGAGGTAGTGGAAATCCCTACTACCCGCACTCAGCGTGAGCCTTGGGTGTTGCGGTTATTTACCATTCATGGGAATGGTCCTAAGGCTCGTGCGAACCGAGTCACCTGCAATGAGTGCAAAATGGTACTCAGTCGCGGGAGGCATGGTTTGTATAGCTTTGGGACCACTACCATGAAGCGACGCCTCAAGTCATTCCACACTGAGGCCGTTCGCAAAGTTGTACCTTGTGAGGAGTATAGCAGGTTGATTTCCTCTACTTCATCCTCCATTTCTGATCCTGTCACCACAAGGAACACTCCTGTGGGACAGCGTCTTCCTCAAGCTGCCTCACAGGCCATACGCAATGCTGATGACCCTTACCTTTCGAGGGTCACAGTTGTGTGTATGTACTGTGACGCAATACTCTGCAGGGGGGTGCAACTTTGCAGTGCTTTTGAGACTATTGTCTCAGAGCACGAGAAGACCTGCTCACTAACCAAATAAAACCCACTCTACATCTTCCTCTCTCAGCTCGCCCTTTCTTATCACTGTGGTTGGTGTCCCCCCTTTCCCCTCCTTTCCCCTCCTCTCCTAGTGTGTTGTGTATAAAAAACCAAAATAAATATAAAATAACAACAAAAAAAAATAAGGCTCTTTTCAGAGCCGCCTTTCACAGTTAAAAAATAGAAGTGAAAATAAATGAAGCAGGGCCCTTTGTATTTTTTAGAAGTCTGCGGACAGTCCGCGGACATCTAAAACTTTGGTGTGCTACCCTATCGTAACCATTGCAATTTTCTCTGGGAGGAAGAGGTGGCTCTGAAAAGAGCCTGTGGGAGGTGTTTGTGTTTCAAAAATTATAAATACTCAACACCTACTTCAAAATGGATGCTGTAATTCTCAAGAAAGGTCGCAATGCTTTTTGTATGTTTCTTAGAAAAATCTGATTGCCAGCATAAGTCAGATGTACACTATCTCTGCGAAAATGGGTGTACTACGAAACATAATATTTTCATTGTGTAAAGAGGACATGCCAAAATCTCTTAGAAAGGCACAAACAGCCTTATTGACATTCTGCCTTGCTTTTTCCATTTGTGGACCAAATGAAGAAGAACGAAGCCACATTTGTCTCTGCGCAATCCGTGAAAAAATTACTTGATAATTTGGAAACATGTCCATGACCTTCCCAAGTCCTTCTTTCATTGCAAATTGCAAAGAAATTTCAGACACATGTTCTAAACTGCTCCCTCCACAATGAATTATAATTATATCTGGATGTTGCTGTGTCTCCAAAGTAGTACAGAGAGGTAACAAATCCAACCACTTCATTCCACGTACTCCTTGCCAGTGTACTTCCACATGTGGGAATCCAAGATCTACAGCTACTCCACAGGTTTCTGCATGCACCTTCAACCAATGTATCCACGAGTCTCCCAAAATCCAAACAATCTGTTTTCTGAAACACACAGCCATAGCTATCTGTTCTTCTCTCAGCAAAAAGGGTATCTGAGAAACTCTCTCCTGGCACAACACACCCACTAAACTTTCCTAACCAATCCCTTTCTGTGCGCATTCTCATTTGCATGACTTCCCAACCCAAAAATCCCCGGATGTGACACCCAATGTCCGCGAACTACCGAAATGTCCGCGGACATATCGTAACATGGACAGCCCTTCTACCATTTCCACTTCACTCTGTGCCATTCCCTCATTGGATGTAGCTAGGAAGTCACATGACCATCCACCAATCACATTCAAGACCTCTACATCTAACTGCATCATCATAGATCAGCACTCCAAATGTACTGTAAATCCCTCTGAGTACAAGTGTCATATCACTGGCAAGCACCATCTACAAGAAATACTGTACAAGTCTCCAAGATTTCTACTTGCAGTTCCATGCATATCCATTTGCATGAACACAAACTACAGGTATGCTTATTTTCTGTCCATTACATGAACCAATTTTCTAACTGACTTTTAGCTTGTATAATCTGTAAAATTAATCTACTGTCTTTTTTCAATCTCCTAAAATCAACTGTCACTTACAAACCTTTATACTATTTAATTTCTTTATACACACAAACACACTCAAATCATGTTAAACTAACATTTTTGAAATAAAATATATAGACTACATATAGTCAAACAAAATTGCATGCACACTCTGTGTTCAAATCTCAAACAATAATACTTGTACAATTACATATTTTTTTACATTTCTGTATTTATTTAATTACTTACATTTATATAGGACAAGCAGCCCATGACATGAGGCACTATTACGTGGATGAGCTTAGTAACAAGAATAGTGGTATTCAGTGGTACATTATGAATTTTACAAGGTGTAGTAAAGATATTTTGTTTGCTACAATTAGTCATTGCAATACAATTTATTCATTAAGAACATATGTATTCAATTGGTGCGACGTATCTTATTTAAACAAGATAGTTTTAATGGTTTTGAGGAAGGCGCTGAGGATTTCAATTAAAGAAATCTATGTCTAAATTAAAAATAGTGCTATATACAAAAAAGATTACTAATTTGTTTCTTTTACAATTGCAGTGAAGACCATTCTCCTGAAAAGAAGCAGCTGAATTTTAAGTGCAAATAACAACTAAGAAGTAACCTGCTCATTTTAGAAAAAAGTAAGTAGAATATCACCATAATATTTGGATTATGTTTGTACTCAAACAAACTGTAAGGTTATTTAATGCTATTTCTGTGCCTAAAAATAAAGATTCTGCACCATTATGTCCAAAAAATCCCAATGTCTTAAACAGCGATTTACAGCCAGAAATTCCTATTTTTCGACACAAAAATTACCCAAATCAGCCGCTAGAATTTAGATGTTATAGAACAAATAACTGTTTTAATTGTATAGCATTAGGTATACTATTTATACTTCTCCACACCACTAGATTACTTTTTTCTGTCATCAGAACCCCAGTTTAGTAACACATTAATTCAAGAACGTCCATCCCTACTAGTTGTAGTTCCCAATGCACAATCGCACACCATTACATACATCTTTATCATCTTAGTAAAACACTCATGCACACAGCACACATACATTGCAGAACACCCCAACCCATACCTTCTTTATTTTTTTCACCAGACCCTAAAGAATGCCTACCAAAAGTCAAATCCATAGAAAGCAATGCAGAAGTAGAGCAAATGAAAATAAAAGTGTCCAACATAAGCATCCATCTCTAGCAGAATTTGTAAAAAAAAGTTGAAACAAAACAGCTAATACAGTCATTCAGTGAAACAAAAGAAGTTTCAAGTACAAAGCCTCCTCTATCAAAATGTAAAACAAACCAAAAAACAATTAACAGAAAATCAGCTACCACTACAGATAAAACTGCTTCTTTAAATCTTGATATAGTGCAAAGTAAGCATACCAAGAAAAGTATTTTAGCCAAAATGTTCCATCACAAAGTCCTTCAAAATCTTATAAAAACAGGAGAGAAACCAGGTTCAACGCTTAAAACCTATCATAGGAAATTAATCTTAGAAGCGTTGATAGACAGTACAATTTTTCTCAAAAGAAAGTTATTTATTTTAGTGTTAAACAAAATGAAACCACTAACAAAACTAATAACTAAATTACAAAAAAGACTTCTAAATAAACAAAATGTCAACAGAAAGAACTTCTTAAGTATCTGCGGAGGTGAATGGAGTCACACTAAGAGCACGTAACCATACTTTAATGAAGAAGCGTACAAACAAAAGCAAACAAATACAATTGCCATACATAGCAGTGGTCGAGGTTATGAAATGGTTAATAATACCATAATGGAACAAGAAGTACTCCTTACAAAAATATGCCCTGAAAACTTAGAATTACCCCTCCATTCAACTGAATCAGAACATCAAGTGTACAAATGGCCATGCACGTCAATGTGTAACATTCCCAAACAATTTGTCAAATCTTAATGCCAATTCCTCAATCAATATGTGAAAAGCAAAGACAAAATCAAAATTAAACTACTGCAAAATATGGATACCTGTACAGTACGCAAGTACACAGGACTACAAGCATATTCATTGGCTTGCATTACAGGACCTACTTGCAAAACCGACTTCCATGATATCAAAAGGATATCAACACATCATTCAACTTTAAGAAATCTAGTTTGATATGATATGATGATATGATATGATATGGCATTTGTAATGCGCCTATACACAAATGTTTCAAGGCGTGGCGAGGCAGGGAGGGGGGCACAGTGGGGAAAGACAGACAGCGATCTTACTAGGCCAGGTGTCATTCAGATCACGCAAGTGCAGGGGTAGGGGGAAGGGGAAAAGTGCAAGGGGAAGGGGAGAGGGGGAATTGCTGAACAGGGTAAGCAGAATAAAAAATAGATAAATAAATAGGGCCAGCTGGTGGCAAGTGCAAGGTAAGTGCAGACAAGTGCTGGGAGGGGGGTGGCTGTAGGGATGCAGAGACAGTCCCGCAGTGCAGGGGTTGCCAGGGAGGCAGTGCAAGTGGAGAGTGGCTGGGCCTAGGACCGAGGTCGATGAGAGGTGCAGGTTCAGTGCAGTTTCAATGAAGAATTTAGCAGGGGAGAGGGAGAGAGAAAGCAGAAGCAAAGAGGAAGGTTTTGAGGTGCTTCCAGAACCGAAGATGGTTCTCCTCAAGATTCAGGGAGGCAGGAAGGCTGTTCCAGAGGGAGGCCCCTGCCGCAGAGAGAGATCTACCCCCAGCTCGCTGCTTCGAGAAGCGGCTGACCCTGAGGGAGTTGGAGACAGATGAGTGAAGGGCTCGGGAAAGAAGATATTTAGGAAGAGAGAGTTGAAGGTATTTAGGCCCCAGGTCCCAGAAGGCCTTGTGGACAATGCAGAGGATTTTGAACTTAATCCTCGCAGCCACAGGGAGCCAGTGTATAGATTTCAGTCCTGGAGAGATACAGTCCCTGGGCTTGAGGCCAAGGACAAGTCTCGCAGTCCTGTTCTGGATGAGTTGCAGAGGGCGGAGAGTGGAGGCAGGCAGATTAAGATAGAGGTTGTTACAGTAGTCCAGCTTCGAGAGAAGCAGGGCTCTGGAGACCGTGAGCTTCTGGGGGAAGGAGAGGAAGGGAAGAATACCTCTGAGGAGGTGCAGCTGGTAGTGTGACTTCTTAGAGACGTCAGATATATGAGGAGAGAAGGAGAGTGTGGAGTCGAAGATGACCCTGAGGTTTTTTGCCTTGCAAGTAGGAGCAGGAAGCGGGCCAAGAGAGGCTGGCCAGAGCGCTGCAGGGAAGGAGGGAGTGGGTGTGCCGATGAGTAGAATCTCAGTCTTACTGGCATTAAGGCAGGGGTCATTGGCGGCACACCATTCCTGGATAACAGACAGACAGTCAGAGATGAGGGGAGGAGAGGAGGAGGCCGAGGGTAGCCTGAAAATGAGTTGGGTATCGTCCGCATAGCACTGAAAGTTGGGGCAGAGAGTGGCGATGCAGTGGGCAAGGAGTGCCAGATACTGGTTGAACAGCTAGGGAGAGAGATTAGATACCTGGGGGACACCACAGGTAGAGAAGAAGATGTCAGAGAGGAAGGACCCCAGTTGGACCTGGGAGGGTCCATTGGAAAGGAAAGAGGTCAGCCACGCCAGAGCCTGACCAGTGATACCCAGGTTATCACGGAGACGGTTGAGCAGGATGGCATGGTTGACAGTGTCAAAGGCAGAAGAGAGATCGAGCAGAATGAGAACACACGGAGTGTTGGAGTCGAGGTTCGAGAGCAGGTCCTTACGGATGTTCTGGAGAGCAGTTTCCGTGCTTCTGGCAGCTCTGAAGCCAGATTGCTGGTCATGAAGACTACCAACAGATTCAGCATGGAGGTTGAGCTGGGAGATGGCCAGTTTCTCCAGGAGCTTGCCCAGGAAGGGAGTGATGGAGATTGGGCGATAGTTAGCCGGGCAGGCGGGGTCGGAAGAGGGTTTCTTAAGAAGAGGGTGCACAAGGGAGTGCTTAAGGGGGGATGGGAAGACTCCAGAGGCGAAGGAGTGTTTGCAATAGTCAGCCAGGGCAGGAGCCAGGGAGTCGATGTGGTCCTTGATAGTTTTGGAGGAGCAAGGGTAAACCTGTTTAGACAAGACTTTCATAGATCGAACTTGTCTGGAAACCTCGTCAGCAGAAAAAAGGGGAAAGGCAGAGAAGGAGGGAGGAGGGGTGGCTGCAGAAGGGCCAGAGGAAGAGCCAGGAAGAGATGGAGGGAGGTGATAGGAGGAGAGTGTGGACAGGATGTCCTGAGTTTTAGAGATGAAGTGAGAGGCCAGTGCAGTGCAGAGGGCCTGGGAGGGACAGAAGAGGTAGAGACTGCAGCAGGGTTGGCAAGCTCCTTGCAGATTTTAAAGAGTTTGGCCGAGTTGTTAGATGCAGCAGAGATGCAGGCTTGGATAAGAGCTCTCTTCTTGGTGAGAACGGAGAGACGGTATTGCCTTTGGAGCAGGTGGCAGGCCAGTTTGTCAGAGGATGTACATGAAGCACGCCATTTCCTCTCTCCCACCCTGCACTTGCGTTTTAGGGTGATGAGATCCGAGTCATACCAGGAGTTGCATTTGGCTTTGGGCTTCAGGCAGATTCTCATGACAGGGGCAAGGATACCAAGACTATCAGATATAGCAGAGTGGAGTGTGGAGAGGGCTGTGTCAGGGTGGGAGTCAGCCGAAGGGGGAGGTGGGGGCAAGAAGGTGGCAGCGAAAGCCTCAATTGACACGCGCTTCATGGGTCAGATGACCGAGAAGGTGGGTGGCAGTGATGAGGGTGGCTTTGCCTGTGGGGTAGGGAGGGTGAGGTGGGAGGATAGGAGAAAGTGATCACTCCAGGAGAGAGGAGTGGAGAGAGGGACGGAGAGGGGAAGGTCAGAAGAGATCAGAGCATCAAGAGTGTGCCCTGCAGAATGGGTAGGCCCAGACGGGAGAATAGAGAGTCAGAGAGAGTCGCAGAGGTCACGAAAGAGTCCAGAGGGGGGACAGGAGGCATCCAGGTGGATGTTGAAGTCACCAAGGAAGAGGAGTTGAGTGTTTGAGGCCAGGAGTGAGGAGGAGAGGTCAGCCCACTCAGAGAGGAAGGAGGAAATTTGATCAGGTGGCCGATAGATAGTAGCCACTTTAAGGGAATGGCTAGGAGAGAGAGAGAGTCAGCAGACAAGAAACTCAAAAGAGGAGTAGGTCTGTGTAGGAGTGACAGTGGCAGGAATCCACTCAGGGAAGATAAGGGCCACACAGTTGGGCCTGGGCACGGAGAGGATCTTTTAACCGTCAGGTAGGAGTGTGTCAAAGCTGGTGACAGAGCTGGCCGTGAACCATGTCTCAGTGAGACCGAGGACATCCAGGTCCAGTTCCTCAAGAAGGTGACAGATATCAGAGGAATGTTTTATGGCAGAGCTAGAGTTAAGAGTGGCAATGTGGAGAAGGTTGCCATCATTGAAGGACTTCCGGGGAGGGGTACAGATCAGAGGTACGCCCTGCAGAGGTGTAGACGAAGGAGGTGAAGAAGGAGCAGGAGTGGGGGCAGGGAGGGAGGGTAGAGGCAAGGTAGCCGAGGCCAGAGGAGGGGGCACAGCAGGAGAGGAAAGGAAGTTGATGACCAGGATGTCCTTTTTAAACTTTTTCCTACCAGATTTAGTGAGGAGAGCAGGATAGTCAATAGAGAAGCAGTTAGAGAAGATAGGCGAGATAGAGAGCACCATGGAGTAGGAAGGAGTGGGGGGGAAGACAGACGATATGAAAGCACGAAGACAGGAAGTGAGCGGCAAGGCCAAGTTTACCACTTTACAGAAAAACAACGGTAAATGGGTATTAGGTACAACCAGTGGAGAGGCCACCTAAGTTTGAGAAACCTGCGAGGGGAGAAAAACCCTAGTTTACCACATTTTACAGAACAACAGTAAATGCGTATTAGGTACACCCAGTGGAGAGGCCACCTAAGTTTGAGAAACCTGCGAGGAGAGAAAAACCCTAGTTTACCACATTTTAGAGAACAACAGTAAATGCGTATTAGGTACACCCAGTGGAGAGGCCACCTAAGTTTGAGAAACCTGTGAGGGGAGAAAAACCCTAGTTTACCACATTTTAGAGAACAACAGTAAATGTGTATTAGGTACACCCAGTGGAGAGGCCACCTAAGTTTGAGAAACCTGCGAGGGGAGAAAAACCCTAGTTTACCACATTTTAGAGAACAACAGTAAATGCGTATTAGGTTCACCCAGTGGAGAGGCCACCTAAGTTTGAGAAACCTGCGAGGGGAGAAGAAACCCAAGTAGCGACAACTGTGGAAGACATTGAGGTGAAGGCACCATGCGCATAAGGTGAACAGGTGTAGGTGGGGTGGGCCGGCAGAAGCTGGAGATAGAAGGTGAAACTGGCGGCTGGCGTCCCCTGTAGACACCTGCAGACACACAGTGAGCCGCAGCCGTAGGAGCCACCCTTTGCCTAAGGGGCCCTTAGCCGAGGGGGCTGCCGGGCAGGCGGGATGCCCAGGGGGGTGGGATATGAGGCAGGGGGAGAGGAAGGGGTGGGGGGTGTGGGCGGGCAGGGAGGCGGGAAGGGAGAGGGGAAGGAGGACCAGGAAGTGAGGAGGAGGGAGGGGGCAGCACAAACGCGCATGGAGCACAGGAAAAAGGAAAACAAAGAAAACAGAAGGAGGCTTATTGGAGCCCAACGGGGCTAGGAAGGCAGCCTCAGCAGCAGGCCACACAGGGCTACGGGCGACCGCTCGAACTTGCTCTGGCTCAACAAAGAAGTGAGCATGGTGAGCGGTCGTTCCGTAGTCCCAGAGCGGCTGCAAGGACAACCAATCAGAGGGGCGGTGGGCGAATTGGGAGGCGGGAAGGGAGAGGGGAAGGAGGACCAGGAAGTGAGGAAGAGGGAGGGGGCAGGGGGCAGCACAAACACGCAAGGAGCGCAGGCAAAGGAAAACAAAGAAAACAGAAGGAGGCTTACTGGAGCCCAACGGGGCTAGGAAGGTAGCCTCAGCAGCAGGCCACACGGGGCTATGGGCGACCGCTCGAACCCGCTTTGGCTCAACAAAGAAGCGAGCGTGGTGAGTGGTCGTTCCGTAGTCCCAGAGCGGCTGCGAGGACAACCAATCAGAGGGGGGGTGGGCGGGCAGGGAGGCGGGAAGGGAGAGGGGAAGGAGGACCAGGAAGTGAGGAGGAGGGAAGGGGCAGGGGGCAGCACAAACACGCACGGAGCGCAGGCAAAAGGAAAACAAAGAAAACAGAAGGAGGCTTACTGGAGCCCAACGGGGCTAGGAAGGCAGCCTCAGCAGCAGGCCACACGGGGCTACGGGCGACCGCTCGAACCCGCTCTGGCTCAACAAAGAAGGGAGCATGGTGAGTGGTCGTTCCGTAGTCCCAGAGCGGCCGCGAGGACAACCAATCAGAGGGGGGAGTGGGCGGGCAGGGAGGCGGGAAGGGAGAGGGGAAGGAGGACCAGGAAGTGAGGAGGAGGGAGGGGGCAGGGGACAGCACAAACGCGCACGGAGCGCAGGCAAAAGGAAAACAAAGAAAACAGAAGGAGGCTTACTGGGGTCCAACGGGGCTAGGAAGGCAGCCTCAGCAGCAGGCCACACGGGGCTATGGGCGACCGCTCGAACCCGCTCTGGCTCAACAAAGCAGCGAGCGTGGTGAGTGGTCGTTCCGTAGTCCCAGAGCGGCTGCGAGGACAACCAATCAGAGGGGGGGGGTGGGCGGGCAGGGAGGCAGGAACGGAGAGGGGAAGGAGGACCAGGAAGTGAGGATGAGGGAAGGGGCAGGGGGCAGCACAAACACGCACGGAGCGCAGGCAAAAGGAAACCAAAGAAAACAGAAGGAGGCTTACTGGAGCCCAACGGGGCTAGGAAGGCAGCCTCAGCAGCAGGCCACACGGGGCTGCGGGCGACCGCTCGAACCCGCTCTGGCTCAACAAAGAAGCGAGCGTGGTGAGCGGTCATTCCGTAGTCCCAGAGTGGCTGCGAGGACAACCAATCAGAGGGGGGGAGTGGGCAGGCAGGGAGGCGGGAAGGGAGAGGGGAAGGAGGACCAGGAAGTGAGGAGGAGGGAGGGGGCAGGGGACAGCACAAACGCACACGGAGCGCAGGCAAAAGGAAAACAAAGAAAACAGAAGGAGGCTTACTGGAGCCCAACGGGGCTAGGAAGGCAGCCTCAGCAGCAGGCCACGCGGGGCTATGGACGACCGCTCGAACCCGCTCTGGCTCAACAAAGAAGCGAGCGTGGTGAGCGGTCGTTCCGTAGTCCCAGAGCGGCTGCGAGGACAACCAATCAGAGGGGGGGGGAGGGCGGGCAGGGAGGTGGGAAGGGAGAGGGGAAGGAGGACCAGGAAGTGAGTAGGAGGGAAGGGGCAGGGGGCAGCACAAACACGCATGGAGCGCAGGATAAAAGGAAAACAAAGAAAACAGAAGGAGGCTTACTGGAGCCCAACGGGGCTAGGAAGGCAGCCTCAGCAGCAGGCCACACTGTACTATGTTAGTGTACTAGTTTGTAAACTGTACTATGCTAAAAGTCCTGCTTTAGCACTAGCCAATTTAAATAACATTCTTCTACATGGTACAGCAAAAGACCTACTAGAAGTAATCGACTATATCCAGAAAAAATATTTTGGAAATGAAACCCACTTACAGAATGAAATAGCTGTAAACCAAATTAGTAACAATTCTGCACATGGCAACCTTTTACTACACACATACAAAAAAGAAATACTAAAATTTAAAAGTACATCAGCTGAAGTACCAAACCATGTGTGTGTATGTTGCTGCAGAACTTTTTATAAAAGTAACACAAAAACTGTAGACCTATCATACAAAATAGAAGACAATGAAGATTCTAAATGGTTTGAATTAGATCTCTACCTTATAGCAGAAAACAAATACGAAATAACTGGCCCCGTAATACTTTGCAGTTACTGCACTACAAAACTTGACAACAACCAAACTCTTTCACATGCTATCACAAATAATTTGGAATTATATCAACTACCAAAACCCCTTCAACAACTTAATTTATATGAGAGCATCATAATTCAAACAGTGCACCCATTTCAAACAATAATACGCCTTCAACCAAAAACTGCAAAATTACCTCCCTCTAAATTAGTGAAAGGTATTCGTGGAAAAGTAGAGTATTTACCATTAGATATAAAAGAAAATGTGCACACTCTAGGAGTGCAACATCCAATGCAACAATCCTTAATTATCTTGGTAAATGGAGTACCTACAAAAGACAAAAACATTTGGCAACAGCTGGTAGATTTACTTAAAGTTAGAGAAGCCTTGCAACATCTTAAAGAGAATAATGAATATTACAAAGAAATCAATATTGAAGAAAACTTGAAAGATACACTGAAATAATTCAAGAGACACAAGAAGCTGGTCAATTTGAGCTTCTAGATCCTGCTACAATATCAAACACTTTAGACCATTATACAATTCATCCATTGCACTCTAATGACACCATAGAAGATGCACTGGAAACGTACCAAATGCGTCAAAGAAAAGGATCACCAATCAGCATATGGGAAAAAAGTATACAAGCACATGCTTTTCCTCTACTCTTTCCTACTGGCAAAGGAGGAAGGTACGATGATAGACCTATTCATATATCAGCATCAGAATACCGCTCATTACGGATGTATTCTGAAGATCCCAGATTTAGACAAAATGTGGAATACATATTCCACCTACTCTTTGAAAGTGAACTAACAACTTTATGTTATGGAGTTGCACACATACTAAAATCGGGATCGCACTTTCAAAATATGACAGCTACACTATTATTACAAAAAGTACACCAAAAAGATGAGGTTTTACTTTACAAATTAGATTACAAATCTATTAGCAAATATGCGTGGTACTAGAGAGTACTGGTTTCGACATCATGGAGATGTACGTTGTATGATCAGAAACCTTGGGCCACCCACTTGGTTTGTTGCATTAAGTTGTGCAGAATATGCATGGGAAGATTTACATGATGTCCTACACATATCAAACAAAAACAAAACAAACATAGATATACTAACACCTGGAGAACTCTGTTCTCTGGATCCTGTTAATCTTTCAAGATATTTTCACCATCGCTTCATTGCTATGCTACATTTTATTTGTAATACAACTGTTCCTCCCCTTGGAGAAGTGCAACACTTTTTTTGGAGAAAAGAATACCAAGCCAGAGGAGCACCACATATCCACATGCTTTTATGGATTAAAGATGCTCCTAAATTTGGTCCAGACAGTGATGCCACTATTTTGCAGATTATTGAAAAATATGTCACTTGTGAAATTCCATCAGAACCCACAAAGTGATCTTCATGCACAAATTTTACAATTTCAAAGACACAAATGTGGCAAATATTGTCGTCGCAAATACAAAAACAAAGGGAAATACTACACCAAATACCGATTTGGTTTCTCTAGACCAGTTACAAATACAGGTCAAGGGAACAACCTCATGTCTTCAGTTAGACATAATGTTAAAGGTAAGTCACCTAAAAATACATATTACATAAAAAGAAAAGAAGAAGAAAAATATATCAATGATTACAATGCAATCATTGCCCACTTATGGAATGCAAACATTGCAGACAATTCTACTGCAGTTGCACGATATGTCACACCATACTTAACCAAAGCAGAAAAGACAGAGCTGCAAGACCTCTGGAATGACCTGTCATCAGATAAAACAGTGTCTCAGAAATTATACAGCTTGGGCATAAAAATGCTGTTCCATAGAGAATGTGGATCCTATGAAGCAGCAGATCATTTAACTGGTACTGCATTGTATGGTAAATCTGAAAATATAGTATGGCTAGGTCTTGGTCCAGCTAAATCTAGAAAAAGAGTTCTAAAATCATACGAAGGTATAGGCCCTCATTACACGGATGGCGGTAAGGATTTACCGGTACCGATATTTTACCGGTACCGGTAAATCCTTACCGCCTTACTACGAGGTCCCTTTGCGGGTTGGGGAATTTAACGCCTGCTTTTTGCAGGCATTAAAAACCAACCCGCAAAGGGACCCAGGGAGCTAATTACAGTACCGCAATTTGCAGTACCATAATTAGCGCCTTCCCCATTCCCATTATGCCCTATGGGGCAAAAATGGGAATGGGGAAGGGCAATGGTGGAAGGGGGAATTACCGCCCCGCCGACCTTGGAATGGGGCGGTAATTCCCCTTTCCACCAAGGCAGTGCCGTTATTTTACTGGAATGAACCATGGCACAATTAGCTCCTAGAGCATAATTGCCCATGGTTCTCCGCCTACCGTGTAATGATGTCCAACCTATTAGACACATACTACCCAAACAGGAGGACCACTTTGGAAACCATGTGTCTATACCACATAGCCCAAAACTACACATACACAAATAATATAAAACCTCATGAAAAAAAAACGGTAAATACAGAGTGACAAACTGAAGGCAGTTTAGTAAAACTCAAAAACCAAATTTAATTAATCATATCAAATTGTCATTAAAGACTCCTCAACATAAAGAAGTATATTACATGTCCCTGCTACAACTCTTTAAAACATGGAGAAAAGAAGAAGAAATACTAGATAACATTGACTCATATGAAGACACTTTCAAAGCAAATGAAAGCACTATAACTGATGTAACCTTTACACAGTACAAAACAATGTTGCACAATGAACAGCAACACGAAGAAGAACTCCAGGTCCATCTAAATAAGGACACTCCTGACAGTAGTCAACCTTCTGTAGCAGGAAGCCAAGATCCACTGGGAGAACCACTAATAACAAATGAGGCAGAATTAGCTATGATAGAAGTAGAAAACACCATTGGGGTAATTCATAGAATTCAGCGCACAAGTGGCGCACGCGGCTGGCGCACAGTGTGCGCGTGCGAATCCCTGCGCCAGCCGCGTGCGCTAAAATCCATTTCCGCGCACAACGAATTCATGGATTCCAGCCATAAAAACCAGCCGTGGCGCACAGTGGCGCAGCGACCCTGCAGCAGCGCCAGTTACACCCCCAAGAACGCCTCTCGCGCAGGGAAAAGCCATCAATATACCCAATCCAGCGCAAAGGGCTGCGCTAACCCTGTACCAGCACGGCAAGCGGGCTACGTGTATCACAGGGGTGCGCGGGAAGTACCTCACGCGATTGGCCCCGTGCGAGCAGGGTACGCGTATTTCAGGGGTGCGCGGGAAGTTCCACACACGATTTCCGCAGGGTACGCGTATCTCAGGGGTGCGCGGGAAGTGCCACACGCGATTTCAGCAGGGTACGTGTATTTCGGGGTGCGGGGCAAGTTTCACACGCGATTTCAGCAGGGTACGTGTATTTCAGGGGTGCGCGGGAATTTCCACACGCGATTGGGCCTGTGCAAGCAGGGTACGCGTATCTCAGGGGTGCGCGGGAAGTGCCACATGCGATTTCAGCACGGTACGTGTATTTCAGGGGTGCGCGGGAAATTCCACACGTGATTGGGCCCGTGCGAGCATGGTACGCGTATCTCAGGGGTGCGCGGGAAGTGCCACACGCGATTGCAGCAGGGTACGTGTATTTCAGGGGTGCGCAGGAATTTCCACACGCGATTTCATCATGGTACGTGTATTTTGGGGTGCGGGGGAAGTTTCACACGCGACATCAGCAGGGCACGTGTATTTCAGGGGTGCGCGGGAAGTTCCACACGCGATTTCATCAGGGTACGTGTATTTCGTGGTACGGGGGAAGTTTCACACGCGTCATCAGCAGGGTACGTGTATTTCAGGGGTGCGCGGGAAGTGTCACGCGATTTCAGCAGCGTACGTGTATTACAGGGGTGCGCGGGAAGTTCCACACGCGATTGGGCCCGTGCAAGCAGGGTACGCGCATTTCAGGGGTGCGCGGGAAGTTCCACACGCTCACACCACAGGGGCCTACCCTGCACATGTCCTGCAGGCACACTATCCACCATGGCCATGACCCCCAGCCAACCCACATGTCAACTTGCACTACTGCCCACCAACGCATGTCCCCCTGCACCCCCAGCCACCAGGGGCATCCTCCACCAGGCCCCCACCCATGTCTCCCACCACCCCCACCCCCCAGCACTGTGGGGCACCTGCCAGAAGGCCCCCACCCATGTCTCCCACCACCCCCACCCCCCAGCAGTGCAGGGGCACCCTCCACCAGGCCGCAACCCATGTCTCCCACCCCCCACCCCCCAGCACTGTGGGGCACGTGCCAGCAGGCCCCCACCCATGTCTCCCACCACCCCCACCCCCCAGCAGTGCAGGGGCACCCTCCACCAGGCCCCACCCATGTCTCCCACCCCCCCACCCCCAGCACTGTGGGGCACCTGCCAGCAGGCCCCCACCCATGTCTCCCACCACCCCAACCCCCAGCAGTGCAGGGGCACCCTCCACCAGGCCCCCACCCATGTCTCCCACCCCCCCACCCCCCAGCACTGTGGGGCACCTGCCAGCAGGCCCCCACCCATGTCTTCCACCACCCCCACCCCCAGCAGTGCAGGGGCACCCTCCACCAGGCCCCCACCCATGTCTCCCACCACCCCACCCCCAGCACTGTGGGACACCTGCCAGCAGGCCACCACCCATGTCCAACTCATGTCTCCCACCACCCCCACCCCCCAGCACTGTGGGGCACCCTCCACGAGGCCCCACCCATGTCACCCACCACCCCCACCCCCCAGCACTGTGGGGCACCCTCCACCAGGCCCCCACCCATGTCTCCCACCACCCCCACCCCCCAGCACTGTGGGGCACCTGCCAGCAGGCCCCCACCCATGTCTCCCACCACCCCCACCCCCCAGCAGTGCAGGGGCACCAACTACCAGGCCCCCACCCATGTCTCCCATCACCCCCACCCCCCAGCACTGTGGGGCACCTGCCAGCAGGCCCCCACCCATGTCCAACTCTTGTCTCCCACCACCCCCACCCCCCAGCACTGTGGGGCACTTGCCAGCAGGCCCCCACCCATGTCCAACTCATGTCTCCCACCAGCCCCACCCCCCAGCACTGTGGGGCACCTGCCAGCAGGCCCCCACCCATGTCCAACTCTTGTCTCCCACCACCCCCACCCCCCAGCACTGTGGGGCACTTGCCAGCAGGCCCCCACCCATGTCCAACTCATGTCTCCCACCACCCCCACCCCCCAGCACTGTGGGGCACCCTCCACCAGGCCCCCACCCATGTCTCCCACCACCCCCACCCCCCAGCACTGTGGGGCACCTGCCAGCAGGCCCCCACCCATGTTTCCCACCACCCCCACCCCCCAGAAGTGCAGGGGCACCAACTACCAGGCCCCCACCCATGTCTCCCACCTCCCACCACCCCCCAGCAGTGCAGGGGCACCCTCCACCAGGCCCCACCCATGTCTCCCACCATCCCCACCCCCCAGCACTGTGGGCCACCTTCCACCAGGCCCCCACCCATGTCTACCACCTCCCCCCACCGCCCAGCACTGTGGGGCACCTGCCAGCAGGCCCCCACCCATGTCTCCCACCACCCCCACCCCCCAGCAGTGTAGGGGAACCCTCCACCAGGCCCCCACCCATGTCTCCCACCTCCCACCACCCCCACCCCCCAGCACTGTGTGGCACCCTCCACCAGGCCCCCACCCATGTCTCCCACCACCCCCACCCCCCAGCACTGTGTGCCACCTGCCAGCAGGCCCCCACCCATGTGCAACTCATGTCTCCCACCACCCCCATCCCCCAGCACCTTGGGGCACCTGCCAGCAGGCCCCCACCCATGTCCAACTCATGTCTCCCACCACCCCCACCCCCCAGCACTGTGGGGCACCTACCAGCAGGCCCCCACCCATGACTCCCACCATCCCCACCCCCCAGCAGTGCAGGGGCATCCACCACCAGGCCCCCACCCATGTCTCCCACCACCCACACCCCCCAGCCACCAGGGGCAGCCTCCACCAGGCCCCCACCCATGTCTCCCAGCACCCCCACCCCCCAGCAGTGTAGGGGAACCCTCCACCAGGCCCCCACCCATGTCTCCCACCTCCCACCACCCCCACCCCCCAGCACTGTGGGGCACCCTCCACCAGGCCCCCACCCATGTCTCCCAACACCCCCACCCCCCAGCACTGTGTGCCACCTGCCAGCAGGCCCCCACCCATGTGCAACTCATGTCTCCCACCACCCCCACCCCCAGAACTGTGGGGCACCTGCCAGCAGGCCCACACCCATGTCCAACTCATGTCTCCCACCACCCCCACCCCCCAGCACTGTGGGGCACCTACCAGCAGGCCCCCACCCATGACTCCCACCATCCCCACCCCCCAGCAGTGCAGGGGCACCCACCACCAGGCCCCCACCCATGTCTCCCACCACCCACACCCCCCAGCCACCAGGGGCAGCCTCCACCAGGCCCCCACCCATGTCTCCCAGCACCCCCACCCCCCAGCCACCAGGGGCACCCTCCACCAGGCCCCCACCCATGTCTCCCAATACCCCCACCCCCCAGCAGTGCAGGGGCACCCTCCACCAGGCCCCCACCCATGTCTCCCACCACCCCCACACCCCAGTACTGTGGGGCACCTGCCAACAGGCCCCCACCCATGACTCCCACCACCCCCACCCCCCAGCAGTGCAGGGGCACCCACCACCAGGCCCCCACCCATGACTCCCACCACCTCCACCCCCCAGCAGTGCAGGGGCACCCTCCACCAGGCCCCCACCCATGTCTCCCACCCCCCCACCCCCCAGCACTGTGGGGCACCTGCCAGCAGGCCCCCACCCATGTCTCCCACCACCCCCACCCCCCAGCAGTGCAGGGGCACCCTCCACCAGGCCCCCACCCATGTCTCCCACCACCCCCAACCCCCAGCACTGTGGGGCACCCTCCACCAGGCCCCCACCCATGTCTCCCACCACCCCCACCCCCCAGCACTGTGGGGCACCTGCCAGCAGGCCCCCACCCATGTGCAACTCATGTCTCCCACCACCCCCACCCCCCAGCACTGTGGGGCACCTGCCAGCAGGCCCCCACCCATGTCCAACTGATGTCTCCCACCACCCCCACCCCCCAGCACTGTGGTGCACCTGCCAGCAGGCCCCCACCCATGTCCAACTCATGTCTCCCACCACCCCCATCCCCTAGCACTGTGGGGCACCCTCCACCAGGCCCCCACCCATGTCTCCCACCACCCCCACCCCCCAGCACTGTGGGGCACCTGCCAGCAGGCCCCCACCCATGTCTCCCACCACCCCCACCCCCCAGCAGTGCAGGGGCACCCTCCACCAGGCCCCCACCCATGTCTCCCACCACCCCCACCCCCCAGCACTGTGGGGCACCCTCCACCAGGCCCCCACCTATGTCTCCCACCCCCACCTCCCAGCACTGTGGGGCACCTGCCAGAAGGCCCCCAACCCTGTCTCCCACCACCCCCACCCCCCAGCAGTGCAGGGGCACCCTCCACCATGCCCCCATCCATGTCTCCTACCACCCCCACCCCGCAGCACTGTGGGGCACCTGCCAGCAGGCCCCCACCCATGACTCCCACCACCCCCACACCCAGCAGTGCCGGGGCACCCACCACCAGGCCCCACCCATGTCTCCCAGCACCCCCACCCCCCAGCCACCAGGGGCAGCCTCCACCAGGCCCCCACCCATGTCTCCCATCACCCCCACCCCCCAGCCACCAGGGGCACCCTCCACCAGGCCCCCACCCATGTCTCCCACCACCCCCACCCCCAGCAGTGCAGGGGCACCCTCCACCAGGCCCCCACCCATGTCTCCCACCACCCCCACCCCCCAGCACTGTGGGGCACCTGCCAGCAGGCCCCCACCCATGTCCAACTCATGTCTCCCACCACCCCCACCCCCCAGCACTGTGGGGCACCTGCCAGCAGGCCCCACAGATGACCAACTCATGTCTCCCACCACCCCCACCCCCCAGCACTGTGGGGCACCCTCCACCAGGACCCCACCCATGTCTCCCACCACCCCCACCCCCCAGCACTGTGGGGCACCTGCCAGCAGGCCCCCACCCATGTCTCCCACCACCCCTACCCCCCAGCAGTGCAGGGGCACCCTCCACCAGGCCCCCACCCATGTCTCCCACCACCCCCACCCCCCAGCACTGTGGGGCACCCTCCACCAGGCCCCCACCCATGTCTCCCACCCCCCCAGCACTGTGGGGCACCTGCCAGCAGGCCCCCACCCATGTCTCCCACCACCCCCACCCCCCAGCCACCAGGGGCACCCTCCACCAGGCCCCCACCCATGTCTCCCACCACCTCCACCCCCAGCCACCAGTGGCACTCTCCACCAGGCCCCCACCCATGTCTCCCACCACCCCCACCCCCCAGCAGTGCAGGGGCACCCTCCACCAGGCCCCCACCCATGTCTCCCACCACCCCCACCCCCCAGCACTGTGGGGTACCTGCCAGCAGGCCCCCACCCATGTCTCCCACCACCCCGCCCCCCAGCTGTGCAGGGGCACCCTCCACCAGGCCCCCACCCATGTCTCCCACCACCCCCACCCCCCAGCACTGTGGGGCACCTGCCAGCAGGCCCCCACCCATGACTCCCACCACCCCCACCCCCCAGCAGTGCAGGGGCACCCACCACCAGGCCCCCACCCATGTCTCCCAGCAACCCCACCCCCCAGCCACCAGTGGCAGCCTCCACCAGGCCCCCACCCATGTCTCCCACCACCCCCACCCCCCAACACTGTGGGGCACCCTCCACCAGGCCCCCACCCATGTCTCCCCCCACCCCCCAGCACTGTGGGGCACCTGTCAGCAGGCCCCCACCCATGTGCAACTCATGTTCCCCAGCCAACATGTCATCACAATCTAGATCCCTGGTCCCTATGGTCAGCCTCCAAATGCAAAACACCCACCCGAGTATTGCATCCACCCACTCATACATTGCAATTACATCACAGAACACCAATTACAAGTTCCGAAACAAACACATCTCCCTCACATACACCCAATGGGTGTCAGTGAATCTCAAAACCCATATCATGAAATGCATGAAACCAATGAGATACCACACATTGAAGTTCACCAAAAAAAATATGTATTAAATGAAACATAAATAGAATCAAAAATAAAGAAACACAAATGTGAATGTACAAAAATTAAAAGAAGCATGTCCGTGAAAAAAAGCAAAACCAAAAATAAAATTCCAAAGTAATGGTGTCCAAAGTCAATGTCCACAAAACAAAATCCAATGGGAAATAAAAAAGAAAGCCATTGCTCCATGGTTAAAATGTGAAAAAAAAATAAAATCCAACAGTGAACTATGTACATGGGAACAAGCCAGGGTCCATTATCCCAACAAAAGAAAGGAAACCTATCTAACTACACTAACTAATAAAATAAACTATATACAAAAATGTGACCAATGTCCGAAAGGTCCAAATAAAATCAAAACAAAAATGAAACCTAACACTACCTACATAACTATGTACAAGGGCAGCGGGCTAGTTTTACGGCTCACTTGTGGATGTACGGGCCAGGGCATCATCGAACTCCTGCTCAATGTCCCGGAGGCGGTCCTCCTCTATGGCCCCGAGGGTCCGCAGGGCCGTCGACATGTCCACCTCCAAACCCCTGCGGATTGCCTCGAGGCACTCGGCCCGCCTCAAGGCCCTCCGCATGGAGTTCTCCGCCCTGACCATTGTGAGCCGTGCCTCTTCCACCCGCTGCCGCTCCGCATCTATGGCGTGGCCCAACCACTGCCACACGGAAGACACTCTCTGTCCTGGGTCCTCCTGCCCTCCGGCCGATGCCTGCTCCTCCGATGTTGAAGGCCCCGAGCCTTCATGGCTCCCACCACGTTGCTGCTGCTGCTGTGCCTCTCCCCGTGCACTGCCTCCTGCTGCCTGCACATCCTCCGCCAGCTGGGGTGCAGTCATAGATGTGGCCACCCCTGATGAACGTCCGTCCCGACTGTGGCAGGGATGCCTCCTCCACCAGCCTGGCCGCACCGTCAGAGGCAGCTCCACAGGGCACCCAGGTGACTGATGGGTTGGAAGATGGCACGGAGGATGACTGGCGCGTAGGGGGTCCAGTTGAGGAGGGGGTCGTAGCAAGCCCCATCAGACGGAGGAATTCGGCCTGGGTGACCTGTCCCAGCAGGCTGACGTGGTCAACGAGCCATTCGAGATGACGTGCAGTCTCCTCATGAAAAGACTGCAGGTCACCTCGCATGGCCCGTTGACGCAACGCCACACCAGTCAGGACAGGCTCAACCCGGACCCGGATAGCCACGTCCGCAGGCAGAGGAAGGCCAGTTGACGTGAGCTCATCCCCTGCCTGAAAACGGGTCTGGACGTAGGCATCCCTGCTGGTACAAGATGATGCAGGGACAGGATCAGGGACAGGATTGCACACAGGCACCTCCGCGGCGGCCTGTGCTGCCTCCTGTCCCTGGTCCTGCACTGCACCACTAGCACCAGTGGGATCCCAACCTCCAGACCCCATCTCTGGTGCTTGCACGGCCTCCTCCTCCACCAAACCCCCCACCAACCTGGATGACTCCGTGCCATCTTCCCCTGTTGGGCCCTGTGGGGTCCCAGCTGCCCCTTCTGCTGCCGAGGAGTCCAACTCCAACCCCCGCCTCTTGGACCTCCCCCCGGCAGCTGCAGCCTGGGACGCTGCACCAGACTCCTCACTCCCCGACGAGATGACAACATGGGAGGGGAGCCGGGCCTTGCGTCTCCGGCTGGTGGTGGGATCCCCGCCGCTGTGCTCCACAGCACCTTCTCCGCCCTCTTCATCAGTTGACGCTGCAGACAGGGAGAAACAAAACACAGGCATCAGGGCACTGTACAATGGACACATACACACATGACAGTTGCACATGAGTGGCATTGGCAAACCTCAGACATGTCATCACAATCCCCAACACACATGTCATTTAAACTCGCACACATGAGCCATACCACAGCCATATCGCAACTGCCAGCACCATCCATACACATAAAACAGCATGAGCAGGCAAAGGTGAGCCAGACATCACATGCAACACAGGAAGTGCACCACACATGTACACACACCACCACACTTGCATGCATGTGTACACCTCTGCCAAGTGTCGCAGTGTTCAGACGGGCATCCATGTCACATCTGCCAATCAGGCTTCCACATACCGCTGTCACATGCATCCATTTTGCATCACTGTTGCACCCTTGTCAAATACACACACATGTACACAGTGCTGATACATGCAGCCGAAAACAACATACATGCGTGACATCACGGACATGTCTACTTACATACACATTCATCCAAACATGTGTGCCCACACAACTGCATTTGGCATGCAAGCCTACACACACAAGCACCATCCATGTCTCACACATGTCTCACACATTCCAGCCCTCGCATGTGTTAGCCCCACGGCCCTGTACACCCGCACCCATACTAGACTCCATACAAACAGATGTGCAACCTGCACACTACTGAATAATCACCACACGCACTGCTCACAATCAGGATGCATGTACACTTACCGCTCGACTCCAGACGGGTCTGCCTCTCAAGGACCTGGACGTGGAGCGCTGGGGATATGCGTTCCAGGACCCTCATCTGTTCTTCCGACAAGTGGCCCCGGCGCCCCTTAGCATCCGCTGCCTTCAAGAGGCGCCGGGCCTTGTTCAGGGTCCTGGACCTGAAGTCCTCCCAGCACTTCTTGACATGTTGTAAGTCGCGGACTGCCACCCCCTCCGCGTTGATGGCAGTCACGATGTCAGTCCAGATCCGAGTCCGTCCTTTATTGTCGGCGCGGGAACTTCTGAAGAGGGCATCATACTGCCCCAGGACTTGCTCCACCAGGACACCAACTTCGGTGGCACTGAAGCTGGTGCCCCTCTGCCTCTCTGCCCGGGGGTTGTCAGTGGTCTCAGATGGTGTTTGCCCCGACATGACAACCCCAGAGGCAGGAGTGGGTGGGCAACTGGGTCCTGGGGCTGGGCTGTGGAGCGATGGAAAAACTGCACGTCCGCATGTAATACGAGGAAAGGGCCCATGCGCGTAAGTGACGTGGCGCGCGCGTGCGTTTTCCTCAGCACGGGTCAAAGGTGAGCGGGCCCAGCAGTTCGCTGTATGTGCCTTTCGTGGAGACCGACGTGTGTTGCTGCTTCCTGTTGTTTCACGCGCCATCACAACTTCACAGCTATCAAGGACGTATCTCTTCTTTTGGCGGGGGTATTGGCTATGCGTGTTTTTCTGCATCGCGCTAGTCAGACGGTGAGTCGCACATGCTCTTTTTCCCACTGCGGGTGCCCCTGTGTATCGCACCCATTTTCGATGTCATAGTAGCCTGCGTGTCCCACGCGTACGCATTATTCGTGTTACTGGGTGCCACTGCGTACTGCGGGAGGTTGAATCCACGCACGTAGGCTGCAGGGTTGCGTGCACGGTTTTACTGCAGTTTTGGGGTGCCTGAGCGTTGCTGACCCGTCACCACATCACCGGGGGTCACATACAGCCTTGAAGGTGCAGGGGGGCTGTTAACATCTTGCTTCCCACCCCCTTCACCCCAATTGCCCAGGTCAATTGTGGTGTACACCTCCCATTGGCACCACTCCATCTGTGCCAGCACTACTACATCTGTGCCATGGTTGGGAGGGCACCAAAGGTGAGGGTCGCCTCAGCTGGGCGTCCTCCTCGTGGCGGGCCTGGTCGGGGACGTGGCCATGGTGACCAGGGAGTAGGGGGACTCCAGGGTGTCCAGGCCAGCCACAGAGGGGGAATAGGCAGGGGTGCGCCACTTGAGCACAATGTTGTGCCATGTGTCGGTGCAGCCATGCCACCACCCCCTGTGGTTCCGGGGGATGCAGCTCCTGCATCTGGCACTGGCACCCGTATGACCCGGCAGTCCGTTCCATCGACTGCCACGGGCCCAAGGGTAGTGGTAGCTGCAGGTGCAGCTGTGGACACCGCCACCCAGCCTCAGGGTCTGCCAGCGCAGGCTGCTTTGGCACTTGAAGGGCCCTTGGTAGATCTCCAACAGGCCAGGGGGGAAACCATAGGGGCACGCCGGGCTGCTCAGACCATGAAACGTGTCCCTGGGGCAGTCATGTCATCTGCTGCCCCAAACAGCCGGGTGTTGGCAAGTGCAGGGGCAGATGCACCCAACAGCACCCCGGTTGTGAGTCTGCCAACCAGGATCGTTGCGGTCAATGACCCTGCCACAGCTGATGTTGCTGCGCAGTGTCCATTAGTGGGCACCCAGCTGCCACTGACACAAGTCAGGCCTTTGGTCATCCCTCCACCTGCCACTCCCTTGGCTCAATCCACCGAACCCACTGGCCATACTGGTCAGGGTGGCATTAGCCAGCCAGGGTCTGCGCTACAGTCCAAGAGGAGGAAGGTTGCACCTGCAGCACAGGTTGGGACCCCACACACAGCCACGACCTCCTGCATGTCGAGGAAGAAGCCTTTCTGTAAGCAGGAACTGGACTTCCTCATGGACTACATGCAGGGCCACAGCCGTGACATGCTAGTGGGTGCCAATAGTCAGACTACGGCTGCCCAATGTGACACCCAGTGGAAGCATGTTGCGGAACATGTCAGTTCATTCGGCCATGAGGTGCGCAAGGCGCAGGAGTGCAAAAAGCGTTGGAATGACATCAAGCGCAGCACTAAGGCTAAGCGTGCCTCAAATTACAACTTGACTCTGGTGACTGGCGGTGGGCCTGCACCAGAGGAGGAAGAACTCACTCCGCATGAGGCTCTCGTGGCGGAGTTCATACCACCTGAATTGGTCGAAGGAGTGGGAGAGATGCTGGACTTTGATGCCCAGTCCAGTGAGTGTTGATGCGTGTTTGTTGAGGACGTGTGTGTTTCACTTGTGGGATGTGTTGTGCATGATTGCTGCTACATGTGACGTATACATGGTTCTGATGTGTAAGTAATGCAATGCTTCCGTCATGCATGTCTCCTCTGCCTGCATGCGGGACTCCATGCGGGCATGCTCCCTTGCCCCTCCTCCGCCACTCTGCACCCCAGATCCACCTTTGCACTGGTCTGCTTCAATCTTGCCAATGTGTAGTTTCTTGTTCATGTGTCCTGTGTAGATGCTAACTTCCAGCGTAGAAACTGCCAGACATATGCCGTGTGGTACAGCCTTAGTACTCGATGCAGGGTATCTCACTTGTACTGTGCATGGGTCAGATGTCCCGCAGGGACATGAGTGCCCATTCATGCTCCATGTGCATTGCATGCATGCCCCTATGTGTCCTTGACTGGATGATCACTGTAATATGAGTCCTTGGTTACATACATTGCCTGCCATCTCATCGGCCTCCCCATGTCAACTGTGGCTCAGTCCTGCGTTGCACACATGTTTAGGCTCTGACAAGGTGTGTGGCTCACAGGCCTCAGCCTGTTCAATGGCCAATGACTCTGTCCAACTCTTGTTGTGTCTTCTTCACACGTGGGCGGCCTCCAGAGTTTTCATCATGTGTCCTGCCCACTGTCCCAGCATCATTTGCAGTGTTGTAATTTGAATCACGTTAAGCTGTTGATGCCAGTCAACACTGCCTGTCAATACACAGGTGTATGGTCAGCCTTTTGATACCATGCTAGGCATCCCTGCTTTGGTACTGGGGTGGAGGGGTGCTTGGCTTCTAGACATGGTACACATTGAATGCACAATGCACGTGATGTGTGAATTTGACATTGCACTGCCTTCACATTTCCTGGCACACACCATGGAGTGCTTGTACATGTAGGTAGTGAGTGGCGTACACATTTCCTGCACTGCATAGACCCACTTCCATGGAAACTGCCACCTTTCAACAGGTCTGATCACAGAAGCTATTCAAAGTAGACCAAGCATGCATGCCATGTCATATGTTGTGTGTCACATGTCTGCCGGATGCCTTTGCTGTCGGTGTGTGTGTGTGTCGTGTGCTTCTGACATGTGTAGTGACCTTTTTTCTCTCTATTTTTCAGGTGATGACGCAATGGAGGCGGAGGATGGTGTTGTCATGCCAGATACAGGGTTGGTAACACCACATCAACCCGGCACTAGTGGGGGTTGTGGGGTGGTAAGCCACGAAAACCCCCAAGTGCTGCAGTCCATCTTTTCTCTGGCTGCCTATGAGTCCAGCCTTGATGACGACTCTGACGTCCATGTTGAGTTAGTTGGATGAGCATCAAGTCCATGTGTCAGGGGTGAGTGATTCTGATGTGGACACTCCTCTGTCTGCGACACCTGCACTGAGGGATCAGACAGTCTTGGTTCCTCCGCCCGTGGTGGATCGGGACGCAGGGTCACCCTCCACACCAGTCACTGATGTGCCTGGGACATCACGTCGACGGGGGCATGTAGTCGTGCAGCCGCAGGCGGTGCCAACACAGCGAGGCCCCCCGGTCCTTGGGTCCCGCAGGGGTCAAGCCCGGCAACGCGGTCGCCGCGCGCAACCGCTGTATACTGAGTGGAAGCAATACATGACTGCCAATTCCGAACGGCACGGGGCAGCAATGGAGAACATCGCTGAGAGCATGGAGCGTGTGGCCCGATCTGTGCTCCCCCCTGCTAGGCAGGTGCTTCTCCAGCAGCAGGCGGCACGGTCCACGGCCCGCTCGCTTGGTCTGGGCATGGCGGCCTCAGACAGGACACGCCAGGCTGAAATGTCGTCTCTGCGTCAAGCAATTGCTGCTCACGCAGACGCGCACATGGATACCCTGAGGGAGGAGTATGCTTCCCTCGATCCTCTCTGGGTGTCCTTATGATGTCCCAGAGGCAGCAGGCAGAGGAGAGGTTTGCACAGCTTGAGCGTACCATCTCGGCTGAGCTACAGGCTTGCCGGGAGGTGCAGCGGTTGTCCAGCCAGGCCTTGCAGGAGGAACTCCGTGTTACACATGCTACCTTGCAAGAGGAAGCACGTGTATCATGTGAGGTTCTGCATGCAGACCTATGTCACATCGCCACACAGAACCAGGCTCACCCATCCGGCAGACTTGCTGCCGACGAGGGGCAAGCTGCAGCTAGGCGTGGCCAGGCTACTGTGCCACGTCCTCCTTTACAGGATGAGCCAGACTCGGACGACCATCTATCTCCCACATAGGTCGGGCTGTGCAGGCGTTGAGCCCATGGAGGTTTTTTTTTTGGCTCAGCATCATCGCATGTGGATGTTGAGCAGCACCCTGTACCTCCCCCCTCCTGGGTGCCTCCCCTCCCCCACAGGTCGTATGTGGCCATTTTTGATTTTTCTCTTAGTTTAGTTACTTACGTTTCTATTTGATAGTTAGTTTAAATAGGTAATGTAGGTTTTCCAATGTTAGTGCAATTAGTTAATAGTTGATTTAGTTCAAAATTGCTAGTCTATTGTGCTTTCATGTGATGGTGCGGTGCTTTGTGGCTTTTGAAAGCATCCACTGTCTGTTCCAGCTGGGCCCTTCATGGTTGTCTTGTGTATGTGTTTGCTGCTTGGGGTCCTTGACTCACATATGCCACTCCTGCCTCCCTTATCCATGGGCTCGCAAGGATGGTTCGGTGTTACAGAATATTACACAAGGGCTTTGGACTGTCACATCTGTGGCATGTCTGGTGCTGTGTGACTTGTGTTGACACCCCTAGTGGGGATGGTTTTGGTGTCATTGTCCACTGTTCGGCTTTTGCTAGATGGGGTGTGTCATGAATAATGTGTACATTGATTGCTATGCATTGTGTAGTATGTTTCATATCTTTCCTGTACACGTGCTTGTTGCAATTCATGCTGTAGATAGTGTACCACACTTTGGATGTGAAAGACGGACTGATGGTGTGATTTGTGATGTGACTCTCTGACATGGTCAAGTAATGAGATGCCTGATGAGACACAAACAGATGACTTTGAAGCATTAATCATGTGTTTCATGCCCTTTCTGCAGGGGGATGAGCCTCCAGAGCACCTTTGCCAGCAGACATGGCCCATTGGACGACGGAAATCTGGACCCGTTTGTTGGTGCCCACATGCATATGTGTGCACAAGCAGAGGCACAGTGATTGCAGACCCACATCCTAGAACTGCTGACATTTTCCAAGGAACTCCAGGCAAGGTGAGCATCACAGGGGGGCCACGACACAGCAAAGCTTGCACCAGGCGAGTTGCATATGCAGGCTTAGTCACAGCACTGAGGGTGAGCTTAGACAAATATTGGTGTTGAAGCACACAATGCAGCTCAGATGGGTTTGTGGACTGATGGCTGTTGATGGTAGGGTTGTCTGGGACACATGCAGGGGCAGTGGCACATACCCTCCGGTACACCAAGGTCCATTGAGGCACTTGTATCAACCATGTAGCCTTCCGATACATGGAAAGGGGCAGCTCACAGGGACATACAGCAAGGGACATACTCAGGAGCAGTGCATTTCATTTCCATGTACTTTATGATAAATGCACTGCCAACTTTGTTTCGGTCATGGTGGTACGCAACTTGCACTGAAGTCATGGCTTGCTATATGGGTCTGTCTGCTTACCCAGGGAACATTGCATGTTGTGTGAATTGTGACACATTGGTGTTCCATTTGTCACGCACCCACCCGCGGCTGACTTACTGCATTGACTGTGTATGACCCGTCACAGGGGTACTGATATATATGGGTACGAAGCATCTACACCAGATTGTCTGTTTGTAGAGTACTTTGTTGCTATGGGGCATGTTTGGTGGTGTGTTTTTGTGTAATTGGCACGTACTGGTTGTTGACTGTGGCTCTCTTTGCAGCATTGCAGTGCTCCTGTAACCGGACCTGAGAGTGTGCAGGCAGGAGGCCAGCACTCAAAACCAGAGCTAAGTGTCTTGTTGTTTTTCTTTCAAACTGCTCTGCATAGGCTTGCTGGGGGGGTGCACTAATGCATGGATGTATGTGTGATTCAATTTGGTGTGTTTTTCCCCCCTAATCACCCGGAATCCTATGCAATTTTGAACCCTGTACCCTGTACCCGGTGTTCCTGCTTCCCGTACCTATCCAAGCAAGGTTCCCTAACCCTCTTTCCCCGCTGGGGTTGCGGATGCCTGTGTAAGCTCCGAACTTGCAGGCGCCAAAACCCTAGAGGGGGTAGTTGGTTCGTATCACTCCTAAGCCTGGACTACAGAAGGCCATAACAATGATGTCCAAGTTTGTTTGGATTGTGTATGTGTTCATGCAGGTAGTACATTTTCGTCATTCCCTACTTTCATGTGTCATTGCTCCTCCCCTCTCCTGCCACTCATTCCAGTTATCCAGTGTGCCAACACCTGTCCCGACTGCATATCCCTGAACCTCCTTCCCCACCAGGGTCTCAGGGGCCTGTGTGAGTTTGACCTTGCAGGCACCCGGGACACGGTGGGGGTGGTTGTTTCGTGACACTCCTGCGCCTGTACACGGGACCTGTGACAATACACATCCGTTCATGATGCATCATCCTATGTTATGTACCACACATGGTTCACATCCTGTTGTGACATTGTTTTACTGTGCTACCTTGGTTGTTGCATCATTGTGGTAGTACTTGGCCTTTTGTGAGGTACTGCTACGTCAAGTCATCTACTGGAGGGTGTTCGGGTTCGTTTTTATGCCTTGGATTTTGTGATTTTGGAAATGAGTGTGGATTCTGAGGGTTCAGGCATCTTTTTACACACAAGGTGGGAGATGGTGTCGAAGGGTAAAGGTGATCCTGTGGCCAGGTAGAATTGAGGGTTGGAGGAACCATGACCCAGGTGCAGTTGTTCAGTGTGTCATGGTCATTTGTGAGGGAGGGGGGGTTGTTGTTGATAGTTGCCTTGCCCTGCAGTGTGATGGGAACTCTGACATTGTAATGGTGGTATCCTATGTACATGTTGTGTTCTGCTGATCAATGCCTGTTCATGTGTTGTGTTTTCCTTTCAGGTGTGAGGGGATAGTTGTGGTTTGACATGCTGGGGTGTACACATGGTGAATGTTCACATGTGATGTGTAGGGAACACTGATGGTCACTTGAGTGCACATGCATATGTGGAGTGCATGTCCTTGCAGAACCACACACTTGCACTCTGATGCACTACATGTACTCCCACCCTTGCATATCCATGTGTACACTGTTTGCCTTCTGGTGCCCACTGTGTCCCTGCAGCACATGTTCTGTGACCGATTATGGATCCAGTACATGCCTAATTTGATGTTTGATGTGGTCTGGCACTTAGATGTGATGCTCAGGGTGTGCATCACACACAATGGCTGTTCACTGTGCTGTGCACTGAGCAGTGTGTTGTAGGAGTAGGACACTGCACACATGAGCTGCAGTGTTGATTTTGCAATGCATAATGTGCATGTAGACAGGCATTCATTGTTATGTTACGTCTACGACTGTTGTAATGCATTTGGAAATGACTTATTTTGGGTAGGAGATTTTGTTGGTCTGTCATTTCATCTGATTCTGGGTCAGGCATCATTGTCTGATGCCACTGTACATTTAGGACATGGCAATGTGTACCTTATCGTTACTGTGTTGGTGTATGGGTATTGCTTGCCATGTCATGTTGATGTTTGGGAGGGTTTGAGTGACATGACAGTGATGGCCATGGCCTGTTTTGCAGGTGTGTGTGATGCACACCTTGCATGTCAGGGTCATCCGCTTCTCAGAGCAACTAGCTGGGGGTAGATTTCGCTCCGCGGCAGGGCCCTCCACCTGGAACAGACTTCCTGCCTGACTTGAACTTGAGGGGAACCATCTCCAGTTCTGGAAGCACCACAAGACCCTCCTCTTTGCTTCTGCTTACTCTCTGCCTCACCCTTGCAGAATTCTTCACTGGAACTGCACAGGAGCTGCAACTGGGCCACTCTCACTAACCTCGAACCCTGGCCCAGCCACTCTCCACTTGCACTGCCTCCCTCGCAACCCCTGCACTGCAGTACTGTCTCTCTATCCCTACAGCCCTCCCTTCCCAGCACTTGTCTGCACTTACCTTTGCAGTTGCCACCAGCCGACCTATGTATTATTTTTTTGGGCTACTTCCCCTGTACTGGACTCCCCCCCACCCTTCCCCTTGCACTTTTCCCTTCCCCCTACCCCTGCACTTGCACGATCTCAATGACACCTGGCCTAGTAGTACCGTTGTCTGTCTTCCCTTGTTCCCCCCTCCCTGCCTCATTGCGCCTTGAAATACTTGTGTATGGGCCACATCATGTCATATGTCATATGTGTGCCTTTTGGTCACACTGGATAGCTTGTGTTTAAGTAGCTAGGGATGCAGACGATGTGGCACTTACATGGCAACTATCTCAGGGTGGTAGGGTTGTGACAGTTGACTGTCTCTTTATCATCATCGATTGTCACCTGGTATGTGCAAGGCCTGTGTGCACTCCACAGGGTTGGGAGTTTAGGTGAAAAATGTGGCCACAAGCTGGTTCCGGGCTTCCTCGCCACGTGCCCTGTCCCCTCCCATGGGCAGCGCCTGTGCCTGTAGTTGGGGATGTGGGGGCACCACCATGTCCACCGGGACGCCCTGCCGTGTTGCAACATTGTGCAGGACACATGCTGCCACAATGATCCTGCACACTACTGGTGGTGCATAGAGTAGTTGCCCACCAGAGCGGTCAAGGGAGCGGAAACGTGACTTGAGCACTCCGAATGTGCGCTCCACTATGCCCCTGCTTGCAATATGGGCAGCTTTGTATCTTACCTGGTGTGGTGTGGTGGGGTTCCGGATTGGCGTCATCATGTGGTTGCTAGTCCCCTGGGGAGGTGATAGTAGTTGAGATTATTAGGGTTTGGATATTTGTCTGTGTGTGACTTGCATGCATGTGCAAGGGCATTTGTACTGACCTAGGAGCCATGTGTCACCATGCTGCCCAGCTTCCAGGGCCCGGCTCAGGGCGGACATTCTGTATATGAAACTGTCATGAGTGGAGCCAAGGTAGTTTGCATAGACAGAGGTGATGATTCCCTTTGCATCACATACCACCTGTACATTTATGGAATGCCAGTGCTTGCGGTTTCGGTAGATGTGCTCAGTGGCCCTAGGTGGACGTAGGGCCACATGGGTGCAATCTATGGCACCGAGCACTTTGGGGAAGTGTGCCACCCTGAAAAAATCCAGGACAACGGCCTGCCTTTCTGCGGGTGTTCTGGGCATGTATATGTGCCTGCGGACTGAGGGGCGCGCTGTCATGATTGCCAGTACCTGGTGTAGGCAGCCTGACTGCGTGGCCTGTTAGACCCCCCCAATATGGCAGTGGTCCGCTGAAATGACCCAGTGGCTAAAAAATGCAGGACATTGAGCAGCTTCTCCAAGGGGCTCAATGCTTGGGAGCAAAGGGTGGGGGATGTGAGGTCATCTTCCCACTCCCTGACCAGGTGTAGGATGATAAGGGGTGGAAACCTATACCTGCCGTAGACCTGGTTGTCAGGCATCCCAAAAAGGCTTGTCCGTGGTGCGAAAATGCATGCCCTGGCTATTCTCCTCCTCCTGCGGTGTCCCACGATCAGTGCAGCGACAAATGGGGCATTCATCGTAGCTGTATATACGTGTTTGTTGTTTGCACACACTTTTATGCTGTGCGCCGGAACGCCTCCGCCTGCCTTCGTGTGGGCGGACGCGTTGACGCCTGTGCACGTCTTTTGCCATGCGCGGGTTTCCCGTATTCGGATACATGGTAAGACTGTACGTCCGAGTGTCATCGCGTGTGATCGGAGGGTAGTGAGCGTACACGCGATTGGCTGGGTATGTGTGTTTCGGGGGTGCGGTTAGTTCCACACGCGATTAGCCTGGGTACGTGTGTTCCGGGGTGCGCGGGAACTTTCACACGCGATTGGTGGAAATCCATGTGTGTTCTGTCATCACATGCAATGAGGAAAACACCCGCGCGCGTCACGTCACAGACGCGCTCACGCGCTAAGGGCCTTTGGTCCAATGAAATCGCATATGCGTGCTGCCGTGCATACGCGCTAAGGGCCTTCCTCGAATTACACGCTGACGTGCAGATTTTTCACGTGCCAAATCACTCCGTATCAAGCTGGCCACGCGTAAGCACACGGAAGACCACGCTCCTGCCCAGAAGGCCGAACTACTGCCCCCCAGAGCCCCGAGCACGCTCCCTCCTGCCATCTGCTGCTGCCTGACTGCCTTCTGCCCAAGTGCCCTGCCATTTGCTGCCTGCACATCAGCCAGGGGTGCTGTTGCTGTGACCACCCCTGCTGGAACCGAAGACTCGAGACTGGGATTCCATCGCTCCACTGGCCAGCCCCAGGGCCCAGTTGCCCACCCACTCCTGCCTCTGGGGTTGTCATGTCGGGGCAAACACCATCTGAGACCACTGACAACCCCCGGCCAGAGAGGCAGAGGGGCACCAGCTTCAGTGCCACCGAAGTTGGTGTCCTGGTGAAGCAAGTCCCGGGGCAGTATGATGCCCTCTTCGGAAGTTTCCGCGCCGACAAGGAACGACGGACTAGGATCTGGACTGACATCGTGACTGCCATCAACGCTGAGGGGGTGGCAGTCCGCGACTTACAACATGTCAAGAAGCGCTGGGAGGACTTCAGGTCCAGTACCCTGAACAAGGCCCGGCGCCTCTTGAAGGCAGCAGATGCCAAGGGGCGCCGGGGCCACTTGTCGGAAGAACAGATGAGGGTCCTGGAACACATATCCCCAGCGCTCCACGTCCAGGTCCTTGAGAGGCAGACCCGTCTGGAGTCGAGCGGTAAGTGTACATGCATCCTGATTGTGAGCAGTGCGTGTGGTGATTTTTCAGTAGTGTGCAGGTTGCACATCTGTTTGTATGGGGTCGAGTATGGGTGGGGGTGTACAGGGCCGTGGGGCTAACACATGCGAGGGCTGGAATGTGTGAGACATGGATGGTGCTTGTGTGTGTAGGCTTGCATGCCAAATGCAGTTGTGTGGGCAAACATATTTGGATGAATGTGTATGTAAGTAGACATGTCCGTGATGTCACGCATGTATGTTGTTTTCGGCTGCATGTATCAGCACTGTGTACATGTGCATGTGGGTGTATTTGACAAGGGTGCAACAGTGATGCAACATCGATGCATGTGACAGCAGTATGTGGAAGCCTGATTGGCAGATGTGACATGGATGCCCGTCTGAACACTGCGACACTTGGCAGGGGTGTACACATGCATGCAAGTGTGGTGGTGTGTTTACATGTGTGATGCACTACCTGTGTTGCATGTGATGTCTGGCTCACCTTTGCCTGCTCATGCTGTTGTATGTGTATGGATGGTGCTGGCAGTTGCGATATGGCTGTGGTATGGCTCATGTGTGCGAGTTGAAATTACATGTGTGTTGGGGATTGTGATGACATGTCTGAGGTTTGCCAATGCCACTCATGTACAACTGTCATGTGTGTATGTGTCCATTGTACAGTGCCCTGATGCCTGTGTTTTGTTTCTCCCTGTCTGCAGCGTCAACTGATGAAGAGGGCGGAGAAGGTGCTGTGGAGCACAGCCACGGGGATCCCACCACCAGCCGGAGATGCAAGGCCCGGCTCCCCTCCCATGTTGTCATCTCGTCGGGGAGTGAGGAGTCCGGTGCCGCGTCCCAGGCCGCAGCTGCCGGGGGGAGGTCCAAGAGGCGGAGGTTGGAGTTGGACTCCTCGGCAGCAGAAGGGGCAGCTGGGACCCCACAGGGCCCAACAGGAGAAGATGGCACAGAGTCATCCAGGTTGGTGGGGGGTTTGGTGGAGGAGGAGGCCGTGCAAGCACCAGAGACGGGGTCTGGAGGTGGGGATCCCACTGGTGCTAGTGGTGCAGTGCAGGACCAGGGACAGGAGGCAGCACAGGCCACCGCGGAGGTGCCTGTGTGCAATCCTGTCCCTGATCCTGTCCCTGCATCATCTTGCACTAGCAGGGATGCCTACCTCCAGACCCGTTTTCAGGCAGGGGATGAGCTCACGTCAACTGGCCTTCCTCTGCCTGCGGACGTGGCTATCTGGGTCCGGGTTGAGCCTGTCCTGACTGGTGTGGCGTTGCGTCAACGGGCCATGCGAGGTGACCTACAGTCTTTTCATGAGGAGACTGCACGTCATCTCGAATGGCTCGTTGACCACGTCAGCCTGCTGGGACAGGTCACCCAGGCCGGATTCCTCCGTATGATGGGGCTTGCTACGACCCCCTCCTCAACTGGACCCCCTACGCGCCAGTCGTCCTCCGTGCCATCTTCCCACCCATCAGTTACCTGGGTGCCCTGTGGAGCTGCCTCTGACGGTGCGGCCAGGCTGGTGGAGGAGGCATCCCTGCCACAGTCGGGAGTCGGACGTTCAGCAGGGGTGGCCACATCAACGACTGCATGCCAGCCGGCGGAGGATGTGCAGGCAGCAGGAGGCAGTGCACGGGCAGAGGCACAGCAGCAACATGGTGGGAGCCATGAAGGCTCGGGGCCTTCAACATTGGAGGGGCAGGCATCGGCCGGAGGGCAGAAGGACCCAGGACAGAGAGTGTCTTCCGTGTGGCAGCGGTTGGGCCACGCCATAGATGCGGAGCGGCAGCGGGCGGAAGAGGCACGGCTCACAATGGTCAGGGCGGAGAACTCCATGCGGAGGGCACTGAGGCGGGCCGAGTGCCTCGAGGCAATCCGCAGGGGTTTGGAGGTGCACACGTCGACAGCCCTGCGGACCCTCGGGGCCATGGAGGAGGACCGCCTCCGGGACATTGAGCAGGAGTTCGATGATGCCCTGGCCCGGGACATCCACAAGTGAGCAGTCAAACTAGCCCGCTGCCCTTGTACATAGTTATGTAGGTAGTGTTAGGTTTCATTTTTGTTTTGATTTTATTTGGACCTTTCGGACATTGGCCACATTTTTGTATATAGTTTATTTTATTAGTTAGTGTAGTTAGATAGGTTTCCTTTCTTTTGTTGGGATAATGGACCCTGGCTTGTTCCCATGTACATAGTTCCCTGTTGGATTGTATTTTTTTTTCACATTTTAACCATGGAGCAATGGCTTTCTTTTTTATTTCCCATTGGATTTTGTTTTGTGGACAGTGACTTTGGACATCATTACTTTGGAATTTTATTTTTGGTTTTGCTTTTTTTCACGGACATGCTTCTTTTAATTTTTGTACATTCACATTTCTGTTTCTTTATTTTTGATTCTATTTATGTTTCCTTTAATACATATTTTTTTTGGTGAACTTCAATGTGTGGTATCTCATTGGATTCATGCATTTCATGATATGGGTTTTGAGATTCACTGACACCCATTGGGTGTATGTGAGGGAAATGTGTTTGTTTCAGAACTTGCAATTGGTGTTCTGTGATGTAATTGCAATGTATGAGTGGGTGGATGCAATACTCGGGTGGGTGTTTTGCATTTGGAGGCTGACCATAGGGACCAGGGATCTAGATTGTGATGCCATGTTGGTTGGGGAACATGAGTTGCACATGGGTGAGGGCCTGCTGGCAGGTGCCCCACAGTGCTGGGGGGTGGGAGTGGTGGGGAACATGAGTTGGACATGGGTGGGGGCCTGCTGGCAGGTGCCCCACAGTGCTGGGGGGTGGGGGTGGTGGGAGACATGGGTGGGGGCCTGGTGGAGGGTGCCCCTGCACTGCTGGGGGTGGGGGTGGTGGGAGACATGGGTGGGGGCCTGCTGGCAGGTGCCCCACAGTGCTGGGGGGTAGGGGTGGTGGGAGACATGGGTGGGGGCCTGGTGGAGGGTGCCCCTGCACTGCTGGGGGGGTGGGGGTGGTGGGAGACATGGGTGGGGGCCTGGTGGAGGCTGCCCCTGCACTGCTGGGGGGGTGAGGGTGGTGGGAGACATGGGTGGGGGCCTGGTGGAGGCTGCCCCTGGTGGCTGGGGGGTGGGGGTGCTGGGAGACATGGGTGGGGTCCTGGTGGAGGCTGCCCCTGCACTGCTGGGGGGTGGGGGTGGTGGGAGACATGGGTGGGGGCCTGGTGGAGGGTGCCCCTGCACTGCTGGGGGGTGGGGTGGTGGGAGACATGGATGGGGGCCTGCTGGCAGGTGCCCCACAGTGCTGGGGGATGGGGGTGGTGGGAGACATGGGTGGGGCCTGGTGGAGGGTGCCCCTGCACTGCTGGGGGGTGGGGGTGGTGGGAGACATGGGTGGGGGCCTGGTGGAGGCTGCCCCTGGTGGCTGGGGGGTGGGGGTGCTGGGAGACATGGGTGGGGCCTGGTGGAGGCTGCCCCTGCACTGCTGGGGGGTGGGGGTGGTGGGAGACATGGGTGGAGGCCTGGTGGAGGGTGCCCCTGCACTGCTGGGGGGTGGGGGTGGTGGGGGACATGGGTGGGGGCCTGCTGGCAGGTGCCCCACAGTGCTGGGGGGTGGGGGTGGTGGGAGACATGGGTGGGGTCCTGGTGGAGGCTGCCCCTGCACTGCTGGGGGGTGGGGGTGGTGGGAGACATGGGTGGGGGCCTGGTGGAGGGTACCCCTGCACTGCTGGGGGGTGGGGGTGGTGGGAGACATGGGTGGGGGCCTGGTGGAGGCTGCCCCTGGTGGCTGGGGGGTGGGGGTGCTGGGAGACATGGGTGGGGGCCTGGTGGAGGCTGCCCCTGCACTGCTGGGGGACGGGGGTGGTGGGAGACATGGGTGGAGGCCTGGTGGAGGGTGCCCCTGCACTGCTGGGGGGTGGGAGTGGTGGGGGACATGGGTGGGGGCCTGCTGGCAGGTGCCCCACAGTGCTGGGGGGTGGGGGTGGTGGGAGACATGGGTGGGGGCCTGGTGGAGGCTGCCCCTGGTGGCTGGGGGGTGGGGGTGCTGGGAGACATGGGTGGGGGCCTGCTGGTAGGTGCCCCACAGTGCTGGGGGGTGGGGGTGGTGGGGAACATGAGTTGGACATGGGTGTGGGCCTGCTGGCAGGTGCCCCACAGTGCTGGGGGGTGGGGGTGGTGGGAGACATGGGTGGGGGCCTGGTGGAGGCTGCCCCTGGTGGCTGGGGGGTGGGGGTGCTGGGAGACATGGGTGGGGGCCTGGTGGAGGCTGCCCCTGCACTGCTGGGGGATGGGGGTGGTGGGAAACATGGGTGGGGGCCTGGTGGAGGCTGCCCCTGGTGGCTGGGGGGGTGGGGGTGCTGGGAGACATGGGCGGGGGCCTGGTGGAGGCTGCCCCTGCACTGCTGGGGGGTGGGGGTGGTGGGAGACATGGGTGGGGGCCTGGTGAAGGCTGCCCCTGCACTGCTGGGGGTGGGGGTGGTGGGAGACATGGGTGGGGGCCTGCTGGCAGGTGCCCCACAGTGCTGGGGGGTGGGGGTGGTGGGAGACATGGGTGGGGGCCTGGTGGAGGGTGCCCCTGCACTGCTGGGGGGTGGGGGTGATGGGAGACATGGGTGGGGGCCTGGTGGAGGCTGCCCCTGCACTGCTGGGGGATGGGGGTGGTGGGAGACATGGGTGGGGGCCTGGTGGAGGGTGCCCCTGCACTGCTGGGGGGTGGGGGTGGTGGGAGACATGGGTGGGGGCCTGCTGGCAGGTGCCCCACAGTGCTGGGGGGTGGGGGTGGTGGGAGACATGGGTGGGGGCCTGGTGGAGGGTGCCCCTGCACTGCTGGGGGGTGGGGGTGGTGGGAGACATGGGTGGGGGCCTGGTGGAGGCTGCCCCTGCACTGCTGGGGGGTGGGGGTGGTGGGAGACATGGGTGGGGGCCTGGTGGAGGCTGTCCCTGCACTGCTGGGGGGTGGGGGTGGTGGGAGACATGGGTGGGGGCCTGGTGGAGGCCGCCCCTGCACTGCTGGGGGGTGGGGAGGGTTGGAGACATGGGTGGGGGCCTGGTGGTGTGTGTGTCCCTGCACTGCTGGGGGGTGGGGGTGGTGGGAGACATGGGTGGGGGCCTGCTGGCAGGTGCCCCACAGTGCTGGGGGGTGGGTGTGGTGGGGAACATGAGTTGGACATGGGTGTGGGCCTGCTGGCAGGTGCCCCACAGTGCTGGGGGGTGGGGGTGGTGGGGAACATGATTTGGTCATGGGTGGGGGCCTGCTGGCAGGTGCCCCACAGTGCTGGGGGGTGGGGGTGGTGGGAGACATGGGTGGGGGCCTGGTGGAGGGTGCCCCTGCACTGCTGGGGGGTGGGGGTGATGGGAGACATGGGTGGGGGCCTGGTGGAGGCTGCCCCTGCACTGCTGGGGGGGTGGGGGTGGTGGGAGACATGGGTGGGGGCCTGGTGGAGGCTGCCCCTGGTGGCTGGGGGGTGGAGGTGCTGGGAGACATGGGTGGGGGCATGGTGGAGGCTGCCCCTGCACTGCTGGGGGGTGGGGGTGGTGGGAGACATGGGTGGGGGCCTAATGGAGGGTGCCCCTGCACTGCTGGGGGGTGGGGGTAGTGGGAGACATGGGTGGGGGCCTGCTGGCAGGTGCCCCACAGTGCTGGGGGGTGGGGGTGGTGGGAGACATGGTTGGGGGCCTGGTGGAGGGTGCCCCTGCACTGCTGGGGGGTAGGGGTGGTGGGAGACATGGGTGGGGGCCTGGTGGAGGCTGCCCCTGCACTGCTGGGGGGTGGGGGTGGTGGGAGACATGGGTGGGGGCCTGGTGGAGGCTGCCCCTGGTGGCTGGGGGGTGGGGGTGGTGGGAGACATGGGTGGGGGCCTGGTGGACGCTGCCCCTGCACTGCTGGGGGGTGGGGGTAGTGGGAGACATGGGTGGGGGCCTGGTGGAGGCTGCCCCTGGTGGCTGGGGTGTGGGGGTGCTGGGAGACATGGGTGGGGGCCTAGTGGAGGCTGCCCCTGGTGGCTGGGGGGGTGGGGGTGCTGGGAGACATGGGTGGGGGCCTGGTGGTGGGTGCCCCTGCACTGCTGGGGGGTGGGGGTGGTGGGAGACATGGGTGTGGGCCTGCTGGCAGGTGCCCCACAGTGCTGGGGGGTGGGGGTGGTTGAGAACATGAGTTGGACATGGGTGGGGGCCTGCTGGCAGGTGCCCCACAGTGCTGGGGGGTGGGTGTGGTGGGAGACATGGGTGGGGGCCTGGTGGAGGCTGCCCCTGCACTGCTGGGGGGTGGGGGTGGTGGGAGACATGGGTGGGGGCCTGGTGGAGGCTGCCCCTGCACTGCTGGGGGAGTGGGGGGTGGGAGACATGGGTGGGGGCCTGGTGGAGGCTGCCCCTGGTGGCTGGGGGGTGGGGGGTTGGGAGACATGGGTGGGGGCCTGGTGGTGGGTGTCCCTGCACTGCTGGGGGGTGGGGGTGCTAGGAGACATGGGTGGGGGCCTGGTGGAGGCCGCCCCTGCACTGCTGGGGGGTGGGGGGTTGGGAGACATGGGTGGGGGCCTGGTGGTGGGTGTCCCTGCACTGCTGGGGGGTGGGGGTGGTGGGTACATGAGTTGGACATGGGTGTGGGCCTGCTGGCAGGTGCCCCACAGTGCTGGGGGGTGGGGGTGGTGGGGAACATATGTTGGACATGGGTGGGGCCTGCTGGCAGGTGCCCCACAGTGCTGGGGGGTTGGGGTGGTGGGAGACATGGGTGGGGGCCTGGTGGAGGGTGCCCCTGGTGGCTGGAGGGTGGGGGTGCTGGGAGACATGGGTGGGGGCCTGGTGGAGGCTGCCCCTGCACTGCTGGGGGGTGGGGGTGGTGGGAGACATGGGTGGGGGCCTGGTGGAGGCTGCCCCTGGTGGCTGGGGGGTGGGGGTGCTGGGAGACATGGGTGGGGGCCTGGTGGAGGCTGCCCCTGCACTGCTGGGGGGTGGGGGTGGTGGGTGACATGGGTGGGGCCTGGTGGAGGGTGCCCCTGCACTGCTGGGGCGTGGGGGTGGTGGGAGACATGGGTGGGGGCCTGCTGGCAGGTGCCCCACAGTGCTGGGGGGTGGGGGTGGTGGGAGACATGGGTGGGGGCCTGGTGGAGAGTGCCCCTGCACTGCTGGGGGGTGTGGGTGGTGGGAGACATGGGTGGGGGCCTGGTGGAGGCTGCCCCTGCACTGCTGGGGGGGTGGGGGTGGTGGGAGACATGGGTGGGGGCCTGGTGGAGGCTGCCCCTGGTGGCTGGGGGGTGGGGGTAGTGGGAGACATGGGTGGGGGCCTGGTGGAGGCTGCCCCCGCACTGCTGGGGGGTGGGGGTGGTGGGAGACATGGGTGGGGGCCTGGTGGAGGCTGCCCCTGCACTGCTGGGGGGGTGGGGGTGGTGGGAGACATGGGTGGGGGCCTGGTGGAGGCTGCCCCTGGTGGCTGGGGGAACGGGGTGGTGGGTACATGAGTTGGACATGGGTGTGGGCCTGCTGGCAGGTGCCCCACAGTGCTGGGGGGTGGGGGTGGTGGGGAACATATGTTGGACATGGGTTGGGGCCTGCTGGCAGGTGCCCCACAGTGCTGGGGGGTGGGGGTGGTGGGAGACATGGGTGGGGGCCTGCTGGAGGGTGCCCCTGGTGGCTGGGGGTGGGGGTGCTGGGAGACATGGGTGGGGGCCTGGTGGAGGCTGCCCCTGCACTGCTGATGGGGTGGGGGTGGTGGGAGACATGGGCGGGGGCCTGGTGGAGGCTGCCCCTGGTGGCTGGGGGGTGGGGGTGCTGGGAGACATGGGTGGTGGCCTGGTGGAGGCTGCCCCTGCACTGCTGGGGGGTGGGGGTTGGTGGGAGACATGGGTGGGGGCCTGGTGGAGGGTGCCCCTGCACTGCTGGGGGGTGGGGGTGGTGGGAGACATCGGTGGGGGCCTGCTAGCAGGTGCCCCACAGTGCTGGGGGGTGGGGGTGGTGGGAGACATGGGTGGGGGCCTGGTGGAGGGTGCCCCTGCACTGCTGGGGGGTGGGGGTGGTGGGAGACATGGGTGGGGGCCTGGTGGAGGCTGCCCCTGCACTGCTGGGGCAGTGGGGGTGGTGGGAGACATGGGTGGGGGCCTGGTGGAGGCTGCCCCTGGTGGCTGGGGGGTGGGGGTGGTGGGAGACATGGGTGGGGGCCTGGTGGAGGCTGCCCCCGCACTGCTGGGGGGTGGGTGTGGTGGGAGACATGGGTGGGGGCCTGGTGGAGGGTGCCCCTGCACTGCTGGGGGTGGAGGTGGTGGGAGACATGGGTGGGGGCCTGCTGGCAGGTACCCCACAGTGCTGGGGGGTGGGGGTGGTGGGAGACATGGGTGGGGGCCTGGTGGAGGGTGCCCTTGCACTGCTGGGGGGTGGGGGTGGTGGGAGACATGGGTGGGGGCCTGGTGGAGGCTGCCCCTGCACTGCTGGGGGGGTGGTGGGAGACATGGGTGGGGGCCTGGTGGAGGCTTGCCCTGGTGGCTGGGGGTGGTGGGAGACATGGGTGGGGGCCTGGTGGAGGCTGCCACTGCGCTGCTGGGGGGTGGGGGTGGTGGGAGACATGGGTGGGGGCCTGGTGGAGGCTGCCCCTGGTGGCTGGGGGATGGGGGTGCTGGGAGACATGGGTGGGGGCCTGGTGGAGGCTGCCCCTGGTGGCTGGGGGGTGGGGGTGCTGGGAGACATGGGTGGGGGCCTGGTGGTGGGTGCCCCTGCACTGCTGGGGGGCGGGGGTGGTGGGAGACATGGGTGTGGGCCTGCTGGCAGGTGCCCCACTGTGCTGGGGGGTGGGGGTGGTGGGGAACATGAGTTGGACATGGGTGGAGGCCTGCTGGCAGGTGCCCCACAGTGCTGGGGGGTGGGGGTGGTGGTAGACATGGGTGGGGGCCTGGTGGAGGCTGCCCCTGCACTGCTGGGGGGTGGGGGTGGTGGGAGACATGGGTGGGGGCCTGGTGGAGGCTGCCCCTGCACTGCTGGGGGGTGGGGGTGGTGGGAGACATGGGTGGGGGCCTGGTGGAGGCTGCCCCTGGTGGCTGGGGGGTGGGGGTGCTGGGAGACGTGGGTGGGGGCCTGGTGGAGGCTGCCCCTGCACTGCTGGGGGTTGGGGGGGTGCTGGGAGACATGGGTGGGGGCCTGGTGGTGGGTGTCCCTGCACTGCTGGGGGGTAGGGGTGGTGGGAGACAAGGGTGGGGGCCTGGTGGCGGGTGCCCCACAGTGCTGGGGGTGGGGGTGGTGGGGAACATGATTTGGACATGGGTGTGGGCCTGCTGGCAGGTGCCCCATAGTGCTGGGGGGTGGTGGGGAACATGAGTTGGACATGGGTGGGGGCCTGCTGGCAGGTTCCCCACAGTGCTGGGGGGTGGGGGTGGTGGGAGACATGGGTGGGGGCCTGGTGGAGGGTGCCCATGGTGGCTGGCGGGTGGGGGTGCTGGGAGACATGGTTGGGGGCCTGGTGGAGGCTGCCCCTGCACCGCTGGGGGGTGGGGGTGGAGGGAGACATGGGTGGGGGCCTGGTGGAGGCTGCCCCTGGTGGCTGGGGGGTGGGGGTGCTGGGAGACATCGGTGGGGGCCTGGTGGAGGCTGCCCCTGCACTGCTGGGGGTTGGGGGGGTGGGAGACATGGGTGGGGGCCTGGTGGTGGGTGTCCCTGCACTGCTGGGGGGTAGGGGTGGTGGGAGACATGGGTGGGGGCCTGCTGGCAGGTGCCACACAGTTCTGGGGGTGGGGGTGGTGGGGAACATGATTTGGACATGGGTGTGGGCCTGCTGGCAGGTGCCCCACAGTGCTGGGGGGTGGGGGTGGTGGGGAACATGGGTTGGACATGGGTGGGGGCCTGCTGGCAGGTTCCCCACAGTGCTGGGGGGTGGGGTGGTGGGAGACATGGGTGGGGGCCTGGTGGAGGGTGCCCATGGTGGCTGGCGGGTGGGGGTGCTGGGAGACATGGGTGGGGGCCTGGTAGAAGCTGCCCCTGCACTGCTGGGGGGTGGGGGTGGTGGGAGACATGGGTGGGGGCCTGGTCGAGGCTGCCCCTGGTGGCTGGGGGGTGGGGGTGCTGGGAGACATGGGTGGGGGCCTGATGGAGGCTGCCCCTGGTGGCTGGGGGGTGGGGGTGCTGGGAGACATGGGTGGGGGCTTGGTGGTGGGTGCCCCTGCACTGCTGGGGGGTGGGGGTGGTGGGAGTCATGGGTGGGGGCCTGCTGGCAGGTGCCCCACAGTGCTGGGGGGTGGGTTATGGTGGGGAACATGAGTTGGACATGGGTGTGGGCCTGCTGGGAGGTGCCCCACAGTGCTGGGGGGTGGGGGTGGTGGGGAACATGAGTTGGACATGGGTGGGGGCCTGCTGGCAGGTGCCCCTCAGTGCCGGGGTGTGGGGGTGGTGGGGAACATGAGTTGGACATGGGTGTGGGCCTGCTGGCAGGTGCCCCACAGTGCTGAGGGGTGGGGGTGGTGGGAGACATGGGTGGGGGCCTGGTGGAGGCTACCCCTGGTGGCTGGGGGGTGGGGTTGCTGGGATACATGGGTGGGGGCCTGGTGGAGGATGCCCCTGCACTGCTGGGGGGTGGGGGTGCTGGGAGACATGGGTGGGGGCCTGGTGGAGGCTGCCCCTGGTGGCTGGGGGTGGTGGGAGACATGGGTGGGGGCCTGGTGGAGGCTGCCCCTGGTGCTGGGGGGGGGTGCTGGGAGACATGGGTGGGGGCCTGGTGGTGGGTGCCCCTGCACTGCTGGGGGGTGGGGGTGGGAGACATGGGTGGGGGCCTGGTGGGTGGGGGTGGTGGGAGACATGGGTGGGGGCCTGCTGGCAGGTGCCCCACAGTGCTGGGGGGTGGGGGTGGTGGGGAACATGAGTTGGACATGGGTGTGGGCCTGCTGGCAGGTACCCCACAGTGCTGGGGGGTGGGGGTGGTGGGGAACATGAGTTGGACATGGGTGGGGGCCTGCTGGCAGGTGCCCCACAGTGCTGGGGGGTGGGGGCCTTGGGGAACATTAGTTGGACATGGGTGGGGGCCTGCTGGCAGGTGCCCCACAGTGCTGGGGGGTGGGGGTGGTGGGAGACATGGGTGCGGGCCTGATGGAGGGTGTCCCTGGTGGCTGGAGGGTGGGGGTGCTGGGAGACATGGGTGGGGGCCTGGTGGAGGCTGCCCCTGCACTGCTGGGGGGTGGGGGTGGTGGGAGACATGGGTGGGGGCCTGGTGGAGGGTGCCCCTGGTGGCTGGGGGGTGGGGGTGCTGAGAGACATGGGTGGGGGCCTGGTGGCAAGCTGCCCCTGGTGGCTGGGGGCTGGGGGGTGGGGGTGGTGGGTTGACATGGGTGGGGGCCTGGTGGTGGGTGCCCCTGCACTGCTGGGGGGTGGGGGTGGTGGGAGTCATGGGTGGGGGCCTGTTGGCAGGTGCCCCACAGTGCTGGGGGTTGGGGGTGGTGGGAGACATGGGTGGGGGCCTGGTGGAGGCTGCCCCTGGTGGCTGGGGGGTGGGGGTGGTGGGAGACATGGGTGGGGGCATGGTGGAGGGTGCCCCTGCACTGCTGGGGGGTGGGGGTGGTGGGAGACATGGGTGGGGGCCTGGTGGAGGCTGCCCCTGGTGGCTGGGGGATCGGGGTGGTGGGAGACATGGGTGGGGGCCTGGTGGAGGCTGCCCCTGGTGGCTGGGGGGTGGGGGTGGTGGGAGACATGGGTGGGGGCCTGGTGGAGGGTGCCCCTGGTGGCTGGGGGTGCAGGGGGACATGCGTTGGTGGGCAGTAGTGCAAGTTGACATGTGGGTTGGCTGGGGTGCATGGCCATGGTGGATGGGGTGCCTGCAGGACATGTGCAGGGTAGGCCCCTGTAGTGTGAGCCGTGGAGGGTGTAGAGGGAACACCTGGGAGGACCCACACGTGCAATTCACGTGTGGTGCTCCCCGCGCACCCCTGTAATACACGTACCCTGATGAGATTGCGTGTGGAACTTCCCGCGCACCCCTGTAATACACGTACCCTGATGGAATTGCGTGTGGAACTTCCCGCGCACCCCTGGAATACACGTACCCTGCTGATGTTGCGTGTGATACTTCCCCCGCACCCTGAAATACACGTACCCTGATGAGATCGCGTGAGTAACTTCCCGCAAACCCCCGAAATACACGTACCCTGATGAGATCGCGTGTGTAACTTCCCGCGCACCCCCGAAATACACGTACACTGATGTGATCGCGTGTGTAACTTCCCGCGCACCCCCGAAATACACGTACCCCGCTCAATCGCGTGTGTAACTTCCCGCACACCCCCTAAATACACGTACCCCGCTCAATCGCGTGTGTAACTTCCCGCGCACCCCCGAAATACACGTACCCCGCTCAATCGCGTGTGTAACTTCCCGCGCACCCCCGAAATACACGTACCCCGCTCAATCGCGTGTGTAACTTCCCGCGCGCCCCCGAAATACACGTACCCAGCTCAATCGCATGTGTAACTTCCCGCGCACCCCCGATGTACACGTACCCCGCTCAATCGCGTGTGTAACTTCCCGCGCACCCCCGAAATACACGTACCCCGCTCAATCACGTGTTACTTCCCGCGCACCCCCGCAATACACGTGCCCCGCTCGCACAGGACCAATTGCTGTATGTTGCCGCTTTTGTGATTCGCTGGGACTCTACCGCCTGCCTTCGTGTGGCGGACGTTTTTCAGCTTGTGCATGTCTTTGGCTGTGCGTGGCTTTGCCCTATTCGATTCCATGAATACGTGTGGTTCGAGTGCGTGTGGGCGTTCCGTCTGCTTCCCTGCAGTACATCCTCAGTTACGCCCTTATTTTCACGTGTTGTTCCCCATTCCGCGCGTTACGCCCCGTGTCCCACCCACTTTCTGGTGTATGCGCCGAGGTTGTGCGCTTTCACTGTGCGCGTCACGCACGCCTTTCGGGATGTTACAGTGACTTGTGCGCCATGCACGGGTTTGGCGCACATCCCGAGGTAAACACGCGCAGGGACTTCCATGAATCACACGCGTGCGCGTGTTTTTTGCTCTTGCGCCTGCTTTCGCAAAGATTTTCGGCGCACGTTTGTTCCATGAATCGGCCCCCATGTGTCAGTATGAAGACAAAGAAGACTTAACTGTACTACAATCTAAACTAAACAATGAGCAACGTAGCATTTTTCAAGAAGTAACAAAAGAAATTGCATATGGTGTACAGCATGAAAACAAAGAATGCACCTGCCAAAATTACAAACCTATAATATTGTACGTCAGTGGTGAAGCTGGTTCTGGCAAAACATTCCTAATCAAAATCATCAGTAAGTTCCTTCAACAATTGACAAACAACAAACTGTCAGCTGTTGTCACTGCTCCCACAGGTTTAGCTGCCTACAACATAGGTGGTGTCACTTTCCACCGATTACTACTCCTGCCAGTAGAACACCAAAACAAATTCGACTATGACAAACTTTCTACAGAAGCTGCAATGGAACTACGGAGAGTATTGAAACAAATGAAAATGATACAAGTAGATGAAGTGAGCATGGTGTCCAACCTAATGTTGGCTTTGATTCACCTCAGATTACAAGAAGTACTCAAAACAAACTATGAAGAGCTCTTTGCAGGAAAACACATTATTGTTTGCGGAGATCTTCTTCAATTGACACCAGCAAAAGGTGAGCCTATTTTTAAAACATTAAGACACAAACTCTGCCGTAAAACTGTTGGCAGCATTGGAAATGTCAACCTTTGGAAACATTTCCAATACAGAGAATTAACATGGAACATGCAGCAATCTGCAGATCTCACTTATGTCAACATCTTAAAAAGTATCAGAGTTGGTATATTTTCTAAAGAAGCAGAAGCAATATTGAAAACCCAGCAAATGAATGCACTTTATGGTGATAATGCATGTGCTACAGATGTTATGGAACAATTAGCCCACAAAAATGTCAATTGTATGGCCTTAATGCCAACTCTTGCAAGCTGTTTCAAATTCAATGAAATAATGTTAAGTAAAGAAATGCAACCAATAATGGAAATTAGCGCCACAGACAAACTAGATGTACATGGTATGACACTACCCATGTGTGACCAAGCCACAACAAGACTAAATAGTTTAGAAAAATCAATCTCAAACACAGCAGGCTTGGAAAAGATATAAAAATGATCCTTAAATTGTAGAGTAATGCTTAAACGTGACCTTGACTTGGACCAAGGACTAGTTAATGGAACACTGGGTACAGTTTTTGGCTTTCAAACATACGCACGTGACAACAAAATTCTGTTTGTCAATATTCACTTTGACAAACTTTCAGAAGTAAAAAGGATGGGACGCTCAACAGCTCGATTCCTTCTCTTCAAAGACATGTATGTACGCAGAGAACTATTTTCTCTAACTCTTGCATACGCAGTCACCATTCATAAATCACAAGGTCTTACCCTAGACAAAGCAATGATAGACATTGGTAACACAGTCTGTAAAGAAGGCATGAGCTACGTAGCACTATCACGCTTACGTACACTTGACGGTCTATTTCCAATCAACTTTGATGCAAGTAAAGTAAACGCTGATATTCCTTGCATTTTAGAATTCAATAGACTGCGCTCACTATACACCCCCCATCTAAACACATATTATTTACCACAAAAATTAAAACATTGTAAAAGAAAACTAAATCAAACAGAAATGCAACAGGATGTCACTGCAAATCCTCCAAAGAGAGTAAAAGAAACTAAAACTTCATCAACTACCACAAACATAAAAGAACCCATTAGGGAAAGTAAACCAGAAGAAGGAAGACAAACTAAAAAAAAATCGATCAGATACAGAACTACCTGAACCATTTAAACTCTCAAATATAGTTGGAGTAAGTTGCTACGCAAATGTAGCAATGAATATTCAATTTCAATTGCCACCAATTGTTGACAACATTTACTTTTACAACATTTACAGTACAGACCAATTGTGTTTGCAAATGTTAGTACTTCACAGAAATGCAACAAACAATCCTGACGACACGTATAGTGTTTATGGAATAAGAGAACAATTGGACTACTGTGCTGGAATGGTTAAATTCACTATAAACTCACAGGAAGATCCACAAGAATTTCTTATGTACTTACTACAAGTACTGGAAAACAGAAACATACCTATAAATGAAATCTTCCAGATTTCATACATGTGGAAACATACATGCACTCTCTGCAACAATGTTGTGACACAAGAAGAAATCCCCAATGAACGCTTCATATATATATATCAATACCTAATTGTGAATCCATTCCATTTCAGCAACTTGTACAACATGCAAACCATGGTAGATTATGTACTACCTGCAATTTGGATAATCGCTCCACGTTAGTAATACAAACACATAGTAAATACGTAATACTAATGCTTCTACGTTACAATGCAGTTGGTACCAAAAACAACTGCAAGCTGACTGGATTCACACATGGTCAAATATCACTTGGTAAGAAAACCTTCACAACAATAGGTATAATCTACCACGCAGGAGCCACAACCAATTCAGGGCACTACACTGCATATATAAAAAAGAAATGTGGATGGTTTGAATGTAATGATAGTACCATTACTCTAAACCAGAGATTACCAGCAAATCTTACAAACACTTATTTAATGTTCTTAAAACCAAAATTTGATAACTAAAATGTACTTAAACCTTAAGTAAACTTGTAGTAAAAAAATATAAACTGTTAGAATATTCCAAAAGCTATCTACTGCCCAAAGATTCTACAACAACTGTTAGGGAGAATTCTCTGTTTGGGCTAAATTTCCTAACCAAGTGAGTCCCCCAGCAGCTTTGCTGGATTTTTGGGGTTTATTTTTTTCTCCTGCCAAGAGTGAGACTCTTTTACCCTCACTCTTGGACATGATTTGAGTGTGTTTCTGTGAATCTAGAAGTGTTTAATGGGCTATGGGATCTTTTACTCCATAGGGCTTCATGTGTTTTTGTGATGTGTGTTACACAGCACCCTCAGTGCAGTGACACAGGGGTGTCATAGTGACCCCCCAGTATAGACTCCATACCCTGGGACTGACTACTGTCTCCCAGGGCATGTAAAGGCACCATTGACTTTACTAGTCTTAAATTCTGAACAGAACCAGTACAAACCATCATATTGTGGATGTACTGGCTGGGGCAATTCGATTAACCCAGGGTCTGTTAGTCGAGGGGACACGTCTCCGTCCCCCCTGATCGAGTTTTGGCTGTTGGCAGTGGATACTACTTTTTATATTCAATCGCGAATATTTTCGTATGGGATTTCCCATTGTTTTAGGCTACTACCTTTATTTAATTATTTACGTTAGCCTCGAACATACCGCCGTTTTTTAAAATTAATATTAATTCTCCGGTTGGTATTTTTTGCCAAAACTTGATTCTAAAATGGCGTTTGGGTTCTCTTCTGTGACTCCAACACAAGTCGAGCCCTTTGTTCCACTTTTTGGCGTGCTTCTCCACAGAAGCCCTCCAAAGTGGTGCCACTCTGTCTGGGGTACTTAGGAGGGGTGGAGGGAAATTTAGGCACCCTGGACTGAGTTGCCTAGGCAACTCAAGTCGCACTCCATCCTGATTGGCGCAAGTGGTGAGCCGGTCGGCTCACCACTTAGCATGTTTGAGTGACAGCTAGGCTGAGTGAATGGGGGTTTGCTGCATAAAAGCAGGGCTTTGGGGACTGGAACTTCAGAAGTTGCCACAGGACCTAAGAATCCGACGAGGGAGAAGCTGAGCCGACCTGCCACAACACCACCACCGGTGGAGCCCTGCTGGACTGCCTCACCACTTTTCCCAACGACAGAGGAGATCTCCCGCCGGAGAGTCTTCTTCCTTTGACTGGTGGGGATAACCAGTTTCACTGTCTTTTCACTTTCCCGACGTACCTCGTGGCCGCCTTGCCTGTGCCAAGCACCCTGGCAACCGGAATACCACGTTTTATCACGACCGCAAAACAAAGGTACCACCTTTAACCGGAAAACTCTGCGGCCGGTTTCTGCCCTGGTAGTTCAACGACCTTCACCTTTCCTCCAAGTTGAGATCTTCTCTTCCCCTGGACGATGACGCAACTTGCACCCACTACCAGGAACAACTGCCACCGCTGGAGGATCCTTCCCACTTAAGGTACCGTGTCCCGCCTGGCTTCCCTTGCTACCGACTGCACGGGGTAGATTTAGCCCCCGGCTTTCGAACCTGGGTTAGCCTGGGACTCCCTGGCTAAACTTTCCTAAGCCTCTCTAAACTCTTTTTGAACCCTCTGCAAGACTTTCTAAGCCTAGTGTAATTGTGTGATCTTGGGCGCATTTGTGCTCTGCTCTCTCTAAGAGTGGGCCCAGCATTTGGACTTTGGCTCACCAGTGACATTTTGCTCTTCTGCCATGCTAATAGTGTTCCTGAATCTTAGAGTGGTGTACCTTTCCTTATTCTGTCTTTTTCCCTCCCTTTCTCACAAACTTATTGGAGTGCAATCTAGTTAAGCGCTCACCTCTGTATGAAAATAAGTGGTGTTTTACTGTGACTTATCTGATAAGGAAAAAGGGGTGTATATATTACAATAGTAACTGTGTTTAGAATATTTTACAATAAGAGTGCTGGAGTGTTTCAAACTGTGTGTTTTTAAATAAATAATTATATACTTTGATACCAAAGCTCTGGTCAGTGTTTGCTTGTATTATTGTATCTGAGTACTTTGCATACTGCCTAACTCTTCTTGAGGGAAGTCTGACTGCTCAGCCACAGCTACTAGGTAAATCTGGGTGGTACAGACTGCTACCAAGTGGGTTTACTGCCAACACCTGTAGTCTTAAATCTTTTGCAGTGGTCCCTAAGGGAACTGCACAGGTTTCTGCCTAAGAACAACTAATCAGATAAATGAAACCCACAAAATTATAGCAAGAAATAGACAGTTAGAATACGCCAATTAGTATCTAACTGTCCCAAAATTTAACAATATCCAAACAAATAAATAATATGTTACTGCTCCAAGAAACTGCAACAAGCCAATGTACAAAGCATTAGCCAGAAACAACAAGTGAACACTGAAAACAAACAAACAAATAAACTGTAGCATAACAGAAAAAGTTTTTTTTTTTAATCCAACATGGATTTTTTTTTCTCCCACAGACCCAATGATTTTAGCAACCAACACAGAAACTGAGCAAATTGCACGGTACTCTGCTTTGTAATCTACTAAATATGAGGGTAAAAAAAATGTTAATTATACAATGTAATAAGTCATTACAAGATACTAATACTAACATGCTATTTTCTTTTATCACAGAAATGAACAAGAAATACATGTACTCCAGTTACTAAACCAAATAGTAAGTATATTATAATAAGTACAACCATCGCAGCATATCACACCCATAGTGGCTTATAACTTTGTTCCTTATAAATTTGTTTTTGACCTAAAGTTATAAGCCACTATGAGTGTGATATGCTGCAGTGGTTGTGGCCAGGGCATAGAGTGTTGGGTGCATGGCCAAAAGGCCATGCACCCAACACTCTATGCCCTGGCCACAACCACTGCAGCATATCACACCCATAGAGTCAAACATTTCAACTATGGCCTGTGGAAACTTTTAATGTCCGTGGACATGAGTGTTCTTAGAACACTTTCAACTTGCCAGCGAACAATACGGACAGCGTCTTCAGAACACCCCCATTTTGTTTATTTGCGAACATTTCAGGACACTGCATGTGTTCTTAGAACACATTCACCTTGCCAGCGAACAAAATGGACAGTGTCTTCAGGACACCCCCTGTGAACATTTCAGGACACCACGAGTGTTCTTAGAACACTTTCAACTTGACAACGAACAATGCGGACAGCGTCCTCAGTACACCCCCATTTTGTTTATTTGCGAACATTTCAGGACACTGCGAGTGTTCTTAGAACACATTGAACTTGCCATCGAACAATACGGACAGCATCCTCAAGACACCCCCATTTTGTTTATTTACAAACATTTTAGGACACCACGACTGTTCTTAGAACACATTCAACTTGGCAGAGAACAATAAGGACAGCGTCCTCAGGACACCACCATTTTGTTTATTTACGAACATTTCAGAACACCGCGAGTGTTCTTAGAACACATTCAACTTCCCATCGAACAGTACTGAGAGCGTGCTCAGGACACCCCCATTTTGTTTATTTACGAACATTTCAGGACACCACGAGTGTTCTTAGAACACATTCAACTTGCCAGAGAACAATACGGACAGCGTCCTCAGAACATCCCCATTTTTTTATTTACAAACATTTCAGGACACCATGAGTGTTCTTAGAACACATTCAACTTGCCAGAGAACAATATGGACAGCGTCTTCAGGACACCCCTACGAACATTTCAGGACACCGCAAGTGTTCTTAGAACACTTTCAACTTGACAATGAACAATACGGACAGTGTCCTCAGAACACCCCTATTTTGTTTATTTGCGAACATTTCAGGACACTGTGAGTGTTCTTAGAACACATTCAACTGCCATCGAACAATACGGAAAGCGTCCTCAGGACACCCCCATTTTGTTTATTTACAAACATTTCAGGACACCGTGAGTGGTCTTAGAACACATTCAACTTCCCATCGAACAATACGAACAGCGTCCTCAGGACATCCCCATTTTGTTTATTTACAAACATTTTAGGACACCACGACTGTTCTTAGAACACATTCAACTTGCCAGAGAACAATAAGGACAGCGTCCTCAGGACACCACCATTTTGTTTATTTACGAACATTTCAGAACACCGCGAGTGTTCTTAGAACACATTCAACTTCCCATCGAACAATACGGACAGCGTCCTCAGGACACCCCCATTTTGTTGTTTTATGAACATTTCAGGACACCGCGAGTGTTCTTAGAACACATTCAACTTGCCAGAGAACAATATGGACAGCGTCCTCAGAACACCCGCATTTTTTTATTTGCAAACATTTCAAGACACCGCAAGTGTTCTTAGAACACATTCAACTTGCCAGAGAACAATACGGACAGCGTCTTCAGGACACCCCTTACGGACATTTCAGGACACCGCGAGTGTTCTTAGAACACTTTCAACTTGACAACGAACAATACGGACAGCGTCCTCAGAACACCCCCATTTTGTTTATTTGCGAACATTTCAGGACACTGTGAGTGTTCTTAGAACACATTCAACTTGCCATCGAACAATACGGAAAGCGTCCTCAGGACACCCCCATTTTGTTTATTTACAAACATTTCAGGACACCGCGAGTGTTCTTAGAACACATTCAACTTCCCATCGAACAATACGAACAGCGTCCTCAGGACATCCGCATTTTGTTTATTCATGAACATTTCAGGACACCGCAAGTGTTCTTAGAACACATTCAACTTGCCAGAGAACAATATGGACAGCATCCTCAGAACACCCGCATTTTTCCATTTGCAAACATTTCAAGACACCGCAAGTGTTCTTAGAACACATTCAACTTGCCAGAGAACAATACGGACAGCGTCTTCAGGACACCCCTTACTAACATTTCAGGACACCGCCAGTGTTCTTAGAACGCATTCAACTTGCCAGAGAACAATAAGGACAGCGTCCTCAGGACACCACCAGTTTGTTTATTTACGAACATTTCAGAACACCGCAAGTGTTCTTAGAACACATTCAACTTCCCATCGAACAGTACTGAGAGCGTGCTCAGGACACCCCCATTTTGTTTATTTACGAACATTTCAGGACACCGCGAGTGTTCTTAGAACACATTCAACTTGCCAGAGAACAATATGGACAGCGTCCTCAGAACACCCGCATTTTTTTATTTGCAAACATTTCAAGACACCGCAAGTGTTCTTAGAACACATTCAACTTGCCAGAGAACAATACGGACAGCGTCTTCAGGACACCCCTTACGAACATTTCAGGACACCGCGAGTGTTCTTAGAACACTTTTAACTTGACAACGAACAATACGGACAGCGTCCTCAGAACACCCCCATTTTGTTTATTTGCGAACATTTCAGGACACCGCGGGTGTTCTTAGAACACATTCAACTTGTCATCAAACAATACGGACAGCGTCCTCAGGACACCCCCATTTTGTTGTTTTATGAACATTTCAGGACACCGCAAGTGTTCTTAGAACACATTCAACTTGCCAGAGAACAATATGGACAGCGTCCTCAGAACACCCTCATTTTTTTATTTGCAAACATTTCAAGACACCGCAAGTGTTCTTAGAACACATTCAACTTGCCAGAGAACAATACGGACAGCGTCTTCAGGACACCCCTTACGGACATTTCAGGACACCGCGAGTGTTCTTAGAACACTTTCAACTTGACAACGAACAATACGGACAGCGTCCTCAGAACACCCCCATTTTGTTTATTTGCGAACATTTCAGGACACTGTGAGTGTTCTTAGAACACATTCAACTTGCCATCGAACAATACGGAAAGCATCCTCAGGACACCCCCATTTTGTTTATTTACAAACATTTCAGGACACCGCGAGTGTTCTTAGAACACATTCAACTTCCCATCGAACAATACGAACAGCGTCCTCAGGACATCCCCATTTTGTTTATTTATGAACATTTCAGGACACCGCGAGTGTTCTTAGAACACATTCAACTTGCCAGAGAACAATATGGACAGCATCCTCAGAACACCCGCATTTTTTTATTTGCAAACATTTCAAGACACCGCAAGTGTTCTTAGAACACATTCAACTTGCCAGAGAACAATACGGACAGCGTCTTCAGGACACCCCTTACGAACATTTCAGGACACAGCGAGTGTTCTTAGAACACTTTCAACTTGACAACGAACAATACGGACAGCGTCCTCAGAACACCCCAATTTTGTTTATTTGCGAACATTTCAGGACACCGCGGGTGTTCTTAGAACACTTTCAACTTGACAACGAACAATACGGACAGCGTCCTCAGAACACCCCAATTTTGTTTATTTGCGAACATTTCAGGACACCGCGGGTGTTCTTAGAACACATTCAACTTGTCATCGAACAATACGGACAGCGTCCTCAGGACACCCCCATTTTGTTTATTTGCGAACATTTCAAGACACCGCGAGTGTTCTTAGAACACATTCAACTTGCCAGAGAACAATACAGACAGCGACACCTCCTACGAACATTTCAGGACACTGCGAGTGTTCTTAGAACACTTTCAACTTGACAACGAACAATCCGGACAGCGTCCTCAGAACACCCCCATTTTGTTTATTTGCGAACATTTCAGGACACCACAAGTGTCTTAGAACACATTCAACTTGCCAGCAAACAATACGGACAGCTTCCTCAGAACACCCCCATTTTTTTTATTTGCGAACATTTCAAGACACCGCGAGTGTTCTTAGAACACATTCAACCTGCCAGAGAACAATACGGACAGCGTCTTCAGGACACCCCCTAAGAACATTTCAGGACACCGCGAGTGTTCTTTGAACACTTTTAACTTGACAATGAACAATACGGACAGCGTCCTCAGAACACCCGCATTTTGTTTATTTGCGAACATTTCAGGACACCGCAAGTGTTCTTAGAACACATTCAACTTGCCAGAGAACAATATAGACAGCGTCCTCAGGACAAACAGCATCATCAGAACACCCCCTACGAACATTTCAGGACACCACGCGTGTTCTTAGAACACATTCAACTTGCTATCGAACAATACGGACAGCGTCTTCAGAACACCCCCTACGAACATTTCAGGACACTGCGAGTGTTCTTAGAACACATTCAACTTCCCATCGAAGAATACGGACAGCGTCCTCAGAACACCTCCATTTTTTTATTTGCAAACATTTCAAGACACTGCGAGTGTTCTTAGAACACATTCAACTTGCCAGAGAACAATACAGACAGCGTCTTCAGGACACTTCCTACGGACATTTCAGGACACCGCGAGTGTTCTTAGAACACTTTCAACTTGACAATGAACAATACGGACAGCGTCCTCAGAACACCCCCATTTTGTTTGCGAACATTTCAGGACACCGCAAGTGTTCTTAGAACACATTCAACTTGCCAGCAAACAATACGGACAGCGTCCTCAGAACACCCCCTACGAACATTTCAGGACAACGCGAGAGTTATTAGAACACTTTCAACTTCACAATGAACAATACGGACAGCGTCCTCAGGACACCCCCATTTTGTTTATTTGCAAACATTTCAGGACACCGCAAGTGTTCTTACAACACATTCAACTTGCTATCGAACAATACGGACAGCGTCCTCAGAACGCCCCCATTTTTTTATTTGCGAACATTTCAAGACACCGCGAGTGTTCTTAGAACACATTCAACTTGCCAGAGAACAATACGGACAGTGTCTTCAATACGCTGTCCGTATTGTTCGATCGGAAGTTGAATGTGTTCTAAGAAAACGCGTGGTGTCCTGAAATGTTCGTAGGGGGTGTTCTGATGACGCTGTTTGTCCTGAGGACACTGTCCATATTGTTCTCTGGCAAGTTGAATGTGTTCTAAGAACACTTGCGGTGTCCTAAAATGTTTGCAAATAAACAAAATGGGGGTGTCCTGAGGACGCTGTCCGTATTGTTCATTGTGAAGTTGAAAGTGTTCTAAGAACTCTTGTGTTGTCCTGAAATGTTCATAGGGGGTGTTCTGAGGACGCTGTCGGTATTGTTCGCTGGCAAGTTGAATGTGTTCTAAGAACACTTGCGGTGTCGTGAAATGTTCGCAAATAAACAAAATGGGGGTGTTCTGAGGACGCTGTCCGTATTGTTCGTTGTCAAGTTGAAAGTGTTCTAAGAACACTTGCGGTGTCCTGAAATGTTCTTAGGGGGTGTCCTGAAGACGCTGTTTGTCCTGAGGACACTGTCCATATTGTTCTCTGGCAAGTTGAATGTGTTCTAAGAACACTTGCGGTGTCCTAAAATGTTTGCAAATAAACAAAATGGGGGTGTCCTGAGGACGCTGTCCGTATTGTTCATTGTGAAGTTGAAAGTGTTCTAAGAACTCTTGTGTTGTCCTGAAATGTTCGTAGGGGGTGTTCTGAGGACGCTGTCGGTATTGTTCGCTGGCAAGTTGAATGTGTTCTAAGAACACTTGCGGTGTCGTGAAATGTTCGCAAATAAACAAAATGGGGGTGTTCTGAGGACGCTGTCCGTATTGTTCGTTGTCAAGTTGAAAGTGTTCTAAGAACACTTGCGGTGTCCTGAAATGTTCGTCGGGGGTGTCCTGAAGACACTGTTTGTCCTGAGGACACTGTCCATATTGTTCTCTGGCAAGTTGAATGTGTTCTAAGAACACTTGCGGTGTCCTAAAATGTTTGCAAATAAACAAAATGGGGGTGTCCTGAGGACGCTGTCCGTATTGTTCATTGTGAAGTTGAAAGTGTTCTAAGAACTCTTGTGTTGTCCTGAAATGTTCGTAGGGGGTGTTCTGAGGACGCTGTCAGTATTGTTCTCTGGCAAGTTGAATGTGTTCTAAGAACACTCGCGGTGTCTTGAAATATTCGCAAATAAAAAAATGGGGGCGTTCTGAGGACGCTGTCCGTATTGTTCGATAGCAAGTTGAATGTGTTGAAAGAACACTTGCGGTGTCCTGAAATGTTTGCAAATAAACAAAATGGGGGTGTCCTGAGGACGCTGTCCGTATTGTTCATTGTGAAGTTGAAAGTGTTCTAAGAACTCTCGCGTTGTCCTGAAATGTTCGTAGGGGGTGTTCTGAGGACGCTGTCGGTATTGTTCTCTGGCAAGTTGAATGTGTTCTAAGAACACTCGCGGTGTCTTGAAATGTTCGCAAATAAAAAAATGGGGGCGTTCTGAGGACGCTGTCCGTATTGTTCGATAGCAAGTTGAATGTGTTGAAAGAACACTTGCGGTGTCCTGAAATGTTTGCAAATAAACAAAATGGGGGTGTCCTGAGGACGCTGTCCGTATTGTTCATTGTGAAGTTGAAAGTGTTCTAAGAACTCTCGCGTTGTCCTGAAATGTTCGTAGGGGGTGTTCTGAGGACGCTGTCCGTATTGTTTGCTGGCAAGTTGAATGTGTTCTAAGAACACTTGCGGTGTCGTGAAATGTTCGCAAATAAACAAAATGGGGGTGTTCTGAGGACGCTGTCCGTATTGTTCGTTGTCAAGTTGAAAGTGTTCTAAGAACACTCGTGGTGTCCTGAAATGTTCGTCGGGGGTGTCCTGAAGACTCTGTCCGTATTGTTCTCTGGCAAGTTGAATGTGTTCTAAGAACACTCGCGGTGTCTTGAAATGTTCGCAAATAAAAAAATGGGGGCGTTCTGAGGACGCTGTCCGTATTGTTCGATAGCAAGTTGAATGTGTTGTAAGAACACTTGCGGTGTCCTGAAATGTTTGCAAATAAACAAAATGGGGGTGTCCTGAGGACGCTGTCCGTATTGTTCATTGTGAAGTTGAAAGTGTTCTAAGAACTCTCGCGTTGTCCTGAAATGTTCGTAGGGGGTGTTCTGAGGACGCTGTCCGTATTGTTCGCTGGCAAGTTGAATGTGTTCTAAGAACACTTGCGGTGTCCTGAAATGTTCGCAAACAAAATGGGGGTGTTCTGAGGACGCTGTCCGTATTGTTCATTGTCAAGTTGAAAGTGTTCTAAGAACACTCACGGTGTCCTGAAATGTTCGTAGGAAGTGTCCTGAAGACGCTGTCTGTATTGTTCTCTGGCAAGTTGAATGTGTTCTAAGAACACTCGCAGTGTCTTGAAATGTTTGCAAATAAAAAAATGGGGGTGTTCTGAGGACGCTGTCCGTATTCTTCGATGGGAAGTTGAATGTGTTCTAAGAACACTCGCAGTGTCCTGAAATGTTCGTAGGGGGTGTTCTGAAGACGCTGTCCGTATTGTTCGATAGCAAGTTGAATGTGTTCTAAGAACACGCGTGGTGTCCTGAAATGTTCGTAGGGGGTGTTCTGATGATGCTGTTTGTCCTGAGGACGCTGTCTATATTGTTCTCTGGCAAGTTGAATGTGTTCTAAGAACACTTGCGGTGTCCCGAAATGTTTGCAAATAAACAAAATGTGGGTGTCCTGCGGACGCTGTCCGTATTGTTCATTGTGAAGTTGAAAGTGTTCTAAGAACTCTCGCGTTGTCCTGAAATGTTCGTAGGGGGTGTTCTGAGGACGCTGTCCGTATTGTTCGCTGGCAAGTTGAATGTGTTCTAAGAACACTTGCGGTGTCCTGAAATGTTCGCAAACAAAATGGGGGTGTTCTGAGGACGCTGTCCGTATTGTTCATTGTCAAGTTGAAAGTGTTCTAAGAACACTCGCGGTGTCCTGAAATGTTCGTAGGAAGTGTCCTGAAGACGCTGTCTGTATTGTTCTCTGGCAAGTTGAATGTGTTCTAAGAACACTCGCAGTGTCTTGAAATGTTTGCAAATAAAAAAATGGGGGTGTTCTGAGGACGCTGTCCGTATTCTTCGATGGGAAGTTGAATGTGTTCTAAGAACACTCGCAGTGTCCTGAAATGTTCGTAGGGGGTGTTCTGAAGACGCTGTCCGTATTGTTCGCTGGCAAGTTGAAAGTGTTCTAAGAACACTTGCGGTGTCCTGAAATGTTCGCAAATAAACAAAATGCGGGTGTTCTGAGGACGCTGTCCGTATTGTTCATTGTCAAGTTAAAAGTGTTCTAAGAACACTCGCGGTGTCCTGAAATGTTCTTAGGGGGTGTCCTGAAGACGCTGTCCGTATTGTTCTCTGGCAAGTTGGATGTGTTCTAAGAACACTCGCGGTGTCGTGAAATGTTCGCAAATAAAAAAATGGGGGTGTTCTGAGGACACTGTCCGTATTGTTCGATGGCAAGTTGAATGTGTTCTAAGAACACTTGCGGTGTCCTGAAATGTTTGCAAATAAACAAAATAGGGGTGTCCTGAGGACGCTGTCCGTATTGTTCATTGTGAAGTTGAAAGTGTTCTAAGAACTCTCGCGTTGTCCTGAAATGTTCGTAGGGGGTGTTCTGAGGACGCTGTCGGTATTGTTCTCTGGCAAGTTGAATGTGTTCTAAGAACACTCGCGGTGTCTTGAAATGTTCGCAAATAAAAAAATGGGGGCGTTCTGAGGACGCTGTCCGTATTGTTCGATAGCAAGTTGAATGTGTTGAAAGAACACTTGCGGTGTCCTGAAATGTTTGCAAATAAACAAAATGGGGGTGTCCTGAGGACGCTGTCCGTATTGTTCATTGTGAAGTTGAAAGTGTTCTAAGAACTCTCGCGTTGTCCTGAAATGTTCGTAGGGGGTGTTCTGAGGACGCTGTCCGTATTGTTTGCTGGCAAGTTGAATGTGTTCTAAGAACACTTGCGGTGTCGTGAAATGTTCGCAAATAAACAAAATGGAGGTGTTCTGAGGACGCTGTCCGTATTGTTCGTTGTCAAGTTGAAAGTGTTCTAAGAACACTCGTGGTGTCCTGAAATGTTCGTCGGGGGTGTCCTGAAGACACTGTCCGTATTGTTCTCTGGCAAGTTGAATGTGTTCTAAGAACACTCGCGGTGTCTTGAAATGTTCGCAAAAAAAAAAAGGGGGGCGTTCTGAGGACGCTGTCCGTATTGTTCGATAGCAAGTTGAATGTGTTGTAAGAACACTTGCGGTGTCCTGAAATGTTTGCAAATAAACAAAATGGGGGTGTCCTGAGGACGCTGTCCGTATTGTTCATTGTGAAGTTGAAAGTGTTCTAAGAACTCTCGCGTTGTCCTGAAATGTTCGTAGGGGGTGTTCTGAGGACGCTGTCCGTATTGTTCGCTGGCAAGTTGAATGTGTTCTAAGAACACTTGCGGTGTCCTGAAATGTTCGCAAACAAAATGGGGGTGTTCTGAGGACGCTGTCCGTATTGTTCATTGTCAAGTTGAAAGTGTTCTAAGAACACTCACGGTGTCCTGAAATGTTCGTAGGAAGTGTCCTGAAGACGCTGTCTGTATTGTTCTCTGGCAAGTTGAATGTGTTCTAAGAACACTCGCAGTGTCTTGAAATGTTTGCAAATAAAAAAATGGGGGTGTTCTGAGGACGCTGTCCGTATTCTTCGATGGGAAGTTGAATGTGTTCTAAGAACACTCGCAGTGTCCTGAAATGTTCGTAGGGGGTGTTCTGAAGACGCTGTCCGTATTGTTCGATAGCAAGTTGAATGTGTTCTAAGAACACGCGTGGTGTCCTGAAATGTTCGTAGGGGGTGTTCTGATGATGCTGTTTGTCCTGAGGACGCTGTCTATATTGTTCTCTGGCAAGTTGAATGTGTTCTAAGAACACTTGCGGTGTCCCGAAATGTTTGCAAATAAACAAAATGTGGGTGTCCTGCGGACGCTGTCCGTATTGTTCATTGTGAAGTTGAAAGTGTTCTAAGAACTCTCGCGTTGTCCTGAAATGTTCGTAGGGGGTGTTCTGAGGACGCTGTCCGTATTGTTCGCTGGCAAGTTGAATGTGTTCTAAGAACACTTGCGGTGTCCTGAAATGTTCGCAAACAAAATGGGGGTGTTCTGAGGACGCTGTTCGTATTGTTCATTGTCAAGTTGAAAGTGTTCTAAGAACACTCGCGGTGTCCTGAAATGTTCGTAGGAAGTGTCCTGAAGACGCTGTCTGTATTGTTCTCTGGCAAGTTGAATGTGTTCTAAGAACACTCGCAGTGTCTTGAAATGTTTGCAAATAAAAAAATGGGGGTGTTCTGAGGACGCTGTCCGTATTCTTCGATGGGAAGTTGAATGTGTTCTAAGAACACTCGCAGTGTCCTGAAATGTTCGTAGGGGGTGTTCTGAAGACGCTGTCCGTATTGTTCGCTGGCAAGTTGAAAGTGTTCTAAGAACACTTGCGGTGTCCTGAAATGTTCGCAAATAAACAAAATGCGGGTGTTCTGAGGACGCTGTCCGTATTGTTCATTGTCAAGTTAAAAGTGTTCTAAGAACACTCGCGGTGTCCTGAAATGTTCTTAGGGGGTGTCCTGAAGACGCTGTCCGTATTGTTCTCTGGCAAGTTGGATGTGTTCTAAGAACACTCGCGGTGTCGTGAAATGTTCGCAAATAAAAAAATGGGGGTGTTCTGAGGACACTGTCCGTATTGTTCGATGGCAAGTTGAATGTGTTCTAAGAACACTTGCGGTGTCCTGAAATGTTTGCAAATAAACAAAATAGGGGTGTCCTGAGGACGCTGTCCGTATTGTTCATTGTGAAGTTGAAAGTGTTCTAAGAACTCTCGCGTTGTCCTGAAATGTTCGTAGGGGGTGTTCTGAGGAAGCTGTCCGTATTGTTTGCTGGCAAGTTGAATGTGTTCTAAGAACACTTGCGGTGTCCTGAAATGTTCGCAAATAAACAAAATGGGGGTGTTCTGAGGACGCTGTCCGGATTGTTCGTTGTCAAGTTGAAAGTGTTCTAAGAACACTCGCAGTGTCCTGAAATGTTCGTAGGAGGTGTCCTGAAGACGCTGTCTGTATTGTTCTCTGGCAAGTTGAATGTGTTCTAAGAACACTCGCGGTGTCTTGAAATATTCGCAAATAAAAAAATGGGGGTTTTCTGAGGTGTCCGTATTGTTCGATGGGAAGTTGAATGTGTTCTAAGAACACTCGCAGTGTCCTGAAATGTTCGCAAATAAACAAAATGGGGGTGTTCTGAGGATGCTGTCCGTATTGTTCATTGTCAAGTTGAAAGTGTTCTAAGAACACTCGCGGTGTCCTGAAATGTTTGTAGGGGTGTCCGGAAGACGCTGTCCGTATTGTTCTAGGCAAGTTGAATATGTTCTAAGAACACTCGCAGTGTCCTGAAATGTTCGTAAAACAACAAAATGGGGGTGTCCTGAGGACGCTGTCCGTATTGTTCGATGACAAGTTGAATGTGTTCTAAGAACACCCGCGGTGTCCTGAAATGTTCGCAAATAAACAAAATTGGGGTGTTCTGAGGAAGCTGTCCGTATTGTTCGTTGTCAAGTTGAAAGTGTTCTAAGAACACCCGCGGTGTCCTGAAATGTTCGCAAATAAACAAAATTGGGGTGTTCTGAGGATGCTGTCCGTATTGTTCGTTGTCAAGTTGAAAGTGTTCTAAGAACACTCGCGGTGTCCTGAAATGTTCGTAAGGGGTGTCCTGAAGACGCTGTCCGTATTGTTCTCTGGCAAGTTGAATGTGTTCTAAGAACACTTGCGGTGTCTTGAAATGTTTGCAAATAAAAAAATGCGGGTGTTCTGAGGATGCTGTCCGTATTCTTCGATGGGAAGTTGAATGTGTTCTAAGAACACTCGCAGTGTCCTGAAATGTTCGTAGGGGGTGTTCTGAAGACGCTGTCCGTATTGTTCGATAGCAAGTTGAATGTGTTCTTAGAACACGCGTGGTGTCCTGAAATGTTCGTAGGGGTTGTTCTGATGATGCTCTTTGTCCTGAGGACGCTGTCTATATTGTTCTCTGGCAAGTTGAATGTGTTCTAAGAACACTTGCGGTGTCCTAAAATGTTTGCAAATAAACAAAATGGGGGTGTCCTGAGGACGCTGTCCGTATTGTTCATTGTGAAGTTGAAAGTGTTCTAAGAACTCTTGTGTTGTCCTGAAATGTTCGTAGGGGGTGTTCTGAGGACGCTGTCGGTATTGTTCGCTGGCAAGTTGAATGTGTTCTAAGAACACTTGCGGTGTCGTGAAATGTTCGCAAATAAACAAAATGGGGGTGTTCTGAGGACGCTGTCCGTATTGTTCGTTGTCAAGTTGAAAGTGTTCTAAGAACACTTGCGGTGTCCTGAAATGTTCGTCGGGGGTGTCCTGAAGACACTGTCCGTATTGTTCTCTGGCAAGTTGAATGTGTTCTAAGAACACTCGCGGTGTCTTGAAATGTTCGCAAATAAAAAAATGGGGGCGTTCTGAGGACGCTGTCCGTATTGTTCGATAGCAAGTTGAATGTGTTGTAAGAACATTTGCGGTGTCCTGAAATGTTTGCAAATAAACAAAATGGGGGTGTCCTGAGGACGCTGTCCGTATTGTTCATTGTGAAGTTGAAAGTGTTCTAAGAACTCTCGCGTTGTCCTGAAATGTTCGTAGGGGGTGTTCTGAGGACGCTGTCCGTATTGTTCGCTGGCAAGTTGAATGTGTTCTAAGAACACTTGCGGTGTCCTGAAATGTTCGCAAACAAAATGGGGGTGTTCTGAGGACGCTGTCCGTATTGTTCATTGTCAAGTTGAAAGTGTTCTAAGAACACTGGCGGTGTCCTGAAATGTCCGTAGGAAGTGTCCTGAAGACGCTGTCCGTATTGTTCATTGTCAAGTTGAATATGTTCTAAGAACACTCGCAGTGTCCTGAAATGTTCGTAAAACAACAAAATGGGGGTGTCCTGAGGACGCTGTCCGTATTGTTCGATGACAAGTTGAATGTGTTCTAAGAACACCCGCGGTGTCCTGAAATGTTCGCAAATAAACAAAATTGGGGTGTTCTGAGGACGCTGTCCGTATTGTTCGTTGTCAAGTTGAAAGTGTTTTAAGAACACCCGCGGTGTCCTGAAATGTTCGCAAATAAACAAAATTGGGGTGTTCTGAGGACGCTGTCCGTATTGTTCGTTGTCAAGTTGAAAGTGTTCTAAGAACACTCGCGGTGTCCTGAAATGTTCGTAAGGGGTGTCCTGAAGACGCTGTCCGTATTGTTCTTTGGCAAGTTGAATGTGTTCTAAGAACACTTGCGGTGTCTTGAAATGTTTGCAAATAAAAAAATGCGGGTGTTCTGAGGATGCTGTCCGTATTCTTCGATGGGAAGTTGAATGTGTTCTAAGAACACTCGCAGTGTCCTGAAATGTTCGTAGGGGGTGTTCTGAAGACGCTGTCCGTATTGTTCGTTAGCAAGTTGAATGTGTTCTAAGAACACGCGTGGTGTCCTGAAATGTTCGTAGGGGGTGTTCTGATGATGCTGTTTGTCCTGAGGACGCTGTCTATATTGTTCTCTGGCAAGTTGAATGTGTTCTAAGAACACTTGCGGTGTCCCGAAATGTTTGCAAATAAACAAAATGGGGGTGTCCTGAGGACGCTGTCCGTATTGTTCATTGTGAAGTTGAAAGTGTTCTAAGAACTCTCGCGTTGTCCTGAAATGTTCGTAGGGGGTGTTCTGAGGACGCTGTCCGTATTGTTTGCTGGCAAGTTGAATGTGTTCTAAGAACACTTGCGGTGTTGTGAAATGTTCGCAAATAAAAAAATGGGGGCGTTCTGAGGACGCTGTCCGTATTGTTCGATAGCAAGTTGAATGTGTTGTAAGAACACTTGCGGTGTCCTGAAATGTTTGCAAATAAACAAAATGGGGGTGTCCTGAGGACGCTGTCCGTATTGTTCATTGTGAAGTTGAAAGTGTTCTAAGAACTCTCGCGTTGTCCTGAAATGTTCGTAGGGGGTGTTCTGAGGACGCTGTCCGTATTGTTTGCTGGCAAGTTGAATGTGTTCTAAGAACACTTGCGGTGTCCTGAAATGTTCGCAAACAAAATGGGGGTGTTCTGAGGACGCTGTCCGTATTGTTCATTGTCAAGTTGAAAGTGTTCTAAGAACACTCGCGGTGTCCTGAAATGTCCGTAGGAAGTGTCCTGAAGACGCTGTCTGTATTGTTCTCTGGCAAGTTGAATGTGTTCTAAGAACACTCGCAGTGTCTTGAAATGTTTGCAAATAAAAAAATGGGGTTGTTCTGAGGACGCTGTCCGTATTCTTCGATGGGAAGTTGAATGTGTTCTAAGAACACTCGCAGTGTCCTGAAATGTTCGTAGGGGGTGTTCTGAAGACGCTGTCCGTATTGTTCGATAGCAAGTTGAATGTGTTCTAAGAACACTTGCGGTGTCCTGAAATGTTCGCAAATAAACAAAATGCGGGTGTTCTGAGGACGCTGTCCGTATTGTTCATTGTCAAGTTAAAAGTGTTCAAAGAACACTCGCGGTGTCCTGAAATGTTCTTAGGGGGTGTCCTGAAGACGCTGTCCGTATTGTTCTCTGGCAAGTTGAATGTGTTCTAAGAACACTCGCGGTGTCTTGAAATGTTCGCAAATAAAAAAAATGGGGGTGTTCTGAGGAAGCTGTCCGTATTGTTTGCTGGCAAGTTGAATGTGTTCTAAGACACTTGTGGTGTCCTGAAATGTTCGCAAATAAACAAAATGGGGGTGTTCTGAGGACGCTGTCCGGATTGTTCGTTGTCAAGTTGAAAGTGTTCTAAGAACACTCGCAGTGTCCTGAAATGTTCGTAGGAGGTGTCGCTGTCTGTATTGTTCTCTGGCAAGTTGAATGTGTTCTAAGAAAACTCGCGGTGTCTTGAAATGTTCGCAAATAAACAAAATGGGGGTGTCCTGAGGACGCTGTCCGTATTGTTCGATGACAAGTTGAATGTGTTCTAAGAACACCCGCGGTGTCCTGAAATGTTCGCAAATAAACAAAATTGGGGTGTTCTGAGGACGCTGTCCGTATTGTTCGTTGTCAAGTTGAAAGTGTTCTAAGAACACCCGCGGTGTCCTGAAATGTTCGCAAATAAACAAAATTGGGGTGTTCTGAGGACGCTGTCCGTATTGTTCGTTGTCAAGTTGAAAGTGTTCTAAGAACACTCGCGGTGTCCTGAAATGTTCGTAAGGGGTGTCCTGAAGACGCTGTCTGTATTGTTCTCTGGCAAGTTGAATGTGTTCTAAGAACACTTGCGGTGTCTTGAAATGTTTGCAAATAAAAAAATGCGGGTGTTCTGAGGATGCTGTACATATTGTTCTCTGGCAAGTTGAATGTGTTCTAAGAACACTCGCGGTGTCCTGAAATGTTCATAAATAAACAAAATGGGGATGTCCTGAGGACGCTGTTCGTATTGTTTGATGGGAAGTTGAATGTGTTCTAAGAACACTCGCGGTGTCCTGAAATGTTTGTAAATAAACAAAATGGGGGTGTCCTGAGGATGCTTTCCGTATTGTTCGATGGCAAGTTGAATGTGTTCTAAGAACACCCGCGGTGTCCTGAAATGTTCGCAAATAAACAAAATGGGGGTGTTCTGAGGACGCTGTCCGTATTGTTCGTTGTCAAGTTAAAAGTGTTCTAAGAACACTCGCGGTGTCCTGAAATGTTCGTAAGGGGTGTCCTGAAGATGCTGTCCGTATTGTTCTCTGGCAAGTTGAATGTGTTCTAAGAACACTTGCGGTGTCTTGAAATGTTTGCAAATAAACAAAATGGGGGTGTTCTGAGGACGCTGTCCATATTGTTCGTTGTCAAGTTGAAAGTGTTCTAAGAACACTTGCGGTGTCCTGAAATGTTCGTCGGGGGTGTCCTGAAGACACTGTCCGTATTGTTCTCTGGCAAGTTGAATGTGTTCTAAGAACACTCGCAGTGTCTTGAAATGTTCGCAAATAAAAAAATGGGGGCGTTCTGAGGACGCTGTCCGTATTGTTCGATAGCAAGTTGAATGTGTTGTAAGAACACTTGCGGTGTCCTGAAATGTTTGCAAATAAACAAAATGGGGGTGTCCTGAGGACGCTGTCCGTATTGTTCATTGTGAAGTTGAAAGTGTTCTAAGAACTCTCGCGTTGTCCTGAAATGTTCGTAGGGGGTGTTCTGAGGACGCTGTCCGTATTGTTCGCTGGCAAGTTGAATGTGTTCTAAGAACACTTGCGGTGTCCTGAAATGTTCGCAAACAAAATGGGGGTGTTCTGAGGACGCTGTCCGTATTGTTCATTGTCAAGTTGAAAGTGTTCTAAGAACACTCGCGGTGTCCTGAAATGTCCGTAGGAAGTGTCCTGAAGACGCTGTCCGTATTGTTCATTGTCAAGTTGAATATGTTCTAAGAACACTCGCAGTGTCCTGAAATGTTCGTAAAACAACAAAATGGGGGTGTCCTGAGGACGCTGTCCATATTGTTCGATGACAAGTTGAATGTGTTCTAAGAACACCCGCGGTGTCCTGAAATGTTCGCAAATAAACAAAATTGGGGTGTTCTGAGGACGCTGTCCGTATTGTTCGTTGTCAAGTTGAAAGTGTTCTAAGAACACTCGCGGTGTCCTGAAATGTTCGTAAGGGGTGTCCTGAAGACGCTGTCCGTATTGTTCTCTGGCAAGTTGAATGTGTTCTAAGAACACTTGCGGTGTCTTGAAATGTTTGCAAATAAAAAAATGCGGGTGTTCTGAGGATGCTGTCCGTATTCTTCGATGGGAAGTTGAATGTGTTCTAAGAACACTCGCAGTGTCCTGAAATGTTCGTAGGGGGTGTTCTGAAGACGCTGTCCGTATTGTTCGATAGCAAGTTGAATGTGTTCTAAGAACACGCGTGGTGTCCTGAAATGTTCGTAGGGGGTGTTCTGATGATGCTGTTTGTCCTGAGGACGCTGTCTATATTGTTCTCTGGCAAGTTGAATGTGTTCTAAGAACACTTGCGGTGTCCCGAAATGTTTGCAAATAAACAAAATGGGGGTGTCCTGAGGACGCTGTCCGTATTGTTCTCTGGCAAGTTGAATGTGTTCTAAGAACACTTGCGGTGTCTTGAAATGTTTGCAAATAAAAAAATGCGGGTGTTCTGAGGATGCTGTCCGTATTCTTCGATGGGAAGTTGAATGTGTTCTAAGAACACTCGCAGTGTCCTGAAATGTTCGTAGGGGGTGTTCTGAAGACGCTGTCCGTATTGTTCGATAGCAAGTTGAATGTGTTCTAAGAACACGCGTGGTGTCCTGAAATGTTCGTAGGGGGTGTTCTGATGATGCTGTTTGTCCTGAGGACGCTGTCTATATTGTTCTCTGGCAAGTTGAATGTGTTCTAAGAACACTTGCGGTGTCCCGAAATGTTTGCAAATAAACAAAATGGGGGTGTCCTGAGGACGCTGTCCGTATTGTTCATTGTGAAGTTGAAAGTGTTCTAAGAACTCTCGCGTTGTCCTGAAATGTTCGTAGGGGGTGTTCTGAGGACGCTGTCCGTATTGTTCGCTGGCAAGTTGAATGTGTTCTAAGAACACTTGCGGTGTCGTGAAATGTTCGCAAATAAACAAAATGGGGGTGTTCTGAGGACGCTGTCCGTATTGTTCATTGTCAAGTTAAAAGTGTTCTAAGAACTCTCGCGGTGTCCTGAAATGTTCTTAGGGGGTTCGTACTGACACCCCCATTTTGCTTATTTACGAACATTTCAGGACACTGCGAGTGTTCTCAGAACACATTAAACTTGCCAGAGAACAATATGGACAGCGTCTTCCGGACACCCCCTACTAACATTTCAGGGCACTGCGAGTGTTCTTAGAACACTTTGCACTTGACAAGGAACGATTCGGACAGCGTCCTCAGAATACCCCCATTTTGTTTATTTGCGAACATTTCAGGACACCGCAAGTGTTCTTAGAACACATTCAACTTCCCATCGAACAATACGGACAGCGTACTCAGGACACCCCCATTTTATTTATTTACGAACATTTCAGGACATCACGAGTGTTCTTAGAACACATTCAACTTGCCAGAGAACAATACAGACAGCATCTTCAGGACACCCCCTACGAACATTTCAGGACACCGCAAGTGTTCTTAGAACACTTTCAACTTGACAACGAACAAAACGGACAGCATCTTCAGAACACCCCCATTTTGTTTATTTGCGAACATTTCAGGACACCGCGAGTGTTCTTAGAACACATTCAACTTGCCATCGAACAATACGGACAGCGTCCTCAGGACACCCCCATTTTGGTTATTTACGAACATTTCAGGACACCGCAAGTGTTCTTAGAACACATTCAACTTCCCATCGAACAATACGGACAGCGTCCTCAGGACACCCCCATTTTGTTTATTTACAAACATTTCAGGACACCGCGAGTGTTCTTATAACAGTTTCAGATTGCTTGCGAACAAAACGGACACATATTGCGTCCTCAGAACACCCCCCCATTTAGTTTTTTTAGAACATTTCAGAACAGCCGTGTTGTCCACAGACAAATCGAACACAACAAGAGCGTCTACCACATAAAAAAACACAACATTTAACCTATATCATACTCTCCCACCCTCCCCAACCACTCTTACACAACAACACACTCTACTAAATACAAATTTTAAACCAAGTTTCACCGCGCTGTCCGCGGATGTCCGTGAATCCAAGATGGCGGGCTCTACTGAAAATCTGATGCGCTTCACGCTCCACGCCATCCAATCAGCGAACATGTCGCATGTCTGTGGACATCACGCAAGCCGATTGGCCAATCAGGACAATGTCCGCGGAGCAAACAGGGAAGTGTGGCTGCGGACCGAAGACACATATCACTAATTTTTCATGACCTACATTTTGGTCATTTAAAAAAAAAAAAACTATTGGACAGATTTTCACCAAATCTGCAAAAGCACGCTTTCGGGACCAGGCCACTAATCCTGGTCCAAATTTGGTGAAAATCCGTCCAGCGGTTTGGGCTGTAGGCGCGAGCAAAGTTTTTCCCCCATTCAGTCTATGGGAAAAAGGAAATGAATATATTTTCCCAAAAAATGTCCTTACATTTTTTGGACAAAGTATTGATGTCAATCAAACAGCCAGAATTAGGTGATACCAAAATATAAACAAAGAAGACAGCTTGAAAATACTATAAAACAAACAATGATATAGAAATTATTAACAGAAATGTTAAGTGAAGGAACAAGAAGGGTGTCAATAAATTATTTTATTTTTCTTTCTCAATAAATGTTAAACAAAGGTAGGGAAAATATTCAAATTTTTGGGGAATGTGAGCAGCAATTGATGGTGCCTGTACAAATATATTCAAATTATATATTTAATAATTTTGGAAGCAGAGGACAAATTGGGTAAGTATTGGCAGTCTGAATTGACTTGCCATCATGGAAGAAACACCTCACACACATTTGTGCAGAACATTACTAAGATATACAGCCAAAATCAGGCAGTATCATTTCGGAAACACTAAGGGCCCAACCAATAAGACATTAATTATGTGGCCTCCAGGAGGTCTGTTGTCATTACGTAATCTGGCAACATATTTACATGCCACATATAAGGAAAAGAAGCTAGAGAAAAGATTGGCAGTACTAGAGCTTTCGAAAATGTACCAGAATGAGAAAGAAGAACCAGTCTATAGGGAGTAGTTGCCTAGTCAGGATAAAGGGGAAGATGTAAAGCCTTCAGCTCCTCTTTTCCCTCCAGATAAGTGAGACATAGAGGATAAAGAGAAGGGATTTTACCCTCTAAAGGAATTGAAAGCAGCAGTGGGGTATGTTAATCCCCAATTCGAACACCCTCCCTAAGCTAGTGAAGAGACATAGGAAGAGAGTAAAAGCAGAGAATGCAAATGTATATCGACATGCAATGAAAGTAAACAGTGTGATGAGAAAAAAGATAGACAGAATAAACAGACAGAGATAGAGGAAGAGGCAGAAAAACCAAACTAAATAAAAGAAACAGTTATGAGTATGACAATAGTACAGAATGAATTTATGTGGGACAAAAGTTTGCTTAAACTAGATGACAAAGGTATTGATGGAGTTTGAGAAAGAGAGGAAAGGGAATGAACAAGACAAGATAGAGAAAGAAAAGGAAAAAGAGAGAGTATACAAACAATAAAGGGACAAGGAATTTAAGCAAAGGGAAGAAGGAAGAAAGCATGAGGCAAAATGAGAGAAAGAGAGATTAGATGAAGAGGAACGAGAAGCGGCAGAAGCCCAAATATTGAAAGTACGTAGGTTGCAAAGAAGGCGAGAGGAAGAGGAATTAAGGAGATGAGAGGAAGAAATTTAACAGAAGAAGGGGATTTAAAGATGATGAGATTGAATATCTGTGCCGTAGAAACATGATACTCATAGAAATGCAAAAGCGAACCGAAGAGGAGAGAGGGTCACAACTGTCCCGTGGAGGGTTGCGTGGATTATTCAAAATACCAACATGGAAAGAAGAAGACATAGAGACCAACAGGACAAGGATGGGGAAATGAGATAGACAAACAAGGAATAAAGAAGGATATGGAACTCAAGAGGTCGAACATAATCCTTGTGATTTTTAATTGGTTCAAAAAAAAGTCCCCTATTTCCAAAAAATCTCCTATCTCTACCATCAGGGTAAATGAATTTGTATCACCTCCAAAAGATATAGGTAAATAAATAAAAAAACAAATCCTGGTGTCCTCTAGGAACAGTTATACCTTTCTAGGTGATGTTCTGGTACTTATATCTTGAAAAAATAGATATAGTACAATACATAACAAAGTTAATCCAACAATATATATGATTTATTAATACTAATACATTTTTGTAAATACATTTTTACAAACCCTAAACTCACACAAAAGTTGATTGTGTCTAATACATATAAATCACTATGTTTTCATAACATTTCCAAAATTAAATCAATACATAGACACAACATGGCAACATATTACAACATCACAAAACGAATATGTCACAAAACCACATATTCCCGACATGTAACATGTTTCAGTTCTATAAGCCCTTGAGTGGCTGAACTTTCTTCAGGGGAAACAATTCTTAATCTTTAAAATTCCTTCAACATCGCGCGGTAGGGGTCCTAAGAACATCCACCAACGGATGTCGTAAAAACCTCAGAGATCTCCAAGGTACTAACACTCTCAAAAGCGTGTTATTCAATTCAGCAATTTTTTCGTGATTCTTCCTCGCCACCCAGACATTGGTCCGTGATACACAGATCTGCTGCAAGCCGTAAGTTAGAATCCAAAAGTCTATGTATTCAGAGGCTGACAGCTCAAAATTCCATCACCTCCATAGGCACTCCTAAAATTGAAGCACTATCATAAGAGTAGTTATTCACTGGCTTCTGCATCGATTGAAACCAGATGCAAGCCGGTTGCGTCTGACCCAATGGGAGGAAAAGGCCAGCAGCATCTTCCACAAGAAAGGGTTAGAGGGTGTTGGCATTGTCGAAGTGGAAGCAATCAGCCAAGGAGATGCTGGTTAGTCTTCAAGGTCAATTTCCACGCTAATGCACTGTTCAAATGCATATGTCCCCCAGCATAGAAGGGCCCGGTTGTCAGGCGAATGGCCAACTACATGGCAATCTGTACAAAGGCCCTGTGACCAAATGTATGTGCAAGGGAAGGTGGGATTCTGTTGAAATACCCATGCACCATAGGGGAAATGTGCATGTATAATCATGGAGCCTTGAGAGGCACCCATGTGTGTTGTGAAAGTCCAAGTTGCAAAGTGACCCCACTGCAACACCACATCAACAAGCCATATTGGCATGCCCACAGGCAATGAGCTGATGCATGTGCCAAGTATACCTTCAGCAGACACTACTCCCACCTTGCATGAACTGTACTCATTAGCCTGCAAACAACCCCACCCATTAGTCAAAATGTGTTTATGATGACCATTCATCATGTTGCATGAGTGTCTTGCTAGCCCACATACTAGTATGTGTAATGACTGACAACATGTCATTATACATCCACCAGGTTCACAGTAGACTCAAGCTGATGAGGCAGGATCCTCCACTTCCCAGAAAACCTCACTGGTGGCAGGGCACCAACCTCCAACCCAGCACACTCCTGCCATGGGAAGAGCAGGAGTCAGGCACCAGGGCTGAAGAACAGCAGCAGCATGTCAACCATGCCAAGTGGTGAGACAGCAGAGACCCCATAATTGTGCCCAGTGTTCCCTCTACCAGTATTCCACATGCAGCTGCAGGTGTTGTACCCTCAGCAGCTGTGATTGCCACACTACAGATGGCATCTATGGTGATCCCTGAGGTCAGTTTCACACATGACACAACTTCTGCACCCTCCCATCAGCCCCTTTATTCCCCCTCATCACTTGATGCAAACAGCCTTTCCCATCAACAGGGTGTGCCAGATACAGGGAGTGATGACAGTCGTAGACTTGATGGAGAAGGCACAGGCTTCAGGGCTCCCTGCTTCAGCCCTGCCCCTCTCCATAATCCACAGGCTTTCATTCAGCATTCACTGAAGCCATCTAGGGGAGGCTGGGTGCCATGGAGTGCTGCCAGGTCACCAGTGAAAACCTAGTGGAGATGCAGGTGCAGTATCTGCAGGCAATATGCGACACTGTGCAGGGCACCTCATGAAGAATGGCAAGGTCACAAGAACGCCATTGCTGGCATTTGTACATGGTGACTGCTGCACTTACAACTTTGGCCAGAGGAGGAAGGAGCACACAGAGGGCATGTCAAGGTTTGCCTAATCTATGCATGCTAGCATGCTTCTCACCCTCCAATGCATTCGAGGACAGGATTCAGAACCTTCCACCGTCATCATCCCTAAAGACGGGTCACTACCTGTGAGCCCACTGTGCTGCTCCGTCCGCAACGTGGCCACTACACTGCAGGGCAGACTTGCAAGGGCAAGAGGCCATATACATAATGTGTATATATATGACAACATTTCACTGGGCACAAGGGAAGTGGTTGGGAAGGGCTGTTGGGGATTGGGGATGTGGGTGGGAATGGCTGTTGGGGATTGAGGACGTGGCTGTTGAAGGCTGTTGGGAATGGATGCTCACCACAGTTCTAAATAAAAAAAAACAGTTCACTAGAAGAAATGGGAGGACAATACCTTTATTGAGTAGGTGATATATTCAAAATGTGTGTATATGCAAAAGTGTGATTCATGGAAAAATGAATGTATCTGGATTACATGTCTGTCCCTGGCTTCCTCATGCTCAATATGGGGCAGCACTACATCAGCTGACAGTGCATCATTGTGTCCTGTGGGAGGCATATCCAGATTAGGGGCAGGGGGACATTTTGCCTGGGGCACATGGTGTGCAGCATGGCACAAGTAGCACATATCCTGCCATTCTTCTCCCCCTGTACAGAAGGGCCTTTCCAGCATGGTTCAGGCACCCAAAACATGCCTTGAACTGGCCAAAGGTAGAGTCTGGTCCTGATGGGTGCCTTATTGTAGGCCACAGGTGGTATATGTGGAATGTGCACAGGTGTCATCAGCCATGGGAGCTGAGAGGAACCAGAGTCACCTGCAAGAGTATAGCACATAGATGCCAGTCACAGTGCATTGAGGATGTGTAGAATGTTACTTGTCTTGTTGATGTGCATGCTCTTGATGTAGTTATGTTGCATTTGTACTACATGGTTTTCATTACCTGTAATTTTATGATGCGTGATGTACTACAGGGTCCATGTGCATTGTCACTTAGAGATACAATGTGAACATAGCTCACAAATAAATTGTGCCATACATGGTCTGAGACAGCAGTCAAGTAGTACCCTGGTGGGTGATTTGTTGTTGTTGGCAGTTCCTGCATGTACGGGCCTTGACAGAGCATGCATTTATCAGATGTAGAAATGCATTTTGCTTCTTGGTTGTAACTCCACCGGCAAAATTAGCACCCACTTCCATGTACCCCTGATTCGGTGGTGAATGTAGGCAGTATTTCAGTTTCCACCACTTTTACTGCATACAGCCCAACTCATAAAGTGTCCCTTAGACTAAACAGGGTGGCATTAGTGTAGTATGGCCACAACTCACACAGCTGGGTACTTGTTTGGGGATACTAGCATTTATGGACACATCCAGCATGGACATATTTTCATACAGTGCCATTACTGTCAGTGTGGGCAAGGCCAACATTAGTGCAGGCATATTAGTAAAGCTGGGCACCGACAGCATGTACTTCTTAACTTGCAGTGGTATTATCGGTATTATGCATAGAGTGTAAAACCACAATTTCATGGCAAAACTGTCATATACTGACACAGTGAATTTGGACTTAATATTCTTACAGTGGTATTGTTGCACTGAAGGAAAAGTCAACATTAGTATGTTCATACGTAGCAATAGAAAGCTAGGACAACACTAGAATGGACACAGTTTCGTACAGTGGCATTACTGCCATGTATGAGAAAAGCCAATGTGTGTGTAGCTGGGGGCAATAATGGCATATATATTGACAGATTTAACTCGGACATCATCTTCCTACAGTGTAATAGCACATAATAGGGAATACCAACACAAGTGTGGTCATATATGTGATAATTGGCATACAAGGACACATGCATCACTGGGATGTGACCAAGCAGTTCAGGCTGGACTGCCCCTTTTGGGGTCCCCATCACCTCTGTTGTTTTGCGTAAGTCACCCGAGTGGGACGGGTATGCCCAGATGTGGGTACTGTGCCTGCTGATATAATATGATATGATATGGCATTTGTAACGCACCTATACACAAGTGTTTCAAGGCGCGATAGTGGCGGATTCAAGGCGGATGCTGGGCCTAGAGACCCAAACCACTCCACACTTATGAGGCCAACAAGGCCAAAACATGTTTGGGGATGCTTCTAGTCTTGTGCAGAAGGGATGTGACCCAGCAGTTCAGGGTGTACTGCCACTTTTGGGGTTGGAACAAGCCTGATTTGCATAGGGTCTTTCCCCTTTTGTAATGGCTTATCAGGTGAACAACAATGGTCTGGAGGGTGGCCCAGAGCAATGCCAGAGGATAGGTTTAATTCCAAACTTTGCCCTCATCACCTCTTTTGTTTTGCATAAGTCACACTGAGTGGGACGGGTATGCCCAGATGTGGGTCCTGTGCCTGCTGGGCCTAGAGACCCAACTTACTCTTCCCTGATGAGGCCCTATAAGGCCGAAACATGCTTGGGGATGCTTGTGGGCTTGTACAGAAGGGATGTGACCAAGCAGTTCAGGTTGGACTGCCCTTTTGGGGTGGGACCAAGCCTGATTTGTATATGGTCTTTCCCCTTTTGTAATGGCTTGGCAGGTGAAGAACGATGGTCTGGAGGGGTTCCCAGAGCAATGTCAGAGGTTAGGATTGTGATGCTGGAAATGCATTGGAGGGACAGTGTGTCCTGTATTGTTTTCTGCCCAGGAGTCCATGTGAGACTCCTGGCAGTGCAGCTCTTGCTCTGTTTGGTTTGGTGTTCAGACACTTGGGATACCCTTATGGCACCCATGGGTGGGGTTACAACCCTGTGCCACTAGTGTATGTTTTGGGGCATCTGTGTGTGGCCCAGAGAGCAGGGTATGAGCTGGTGGCAGCTCCATGCTGAATTTGACAGGTGCTCTGAGTATCCTCCATTTTGCGATACCCAGGCCTTGCCATTGGAATCAGATGATTTCTGGTAGGAGACAAGATGGCCCCTTTGGTCTCATGCTTTCTATTGCCTGTTACCTTGTTTTTCCTGAAGTCCTGGGAAGCCCTAACTCTGTCCCTTCCCCTTGACTGGCTGTTGGGTGGAATTTCCATATATGGTATTCTGGGGAAGTCCAGGTCAGACTGGCTGGACCCTTCTCAGTTACTGTATGTTGTTGTGGGTACACCCTTGGGGTGGGACCTGGGTGAATGGAGTATGAGAATAATATGCACTTCATTTTATGGGTGTCTCGTTTCTGGTATGTAACACAATGAATGAGACAGCCCTGCCTGAAACTGGTATAAATGCAGCGTGGAGTGCTGAATGGCTGGGTACTTATCCCAATACACATTACTTGTTGTGAGTGTCTGGAGGGAGGAGAATGGCCTGAATGCACTGTGAGACTGATTGACTGCCTGCATGCATGACACCCTTCTGAGTGATTGCTTGCCCGAGTGTGACCCAGCAGAATGAATTAGAGACCAAACAGTATAACTGGAGGCCTCTCACTGATGGAAATCTTTCAGAAGCTGAAGTCGAAACTGATGCTTAATCTCGAAGCCGAGCCCGAACAAGTAGGTTGACTGCTGTTACCTTCACGCAATCCAAAAGCTGCCGTGCCGTTGAAACCGATCTAAGAGATGATCTGACTAGGAGACCTCTTCCTGAGCTACAAGGGACCATCGTGCACTGCTAAGCTTTGCCGAAGCGCCCTGGAAGTCAGCCTTCGAAAGACTGTCAACCGGAGACGGGGACCGCCAAGGAGAATGAAGAGAAGCAACGGACAGCCAGCCACCATCATTGACGAGGGTTTGCAGGTTTGCTATAACCATTGGAGGCCTGTCGAAGCCGTGTTGCCCAGGAGCAGGAACCATTTGATGCCGATCCACCAACGACCAGAGCCACAACGCTCCATTGATTAAGACACCTTGAATTCAAGGGCGCTTTTGCCAACACCACCGACCTCTTTGTCCTGCCGCAGAAAGTGAAAGCTGCTGACGCGCCGAGGAGCACCCGCCAGTGTGTTTCCCACCACCCAAATACCGCAGAGACGCCGATGACCCAATGCCCTTGCTGGGCCAAAGTTCTTCAGTGACTCTTTGCGCAAACGAACTATCGTTGTCCACCGCACACCTCATCTTCACCGGACATCCATGACTGATCATCGACGAGCACCGCCAAGACCGAAGCTGCTGCCCCAACGTCTTTGTTCCTCAGTTCTTCGACCTGACATCGAACTCTGCTGGACATAAGGCTCATATAAACAATATATGGACTGGGCTTGTTTTATATCTTTATTTGCAGGTTGCCCAGGTGGGGGAACCTCATACAGAACTGTGTCTATTGGTAGGGGCCAGTATTCTGCCTATTGTTTAACCAACCTGCTTTCCTACTATGTCTATTGTTGGTTCACATTATTTACTGATTTGTATGACATTTGAACTGAGTACAGTTAATGCATTTTAATGGAATCAAAGAGTAATTGTGGTACCACATAGAAACGGTATATATTTACCATTTTAGATTATTTTGAGCACAAAGTGTGTTATTGTAATTGTGTACATAACTTGAGCCTAAAGAACTGTATTTTCACTAACATAGCGTGTGGACATTCCTTTGTGGGTGCTTGGGGACTACACTGTACTTAAGAACCAGCCTGCTTCACCTCCTCAGAGCTTAAGCCTTGATTGCTTGTCCAGCGTGACCAAAAAGAGAATCTTGTCTGAGGTGCTCTGTGATTATTTTGAGCACAAAGTGTGTTATTGTAATTGTGTACATAACTTGAGCCTATTTATATAAAGAACTGTGTTTTCAGTAACATAGTGTGTGGACATTTCTTTGTAGGTGCTTGGGGACTACACTGTACTTAAGAACTAGCCTGCTTCACCTCCTGAGAGCTTAAGCCTTGATTGCTTGTCCAGCGTGACCAAACAGAGAATCTTGGCTGAGGTGCTCTGTGCCTCTACTCTGCCATTTAGAGAGCAGGAGTACAGATATCCCCTCCAGTCTTTACAAGGATTAACTCCAAACCTTCCACATATCACTTATTTTGTTTTATCTTAGTCACCCTGAGTAGGACGGGTAGGCCCAGACATGGGGCCTTTGTCTGCTGGGCGTAGTGACCCAAGCTACTCCACACTGATGAGGCCCAACAAGGCTGAAGCATCTTGGGGGATGCTTGTGGACTTGTGCAGACGGGATGTGACCAAGCAGTTTGAGCTGGACTGCCCCTTTTGGGGTGGGACCAAGCCTGATTTGCATAGGGTCTTTCCCCTTTTGTTGTGGGTTGCCAGGCAAAGAACAATGGTCTGGAGGGTTGCCCAGAGCAATGCCAGAAGTTAGGACTAATTCCAAACCTTCCACCAATCACCTCTTTTTTTTGCATGTGTTCTTTGCAATGGCCTTAATGGAACTGTAGAGGAGCAGCTGAATGCCTCTGCAGGAAGTCCCGCCCCCACCTTCCCTATATGTTGGAAACCGGAAATCGTGACATGCACGACACCAGTGATTATGCCTATTCCACAGAGAGTCTTTGAGAAAAGGTATCCATTGAGAAGACCCTATATGATGTACCCCCGCAGAGATGACAATCTCTTGGAGGAGATACCCAAAGGGATATGAAGATGAGAGAAAGAGAGGCTAGTGACGTCACAAGAAATGAGCCTGACGCACTGAGAAGAATGGCCAAAGAAGAAGATGCATAGACCATATAGAATCTGATGACGAAGCAAACAATCATATGCAAGATGAAGACTGAACGTGTGAAGAGCTCTGCAGAAAATGCAAGAAGTTTTATAACTGTACAGATGCAGCAACACAAGTAGACTAAGTAATCTTAAACGCTGGCTATACGTAGTGAACAGACTGCAGGTGGTGCCACCATTATATAGAATCTGGACATCAGTGTCACACATTTTGAAGAAATAAATATCAGAAAGCTGTGTCGCAGTAGGAAAGCAGCTGAAGATTGAGTAAAGGCCTGAAATAGCTGTCTGGCCTCATGCCAAAGGATGGAGAGGCCAAGAACCAGTTATCTAGCTTGAAGAACAGTGAATCTCAGAAGCTGAATCAGCCCAGTTAAGGTGCAAGAAAGAACATCATGAGTGCCAAGTTTATTAATTCAAGACAATTAAATGCTGCAAAACAGGCCGAAATATGGTCTCCTGTCACGTGAGTCACGTGAGTCAAGGATGGAAATAGGAGTCGCACGTGCAAACCTTAACTACAATAAGAGTGTACCTATACTCCCTTTTATTCTCAGGATCCGTGCTACTTTGCAAGGACAAGTTCAAAGACAAGCTGAAAGCCAGAAGGCATGCGTGATCAGAGATGTTGGGCTAATTGGTGGGGAGACATGGTCAAGTCCACTCACTGGCACCTGGGGTACCATCTTACGCGCTGCTAGTGTGCTGAATGTTCCAGAAGGGTACAAGCTTACCAACCAAATTTAGAAGGCCATATAACAAAGGGCCTTGTAGTTTGATAGCCAATGGTGTACCATATATCTAGTAACTGATGAAGATGAATTGTACTTGTACTAGGGATGGGCATAAATTGTCCAACTGACTGTAGAGACCGAATCACAACACGATCCCTTAAAGAAAGGATACTTAGATGTTCCCCTTAAGCCAATCACAACTCCCCGTAGTTTGCCATGTAGTATGACATCATGTATGACAAACGTTTGCTATATAAATGTGTTTTTTTATGCAAAATGATTGCGAGCACGTTCAAACGTCCGTTGTTCATTGTAACTCCCTTTTTTAGACAATTGAAAATAAAACAGTCAGAAGACACTTTTTGCCAACTTCCTGAGTCAGTCTTATTATTTGGTGTGAGAGTTATTCTGCATCCCCATCCTTGTATACTGATTTAAAGGGCCCCTGTGGGTTTGGAATTATGGGCAAAGACAGCATATTTGCATTAGTACATGGAAATGCTGGAATGTATTGACACAGCCAACTTGGCTTATTCTTCTCTCTGGCAAAGTCAATACTCGTGTGTGATTGCATGAAAATAATGTAATATATTGATGCAATCATCACAGACTTAGGGCCTGATTATGAGTTTGGATGTACTACACCTAGAAATGCCACTGAACAGGTTCACTGTTGCGGCATGCCATCAATTCTGGATGTCCTGGTAGGACCACATGATTACAAGTCACGTGAACCATACCGTTATTCCACATTTAGGAGTCCCATAAGACTCCATTCGGTCCAGTCATTGCCATATGCAGTATCAGTCGCCAGTTATTACCACACAGATGACTTCTTTTGAGTGGCCGTAATTTCCACCACACAAAAGCAGGCAGAAATAAGAAAGAAGAATTTCTAAAAATGAAATTCATAATTTGGTGGAGTTATAAAAAACCCATCAACAACAACTACTGGACATTTTACCACTACCATCAAACATTGTAATCAGGCATATATTATGCTGATGATGGCATTTGTATTCTTAAAGTGGTATTACTGGCATTATGGACAAAGCCATCATATGTATGTTATTACATGTGAATAATGACTTATATTGACGCAGCCAGCATGGCCATGTCAACTTACATTGGCATTTCTGGCATTACGGTCAAAGCCAACATATGTATTTTTACATGGCAACAGTGGCACATATGTACACAGCCAACTTGGCTCATTCTTCTTCCCCTGGTATTGCTGGCATTATTGGCAAAGAAAGATGAGTGTGTTTTTATGTCAAACTATTACCATATATTGTCACAACCATCATAGACCTACTCGTCTTATTATTGGAAACTCCTTCATGGGTGTGTTCTCAAATGGCAATACTGGCATGTGCGCATATAGTCAATTTGAAATGTCTTCTTGCAGTTATATTATGGGTATTATGGGTGAGACCAACATTTGTGTATTCTTACATTGGATAACTGGCTTATATGGGCATAACCATCATAAACATGTTTTCATACTTTGGCATTATGGACACATCCAATATATGTGCAGGTTTTCGAGCGGGCATTAGCACAATCAACTAGAGTTTTCACTTGCACCTGATTTTGCAATAGTATACAGTGATCCGTAAAACAAGAGTTTATGAAATCTTTGTAGACTTGTACACGGATTTGACGGAATCTTCTCCAACCTACTTTGGCAAATCCTTGCAAATTGGAAAGCTCCAACCCATCTTTTATGACTCATTCAGTCATTGTATTCATGGAAGCAGGCTGTGATACAGTGGGGACTTGCAGGTAAGGTGACTTATCCCTTTAATGCGAAAAAGGGGGTACCCCTCCTGTTTAGTAATGATACTAATGAATTGATTGAAGATCTGCTAAAAACCTGCTTGGATCTTACAAAGATAGGGAACAAAACATTGGCATTGGATGGGGGAAGATCTCTCCCCTGGTTTATCCATATTATAAAATGGCTGTCATTGTTGGATTTGGGTGCTCTTTGGGTAAATCCACTCTCTATAGTTATACAGTGCACATCAGAGTTAGATTAGCTGCTTCTTCTCAGAAGCTAGAGGATGTATGTTGTAGCAAATAGGAGGCCCTTGATATCTGATCAATAAAATTCACTCTAGCTATGAAGGGTACCTAGACGTCATACAAACTCACTCTGCATGATCCCTGTTTATTGAATTTCGGTTAGATACACTGTAACTGGCTGAACTTACATGTCTGTAAACTAAATCGAGAGTCAACCCTTGTGTGGTCTGTGGTGCTGGTCCCAAAATTCAGGTCAATTCGTTTGTTATTGTGCCTTGGTGCCACATTCCTGAGAGCCACATATTTGAAACCATTATTTCCTTGAGCTCAAACACGTATGATAGATGAAGCAATGTCTTTATGTAAATCAACTGCACAACTGGATAGGTTTACTGGGTGGCCAAATGTATCCATTTAGCCTGGTTAAGAAGGTGGTGAGTGCTTGCTGTTACAAAATGATTGATATATTGTGAATTGTTTTATCAATCATTGATGTGCTGAGATCTTTTGCTTTTTAACAACCATGTATTGATGGACTCTTTTTTAAAGAAATGTGCTTTGTTTTTTATTTTCTTGATGGATGATTTTAAAAGTGTCCTATGTTATGTGGTGAGATCTATGAAGATGTTATTTGAAATTTTGATTTGATTTTATTTCTGTAATTTTGTACCTAAAGACAGGAATAGACAAATAAAGGTTTTCATGATGATGATATGCGTGTTTGTACATCAGAGTAAATGGCATATATTGATACGTTATAAATGCCATATCATATCATATCATGCTGTCAGAATGGACTTCTTTTTTGTATTCTTTAGGTGCCAAAACGAGCAAGAGTGTATCCTTAGATTACAATATTGGCAATTCATTACGTCTGCAGTCAGTGAATTAGGCTCATAAAGAGGAGGAAAACGTGATGACTTCTATGATGTCTGATATAAGAGAAACCTCCTTTTCTGATAAAAAAAAGAAACCTCCTCTTCCCATCTACTTCTGAGGTCAACCTTGAAAATTACAATGCCTGAGGCCTTGCATGCCTCTGTGCCAGAAGGAGAAATCGGCTTAAATCAAAGATCTAGTTATCCCAAACAGCTAAACAGCTTCGGAACAGGTTCTAGCCTTTCCCATTGCAATACCAATGTTGACATACAGAACTTATTTGACAAACTCTACTGGCCTTGTTCTGAAACACTTGAAACTCAGCGTTCAGCTTTCGATGAAGACCAACGCAATGCTACCACATCCAACCACAGCAAGCATGCAGTTTTAATGATTTGGGTCGTAAATCAAGAGCACTAAATAAACTCCACTTCTAATACGCCTATCAGGCGGGCAACATCGTCTAGAAGTGTTCTACATGGTGCAAAAGGAGCAGCCTTATTATTCAATCAACAAGTTGATGATGCCATCCATCCTACATCTCTTGCTTCTTCTACTGCAACTTCCCTACCTCAACATAATGGTGTAAATGCGACTATGGCTGAAAATCTAAGTCATGTTCAACCAGTGTACTCCTCTTTGCAACAAGCAAAAAAGTCACTAAAAAGATATGTATGTCTTGTCAGCTCCCTGGAGATATACAAGTTTGTCTGAACAGATCCAACGTGCTAACAACATTCTCAGAAATACCGATATTGCAATCTATTTCTTCTTTCGATTTTGAAAGAATTAATTTTCCCACCCGCTCGCAATCTAATAGATGTGCTATTTATTTCTCATCAACTTTAGTGATGGGTTTGATACTAGCTGAAAAGGACTGGCTTGAGAGATTGGGATTTACTGTTCAAAGCTGTAATGAGTTTTAATGTGCGCAAAACGAAATGGATGATCATATATGGCGATCTGATTTAAGTAACTTAGGAACACATGCTTCTGGGGTTAGAAAGTTGACAAACAACGATAGACCAGTCCAAAACGAGTCTCCTTTGCTACCTCCCATCCCAATGGAATACAAAACGTCGATGACAACAGCTTTGAGACTTTCGCCCTCAAATGCGTCACTTGGAACACCCAAGGGTTCTCACATTTAAATGAGAACACAGAGTCTTGGTCCCATTTGAGAGCTAATTCCATATTGTTTTTCGAAGAAACATGGTTATCTATCTGCCCCCCAATCGATTACCATGAGCTATTACATCGAGCAGCCATCCAACCTGAAATACGTAGATCTTCGGGGTGGGTTAATTACTGCTGTTGGCACAGGCTATGGTATGATAGTTAAGAAGATTCCAAACACTCCATTTGGGATGCTAGCTGTTGAGATGCATCTTGGTGAATTGCATGCCCCATTACTTCTTGTCAACATTTATTGGCACAAAGGCATTGCCAAATTAGATGATTTCCTATGGGACTTTGAAATGCTCACAATGGAAAAAGTTAAATGTGAGAGGTCCCATTTTACTGGCTGGAGACATAAATGCTGATTGCCCCAACACTCTCCCAGATGATGACTTCGGCAGAGTATCTGCTGCTCATTCTCCTAGAGGTACCAAGGCAACACCAGGATGGCACTGGGCTCTTACTATGCAAAGTCTAGACTCGTACATGGTTAATAGTGTCGACCCCCAAACAGGCAAAAGAGTTTCTACTTGGCGCAGAAGGACACGTTTCTCGAATATATATTTGTTGACCGTTCTTAATGAATGCCTGCTCTGACTTTTCGGGTTTTGGAAAACAAATGGAGCGATCACAACATAGTAATGCTTTTCTAAATATGAGGTATGTTAATGTTGGCACAAACGACCCTGCTAACCTGATAGTCAACACAGAGGCAATAAGGTTCGCTGGTCTTACACAAACTCACCGAATTTAAACAAAGAGCACATGACTCTCTTACAAAATCGTCATATGAAGGCAAACTGGTCTACTTTGGAGTTGAGCAATACACAGAGGCCCTCTTGTTTCTTTTGTCTAACATAACATCAGATGGTCCCACAAAGGTGAATGATAAGCCCGGAGGCCACGTGCACTGTTATAATGAATGTCTTGTTTAAAAAAGCATGCGATCAGGCTAGAAAAGAAGTCCACAAGTGATCTCGTAAACAAAACCCGCAATTTAAAAAACATAAAGCAAGAATACGGACATTTCTGGAAACAAAATAAAGCAACCTTATTGCAGAAGATCTGAGTTTCGTTGGGTATCTTACTTTACGACTCTATACTCTGACGATAATTCTCAGAGGTCAGACAGACATCATGGCCAAGCTGCTCTTCCATCTGCTGTATCAATTACAATGCCAGACCCTGATGAAATCATGCAATTAATTAAGAAAACCAAATCGTCTGGAGCTCAGAGTCCAAACAGGCTTTCCATGAAACTCTTAAAAAGTGACCCATACATATGGTCAATCATACTATCTATCCTTTTTGCTAGCATAGTCGATAAAGTAATTATTCCAAAATCATGCAACATTTCCCATGTGATTCCCATCTATAAGAAAGGTGAGAGGACAGACCTGACAAATTATAGACCGATTGCTCTACGAGATGTAGAAAGCATGATTTTTGAAAGTATTCTGCTAGATCATTTGGAAATAAATGGGCATTGGAAATGGGTAGACTTGACTGCTTTCAAATGGGTTTCCGAAGCAACCACTCCACTAATATTAGTAGTGTAGTTATGAGAGAATTACAAAAATCCTCGTGGAGTTCCCCACATCTTTCTACGGTCTTCAATAAGATTGATCGAACAAGGCTTTGGTCGAAATTAAATAAATGGGGGATCCCTGTGGCTTTCTGCGCCTATTCATTTGCCTATACTCCAACACGGAAATCTGCATTCGATTAAATCAAAATGGAAATCTTTCCCACAAAGTGAATACACATCAAGGCCTAAAACAGGGCTCTGTGTTAGCTGCCTGCCTTTTTAATGTATATGTCTCTGACATAGGCGAGCCCCTCAATGCGGCCGCACTAATACCCCCTAAGTTTGGCACTTTAAAAACATTATGGATGGCTTACGCCGATGATTTTCTGCTATTTCATCAAGCAAAGATTGGGATGCATAAATTGCTGGAAGCATTCTTCAATTATGCTAAAAAGAATGCTCTAACAGTTAACCCTCAGAAGACAAAAATGTTGGTGCTCTGAAGAGGTAGAAAGCACGACACTGGGAAATGGTTATTACAGTCAAAGAACCTGGAAGTTGTCTATAATTTAATATACTTTGGCTTTCACTTCTCCTCAAGACCCAGCTTTGGAGTTACACAGATCACATTAAGCTGGAAAGCTAAAATACTTGACCAACCAGATAAGGTTTATTGATAGAAAATATGGAAGTTACTCCATTAAACCAAATCTTCAGTTTTACTAGTGGAAAGTAATTCCAAAGCTGATATGTGGGAAGGAGTTATGGCCAAATAAATCCCGTCTCTGATTAGACACTATAGAGGGGAAAATGTGGAGACATGCCCTACGAGTTCCAAATTCAGTTCCTGTGGTAGCCATGCGATTCGAATTGGGGCTAGCTTCCCTTAAAGCACACGTGCTTTGGCAGATCTTGCTTCTGTATTCCAAAATTCTCACAGCTGATCAGGACACTCTCTATTCTGAAGCAAGAGCGACTTGCTATGCTAGATCTGGTCAAGCTCTGGTGGATTTCCATCCAAATAGAAATCCAAGAGTGAATGAGTATTTTTTGACCTGGGCCTAGGTGCTGAAGCCCTGAAATGCACTCCTGGTAAATTGCCTTATATACAAAAGATTGGATAGAGACGACCGACAAACTGCACAGCTTTGCCTCATTTAAACAGCTGTCCCACGAACATAAGCTTAGAGGGTCGGTAGCCCCCTTTCTCCTGATCTTTCCTAATAGATACTATAGATCCATGTTGTTACATCTTGGATGGAATCTAGTTCACACTAAGGAGATCTTAGTAAGGAAGGGAGCAATCAATCTAATGGATTCAGCCTGTCGACATTGTAGCCATACCAAGACTGTATAGTCTATTCAACACCTATGTATGGACTGTGTGCTATTCAACAGGAACAAACCTCCTACTTTCATAAAATCATGGGTACCACTGACAATGTCGACTTACATGAATTGTGGCAAAGAATGCTGAACCCAAAATCAACTGTGGAAGGGGTAGCAATTGCAGCATTTGTTAAATCATGGGCAATACCCATTGTTAAAGTTGAAATTTAATTTCATAAGATGTTGGACATGTAAAGTATCAAAAGTGCAGTTGTGAAGTGACTTTTTGTTAATTTCCCTTTCTGCTGTCTTTTACCTTTTTTTCTGTTCTCAATGAGTTCTTGCATTATTTTAATTCAATTGCTATTTTATGTGAAATGATTTTATGATGTTGAAAACTCATGAATTTTAATGTTGTTACAGGTAATCATGATGATGGTTATTTTTAACAGTTCAACCTGGGATTTTGTTTTAATCTGTAAACCTTTTCTTTTTTTCGTCTTTTTCTTTGGATAAACCATTCACAAATTAAAAATAAAAAAAATAAAAGAAACATTGGTATATATTCACACAGCCTGTGTCCCTCACATCTTTTACAGTGGCAGTACAGCCCTTTTGGGAAAAGCCAGTATCTGTGTATTCTTACATGGAAAAAGTGGCTTAAATAAGCACAGCCTGTATGGACATTGGGGGTCATTACGACCCTGGCGTTAAGGGTTTAACGGCGCCGTAAAAGGTGTCGGCGCCATTAAACCCGTAACGCCTGATTACGAGGTCCCTTTGCGGCTCCCGACCTTAACGGCTGGTCTGGACCAGCTGTTAAAGTAGAGACCCGCAAAGGCACTTCCGAGGTAATTACGGTACCGCAGTTTTGCGGTACCGTAATTTCCGCCTTCCCCAGTCCCATTGAGCCCTATGGGGCAAAAATGGGAATGGGGAAGCGCCAATGGTAAATCGGGAATTACCGCCCCACCAACCTTGGAATGGGGCGGTATTTACCCATTTACCATTGGCGGACTCGTTACAATACTGGCAGCAACCATGGTGCTAATAGAGCCATTGGTTACCACCGGTGTTGTAATGAGGGCCATTGTCATTAATACAGGTAACTTGCATTTAGCCTTCTTACAGTGGCATTCGTGTAATATGGACAAAGCTAACACAAATTTGCTCTCACATGACAATACTTACATAGATAAAGACAGAAAGAATTGACATATTTTCTTCCAGTGACATTACTGATGTTATGTGCAAAGCCAACATATTTGTATCTTTACATGGTAGTATGGCATATATTGACAAGGCTAACTTGGATATAGACTTCTGATAGTAGCATTAGTGTATTATGAGCAACACCAAAATAAGTGTGCTCTTAAATGGCAATACTGGCATATATTGTCACAAACAACTTTGGCATTTCTAATTACAGTGGTATTACCAACTTTATGGGCACCCTGTGCAAGAATACTGCCATATTTTGGTACAGCCAGCATGGATATGTCTTCTAACAGTGGCATTACTGGTATTATGGACAAATACAAAAAACGATATTTGAGTACAAGGAAATACTGCTCTATGTGGGCACATTCAGTATGGACCTGTCTTATTGCAGTCTCATTTCTTGCATGATGTGCAAATCCAAAATGAGTGTGTTCCTGCCTGGCAAAGTGGTTACTTATGAGCAGAACCAGCATGAACATATTTCCATACCATGGTATTACTGACACTATGGATGAAGCCAAAATCTGCACAGAGGTAAAAATAAGCTGACTTGCCACCTGGAAAGTCTTCCAAGATTACCAGCAGCAATATGGAGTTTTTTTGTTTTTTTTTAAAACTGAATTTGGTGGATGGGTAATCTCAGAAAAGTTTTCCACTACTTCTCCTCTCGTAATGACAACTTCGGTATTCTTACAGGGGAATGGGTATATTAGAAGAAAAGACAACATGAGTGTGTTTTACTTGGCAATACTGACATATATTGGAACTGCCAGCATGCATTTGTCTTTTGATAGTAGAAACCATGACATCTTGTGGACAGCCACCACCAAAATGTTGTGTTACAGTGGTAGAATACTAGCATAAATTGTGAATGTATGGACAATGTTCTGGAAAACGCTCTGGTTTTGCATTTGTTCATATTAATGTACACATCAGACTGTAAATTGAATGACGTTTTAGCCACACCTTGACATAACGTGTGCTGTAAGGAGAACTATTTTCCCCTATTATTTGAAATATTATTTAGAGCCCGGAAGCGCAGAACATTTCTTTTTGGCTAAGGCCTCCTCCCTACTCGCACACGCGAAATATGTTTGACCCGCCACAAAGAAATAAAAAAAAAAAATCTGTCACTGTAGATGTAGTTTCGCTTTTATCTTCCAAGAAAGTAATTCAGTACTTAGACATACATGGATTTTTCTCAATTGAGTTAATAGTTACACTGTGGCAATTTAACTGATTTGGCAATACCGTTCAGATAGCACAGCTAGTAGAGTGCTCTCTTTGACATCTGTGCAGAGCCTGCCAACGCACGTTCGAATATCAGCAGTGCCAAACTTAGCCTTTCATCCTTCCGAGGTCGATAAATGAGCACCACACACCATGGGAAATAAGCAGTGCTTAGATGCCTGAGGGTTCAGTTCATATCGCTGTATAAATGCAAAAAGAATAAGACCAAACAACTTACTTTTATATTTTCCATTTTCATCCCAAGACTGAAATAGCCCATCTATAAACCATGACCAGAGAATGACCCAATTTGTTTATTTTCTTAACGTGTAGCCAACAATATCCATCTCTTTCTCCCTCCCACCATGTCAGTCAAAGAATGGAAACCCTTAAACCATTCAATATTGTTATAACCCTCTCATGTTTATGGTCTAGTTGGTTGAGAGTTCTTCCTTCCTCTGTTTGTCTTGCTTCTGAATTGAATGATTTGCGAACCTCCTACTAAAATACTCTGTTTCTTTGGGATGACCTTCATTTTGTTTTATTTGGAACTGTGTCTTGCTTGTTCACCGTCTGCACTGTACATTTAGCTATTTGGTTTTACTGCTGCAATAGAAATGTAATTATATAATGGCACACTGCGCTTTGATATAGAACCTTTCGACATGTTTCAGCTCTGATGAACCAAGGTCATTTGCGTGCTATATCATACTCTCTTTAAAGATAAGACCAACAAACTTTGAAATTCATTCATGAATGTAATCCAGAATACTGTTTTATGTTGTCACCCATCATATTTTCCTAATGTGACATTGGAAGTATTATGGACATATCCAGCACAGATCAGGATAATGGCATATATTGATGATGTCTAAAATTATTGGGAACAAAACATAACCAACATGAATTCTTCAATGTCCATCAAAACTGCATGCACATGTCCTGTATTGTTTAAATAGAGAAACATGTTTACTCTGCCCTTACTTTCAAAAATACCATAACACGATGTGGCTATTCTCCAATGAAATACCTGCTCATACCAATGATTTCGAAATTAAGCACTGCACTCTTTCTCATTTTGAGCCTGAAAGCTTTACTTGCTGCGCTGTTACAGTGTCACTGATATTTTTCTCCTGTTCAACAATATCTTTAATTTTTAATCTTTATGTTTTCCACAACAGTGATGGAGCTTCTGACGTGCTGACCCGTAAACCGTTGTAAGGTCAGTGGCTACAACATGTACCTGCTGTTTATTTTCAGTCGTGAACACATCAGGCTGCCTCTAGGAAGCCACCAGTTTGGTTGCAATTCCATCATTTTATGGGAATTTAAACCAGCTGTTCCCCAGGGAAGCAGTAGCCAGCAACTCCTATAAAAGATGAGGGCAGCTTGCCGTTATTGTGAATGAGAGTGACAAGGTCTTACCCTACATGGTCATGGCTCTAATGCCCAGGTGTTCCAGAGACAGGTTGAGCAAAAGATCAATTCTGGCATGTCAGACTTGTCTGGATGCAAGAATACATCTCCACCCTCGGCGTTTGTCCCTGGAAAGCGCCACAACATGTATATGTGACCACGACTGCATAGATGACCAAAATAATGTTTGAATAGCTGCAACTCATGTAAGATAGGGCAGACATTTTCTGATTATGTGTTGTCATGTGAAAGAAAATAGAACAGTTCTAAAGGATTGTGATACTCCAAAATTCCCGTTGCTATCGAATGCTGCCAAAACATGCCGGTTTCATTATACTCATCTGTAAGCATCCAAATGGGACATGAGAGTAAAGGCATGTTCCTGAAATTCCGTTTAAATTTCTGGATACCTAGTTACATTCAAATGAAAGTGGGCATTAATGTTCAAAGCTGGCAAATTTTTTCATGGGGCATCACCTGAGCCACCCCCAGGCTCCACGAAATCCCCAAGCCCTGCAGCATTTGAGCTGCTCGTTCCCAGGCTGGCCCCAGAATGCCCACATCTTACTTATCTAGAGTTAGAAAAATGAACCTCTCCCCATAGGATAGCATGCCATGAGAAGAAGCAGAGATGACGCAAATTCTGTATTTGGCAGCACCAGCAGGAAGAGGATATGTTTAAAATGTGGCAAATTGGGAAACCAGAAATAATCTGCCAGCACAAACAAATGTACCCAGAACACTCTTGCATACTCACTCCATACAAATTGTTGTCAATCTCGCATTGATCAGGTGCTCCAACCAATACTCAAATTTGTTATTTTGCAGCATCTGGTGGTATTAGTTCCACAAAAAGAAGTCCCTCTTAGGTGACAATATCTAGTGGAAATTGTAAAAAACATATCCGAGTCAAACGATCTTAATTTTGTAAAATTTTTAAGTTGTTTCAGTAGTGGCTATAATGCAATGAGTGCATCTCAATACCTATGTTCTCACTCGCCTCTTCTTAGATCCAAGGTGCAACCTCGGTGAAAAGCTGTTCAGCACCTCGCGGTGTTCGTGCTAAGTTGCTGAAATGGCCGTTTATTTATATTGTGACGTCATCACGCAATGGCGTGATGATGTCACTGTCAAAAAACGTCAGCGCGTGACGTCATGACGTCCGCGCATGACAATTATGTTTACCTACGTTTAAACTCCATATTGTTGTTCTCTGATGCATTGTGATATCGACAATTTCTCCTTGATTCAACACACGTTTTTTTAAATGGTACAGTACCCAATAACATACAGGATATTTTACTCCTTTGTTAGTGGTGTCGATATTATATTATATATTAAATTTGAGTATTGGTTGGAGCACCTGATCAGTGCGAGATTGACAACAATTTGAACTCTATACCATTCAAGCTGGGACAGGGACTACAGACCCCGAGGTAATTGCTATTTATAGATATTCCTAGTTAGCAAGTTAGTGACAGATTGTGGATCAACAGATCACTGATTCTTCGTTTTTTGCAATAAGAGACTTATACTTATACAAAATATTTAAAACAGTTAGCATGTCTTTTATGTGGTTTTTAGATTACTCCCAAGTTATGGCTATTGATACTCTGGGTCACCAAACTACAGATTAAATGATACCCCTAGAGATAAGCGATCATCTAAACGATCATTTCTGCAAAAGTGATTGTGACAATATGACAGATTAAAAATTATTATATAAATATATAATCTAATTATAGCATTATATGTTATAGGTGATTGAAAAAGAAAGAAAGAGTGAAAGTGAGTGAACAACTCTTGAAGAAGGGGATTAACCTAAACCCTAAAACACATCGAGTGATTACTATGAACATTGTTCACTCATGAGGACCAAGAGGTTCAAAAAAGGACATTGTACAAATTTCACAAAATGCATTTTTTCTAGTATGCCTTTAATATGGAAACAAATGTTTTGATTGACTGGAGTGAAATGAACAACAGGTGGATTACAGCAACAATTAATTAGAAATACATAATTTTTTACTAAAAACTGGTTTTATAAGTCTTTTGTTCCCAATAATTATGGTAATTGTAATAAATATTGATTGTATATACAATTGAAAGGGTGTGCAGGGGACGGGAGAGTTCCATAAGTGTGTGGACATCTGTTGTTTTTTTTCAAGTATCAGCAGACAACCTGAAACCCCCAGCCCCTTTGGACCTGTAAAGCGGAAGGCGGACAGAGCAGTGATCATACCTCTTTTAAGACCGGCCAGTTTTTTTAACCAATCAACTCAAAAGCTCATCTGGGTCCGGCCACCCAGGAACCCAGAAATGTACCTACAACCCATGCACTAACCGGCGGACCTTCTCAGCCTCTAGCACGCTGATACGAACCCAAACCAGTCGAAGGAGTCTTGTGCTCTCTCAGATTGGAGAGGGTGGTTGACCAAGGAGATGAGTGCATATTAAACAGGTACAATGTGTTAAATCTCTGTCCTAGCATTCCACCCCTATGCCAAATGATATCTGATGATTTTATAATAGTGGAGTTTATCCAGAAATACAGGATGAACCTGGTGTCTCTCCACTTGCGCTCAAGGGTGGTGAAAAACTTGCTGATGGCCTTGGCAATCTTTTTGTTATCATTAGGCTTTGACCTTACAGAAATCAGAGGCCCTCTGAAGACGTCCCATTTCAAATCGATTGTAACCAGCTTGGATGACAGAGTACTTGGTGGGAGACTGAGGACATTCCCAAATGCAGCTAGATATCAGGATGAAGGCAGATTTGGCAACAATGAATCCTTATGCTCCGATAACCAATCAGTCAGACCCGAGCCCAAAGGCCCACAGTTGCTGACAAGTAAATCGAGCCTCACTTTTACCATAACTGCACTGAATTGAATCCCTGCTAAAATGACCAAATTAGTAGCCACAAAACCATAAGTTCTGCCGGAGGAGAGTTCATGGACACGGCTGTCGACGGCTCTGCCTGTATAGCTAAAAAAGATACCACCGGATAGGCATCTTGTCTCACTCATCTCTTGGAACACAAAGGGATTTTCCCACTTGATGAAGACAGGGGAGACTCCATGGACAAAGGCGGATTTCATATGTCTACAAGAAGTTTAGCTAACAAATAAACCAACCATGGATGACTTTGAGTCCCTTTTAAACCTGGCAACTGCAACTGGATTAGGCCGGCCAACTGTGGGCCTTTTGACTCATCCGATCAGGGCGTGTACGGACTTTGAGGTAACCAAATCTATCAACCACAGACTCTATATTCACCAAATCACCATGAAAAGGATAAACCTCTCAGCAAAGGGCCGGACTGCAGGAAGTAGCCACCTATCTCTAATCAATACTTATTGCAACCCGGTGAAGACCAGGATAAAGCAGATGCTCGATAACATCAGCAAAAACATAGACGAAGTGTACATGCTGGAAAATGCCTCAATCATTGTCTGTGGAGACTTAATCTATGTATGTGGGGCTGAACAAGCTTCAAACTTCAAACCTTAGCAGCATTAGTACAGCAGCCTATAACTCTGCTCAAACCGGCAGAGAATGGACACTTCGAAAATGACAAGCTGTGCCACCCAATGTGGCAGCGGGGCACGCCATCCTCAGTAATAGACTACGTTTTTGCAACACAAGACCTCATTGAGCTATTAACATCTCTTGAAGTGTTACTAACTCTGGCGAGTGATCATAATATTTTGAAAGCATACAGGTGGAAAGAGAGAGGGAGAGGCCTGTCTACTGTATGCCAACTCAAGTAGGACCAACAAATAATGGATCCAGACTGAGGATGTCAAAACTGGATGTAGAAAAACTGAGCCAGTCCCTGCAAAGAATCAGCATGTCTAAATCCCTTTCTGATGGCACCCTAACAGTGGACTATCTGCTAGTCGCATTCCAGGTCCTTAATGGAAACTGTGTGGGGTAGAAAATTGACCACCAACATGCCCAAGAATGAAACCAGAAGACCTACATCGCTTTTGTCGACCTATAAAGAGCCTTAGATGGAATCAACAGGAGATGGCTATGGAACAAACTTCTGTCATGGAGCTTCTCAGAGGATTTGGCCGACCATATAAAATCTCTACACACAAACTCATCTTGCAGAATTCGGCCGAATACTATGGTTTTGCTAAGTGAGAAGATCTTGATCGACCGAGGAGTAAAACAGAGGTACTCTTTGGTACCGGCACTATTCAATCTATATATTTCATACCTGGCTGTCTCTATGACTAACATAAGGTGTTTTTCACCAATAATTGGAGGAGCAGAGGTACATTGGCTCCTGTATGCAGATGACTTGGCTCTGATTGATTCCATGCCAATTGGCCTAGAGCCAATTAAACAATTTAATTGAATACACCACGTTAAATGGCCTACAAGTAAACCTAGGGAAAAAAAAATCCTTGTCATGCAGAAAAAATGAGGGAAACGTAGCAACACAGTCACCTGATACTTAGGGAGTGAGAAAATTGAAGTTGTCGACTCCTTTAAATATCTAGGAGTCCCAATTTGCAAAAACCTGACTCAATCTAAAATTACTCAAATCCTAAAACAAAAAATGTGCGCCTTGGTAAGCCAAGCCAAAATCCTGAAGTAGAGATTCTGTGGGTTCTTTCTGACCCCCCTGATTGAATTCTATAAATCAAAAGTGGTGCTTACAGTGACCTATGGTGTGGATGCCCTGCTACCTATTTTGGCGACTCAGTGGCCGTTATTAGAGGGGCATTTCTGGAAAAGAGTGCTGTGACTTCCGAATACAATTCCAATCCAGATTATCAGAAGAGAGCTGGGGCTGATCTCCCTGAAGGGAGCTGGTGACTGGAAAATGTTGAATATGTTTGGGAAGTACTCAGAACCTAACTCCACGCAGATCTTAAGACTAATAAAAAGTGAAATACTGTCAAGAAACACTAGGGTGGGGACTCTGTGATCAGTCTCGTAGATCTCTACTAGAGGATCTGGGGTCCTCGGTTGAAGAACTGCTAGCTAATTCAGCTAAAGTAAAGAAAAAACTATGGGGAAGAGACTGGATCACGACCTGTGAGGAAGCCAACAAACTGAAATTATTCCGCCAGTTAGCACATGAAACAAGAGCGCACGGCCACACTCCGGAATACACCAACACTTTTCCAGACCGATACTTTAGAGATCAGCTGATGAGGATTAGATTCAACTTGTACCCGAAAATGGAAATCATTATGGCTGGAGTGGGATGGAGCTCGGAACCTCCACTGTGGTTGGTGAGTGGGAGATAAAGTTAAATTTAGGATCTGTAAAAACAATGGGGAAACTCCTCAAGGTGGGCAGGTGCGAGATATGGGGTCCAGATGAGGGCGGAAAAGAGCTCGAAAAGGCAGTATAGTTTAGCAGAAGCTAGGGCTGGGGGTGGTGCACTAGTAGTAGAGCCGGAGGTCCAGAGTGCAGGTTGGTGGTGTGTGTCTGGGGATACCCTCATTAAATGAGGGTATCCCCAAAGTGAGGTTCATAAGGGAAGGGCCCCCATATGAAATAGTATACAAAAATGATGATGTCATTAGCGGTGCTGGTGATCAGAAGTGGGGCAAGTAATCTGGTGAGCAGAAACATGAATGTGACAAGTCCAGTCTGCTGTATATATGCCCCCAACTAGTGGGGGGGGGTGAAAGTAGTGCTGAAACATTATCTTTCATATACGATACATGAAGCAAAGTAAACAGAAATTCACAAACACATTTTGAATTCATGTTCCTTATTGAGGCCGGTGGTCACTAGTCTGTGTTTGCAGATAAGTTGCCATAGTTTTAGCTCCCTGTCATTGGCTCTGATGCTGGGCGGTACAATGTTTATTCCTGCAAAACGGATGTCCCTCTTGTCATCCATTTGATGTTGGGTCTGCTAGTGATGGGCAAGGGGATATTTGGTATCCAGTGAACCCAATAAGTTGAGGTTCTCCCTCATCCTGGTCTGCAGCTCCCGTATTGTGCTGCCTAAGAATGTGTGCCCATAAACACAGACAATGACATACACCACGAATTTTGAATGACAGTGGCAGGTGGTGGTGTAACAAACAGAAGAGCACTGCCTGTGGCCGATGGGGCATAAGGAGACAAGGCCGGCTCATGCGTTTCTTGCAAAAGTGAGGGAGAGTTAGATGTCATCTCCACCCATGACACCATCCATTTGGTCATGAATGTGGGACTACTTTATCATGTCAGGGGGAAAGACTCTCAGTGGGGGAGAATACATTGTAGTCTGCAATATCTGCCAGACTTCAGTTAAGAATAGTAAACCAAACAAGTGATCCTTGGGCACCTCTTCATGTGCAAACATTGTAAGGTGTGGCACAATAATGTGTTCAGGAAGTACATCTGATGCCTTAGACCCCACGTGTGCAGCACCCTTCTCCAGTGGGATGGTGATAAGGTATTCTTGGATAACACACCAGGTCATCATTGGTCACACTGTAGCAAACAACCCCCCTCACTCTGGGCCAGTCCGAACATCTTCACAAACCACCTTATCTGGCACAGCATGGCCTGAACTATTGGCACCATGCATTTGCAGAACCACTTTACCATCACTGGCACCACAGCACCCTTTGGTTGGTGGCATTATTTAGGTTGCATTGCCATTTGGGCAGGGCAGAAGAGACAGAGTGGTGAGTTATTCAGGTACATGTGCCTATTGGCTGTCAGTCGGGGTTGCTGTCTACCAGGGCATTTCTGGATGCCATGGAGAAGCATGAGTTGAAGCAACACCCTACTTTCTGGTAGATGACTGGGCAAGGGAGTAGTAAAAGAAGTACCACAGAGAACCGGGTGAGTCCTCACAAAACTACAGGAGTGTCTCCATTCATAGAAAAATCCAAATAAATCTAGGTAGAACGACCAGTTTTTTTAGTATAGTACTATAAACTACAACTCTCTAAGTTGGTTGGTATAGCCAAATAGATTGAGGCAAAAATTCCAGTTTGTGCATACTGTTCTAGGGGTTAGTGATTGGTTCTGCTGGTATGTAGAGCACAATAGATGGAAGTGGAACATCCAGTTTGTGAGTGTGATCCTTGATATTAGAGATTTGCTCTGCTGGTTGTTAGAACCAAATAAACTCAGGCAGAAACTTCAATTTGTGAGTGTGGTACTATAAGTTAGGGAATGTTTCCGCTGGTTTTTAGATGCAAATGAACTGATGCAGAACCTCAAATTTTAGATTGCAGTAGTAGGCCTAATAGAGTGGCTCCAATGGATGCAGATTCAAATAAATTGTGTCAGTTTGTGATTCCAGTACTAGATGATCCAACTTTCCCTGTGGCCTCCATCCATGTGACAGTATCTGGCTTGCACACAAACATCCATCAACTGCAGAATCTGTTGAATGATTAAGAACACCCAAGATAGACATTCCTGCCATGGCACTTTCCTGAGTACCTACCCTACCACGTTTGGGTACTTCAGCAGATTCAGATATGTCAATTATATTAATCTCTACTCTACAATAAGCAAACCGCCTTTGCTGCCCTGCCATCCTTCCCTCCTACAACATGAACACGTGCTTAAGACTACTTCAGTATTCTCCTATGCCTACAAAATGAACATGTGGTTTTCCCCCCATTGAAATTCTCCTTAGCCTATGAAATGCATGTGCAGTTCGCCTTGCTTTGGCATTCTCCTCTGCCTTCAAAACACATGTGTAGTTTTCCCCTCTTTGGCATTCTTCTTAGCCTACAAAATGCACAATTACCTCTACCTTCCTCAGAGTTATTCTCCACCTACAAAACTTGAATTGTGTTCCCAGCCACAATATTCTCATGTGCCTAATGCTGCCTTGTCTTTCTGCTCTGCCTACAAACTTCCTGTGTCATTCTCTCTTATTTGCATTCTCATCTGCCAATAAAATGAATGTGTGCTTAACACTCCCTTGGGATTCTCCTCCACCTATAGATTGCATGTGTCTTTCTATCCGCTTTGACATGCTCCCCTTCCTTCAGAATGCATGTGTGTTTAACAGTACTTTGGCTGTCTACCCTGCCTACAAAAAGCATTCATGTCCAGCAATCTCTTTATGTTCTGCTCTTACTAAAAATCTGAAGTGCATCTTTCCCTGCTATGGCCTTCACCCCACCTACAAAAATGTACAAGTGCTTAACATTTCTTTAGAATTTGTCACTCCCTACAAAATGCACATGTGCCTAACAACGCCTTAGCATTCTGCTCTGTCTACACATTTAATGAGTATCTAACGCTGTTTTGGTATCCTCCTCCACATACTAAACACACATGTTCTTCACCTTCCTTTGGTGTTCTCCTCCTCCTACAAAACACACATGTGGTTCTCCATGCGTTGGCATTCACCGCAACCTACAAAATGCTCAAGGGCCTCACACTGCTTTTCTTTTCTTGTCCTCTCTAATACTCCTCATTGGTTACTGTGATGTTCTTCTCCTTATCTTTACTTTCTCCAACCTCCACCTTTCTCTTCTCCCAACTTCTTCAATGTATCTTCTACAAAACTCCTCCTTAATTGTTGTGATAGTTTACCTTTCTTTCCCTTTACTATCTCCATCCTCCTCCTAAAAATTGTAATGATCCTCCTCTCTTCTTTACTTCTACTAATCTTTATTTTCTCCTCGCATCTTCCTCTTTCCTGGTCTCCCTCTTTATCTCCATCTCCTTCCACTTTCTCTTTCCAGCCTCCTATTCACTCAAATTCTCTACTGATAGTCCACTTTGCTCTGGTTCACCCCTCTGCACGCTCTTGTCTGCTCTTCCCTGAAACTCCAAAACTACCTAGTGTTTCTTTTAGGGGTTTAAACTCTCTTTACCCAACTCGGAAAGATTAGGGAGTGGGCCCTGCTTCCCATTGGCAGGCCCATCTGTTGGGATTGGGGCTCTAGCCCTGCCTCACTTTTTCCCTGTGGACCAAGCCTTTTTATATCCTGCAGTCATTTTGGCTTCTCAGAGTGTGCATCTGTCTGGAGAGCCCACTCAAGCACCTGTTGGGCCTTGACTCTCCAGGACTGCTGCAGGAGCACACAAGTAAGTGCATTCCTTGCTACAGTTTTGCTCTGCCCACCCTGCTGTCTTAGAATGGAGTCCCGCTGTCTGTTCCTCTATTCAGTTTCACTCTCCAAAGTGTGCTACAACTCTGCAGCTCTTACCAAAAAACAATGCCTCTTAAAGTGACAGCAACCTCTTGTTGGCACATGATAACCCCCTTCCATGAGGAGGGGACATGGCAGAGTTGGCCAGTGGATCCTCCCCATACTGTCCTGGTGTCCTGCCACCTTAGTCAACCCACCACCTGTCTCACAACCAAGCAAGGGACTTCTTCACACCTGCTCCAAAATGCATACATCCCTAAAACTGCTTTCTGTTCCCCACTTCCTACAACATAAATGTGTAGTTTTCCCTGCATTGGTGTTCTCCCCCACCTATATAATTCAAGTGTATTTAACATTAGCTCAGCATTCTCCTCTGACTACAAAACGCATGTATGGTTCTTCCTGATTTGATGTTCTTCTCTGCCTAAAAAGTTCATATGTGCACAATGCGTATGACTCTCCCTTCTCTGGGGTTCTCCACACCTACAAAATGCAATTGTGCATAATGCTGCCTTTTCCTTCTGTGCTCACAAAATGATTGTGTCCCTAACATTGCTTGACTGATGCGCTCACTCTGTTTAGGCTCTAATATTGATTTATTATTACTCTAACCTACACTATATCTAATCGAGATTACCTTCAAATTGCACAAATCAGTTTCCCTAGCTAGCCAGAATTCAGATGTATTGCTTCTGCCTCTTCGAACTACACCCACTGAGTGTTCCTAGTTTCTACCCACCGTCTGTTATAGGTCAGGACAAACCTTACCGCATGAGCCTCTAAAAAGGATTGAGAAGTTCGACCTGCTTCAACTGGCCAAAATCTAATCGTTTCGTGTTTTACTCTAAGGGCCTTATCATAATGTGGGTGGTTCAGTAGAAAATGCAGTGATAATCCCATTACCTCTGCATTACCGCACTGCCCAACTCTGAATGAGATCTGGAGGTAAATTCACCACTGTTCTGACAAAAAACTGCAATTTCATTGGAATTATCGCCGGCAAGCATACCACCAAAATCCCCCATGGAGACCTATGGACTCCAATTAATGGAGACTAACACCCCCTACCACCACTTGTAATCCAGTGGTAATACCAAGTAGCAGTAACAGGAATTACATTTGGTGGTATCTCTGCAGATTAACAGCCGAGATACAACCAAACTTTTAATGAGGCCCAAAATGTCTTGCCCTTGCCCATTAACAACACATTTGACCATTTTCCAGATCACAGGAGGTAAAACTTGCAGTTATAATAATTTCTTTATTGTGATTAGTTCAACCAAGAACTTTACACAAAACATTCAATCAATATACAAAACAATCAATCAATACAAACAATCAATCAATCTTCACAATTAAGATCACATTAAAATATACATATGTACATATGCAGGTGAATATGCTTATATATACTGCGTATTGAATTCACAAACAAATTTAGATCCAAGATCAGTTTTCAATTTAATGTCAATATATCTAATATACATCAGCAAGATACACAGGTTGCATTATAATACGGTCAAGTTCACAATATTCTCATTGTGAGAACCCAAAAGTTACGCACAAGGCACCAAAACATAAAATGCAATCACTCTATATAAATAATTAATTACACATAAGATCCCTGAAAAAGATTGGGATGGGGAACGGTGTGGGGCGAAGAAACAAGAGGTGGGGAGGGGTCATTCATTTCCATTACACATACTCTCACTGTTCAGATCATCAAACACGGCTGGTAATCAATTAGCTTCAATTCCTGAAACAGATACAGCTTTCAACCGTGCCCACTGTACATTTTATACACTGGTCAGGCACTAGCCACAGACTTTAGCACAATACTTGCCTGTGGCCACAATATTTGGCTGTGCCCACTAAATATTCTAAGATATAAATGGTCCACTAGCCAAGACCTTTGACCTTGAGCAGTGTGCACATCTTTTGGCCATGTACACTGTATATTTTAAAATAATAAAATGCAATAAGCCATGGCCTGTGGCCCTGCCCATCGTTTATTATATACACTTACCAGCCACTAGCCATGGTCTTCAACACAATGCTAACCAGTGGCCACAGGCTTTGCCTTTGCCAACTGTACATTCTGACATATTAATGGCCACTAGCTATGGCCTTTAGCCATGACCACTGACTACAGCTTCCAATGTTGCCCACTGTATATTTTCAAACAGGGACGGGCCACTAGGCATGGCTTTTAACTATGCACATTAGCACTTTGCAAAACTAACTGACCACTAGCTATGGTGTTTGGTGATGGCCAGTGACCATAGGCATCATCATGTCCAAGTCCATGGCCTGTATTGTTATTAAGAAAATCAAAGTTTCAATGAGCTGACATATTAATCATGGTATGTCTAATGCCATTATAGATGTACTCTGTTATATGCAATGTAATTAGTGTTGTCATCAGTGATGTCATAAGTGATTCAATTTGGGATGTTATCAGTGTTTTCCTACAACATGTATTTATGATGTCATCAGTGATGAGATCTGTGATGTCATCATGGTGGTCATAGGCTGTGTAACAGGGGACACACAGTTAATTTGGCTTTTGCCACATTAAGGGACTACATATCCTCACTTCTCCCGTTCCATGGTGGCTATTTTCTTTGTTTTATTTCTTCTATCTTTTTAATGGCCACCATGGAAAGGGAGAAGAGAATATGGGCCTCATTATGAGTTGGGCGCAAAGGGATTACCGGCATTGGTAAGGACACTGGTGCCGATAATCCCTTTGCGCCCTATTCCGAGTTCCCTTAGCGGGTCCCTTCCTAAATGCCTGGTCTGACCAGGTGTTAAGGACGGGACCCGTTAAGGGACTTTAGAGCTAATAACGGTACCGCAAATTGCGGTACCATTATTAGCTACTTCCTTATTCCCATTGAGCCGTATGGGGGCTGAAATGGGAATGGGGAATGTTTTTTTCAATGGGGACTTACTGGTCCGGTATAGCGCCAGGACTACCTCCATACTCGGAATATAGGCCCTATATGTAGTCCCTTCTCCTGTTTTATGGCAGCCATCTTCATTGTTTAGTTCTCTTTTACTGTTTTAAACGGGTGCCATCGAAAGGGTGAACAGACTTCATATCCCATTCTATGGCAGACATCTTTTTTAAAATGTTTTCAGTTGCAAAATGCTGGAGTCTCTTGCATCCAAATAAAGATGCTATTAGCACCCCGGAAGAAGTGGATGAAGACTTCCAGCAGATGCATTGCATCAGAAAGAAAAGATCCTGAGAAGGCCCCTCGCTCATCCAAGTGGTACTGCTGGAGATTATGAAAATTGTCCTCTCTGAACCTCTCTAGCCTTTCTGATGACTCTTCAAATGGAGTGCTCCAGTGTTGCAGTTGTTTCAAGACTCTAGGTCTCATTACGGGGATGCCGGTAAAGCCCGCCGTTAAGCGGTGAGTTACCAGCAACCCTGTAAGACTGTTTCCACCACCTGACTTTTCAGTACCGCCAGAATATTATGGCAGGAGGCGGAAATGGCAAATCACCATTCCCATGGAGCCACGGGAATGGAGTAACTGAAGCACCAGCTGTGAAAACACTGCCCACAGGGGCCTGAACTCCTGGCAGATCAGGCCTGCTGGGAATTCTGTGCCCTTACTGGTAAACTCTTAGTTTGGCGGTTCGGAAAGTGTGCCGGTACATAGCTACAGGCTCCTTTATTTCTGGATTGACAAACTCAAAAAAAGGCCCTCTGGCAATTGCTAGCAGCACCTTTAATGAGTGGAGGTTGATTCTGGACAACCACCGCTCACAGCTCCAGTGAAGAGGTAAGACCATATGTAAGCCAAAAAGGGTTGCAGACCGCTATGAGACTAACCATCCAGAAGGAGTTAGTTGCAAGTTTGAGACATAGTTCACAGCATCTATCCATCATGTATAATTTGTTAAAGTTCAAACAAAGCATGGACAAGATCAGACATACAGGCAAGCATGGAAGAGAAAGGGGGAAGAAAGAAAGCCTGCAGGGCACATGATGGCTACACACCTCCGAGTAATCCATGGAAGGAGAAAGTTGGCCAGAGAAGGCACTGAGGTTGAGGATAAATGAAAGCCGATGGTAGAAAATATCCTCATCCAGCTCGGTCAAGGACAACAACAGCTAGCATGAGCAGGCCAGTGTATTGGAAGTGAACACACTGTCATCTCTCAGTGAAGATAAAGACAAAGGAGTTCTCAAGAAAATATAGACCAAATAAAATCTTAAGGAAAATTGGGACAACTTTCACCCAGACACTCTTATTCATCCCTGGTCATCAGAATAGGAGCCAGCAATGAAAATAGTGGCATACATTATGGGGAGGCTGAGAACACCACTTGCAAAAAAAGATAGAAACAAACTATAGAATGAGCAAGCCAATCCACATCTGCCAAAAGGAATTGCTGAAACACCAGAAAAAGACAAAAGAATGCTCATCTGCATGGGCAAGTATACTAAACACACCAAGAAACGACTTGATGCATCTTGGAAATCATACCAAGTTAAATTACTGGATGTAATGGGACCAATTACAATGATACTCCAACTGGCTGATAAAGTAAAAGTGAAATGATAGAAGTATAGACCCTACGGTTCTGACAAAATGGGCCCCAAAAGCCATATGCCTACTGCATAATACCAACAGTACAATCACAACGGAAAGCATAAGGGCCATCATAGTATGAATTGATCCTATTTTGAGCAAGCTAGCAACATCGAAGGCAGCAGCAGCCAAGGGCAAATTATTTGGCAAATCGTTCATCAAAGAAAACCCTAACACATTTTTTTTTCTTCATATTGTTTAATTCTTTCAAACTGTGTCCACCCCTATTTAAGAAACACCAGTTTGGTGAAAAATAAACATTTGTTACTTGTTTTTTTGTCTGATATGTGTATAATTCAATATTTTAAACATCTTTGACTAAATATCCTGCTCACCTATTTCAACATATGAATAAAATAAACACCAGGCATCTGTCTAAATTGCATTGGGCATTGTCACTTTCTTGGGGAATTCGCGAATCACTTGCTCAAACCTTACAGGAAACCTGCTCAGCACAGAGAGGAAAAAGCAATGAAAGAAAGTTATGAAGATGTGCAGGGGTATGCTAAATATGTGCCTTAACTCAATGGAAAAATCAGTGTGCCCAGAAAACATTCACTGACAGCTGACAGTATTTCTATTTCAAGTAGCATTGGAGTAAGAAGGACATTTTAAAAAGTTATGTGTGTTTCCTATTGTAAGCTATTGCAGATGGAAGCTTCCAATAAACCATCCCAAACTTTTGCAGCCTCTAATTTGATAAATCACCTCATCTAGTTCCATTACGACAATATAGAGGAACACTATACAAAGGCTAATTTGCATCAAAATGTACAAACCCATGGACTATGATCTGCACACAGGTATCTACTGTCAAAAAACATTGCTGCTGTTGCTGCTCTCATGGTTAGACATGCTATAATGTAGAACAGGTGAGAAAAATGTAAAATATCAAAAATCACAACTCTAAAAAGACAATGCCACAAAAAATGAACCCTCCTCTCTAAACCTCCATAGCATTTATAATGACTCTTTGAATAGAGTGGTCCAGTGTTGTAGGTGTTGCAAGACTCTGGCTGTTGCTGGCAGCACCTTTAATGGGTGGAGGTTGATTCTGCACAACCACGCTCACAGCTACAGTGAAGAGATAAGACCACATGAAAGCCAAAAAGGCTGCAGCCCAGTATGGGGCAGACCATCCAGAAGGCGTTAGTTGCAAGTTTGAGACATAGTTCACAGCACCTATCCCTCATGTAAAATGTGTTAAAGTTCTCCCAATGGACACGATCAGAAGTACAGGTGAGCATGGAAGAGAAAAAGAGTGAAGAAAGAAAGTCTGGAGGACACATAATGGACACAGACCCCCGAGTATGCCATGGAAGGAGAAAGGTGGCAAAGAAAAGCACTGAGGTCAAGGATGAAAGAAAGCAGTAGAAATATCCTCACCCAGCTCAGTCGAGCAAAACAAGAGCTGGCAGGAGCATTCCAGTGAAGAGGAGGCAAAAACGCTGTCATCTTCCAGTGAAGATAAAGACAAAAAAGCTCTCAAGATAAGAAAGACTGAATACAATCAGAAGGGAAATGGAGACAACTTTGACCCAGACAGTCTCATTCATCCCTGGTCATCCGAATAGGATCCAGCATGGGAAATAGCAGCATACCTAATACAGAGGTTGAAATCACCACAGGCCAAAATACCCAGAAACAAATTACGGAATGAGTGGGCCAGACCACATCTTCCAAAAGGAATTGCTGAAACACCTATAAAAGACAAAATAATGCTCACTTGCATGGGCAAGTATACTAAACACATCGTGAAACAGCTTGATGCATCTTGGAAATCATACCAAGATAAATGAGTGGATGTGTTGAGACCAATTACAAAGATACTCCACCCAGCTGATAAAGTAAAAGAGAAAAGGGGGAGCATAGGCCCTACAGTTCTCATGAAATGGGCCCCGAAAGCCATATGCCTACTTCATAACACCAACAGTACAATCACAATGGAAAGGACAAGGGCCATCATAGTATAAATTGATCCAATTTTGAGAGAACTAGCAACATTGAAGACAGCAGCAGCCAAGGGCAAATTATTTGGTAAATCGTTCATCAAAGGAAACCCTAAAAAGAAAAAGGTTCATATCTATTCATTCTTTCAAACTTTGTCTGTCCCCTATTTAAGAAACACCAGTTTGGTGAAAAATAAACTTTTTTTAACTTGTTCTGTTTTGTTTGACTGGCTTAAAAATCTCTGACTACATATCCTGCTGCCATATTTCAACATATGAATACAATAAACACCAGAGATATGTCTAAGTTGGATTTGACATTGTCACTTTCTTGGGGAATTTGAGAATCACTTGCTCAAACCTTTTAGGAAACCTGCACAGCACAGAGAGGAAAAAGCAATGAAACAAAGATATAAAGATGTTCATGGGTATGCTAAATATTTGCCTTAACTCCATGGAAGTGATCAAGTGATTGTGTATGCTAAATATTTGCCTTGACTCCATGGAAGATGGAAGCTTCCAATAAAGCAACAAAAACTTGTGCAACCTCTAATTTGATTCAGCACCTCATCCAGTTCCATTACAACAATGTTGAGGAACTCTAAATGAAGGTTCATTTCCATCAAAATGTACAAACCCATGGCCTATAATCTGTGCACATGTATCTGCTGTAGAAAAGCACATCTGCGGCACTCTCTTCCACTTCTATTGCTTCCTCTGTTCCAGCCACCTTCACCCAACCTCCTCCCATCCTACCTATACCCAATCTGCACAACGGCCAAGTAATGTGTTTGAAATATGACAACTGCATCATGGTGTGAAATGTTTATGTATGTTTATGTTTATTATTTATATTGCGCACCTATTAACCCAAAGGCTTGAGGGTGCAGACATGACAAAAGACAATGATACAAATTTACAACTGTAAGAAAAAAGCTCAAGGTAGAGGAGAATAAACCAAACGATCATACAAATGGCCAGCACCACAAGCTGAAATTAGAGAATTAAATTAAAGTTCGATGATCCTTTAGGCAAGTATTTGCAGCGTCTAAGATAGGCAGATAGGGAGCTCATCCCACAGCCCACTAAAATACAGTCACTATTGGGATGTGAGCACCAGTCGCTCAGGTCTATCCTTTTAATGATCAGTAAGTCATTGAGTCTGACTACGCCTGGGCCCGTTCCTGGTGCAGCCAGGCAAGAATCTTATATCGCAACGATTCTCTAGACTCCTTTTCTTTAGTTTTTTTAATATTGGTGATAATAAAATTTCTCTTATCCATTATAAAGTCAGAGAGGTTCGAGTTTCTTAATGATGGCATTTGTGGGTTTTTTTATTTGTAGATTGCGTGAAGATATCCTTCTCAGTTTGGCATTCATGGCTATGGGCTGAGTAGTCACTTTAGGGTCACCACTTGGATCCTGTGAAGATGAAGGTGGATCAATTTCCTGTGTAGAGTCTACGTTGGAGGATTTTGCTCTATCCTTGTATAGCAGAGGTGGCCCAACGGATCCCAAAGTGTCATTGGTGCATACCTCTGTTTGCATGGCTTGGTCAATCATTTTCTTTTGTGTAGATGTTTGTCAGACAGTATTTGACCTCGGGGCCCACGGGAGAGAGGCCCCCTAAGAGGTCATTGGGCTTGAGAGGCCGAGTTTACCTTCGAAGGCCGTAGATCCCCTACCCAATCATATAAGGCGTCCACCAAGAGACAAAGATTGAAAGGTTCCTTACAGAGGATAAGCTCTTTGGCAATATTGGCCATAAGCACAGGCCATTGGGAGGGTGCAATATGCTCAGGTTGAACAGGTTTTAATATGTCCCTCCCTTGAGGAACAGGGAATGGTAAAATTAAAGGTGTCTCAGGGCTTGTAGCTGCTGGTACATCTACAGACAGCACCGGCCCCCTATCATCCATATGGCTGAGAGGGCTACCCAATAGTGCATGTACTGGATGGCTTGCCTTCGGAGAGAGTCTGTCCGTGAACCATGTTGACTCTGATACCTTGCATGGAGAGATAGATATCTCAGAGGAAGACATTTTAGAGATCGCAGATTTGTTCTGATTATGTTGCACTCTTAATCTTCTGCGCTTACTAAGCGCCAGGACCTCAAGTACACAGTCTCTGTTGGCTACTGGAGAGAGGGTCGTGGAGTCTCCTAGACCCTCCGTGCCTATACTTGATGATGGCTTGATACCCGTTTTATTTTTGAATAATTATACTAATATAATAATTAAATCTCACCCTATATAGTTACAGAATACCTATTTTACAACACCAAAGCAATTGCTGCCACTACAAACATATACAACAAAATTTAGTGGCAATTTCTTTATATGCTTATTTTACAAAAATAAAAACTGAAACAAATTCATGAAAAGTGTAGGCACAACAAACCCATACTTCAAATATTATTTGTTTACTGAAATTGCATTGCTGAGCCCACAGTGGCCTGTATTTATTTGGGCAATCTGTTTCTTTTTCTATTTCTTTTTTGCATAGTAAGAGTTTGCAAAACAAATACCGTTCCTATATTCTTTATGAGTGTATATTTAAAATAAAACCAATCAAACATATTTGACATGAAATTAAACACTAGGTTTCACAAAACAACAAACAGCAAATGAATACAATGTATGTTCTCTTATAATTAACAGCACAGTAATAAACTCTAGCAAAAAAAAATATATGTTTAAAAAACACACATTTTCAGATCACACCAAACAGCACTTTAATACACACAATACATGATTATAAAAGCATTGTAAATAAAATCACAATGACGAAAAAAAAACCCTTTGTAAAAATCTAAAAAGATTATACACAAATAAAAAAATAAAAAAAATAAAAAAAAATCACATTTTTACTGCTCTGTGATCATTCTTTTTTTTTTAGTGCAGGAAATATACTTAGTGATTCTTTATCATGTGCCTCACTACATGTTCTTCCCTAATAAAGAATTTCAACAATTGTTCCCACCCATTTCCTACACTCTCAGCAGGATCACTTCATTAATAACAAATACAGTATGATACAAACAAAATTACAATGCCCACGGCCAATGTATTGTTAAATAAAACTTTCAACAAACCAATGAAAAACAACTGATGAATGCCAATCATATTTTGTCATATGAACTGCACAGTATGAGTTCTGCAGTCAAAATGAGAAAGGTTGACAAAATGGTGGGTTTCATAGTTTCCAAAATCAAATGCAGAATAATGGGACTATATTGTAAGAAAACTAATAAAATGGCTGAGACATATTCACAGCAACCAAAGAATTACACATTTACAACATTAACACAAGTCAATTAGAAACACTGAAACACATACAAAACACTGCCCAGCATCTCTAGTAGCCAAGGCTATTCAACGCAGCCTCAACCTCAAATCATTCTTGTAGCTTCGGCTACACATACATTTTCTACAAACTGAAAAACCAAAATAAGCCAACCTTCAAAACTTTAAATAAGACAAGGGAACACCTAAATAAACAAGATAACAAACACAGATACAATACTGCACTGTATCATCCACATACAAATATGATTATTGCACATACAATGTCTGGTCCAATAAACGTGGTTATATTAGAACAATCAATGAAAAGGCAAAAAAGCATTGATGCTCCCACACATCTGCGTGTTGCCGTGGTTATAGAGAAACCTCTCTGGTTTGGCTATTACCCACGGCTAAGGCACGTCTACGAACACTTGATGTGCCATTTGCTGGTATATAGTTGCAGCTGCATAGGGTATCAATTTGAACCATGGATAGCAACACAGCGCACCCGGTGGTTACAGGATAGTCACGGTTAAACACACCAGCCCGGTGCTGTGGCTAGGAGCTATCCTCAAAAGACCAATCACTTCCTTTTTTGTGTAGCTGCCATCCACCCATATTAAAACCCTCTCGTAGCCATGGATATCACACGTCCACAAACATTTGATGTGCCATTTGCTGGTATATAGCCGTAGCTGCACAGGGTACCACTTTTAAACACATGTAACACAACGGGTGGACGCTGTGTAGCCACAGTTATTAGATTTAAAAAAAAATACCTGAGTATGGAATATTAATGACAAAAAAGACAGTAGTCATACAATGGTAGTTAAAATGAGTAATGTAAGATACATGATAATAAAGAGAGCACGTCAAATGTGCTAATATACAACACTCAATATACTCTAAAACAGTCATTTTAAAGTTTATCACATATGAACATACAAATAAAATGAAATAACATCTATCACATATAAATACACAAATGCACAGAAATTACATCAAAAAACCTTTTCTAAAATGACTCATCACTCATCCCAACAGCTAAAGTTCATTGGGCCTCATTACGACCCAGGCGGTAAGTTACCGCCTGGGTCGTACCTTTACCACCATGGCGTAAACTACGTTTACGCCATGGTGGTTGGGGGACTTACCGCCCCATTCCGAGGTTGGCGGGGCGGTAAGTCCCCAATCCCCATTTACCCTTCCCCATTCCCATTTTTGCCCCATAGGGCATAATGGGAGTGGGGAAGGCGTTAATGACGCCACCGTAAATTACGGTGGCGTAATTAACATCAAGGTCCCTTAGCGCCATGGATTTTAACACCTGCTAAAAGCAGGTGTTAAAACCTCCATGGCGCTAAGGGACCTCGGAATCAGGCGGTAAGGGTCAGCGCTGTTTATGCCGCCGTAAACCCCTTACCGCCTGAGTCGTAATGAGGCCCATTGACTTTTTTTTCCTAGCCGCATTTACAATATGAAACTTTGGGGAAGTAGGTCACACAGATTTTCATACATAATAGAATATTCTTATGAAGGACTCTTTCGGGTACACACCATACGTTTTGCACATTGAGGCCTATAGCCGCGGGTATTGTCCAACAAACCCACTGCTACAACCCTTCCCAGTCGTTACTACAGTTAACTGTGCCCCAACATTCAACACCCCATTTGCCAAAACCGTAACCGCGGTTATTCATCTATGTTTAAAAAAAAGTACTATCCTTCTATCTGTAAAAAAAGAAAATATACCGGCAAGTACTGAAAAGTACTGTTTACTGTGGGAGAGCTCTGCTGGTCTGGTTGCTGTGTTCGCTGTGGCTGCGTGGCTGAAACCTGCCTGGAGGAATCTTTTCGCTGCTACACCGTTCTGCCCTGGCTCCTTTAAGGACTAGGTGGTTCTCTGGATGGTGACTCCGCCCCCTGGGACCCGCATCACTGCCTTGCTTCCTACATTTACCCACAACCCAGCACACCCGCGCGCGCACCAGCAAGTACTGAAAAGTACTGTTTACTGTGGGAGAGCTCTGCATGTCTGGTTGCTGTGTTCGCTGTGGCTGCGTGGCTGAAACCTGCCTGGAGGAATCTTTCGCCGCAACACCGTTCTGCCCTGGCTCCTTTAAGGACTAGGTGACTGTGCGCTTCTTAGCGCTGATTGCGTGTCTTTTGCGCTGCCTTGCGCTGCCTTGCTTGTGAACTTAGTGGACACTGGATTTTAAGAGCCTCATTTGTTTTTATTGAAGGTGGTTCTCTGGATGGTGACTCCGCCCCCTGGGACCCGCATCACTGCCTTGCTTCCTACATTTACCCACAACCCAGCGCACCGGCAAGTACTGAAAAGTACTGTTTACTGTTCGCGGTGCACGGCACGGTCGCGGGACCCCACTTCAATATTATTAATTGTTGTTAGTGGAAATTAGGGTGAGTTGTACCCTACGTGGATATAGGTGGTGAGTACCTTGAAAAATTGATTGGCTGGAAATTGCAAAAGTTTACTTACCTCATAGTGTGAAAAAGGGACATTTGATTCTCAGGGCCTTGAAAGTTCTACCTGCAAAAAGCCCCGGACGTAGGAAAAAAGATCTGATGGCTATCAAGAACTGGTCGTCCTCCCTTGCATGTTCTACCCCTAGACGAGGTTCTTCCATGAATGGGACACTGGGGAATGTTGATATCCGGCAGTTTTGTAATGGGTCGTTATCTGCATTTAGAGCTAAAACAGCTACTTTGGCGGCTGAGCGACCCAAAACCATAGATCTGGATATACAAGCCACAGAGTCTGGCATAAATATCTCCCCAATTCCAGTTGAAGAGGTGAGAAATTATCAGTTTAGGGCTGGTAATGATAAGATTCCCCCTACTGATAAGTCCCTAACTGATACTGCTATTTTGAAATCTTTGGCTGCCACTTGTTCGATTCCTAAGCCACTTGAGGGTAATCCTCAGGCAAAACCGGATATAGCAATTATTGATCTAGAACCAAATGATTCAGTGTTTTCGAACAGTCTGATGTCAGAGAACCTTTCAAGTACTCCTATAATGGTTTCTGACAATGAGCAAAGTGGTGAAGATTCTCCCTCTGGAAATGCTCCCCACAAACCTATAAATGTGTCTTCATCTCCTATTCATGCCCTGATGCTCAATCATGGCACAAATACATCTCTAGCCTGTACCCAACAGAATAATAACATGTTGAACATAACTTTAAATTCTATGAATGTAACAATGCATGCTTTATTTAAAATGTTGAGATAATGCGAACGTAAATTAACTGCTTTGGATGGAAAATGGGAAAAAATACCTCAATGGCTGAGTGAAATAGATGAGGCTATTAAAAGTAATCAAGCCAAGAATGATGGGATTCAGACAGGTGTTGCTCTGGTAGCCACCCAAACTGAACCCACTGTAGGGTCTTGTCAATCTTGCAAGAATTGTATCCCTGGAAAATCAACTGAGGTGACTCTACCTGTATTGCCCTGTTTTCCTGAAATCATCTATGACAAATTTATGGAATGAACACCCGGTCCAGATGGGACCCCTGATTTAGAGGAGCTGAATGAAATTATATCAAGTGACAAAATAGTCAAAAAGAAAGCTCATGTAGGGGGGCGCTGTTGCGCACGACCAAGATGGCCACCTGAAGTGAGAGCTCCGGCCTGACAGAAATCTGAATAATAATTGAATCCTGTTACGGAGCCACCAGCGGATAGCAGAGTCGAGCAAAGGGTACACCTTGGCCCAGTCCACACCCGACTGAAATCCTGGGAGCGGCGGACTAAAACTCACAGAGATATTGGCTTTGGCCGGGTGAGCGGGAGAAGGCCCGGGAGTGTGCCGCGAGGGACTTCCGGCTGATCTGCGCCCCACGCCGCTGACGCTCTGGCCAGAGAGGCATAGAGAGGAGGAGCTACTGGGCTGAGGCTGCGGAGCTGGACCCATGGGCACTGCGGATCGGCTGAGGTGGCCCCCCTGGGTCCCGTGCACGTGGGCTGTGCGGGCGAGTGCTGCTGGCTCGTGGGCCCTGCTGCGGACCGGCGGCGAGGTGTGACCGGGGGAGCCCAGTGGGGCCCTGCCTTCGCAGTAATAGAGCTGATCCTGTTGGACGAGAGCTGGCGCTCCCTGCTGCGACGCGGCGGGTGCTGAGAAGCCGGCCATCGTTGGACAGCGTGATATCCTTCCCCCCGACCCAGACCGTGACCGAAGGAGCGGCACTGTCAGGGGAAGACTCCATTTCTTGGCCTGTAGCCGGGGCACCCCGCGCGTGCTATATTTCCTGCAAGTTGACGGTGGAGACGGCGCAGGGCTCGGTGCCGCTGAGACGGTGAGTTGTACGGCATTCAGCGGTTGGGGGGCAAAGTACCTGAGGCCTTCCCCCGTGCCCACTGTGTGCAATAGGGCCGGACTCGATCTGGGAGCGCCATGCCGGGGCCCTGATTCGGATTCGAACATTAACTGGGATAATCAGCTCCTTTCTACATGGGAGGACACAGTCCATTGTAAGTGGGCGAATTAACAAGTATACCAGCTCAACTGTGGCCACGGGCGCCTGGACATTGATGGCCCCATAAAACACTATTTTCGTGGTGCCCCGGCCTGAACAAGCCCACTCGACAGATAGTATCCTACATGGCACGGGCAGCCTACCCCTAAGGATATCTAGTATAGTCCCACAGGATCCATAACCCCCGTCGGGCCGTGGTGGTGGGCCGGCTGGTGTGGCGGACATGGGTAACACGAGGAAACAAGAAAAAGCAGCAGAGGGGGCGACCGGGAAAAAAAAGGGCCCGATGGACTCATTCACCAGCAGCCAGGCAGTCAGCCATGAACCAGATCCGTCGACAACATCAACAGCTGAACCTGGCGTGGACAGCGGCGACAGGGTTGATCGCCTTACCACGATAGTACAGAATGGCTTCCTATCCGTTAATGTGAAGCTAGATGACATTGTCAACACTATTGGAGCACTGAAAACTAGAGTCGACAAGGAGAGCCTCAGAATCACTGAAGCTGAAGACAGAATTGGCATAAATGAAGACACCATTGCGCGACACGTTCGTGACATAGCGCAGTTTAAGGCAGGCATGAACGCGTTGCAAAGTAAATGCGAACGTAAATTAACTGCTTTGGATGGAAAATGGGAAAAAATACCTCAATGGCTGAGTGAAATAGATGAGGCTATTAAAAGTAATCAAGCCAAGAATGATGGGATTCAGACAGGTGTTGCTCTGGTAGCCACCCAAACTGAACCCACTGTAGGGTCTTGTCAATCTTGCAAGAATTGTATCCCTGGAAAATCAACTGAGGTGACTCTACCTGTATTGCCCTGTTTTCCTGAAATCATCTATGACAAATTTATGGAATGAACACCCGGTCCAGATGGGACCCCTGATTTAGAGGAGCTGAATGAAATTATATCAAGTGACAAAATAGTCAAAAAGAAAGCTCATGTAGGGGGGCGCTGTTGCGCACGACCAAGATGGCCACCTGAAGTGAGAGCTCCGGCCTGACAGAAATCTGAATAATAATTGAATCCTGTTACGGAGCCACCAGCGGATAGCAGAGTCGAGCAAAGGGTACACCTTGGCCCAGTCCACACCCGACTGAAATCCTGGGAGCGGCGGACTAAAACTCACAGAGATATTGGCTTTGGCCGGGTGAGCGGGAGAAGGCCCGGGAGTGTGCCGCGAGGGACGTCCGGCTGATCTGCGCCCCACGCCGCTGACGCTCTGGCCAGAGAGGCATAGAGAGGAGGAGCTACTGGGCTGAGGCTGCGGAGCTGGACCCATGGGCACTGCGGATCGGCTGAGGTGGCCCCCCTGGGTCCCGTGCACGTGGGCTGTGCGGGCGAGTGCTGCTGGCTCGTGGGCCCTGCTGCGGACCGGCGGCGAGGTGTGACCGGGGGAGCCCAGTGGGGCCCTGCCTTCGCAGTAATAGAGGTGATCCTGTTGGACGAGAGCTGGCGCTCCCTGCTGCGACGCGGCGGGTGCTGAGAAGCCGGCCATCGTTGGACAGCGTGATATCCTTCCCCCCGACCCAGACCGTGACCGAAGGAGCGGCACTGTCAGGGGAAGACTCCATTTCTTGGCCTGTAGCCGGGGCACCCCGCGCGTGCTATATTTCCTGCAAGTTGACGGTGGAGACGGCGCAGGGCTCGGTGCCGCTGAGACGGTGAGTTGTACGGCATTCAGCGGTTGGGGGGCAAAGTACCTGAGGCCTTCCCCCGTGCCCACTGTGTGCTATAGGGCCGGACTCGATCTGGGAGCGCCATGCCGGGGCCCTGATTCGGATTCGAACATTAACTGGGATAATCAGCTCCTTTCTACATGGGAGGACACAGTCCATTGTAAGTGGGCGAATTAACAAGTATACCAGCTCAACTGTGGCCACGGGCGCCTGGACATTGATGGCCCCATAAAACACTATTTTCGTGGTGCCCCGGCCTGAACAAGCCCACTCGACAGATAGTATCCTACATGGCACGGGCGGCCTACCCCTAAGGATATCTAGTATAGTCCCACAGGATCCATAACCCCCGTCGGGCCGTGGTGGTGGGCCGGCTGGTGTGGCGGACATGGGTAACACGAGGAAACAAGAAAAAGCAGCAGAGGGGGCGACCGGGAAAAAAAAGGGCCCGATGGACTCATTCACCAGCAGCCAGGCAGTCAGCCATGAACCAGATCCGTCGACAACATCAACAGCTGAACCTGGCGTGGACAGCGGCGACAGGGTTGATCGCCTTACCACGATAGTACAGAATGGCTTCCTATCCGTTAATGTGAAGCTAGATGACATTGTCAACACTATTGGAGCACTGAAAACTAGAGTCGACAAGGAGAGCCTCAGAATCACTGAAGCTGAAGACAGAATTGGCATAAATGAAGACACCATTGCGCGACACGTTCATGACATAGCGCAGCTTAAGGCAGGCATGAACGTGTTGCAAAGTAAATGCGAGGACCTAGAATCCAGATCCCGAAGAAACAACATTCGGATTGTGGGGGTTTCTGAAAAGTTCGAGAAAGGCGCAATGGAACAACAAGTGGAAATCCTTCTTAAGACTCTTTTTGGGACAGAATCCTTTTCGAGCCAATTCCTGGTTGAGCGAGCGCATCACACTCTGGCCCCCGTGCCGAAACCCGGAGCCCCACCGCGCACTATCATTGCTAGACTGTTAAACTACAGAGACAGAGATACAATACTTAGAAAGGCAAGAGAAATTGGGACACTACAATATGAGGAGAACCGCATACATGTTTATCCGGACTTTGCTGCCGGGGTACAGGCTAGCAGGCGATCATATGAGCCGGTCAAGTGGCTATTGAGGGCACGCCAGGTCCCATATGCGCTAATATTCCTGGCCAAGATGCGAATTCAGTATGGAGGAAGGGCACTCTTTTTCGAGACCCCGGCTGCTGCTCTGGCGTATGTGGAAGCAACTATACCCCTACCACCTAGAGGCCGTGGGCCGGACCAGAACGGAAGATCACCTCCAGGGGGGAGACCGGGGCCCTGTTGACTGAACCTGGTTGCGCACATATCCTCTGTTGCTGCTTTGTTGATGTGTAACAATATTCTGCTCCCGATGGGGGGCTCTGAGTAATGTTCGAAGCGGGTCATGAGCCCGCTTTGGTGGCCTCGTGACGACAACGTGGCACCCACAGGAAAGTTCCTACAAGTTTTAAGGGTACATCGTCAAGTTGGGGCAGATGATGTGGGTGGAAGGTGGGGTTGGAAAAACCGGGAAGTTACGGAATGTTACTGCTACCAGGGCATGTTAGGGACCTGGGGGGTGAATTTTTTTAATTTAAGTTCCAGGTTGGTTGAAACCAGGTCTGGCTGGTGCACACTGCACCCACATCAGGTAAACTTAAGTTATGGTGGAAACAATGGCACGGCACGGATTCTATGTATGGGGGAACGGGTGATGGGGTGAAGATAACCTTATTGTCCTGGAATGTCCGGGGGCTAAACAACCCGATGAAAGCCAGGAAGGTAGGGAACTATGTCGCCAGGCACGGTCCTCAGATCCTAATGCTCCAGGAGACGCACGCTCAGGGAGTGGTTGACAAAAGTATAATGGCTAAATGGGGCAAGCTACGTTATTATACAGAATATTCCTCACAATCCAGGGAGGTCATAACACTCATACATCCTGCATTGGGATTCCATACCAATGGACACGAGGCAGATCCAATGGGAAGATATGTGTTGGTGTGGGGGGAAATGGCCGGTAGACAAATAACCCTGGTTAACACCTATGGCCCTAATATAGATGGATTTCTATCTGAAAATACTCGACATTCTTAACAAGCACGACACAACAACTATTATATGGGGTGGCGATTTTAATGTTGCACTCAACCCCATGCTGGATAGGTCAACGAATGTGGTGAGGGCACCCACGAAAACGGTGGTAACCCTGAACCAACTACTTCCGCACTTGTCACTGATAGACGCTTGGCGGGTGTTGCACCTGGATTATAGGCAATATACATATTACTCATCCGTGCATGACAGTGAATCGCGTATAGACTAATGGTTTATATCCTCGGACATCGCGAGCACGCTGCGACTCTGCACGATCCTCCCCCACTCGCTGTCCGATCACTCCCCAGTCTTACTGAGCCTCGTGTTCCAGGATGTTCCCAGACCGGCGAGAAGGTGGAGAATGCCGGGGGGATTGCTGGGAGATGCAAACGTGGCCGAGACACTACATGAGGAGATAACCAACTTTTTTGTAGATAACCTGGGGACGGTAGATCGGATATCCACGGTCTGGGAAAAATTCAAGGTTTGGGTTAGAGGGATCCTTATGTCCAAATCAACGGGACTCTTGAAGGGGGTGCGACGGGAACTTGAGATGGTGGAGCGGGAACTGAAAGAACTGGAGGAGGTATATAGCCGCACTCATGATAGGGACACCCTCGCTGAAATTCATAAACTCCTTTGGAACTTCGACAATTTAGCCACGAGGGAGGTACGATACATCGCGGCCCCCATGCGGGCGCGTCGCTACATAGAGGGTAATAAGGCGGGAAAGATGCTGGCCAACTTGATCAGGAATGAAACAAATAACACCCCGATAGCCGCCATTCAAACAGCTCCAAATGTAATGGTCACAAGCGACAAGGGTATTAATGATGAATTTGTTGAATTCTACAAAGCACTGTATGCGAATAGAGACCGGAAAACCCCCACTAAGATAAAAGAATACTTGGCCTCACTGGGTCTTCCGAAGCTCCCAGACGAAAATAAATTGGCTTTGGAGCTGCCTGTCACGATAGAAGAAATCGCTGAAGCGATCAAGGACCTCATGTCGGGTAAAGCCCCGGGTTCGGAGGGGTTGGGGGCTGAATTCTATAAGGAGTTCCATGAGGAACTAGCCCCTATTCTACTCAGAACGTGGGAGGAGGCCCTCGAACAGCGTGTATTGCCCCCGACAATGAGGGAAGCTATTATTACAGTGCTTCCCAAGCCCAGACGCCCACCCCAGGATATGTCCTCTTACAGACCCCTCTCGCTCATAAATACCGACGCAAAAATGTTTGCGAAGGTCATGGCCAATCATATGCTACCCATAGTTCCTGCACTGGTCCACCCGGACCAAAACGGGTTTATTCCCCAGAGGTCTACTGCGTTGAACCTCCGCAGGCTGTTTGGGATCATGGCACAAATTGACCCGGGCAGACAGGCGGTCGCTGTCTCCCTCGACGCCGAGAAGGCATTTGACTCGGTCTCATGGGAGTACCTCTTCTCGGTGTTGGAGGCGTTCGGGGTGGGACCCAATTTTATTAGATATATCCGTCTACTCTATACAAAACCCGGGGCTAGAGTCTGTACCAACAGAACCATGTCCGACATGTTCGAACTGTGGAGGGGCACCAACAGGGGTGCCCGTTCTCGCCAATTCTATTTGCCCTAACGATAGAGCCCATGGCTGCTGCAGTTAGATTACGACACAAAGATAAGGGTGTAGTTATGAAAGGCTCTAATCAGCTAATCTCACTTTATGCGGATGACACGCTGGTATATATCCGTGAGCCCAACAAAAACCTCACACCCATAATGGCAGATATACTCGAATTTGCTGATTACTCCGGTTACACTGTGAACAATACTAAATCAGAAATGCTCCCAATCACCCCTTGCACTAAATGCCCGGAAATAACGGATGGCCTTAAATGGTCGGACGGATATATTAGATATTTAGGCGTGCTGGTCTCCAGGAGCAGACAATCTTTGTTTACTGACAACTACGAACGCTACAGTCAATTAATGCGAAACTAGTGATATGGAGACACCTCCCCATCTCATTGCATGGCAGGATAGCAGTACTAAAAATGACCGTCCTTCCTAAGCTACTATATCTGTTTGTGAATATCCCGATATGGCCAGGCAGGGAATTCTTCTCCAGGCTGCGATCAATGGTGACCACATTTCTCTGGAACGGGAAGACTTCTAGAATGGGGTGGGAGAAAATGGTGGAACCATATAGCTCCGTAGGCATAGCTGCCCCAGACTTTGAACTCTATTATCTAGTTGCACAGGCGCAATTTGCGAGATATTGGTATGAGAAGGCAGAAGATGCACCTCACGCATGGATAGAAACACACACAGTTGCACCCTCTGATGTAAGATCAATTATTTTTAACCCACGGCATAGAGACATGTGTGAATATGATCTGGCGAGCTGCACTGTCCGGGCTTGGGGGGAAATATGTCGGAGACTTAAAATTGAAAAACCTTATAACCCGCAAATTCCCTTGTGGAACTTTCCCAGCATTCCTCCCACGTTTGATATGGACATGCAGGAAGCATGGGACCCTAACGGGGAAATGGTGGTGAGGCACATGTTCATAGAGGGGAAATTCGTAAGCTTAACAGATATTTTAGGGGCCTTGGGGAGAGGACCGTTTCGGACACTCAAGTATTACCGAATGAGATCAGCATTCCAGGCTAGATGGCCCCTCTTTCCTGGTGAGCCACTTTCACACCCGTGTTTACAACTGATCACAACTCAGGGGGAGTCTGGGAGTCTCCAAATTATATGCATCGGTGCAGGCCCACACCCCCACAATCAACAATGTCAAAGAAAAATAGGAAACAGATTTGCAGATGCCCATACCTGACGAGAAATGGGTGAAGTACTGTTCACTCACTAAAAAAGTTTCGCTCAATGCAGGACTACGCCAGATACAATTTAAAATTTTTAATAGACTGCACTATACGCCGGCCACAGTGGCAAGGTTTTTGCCAGACTCCTCGAGCGAATGCCCTAAATGCGGCACCCCACAAGCAGGGTCCTTCCACATGTATTGGGACTGCCCTGAGCTGCAGCGGTTCTGGGGGAGGGTGGCTGAATTGCTGGCGGAAATCACACAAATATCCCCATTCCTGTCTCCACAAAAATATCTGTTTGGCGATATAGGGAAGTGCTCTGAGAGGACTAGAAGACTCTTTAATGTTTCTTGTGCAGTTGCTAAAAAATGTATCCTCCAGGCTTGGAAAAGCCCTACACCTCTAAGCTTGAACACCTTTCTATGAGAATTGGCATATGTGAATGAGAATGAGGAACAATACGTACTGACTCAGTCGAGAATGAGTTGACCGAAGGACATCTGGGGCCCGTTCAGGACATACTTATGTGAACTGCCATAGGACAATGAAAATTCTATGTGAATATGTATCACCTGTGAAAATGCAAAATGTGCCACTGTATGATATTCTTCTTATGTTGTTGGAGCGAGTCATGTACCTGCCACGACCTTAATAAAAAGATATTAAAAAAAAAGAAAGCTCATGTAGTAGTTCCCTCAGGAGTAAAAAGTACAAAGAAAGTAAAAGAAATACCTAAAAAGCTACCCAAAAATCAACCGGCTTTAAAGAGTAGTGTTAAGGCGTCAGTGAAACACTTTTTTAAAACCATTTCCCTGCCCAAACGAAATACTCTGTCAGCTTTGCAGGCAATTAAAGAAAAATATCAGTTACTTGTGCAGTCCAAGAGACTGGATACTCTTAAGTTTACCCCAGTTCAGGCAATGGATTACTCACCATTGGATTTGATGGTAGAAATATTGGATGTTGTGAGCGACGAGCGAGTGAATGAACCTAGTGAAGGGCAACAAAGCCTCGAAGAAACACACAGGCCCTCACTCACTCAGGGAAAGGTGGAAAATGTTGCTCAACTATTGGTCCAAAGAGCTGAAATAAGGAAAGCCGTTGACGCTTACATGTCTGAGAATTGTAACCATGTGGCAGTCACTTCGGTCGCAACCAACTTTATTGAAAAGGTGGCTGACCCTGCTCAATCAGAATGCTCCATAGCTAATAAAAAAAGGTGCTAGGTAGAGCAGTTGCACCCGAAAGAAGCTGTGGAAGCAGGGAGATATTGAGTAGATCTGATGGGGTTGAAAGAGAGAACCAATGGCCAGGCTTACCTCCTGTTGTTATGCATGAGGCTGTGAATATACCAGCCCCTGCTTCACTTGATGACAGTGAAGGGTCTCAGAAAAATTTCTCAAACTCCATTATTGCTTTGATTGAAAATGCTGTTGGTAAGGCGATAGCAAAGAACTTGCCATCAAAGCAACCAACCCCCAACATAAGCCTGCCCAATGGAGCTAAGATGATGACAAAGAGTGCGATCAAAAAACTCCCTGCTCCGTACTCCTTAGTATTAGCTTGCAAGCCCCCTCCGACCACACAATATGATCTAAATAGGAAAGCTGTGATGGCTATATTCTCAGAGATTTCACAATTAGAGGATATTGTGTCTTCTGATTTTTCATTGGTCGAGTTTGTAACAGAAGGGTCCTTGAACTCGGTAAGGCTCTGGATTAACTCCAGAGTTGTCCAAAATGTATCTGGCAGAATAAAGAAGTGCTTGCCAAACTGGGGTTTAGCCTAATATTGTAAACATTGAAGAAAACTGATTTACCCATGAATAACCGAAGGGTAAGATTTGAAAGCCAGCCTCCTGTTCAGACTAAGATCGGTCCAAAAAATATCCCTAACAATACTACATGCGTATACAATAATCATTGTACGCAGAATTAACAAAGAATAGAAGGAAAAATATCCCTTGTGAGTTGGAACACACGAGGGTTTGAACATTTGATTATTAATGATCAAAGTAATCTAAATAATTGGCACATAGTACTCTTACAGGAGACATGGCTTTCAGAAACCCCACTTTGGGAAAATCATGAAATTCATACAAATGCTGCCATTAATTCATCTAGTGGATGCCTAGTTCTGGTCTACTAATAGCAGTGAAAATGAGTAGAGGTTTAACTTTGCAATTCTGGTCCGCCCGAACAAATATATGCTTCTAGCAAAAGTGAAATTTGAGAAAACCGAGGTGGCTGTTCTAAACATTTACTGGAACCCAATTGCCATGTCTGACAACACATTTTTCCTTGATCTAAATTCCTTGCTAGATTTAGTCTCAGCTGACCTTAGGGTTAGCGCCTTAATATTGGCGGGTGATCTAAATTTGAGATGTATGGAGCGCCCAGAGAATAAAAAGCGAACGAGATATTGGAGATGGGTTACCCTAGTTAAAGCGAGAGGGTTGTTTATGCTTAATGGTGCGTTAGCTCCGGACTTACCACCAGTTGAGACATGGCACAAGGGTGACAGTAAGTCGATTATCGACTACATATATGTAAGCAGAGAACTTTGGCCTTTAATGACAAAGTTCTCTGTATTAAGAACAAATGTAAGCGACCATAATATGTTGACTACTGAATGGAGGACAAGCATAGCCGAACGGGCAAAAATAGATCTAATGCACGGCACTAGTGTGGTGAATATGAAGGGGAACCGCCTTTGATGGTCAGATTCAGAGTTAGCGCAATTAGACAGCAAACTGAGAGATATGTCTGAGCAGTCTGACACACGGGCAGGCAGGTCGAAATATGTATACACTGACACTTTCCAAGCTATAAAACAGCACAGAGCTAAGGTAACTCTGAAGCGCGTCCATCTACACTATTTTGACCCTGAAATCAAGGTCCATAAAGCACAACTCAGAGCTGCTCTTAGGCACTTGAGGAATGCAGTTTCACCCCAATATCAGCAATCAACGAACACCCTTAAAATGCACTACAGAAATTGGCTAAAGTCGCACCAAGCTTCCATGTTACAGGAGGATGGTTCTAGTATGTTAAAAACGCTAGCCAGCAAGAATATTGCGAGAATGTGGGAGATGATAAATCAATCTATCTCTCCCCCACAGCTAGTTAGACAATCAACGGCGGTTTCGTCACAACTATGGGCTGAACATTTTAGCATGCTGTATGCTTCAGTGAAGGGAGATATATCAATACATAATATTAAATTACTCCCTCCTTTCTCTCTAGAATTTGAATGGTTGGAAATCTTAAATCTCATTAAATCTGCAAGCAATTAAAGAGATAGTGGTCCTGACGGGTTGTCCATTTTCCAGCTAAAAGAGAATCTGGATATTTGGACGTCAATTCTGTTTAAGATCTTTTCCACAGTGAATTCGACTCAGTCTCTACCTGAGTCTTGGACTCAAGCAATTATAGTCCCGATATATAAAAAGGGAGAGAGAGCCTCACCTTCAAGCTATAGACCCATCTCCCTTTTAGACATTCCGGGGAAACTATTTGCTAAAATCATCCTTAAATTACAGACTTGGGTGAGAGAAAAAGGGCTGATTGACCCTTTTCAAGCAGGTTTCATGGCTGGGCTAGGTACTCTCCCGAATATTATTGCGATAAATATGATCCAAGCCCAACAATCGAATTGAAATAATCCACTATACCTGGGGTTTATTGACTTTCGAGCTGCATTTGATTCAGTGGATAGAAATTTGCTGTGCAAAAATTGAAGAAACATGATTGCCCAGACTCCCTCCTCTCATTGGTAATCTTACTTCATTCAAACACGTCAGTGAGAGTCAGGATTTCCCTCGATGGCAAATTAACTCCTGTAATTAAAACAGAGCGAGGCTTAAAGCAACGGTGTTCCCTTGCGGCTTTTCTATTCAACTTTTTATTTTAGACCTGGGGCTCAAATTCAATAATTGTATTGGTGACCCGCCAAAACTAGGAGGCCAAAAAATTGCTTATTTGGTATATGCCGAGGATCTTGTATTATTGTCGCAAACAGCACAAGGCCTTCAAAATATGTTAACAATGCTGGGCCTCCATGTACAAGCAAATAGGTTGGAAATTAACATCCTATTTGCAAAGACCCAAATTCTAAAGTGTGGAAAACAGCAAACCACCAGGAGTAATATCTTTTCCTGGAAAATTCAGAATGAAAGCGTCCAGACTACAACCCAATATAAATACCTCGGGGTGTTAATCAACAATGTTGTATGTAAACAAGATGGAGACCTAGTAAGGAAGCAAAAAATGCAACAGCTTGTTTCGCAATCACGATTGTTGATCAGGAAATATGGGATGTTTTCCATGAAACATGTTGTGTTATTTTATAAAATGAATGTTCTCCCAATATTGCTGTACGGTATTGAAGGGTTTTTGCCAAGAGAAAAGTGCTACTGGGATCAATTAGAGTCAGGTTACTGGAAACAGATCTTATGCCTGTCTAACTCTGTGCCGATGGCTTTTTTGCGTTATGAATTGGGATTGACATCCATGTATGCTCAAGTATCCTGGAAACAGTGTACCTTGTTACGCAAATGCCTCCTGGAAAAGGGAATTCACAATATACTGAAAGTGATTCCGCATCACTTGCTGAAATCTGTAAATCCCTTCGCTGTTAAATGGAGGAAACATGTATATAAGGAAGTAGCCCATGCTGATATCACAATAGAGTTATTACTATCAAATCCTGTTAGAGTGAAGGAAAAAGTACATCTGGCTGATTGGGCAGCAAACATGACAAGGTGCTCCCAATTCAAGGACTTTGATCTTCTTATTTGGCATTAAAAAATATGGGTGGATGTCAGATTACTTGCTGAAAAGCCCTTCTCCCAAAGTAAGAATCAGATATTTAAGATTCCGGTTAAACCTATGGTACACAAGGGCTGTCATTTGTAAAAGGAAAAAGCTGGCAAAAGAACAAAACTACTGCAGATATTGTGTTGTGCCTGAACAAAGAGAGGCACTACAACATCTGAATGTGTTGCACTCTGCGATGTATGAGCCAGATGTTTTGCACACACCCAGGTAGTACAAAGAATAATGGAGAGTGACGAAAGATGGCATGAGCTGTTCTCCAGTACCCGCCCGAAAATTCAGATTGCCATAGTGCAATTCTTTCAAATTGTGCTCCCCGGGTTAGAGGTGTATAATGGGTAATGCATTATCTATAAGGCTATTAGGTAACCGGTTGATTGAAAGAGGTAAGCTTAGTCAAGTAACCATCTAAGTGGAACCTTTGTAAATAGTATGAATTGGCGTGATCATGCATATAAAATGAACTGTTAATAATTATGTGATAATATGGGTATTGTAAGAATGTATTATCTTTTAGCCTTGTAAGATTGAACATTATTGTGTTTTGTATATAAATGTTATTTATATGTTAATGAAATTTGAAAAGTTGTAATACAACTATAACAAATAAAAAAATAAAAATATAAAAAATAATTAGTTAAAGAACACACACACTTTAAGAAACACAATTTAATTCATGTTTTTATGACCTTCATATTTTGTATGCAGTGCATCACATGCACTATAAATGATAAAACATTTCTGTATACAACACTCTTGTTCTCGTTGCATATACTAATCATTAAGTCATTGGGAAAAATTACAACTTGGATAAACAAATACATACAAAAATATAAAGAAGTATAACAACGACTAATACAATAAACAAACAGGGATATATAAACTGGGAGAGAATAAACAAAGGTCATTATACTGGGTGGTTGCAGGACAAAGAATGGGGAAGGTTAAGTAAATTTGGAGAACAAGCGAGAATAGGGTGGAGAACAAGGAATAGAAAACAAACACCTAGGTAGAAACACTAGTACTATCATTTTTTCAGCAGTCTTTTTCACCCCACAAAAAATAAACCTCCAAGAAGAAAACTGCGGATAGTTTGAAATATTTCAAGAAAAAAGAACACTATTTTTAAAAAAACGAGAAAATCCTATGTACCTTTTGCAAAAAGACACTAGGATGTGGACCTTCGAATGTTTAATTTCAAATCTTGGAAATATCCAGTTTCAACGGAACACCACCAACAGTGAATGAACCACTTCTGCAACATTGTCAATTCCACCTATTCCAATTGTACTGCTCCCAATGTTTCAGTTATATGAGTAATGTGTTTCTTACGCCACAATTGGCTTCTCCTGGAAGATGCCACAATAGCCCATTGACAAATCACTCACTAGAAACATAATGTACATTGCCATCACTAATTCACTAACACAATAGAAAGTACAATAACATTATAAAAACTGTTACTATAATTAATGAAACTACATGAATAAACTGGATGAGAACAAATAAGGTACATTATGCTAAGGAATTAAAATAATGAAAATGGGGTACGTTAAGTAAACGTGGCAAACAAGAGAGAATGGGATAGGTTAAGTAAACATGCACAACAAGAAAGGATGGAGTAGGTTAAGTCCATTTGGAGAATATGGAAACACTTTGAATACAGGTTGACCTTTCACTGGAGTTAAGTGAACAAGGTCATCAGTAGCCAGAGCACTTCAAGTACTTGAATCCTATCAGCATCTGCCCACATAAAACAATAACGACCCAAACAGAATATAAATGCAAAGAATCCAACTTTATTCCAACTGATACTAAAATAAGCCACTACAAGAAAATACAAAACAAAACAAATGACTAAAATGAACTTGCAAAACACCATCAATTGTGCTACCTCACAGAAAAGTCAAAACACTAAGGGGGTAATTCATAAATTTCAGCGCAGAGGCAGCGCACGCGAGCAGCGCAGAGAAGCGCAGAGAGGTAGCGTGCGCCAGCGTGTGCCAGCCGTGTGCGCCAAACAGCATTCTGGCGCACCGCGTATTCATGGAATATCAAAGCCATTTTGAGTGCTGGTGCAGAGAACATCCCGCAGCGCCAGTTACACCCCCAAGAACGCCAGGATAAGGCATTGAAATCCCCAATGCAGCGCAAAGGGCCGTGCCAACCCTGCACCAGTCCACAGGGCCGGTACAGTGCATTTGGGGGGTGCGTGGGATGTTTCACACGCGATAGGCCTTGTGCGAGCGGGGTACGTGTATTGTGAGGGGTGCGCAGGACGTTTTATATGCAATAGGCCTTGTGCGAGCATGGTACGTGTATTTTGGGGGTGCGTGTGAAGTATCACACGTGATAGGCCCTGTGCGAGTGGGGTACGTGTATTGTGAGGGGTCCGCGGGACGTTTTACACGCGATAGGTCTAGTGCAAGCGGAGTACGTGTATTCTGGGGGTGCGCATGAAGCATCACACGCGTTAGGCCTTGTGTGAGCGTGGTAGTGTATTCTGAGGGGTGTGAATGTAAGTGTCCCCAAAAACGCACCCCCCTTAGTGAGAGGCAATAATGGACACGCCCCAGGAGGGGAATGAGGCCAGGACCAAGTGCGGGTAAGATCAAAAGAGCTTTATATAATTCAATATAGGGCATGCAAAGGACTCTGCAAACTCTGAGAGCGCTCTGTCTGACAATTGCAAAGACAGTTAGTTATATTACAAATACACGTCATGCATAAGGTAAGCTATAGGGGCCACAGAGTCTCAGGGATTGGGTGGTGATGGCTAGGTGGTATACATTGTATACAGTTTCTTCTCCAGGATTGGCGGACGTTGGTGCTGCGCCACGTGGGGCGGGAGGTCAGCTGGGCTCATCGGGATGTAGCGCTGGGCCGGACATGCCTTGTAATAACAATTGATAGCTAAACTAACATTTGCCCTTTTGGCCACACATTCCCACCCATTCATCACACTTCATGTGTCCTGTTGAGTTGCAACTCTTGTAAGCGTTGGCCTTAGATCAATACATAGCCAGGAACGTTGATACACGATCTGGAGTGTCTTAATACATTGGTTTAGGAGGCGCCTTAGGTTCGAGCAACCAGGCCCCATGGGCATAGTCAGGGGCATGGGCGGGGGTGCTTGACTAACCATCCTTGGCAATAACAGTGAGGGATGGTATTATGATCTGTTGGTACACGTGTGTGCGCGCCCCCTTTCTAGGGTCATTAACTCGGGGTCGACGGAGGTACTACTGACCCCTGGGGGGCATGTGACTGGTGCCTGAAAGGCAGCGGGATTTAGGACCAGTTAGCTCGTAAGTCATGGAGTTAGGCTGTGGCGGCCTCTGACACGGGGGAGGGTGGCGGATGCTTGAAACGGGCCCAGCAGGGTCGGGAGGGAAGGCAAGGCTTTGCTGTTTGAACACCGTCTATCTCGAGAGAGCCTGGGCAGGGGGAGGGGGGAAATGGCCTTGCAGCTCTGTGCGTGGCATCTTGCACGAGGCGGTTTTACTGTTGTATGGGTGAGGGGCGACTAACAACACATGGGGTTCCTAAAAGCACTCATATGTATTTGTATTTACATGGGATACTAGCTGATGGTCATACTTTTTTACATAGCATTTCACATTTACAGTTGACATACGAACATGAGGTAGTGTCAAGCAGGTGTGTGTAAAGAGTGTATTAAGAGAGCAACACAAGTTATTGTTCACAGTTATCAGCTATCCAGTCTTTGTATATCTCTTCATTACATGTAATATCGGTTGCACAACTTTCTCTTTACCCATTCTTCTTTATATTAGCAGCGAACGTTAGTCAACAAGGCACATATTACATAAATGGTTCCTGCACGTTGCAAGGGCTTTCGGGGTGGGTATGGGTGCAAGGCGCCACGCCGTCTATAGCTAGGGGCTCGGTACAGGGGTCGGGGCCTTCAGGGTTTGGGCTGATCTCAGTCACATCCTAGTATTCTCGTTCATAGCTGGGGCAATGATGTACTGCGGAAGGTTAACAGTTACAGGGCCTCATTACGACCCTGGCGGAGTGGGTTTACGCCAGCGGTATTCGCGGCGGACCCGTCCGCCCTACTGTGAGTTCCCGTAGCGCCATGGAGCGTTTTCCGCCTGGTTTTTCCGGGCGGAGAAATCCATGGCGCTACGGGACCTTGTAGTTAATTACGCCACCGTATTTTACGGTGGCGTAATTAACGCCTTCCCCACTCCCATTATACCCTATGGGGCAAAAATGGGAATGGGGAAGGGTAAAATGGGGGATGGGGATTTACCGCCCCGCCAAGGTCGGAATGGGGCGGAAAATCCGCCAACCCCCATGGCGCTATCGGCAGCTTTCCGCCGTGCTCCATGGTGCATTTTGCACCGCGATTTCCGCCAGGGTCGTAATGAGGGCCACAGTGTTTTATTTTGTTGTTTGCTCGCGTCTGGTGACTCGTGAGAACGAGTCTTCAGCGGATCTGCCATGCAGTGGGAGGTGGGGGAAGTGTGGGCCTCTGTGAGCGCGGTCAAGTGGGGGTCACTCTGCAGCGTTCAGTGTTTCTGCCTTGGGTTAGATATGCACGTTTCTAGCAAGATGGAGAGGGCTTAATACAAGATGGCTTCTATTCTCTGCCACATAACGTGATGGTGCAGCCCCACGTGTCGGCCGGCAGCCGCCCTGCCGCCTGGGCCCGGGAGCCCGGGGGCTGCCGACGAGTCATGGGTCTCAACCAAGGTGGGACATGTAGTGGGAGTGGGGTCCTATTGACCTATCCTTCCCTACATTTCCCCCCTTTCGTTACTTAAGTAACAAATACCTTAGCTCCCCCAGTCGCTCGCGCTCTTTCTCAGCCAACACTGCTTCCTCCCAGGCTGGTGTTCCTTTTATTGTCATCCAGGCTCTGCACACCCCCGGAGGCTTTCACCCCTTCTGGCATACTCGTCTGGGGTGCAAGTCATATATATACCTCCCATATCTCCCTCCAGGTCCACCCATACCTCCATGTACCACTCTAGTTCCCGGGGTTCCTTTATCGTGCTATGATATAGCCTGTCCACTATATCCCCGTTGTAATATTTGGGCACCATTCTATATTTGGGTTCTGAATCCTCTCCAGTTTGTACGTGTGCTTCCTGTTGCGCCTGTGCCCTTCCTCCAGCATTGCTCATCGTCACCATCATCATTGCTCCATTAGGGACTGCATTTGCGCAGCATCGAAGACCCAACTGGCACACACAAAAAATCAACAATAACACGATGAGGAGCATTAGTAATTTCACTGCAAGCCCCATCCAGGAAGGTACCCAGGAGAAAAGGTTGTCGAACCACGTGCTTGGATCAGTGCCACCTTCTGTCTTCATTCGTTCCCCCAGGTTGTGGACTGCGGCGATGACGTGTGATAGTGTCCCGTTATCAGCATCTTCAGAAGGTACAAAAGTGCAACAGGCACTTCCGATTTTTCAGCAAACACCTCCGTCCATCGCTGTCAACAGGTCTAGGACATACCTGTTTTGCATTGTCATCAGTCTCAGTGCCCTTAGTTCCACTTTTACCACGTTGAATCCTTCTGCAGTGTCGTTGGCCAATTGAATCAGCTCCCACCGTGTGATCTGCAGCCATTTTGCATTTGCTCGGGCCTGAATGCATGGAATGAGGGAGGCAAAGAAGCTTTCTGCTGAGCTGAATAACCTGTACCTGTCTGGGATCTGTGCCAAAAGTTCTGAGGAGGCCTTTGAGATATAGTTTGATGACCTCCGCTTCCTGGACAGTATTTTGTCGGCTGTTCCCTCAGATAGGGCGTACAGTGGAGGCTCTTCAGTAGGTGAGGTGTTGGTTGTAACTTGAGTCGTTTTCCAGCCCCCCTGGCCCAGGTGGCTCTCCAGTATTACCATTAAAGCTGAGTGCAGTGTTGCCAGGGAACACGTGCCCATCCATGATGGTGGGAGGTGCATGTACGCCCGCTTGCCACAAACCCAGTAAGTGTCCATCAGGGCTGCTGTTCCTTTCTTCATGTCTGGGATCATTAGTCTCTTGCTGCAGTTTGTGTTTCTTCCCATGTCGATTTTTCCTTCTCCTAGGAAACAAAGTTCACTTGAGATTTCTTTCTGTAGTTTCAATGCTTTTTCTATAGCGCTTACCCAGGTCAATTTTGCCACATGTTCTGACCACACCTCGGCACACGTCTTTGCAATCCATTGTAGTTTTTCAGCTGGCAGCCCTCACAGTGCTTCAGCTTTGCACGTTACCACATCATCTTTCCATTTGTTTTCTGAAAATAGTGTTCCTTTTATTACCAACAATGGTTCCTTTAAGAATACCACTCCCTTTGGTCTTGAGTAGCAAGTTTTTTCATTCTGCAGCATTTCAAAAGATACCGTGTGTGCCTGGAAGGTGTTCTTAATTCTGCACAGAGTGAGATGGAGAAGACACTGGGCATCTGCAAGAGGCAATTCTTGCGGCATTAATACTTTAGGTGTGCCTGAGGCATGGGGGATCAGGGAGCACACGTAGCAACTTTCATTAGTTGTTTGTTTGGCTGTGGAGCTCATGTCTGCATACCATTTATTCGACTGGTGTGGGATCCTCTATCGTGTCAAGCCCCAGGCCATAGTATTCGTCATATCTCTTTCTACCTATTTCTCTCTTCTTCCTTTTGTTAAGGAATGTTCTAGCATGCCTGGCTGCGTGCAACAGGGACTCCCTCTCCCCAGCCCCCTCCTTCTCCCATTCCTCATACAGAGTAATGAATTTGTTAGCCATTTCAATATTTTCCTTAATTCTCTCTGTGGTGTAGTCTTTGTCTCGGGAGGACTGGTTGTCATTGCGGGTGGGATAGCAGTGGTGCCATATAACCATGATATAACAGATGGGTGCTGATCGTTTAGTTCATGTACGCTAAAATTTGTGGTGTGGCTTTGGGGCTTCAAATGGATGGTTGGCTTGGTGTTAGTATCATTCTGACGTTTCGCCTTGTCTGGATGCGGGCCATACCCCCATACCAGCTGAAAGCCATCCCATATTAAATAGTAACCTTCCTTAAATGGTTTGCTTACATTTTCCATATTATTTCCATTACCTCCCCCCTCATTTATCTCAATGTAGATAAATGCTATTAGGTAATATGTTGCCAAGCCAAACATGAGTGTAAAAGATATATTAGCACAGACAGTCAACCCGCATTCGTATGAATATGTTCGTAAATCAAAAACATTTCTATTCCTAGTGTCCCTATTGCTAATTGTTGCAGGCTGCCTGTTCATTGCCATGGTTACTCCTACATGTTGAAACATAGAAAAGGGCGCATTAACCATACAGTGCAGTTATTTTTGCATGTTCTGCTTTTCAGTGTTACTTTAGAGTGAGAGAGAGATAGAGAGATAGAGAGATAGAGAGGTATAGAGATAGAGAGATAGACAGAGACATATAGAGATAGAGAGATAGAGAGGTAGAGAGATAGAGACATATAGATAGAGAGTGCAGTGTGAGGAAGGGGAGAGAGAGAGTGAGTGAAATCATGTTATACTTATTTACAGGTTGTCATAAACATTATTATAATACAGTTGTCATTTTAATACATTTTGCATTTTCTTGTTTTCGTTTTTCTTTTTATGTATGCACATTTACCCCGTCGGGGCCCCCTGCACCTTCTGCTGACCCCACGCTGTCATATACTTTTCTGACGTCTGTTAAATGTATCCAATATCTTAGGCCCTTCACTTTCACCGCTGTGGGTGTGCAAAACACCACCTTGTAGGGGCCATTAAATCTTGGAGCATTCCATCTACGCACGAAGCTCATGACGTATAGCATCTCCCCTGCTACCAACTGACCTGTTGGGCTTCCTTTCTCTGGAATGTGTGTTTCATTTTCCCCATCACTTATTAATTGTGGTGCAAGTTGTCTCGCTATCATTCGTGCTGCCTTAGTAAGTTTAGTCAGGTAGTCATTAAATTCTTCTCCCAGTACAGTTGCACTTCTGTGTGCATCTGAATGTCTACGGAGGGGTGAGTGTGCTGTGTGCATTCGTCTCCCTGTCACAATCTCGTGGGTGACAAATGGTGGTCCTTGCTTGGCTGATTCCTCAGCTCGAAAAGGACCAACGGGAGACTGTTCCCAATTTTTCTTAAGTGTGAAACATAGTTTTGAGAGTCGTCCTTTTAGTAATCCATTGATCTTTTCTACCAACTCTGTTGCTTTGCGGGTGATAAATCGAGCATAATTTATGCTTTATCCCCAGCAATGATGTCACTTCCTAAAAGAGACCGTTCACAAAATGTGTGCCGTTGTCAGAGTGAATTACGTCGCAAATTCACCAGCAGGGGAATACTTCCCGCACAAGAAATTTTGCAGCACACTTCGCATCTGGGCGGGCACAAGGACCTGCCTCTACCCAGAGTGAAAATCTGCAAACTACCACTATCATGTACCTCGCTCCGTTGCATCTCTCACCCACATCTGCATAGTCGATATGCAGCTCTCTAAAAGGTCCTATTGGCTCGGGTATCGTTCCTCTTAGTGTTCTCAAAGTCATGCCAGTGTTGTATATTTGACACGTTGTGCATTCCATTGTTAGCTTGGAGAGTTGTTCTTGTAATCCTGGGATAAACCAATTTTCTTGTATCTCTGCTGCGATGTGCTGCCTTGCATTGTGTGCTGGGAAGTGTAGCTGCTGGAATGCTACTTCTAATAGTTTATTTGGCATTACTATTTTACCTGTGTTGTTTTGCCGCCATAATAAATCAGTTGCCGACTGGCTGCATCCTCTTTTTGTCCACAACTCTTTTTCGTCCTCATGCGCCTCTTCCTGTAGTTCCAGTATTTGAGACACTGGCATGGTATTGTACCCGTCCGGGATACGCTCCTCTGCTTCTCTTCGCATTAAATACTCACCTGTGTTTTCTTTTCTCAAATATGACGCCTCCTTGGCAGCTGCGTCTGCTGCTGCGTTTCCCAAAGAGACAAAGTCAGTGTTATTGGTATGGGCCTGGCATTTCACTATTGCTACCATTGTGGGTTCTTTTAATGCCTCTATGAGTTCCCTCAACAAATCTGCATGTTGTACGGGTGAGCCATCTGCCCTGTTGAACCCCCTTCTTCCCCACCTGGCAAGCTCTCTGTGTACTGTTGTGGCCATATATGCTGAATCAGTGTAAATCGTTACTGCGCATCCTTTTGCTGCTCTTAAAGCTTCAATTAATGCTACCAGTTATGCTGCTTGTGCTGAGAAATGAGCTGGTAGTCGCTGCTGTATTAGGACCTCGTACTCACCTTCTTCCATTCGCACTACTGCCACTCCTACATGTTTTTCTCCAGTTTCAGAATTTATGGAAGCTGACCCATCTGTGAAAAATACCTCTTCTTCCGTCAGTGGTTCTCACTTACCACAGTTGTGCCATTGTCCTCGCCCTGGTATGTTGCGCAATCATGTGCCTGGATATCCTCTACAGTGCATGGCTCTGAGATGAATCTTGCGGGGTTAACCACCTTGCATCTTACCACATGTATGTTAGCACTTGATAGTATGACCTCATATGCGGTGGCTCTCTGTGTGGTTAATGTGCTCTTTGATCGCTCGAGTATGGCGAACAATGAATGTTCTACATACAGTGTCAGTGAGCATCCCATTACTATGGTGGCACTCTTCTCAATTGCGAATGTGGTTGCTGCAAGAGCCTGTTCGCATGTGAAATTTCCTTGCATTACAGCGTCTAGTGTCCCACTGTAGTATGCGAAAGGCTTGTGACCTAGGGACGTTTTCTGTGTCAGAACTGCTGTCATGAATGCTCCCTTACAGTGCGAGAATAGGTAGAACTCATGTTCATGATCTGGGGTTGTGAGTACTGTGGTGCTTGAAATGAGTTCTCTGAGTGATGTGAATGCATCGCATATCTCTGAATCCTACTGTATTTCTGTTTTTCCTTTTGTGCTTCCTTGAGTGCCTGGAACAACGGGCGTGTGTATGCAGCATAGTCTAATATCCATGCTCGACAGTAGTTGCACATCCCCAGGATTTTTTGCATGTCCTTCACTGTCTTTGGTCGTCCTACGGCCGAGATAGCCGCTACTCTGTCTGGTATTATTCTCTTGCCATCTTTTGATATCAATTGCCCTAAGTACAGCACTTCACATTGACAGCATTGTAGTTTTTCTTTGTCTACTTTGTACCCCTTTTGCGATAGCAATGTCAAAAGGGCTATGGAATCTTTTCTACACTCTTCCTCGTTTCTGCTGCAGATTAATAAATCGTCCACATACTGTATTATTGTGCTGTCTGCAGTCATGTTTCCAAGATCTTCATGCAATATTCTATTGAATATGCTCGGGCTTTCGCAATAACCCTGGGGCAATCTGCAGTGTTCGTACCTCCTCCCCACTAGGGTAAATGCTGTCAAGTATCTGCACTCTTCTGCGAGTGGTATTGAGAAAAATGCATTTTTTAAATCCACTACAGTGAAGTGGGATGGGTCTTTTGGTATGCTGCATAGGATGGATGCCGTATTTGGGACCAACGGGAACTCTTTCTGGATGACGTAATTTAGTGGGCGTAAGTCCTGGATCATCCTCCAAGCCCCTCCTTTCGCTTTTTTGATTGGGTAAATACATGTATTGCACGGGGAGTTCGAGGGTACTATTATCCCCTGTGCAAGTAGAGCATTTATTGTTCTTTTATACCTTCTTCTGCTTCTCGGAACAGGGGGTATTGTTTGACCCGGGGCAGAATTGCTCCAGGCTTCAGATTTTTACTGGTGTGACTCTGTTTAGTAGGCCTACGTCATGGGGACCTGTCGTCCACAATTGCCAAGGTACTGACTGCATGTCGTCATTAAAGAATGAAGGTGGGGCGCCTACCACTGCCATCAGCTGTATTGGCACCTGTCTTTGCTGTATCATTATTTCACAAGGGATAGCTATTTCCATTATTATTTCTCCGCCACTCTCTGAATCTGTGAAAAGCTCCTCATCTGACAGATCTTGGAGTGAAATGTCAGCATTTATGCACAGTACCGTGCGCCACTCACAGCCGTGCATGTCCATTGCAATTACAACTATTCTTTTGGCTGTTATTTGTACTGCATGTATGTCCACTGACATCACTGTTCCAGGCACTCGGGGCTGGCGATTGGGCGAAAGACAAATTCTGCTGGTACTCTCCATTCTAGTTTTTTCAACTCCGGGACCACCCTGGCTAATGTTTTCAGCCCATGAATAAACATATCTGGGTCCACGGGTATGCCGCGCACCTCTGGGCACGTTGCTCTTGAATATATCACTAGCATGGCGTGCATAGTACACATCCCTGGGGTTGAACACACAATCCCTCCCCTTTTTGTGAATGAGATGGTCATGTTCAACTTACTGAGGAGATCCCTTCCCAGCAGGTTCACGGGGGATTGTTCATAATACAATAGGGGTGCCCTCACTGTTTTTCCCCCCACTGTGACACCCAAATCTTCTGTGTAAGGAACTTCGACCACCGCCCCAGAGAACCGCTGCGTCTCCAATTTACGATTAGGTAGCGGAAACCGGCCCTCATGTATACACGATTTTTCGGCTCCCAAATCTACCATAAAGATGAATTGTCTGTTTCCTATCTCTGAGGGATGTCTCCACTCCCATGCCTAAGTCGGTGTTACTCTGTTCGCTTGTACTAATCTGTTCTGTCACTATGTGTGTGTTACTGCGTACATATGGCTTCAACCCGTTCCATGTTACATTCAACAACTCACTTTGTTTGTTCGTTTGTCAAATCTTACCAGGCCACACTTACAATGACTGTACCCCCCTAGGAAAGTGCTTAAAAACAGTGCAATTATACAGTGTCATGTAATTACAGAAGATCACAACCATACAATGTGCACACCTCAGCATACAAATATAGCTTGTACCCTCCCTGTCTTGCCCTTCGCCTTCTACGGCGACCCCCTCTATCCCTCACACAACTTCTTCTGTCTATATTTTTTATTTTTTTTATTATTATTTTTAAGACCTTGTTTCTGCCCCGAATTGAGAGAAATTTAGAGAAGAGTAAGAAAAAAAGCTAGTTCTAACATATTTTCCGTGTCTCCTTACTTACACACCCTTAGATTATCTTTTCACAGTTTTTATTTATTCCCAGCACTAGTCGAGATAGCACTACGCGACGCCGCCTTCTACTCCCTTACAGAGTTAGGTTCCCGTCCTCTTTTCCCTTTTCACTTTTGTGTCCTAATGGCCATATGCAAAGAAAGAGAAAGTATTAGAAGTAAGAAAGTTCCCCTTATATTCCCCACTCCCTTTTTCGCCTTTCCCCTTGTCCTTCAAAGAAACTAAAAATGTTCCCTTTTAATATCACTCGCACTTAATACTCACGTGCCCGTCTTGATCCGAGACTCTCCGGATTTGGTCCGTCCAAGCAGCCCGGCCTCGCACTCAATGGCCCCACCCGGCTCCGGCGAGCGGTATTAAGGGTCTTTTGAAACGGGACTCGTACCCTCTCGCCCTAACTGCGTGTGCACGTCTCTGCATACCAGTTGCCATAGGTGGGCGGCTCTGTTGAGCGGGCGGGCCGTGCGTCTCCACTGCTGCCGGGGTCGTCTCGTGCCAAGGGGACAGTTTAAAGTTAACAAAACAAATCACGTCTATGGGGTCACCACTGAATGTAAGTGTCCCCAGAAACGCACCCCCCCTTAGTGAGAGGCAATAATGGACACACCCCAGGAGGGGAATGAGGCCAGGACCAAGTGCGGGTAAGATCAAAAGAGCTTTATATAATTCAATATAGGGCATGCAAAGGACTCTGCAAACTCTGAGAGCGCTCTGTCTGACAATAGCAAAGATGGTTAGTTATATTACAAATACACGTCATGCATGAGGTAAGCTAAAGGGGCCACAGAGTCTCAGGGATTGGGTGGTGATGGCTAGATGGTATACATTGTATACAATTTCTTCTCCAGGATTGGCGGACGTTGGTGCTGCGCCACGTGGGGCGGGAGGTCAGCTGGGCTCATCGGGATGTAGCGCTGGACCGGACATGCCTTGTAACATCGATTGATAGCTAAACTAACATTTTCCCTTTTGGCCACACATTCCCACCCATTCATCACACTTCATGTGTCCTGTTGAGTTGCAACTCTTGTAAGCTTTGACCTTAGATCAATACATAGCCAGGAACGTTGATACACGATCTGGAGTGTCTTAATACATTGGTTTAGGAGGCGCCTTAGGTTCGAGCAATCAGGCCCCATGGACGTAGTCAGGGGCATGGGCGGGGGTGCTTGACTAACCATCCTTGGCAATAACAGTGAGGGATGTATTATGATCTGTTGGTACACGTGTGTGCGCCCCCCTTTCTAGGGTCATTAACTCAGGGTCGTCGGAGGTACTACTGACCCATGGGGGGCATTTGACCGGTGCCTGAAAGGCGGCAGGATTTTGGACCAGGTAGCTTGTAAGTCACAGAGTTAGGCTGTGGTGGCCTCTGACACGGGGGAGGGTGGCGGATGCTTGAAACGGGACCAGCAGGGTCAGGAGGGAAGGCAAGGCTTTGCTGTTTGAACACCGTCTATCGAGAGAGAGCCTGGGCAGGGGGAGGGGGGAAAATGGACTTGCAGCTCAGTGCGTGGCATCTTGCACGAGGCGGTTTTACTGTCGTATGGGTGAGGGGCGACTAACAACACATGGGGTTTCTAAAAGCACTCATATGTATTTGTATTTACATGGGATACTAGCTGATGGTCATACTTTTTTACATAGCATTTCACATTTACAGTTGACATACGAACATGAGGTAGTGTCAAGCAGGTGTGTGTAGAGAGTGTATTAAGAGAGCAACACAAGTTATTGTTCACAGTTATCAGCTGTCCAGTCTTTGTATATCTCGTCATTACATGTAATATCGGTTGCACAACCTTCTCTTTACCCATTCTTCTTTATATTAGCAGCGAGCGTTAGTCAACAAGGCACATATTACATAAATGGTTCCTGCACGTTGCAAGGGCTTTCGGCGTGGGTATGGGTGCAAGGCGCCACACCGTCTATAGCTGGGGGCTCAGTACAGGGGTCAGGGCCTTCAGGGTTTGGGTTGATCTCAGTTACATGCTAGTATTCTCGTTCATAGCTGGGGCAATGATGTACTCCGGAAGGTTAACAGTTACAGTGTTTTATTTTGTTGTTTGCTCGCGTCTGGTTACTCGTGAGAACGAGTCTTCAGCGGATCTGCCATGCAGTGGGAGGTGGGGGAAGTGTGGGCATCTGTGAGCGCGGTCAAGTGGGGGTCACTCTGCAGCGGTCAGTGTTTCTGCCTTGGGTTAGATATGCACGTTTCTCGCAAGCTGGAGAGGGCTTAATACAAGATGGCTTCTATTCTCTGCCACATAACGTGATGGTGCAGCCCCACGTGTTGGCCGGCAACCGCCCTGCCGCCTGGGCCCGGGAGGCCGGGGGGCCGCCGACGAGTCATGGGTCTCAACCAAGGTGGGACATGTAGTGGAAGGGGGGTCCTATTGACCTACCCTTCCCGACAGGTGCGCGGGATGTTTTACATGCGATAGGCCTTGTGCGAGCGGGTACGTGTATGTTGGGGGTGCGCGTGAAGTATCACACGCGATAGGCCCTGTGCGAGTGGGGTACGTGTATTCTGAGGGGTGCGCAGGACCTTTTACACGTGATAGGCCTAGTGCGAGCAGGGTACGTATATTTCGGGGGTGCACGTGACATATCACATGTGATAGGCCCTGTGCGAGCGGGGTATGTGTATTCTGAGGGGTGCGTGGTATGTTTTACACACAATAGGCCTTGTGCGAGCGGGGTACATGTATTTCGGGGGTGCACGTGAAGTATCACACACGATAGCCCTTGTGCGAAAAGGGTACGTGTATTCTGAGGGGTGTGCAGGGAGTTTTACATGCGTTTTCGCTGCCGCGGGAGGGGTACGTGTATTCCTGGAGTGCCCCAACGCGAATTGGCAGTGTGTGTCCTCCCAGGTGTGCCCTTTCCCCCCTCCCCAGGCCCTGCAGGCAGCCCACAACACAGGGGAATACCCTACACCCATAGCCATGCCCCACAGGCAGCCCATCCACCCTGCCCATACCCCCAGCCAGCCCACATGTCACCATGCACAAGTGAGCACCGACACATGTCCCCCTGCACCCCCACCCACCCAGCAGTGACAGGCACCTGCCAGCAGGCCCCGACTCATGTCCCTGCACCCCCACTCACCCACCCAGCAGTGATAGGCACCTGCCAGCAGGCCCTGACTCATGTCCCCCCACCCACTCACCCACCCAGCAGTGACAGGCAACTGCCAGCAGGCCCTGACTCATGTCCCTGCACCACTGCTCACCCACCCAGCAGTGACAGGCACCTTCCAGCAGGCCCTTTCTCATGTCCCTGCACCCCCACTCACCTACCCAGCACTGACAAGCACCTGACAGCAGGCCCGACTCATGTCCCCCCACCCACTCACCCACCCAGCAGTGACAGGCACCTGCCAGCAGGCCCCGACTCATGTCCCTGCACCCACTCACCCACCCAGCAGTGACAGGCACCTGCCAGCAAGCCCCGACTCATGTCCCTGCACCCCCACTCACTCACCCAGCAGTGACATGCACCTGCCAGCAGGCCCTGACTCATGTCCCTGTACCCCCACTCACCCACCCAGCAGTGACAGGCACCTGACAGCAGGCCCCGACTCATGTCCCCCACCCACTCACCAACCAAGCAGTGACAGGCACCTGCCAGCAGGCCCCGACTCAATTCCCTGCACCCCCAGCCACCCACCCACCCACCAGTGACAGGCACCTGCCAGCAGGCCCTGACTCATATCCCCCGACCCACTCACCCACCCAGCAGTGACAGGCACCTGCCAGCAGGCCCCAACTCATGTTCCTGCACCCACTCACCCACCCAGCAGTGACAGGCACCTGCCAGCAGGCCCTAACTCATATCCCCCCACCCACTCACCCACCCAGCAGTGACAGGCACCTGCCAGCAGGCCCCAACTCATGTTCCTGCACCCACTCACCCACCCAGCAGTGACAGGCACCTGCCAGCAGGCCCTGACTCATGTCGCCCCCAACACATCATGACGACACACAATCATGGGCCTTATGGCCACCCAAATCACACCCCACGCCACCCCAGTCCAAACACACAACCAGGTATTACATCCACCCCACAATGAAATCCCCATCACATGATACATCCCAAATGTCAAGTATGCACATCAACACATTTCCGTCATACCCACACAACGGGTTCATGTGATTGAGGAAACACACATCATGACATGCATGAAACCAAAGAGAGAATACCACACATTGAAGTAGGAAATAAAAATGTATTAAACACAAAAGCAAGGGAAAGAAATGAAACACACAAGAATGGAAATAATGAACAAAAAGCTGCATGTCCGAAATATAAATTAAAAATGTATGAAAGCAGAATCCAAATCAATCCAAAAGCACGTGTCCAAAGTGTCAGTCTGGCAAAACAAATCCAAAGTGAAAAAATAACACCAAACCATTGATCCATGGAAAAAAAAAAAAATTAGAAGTGAATTGCAGTGTAGAACTATTTACAAAGTACAAATCCAGGGTCCATGAGCCCAACCTTTGAAATGAAACCTACAGAAAACTCTACCTAATGAAGAACTATATACAAAAACGCTGGGCATTGTCCAAGTGCACCAAAAGAAATAAAAACAGAAAGGAAACCTAACACTAACCAACTATATACAATGGCGGCGGGCAAGTCCTACGGCTCACTCTGTGATGTCCCGGGCCAGGGCATCATCGAACCCCATGTCGATATCCCGGAGGCGGGCCTCTGCCCTAGCCCCGAGGTCTCGCAGGGATGCAGTCATGGCCTGTTCCAACTCCCTGTGAGTTGCCTCGAGGCACTCAGTCCGCCTCAACACCCTGCGCATGGGGAACTCCGCCCTGACCATGGTGATCCGTGCCTCATCCGCCCGGCTCCACTCTGCATCTATCCACTGGCCCAACCGCTGCCACACGGAAGACACTCCCATTCCAGGGTCCTAATGCCCTCCGACCGATGCCTGCCCCTCTGATGTTGATGGCCCCGAGCCATCATCGCTCCCACCTTGAGCCTGCTGTTGCTGTCCATGTGCCCTGCCCGATAATGCCGGCACATCCTCCATCTGCTGGTCTCCAGTTGGTGGGGTGTCCACCCCTGCTGGACCTCCGACTCCCGACTGTGGCAGGGATGTGAACTCCACCAAGCTGGCTGCGTTGGTCGGGCCAGGTCCACAGGGGGCCCTGGGGGAATCTGGGCCGAAAGACGGTAGGGAGAGCGATCGGCGCATAGTTTCCACAGAGGAGGAGAGGGCCGCCAGAGTGCTTGACACATGTAGGAACCCTCCAACCAGGGCCCCTCCCAACTGTGCCACGTTGCCACACAGCTCTTTGTGTTGGCGTGCGTGGTCTCCCCAGGAAGCACGCACATCATCACGAATGACACGCATGCACAACGCGACACCAATCAGGACAGAACCCATACGGTCATTGGTCTCCTCGTCCACAGGAAGTGGAGTGCCAGATGACGTGGGCCTCCCCCCTACCTGCGGACGGGCCTGGGACGGGGCATCCCTGCTGGTGCATGGTGGTGCCGTCACAGGGTCAGGGACAGTGACATGCAACAGCCCCTCCGCGGTGACCTGTGCTGCCTCCTGCCCCTGGCCCTGGACTGCACCACTTGCACCAGTGGTACTACCCCCACCAGGCCCCATGTGAGGCTCAGTAGCGGCCTCCTCATAGACATAGAACACAAGCATCAGGGTACTGTACAATAGTCCCCTAGACAGGAAGCAATAGCACATGAGTGGCACTGTCAAACGTCACTTCCATCCTGTCCCTCAACAACACATGGGTCAATGCAGGCAACACACATGCAGAAAAGGCACGGTGCATGCAATCAACATCAGCATCCATGTACAAGGGCCTTTATTGACATAAATGTTGTCTTCAAACTCACATGCATCATGGCTCATACTGATCCCATGCACACACATAACCGGAGGGTCATGCATCAGGGCTCATACACCACAGACACAGTGGATACAAGGATGACTAGACTGCATAAGTAAATCAACACATCATCACGGACATGTGTCATGCATCCATGGCGTTTCAAAGTCACACACACGCTACTCAGACACACAGACATGTACACCATACATGTCCATGACAGCGGCACCCATCCCTCACACCCCATCCATGTCAAAGAACAGAGACAGGCATGCATTCATGTGGGCATTCTGCAAGCTGCTCCCCATGTTGCATTGGAACACATGCACCATCCGTGTGGTTCACACATGACTGGTCTCACATGCAGCACCATGATGTCCCTGCACACACACATCCATACATGGCCTATGTCACACATACAGGCAAGTAGCTGACTACCAGCACACTGCAAAATACCCTGAATCACACATCAATGCATGGCCACTTACCGCTCAACTCCAGACGGGTCTGCCTCTGAAGGATCTGGACGTGGAGCGCTGGGTTTATGCATTCCAGGACCCTCATCTGGATGTTGCTCAGGCTGACCCGGCACCCCTCTGCATCCTCTGCCTTCAAGAGGCGCCGGGCCCTGCTGAGGGTCCTGGACCTGAAGTCCTCCCAGCGCTTCCGGACATGCTTGATATTGCGGGTTGCCACCCCCTCCGCATTGATGGCAACCACTACGTCCTCCCAGATCCTCTCCCGTCCTTCCGTGTTGGCACGCGATGGTGTGAAGAGGGCATCATAATGCCCCAGAACTTGCTCCACCAGGATACCAACTTCCTTATCGGTGAAGCTGGTAGCCCTCTGCCTCTCTGGCTGGGGGTCACCAGTGGTCTCAGATGGTGTTTGCCCCGACATGGCGACCCCGAGTCAGGTGTGGGTGGACAACTGGGTCCTGGGGCTGGGCTGTGGAGCAATAGTATCCCAGTTGGGAGTCTTCTGTTCCAGCAGGGGTGGACACAGCAACTGGACCCCTGCAGATGGCTGACGTGCAGGCACCAAATAGCAGGGCCCATGGGCAGCAGGCAGGCAGACAGCAGCAGATGGCAGGTGGGAGCATGCTCGGGGCTCTGTGGGGCAGGAAAATGGCCTTTTGGGCAGGAGCGTGGTCTTCCGTGTGTTATCACGTGGCCAGCTTGATACGGAGTGATTTGGCATGTGAAAAAAACTGGATGTCAGCGTGTAATTTGAGGAAAGGGCCTTAGCGCGTAAGCGCATCTGTGACGTAACGCGCATGGGCGTTTCCCTCGTGATGGGTGCATAGTGAATCAGCACGTGAAAAAACAACATGTCCGCGTGTTCATGCGTGCAATCCGAGGAAAGGGCCTAAGCGCGTAAGTGTAAGTGACGCGCAGGCGTTACCCTCAGCACGGGTTAAAGGTGAGCGGGGACAGCAGTTCGCTGTACGTGCCTTTCGTGGAGACTGACGTGTGTGTTGCTACTTCGTGTTGTTTCGTGCGCCATCACAACTTCACAGCGGATCAAGGATTTATCTCTTCTTTTGGCAGGGGTATTGGCTACGCGTGTTTTTCATTATCACGTTAGTCAGATGGTGAGTCGTGCACACTATTTTTCCCACTGGGGGCCCCCCTGTGTATCGCATACCATTTTCGAGGTCATAGTAGCCTGCGTTTCCCACATGTGCGTGTTTTTCGTGTTCCTGGGTGCCACCACGTATTGCGGGAGGTTAATTCCACGCACGTAGGCTGCGGGGGTTGCGTGCACGGTTTTACTGCAGTTTTGGGGTGCCTGAGCGTTGCGTGACTTAATCACCGGGGTAACATACAGCCTTGCAGGTGCAGGGGTGCTGTTAACATCTGGTATCCCACCCCCTTCTCCCCAATTGCCCAGGACTATTGGCGTGTACACCTCCCATTGGCACCACTACTTCTGTGCCGGTACTACTCCATCTGCGCCATGGTTGGGAGGCCACGTAAGGTGAGGCGCGCCTCAGCTGGGCATACTCCATGTGGTGGTTGTAGTCTGGGACGTGGCCGGGGTGACCAGGGAGTAGGGGAACTCCAGGGTGTCCAGGGTGGATGCAGAGGGGGAAGAGGCAGGGGTGCGCCAGCTCGGCACAATGTTGTGCCACATTTTCGTGCAGTCATGCCACCACCCCCTGCAGCTCCAGGAGATGCAGTTCCTGCATCTGACACTGGCGCCCATGTGACCCGGCAATCCGTTTCATCGACTGCCACGGGCCCCAGGGTAGTGGTAGCTGCAGGTGCAGCTGTGGATGCCAACACCCAGGCTCAGGGTCTGCCAGCACATGCTGCGTTGGCACAGTAAGAGTCCATGGAAGAATTCCAGGTGGTCAGGAGACACACCGTAGGGGCACGCAGGGCTGCCCTGACCGAGGCACATGTCCCTGGGGCAGCTATGTCATCTGCTGCCCTGACCAGCCGGGTGTTGGCAAGTGCAGGTGCAGATGCAGCCGACACAACCCCGGTTGTGAGTCTGCCAACCAGGACAGTCCCGGTCAATGACCCTGGCACAGCGGATGTTGCTGTGCAGGGTCCATTCCAGGGCACCCAGAAGCCACTGGCACAAGTCAGGGTTACACTCCATGTTCCACCTGCCACTCCCTCGGCTCATTCAACCAGGCCACTGCCCATACTGATCAGGGTGGCATTTGCCTGCCAGGGTCCAGACCAGCGTCCAAGAGGAGGAAGGTTGCACCAGCAGTAGAGGCTGGAACCCCAGACACAGCTACGGCCTCCAGCACGTCGAGGAAGAAGCCTTTCTGCAAGCAGGAACTGGACTTCCTCATGGACTATGTGCGGGAACACAACCATGACATGCTAGTGGGGCCGAATTGTCAAACTACGGCTGCCCATCAGAATACCCACTGGAAGCAAGTTGCGGATGATGTGAGTGCATTTGGCCATGAGATGCGCACAGCGCAAGAGTGCAAAAAGCGTTGCAATTACCTCAAACGCAGTGCTAAGGCAAAGCATGCCTCAAATTACAAAATGACTCTGGTGACTGGTGGTGGGACGCCACCTCAGGAGGAAGACCTCACTCTGCATGAGGCACTCGTTGCTGAGTTCATACCAACAGAATTGGTCAAAGGAGTGGGAGAGATGCCGAACTTTGATGCCCCGTCCAGTGAGTGCTGTTGCCTGTTGGTCGACGACATGTGTGTTTTGCTTGTGTGATGTGTTGTTCTTGACTGCCACAGCATCTCAGGTTTACATGGTTCTCATGTGCAAGTAATGGAATGCTTCTATGATACGTGCCTGCTGTACAGGATAGTGGACATGTAGAGCAGACAGGGACTGTCCTCACCACCACACGTGCACCCTATTCACATGCTAGTCACCCAGCTGCCCCTACAGTCCATGTTTCAGCTCTATGGCCCTTCTGCATGTAGCCTGGGGTGTGTTTCCTCTCAGCACTGGGACTGTGTCATTGCATGACTGATGTGCATGTGTCCTCTGCATGCATGCAGGTACTCCACATAGATATGCTTCCTTGCCCCTCCACCAACCCTGTGCCCCAATTTCGACATTGTACAGATGTGCATCACGTTGGTGAACTGCAATGGCCTGTTCAAGACTCCTGTGTACATGAAAACTTCCACCAGCCAACCTGCCAGACACATGCAGTGGTGTACATCCTCTGCACTTCATGCAGGTTGTATCACTTGGACTGTGCAGATAGCAGATGCTCCGCTGGAACATGATTTCCCATTCATGCTCCATGTGTATTCCATGCATCCCCCTATGTGTCCTTGACTGGATGATCATTGTAGTACGTGTCCAGGATGATGTATATTTCTTTGCTTTTGATCATCCATTCCATGTCCACTCTGGATCAGTCCTGCACCAAACACATGTTTTGGTTGTCACAGTCTGTGCAGGGCACAGGCCTCACCACGTTTCTGGCCCACTGACTCTGTTCGACTGGTGTAGGGGCTTCTGCACACATGTCTGCACTACTGGGGGGTCATCATATGTCCTGCTTACTGTCCCATCATCTGCTGTGTTGTCAGTTGACTGAGATGATGCAATTGATGCTAGACAGCACTGTCTGCCAATGCACAGGTCTCTGGTCACCCTTTCGCTGACATGCAATGCATCACTTAATTTTCCTTGGGGGGGTTTCTTGCAGCCATGCAACACATTGCATGCACATTGCACGTGATGCCTGGACTTGCCCTTGCACTGTCTTCAAGTCAATTGATACACATCATGATTTACTTGTTCATGTAGATAGTGGATAACGTACGCATGTCCTGCACTGAATCGACCCACTTCAGAGCCGTGTTACAACTTTTGGCAAGCCTAGTCCCTGATGCTATGTCAAAGTGACCTGCTATCCATGCCAGGTTCACAGTTGTGTGTGACATGTGTGATTCATGTGTTTGCTGTCAGTGTGATGTCTATGTCTGTGTGTGTTATGTGCTTCTGACATGTGTACTAATGTAAAGTTTTTCTCCACTTTCCAGATGATGACGCAATGGAGCCAGGGGATGGTGATGTCATGCCAGACACAGGTTTGCTATCACACCAGCAACCCGGCACAAGTGGGGGTTTGTTAGGTGATAGGCCATGAGAACCCACATGTGTTACAGACCATCTTGTCTGTGGCTGGCAATGACTCAAGCCCGGACAATCACTCTGACAACCATTTGTCTGGGGTGAGTGATTCTGATGTGGACTCTCCTCTGTCCGCGACACCTGCGCGGTGGTGGGACCTCCGCCTGTGGTGGATCGGGATGCAGGGTTACCCTCCACACCAGTTGCTGATGTGCTTGGGGCATCACGTAGATGGGGGAATGTAGTCCTGCAGCCGCGGGTGGTGCCAACCCAACAAGGACGTCAGTGCCTTAGGCCCTGCAGGTGTCAAGCCTAGCAACGTGGTGGCCGCGCGCTACTGAGGTATACTGAGTGGGAGCAAGACATGACTGCCAATTCAGAACGCCAGGGGGCAGCAATAGAAAACATTGCTGTGAGCATGGAGCGTGTGGCCAAATCCGTGCTCCCCCTGCAAGGCAGGTGCTTCTCCAGCAGCGGGTTGCACAGTCCACAGCCGCTCGCTCAGGCTGGGCATGACGGCCTCAGACAGGGCACGCCAGGCTGAAATCTCTTTGCGTCAAGCAACTGCTGCTCACACAGAGGCACACATGGAGGCCCTGAGGGCGGAGTATGATTCCCTCAGATCCACTCTGGGTGTCCTCTTGATGTCCCAGAGGGAGCGGTCAGAGGAGAGGTTTGCGCAGCTTGAGCGTACCATCTCGGCTGAGCTACGTGCTTGCCGGGAGGTGCATCAGTTGTCCAGCCAGGCCACGCAGGAAGAACTCTGTGTTACACGTGCTACCTTGCAAGAGGAAGCACGCATATCACGAGAGGTTCTGCATGCTGACCTACGTGTCATCGCCGCACAGCACCAGGCTCACCCATCCGGCAGACTTGCTGCCGATGAGGGGCAAGCTGCACCTAGGCATGGTCAGGCTCCTGTACCAAGTCTACCCTTTCAGGAGGAGGCTGATTCGGATGACGAGATATCTCCCACACAGGTTGAGCTGTGCAGGCGTTGAGCCCATGGAGGTTTTATTTTTCCTCAACATCATCGCATGTGGGTGTTGAGCTGCACCCTGTACCTCCCCCCGCCTGGGTGCCTCCCCCCCCCGGGTCATATGTGGCCATTTTTTGATTTTTAATTTTAGTTTAGTTAGTTAACATTCTATTTGATAGTTAGTTTAATTAGGTAAGGCAGGTTTTTTTTATAGTTAGTTTAATTAGTTAATATAGTTTAACATTGCTTGTCTATTGTGCTTTCATGTGACAGTGTGGTGCTTTGTGGCTTTTGAAAGCATCCACTGTCTGTTACAGCTGGGCCCTTCAAGCTTGTCTCGTGTATGTGCTTGCAGTTTGGGGTCCTGGCTCACATAGGCCACTCCTGCTTCCCTTATCCAAGGGCTCGCAAGGATGGTTTGGTGTTACAGTGAATTTCACAAGGGCTTTGGACTGTCATATCTGTGGCCTGTCTGCTGCTGTACTACTTGTGTTAACACCCCTAGTGGGGATTGTAGGGGTCTTATCGATGACATTTCTTCATTAGAAACGGGTGGTTTCATGAATCATGTGTCCATTAATTGCTATACATTGTGTTGTATGTTTATTCTTTACTGTACATGTGCTTGAGGCACTTCATGCTGTAGAGAGTGTCCGCTACCCTTTGCCTGTCAAAGTCACGCTGATGGTGGGATGAATTCTGATGTACGTCTCTGACATGGCCCAGTCACAACCAGCATGAAGAGACACACACAGGGGAATTTCCAGCATTAATTCTGTGTTTTGTGCCCTTTCTGCAGCAGGAGAATGAGCCTCCAGACCACCTTTGCCATCAGACATGGGCCAGTGTACGTCTGGCTGCTGGCCACGTTCAGGGCTTGTGCTCATACATCCAACAGAAGCAGACGTGTTTCCAGGAACTCCTGGCAAGGTGAGCAGCACTAGGGGCAAACATCACAGCCAACCTTCCACCAGGCCAGTTGCACATGCATGCTAAGTAGCACCACTGACGGTGAGCTTGAACAGATATTGGTGTTGAAGCGCACAGTACAGCTAAGATGAGTTGGTGGACAAATGGCAAGTTGCTTTCCAAGTTGTCAGGGGCACACGCAGGGGCTGTCGCTCATATCCTCCGGTCCACCATGCTCCATAGAAGCAGATGTATTAGCCCAGAAGCGTTCTGCACACAGGGACAGACTCATGTGCAGTGAATATCATTTGCATGTTCAAATTGACACATGCATTACCTATTTTATTTGGGGGATGCCAGAACACAACTTGCACTGAAGTGGTACCTCGCTATATGCGTCTAGCTGCTTACCAAGGGATCATTGCATGATGTGTGAATCTTGACACATTGGTCTTCCATTTGCCATGTGCCCAAGTGTGCCTGACTTACTGCATTGACAGTGTGTGGACCATCACGGGGGGAATCTTACGTAAGGATACAAAGCAAGAGAAGAGTGTTTGTTTGTGGAGGAGTTACTTACTTTGGGGCATGTATGGTGTTGTGTGTGTGTGTTATAGACATACACAGATTAGTAACTCTAACTCTCTTTGCAGCATTGAACTGATCCTGTTACCGGACCTGAGAGTGCGCAGGCAGGAGGCCAGCACTCACCCCAGAGATAAGTCTCTCTTTGACTTCCATTTGAGTCATTTGGTACAAAGTGCATGATGAACATGGTTTCACTGATTGAGTATGTGTTATTGTGAATAGTAGATTTTTGTATTTTCCCTACTTTCACTTGACAATCCGACTCTCCTCTACTGCCCCTCTTTCCGGTTATCCTGATTACCAATGCCTGTCCAGACAACATATCCCTGACCCTCTTATCCCTAAGTTTGACCTTGCAGGCGTCCAGACCAGGAAGGGGGTGGTTGGTTCATGCCACTTTTGCGCCTGGACACCTGAGCTGTGACACTACCCATCAGTTGGTACTGCGTCATTGTATATTATGTACCAAACATGTTACACATCCTGTTGTAGCTTTGTTTAACTGTGCTACCTTGGTTGTTCCATCATTGTGTGTTCTTTGAAATTTACTGCTACTTAAAGTCATCTACTTGAGACTCTTCAAGGGTTTTTTGCTGCCTACAGGCTTTTTGCCTGGCTTGTGTGTTTGGCTCCTTTGAGTTCTCTTCGATTTGGTATTTTTGCCAGTCAAGGTGGCCTCTGAGGGTGCTCGACACTATTTACACGCAAGGTGGAAGATGGAGATAAAGGGGTAGGGTGATCCTGTGGCCAGGTAGACTTCAAGGACGAAGTCTACATACCCCAGACACACTTGTTCAGTAGGTCATGGTGATGTGTGAATGAGGGAGGGTCTTTGGTTGTTGGACAGTTGTCTTGGCCTACAGTGTGATGGGCACCCTGACATTGTAATTGTGGTGTCCTATGTACATGAGGTGTTCTGCTGGTCAATGCCTGTTCCTGTGTTGTGTTTACCTTTCAGATGTGAGGGGATTGGTGTGGTTTGACATGCTGGGGTGTGCACATGGGAAATGTTCACATGTGATGTGTAGAGGACACTGATGGTCACTTGATTGCACATGCATGTATTGAATGCATGTCCCTACTGACACACACACAGTCGCACTATGATCCACCACATGTACAACCACCCTGCCATGCCCACATGTGCACACAGTTTGCCTTCTGGGACCACTGTGTCCCTGTAGCACATGATGTATGACAATTTGTGGATCCTGTACATGTGTTAATTGTTTATTTATTTATTTAGTCCTTTTCATGGGATGCTCAAGGTGTATCTGAAACACAATGGCTGGTCACTATGCTGTGTGCTGAGCAGTGTGTTGCAGGAGACGTACAGAGCACACGGATTCAGGAGTAGGGATTTTGCCTTGCCCAATGTGCATGTGAACAGGCATTCATTGTTATGTTCATGCTACAACTGTTGGAATGCATTTGGGTATGACTTGTTTTGTGTGGGAGGTTGTTTGTCAGTCATTTCATCTGATTCCATGACATGCGTCATTGTCTGAAGCCACTTTCCATTTATCACATGTCACTTCGTATATTATTGGTAATGTGTTGGGCTTTTGCTATTGCTTGCCATGTCATGGTGTGCCAGACAAGGGTGATGTGGTTTTGGAGGGTTTGGGTGACATACCAGGGATTGTCATGGCCTGTTTTGCAGGGGTGTGTGATACACACCTTGCATGTGTTCCTTTAGGTCAAACACGATTGGTTATATTGAAGTAGCTAGGGATGCACACAATGTAGCACTTCCATGGAAACATTCTCAGGGTGGTAAGGTTGTGACAGTTGACTGTCTCTTTGTCATCCTCGATTGTCACCTGGTATGTGCCAGGCCTGTGTGCACTCCACAGGGGTGGGAGTTTGGGTGAAAAATGTAGCCACAAGCTGGGTCTGGGCTGCCTCGCCACGTGCCCTATCCCCTCCCATGGGCAGCGCCTGTGCCTGTGGTTGGGGATGAGGGGCACCACCATGTCCACCGGTACGCCCTACCGCGTTGCAACATTGTGCAGGACACATGCTGCCACAATGATCCTGCACACTACTGGGGGTGCATAGAGTAGCTGCCCGCCAGAGCGGTCAAGGGAGCGGAAGCATGACTTGAGCACTCCGAATGTGCGCCCCACTATGCCCCTGGTTGCAATATAGGCAGCATTGTATGTTACCTGGGGTTGTGTGGTGGGGTTCGGGATTGGCGTCATCATGTGGTTGCTCAGAGGGTAGGCACTGTCCCCTGGAGCGGTGATAGTGGTTGTGCTTATTGGGGTTTGTGTATTTGTCTGTGTGTGACATGCATGCGTGTGCACAGGCATTTGTACTCACCAAGGAGCCATGTGTCGCCATGCTGTCCAACTTCCAGGGCCCGGCTCAGGGCGGACATTCTGTATATGAAACTGTCATGGATGGAGCCAGGGTAGTTTGCATAGACAGAGGTGATGATTCCCTTTGCATCGCATACCACCTGCACATTGATGGAATGCCAGTGCTTGCAGTTTCAATAGATGTGCTCACTGGCCCTAGGGGGACGTAGGGCCACATGGGTGCAATCTATGGCACAAAGCACTTTGGGGAAGTGTACCACCCTGTAAAAGTCCTGGACAATGGCCTGCCTTTCTGCAGGTGTTCTGGGCATGCATATGTGCCTGCGGACTGAGGGGCGCGCAGTGATGATTGCCAACACCTGGTGTAGGCAGCGTGACTGTGTGGCCTGTGAGACCCCCCTATGGCAGTAGTCTGCTGAAATGATCCAGTGGCCAAAAAATGCAGGACATTGGGCACCTTCTCCAAGGGGCTCAATGCTTGGGAGCAGAGGGTGGAGGAGGTAAGGTCATCTTCCCACTCCCTGACCAGGTCTAGGATGATACGAGGTGGAAACCTATACCTGCCGTAGACCTGGTCATCAGGCATCCCAAAAAGGCTAGTCCGGGGGGAAAAAATGTGGGCCCTGGCTATTCTCCTCCTCCTGCAGTGTCCCACGATCAGTGCCGCGACAAATGGTGCATTCATCGTAGCTGTATATACGTATTTGTTGTTTATGTGCACTTTTATACTGTGCGCAGGGACGCTTCCGCCTGCCTTCCTGTGATGGACGTGTTGACGCCTGTGGGCGTCTTTTAGCGTGTGCCTGTTTCCCGTGTTCTAATCCATGAATACGAGTTGTTTGCATGCATGTGGGCGTTCCGTGTATTTCCCTGCAGTACTTCCCCAGTTACGCCTTCTTTTTCATGCGTTGTTCCCCATTCCGCGTGTTATGCCCCGTGTCCTGCCCCATTTTGGTGTGTGTGCCGACATTCTGCGCTTTCCCTGTGCTCGTCACGCACAGTGTTCGGGTTGTTGCAATGACGTGTACGCCCGTGTGCACCACGCACGGATTCGGAACACAACCAGTGGTAAACACACGCATGCCCTTCCTTGAATAGCACGCATGCGCTTGCTTTTTCACGCTTGCGCCACCTTGCGCCAGCTTTCGCTAAGATTTTCGGTGCACATTTGTTCCATGAATCGGCCCCTAAGAGTACTGCATAGCTGAAACTGCATTAACATTATACAATCAAATAAATGTTCAACCACACTAACATGAATACAAAACCTACATGCCTGCATACAAAAGACATTGCTTGACAAATCTAATTTTGTAGGTCCATGGTATTGAAAGTTAAAAATACATTAGAAAATACTTGCCACACAATCAGAGCATATGAAAAAATGAAAAAAATGATAATGACCACCATCTGATAGCAGTGGTTAATATAATTAGCACACACAACACTGCAAATAAACCTTCAAATATGCAAATATTTATCAACACTTACTTCGCACCAGCACACTCTTTCCATGTGCACACTGTCAGTTTTGGAATACAATTGCAGAAAATGGCTTATATTTTTAAAAATGAATACCAAAGAAATGACTAAAATGGATGACACATTTTTACCACAACCTATTACAGACAGCTACACAAATAACTACAACCAATAAAAATGAAATGAGATCCTTTTCATTCCTGGTCAGCATCTCTCATGGCCGCGGCTACCACATGCCCACAAACACACACCATGCCATTTGCTGTAATATAGCTGCGGCTGGACAGGGTGCTACTTTTAGCTGCGGGTAGCAACACCACACACTGAGCGGGTGCTGGATAACCATGGGTAAATACCCCAGTCGTTGTTGTTGCTAGACATGATCTTCAATACACCACTTTTTTGTATACCCGCTGCTATCAGAATTCTTTTTGAGTGAAATATAAATGACAAATCAGACAGCAGTGACACAATTCTACTTAAAGATCGAAATACAATAAGTGACTGCTCATGGAGTTATTTAAAGTGGATTATGATAAAGTATACATAGTAGTTATGCTATAGAAGATTGGGATTAGGTAGAGTGGATAAGGTTCAAAACCCGGTAAAGAATGGGTTTGGAACAAACATTGAGTGTATAGTGCATAGAGAGTTCTACAATCAGAAGAACCAAACTGTAAAATGATAGCTTGTATACTTACCAAAATCAAAATAAAAAGGAGGACTATATTTACTAACCAAAATAGAAAAAATGGCTGACACATTTTGAGCATAACCTATCACAGAAAAACACAGAATTACAACAGTAACATCAACTAATTATAAACACCAAAACATACACATCATACATACCCTATTCATAGAAATTACTAGAAATTCAACCTAGGAATCATTTTCCTGGAAAAAGAGAAAGACTGCGCATATCATGGCTGGTTTGAAAACTGTGTTGCTGATCAGAGACAGTTGGCTGTTTTGGTTAGTGGCTTTTTGTGAGAAACTAAATATTAACATGGACCTTGGTTTGAGAGTTTGCACAATTACATGGTTTGGATTTCAGGGAATGCATTGGTTCCAAGTTTTTCCAAAATTGTTGAGTATGAAAAGTACAGGACACACAGACATCATACTAATTAATTTTGGAGGCAATGATTTGGGGAATGTATGTGGTGTGTCCCTTTAATGATGAAACAAGACTTGGAAAAACGAATGGAACCTTTTCCACACACCGTCATTATATTTTCCAATCTGACTCTGAGGCAAAAGTGGTTATGGACCACCAAATGAAATGGTAAAATCGAAAAATCAGGGATAAATGTTAATAAAGTAGTTTCAGCATTCATGATAGACCACAACCAATTATGCATTTCAAACAACAACATACAGTTCTAGATGGCCAATTTCTATAGACATGCCTAACTGATGAAGGAAATACGGTGTTCGTTCAAAATATCAAAACAGTACTCCAAATGTGCTAAAATAATAACCTTAGCGTACCTCAGAAAAGTAATTTTAAGGACTACTTATCACATGTAAATATCCAAATAAAATAACATAATACCCCCCAAAAAAATGTTTTATATAACTGTGATTTGAGTTCATTGACTTTTTTTCTAACCGTGGTTACAAATTGTTAGTTAAGGGGGGGTGGCTCCCTTTGGGGTTTACAATACAATAGAAGTTTAAATGTCAATACAATAAAAGACTACTCATGTAGTTATGTAAGTTAGATGAAGATAAAGAAAGCAGAGTATAATACATGACAGTAAACTAGGTGGGGATACTTTAATAGGCACAATTACACAAGATATAATAAGCATGGGTGAGAAGACACAGGCTAAAATACAGTGCATAGGGCATCTACAACAAGAGAAGGGTGGCTACGTTTTGTAGTGATTGTTTTAAACAATGTTCTGTTTTTTTCCACAGTCTCACATGTAAGAAAATCTGAAAACACACGGCCAAAATAGAAAACAATCCCAAATACCTACCGTGGCACTAACCATGACCTTTGGCCATGGCCCGTGATTTTTCACCCCTGAAGTCACTATACCTACAGAAATAACTTTTAAAAAGAAACAAAACACAGACATCCGAAAATGTATAGCCACGGGCACAGAACTACTCTTACCCGTGGTTATCTGTAGTACTGTCTCACCTTGGATATAGCCACGAATATCAGAAAAACGGCAGGACAAACAATGCTTTCCTGCCCTCCAAGCCCTCACCAAGTGCCCCCCTCTTCTGTGCCAGGTCCCCCATTCCCCAGATGACCTCCTCACCTCCCCTGTCCTCAAACTTTCCCCCAACAACACAAACTGTTTCTGTGATGCATTTCGCTTTGAGATGTCAGCTATTTGAGGCTATAGCTGCGCCTACAGAAACCTGCATGTTGCAAACTCCTCCTATAACTCACAAATGTCACTTGATGTCCTCCAGCAACCTCCCCACCTCTAGACTAAAGTCATTTGCAATTATTGTAAAGTTCAAATAACTTTTTAACTACTTTCCTTTTCCTATTATCTTTGGCTATAAGCACGGTTATCTCTCGCACGAGAGAAAACAAGGTGGCAGCTGTTTCATTTCTAAAAACACCGGTTTTGGGTGAATCCCCAAGATCTAGCTATCTCATTTTGAGAAGCGGGCACCTCCTTCTCCATCAAATACTTAAATAACTACTGCATGGAATGCTTCATGCCCTAGATGTTTCGAACCTGGTCCAAATCCGTCCAGGGGTTTGGGCTGTCCGGTTTGGTAAAAATTGACCTTGTTTGTCAACGGGAAAATGAATAGAAAGTAAGCCGCACTTTAAGTGAAAAAAATGTTTTTGTCTTCTTAATAGTTTTTAATTTTTTCACAAATCCTTGCAAAACTTTGCCCTCTGGGGTGGGGGGCGGGGGATCTGTGAGTCCTTAATCACTTTTGAAATGTCAGTCAAATCTGTTACTCAAATCAAATTTTATTAACAATAGATGTTTGAGGGGAATCTGACTCACCTTAACTATAAGGTGTCTATTGCTGCCCTATTATACATAATTGAGGCCAGAAATAAGTTGTGCAGCCCAATTCTGAGTTAGCCGAAGGGGGTTTATACAACAAAGGGGGAATTTGAGGAAGAGGCGGTTACAGTAGTCCACCTTAGGGAGGACCAGGGCTCTAGAGACATCAGCTTCTGGGGTAAGGTGAGGAAGGGTAGAATGCCTGTAAAGAGGTGAAGCTAGAAGCTGGCCTTCTTTTCAATACCCAAAATGTAAGGAGTAAAGGACAGTGAGGACTTAAAGATGACCCCAAGGTTTTTGGCCCCACAGTATGGTGAGAGTAGAGAGCCCAAATAGGGCAGCAAGAGGGTAGGAGGGAAATGGGGCACAAGTGTCACAATAAGAAGAATGCCCGTCTTACTGGCATTGAGACAGACAGAGGAGAAGAATTTAGTAGAGGGACGTTTATGTAAAGCTGTGTGTCATTAAAATAACACTGGAAATGAGAAAAGAAAAAGGACATAAAGTGAGCCAGATGGACGAATTAGATATTGAAGAACCACATTCATAGGATAGAACCCTGGGGTAAGCTGCAAGTAGAGAGTGAGGTGGTACAGTAGAAATTACCCACTTGCAGCTGGGAAGGGCAGTTAGTGAGGAAAACCGGTAAGCCAGTCCAGCGCCCTGTCCATGATGCTAAACGTATCATGTAACCGTTTAATGAGGATACAATGGTTGTTTATATGAAAGGTGGAGGAGACATCAAATAGCACTATCCTCAATTGTCCTACAATAATAAATACCATACACTTCAATTATATCATTCCACCATATTACAAATACGGTATACTCCCCCTTTAGTACCTAATAACTATACACATATTACCCTACTGTATGTGGCCAGTGGCCAGGTTCTACAACCACCACAATAGAATTAAGCCATATAACAAGTACGTACAATACACGTTTAAGACTCGCCCTGAACCCCATAAAATCCAAATGATGTCCGTGGACACTAAAATTGACCACGGACTCGGCGGCACATGCAAACCCTATTTTTCACTTATAAAAACGGCTCCATGTCAACTTTGTTTGTTTGTTTGATATTTATTATGCGCGTCATACCGGCAGTTATCAGGGCGCAGGCAATAAGAAGTCATACAACTTAGTAAACAGGTTACATTGGATACAGAGTAGTGGCAAAACATCTAATAATTGATAGTGTATAGTACATGCAGTAGGCAATGGTGGGACAAATAGAGAAATGGCAAAACATCTATCTAGTAATTAATAGTGTATAGTACATGCACAGGGCAGTGGTGGGACAAAATAGACAGTCAATATACAGAAGAAGTTTACAGTTATTTACATGTGAAGACAGGAACTGCAAGTTCATTTGTCGTTGTTCTCTAGGAGCCATATAATCATGTTTTGTTTAAATTTAGCAAAGGTTTGGTCCATTCTAAGTGAGGTAGGTAGTGAGTTCCAGAGTTGAGCTGCTTTAACTGGGAAGCTGGTGCCTCTGATAGTGGATATTTTAAAGCGAGGCACTTGAAGGCAGTTAGAGTTGGCTAATCTCGTGGATCTAGTAGATGTTTTTCTAGAGAATTTATCTGTTAGATATTGTGTTGCTTTGTTGTTTTGGCTTTATGGATGAGGGAGGCTGTTTTTCGTTTAATTTTTCCATTGTGGATAGTCACTTGTATTTTCTTCTTATTTCAGAAATATATTCTTTCCTAGAGATACTGAGTGTGGCTCTAAGTGCATTGTTCTGGAGTATCTGTATTTTATTGGTAATGTATTTATTGGCTCCAATGTATAGGGCATTACAGTAGTCTAGTCTAGATAAAATGAGGGCTCTAGCTAGGGTCAGGCAACTGTTGGTTGAGAGGAAGTGTTTGCCAGCTCTAATTAGTTTACATGTATAAGCTGTTGAGGATGCTAGGGAGTTTACCTGCTTAGTGAATGTTAGGGTGGAATCTAAGTAGAAGCCTAATGTTTTTACTTCCTTGGCAACCTTGATAAGGTTCCCATCAATGATGAAAGATGAGTAGTTCGTACCAAGTCTATTAAGGAGAGGTGCAGAACCCAGGATGAGAAGCTCTGTTTTGTCATCGCTCAGACAGAGGCTGTGAGTGGCCATCCATGTCTGAACGATACTGTAAATTCCATTCACCAATGCTAAATCCTTGCAATAGTCCCCTGTAAGTGGTAGGATGATCTGGGTATCGTCCGCATAGTTAGTGTAGGTGATACCCAGACGGTCCAACTGATCAAACAGGGGCTTGGTGAATATGTTATACATGGAGAGACACATGAGCCCTGGGGCACCCCACAAGTGATGGGGATGGGGTCCGTGGTTGCAGATAGCGAGAAGACCCTCATGGTATAGTCACTGAGGAAGGATTGTATCCACGCTAAAGCCTCGCTGGAGAATTGGGCAGCTGAGTCGAGGTGGCTACATAAGATGTTGTGGTCCACCAAGTTGAAGGCCGCCGACAAGCCCAGGAGGAGGAGTATTGCAAGCTTTCCATTGTCTCTTAATTTGTCTATTTGGGCTTTAAGATCAATGAGAGCTGTTTCTGTGCTGTGTAATGGCCCGAAACCAGATTGACGAGCGCCTAAAAGTTGGTTGATTTCTAAGAAGTTCTGGATTTGGATATATGCTTCCTTGTTTAAGATTTTCAATAGGAATGGCACCGTGGTGATGGGCCTGTAGTTGGTCGGTATGGCAGGGTCTAGCGTTTGTTTTTTAAGAAGATGGAGTACCCAAGATTCCTTGAGATTGCTGGGTATCATGCAGGATGTGAAGAAGGCATTAATAAGTTTGCTAATGAACGGTGCTAGGTCCCTAGCAGCGTCCTTGATAAATTGTGCTGGGCATTGGTCACCTTTGCAGTTAAATGGTTTGAGACCCAGTATAATCTTCTCAACATCTAAGATAGAGACTTTTGAAAAGTGAAGTTGGATGACATGCTTACTTTTGGGTGGAGTTGTTTTGTTGGGTGGTGGTACAGTGACAGTTCGTGAGGCTTTCTTTAGTGCTATTTTGTTTTGGCTATGTTGTTTTGGCTATGTATACTTTATTGCACTACCCCACCCTTTCGAAACCCTCTTCCGGCACCCAAATAACTCCAAATGTGTTTTCCAGACTTTTTTCCTCACTGCGGTATCTGCGGTCAGCAGCGGTGTCCACTGACTCGGCGGCACCTGCAAGCCCTTTTTTAACTTAGAAAACAGCTCCATCTCAGCTTTATTCTGCTGCCCCCCTTTCCAGGCCTTCTTTCGACCACCAAATAAACCCGAAATTGTTTTCCAAACTTTTTGCCCACTGGCAGCTGTCGGCGGATCCAACATGGTGACCATTTAAAAATATGACGAACCTCACATTTTTGAACATCCAATTAGCAGGCGCATTTTATGTCCACAAACATCACAGATCTCTCTGATTGGTCCAGAGGCGTTCACTGGCACCACATCAGGAAGTGAGGCTGCATCATTTTTTGTACCTACTTTTTGGCCATTTTTAAAAAAAACACTGAGTGGATTTACACCAAAATTACCAAATTTACAAAAGGACGCTTCTTGCCCCCTCTTCTGCAGCCTTTGACCACAATGACATCACAGATGACATCCCTGATGACCTCATTGATAACTTCACTGGTGACAGCACTAATTACATCATGTATGGCATCACGGGTGACATCACAAATCACATGACGCCACTAATTGATCATGACCAGTGGCCATGGCGTTTAGCTGTTCCCACTATATATTTCAACACATTAAGCAGCTATTAGCCATGGCCTTTGTCTACGGTCAATGGCCACGACCTTCAGCCATGCCTCCTGTTTATTTTAACATATTAAAGGGGCTACTAGCAATGGCTTTTGGACCGGCCAGTTATGTTGTGTCCACTGTATATTTTAAAAACTAACTGGACCATAGCCATGGCCTTTGGCCAGGCCCACTGTATATTTTAACACATTAAGAGACCACTAGCTATGGACTTCATCCATGATCAGTGGCCTTGTCCACTGTATATTTCATAACACTAAACAGCCACTAACCATGGCCTTCAGCCGTACCTCATGTATATTTTAACGCAACAAGGGGCAATAGTCATGGCCTTCTGGACTGTGTATTTTCAAACACTGCCGTTCCCACTGTATATTTTAAAACACTAACTGGGCAGTCTCCATGGCCTTTACCCATAGCCATGTGTTGCGGCCTTCATCCATGCATACTGTATATTTCAACACCGTAAAGGGGGCCACTATCTATGGCTTTAGCCATGGCCTGTGACATGGCTTTCAGCCATGGTCACTGTATATTGTTCAACACTAACTAGCCACTAGCCATAGCCAAGGCAAAGGCCACCACCTAACTTGTTATTTAGTTAATCAATGCTTTGTGTTTACCAGTGCTTTCCCATGGGCCCCCTTCAAACGATCACAGATAGCTTTTTTTCCACTGTTAACACAGAAATATTCTTTTATTGTTTAATTGCATGCATAAGTAGGGTAATATTCCTCATGACTGTCTGCCAGAATGACATATGTCCAGGTTTGAGAGGTTAACCTCGAAATCCACCCTGATGCAACCGTCGCTCGAAGACATTCATCAATCACAGACTGAGTTTTAATTGTTTTTACAGTGGTATTGGTATGTTTGAAAGATGGCAGGCATTGAGACCTCAAAATTTATTTAGGCAATGCGCAGTGAGATTAAATGATTTGTCAATGATCACACGCTGTGGTTAAGCAGCCTGCTACAAGCCCTTTCTTTTATGACCAGTCTCTTGGTGACTGTTGTGATACATCGCACAACCCCAACTAACTGCATTTAAGCAGCACAAAAAAGGGAAAACATTGACTGGATGCAAGAATAATATATACCCAGGTACTTTTGTCTCAATAGCAAACATCAAAAGCTAAATGCGCAGTAAGTGAACATATATCTTAAAGTGAAAAATACAAATCTAGTTCAATTGACCTTCCCCTTAGAAGAAAGTGCACAAGACAAAATAGCATTGAACTTTCAAAAAAAGTAATGAACACCAGAAAAATACCTGAGGAAGGAAATGCTCCAATAAATATGCTGGCAAAGTATACAAGATGCTCATCTTTGTAGGGAAAAAAAAGCATCTGCATTGGGAGCATGAGTACAATCCTTTTATCCCAATACTTGGTCATGCTTGCCAACCTAAAAAAAAAATAAAAACTGAACAAAAGTTAGGCTGTCTACCTACATGTGTCCTTTACTTGTGCCCTGAAATACAGCCAAAACAACTGCACCTGTTTTCAGGATTGTAACCTCTCTTGCCAAATCCTGGGCAAATACTTTGGACTTACTTGCTCTCTCATCATTTCCCCTCCTCACCCCTATGTCTGGTTTTCAACAATGCTCTGCTTTATATAGAAAACTTGAAAAGTACATATACCATAGTGTCACGCAAATATATAAATCCTTATAGAAATAATACTACATTTGTGGCATTATGCCCCCCATCGGGACTGTGAGACTACAACTACCAGAATGCAGTTCAGCAAAATGCAAACAAATGGTCTCTAATTGCAATACTTTCAAAGAGTGACAGTATCACGTTTTTTTTAAAGCACTGCCAAGTACTACAAAGGAAAGCTTCACAAGTAGTGATATGAGGCATGTGTAGCTGTTTACTGTTTTAAACAATGCACTCATTGTTATGAACTATTCTAAAGTGCTAATCTCACATATGTAGAAATGTAAGGGTGGCCTTAATATGGGCCAATGTGTAGAGTGATCATAAGTCGGATGCCATTAGTTAAATAATAATTGATGTCATCAATTATGCTATTAGCGATGTCACCAGTAATGCCATCTGTGATGCCATCAGTTATGTCATCTGTGATGTCACAGAGGCTGTCATCAATGGTGTCATCAGTGATGTCATCAGTGATATCATCAGTGATGTCATCATTGTGGTCATAGCCTGCGCAACAGGAGACACGAAGTTAAGGTGGCTTTGGGTAAATTTCAGGCTTTAATTTGTATTACGTTCTCACCTTAATGGCTCTGCAAATAAAGATTTTTCCTTGAATATGTATACATATAGGCACATTTGGAAAATTATAATGCCATATATGATGAAATACAATATTCAAATAATGTATTTCAATGTATAAGTATCAAATAACAGTGTAATTGCTTAAACTACCATTATGTTTAGCTTTCTTTTTCTGAAGCCTGCATTTGGGTTCTCTTTATGTTGCAAATAATATTACTAATACGCACTTCTGATAAGTAGAATTTTTTGGTCAAGAAATTGAATTATTTTTAATGCAAAATAAATAAATCACATTTGAGTAAATCATCCAAAAAACACAAAATCTTTCACTACCTTCCTTTTGTCCCCTCATAATTCTAGAAAATCGGTTTCTAGTACATAATCATCCATGACATGAAAAGGTTTGTGTAAGATTTGATACAGTCTCACAAACAGCTATTTGAGTCCCTTTGACGATGCACTTGCCCAGGGCACAACGCAGGAGTTAAATAGCTCTTTTTCTCATCATGTACAGTCTCCATTGTGAAGGCACACATGCTGGAGGCAATCATTTCAGTCGGAAAAGAATGATGACAAGTCCACTCTGAGGGTGAACGTCAGCTTCTCACAGGATGAGAGGTTCTAAAACATCCAGTAGCAATTAAGAATGTTAGGAGAGTGTACTTCCCCTTATTCACTACCTAAATCTTGTCTTGATGAGAGATTAATGTATGTGATAGAGGATAGAGCTTTTTGACTCTGAATACATCCAGGAAACAATAACAAGATGCAGTAAGACAGCGCTTCAATAGATGCAATTATCATCTGGTAGGTCAGTCAGTCTCAAGTGACCAAAAGGCGGAGGACTCTCAACCTAACCACATCGGGCGACAGTTCCTATAGACATAAACCACACAATTACAATAGTATTCCCGACATCTCCTACTGGCTCTCGCCATTTACAAACCAAAAGATCAACATACATTGCCATACTCTATTGGTTGGTATATTACATGTGACATTTTCATGGAGAGAGAGAGCGAGAGGGACAGAGAGAGAGAGAAAGAGAGAGAGAGAGAGAGAGAGGGAGAGAGAGAGAGAGAGAGAGAGAGCTCATAGAAAAACCAAGCAACAGAGACCCCGCTTTTGAGAAGTAATTTCTTGTATTATTTGTGATACCAGACCACTCAGTCACATACTCGACAGTCCTAAAACTTCACTAGAAGGCGATAGATCCAAAGCTTGATGCAGTATTTTGGCAATTCCTCTGCCTGAGACCTAATTCACACCAGGACACATCTTTTGCAACTGCTGTATTTCCATTTGGTTAATGCTACAAATATAAGTTGTTATTATTCTGTGTGTTCAACTTCCCTGGGAAAAACTTTGTGCAAGAGGATAACAGGATCTTCATCTTTTGAAACAATAACTAATATAAATAATATTTGCACTGCCTGTTTATCCAGCCACATACTTGGCAACTTTACAAGTTCGTTTTGGTGTGGCAGAAACAAGGCCCTAATGAAAAATGGCAGAATCACTAAAGCAACATGGAACCTTTATCTTTTGAGCACTCTCGTAATCTGTATTTCCCTTTATGTTTAAGGCGTTGCATTTGCATGTGAACACTCCTGTACTGTATCAGGACTGCCTTGACTTTGCCACCTCCAGAACTATGGGTTAGTTCCCTTCTTATGGACTCACTTCTACTGCCTTTGACTATCACTGTTCTTTCGGCTTGTTACTCCCATTTTGTCATCCTGCTGCGCAGTGCTTCCTAAAACCCTTTGCTAACATCCGATTCCAAGATTGAAAAAGTCAGATCTTGCTGTTTTTGCTTTGTGCTAAAAAAGTCAAATCTTGCTGTTTTTTGCTTTGTGCTAAAAAGTCAAATCTTGCTATTTTTGCTTTGTGCTAAAAAGTCAAATCTTGCTGTTTTTGCTTTGTGCTACAAAGTGAAATCTTCCTGTTTTTGCTTTGTGCTAAAAAGTCAAATCTTGCTGTTTTTGCTTTGTGCTAAAAAGTCAAATCTTGAAGTGTCTGCTTTGTGCTAAAAAGTCAAATCTTGCTGCCCATTGCAAAATTCTCTGTATTTTGCTTGTATACTGTTTCTTCTCTGTAACTTGCCAGCCCAGTGACCTCACCACACTCTTTTGTCTCACACCTACCTGCCTTAGCCCCCCAGTATCTCCATCCTCTCCTTACTTCCACCCCAATGGCGTTTTCTGTTTCTCCTATCTTCTCCAACTGCTTCTCCATTGACTATCCTTCCCTTCTCACTAAGTCTGGTAGGAAGAAGTTCAAAAAGGATATCTTGGCCTCTCATCCTGGTCTTCCTATCGCCGACACCTACTCCAATGCTTCCGCCAGACAGACCCTTACCAACATCCTCTTTGTCGTTCCTTTGCCAGATCTATGGACTCCTCATATGGTCTCTGTGCTCTGCCCTATCTCCTCCTCTCCCATTAATGGTGGCACTCGCTGGGAAGTTCTTAAGGCTTCCTTCGACTTCTCTAAAGTCATCATTAATGTCTACCTTAATGGCACTGTCATGGTCCAAGGCTCTCAGGCCAATCTCCTCCTCTTTGATAGGCACTTCCCTCGCCTCATCAATTTCTTCTTATCTCCTGCTGTCCCCTCCTCTCCGCCCTTGGCTACCCTGCCCTCTCTCTACTCCACCTCCTCTGCCCCTCCTAAGGCTCTTTCTCCTTAGCAGGGTGTACCTCTGATCTTTACCCCTCCCCGGAAGGTCTTTAAGGCTGGCAACCTTCTTCATATTGCCACTCTCAACTCTCGCTCTGCCGTCAAACACTCCTCTGACATCTGCCACCTCCTTGAAGAACTAGACCTTGATGTCCTTGGTCTTACTGAGACATGGTTCACGGCCAGCTCTGTCATGAGCTTCAACACTCTCCTCCCTGATGGCTACAAGATCCTCTCAGCACCCAGATCCTCCCGGTCCGGTGGGGGAATAGCCCTGATCTTTCCTGAGTGGATTCCTGGCTCTATCATTCCCACTCACACCTACTCCTCTTTTAAATGCCTAGTCTGTAGGCTTTCTCTCTCGCCTACCAATTTTCTCTTACTGTGGTTACCATCTACCGGCCTCCTGGTCAAATTATCTCATTTCTCTCTGAGTGGGCAGACCTCTCCTCCTCCCTCCTGGCCTCTACCACTCAACTCCTCCTCCTCGGTGACCTAAATATACATTTAGACTCTCCTTGCTCCTCCTCTGTACTCTTCCATGACCTCTGCGACTCCCTCTCCTTGTCCATCCTCCCCTCTGGCCCGACTCACTCTGCAGGGCACACACTGGATGTCTTGACCTCCTCTGACCTCCCCCTCTCGATCCCTCTGACCACTCCTCTCTCCTGGAGCGATCACTCCCTCCTCTCATCTCATCTCTCCCTCTCTTCCCCGCAAGCCAAGCCTACCCCAACACTGCCACCTACCTTCTCGGACATCCGGCCCATGAAGCGTGTGTCAGTTGAGGCTTTTGCCGCCACTTTCTCCCCCCCTCCACCTTTGGCTGTCTCACATCCTGACACAGCCCTGTCTCTGCTCTACTCTTCAATTTCTGATACGCTTGATGCTCTTGCCCCTGTCATGAGGATTCGTTTGAAGTCCAAAGCCAAGTGCAATTCCTGGTATGACTCTGACCTAGCTACACTTAAATGTAAGTGTAGGGCAGCTGAAAGGAAATGGAGAACTTCCTGTTCATCCTCTGACAAACTGGCCTGTCGCCTGCTACAAAGGCAATACCGACTCTCTGTCCTCACCAAGAAGAGAGTCCACATTCAAGCTTGTGTCTCTGCAGCATCTAACAACTCGGCTGAACTCTTTAAAATCTGCAACGAGCTGGTCAACCCTTGTCAGTCTAGAAATACGGATACCTCTACTTTGAGACCGCAAACGCATTTTGGTGGCCGTGGACCAACCGTCTCATGCACGATACAACAGAATATAGATTTTCGAGTTTGCCAATGAACGGCCATTTTGATGTAGCAAGAATCGCCATTTTGAACCATTGCTCATTGCTTTCTGTTCCTATTGTTTAGCAGTATATTTTCCACTTACACTGCTCGACTGTGGAACATTGTTGTCTGTATGTGAAAAGGACAAGGCCGCAGGGCCGTGAGGATAACAAGAGTTCGCTGAAACACAAACATAGGCAGCGCCAGGAAGAATGCCCGGCTCCCTCCCGAATGTAGCCTTGAAGCAGAGCTGCAGGGCATTTAATCATTTCACAGCTGCCAGCCAGTCTCGTTATATGTTAGAATATGTTAGAATAATAACGCTAAAGGCTTGAATTATGCTGTTCTAACGGCCCCCCTTTGCTGAGCCCGCTAGAGCATGTCGGCTCCCAGGACGCGAATAGCACCTGATAGATAGCAAAGTCCGGAATGCAACTCCCCCCCGTATGTAGTTCGCTTCCAAGAACAGAAGCGCTGTGTTCTATTCAATAAGCGAAAGATGCCTTCACACTCCCAAATTGCAAATTGTTACTAGAATAGATGTTTGAAGGTGTCATAGTGGTCGGAGATGTCCATCATCACACCAAGTTCAAAGAAACCCAATAAAGGGGGTTGTTAAACATGTCATAGCTGATTGTTTGATATGCATTTGTATATATGTAACTGATGTACGTAATTAACTCTCTTGCTTCCCTCGAGGTCTAGAGATACACGTCGCGGGGCGTGAGACCGAGTTGGCCAACTGAGACTTTTGCTTTGCAATAAAACCCTAGATTTGGGAATACAACCTCGTGCCTGGCGTCTCTATCGTGTGTGGTGACCCGCCTTGTTTCCATAGACGTCAGGGTCCCCTAGGGGTCCCTTTCAAGATGGTGCCCAACGTGGGGCCCTCCCCCACTTGTTCCTTCGCATAACATTGTAATTGAGAAAGGCAGAGAACGGCGAGGACGGAACGATCGAGCCGGGATCAAGAGGTGTTCGGGGCGCCCTGTAAAAGTGATGAGAGACTCCTTTGCAGATCTGCACATATCTGATCCCTGATCGACGTGCCTGGCTAGAGAACAAGGAGGCGAGGGTCCCGAAAACGAGGCAGAAGCCAAGAATCGCAGACAGAACGTCCTTTGGTGCATCAGTATACAGACGACTTGATTTATCAGGTGAGTCATTCCCCGATTCAAAGCATCCTGATATTGGTTGAGAGTTGACTTTGCAAAATCAAACGCCCTAGGTAAGGTTTATTAACCAGGGGGAAGGTTGAAACATGCCTGGGGTATTGTCCACCCCAGCGGGGTTTTTCCGCTGTGGTAGACAATCTTTGGAAGATGGACAAATTGTACCACCTGGGGGAACGCCGGTGTATGAGATGTATGTGAAGTATGGAGTGGGTGCGATAATATTCTGTGAGACTTGGCATAGGCAAACCAGAAAGCAACAAGACCATCAGTGGCCGATTAATGGTAGTTTTGAGATGGCGAGGATAGATAACTTGGAAAGGGTGTTGATAAGAAAGAAAGCGCGTCCTGCAGCATTTGAGACTATTAAAGACTGGAGAAAGGAAGCAATGCTCTGATTTAAAAGCAGAGCAAAGCATGCGCGCAGGCATAAATCAAAAGGTGATGTAGCGAAAGAAAAAGAAGAGGAGGAGTGGACTGAGAGTCTAAGAAGGGCAGGCAGGCGTGGCCAGTTGAATATAGAAAAGATATACCCACAGCGAGAATTACACATGGCAGATGAATTGATAGAAAATATATTGACCCATACAAAACAAGGCCCAAGATCAGAAGTAAGACCAGACACGTCAGTAGCTATTGCCCAGACCCTGCCCGTAGCCCAAGCTCCCCCTCCGGTAGCTCCCCCTCCCACAGCCACAGACCGTGCACGTAACACTTCCTATTAGCCAACCAGGCCCACAACAGACACTCCCTGTTCCCATTGTCCCATCCGCACCTCCCGCCTTAGACACAGACTCGGTATCGTCCGTTCCTCCCGGGGTTGAAGTTGAAACTGCGGGGGCAAGAGGCGGGACTGACCAAAGTAGGTGCACGAGGGTAACCCGCAGCGCAATCAGCAAAGAAAGGAGGGTGGAATTGCAGCAACAGGCAGAGATGTATATAGACGGGAATGATGGGAAGGCAACATTGGCGTTACCTTGCAAAATAGGAGAGGCAAACGCGTTTGCAGAGAGAATTGCGAAACAAACTGCCACTGATTTGAATACCAAGATGATGACGGTTCAGACAGAGGAAGTACCCTGTATGATAGAAGATGGAGTTGCGACTGTCAAAGAAATGCAGGCCGAGGCTACGGCCGATGAAATACAGGGATGGGCAGAGGGATCTGCTGAGTTGGATTTGGAGGGTTGTTGGGTGGACAAGGGAACTAGAAACTGGATGTTGCCAAATTCGTATGTGACTGCAATGGTCACAATGGCCCACAGCCCTAAGCACATCTGTGCCAAGAAAATTATACGGTACCTTTCTACAGTATGGCAGAATGTAAACATAAAAAAGAATGCAGAGAGGTTGGTGCAGAACTGTATCACATGTTTACAACACAATGTAGGAAAGGGAACAGTGACTCCAACAGGCAGTTTTGGCCCGCCCTCCATGCCGTTTGAGGTAGTTCATTTTGATTCATTTTGATTTCATAGAGATGGAGAGATGGAGAGGTGCCAAAACTTAAAATATGTCTTGGTGGTAATCTGTGCATTCAGTAAGTGGGTGGAGGCATATCCTTTGAAAGATTGCACAGCAATGAGTACGGCAAAAGTAATGTTGAAGGAGTATTTTTCCAGATTTGGCTTGCCCCGGGACCGCATTTTGTGGGTGCAGTGGTATTACAGATATGTGCTGGTCTCCAGATTGATAAGAGATTATATAGTTCAAGGCATCCGAGTTCTGCCGGTCTTGTGGAGAGGCACAACGGGATACTTAAATCAAAGATTAGCAAGATTTGTGCGGGAAGCAAGTTGAGTTGGGTGGATGCATTACCAATAGCACTATTATGCATGCTTACGTCTGTACAGGCTAAAACTGGGCTCTCCCAGTACAAAATCGTAATGGGGAGGCCGGCAAATGTTTGGTGCGCACCTCATCCAAAACGACTTAGTGAGATAGAATATCCTGTGCTTAGTACTTATTGTGGCCTTTTAATGCAGAAATTGCATTTGATTCATCAGCAGGTGCAGGAGGCATTACCAGTAAGGTACACCAGTCCGGGGCACGCGCTGGAGCCAGGAGACTGGGTGCTGCTAAAAAACTTTGAAAGAAAGTCATCATTAGCATCCAGGTGGCACGGGCCCCATCAAGTACTTTTGGTGACGCAGACGGCAATACGGGTGGATGGAAGGAAGTCGTGGATCCATGCCACCCCTGCCAAAAAGATTCCAACTGCACTGAAAATCTTGCCTGACACTGATGACCGGAAAGGGACAGCGGTCCCAGAAACGATAGAAACTGTTGCCAGTGAGCAGCCACCTAAAATGCCAAAACGAGAAGTGAAACTCGAAAAAAAGCCTGAGACGATTGCCAAAAAGGGGGAAGGGCAAAGAGTGCCCCAACGTTGCCCAGCAGAATCGACATCACTGCTGACCGACGTGAAATCTGCCTTGCAAATACCAGCAAAACCAAATCATGTACCCCTTTGGCACCCGCCAGCACGCCAAAAAATGGATCTGCATCATTTGTGCGGCGCACACCAGCACCTGCAGTAGCGCCACAGGCTGACTTCAAGCCTGAATCTGAAAGTGCAACGGCACTGTTCACGGATCATACGATACCAGGAGCAAGGCGATACAACCTGCGGCCTCGGAAGACAAAGTGATCCGCAGTCTTTTTTGGTGTTTATGTCAACCTCTGGTTCAGCTCATGGACAGAGAAGGAACCAGGGGTGTAGAGGAGAAAAGCGTGAGAATTGTGCAAATCGGACAATTCAAGACTCGCGGCTCCTCGGTGCGATCATGAAAAGTACATGTGTCCGGAACCAGAGCGGACAAGCTGGGCGCATATAGTACTATGGCAAGTGAGATAACTGATTAACAGTACATGTGTCCGGAACCAGAGCGTCCAAGCTGGGCGCACACGATACTGAGGAGATAACTGATCAAAGGTCCTCTGAGCAGTATAAGAAGGGACAAGTGATCTCGCCTAAAAACGAATAATCGAATCCAGGCTAAAAAGGACAGGCAAAACTGAACTGTGACAATTCCATTGAACTTATTAACATCAGAGCAAGCGCGACGAAGAAAGATATCCACAACGAGCTGTGATAAAAAAGAAGAAGGATGACGAGAAACATGCCGGGACCGGTTCCAGCCTCCTCCTGCACCCCCACCGCTGAGAATGAGTCAGTTATAAAGACTATAAGTTTAAGAAAAACGCATGGTAAAACAAATTGTATGCTTTCACTAACGATAATAATGTGCTTTATGAGCGTGGTAGCACCAATATCGACAGCCCTAATATTATGGTGGGTAGAAACAATACACCCATTAGAAAAGTTTTTACCAATAATTAATATATCCACTACTGAAAGCCCGGTTCAGGTGATCACTTATACCCTACCCCCAATGGAAGAAAAGCACAGGGAAGGTTTTGGAAATAACACCTTACTGCTGATAAAGAACATGACACATGCAATCCTGAAGAAAACAAACTGCTGGGTATGTGCCCATTTACCACAGCATGCCGGAAAAGGAATAGGGTGGTATGTGCAGCCATTACCATTAAGTTCTGCATGTAGTGCATCTTTAGGTGCAATGTTCTATCGGAAATGGAATGAGAGTAATACGGGTCAATTAGACAGAACCAACATGAATGAGTTTGAGGAGATAATAATGAAGCCTGTGGGTTGTTCCATTTTCCATAAAGCACAAGTAATAGCCTCAGAGCCCACGAGGAAAAGTACACAGAAGATAACACGACAAAATAGACGAGATAGGTTGTCCCCGCCAGAAAAAACATCTGTAATGACATTTTGTGTAAGAACAGAAGGGGACAAAGATGCAATTCCCCCATTTTACACAGTGAATTATAGCCCAAGAACTGTCCCTTTTTGTCTAAAAAAGAAAGGCTCTTTTTCAGTCGGAACATATACTGGTTGTATGAATACAGTGGTACTAAAATGGGAAATAGAACCAGTATACGTAGGTGATCCAGTTTATTTTATATGTGGAGAGAAAGCATACCCTTGGTTGCCAGAAATTGGGGAGGTACATGTTACCTAGGGCTACTGTTCCCAGGAGTATTCCTTTTAGAAACAGCAGCCATGGCCAGATTATCCAGAACTAGAGTCAAAAGGACTGACAAAGGTGTTTTAATAGCAACTAATTTAGCAAAATCATTCATTCCATTCTTAGGACAGATAGTGAACTCCTATAATATAAGGCAACTGTCCAGAATCCTAAAGAATACAATAAACACAACAACAGATATATTATTTAACATTACGTTGGAAGAAAGAGGAATAAGGTTAATGACGCTGCAAAATAGAATGGCTCTCGATGTAATCCTGGTTGATCGTGGGTGAATTAGCAAAATAGTGGGATCCGCATGTTGCGTTTATGTCGATGACTATTCCTCCACGATCTTTGAAGCAATAAAGAAAATGCACTTTCTAAGCTCTGAACTCCCCACGGGAGAAGGGAGCTGGGGAATAGGATCTTGGTTTTGGGGAATACTACGATCTTGGGGATGGAAGTTTATCTCAATGTTAGTAGTGGTGTTCGGAATATTCCTAACGTGCTGTTGTTGTATACATTGTTTACCTATAGTTTGCGCAGAGGTAACTGAGGGATGTACAGAAGGATGCATGCATATGATAACAAAGAAAAAACAACCTCATGATCGAATTAGCCCAGACCCAAATGAGATGAGAGCAGTAAAAGAGTTGATGGCAATAGATATTGATGAAGACAATGATGTCCACGATAGCATGCAAGACTCATACATAAGTACTTCAGATTCATCATCACTAGAGGAGGTTTCAATAAATAGATGAGACATTTGGCATACGGTCAAAGGAGGGTTTGTCAGTCTAGAAATACGATACCTCTACTTTGAGACCGCAAATGCATTTTGGTGGCCGTGGACCAACCGTCTGATGCACGATACGACAGAATATAGGTTTTCGAGTTTGCCAATGAACGGCCATTTTGATGTAGCAAGAATCGCCATTTTGTTTTCTAACCATTGCTCGTTGCTTTCTGTTCCTATTGCTTAGCAGTATATTTTCCGCTTACACTGCTCGACTGTGGAACATTGTTGTCTGTATGTGAAAAGGACAAGGCCGCAGGGCCGTTAGCATAACAAGAGTTCACTGAAACACAAATGTAGGCAGCGTCAGGAAGAATGCCCGGCTCCCTCCCGAATGTAGCCTTGAAGCAGAGCTGCAGGGCATTTAATCATTTCACAGGTGCCAGCTAGTCTCGTTATATGGTAGAATATGTTAGAATAATAACGCTAAAGGCTTGAATTATGCTGTTCTAACGGCCCCCCTTTGCTGAGCCTTCTAGAGCATGTCGGTTCCCTCGACGCGAATAGCACCTGATAGATAGCAAGGTCCGGAATGCAACCCCCCCGTATGTAGTTCGCTTCCAAGAACAGAAGCGCTGTGTTCTATTCAATAACCAAAAGATGCCTTCGCACTCACAAATTGCAAATTGTTACTAGAATAGATGTTTGAAGGTGTCATAGTGGTCGGAGATGTCCATCATCACACCAAGTTCAAAGAAACCCAATAAAGGGGGGTGTTAAACATGTCATAGCTGATTGTTTGATATGCATTTTGTATATATTTAACTGATGTACGTAATTCACTCTCTTGCGTCCATCGAGGTCTAGAGAGACACATCGCGGGGATTGAGACTGAGTTGGCCAACTGAAACTTTTGCTTTGCAATAAAACCCTAGCTTTGGGAATACAACCTCGTGTCTGGCGTCTCTATCATGTGTGGTGACCCGCCTTGTTTCCATAGACGTCAGCGTCCCCTAGGGGCCCCTTTCACCCTGCTGCAGTCTCTACCCCTCCTGTTGCCTCCCAGGCTCTTTGCAATGCCCTTGCCTCTCACTTAATTTCAAAAACCCATGACATCCTGTCCACCCTCTCCACCCACACCCCTCCTCTTCCCTCTCCATCTGTGCTTGCTGACCCTCCTTTAGCCACCCTCCCACCATCCTTCTCGTCCTTTCCTCTTTTCACCCCTGACATGGTTGCTAGACAAGTCCGATCTATGAAAGCCTCTTCAAAACAGGTTCTAAAACCATCAAGGACCACATTGACACCCTCGCTCCGGCCCTTGCTGATTTTTGCAACCACTCCTTTGCCTCTGGATCCTTCCCCTCCCCTCTGAAGCACTCCTTTGTGCATCCTCTTCTCAAGAAACCCACAGCTGATCCTTCTTGTCCAGCTAACTTTCGCCCAATTTCCATTACTCCCTTTCTTGGCAAACTCCTGGAAAAGTTGGCCATCTCTCATTTAACCTTCATTCCAATTCTTTTGGCTGTCTCCATGACCACCAGTCTGGCTTCAGAGCTGCCAGAAGCACGGAAACTGCTCTCCTGAACATCCATGAAGATCTGCTCTCCAACCTTGACTCTAACATTCCCTCTGTCCTCATCCTCCTCGATCTCTCTTCTGCCTTCGACACGGTCAACCATACCATCCTGCTCAACCGTCTCCGTGAAATTCTGGGTATCACTGATCAGGCTCTGGCCTGGCTGACCTCTTTCCTCTCAGATCGACACTCTCAGGTCCAACTTGGGTCCTTCCTTTCATCTATCTTCCTCTCTCCCTGTGGTGTTCTCCAGGGGTCTAACCTCTCACCCTGGCTTTTCAACCAATACTTGGCAACTCTCGCGCACTGCATTGCCATTTTCTGCTCAAATTTCCAGTGCTACGCTGATGACACTCAACTCATTTTCAGGGGACCCTCTGCCACCTCCTCTCCCTCTCTCATCTCTGATTGCCTAACTGCCATTCAAGATTGGTGTGCCACCAATGATCTTTGTCTGATTGCCAGCAAGATTAAGATCCTCCTCATCGGCACACCTTCACCATCCTTTCCCCTCACTCTCTGGCCGGCCTCCCTTGGCCCTCCTCCTACCCCCGCCTGCGAGGCTAAGAACCTCGGGGTCATCTTTGACTCCCCCTTTCCTTCTCCGGCCACATCTCTGAGGTCTCAAAAAGTCAGATTTCCGACTGCACCTCCTCAGAGGTACTCTGCCTTTCCTCTCCTTCCCCCCCCAAAGCTCATGGTATTCCAAGGTCTGGTTCTCTCTAGCTTGGACTATTGTAACAGCCTCTTTCTAAATCTACCTCCCTCTACTCTCTGCCCTCTGCAACTAATCCAGAACAGGACTGCAAGACTTGTCCTTGGCCTCAACCCTGGGATCGTATCTCTCCAGCTCTGAAATCTCTCCACTGGCTCCCAGTGGATGCAAGGATTAAATTCAAAACTCTCTGCATTGTCCACAAGGCTTTCTGGAGCCTGGGTCTAAAATACCTTCAGCTATCCCTCCGCAAATACCTCCCCTCTCGAGCTCTTCGCTCCTCTACCTCCAACTCCCTCAGGGTCAGTTGTTTTTCTAAGAAACGTGCTTGGGGTAGATCTCTGTCTTCGGCTGGGGCCTCCCTCTGGAACAGCCTCCCTGCCACTCTAAAACTTGAGGAGAACCATCTCCGGTTCCGGAAGCACCTCAAGACCTTCCTCTTTTCTACTGCCTTCATTCCCCCTCTCCCCTGCTGATCTGTTCTCTGTTGGCACCATGCACCTAGCCACCCTCTGTCCTTTGGGCCCAGGTACCTGCTCATCCTGCCACCCTCCCACACTGCCTCCGGGCCACCCCTTGCACTGGAGTCTGTATCTGTACCCATACAGCCCCCCTTTTTCTTCCTGCACTTATCAGACCTACCCTGTCTGCTGCCTTAAACCTAGCACTTGCAAATTGCTGGCTGAATTACCACTGTTTGTTGGCTTTATTATTTATTTATTGTTATTTATCTGTTTCTCCTCTGCTTCGCACTTTCCACCTCTCCCTCTTCCATGCACTTTTCCCCTCTCCCCTCCCCCATGCACTTGCGGGTTCTCAATGTCACTGGGCCTAGCAAGATCGCTGTTTTGTTCTCCCCTGTTCCCCTCCCTTGCCTTGTCGTTCTCTGAAACACTTGTGTACGAGCGCGATAGAAATAAAATATCAATCAATCAATCAATATGCAGCTTAGAGTATTCCAGCAACTTTGTAAACGTGATCATCTTCATATCTCCAAGCTCCTTTTCCCAGAATTTTGCACACTTGGGGCACTGCCACCAAATATGTTTAAAGCACCAGCTCCACAGAACTCTCCTCCTCAGGGAACTGCTGTCCTTCATCCAGAATGAAAAATAAATGAAATCACATCTTATGGGTTTGTTCTGTCTTTTTAAAACATGCATGCAATCTTTTGGTTTTAATCCATATTGACTCCACAGCCTATTATCCAGGGCTTCTTCAAGCCACACAGCTTAAACATATTTCAACTCTGCCCTGGTGATAAAAGGTAACAGAATTGAAAAAAAGTGAGGAATTAGGCCCTTTTTTGTCTGGGAAGAGAAAAGCAGTTTCTCAAATGTAATCAGTGATTTGTTGGGACCGTGGCTCATTGTTTTGTGTAAAATGCAATGCCAAATATGTGGATAGAAAATTAGCTCTAAACCATAGGTTCCGAAGAACATTTTCTATTCAATTACTTATTTAATCATGTCCTCAAAAAATGTATGCTATTCAAATGTATTCATACCCTCCCTTCTTTCGATACTCAAAATCCTGACGCATGAAGACTCGTGTGAATATGAGATGTCTTTGAATTCGAAGGGAGGGCCCTGGGTAGATGGTGAGTCTTTGCTTACAAAGTATTCTGTTCCAAAATCGCCATGCTTTCTGCAGAGCCATGAGTCTGTAAATGGCCAGGGCTCTCTCTAATTTACAAAGCCAACTCTTGTATCTGTTCCTTGTTATGTCATCTTGCAAGGCGCCATTTTCTTGTACAGGCAGGATTTTGGCACTCTAATATAGCCCTTAGTTTGATTTCCTGACTGTATTTAGAAATATTTTGGCCTGCTGGACTCCCTTCTTCCCATTGGCTGAACATGGTTATCTTGTGATCTCTCAGATAAGTATCCTCTCAAATGGATGCCATAATGTCTGGCTGAATGGTCTGTTCAGGACTAGTAGGAATACATGGGTGGGCTCCCAACATTTGTTGTCCTGATTAGAACACACAAATAAATATAAAGAGCACAGCATGGGTAAATAAAAACAACAAAAATGACAAGACCAGTGGGAAGTGGAGGGCCTGCAATGCAGTACTTTCCTTAGTACAAAGTTGTTTGTCAAAATCAAAATCAACACTTAACCTTGTACATTGAATCACGTAATGGAGCGGTAAAAACCGAATAAAGACATATATTTATTGATTGTGTTTTTTTGATTCTAAAGTTTATTCAATGATCACATGGCGACACATGAAAAACAAAACAAATTACCAACATAAAGGAAAACATGCACATTAGTGTTTATGTACAAGAAAGCAATAATGCGTGACATACGTAAAATCTAACACATATTCTAACGTAGGTTTTATGTTGGTGCACAGTCAGTGCAACTCATGTGACATTTTCTGTCTATTTCTTGAGACTAGGCCTCTAGCGATTCCAAATATGGATCACAACTTGTTTAGGCTGATTCATGATTAAATCAACTGGCAGATTACGTCAATAATAAATAAACTTTCTTTATTGTAGAGGGCTTTATAATTGTTAGTCAGCCTCCTTTAATCGTGCAGCAATGGCTGATAACCTATCTGTTCATGCAGTAAGACGTTTGGGCAGGTATCTATAACTTTAACCATTGCCTTCTTTGGGACCCTGTTGAATTACATTTGGGGGGACCCCTGCATAAAGACATATATGGAATAAGGTAAGTATGTTTGTAAAGACAATAATGATGAGATAAATATGTGTATATATCTTCTTCAAACCGAGTCAGTGGGGGTTGCTAGTGTGAATAAGTGTACTGACCTCGAAGGTTGTATCATCCTGGCGGACGGAAATAACATGGGGTGCCTCTTCAATCCTCTAGCTCGGAGGAGCTGTGTGTCTGGTAGATCTTCTGTAACAAACAAGACCGGCAGGTGAACCAGAAATGGGGCATTTAGGCTGTGTATACTGTGCAATAAAAGGCAGGAAGACAAATTTGGTAAACCAGAAGGCTACAGATAAAAAACATCATGTGATGCAAGGATCCTTACCCGTAGCGGATCAAAGCCAGGAAAGTATTGATTTCCTATCCCTCTGTTGTGTTCGGTTCTGGGTATGTTGTGCATGAGAGCTTCTGATCGGAAGGCCATTGTGGCATGTTCTGAGCCCCTAGGCCCGCATATAGGAGCGCCCCAGTCATCTGGGTGATGGCCGGGGTTCCTGCACCCCTGGAGTGGTCAAGGTAGATAAAGATGTCCCCTGGTGCTGGGCAGGCTTGGTCAAGGCCTCTAGGGCTGAAGGCACTAAAGAGATAGGAGACACAAAGGAGACAACACCGTACCAGGGCTCTGTGTTAGCGTGGGGATACAGGGCTGAGACACCCCTCCCCAGTGTGCTCCATATATTGGTAGATATATTAGAGGTGTGCACTTACCACAATAGAAGTTGGCCTGGAAGAGAGGCAGTGAAAGGAAGCAGTCCGTCACAGTTGATCACTGTGTTAACTGCAAAAAAGTTGAAAGAAGAGCAGCGCGGTCCAGCGTCTCCATTTATGTGCCGGTGATGGTGTTGTAAACGTCGAGCGGTTGTCAAGGGAGAAGCATCGGGCGGCTCATGCGTTGGGCGAGCTGATTGACACGGCCATGGCTGTAGCATTATGACGTGCTCATGAAAGTGAAAATGAGTCTCAGAATGTTGTTGCTTCGCAACGGGCTTCCGCGTCACAGTGCGGTTGTGAAGCTGGGTGTCAGACGCCTGAAGGGCGGAAAATGTTCTAAGGCATCATGGTGCCATGAATGACTGTCTGGGAATCCACCATCTCACAATGCGAAGTCAAAACGGAATCTCAAATATATGGATACTGAAGGATGTGCCAAGGCTTTGCGTAGCCAAGATGAACTGGCCACTAGAAGGCTCATCGGGGGGTTGGGGGGGAGGCAGGGCAGCCCTGGACTCAAAGGTTTAGTAAGTGAATATGTAGGGAGGGGCATGTGGATCTGGGTCCCATGGCAACAGGATGGGTGAGGTATGTATTGAGTGATAGGGCTGGGCTGGGGGGGGAAAGCGTGCCCAAGCAGTAGGCACCACATACTGCTTTTGGCATGGTGTATGGAGGCATACAGCACTTCTAGATGTGTGCATCATTATAGGACCCTTCCTGGATGGCATAGGATAAAGACTTTGTGATAAGGGGATGTAGGGTGTCCATCAAGCCGTACTATGTATAGATATAGATATATGCACACAACATATATACACATCTGTATAGGCATACATATGTATATATATATAAACTCATCTCTCTCCCATGACCCTGAACTCCATCCTCCTAGCTGGATAGAGGATGCCTTGGTCTTGTATGGTCGTTCCTCGGTGCACTAGTTATAGTCAGGCATATGGCTGATTTTGGGGTGCCAGGATGTTGCTGCTGGTTTCATATGACTGGCACTGGCATGCGTGAAATCATGTTACCCTGGATTAAGTTGAGGTGTCATGGTCTTCTATAGTCAATCCTAAGGTGCACTGGGTGCAGTGAGGCATATAGCTGCTCCGAAGTAAGTGGCTCAGAAGTGGCTGTTCGGCTGAGGAACCCTGGAGCATGGATGAAGAGTATGGAGCGGATGAAGAGAATGGAACAGATGAAGTGGATGGAACGGAAGAAGTGGATGGAATGGATGAAGTGGATGTAACGGATGAAGAGAATGGAATGGATGAAGTAGATGGAACGGATGAAGTAGATGGAACGGATGAAGTGGATGTAACGGATGAAGAGAATGGAACGGATCAAGTAGATGCAACGGATGAAGTGGATGGAACGGATGAAGTGGATGGAACGGTTGGAAAGGATGGAAGGATGGAAAGGATTAAACGATGGAAAGGACGGAGTGGATGGAATGGATGGAGTGGATGGATGGAGTGGATGGAGTGGATGGAACAGATGGAGTGGATGGAGTGGATGAAGTGGATGGAACGGATGAAGTGGATGGAATGGATGCAGTGGATGAAACGGGTGGAGTGGATAGAATGGATGAAGTGGATAGAATGGACGGAGTGTATAGAACGGCGGAGTGGTTAGAGTGGACGGAGTGGATTGAGTGGACGGAGTGAATGGAACGGATGAAGTGGATGGAACAGATGAAATGGATGTAATGGATGAAATAGATGGAACGGATGAAGTGGACGGAACGAATGAAGTGGATAGAACTGATAGAGTGGATGGAACCGATAGAGTGGATGTAACAGATACAGTGGATGTAACGGATAGAGTGGATGGAACGGTTAGAATGGATGGAATGGATGGAGTGGATGGAACAGATAGAACGGATGAAGTGGATGGAACGGATGAGGGGATAGAACAGATGGAAATGATGGAGTGGATGGAGTGAATGGATGCAGTGGATAGAATGGACAGAGTGGATAGAACGGACGGAGTGGATGGAACACACAGAGTGGATAGAACGGACGGAGCAGATAGAGCGGACGGAGCAGATAGAATGGATGGGGTGGATGAAGTGGATGGAAAGGATGGAATGAATGGAAAGGATGGAACGGATGGAACAGATGGAAAAGGTGGATGGAGTGGAAGGAAATGATAGATTGAATGGAGTGGATGGAAAGGACAGAGTGGATGGAGTGGATGGAGTGGATATATCTCTGTATATCTCTGTATCTCGTATTTATGCTATGTATATGCTATGTACCTGTATCCCCATGTTATCTGTATCATATGTTTACCCTATCCATCCTGTCGCTTCATATACGTATGCCGCTATGCATGCCCCCTGTCCTACTCTCGTACTTGGTCGCAGGCGCTTTACTGATAACCACCATATCACACTACTATGCTTACTCTCTCCTATACACCACCATTCAACTAGAACACAGCTATACTATGACACATTGGCCTAGCTGTTCTCATACTAACATGACCCCACAAACACCTCATCATCCTAATATAACACAGCTAGCTGAGCACATACTGGCTAGCTTAGGCATCTCCTCATGCCTAACGCAGCCAGAAATCAGTCTGGGTGTCCACCCTCCAGACTGAACACATCCAACTGATTTCCTCAGCACCACACCTACCGCTAAGAAGCAGCTATCATGCAACAACAACACCAGCTGCACACATATCCGGTGCGCCCACGCATCATACAACACTCTCTCTCTCTACTGACTTGAACTGCGGTTCCCGAGGACGTTCAGCCTCAGTGCTTTGAGGTCATGATACATAAGGCGCTATATAAATGCCAAGTAACATAACATGACATAACATAACGTTGTGTCCTGGAGATTATAGTGTTTTGGTGGATTTCCTAGAATGCATTATAACAAGCCGTGCATGTGCTCCTGTGTGTGTGCGCTCCGAGTAGGTGGCTGGGAAGTGGCTGTTCTGCTGAGGAACCCTGGAGCATTGACTCTGTGTCCTGGAGATTACAATGTTTTGGTACACCTAACGAGCCCTGGAACCTCTGTTGGACTTTGATGGACCTTTTACTATATTTAATTAGCTTCTAGTATTAATATAGTAGTCATATATTCACTCATTTGATTTTTAGGTGGTTAATACCTCCCACTTTCCCAGAAGCCATTATAACAAGCCGTGCTTGCGCTCCTGTGTGTGCGATCCGAGTAAGTGGCTTGGAAGTGGCTGTTCGGCTGTTCACTGCTCGCAGCACAGCACGCAAGCCGAGCCACTTAGTAAATATTGTGCTGTTTTATCCCCTCCAGTGGTATAGGAAAGTTGTGTTGGAGTCGAATTTAACGACTGGCTACCACCTAGTGTTACATAGCATTGTTGTTGCTGTATGATAACTACCGTGTTCGTATTGCAGATTTGCTGTGCACTCGGCACACTGTCGGCATACTGTCTACAGGTGGGGAATACGACCCATAACTGTTCTCTCCTGCGGTGTTTTACTTGAATAGCAACATCATGTGGAGGAGTGAAGCAGTGCATTCACGGTAAGATTGGTACCTGATCGCTCCTTGCTCGTATACTTTCTGTGACTTTTACTTTGGAGTGTGAGATAGGCGGATTTGTATAAAGGTTGAACAATGGCTGTATAACGATTTAAAACCTCAACATGGATTGTTTGTTGCCGTGGGTACCATGGTAAGAGTAGTGCGTACTGCTTTTGAACTGCACATCGGCAGTGGCTTGTATGTGTAACATCAATAGGGTGTTGCTGGGATTGACCGTTGTTGGTAATAATAATCCTTCGAGGTGGTGGAGTGTGACCATGGAGGGTTATGAAAAGGTGATTGCCATCCACAAGAATCTGAGGAACAGACACATATGCATACCAAAGGTTATAACTAATCCAAAAAAGATGCCTATTGATTGCAAACAGATACATGAATACTATGGCAAAATTCCATCAGCGACGTCTATGGACGATATGGTATGCCTTGTTCGACGTCAGTCATAAATATGAACATGGCCAATTCTGCGACTGAAGACTTGGTCGCCGAACTCACTAATGATTTAGGATGTGTGAGTGCTAAATTGTTGAATGATGTAATATGTGGCCCCAACAAGCTGAATTAATGAATGGGAAGCGAATGAACTAACTGTTGGTAATGTGGCAGCTATGATGGGAAAAAATAAATTGGACCCCACTGCAACTATATACATACCTGTAGTTGGGACAGGGAGGTACCGACACAGCAAGGGTATGTACTGGGTATAACAACTAAAGTAATGGTACATAGCAATCAAGTAAGAGAGGAAATAGGGAATATCGATAATTCATCGTCAAGGCTTGAGGAGTTAGTGGTGGAATATATGGGGATGGATCCTGAACTGTCTCCCATCGATGTAGTTCTCACTCCAATGTTTTTTACTCCACCTAATAAGATGGGTATGACCACTGATGGAGATCATTTGTAATTTCCCACATTTTAGTTCAATAAAAATATTAAGAGTGAGAATGGCGCATTAGCAGTCCCAAACTTCACTTTTAAATCAGACTGTGAATTGGAAAGGAATGCCATCGAGATTACTCCCACTAAAGCAATTAATGATCCAAGCGTAGTGAAGTGTGAGAATGAAAATGATATCAGTATGAACTCAGATGATATGTTTAATGCGTTGGAAAACTTGTTGACTATGCTATTAGCAAAATGTGAACACTTAGAAAAAAAGACCGACATACAATCTCTGTTAATACATACTAGTATAAGGAGGAAAAATCAGGAAGTATGTACTAGAGAAACGTGCCTGTCACCTGAGAGGACAGCAGTAAGTACCCAAGATAACAAGAAGTGTAAAGGGCTATTGTAGTGAAGAGAGATAGAAAATGTGAGATATGAGAAACACAAACCAGCCCCAATACATCAGGCGTTTATATATAGTAATAAGATATTAAATCGGAAATATAGAAAACATGTTATGATAAAACCAAAGGCGACCGTGAAGACTGTTAAATGTGTATCCGCGGAACTCCACTCTGCCATTACTGATGAGGTAGTCCCTGTGGTGGCAAACCAGCCAATATATCAGAATATAAATGATGTAAATGAGGTAGAAAAAAACAGAGTTTCTGCTGTAGAACAGGTTAAACCGACCAAGGCCAACAAGCTTTCAAATGGAGGGCACAAGCGTACCCCAGGGAGAACCACGAAACAAACACAATTCACTCTCCCTGTGGTATGGGCGATTCACAATCGTGGCGAAGAGGCAAATTTAGAACCCTTAACTAGTTCTATGAAAGCCCTGCAACTTAAACAAATACATCAAGATAATCCTCAACTCCCACTTAATCAGAAGGCAGTGACATGTATTTTCCAGTCAATTTTACCTCTGATAGTGATAACAACAAAAGATATATGACTAGTAGATCAAGAAGAAATTGTGAACCAATACATAACCAATATGTGTTTCGAAGCAGAGTCTACCCTAAATTATATTATGGGCTTCGAGATAGATCTACTGTAGTTGGGCTATAGCACCTCAAGAGTAGAGATTCTGATAGGAAAGATCTGTTCACAACAACTGGCAAATAGAGAAATTAATATATCTCATATATCTCATGTAGCACCAGGAGGAATACAGATTGGACAGATTAGTTAGGACACACTTGTGAAATCCACCAAGAACATTCCCTCTCTTGGTCAAAGAATGGAGGTATGTGCAACTGTCAGTGCCGTGGCAAATGGGGTACATAGTACAGCAAGAGATAGTAAAAGAGAAATGCCATACGGGTATTGGCAGTGGCTACCTACGACATTTAAGTCATATCTTACCACAGAAAGGCAATGATATGATAACATGGAATACTGGAGGGCATACCCATCTCGTTGAAGAGGAGGGCTTGGTGCCTAATATGGAGACATTAAAGATAGTGGCACTACAAGAAACATGGTTCACACCTGAAGTACAACTCGATGGTAGATGTAAGGTTCATCAAGTAGCAACTCGAGGCCCTAAAGGGAGACCAAAAGGGGGCTTGTTAGTTACTGTTAAATCACCATGGAAAATACAGAAGTTGATTCAATCTACACAGAATGTACTGGTCACTAAGATCTCCTTCTTGACATTTGTAATAATAGTGATAAATATTTACAAACCCCCAAATATGGTAATGATGAAAGAAAATGTGAAGGTTGTTGGCCCCATTTTACAGCTGTTTAACCATTATCTCCCTCTTTGGTTGGTGGGTGACTTCAATGCGAAGATTGGTGACCTCCCTTTAAACAAGAATAGCACTCTTGGTAATTCTTCATCAGATTACAATAACACGAGATCTAATAAGCAAGGGCATATACGGTATACCCTGTTAGCCGTCCATGAGCTAGTTAAACTGAATGGACATACTCCAAGTGATGCTCACACTGCATTCACTAGAATTGAGGGAAGATCCACAGCGACTCTAGATTATGTTTTCACTAACATAGTGAAAGTGGTCTTCAATATATCAGCGATATGAGCATAGTGGAACGTGAGGAGAGCGATCACCTCCCACTATGCCTATTGATAGAATTTCCAACAACAACAAAAGAAAGCATAGACCACGATGATAATGGGCATTATATTTAAATATATTAAATATATTTAAATATTTCAATAAGATAGTTACTGCACTGTTACCCGGTTTTATAGGCAGCAGCAAAAAGATCTTTTTTTTTTTTTTTTTGATTTATTTTGTTCAGAAAGAAAATCTGAAAAATGTATCGAACAGTTTAACGCTTCTTCTTTATCTTTATCTTTATCTTTGTCTTTGTTTCCTTCTGTCGTTATTTCTTTGTCTCTATTTCTCGCCTCGGATGTTGGAACCCTGGCTATGTGGCCCTGTTCAAAGTGTACGTGCACTGAGTTGTTAGATATTGTTTGTTGGTTGTTTATTCGTTTGTCCTTGGGACCGAAGTCTCCCTATCATCTGTGCCCGAATCTTCTACTACACTTGGAGTCACTGTTGCAGGGATTTCTCTTAGCTGCTTAAAAGTTGCCTCGATTAAGTTTGCCATGGCCATCGATCACCTTGTAGATTCTCCCGAAATCAGTCTATTCCATATCTCTATTTCTTCAAATATCCATGGATTTTCTGCCAAAGGAAGTAGGTACGTATTTCTGCTCTGTTTGTTATTTTCACAGGTAAGTATCAGGTGCTTTAAGGTTTCTTTTGTATCTGGTTTGTTACATAATCAACAGTTTGCCTCCTCTGAGGTCGATCTAATCGAAAGTATTTCTTTGGTAGGTACCAGGTTTAATCTTGCTTTTAAGAGCAGGTTTCGTTTCCTTTTATCTGGAAATTTTTTGCAATATTTGATTGGCGATTTTACTTTATTGAAAGTTGGGGGGAGGTGGGTGAGGAGTTTGTTTTTTGTTGCGAGATCTAGCATTCTGATCCAGTCCATCATGACTACTTTTTTCTTTATTCTGTCAGGGTTTTCTTTCAGTTCTTTCTCTGAGCACGCAATTTCTAGTAATTTTGCTCTTCTTTTTTCCTTCCATACTTCCAAGGCTGCACATTTGGCTAAATCCATCTCCTCTTTGATCATGGCGATGGCTGGGGAGCGCTCCTCCAGGATAATTTTCCTGAAAAAGTTAATTGCTGCTTGATCCACCATGGATTCGAGTGATACCAAGCCCAGCTCTCTTCTTATCGCTGCCATTGAGGTAGAATTTGGGACTCCCAAAACTGATTTCCATATTAGCCCTTCCAGTTTTGTCCAGATGTTTGTTGGCATTGAGAGTGATACTTCCATTCCATAGGTCAGAGCGGGGATCACTTTTCCTTTATAGAAGTTAATTGCAGGTGTCAGGGAGAATTTCCCAAACTTCTTATCGACTAGTCGGGTCTGTAATGCTAGCCGCTTTGCTTTATCCCATAGAGTCCGTTGCATTGTTTGAGCTGTTTTGGTGCTGTCCAGATCGACTCCCAAGTATTTGATTGATTTAACTGTTTCTAGCTTTTCTTTTTCCAAGTAGAGTATTCGTTGTTTGTTTTTTGAACTCTGTGTTTTTTCGAGAATCAACACTTTTGTTTTGTTTTTATTAATGATCAGGTGGTTTTGGTTGATGTACTTCGCCAGGTTGTCTAGTTTCCGCTGGAGACCTATTTTTGTTTGGTCTATCAAGATAATATCGTCGGCGTATAGTTATCTTGGTACCCTGGTGTTGCCTATTTTTGATGGGAAACACCTGATTTCTTTTTCGGTGTGCTGGAAATCGCTCAGAAATTAAATGAAGAGGGTTGGAGCTAGGGGACAACCCTGTTTGACCCCTCGTGTTATCTTGATTTCTTCTGACAGAATTCCTTCCTGACTGAGTTTGATTCTGATAGTGTTATCTGTGTGCAGCGCTTTTATAGGTTCCAGGACTGACGGTGGACAGTTCCAGCTCTGGAGTTTTGCCCACAGAAGGTTTCTATCTATTTTGTCAAAAGCCTTAGATAGGTCGATAAAAGCTAAATAGAGCTTTGGGGCCCCTTCTTTTATCTTGGCCGTTAGGATGTTGATAATCATGATGTTTATTCCAGTGGATCAATTTTTTTGAAAGCCCACTTGTAGGTTGTCTTTGAAATTGGCGTTTTTTTCCCAGAGCCTGAAGCTGTCTAGCAGGAGAGATGCATATATTTTGCCGATGACATCTAAAAGGGCGATTGGTCTATAGTTTGCCGGGTCTTCGCGGGCGCCCTTTATGTAGATCGGGACTATAACCGCTTTGAGCCACGATTCTGGGATTTTCTTAGTATGTTCGCACTCTTCAAAAATTTCACTTATTACCTCTGACCATTGTGTGGGAAATTGTTTTAGCATTACATTGCTGAGCCCGTCCGGTCCCGGGGCTCTGGAGGCCTTTAGCTTCATGATCTTTGCTTTTGTATCTTCCTGACTTGTTACATTTATCCAGTTTGTGCAGATGTTTTCCGGTACGAGCGATGTTGGATTTTCAGCCTCTTCGAATTCTGATGAGATATGGGTTATCCATTTCTCCTCCGATACTGCATTACACAGAGGTGCAGATTTCGCAATGGTCGATTTGTTAAGAAGGGACCAAAATGCTCTTGAGTTTTTTGACTCCAAAATTTTCATCATCGCCTCTGCATCTATCTGATATTGAAGTGCCTTATGTTGTTTTAGCCAGTTTGCATATTTCTTCCTCTCTTTATGCCAAAGTTGCCAGTCTGACTCGGCATTTGATTTTTTGGCTCTTTTCCTTAGAGTACGGCTCAGTTTTCTTTGGTTCACCAGTTCACTGTTGAAAGCGTGTTGGTGGTTGAAGACCTGATTAGATTTTCCCCTTTGTTTTCTGTAGAGTACTAGGAAAGGTAAGTAGTCCGGTCTTTCTTTTATATCTTCCTTTTTGTTTGACTTAAGTTTGTTTCCCCATGCAAGCCTAAATTTCTTTATATCCTTTTCTGTGAGCTTTAGTCTGGTGCTCTGGTTATTGGCTTCTGTTTCTAGAGGGTAACTTAGTTTTGTTGTTCTCGTACCTTTTCACGAGCAGGTGACCAGGTTGTGATCACTGTTTCTAGTTTTTTCAACTCTAAAACTCATCATCGAGTCAATCATGCCTGCTGACATGCAAATATGGTCTATTGAGGCTTTTGACTCTCCACTTTCCCAGGTCGGAATATTGATTTGGTTTGGGAATAGCGTTGCAATGTTTTGGATGTCTCTTCCAGAAATCAGTTCGTTCCACGCTTTCCCTCGGTTTTAAGAGTGGTCTGAACGTTTCGGAGTTGTGCTGTTTGTCTCGCTGCAATTCGCGTTTAGGTCACCGCATATGATGATATTGATGTCCTTGAATGCTTCGTATAACTGATCTATCGTGCTCCCCATATTTAGACAGAAGGTTTCGGTTGACATCCTCTGGGGATTCCAATAACAATTAATAATGGCGAGTTTTTTTTTTGCACTTTCCTCTTTGTTTGTTGTTTTGGGCGGGCCAAGTGGTCAGCGATACCAGCATCTCATATGCTTCCTTCCATTTCTTTGGCTCATCCATGCCCCGGCCTGTTTTGACCGCTGTCAAAAGGCCCGCTGAGGGCCTTCCCAGAAGGCCTTTGACCACCGGAGAAATCTGAACCGTGAAGCCATCAAGTGTTGGTTTGGCTGATAGCCAGGTTTCGTGTAGGCATAATATGTCAAAACGACCCAGATTTACGTCGCTTGTCTGAGTAAGATGGTTATATCCTCCGGTATTCCATGATCCCAGGCTGTAAATCTCATTAGCAGGCCGACCCTCTTTTCCTACAGGGCTCTTGCTGTTTTGGAGGACTGGCCCTTTTCGTTGCTATTTGGTGTTGTTTGCGTTTATCGTTGAGAGTAACCAGTACCATGGACCTTGTAGTTTGCGCACTGGCGGCGTTGATTCTCTCTGTTTCCTTACTTCTGGGTGTTCTGCCGCGTCTTTATTCCCTTGTAGGTGTCGGTCCTGATGATTCTGGCTATTTTCTTTTATATGATTTTTTCTTTTTTGGATTTTGTTTTTGTATGTTAAATAGTATCTGCTGATTTCCTTCATTTTTCGTTTTCTGGTTATTTAGATCTGTTAGCAGAAAGCCCATCTCTTTCAGTTCTTGATAGGCTTTTGATCCTATTTTTTTCCTGCTATCTGCTTCAATGTGTATGTATGCTTTAGGTCTGTCTTGCCTGTGGTAGGGTTCGACTAATTTGATATCTTCCGTCGTCAGATGTCTCAACTCCTTTGCACTATTCATTATCTGAAGTATCTTTGGACAGTTTAACGGTGCTCTCTCCTTCGCTGCATTGTATCGTTCCAGCTTGAATAGGCCATACCATTTGGTTTTTGCCGGGACTTCGTCGGCCTGATCTGTCGATTTCTTTTTTATTATGTCTTTCTCTGCTTTTCCCTCTCTGGCCCCTTGGCCAGGTGCTTGGTATTTCTCCTTCACCATTTTGTAAGGCTTGTTCCCGTCAGTGTCTTTTGTGTGGTTCTGTGGGTCAGGAGTCTGTATTTTCGTTGGTGTGTTTTCCGAACTTGTTTTCTCTCCTTGTCTTGGGTCATTGCCTTCAGTTTCCTCTTTTTTTTTTTCCACGTTTGCCACTTCTGTTAGTTTAAAACCCATTTTCTCCATTTCTTCAAAGGCTGTACCGTCAAGATTTTCCACTGCTTCGCTTTTGACATGTAAATATGCTTTAGCTAACTTTTTTCTGTGATAGGGTTCCACCCGCTTTATGTCCTCTGTTACCATGTTCCTCAGAGATTTCGTTTTCTTCATCAAGTACATTACCGTCGAACGGTTTAGGATCAGGTGATTTTTTCCGTCTTCTTTTTGCTCCAGTTTGAAAAGGCGTATTTTGTTCTTATTATGTTGAATCTGAGAGGTCGCCTTACTTCTCCATTTCGTCCTTGGTTTTTCTTGGGAACTCACTGGAACTGGTCTTGTCTCTCTAGGCGATGTCGCTTCTAACTGTTATTTCGTTTCTGCTCCATTTGATATAGCTTGTTCAGTCACTTGTGTTATTTTGTAACGGCTTGCTCTATTTGGTGATAATTTTCCCATGTTTAGGGGGGAATTGTCCTCTTCTGAGCTAATTGAGATGTTCGCATGTTGAGATATATTCATTAGGGCGTTATCTAGCAGGAAGTCTTCTATTGTTCGTGGTGAGCTTATGGTAATCTGGTCCGGTTTCTGTGTTTCTTTCTGCTGTACTGTTTGTTCTATGCTAGTGTGCCTAAGGTGAACGACTTCCTCTCTGACACTGCCCGACACCATACTCGAGCCAGGGCAGGTGCTTGCTCGGAGTTGTTTTGTCCCCTGGTTTGTAAGCGCTGACGGCCTTTTTTCTTCCCTTTTTCCTCCCGCCGGCTGTGATCTTGTTGCATCTTCTCCCGAACTCCTCTGGTCGACTATGCAACCTTCTAGGTTGACGATCTTTTTTTCCAGCTCTTCGATTTTCTTAGTCATAAGATGTTTTGCACCTTTTTCCTGGTCTTCGATTGCCGTTATATAACTCTCCACGTGTGTGATCTTTGCGATTGTATTCATCAGAACTGCTGTGCTGTCTCTGATGTCTTCTTTCATTGCCTCGTATAGCTTGCAGAAAGGAGCTAGCACCACTGTCATTGCCGACATGATTGCTATCATATCAGGTTTGTCACTTGTGGTAGCTTTTTGCAAACCTACTGCGATGTCGCTGAGGCGGCGGTTTTTTGGCGTAAAGGGAATGTTCTCCGTCCTTTTTTGTAAGATCTCATGGTCATGGTTTCCCCGATCAATGGATCTGTTTTGGTCTTGTTCGACTCTGTTTTGTTTCTTTGTCGACTTTTGTTTTTCGCCTGCCCGGCTCGGTTGTAAGGACTCTGTTTCCCTAGTTGTTTCTGAGGGGTTTGCTGAAGACGTTGTTGGTAGATGCGGTGAGGTCCATGCGTGTTGTTGTTCTATTGGGCCTGTTTGCCCGTTTACTGATTGCTCGGTTGTAGGGCTCTTCGGTGTCGTTGTCCTGTTTCCTTCTTGCGCTGGCCCCATTAGTTTGTCTTGCCCTGGCGTATTTTGAGTTGGTAGGCTTGGCGATTTATCATTGATCGTGGTTTCGCCCTCGCTTCCCCTTGCGGTCGAGGGTACACTAGCTTGTAGGTGATTGTACGTCCAAATTGATTCTGTATGTTTCTGTTCGGAGCTCTTTGTTTGTTCAAGAGTTAGTTCCAACATTTCGGCGTCGGAGACTTCTAATTCAGCAGTTAACTTTCTTTTGTATTGTTTAGTGAAGAAAGACTGCAGTGGACATGAGAAGAGCGGATTTGGTAAGTTTTCCTTTGTTTTTCTACTTCTTTTAATGATCTTTACAATTTCATGCTCATTTGGGGGGAGTTTCTGTTCCTCCCCTACGGTTTCTGGACCTTTTTTGCTTCTTTCCTTGTTGGTATGGTTCTCTTTCTCGGCTGTTTTTTGTTTAGTTTTCTGCGCTTTGTTTGTGTGGTTTTTCGAGCTACTACTTGGAGTTTTTCCCCAGAGTTTCTTGCCGGAACTGATTTGTTTTTCTCCTGATCCTCTGTGGCGATTTCTTCCGCCTCGCTTTGCGAGACGGCGCAGTTATTTGTTGGTTTTGATGTCTGCATTTTTGCCGTTTTCGGGGGGGTCGTCTTTGTGATGAGCGCTTGGTTTTCCAGTGTTGTAGGTAGCCTGGGGTCGCCTATGTCCAGGGCATGACATTGTGCTATTATTAAATGTCCCTTTCTGGACTGGTCTGTGCCCGTTGGTCACGGCGCCTGGTCGTTACCTTTTTCGTTTAGCTTCTGCGTGAGCCCTAAATCTTCGGGAGTCTGCGGACTCTGCTTTTTACTGGGTTTTACTCCATTTTCTTGTATGATGATTATCCCGGGCGGTACCTCTTGAGAGTCCTGTTCGACAACGGCTTCTTTGATGGTTTTTGCCGGCTCTGGACTTTCCCGGTCCATGGCTGGGAGGTTGCCCGCCCCGCCTGCGCTCTGGCCAGCCTCGAGCGTGGGCAGTCCTCTGACTGCTCCCCCGCTCGGGGCACTCGCCTCTAGGGCGGTACACCGATGTCTGCTGGCTACGGGCCGGCAGCCTCGAAACTCTGCGAACACGTCGTCGGCGTCATCGGTGGGCCTTGCCTCTCTGGCTCCCCTAGGCGTCTGAGGCGGGGTCTGGGAACTAGTAGGTGCTTGCTCCCTCTCACCAGGTAATTTTGCAGGGTCCGGGGGGAGGGTGTTGTCCATCTGGGCCGCACTGGTTTCGGCAAGGTTGCTTTGTTTGGACCTGTCTCACCCCCTGTGTTGCGGGGTGGGATTACCCCCGGCTTCACACTGCTTTGCTGCGTTTTGTCATTCACAACCAAATTCGTCTCCTGTACTTTCTCCTCCATACGTAGGCGTTCAGGCTCGACGAGCAGCTCCTCCTCGATGATTATTTTGGTTACTTTGTTACCTCTTACGGTGTTAGTGGGAGGCATGTTTGAAGCTCTGCCTGATTTCTTCCCCGGTCGGACCTCAGGTTCCATGCCGGTCCTGCTCCGGGTCTGCAGCGGACTGCTGCAGACTGCTCCACTAACTCAGCTCCCGAACTCCGCTCCCCGCTCCGCGGGTTTGTTCGGGTTAATAAAGATCTGCTTCCGCAAAAGGACGTCGAAAGGCAGTGACTGCTGCAGACTGCTCCACTAACTCGGCGCCCGAACTCCGCTCCCCGCTCCGCGGGTTTGTTCGGGTTAATAAAGATCTGCTTCCGCAAAAGGACGTCGAAAAACATCTTAGAAATCTTCATCTGAAAGATCGAATAAAACTTTTTGCTTGCGGAAAGGACATGATAAGCTGATAAACAAAGCTAAACGAACATGCGCCAAGAGAGTAACACAGCAACACAGTGAGTATTGATAATTCTGTTGTCAGTCTCATTAAATCTACGAAAAAGAACTATAGACGCTGGTTGAAAAACCACACGAAGGAATGCGAGTCTAAGCTTTGGAAAAGAATTGCAAATCCAGCACCCACAGGGATATGGCAGTTACTACGCAACAGCAAAAAAAGAGAATTGATGATTAATTGTATCCCTGAAGAGAAATGGAGTGAATATATACATGCTACCTTGGGGAGGGAGGAACCAAGGGAGGATATCTTTCCAATCCCTAGAGAAAGCTGGGTCTGCAAAGCGTCCATACTAGATAATATTGTGATAATCGAAAATCTCAATAACTCCTGTGCAGCTGGACCCGATGGGGTCTGTAATTTACTCATCAAAAAGCAACCTGATCTCTGGGCAGCCAAACTCCACCTTCTTTTCACTCAAATAGGTAAATTAGGGGTTATTCCAAAATAGTGGCATGTTAGTCACATTTTGGCAGTACATAAAAAGGGTGCATGGGATAAACCAGAACATTTCTGAATGTTAGCTATGCTTGAAATCTCGTCTAAAATAATAACACGTGTATTACTTTGTGAAAAGAATGAATGGATAGCAGAGAAGCAAATCCTGCCGTCCAACCAAATTTGGTTTGGAGAGAACTTTAATGTTAATGTTAACATCTGCAATTGAGCATGCGTGGAAAAAAGTGAAAACTGAATGTCTACTGTGCCTTCATCGATTTCTCCACCGCGTTTGGCACAGTGTTGAGAAATCATCTTTGGTGGATGTTAAACTCTTGGAACATCCCTCAGGGATTGCTAAGAATGCTCATGTTTTTATACTCCGATACACATGTCCGTATACGTCTGAATGGAATGGGCAGACTCGCAGCATTAATGGCTATTAGCAGTGGCGTAAAGCAAGAGTGCATGATGGCGGCCACTTTTTTGAATCTATATCTATGTGCAGGAAGCATTTAGACTAACAGATACCAACCCAGTGAAGATTAATACAGTTGTTCTCGGTTGGTTAGAATATGCCGATGATCTGTTGATCCTAGATTATACTCCCACAGGTCTTCACCGGTTGCTTGACACATTGGTGACATATTCAAATGTAAGAGGTCTAACTTTCAATATAGAATAAAGTAAAGTGATGGTCTTCTAAGAAACAAAAAGACCCAAGAAATTGTGTGGAAACTGAGTAACAAGATGATAGAACAAGTTACCACTTATAAATAGCTTGGAATCCAGATTGATGAGAAGTTAAATTGGGTGGACTTCACTGAAATCACAGTGTCTAATATCGGTAAATACACTAAGTATTTTTATTGGGAGGAATGGAGGATACTCTGCCTCCGCTGTTCTGCCAATTTACACTGCAAAAATAAGGGCTATCTTATTGTATGATGTGGCGATATGGGGACACAAATATGGACTGCAACTTGCGGCATTCAAAGCTAAAATGCTTCAAAAACTATTGCGGCTACCTCAGAATGTGAGTGTGGAATACCTCTATCTTGAGTTTGACATAAAGGAGTCATGTATGCATATAAAAGCGAATGGGTAATGTGTTTTGAAAATATATGTAAAATGAATACTCACACAATAATAGTACCCTATGTAAAGTCGTTTCTGAGGTTAGAAGGCAATGTGATGGTTGGTACTATGGAAACTCTACAAACCACTCATAAGAAATGGTCTGCAGAGTAAATCAAACCCATTCAGAAACACAGGGATTGAAATATTGGTTAAAAAGGAAATTGCAAGATTTTAGCTACGACCAACATATGATAAATGTGGCTACTAAGGTTCATAGTGGGATATTTTGTCAGTAACGGCTAACCCGGACCGCTAGCCCTAATCCATAGCATATCTAATTGTCACAACATTTCATACATATCTATTAATGAAATTCAATACCTCAGAGGCGCTCGAGACAAAGGGAGATAGGTTGGGTTTACATTATGAGTTGCGTAATTGTCGTCTATGCTGCCATGAGGTAACTGAGTCATTGTACCATTTAATAATTGATTGCGATACCCTAATGACATTGCGATTTAAGTATTTTAAATCCTACAATAATAATATCGATTTGAATGAAATAATTGATCTATGGGGAATGTTCATGAAGGGTAATGATATTAATCTTATTAATTTTATTATATCATTTTATTAGAAGATTGTGGAGATTTGAAGATGTCTTGAATAGTGTTTTACATGGTTTTAGCTTGAAAGTGATTTAAGTCTCAGATTGATGAGCAAATTATATGTTTTGTGTATTATGTCATGTGTTATACAAAGCTAATTTGGCTATAAGTATATCTAATATAAAATCAAAATAGAATGACAAAACGTTGCTGCCAATGTCATATGAGTGGCACTAGCATACATACAGTTAGATCACACTGTATGCTTCATTGAAGCCTGCTCTCTGTGTATTCAGTTTGTGGATTCATCATCCTTCTTTGTGGTTAAGAGAGGCATTTACATTGGGTGTGTTGTTGGAACCCACCACGGTATGTCATCCTGTGAGTGTTGATTTTTGTGTAATGTGGAACCATGGGGTCTGTCAGTGTTCTGCATTTTACCCTGGAGCTGTGTTTCACAATCCTTTTAAGTACCAGTCTAGTGGTTTGGCCTATATACCGGAGCCCACAGGAAAATTGCACACAGTATATAACATAAGCTGTTTTGCAACGGGAGTAATGTTTGAAGTGCCACCTCCTGTCCTTTATTTCAAAACTTTGCATTTTGGCTGTGAATCGGCATAAACTGCAGGTGCCACATGGGAAATGTCCTGTTATTGGTCTCATATTACAGAGTGTACTCCAGCTGCTGGGACTGCTAAAGCATGAATTAGTTAGATAGTTTGTTGTCTGGCGGCTGTAGGTGTGCACTCACATAAATCTTTCTTCTGCTGATTTTTTGGCTTTGGGTGTGAATAAAACTTCACATGGATTTCATCTGGCACGTTAGTGTGCTTATATGATGACTTGCATGGGGTATCCTCTGGCTTTATATTTCTCATCAAGTTTGAGCGCTTGTTCTTGATAGTCAGCTGTGGTGGAGCAATTGCGTCGTATATGGATATATTGACCATGCAGTAAATTGTTTCCTAAAGTGGTGGGGTGGTGACTTGTGTAATGGAGCAATGTGTTCCAGTCTGTACACTGTATTTTATTTATTTATTTTATTTTTTGTATTTGTAAAGCTCACTAACAGCACTTGGGCATCGAGGCGCTGTTGCAAGAGAGTGTTTTAGTTACAGGAACATTTCATTGCTCTGGATTACAGTGAGAAGCACAATAAAGCAAGACATAGGTGGTTACAGGTTAAGCATTATAATTATACAATGAGTGCTCACCTCAGAGAGGCAACTTTATACTGTGTATTTCAGTGTGTTGCGGCCAGCCCATATAGTAAGATCTAGAAAGTTTATTTTCTCCTTGCTCCAGGACATAGTACATTGAATATTGGGATTCCTGGCATTGAGCCGAACCAAACATTCTTCAAGATGTTACGGGGTTCTATGCAAATGAAGATCACGTCATCAATATATCTTCTCCATTTATATATCTTTTAAAAAAATTGATTTGTGGGGCTCATGACATGCCGTTGTTCAAATTGGGCCATATATATAATGGCTAGGCTGGGTGCAAAAGCTGTGCCCATGGCTGTCCCTTTTGTTTGAAAATAGAAGTTCTTATCAAACATGAAGAAATTCTTGGTCAGAGCCACTGTTAGTAAATTAATAATAAAATCAGTAGAAACTTGGCTTTGAATGTCCTTGGTGTTCAGTTCTTCCCTGAGGCAAGCTGTTGCCTCAAGTTGTGGGATGCTGGTATAGGGCACTTGGATGGCCATAGTTACTAGGAGGTCCATTAACTCTTCGATGACGGTGTCCTCAAAACACTTTATAGCGTCCATAGTGTCTTGCAAGTATGTTTCTGGTAGTTGTCTAAGTGGCTTGAAAAAGCAATCATGGAATTTGCGCACTGGTTCAGGATAAAATCTAGCAGATGAGGGACTGTGTTTGTTTCCCTGACTAGTGTCTAATTAACCTGGAGAACCCAGGTTTTCACAAGTCCGCAGGTCTTTCCATACTCTCTAGAAATCATTTAAATCATTTGCAGCTTATAACCCTTTGATCGCTCTGGTTATCTCAATTCCCAAATAGCTCAAATTAAATGGGAACTTTTTAAATGGTGTACATGTCTCCAGAGCCTTTTCCACCGTATTGTTAATGGACAGATTCAAAGTATATGGGCCTCACTAGAAGTTTGCCAGTCTGGAAACAAAGGTGCTTGTAAGCTCACTGCGACCCTTGTTTCCGGATCTGCAAACTCTGAGTCTGCCTACCGGAGCCGCTGTGCCCGATAGGTCTGACCCTGCTGGGTGCATTGGCCACGATAGGCAGATCCATCACTGAAGCACAGGCACAGTTAGCAATGGTGCCGGTGCGTCCATGTCCCCACTACCATAGAGTCCTATGGGATTCTATGGAAATGGAGACTTACAATTTACAAGTGCCCGACTTCCCGGACCGTCGGACTTGTAATCAGCCGGTGGTACCGGGAAGTCAGGCACCGGTAAAATATAATGAGTCAGCAGCAATCCGCCGGTAGTACCAGCAGGCTTTCTCCCAGACCCGTAATGAGGCCCTATTTTTTATCCCTGTTTACGTTGAAGCCTGAGGAATCTTTATACTCAGTAAGCAGAGACAAAATTCTGATTCATGAGGCCTCAGCATAAGATAATGGCAGGACTATTTTGTGCATGAAAAGGTTATATGGGTTTCACCAGCATAATCTTTTAACTGAACCCTTGGGTTTAATCAACAAGCTCTGCCAGGGGTTCCACTGCCACAGGAAAGACCATCTGCAAGAATGGACACCCCTCATGACTGCCCCTTATAAGAGCAAACATCGGTCTGAGGAGTCTAGGAACTCAAACACAAGCTGTTGGGATGGAAATATTGCCATAATGGACCTCTTACATTTCTGACCGTAGCCCAATCGACCATTACTGCTTTGAGTAGAGGTGCCTCAATGCAATTGAAGCCATTTGGTCCCTAATGGAAGGAATTACCTTTGATATGTCTGCAAGACTAACATTTCTACTGAAAATGTATTAGGAGTCACTCTGATATGTGCTCATCTATAATATTGGGGATATCAGCATGTTAGCTATAATCTTCAAATAAAGCCTGCCAGTGGGACAAGAAGCAATCTATGAAAGATTTTGTGGAAATGGGGAATGTAGTAATTTAGGCAAAGGCTTTGTTCAGTGTTAAGGATAAGCCTTTCTTCTTCTTATGTTATTTGGCCCTCCAGGTTCTTCCGATCTTGAAGGGAAATGATTGGGCAGACGATAGTCTCCAGACTATCCCGAGCTTTCTGGTCCCTTACAAGGCGGCATCAGAATTCAGAAAACAATTCTGGGTTCTCCATATATTTGTGTGCCCTGGCTGTCTTTATTTCATATCTCAACTGGATGATTGACCTTTTTCTGCCACCCTACTCGAATGCCAGATAGTGACCTGACGCGTTCCATTTTTTAAAGTGTGTATGATTAAAACTCAGCCGGGTGCAATCTGCTATATTATTACTGGATGTATTAGCCAATCTCTACTATGACCAGTTTGTTATACACCTAATAGAGCAATTAGCTCTGTGCTGAATTTATTGTTTTTATTATCCGTAGTACTTTTTTCAGTCTCTGTCTTTGTGATTATTTTAATTATTCTAAGGTCGAAGGTCTTACTCAGAAATCAATGCCCCCATTTGGATTTTAGGGCATCCCACATAAATTCCTGACTTCTGTCAACTGTGTTTTTGTTAGTTAAGTCATACTCTATCTTGGCCTGTATCACTCAGCATAGTACATGGTCCCTCAACATATCTGGGATTAAGTTCCAAACATGAGGTCAGCATCAGGCAGGCCTGTTTTAACAATGTAAAGTATCAATCCAACAGTCAGATCACTCCAAGAAATGGCATTGTTATCCCACTACCTCGTTGTCCTTTTCCTTTCTTGATTTCCTTTAAAAATGGGACCTGTTTTTTTTTTATTGCGGCCTATGGTGATTTCCTGGAGAGCATTGTCTTTCATTCTGTACTTGAGTGTTGAGTATATTTAGCTCCTCTTCTGTCTCTGTGATATGGTAGGCCCATGATTCATGTTAAGGTCAGGCCAAACGGTAAGATCAAATTAGAACCATGTTATCGTTCAGCATTTGTTCAGTGACTTGAGGAAATGCCAGTCTCTTTTGCAGGTTAACTGGTGCCATGTCTTGGTAGATGGAGATGATTTGGCATTCATGTAGAATGGACCTCAAATCTTTTACTATACTAAGGACTCACTTATTTATGCCATAGAAGTGAAAATTAATTACTATATTAATAGGGGGAGTTTTCTCTTTGTGCTCCTCTGGGATCCCACTCTGCCGCAAGTGCAATGTGTACAAGAAATTGCTGCATCCAACAATTCAGTTCTCACTCTTCTGTTCCCACTATTAGGCCATTAACCTATAAACTTTCAAGCCTGTGGTGGTTTAGCAAGTGCTAACTACACCCTAGTAAATGCAAATGTATTCAAATATTTGGAGTCTTTGGAAGGTTGCCTTCTCTAGCTGGTAAACTTTACTGGTACTGGTAAACTTTCTGGTAAACTTTACTGTTACTGGTAATCTTTACTGCTACTGGCAAACTTTTAGGATGACGCATTCATTTTTGTTTACTCAATTTCCCCCCGGGCAAACATTTCCTGCTTGATTTCCTGTCTAGAAAGGTCATCATTAAACGTTGTATGGATTTTATTGTGGCAGTATTTGGCATTACTGCCTGTGATAATCTATAAAATGTTCCCAATTAGACCAAGTAAACCCCACGGCATTGTGATGGAATTTAATGAAATACCTCCTTATCTTTTTCAGAATATCCACTTGTATTATAATAGAATGTATTTTTCTTTTTTAACCCCATTTAGATGATGGGAAGGGAGGGCGTGTCCAGGGCTCATGCAGTAACGACGCGGCTTGTGTGCGCTCCCATTATGATCCTACAATCCGATCGTGTTTGTGGTACCAAAAGGCAACCTGATCAATTTAAAAAGCAATATGTGGAAGCCCAAGACCCACACTTCAACGTGTGCCATTAGCCGACAGTAATCAGTGCCTGGAAACCTCTTGAGACGAGTTGCGAATTTTGGGACCGAAGGTCCAAGAGGGCAGACAGGACGCACCGATGAAACTAAAGAACAGCTGCCCCTGCCAACACAGCGGAACGAGCGGCTCCCCGGCCGTGTGCCAGGTCCGAAGGAGGCGCTGGGCTGTCTCTGACTCAGGTGACCCGGAGAAATGGTGCGTCGGGCCGCCCTGGGGCCATAAATTGTGTGAATTGCGGCCGGGAAGTGGAAACAGAAGACAGCTGCATTGCCCCCCACCTGGTCTCTCCGCTGAGTCAGGACATGACCAGAGGAGGTGCAAGAGACCCGAGGATTGGAACGGAGTGTTGGAGAAGGCATAGAGACAGGAAGACAGGTACCTGCAACGCCGCCTCTCTATGGGGGACCAGTGACCGGGTGGACACAGATTTTAAAGGGTGAAGCAGAGGACCACGGGCTGGAGGCACACTGCTTCTGAGGCAGTTCCCCTGTTCTTCTAACACAAGTAAAGCCTTCCATACAAAGCGGCTGCTGTGGGGATTCGAGACAATACTCATAGACAAACTTGGCATTCCACGCCCTCTGACCGACTTGATTAGACAAACTGTGACGCCTAGCACCTAATATTGCAATGCAGAGCACTACTGTCACCATCTCTGTGTGCTTCTGGTGCTTTGGAGCTGATAGGCACTCTGCAAAAGCTCTATCCCCGATGGCCCAAGAAGCAGCTTGGCCCAGATGAATGTGCTTGGTACCATCTGGCTTATAACAAAGGAACACCAAGCGCCCAGTGAAACCCTCATCACAAGCTGGACTGAGGATTGCATTTTAGATCATTTTTTCACCGGCCTTAGACCTGGTTGCCACATTGTTAGAATCGCTGCCGAACATCACCACACTGAACTGCCTGTGTGCCTTCATTAGCAGTCATCCCTTATTATGTGCCCAACTAAGAACAAACAAAAGGGATCCATAATGGAGTCATTGTCCAATCAAGGGAAACCACGGGCCTCAGATCCCAAAACAGAAGAAACTCAGGCTGGGACCCAAGCGCCCCAACCGGACCCACAGGAAGACAAAGTACTGGCAGCCATAGCCGCTCTGAGATCCTCGTTTGAGAAAAAAATAGAAGTAAAGGTGGGCATGCAGCTCCTCCGTCAGGATGTGCAGTCCTTGGCAGAGAGAGTTACGACAACGGAATCAATATTGAAAGATATGGCTAATACCACCAATGACCTGGTCGTCCGGATGAAAACATTGGAGTCTGGAAATGCTCAGCTAGAGCGACGGTTGGACGACTCAGAGGGATGGTCTTACAGGAACAACCTGCAAGTACTGGGTATACCGGAAGGAACTGAGGGACAAGACCGAACAACCTGCATAGAGAACCTGCTGTTACAAGAAGTAGGCCTGGGTAAAATATTGCAGGGGTTTCCAGTCGAACAAGGGCATTGGTCCCTCCAAAAGAGATCCCCGCCTGGATCATATCCTCGGCCCATCATAGCACGAATACTGAACTTCAAAGACTGTGTGGTGAGACTCTACTTTTCAAGAGTTGGGAGGGAGATACATGGGAGCAGCTCAAAGATCACCATGTACCCTGAATATAACTCTCTGGTACAACAGCAGAAAAACATATTTGTACCAGTCAAATCAAGGCTTCGCCAGCTAAGACTTAAGTATCTGCTTCTGTATCCAGTACGACTATAATTACTGTACGGAGGCAAGGCCCTCTTCTTTGGAAGTCCTGAGGCCGTGGCTTTGTGGATGGAGCAGAACAATTTAGAGACTGAAGACTGAAGGAATGAAGTGAAGCATAGATACTATATGACATATGAATGCTGCAGGAGTAACCGCAATTAGAAAAAAGTAATCAAGTCGATAGACTCATTGGCATGTTCCTATATTCGCTGTTCTTGTTTACTGCCACAATAAGTTAACATTAGTGGGTGCTGGTGCTGTTGCCCACTGGGTGATACTTGGACAACCCCTGTCCAGGTGGACAGTCAGCTTCCTTTGGGCACCGACTTTATCACCTGGTACCGTAATGTGCCAGCCTTACCGGAAGGTACCGAGGTGCCTGAATGGAGCTATTCTGTTGGGCACTGTTTAAACCCTGCGTTCAGCGGTCTGTTGTTATTTTTTTTGTTTTGTCCGTTTTGTCCGACATGTGGTACGGGGCTCGAAACACAAATTACAGGCTGCGAGGGGTGGGGTGGGGGGAGAAATAGGCCACCTTTGGTTATCAGGACCGCTTTATATAGGCTGGTTGCAGAAGACTGGGCATCATGCGAGGGCCACTGGTTAGCCAACTGCATTCAAGCCATTCAGGGGAGTGGCTGTACAAAGACTCCAATAACTTACCATGGAACAAATTAAAATGTTTACCTGGAATGTCAGTGGACTCAGAACTTACATACGTTGCAATAGAGTGAAATCCTACTTAACTAGTAAAAAGATCTCCATTGCACTCCTACAGGAAACCCAGCAGATGGCTGATGAGCAATAGGCTACCTTAAGTCACTGGGGTGGGACAGGATACAGGACCACATATTCCAAATTTGACAGGGGGGTCCTCATATGGATAGCTGCTCATTTGCCATTTCAACTGTTAGATCTCAAAAGAGATAGGGAGGGCCGCAACGTAATCCTTAGAGGATATCTTGGCAACCGAGAGATCTCCATTGTAAACTCCTACATACCTAACCACACGATACCTGCCCACATTCAAGTGCTGTATACACACATTATTGGGCCTCATTACAAGTAGGGCGGTAAGGGTTAACGGTCAGCGGTAACGAGACCGGTGCCGTTAAAGCCTTACCGCCCTACTACGAATTCCCTTTGCGGGTCCTTCCTTAACGCCTGCTTTTAGCAGGCGTTAAGGATGGGACTCGCAAATGGACTTTAGAGCTAATAACGGTACCGTAATTTACGGTACCGTTATTAGCGCCTTCCCCATTCCCCTATGGGGGCTCAAATGGGAATGGGGAAGGGCCCTGGTGAATGGGGAATTACCAGTCCCGCCAACCTTGGAATGGACCAGTAATTGCTCCATTCACCAGGGCGGAATCGGAACGAGTTTGGAGGCAGCCATGCCGCAAATAGCGGCGTGGTTACCTCCAAACTCGGAATGAGGCCCATCGAAAAGAGACGCTTCCTTTATATGGGGAGGTGACTTCAACTGTGGGCAAGATGTAACATCGAATAGGGCCAACCCCCTCGCTCCCCGGGGTGCTCCACACCCTGCCACTACTGCCCTAAATGCAGTGATGTCTGACTTGGACCCAGTAGATACCTGGAGGGAACTGCACCCAGGTCCTAAGGGATACTCATTCTATTCATCGCTGCATAAGCACCACACCAGAATTGATTACTTATTAGTGGGAGCAGGACAGCACACTGAAATGATCGATGCACAAAACCTGCGTCAATCGGTGTCGGATCACTCCCCCTTGATGGTAACATGGAACAATGATACACCGAGATCCCCTATCCCCACGTGGCGAAAGCCTGCAGAAACCTTGTCTGACCCCCTGTTTAGAGATCTGCTTAAAACAACATTGGTCACTTATTTGGAGGACAATATAGGAAGCATAGATAGCTGGGGGATAATATGGGGAGCCCTGGAGGTGGTGGTAAGAGGAGAGGTAATGGCCGGTGCAGGGCACATGCACAGGATGTTGAAGGGTGATTTGGAAGTGCTGGAAGGGAAAATAGCTACTCTTGAGAGCCAGTGCCTCAGCCTACCCAGGGCCGAAGGGGAGCTCAAAGAGATGAGATCTCAATGTATACTGGCATGGGAGAGACTGGAGAAGTTCGACCATGCCAACCGGATGGCATGGGCACACACTGAAGGGGACAAAGCTGGGAAACTATTAGCATGGCTATGCAGAAGGGAGCAGCACAGACCCTTCACCATGCTCAAATACGATGAGTATGGGGCCCCCTGGCGTGCCCCCGGGGCACTTAAAGACATCTTTGCAACATATTATGCTAATTGTATAGACATGACCTGTGCATACCCACGGGGCATATGGCTGAAGTTTTTGCTCAGATTAAACTTCCAAAACTTACCAGTAGCCAGAAAGACCTATTAGATTCTCCCCTATCCGTAGAGGAGCTGAGAGAGACAATTGCCTCCCTCTCTGCTGGTAAAACGCAGGGAAGTGATGGCCTCCTGGCAGAATTTTACAAAATTCCACCTTGGCCCCAATGCTACTTAAAGTCTACGAAGAAGCCCTAGAAAAAGGCATACTTCCCTCCACTATGGTGGTTGGTGCTGCCTATTCGTAAACCTGGGAAACTGGCGGAACAGTGCGACTCATATCGTCTCCTAGCCATGTAAAACTATGATATTAATATATTGACCACGGTATTGGCTACGCGTCTCCGTTCATGAATCTTTGTTTATTCACACTGACTAAAATAGGCTTGTACCTGGCCATAACACCACACTAAACCTGCGCAGACTAAAACATATCATCGATCAAACCAACACTTGCATTAAACACTATAATGTGGCATCGTTAGATGCTGTCAAAGCATTTCACTTAGTATATTGGCAGTGGATAATTGAAGCACTCCAAAGCTGTGGTTTTGGGTAGGGATTCATTCAGTGGGTGAAACTCCTGTACACTTCTCCAACGGTCACAGTACGATCGGTAGGCAAATATCTGGGCAGTGGGACATACAAACGGGAATAAGACAGGGATGCCCACTCTCGCCCATGCTTTACATCTTGGCATTAGAACCCTTAGCAGTGTATTTGAGGCAGGAATACTCAGAGACGGGCATTAAGATTGGTGTGTCCAGGCACCTTATATCCTTGTATGCAGGCGACATCCTGCTTTATCTATGTGAACCACAACACAACCTCCAGATGATATAAGACGTACTAGACGACTTTGTCAGGCTCGCTGGGATTTCCTTTAATAAACTGTGTCTTCCCCCTGGCAGGACTGTCAAGTATGAACACAACGTCCTTACCGGAGTGGGGCTTAAAGCAGGACCCATATTCCTTCAAATACCTGGGCATACACATAGCACATTCACCAAATGCAATGCACAAGCTTAACACATGCAGAGTGGTGCAGGGTGTGAAGAAGTCAATAGCATTCTGAGCTCGACTTCCCTGTCCCTCATGGGTAGGTTTGCCATCACCAAAATGATAATTCTCCATATATTTCTCTATAGTTTTACCAATGTCCATTTCTACATAACTGCCAATGTCTTCGGGGAATTCGATGTATTGCTCCGGGACTTCCGGTGGGGTGCAAAAAGGCACAGACTGGCACTTAAAATTCTGCCCCTACCGTATAGGGAGGGTGGAGCACAGCTTCCAAGATTTGAATTATAATACACGGTGGCCCAATTAAGCTTTGTTGTGCAATGATTATCAGACGCGTGCACATCTGAACATGACTTACTCCAAGCAGTAGTGATACCGGCATGGTTTAAGGAGGCTCTATGGTTCCAGGAAAGTTGGGAGGGCCCCATGCCGCAGATCCTACGATTAGGTAGACAGATTTTGAAAAGAACCCTGAAGGTACTCTGGATTGTAACACCCTTATTCACCCAATGTCCTGATACTGGCAGACACATGTGGTGGCCATGAAGAATTGAAGGCGGTTAAGTGTTGGGTAGGGGTTGGCATAACTAGTTTGGGAGACATTTATGACAACAGGATATTCAGGAAGCTGGGCAACCTTACCCAGCGCTAGGTGCTCCCCAAGGGCCAATTCTTCCAGTACATGAAGGTGGCGAGGGTCACTAGGCATAACTGGACCGAATGGCCCGCCGAACCTCAGGAGTATACCTTTTTAGCCTTGACATACGCTCTCGAGGATGGCTGGGGACCTGTGTCCAGGTTGTACAAGTGTCTGGTAGAATGCACTTGCATTCGACTCATCAAGTTTAAGGGGTCCTGGGAGACAGATCTTGGTTTAGAGATTGCTGAGAAGGAATGGAAACTGGCATTGTTATGTTAAAAATGTGTTTCGCAATGCTAGATTCAAATTGGTCCAAATCAATGTACTACACCGCACATATATGACCCCCAGCAGAGTAGCTACATTTAAGGCAGCGGAATCCCCAAACTGTCCCTGGTGCACTCATGATGGTGGAGATCTTGTAAAATATGATGTGGTCATGCGTGAAGGTGCGTGTTCCCGAATCAAACAGACTTGTGTGGCTGCTGTCATCGCTGGGTATTAATGAAACCCACTAGAGCGCTTCCTGGGTCCATACACCAGACCACACAAAATCAAACATATCCCTAAATTCATGGACCTTGTGTGCATACTCACCAAAAGGCGTCTAGCAATATCATGGAAGTTCAAAGGGGGGCCGCAGTTTGCTGTATGGCTCAGGGACCTTGGGATTTGGTGTGAGGCTGAAACCAGAGCTTGGCTCGGGCAACACAGCAATCTAACGCAGACAATGCTGTTGCATTTGAGGCATGGAAAACCCTTATAGACACTGTTCTCTACCCATCAGATGATAAACCACTGTGAAATGCCAATTGCCTGCATTAACTATACTGCTTAACGTTGAAAACCCAATGATTTGGTCCAGGAAACCTGCATAGAAAAGGATCCATAGACAATTGAACAGACTATGCAGGAACCCCCGCACTGACTGGCCAATTTATGATATTATATTGTATTTATAGCGTGCCTATACACAAGTGTTTCAAGGCACAAAAAGGTATGAATTGAATTTAAGCTATTCACCTTCGTACCACAGGCCCCAGCCACATGCTGGCAAAGTTTTTGGTTATATATGTTCGTTGTAAGTTTGATGCTACATACAATATTAGAAAACGAATAATAAACTACCTGCTGAATGTCGATAGTGCAACTGTACAATGAAGCTGTGACAATTTCGCTAATAAACACATTTTAAAATAGAAATTAGAGGATAGGAATAGATCATGTAAGGCAGTGGTCCGTATCACTCCTGTTTATTTGTTTAGTACACAAACGGGTTAAATCTTTTCTTTTTTTGTATGGAACGCTTCACGAATGTGCGTGTCATCCTTTGGCAGGAGCCATGCTACACGGGTTGGAATGCATTACATTGCAAATGTGGCAACTCTTCCACCTCACCTGAAAGCCCTGATGAAAAATGTTGTACTTCCTTTATTGAAGAAGGTGCTTGTCCTTTCCTTCTGGACAGGACAGATTTTCTCTGACTCCAAGGAACATTTAAAATGTTTGCCATACCTACGGAGACAATACTGGTGTGGTTTGTCCTGTATAGATGGTCAGACCTTGCCTATAAGCAATCATACTCCAAAACCTCAATGTGCTTTGCAAGGAGTTTGTAAATATTCTGGGGCACTCTCTCTTGCAAAGCCATGTTTTGTTACGGTTCCCTGTTATGACGTCTTCCGGCACTTCAATTTCTAGGTATGGGCCGGATTTAGACACTCGACTATAGGTCTAGTTTGTTTGCCTGATAAAATGTACCAATACTGAGTCATGCTAGACCCTTTCTTCCTCTGGTCTGAACACTGTTTTCATGGCAGCTCTTAGAACAATGCATAATGCCTGTCAGAATTATCTTTAGTGCCCTATTCGTTGCAGCATCTGGAATACGAATTGCAAGTGAGTGAGCAAGTAAGTACATTTTTTTTTTATTTTAATAATTTTTTATTGTTTAAATATTGAGTATAATACAGATGTCAACTATTTGCAGACTTTGAATAAAACAAGAACCATAAAGAAATTACATAGTAAATGATTCTGGTCATTTGTAATAGTATTTCTATATAGTTAAGTCATTTGTTAAAGCATTTGTTAAAATCACTTACGAATTTCATATGTACTATAGTAGTTATAAACTGCATTAACATAACAAGTAGTCTAAAATTAATAGTAGTATAAGTCTACAAAGAGTGACTTATATGTAATGAATATAAAGATTAGGGGGGAGACGTACTGGGAGACAGACTAGAGACGTATAAGAATTAGGAGGGTAGAGGATAGGGGGGAATGGGTATATTGGATTATTGCATCAAAATTAAACTAATCATTTCGAATATTATTATGTACAAGCATTTCAATTTGAGTGTGAAAATACAGATAAAGATGCATATATATGGGTGTAGATTCATGATCCATGAGCTGTTGCATTAAAACAGTTAAGATATCTGGTGAAGTAATACCACTTAGCATTATATTTGGGAATTGTGTTATGAATATTGGCCATGCACATTTCCAGTTTATGAGTGTTACAAATAGTGTTCCACCAGATTTTGGTAGTAAGCAAACTAGAGTCTTTCCAGTTGGCAGTGATGCATTTTAGAGCTATACAGATAAATAAATCATATAGTCTAGCAGAGTTAGATGGGAAATAAGATGTAATAGCTATACTTCCTAAGAATATGTTATTAAAGGTAAAGGGCACATCAACACAGAAGATACGCTTGAGAAGCATCCAAATTTCCTGCCAAAATTTAACAGTAAATGAACATTCAAAAAACATATGCATATACGTGGCTGGAGATATGCCACATGACCAACATTTTGCATTATAATTCGGATTAGACTTAGCCAGTTTGGCCGGAGTAATGAATGCTCTATGCATGAAGAAATAGTAGTGTTGTGATATATTTGCTGATACCGATATTTGTTTGATCTTTGCAAACAACCGATGCCAAGTTTCGTCATCAAACCTGAAACCCAAATCAAGTTCCCACTTCAGACGTATAGGACATATCTTAAAAGTTGAGGTGAGCATATTGTATATTTTAGAGGCTCGAACTTCACCAAATATAGTAAGATGCATTAGTCTGAGAGCATCTGGAGTGAGAATTTCATTGGAAAATTGGGCCAGTGCATCTAGACAGGAATATATAAATAAGTTGTTATAAAATTGAAAGTCCTTCTTAGGAATGTTAAATGTGATGGAGAGTTGCTGGAAGGAGAGGATACACGGGTCATCTATAATGTGTTGGATGAATCTGATACCTCTTTGGATCCATATTTTGCGGTTGAGGATCTTGTTATTAATTACTATGTTTTTGTTATGCCATAATAGTGGGGAAAGATGCTTATGAGGAGTTATAGTGTTGGGAAAGAGAAAGGTTTGTAAAGCTGAGATTGAAGCTTTAATAGGGTCTAACATTTTTTTAGATGAATCTTTAAATATGTATATATAGTCTGTGATGTCGTGTGGTAGAACTACTTGTTTTTCTAATGTACACCAGGTCGGGATATCAGCGGATATAGGGTCCATGAACCATTGCCGAGACTGCTTTATAAGAAATGCATAGTGATATGACTTAAAGTCAGGAAATCTAACTCCTCCCATGTCATAGGGGGCTTTCAGTTTCGTCAGAGCAATTCTTTTGCTTTTTCCTTTTCCCCAAAGAAAATTGAGTAGAGTAGAGAAAACGGATTTGAAAAAGGAAAGGGATAATGGGACGGAGAGAAGTTGTAAGTAGTATAGAATTATGGGAGTGAGCATCATTTTGATGGTATCTAAGCGCCCCCACCAGGAGAGGTATAATGGGGACCATTTGGATGTTAGGTCCTTAAGGGTGCCTAGTAGGGTTTCAGTATTGAGTTTAATCGTATTTGGGATAGTTGGGGCAAAATGAAGACCTAAATATTTGATAGAGCTACTGCACCATTTGAGGCCAAAAGTGGCAATATCATGTTTAAGGCAGTACGGATTTAGGGGCATAACTTCCGATTTCTGTGTATTTAATTTATATCCTGAGACCTGACCAAATTGCGATAATACAGTCAAGAGGTTGGGAATATGAAGTTTGGGGTTTTTAATTAATATAAGAATATCATCTGCATATGCGGCAATTTTATTTATTGAGGTACCTACTTGAATTCCCGGGATATTTTTGTTAGATCTTATCAATTCGAGAAGTGGTTCAAGAGAGAGGATATATAGTACAGGTGAGAAGGGGCAGCCTTGACGCGTTCCTCTTAGTAAGGGAAAGGAGGAGGAGGTTTGACCATTTAAGTAAATAGCGGATTTGGGGGCAGAATAAAGAAGTTTAACCAATGAAATAAATTTATCACCACACCCATGCCAACGTAGAGTTTGAAACATAAAATTCCAGTCAACACGATCGAAAGCCTTTTCCGCATCTAATGCGATGGCCGCATAGCCTTGAGTGTCTCTTTTGTCATTGGCTGCAAGGTTGATGGCATTTAGTAGGAGTCTTGCATTGGAGGATATGTTGCGTCCTTTAACATAACCTGTTTGGTCTGGTTTTACTAGACTTGGGAGAGAGGACTCGATTCTATTGGCAAGTATTTTAGCAAAAATTTTGCTTTCAATATTGATAAGGGAAATGGGTCGATAGTTGCTAGGAAGAGTTGGGTCCTTTTCTGGTTTTGGAAAGATGATAAGTAAGGCTTCAGAGAAGGATCCAGAGGAACATTTTTGTGATATGAAATATGCAAAAAGGTTATTGAGCTTAGGTATTAGGAGTTGAGAAAATGTGTTATAGAATTCTGTGGATAGTCCATCTGGGCCAGGTGCTTTACCTTTTCCGAGGCCATGGATGGCTTTGGTAATCTCAATAGAGGTGATGTCCTTTTCTAGATGAGATAGATCAATTTCGGGGTAGGTGGTTCTGCTTATGTTTTTCAAAAAGGAATCAATGTATTCTTTGGGAATAGCATGTTCTGGAGTATATAGATCCGTATAAAATTTTCTGAAGCATTCCAAAATTTCATCAGACCTATGATGCATCTTGCCCAATTTGTCTTGAATGTGAGAGACTTGAACTTTTTCTTTCTTGGTTTTTAAATAAGAGGCTAGCATTTTACCTGCTTTGTTAGATGTTTGATAGATCTTAGTTTTATATTTAAGAATGGTACCTGCAGCTAGCTCAGTGATTTCTTTATTGATTTCAACGCGTATCTTAATGACTTGTCGTAGGTTTGATGAGTTGGTGTCAGTATAGTAGTTTTGTTCTGCAATAGTGAGTTTAGCATAAAGATCATCGAGATGTTTTTTCTTAATTTTTTTATTAATTCCTGATAGGAACATTATGTGACCACGAAGGGCCGCTTTAAATGCATCCCAATTATTGACAGTGGAGGTATCTTGATCTTGGTTTTCATTAAAGTATTGTTGAATGAAAGTATTGATGGATTGAACAGATTTAGGATCATTTAAAAGAAAATTGTTGAGTTTCCATCTGGAAGAACCTTTATTCATATCTGTAAAGGAGAAGGAAGTGACGACTGGAGCGTGGTCAGAGATAATGATATTGGATATCATGGAGTCTATAATGGATCCAGATAAAGTCTTTGTAGCAAAAATATAGTCAATACGTGACAGTGTGTTGTGTGGGGGGGAGTGGTAGGTATAATCCAGATGTGAAGAATGAGATATTCTCCATGAGTCAATAAGTCCTGTCTCTCCTAGACATTTTAAAAAGGATTTGTGAGTTTTGTTGGGTTTAAATGGACAGCTGGATTTACGATCTAAAAAAGGATCAAGAACCTGATTGACATCGCCACACATTATTAAGTTAGTGAAGTCATTTTTCAAAATCATTTGTTTGATAGTATTCCAAAAGGATGGGTCAGGTTGTGTAGGTCCATAAATATTGAGAATAGATACTTGTGTCGTGTCAATTTGTAATTGTATCCAAACCCATCTACCGCTTGTATCTGCGGCCTGAGCAAGGATTTTGTAGGGTTGTTTCCTACTAATGAGTATTGCAACACCATTTTTCTTGGATAAAGCTGGACTAGCTATCACCTCTTTCACCCAGAGAGACTTGAGTTTCATTGTTTCTTTAAGGGATAGGTGTGTCTCTTGTAGACAAGCTACTGTTGGTTTAAATTTATTCAGGTGAGATAATACTTTGGATCTTTTAATAGGATTTTTGCAGCCCTTAAAATTCCATGTTATGCATTTAAAGGTCATTTAACTGGAGTAGGTTTGATATTCATACACCTTATGGCTATAGTACAGAAAAAAGCATATGCCATTGTTATTCGATTGAAATTATGTTTACACCAATATTTGTTCAGAGGGAAGGAACATTGGGGGTCAGGGAGGGGAGAGAGGGGTTTGATCACGCTGTGATGGTTAGTATACCTTGGCGAGTGAATAATTTTAGAGATCAAACAGGACATGGGAAAAGGAGTTAAAGGGAGATATATATGGGGGATAGGAAACGCCTACCGAGTCGCTAACTAGGAAAAAGCGACTACCTGTGGAAGATGGACCCAAAAGAGCGCCCACCCCACATAGTTAATATCAATGTAAATTCAAAGCATTAGGTAATTAGAAACTTATGAGTGTAAAAGTCAAGTGATGAAGATCCAGTTTCAAGTAGTAGATGAATTAGAGGCCGCCGCTGGAGAAGAGGTGTCCATGCTTTCATTTTTGATGGATTGTATGAAGAGCCTTAGGTCAGCGGGATCATCATAGACTGCAGAGCGTCCTTCGTATGTAACTTTAAAGGAGCAAGGGTGGAACAGGCCATATCGGACATTAAGTTGTTTAAGGGTAGGCCGGAACGCCAGAAAGACCTTTCTTCTTTGTGCTGTACTTCTAGCAACATCCTGTGAGATAAATAACTTACTACCATGCCAGATTAGAGATTTACGTTCTTTGACTGTGGAGATGATAAGTTGCAGTTGAGAATATTCCAACAGGTAAAATATGAGCGTTCTTGGTGGCTGCCGAGCTGAGGGAGAAATTGAGGGTTGACCAATCCTATGGGCACGTTGTATATTAAAAGTGGTTTCCAAAGGCAAATGTAGTATGGCCGGTAGGAATTTTTGTAGGAAGGCAATGGGATCTGTGCCTTCAGCTCCTTCAGGCAGGCCAGAGATGCGTAGGTTGTTACGCCTACTTCGATTTTCCAAATCTTCGTTATGCTTTTGAAGTTCTTTGATGGATTTCTCCATTTGTGCTACCTTAGGTGATAAATCTTCAAGCACGCCAATTCTTTTCTCTGCCTCATCTACTCTGTTGATAACTCCCATCCACCTTTCATCTAGTTGCTGTAACTTAATGTTAGTGGTTTCCATAAAGGGTTTGAGTGCCCTAATTTCAGCCAGAATGGTTTCAATCGCGGAGTCTGAGATTCCAATTGGAGGTGGCGAGTCAATTTTGGGTCTTTTTAGAGTAGTTGAGGAGGCGGTGGCGTCTTTGGTAGAGGTGCCATTTTTTTGGTTTGCTTTGCTGGTTGCCATATCTGAGAAGATGATATATGTACGAGTAGTTATGGCGTGTAAATCTTTGTGGAAGATAATTATGCTGACGAGTAGTATATAATTATTACATCCATATTACTCCCAAAGCTTACCTCTGACCTGGAGAGACCAAAACGTGGAAAAGCCCAGAATAATAAGGAATATACTACCGAAGGTTGCAATGGATTTGTTGTTTAGAGCTGTTGTCCATAGATAGAGGTTTGGACCAGTGGAGCTGTAGGTATAAACCGGCTGTGTGATTATAATCCTGCTTGACAGTACAATATCGGTAAGTTGCAGCAAGAAGGCAAGGTAGTGATTAAGGTTAAAATGAGAAATGGGTTCTTGTAGAAGGGAGGTTGACTGACGTGCTCAGTATTGTGATTTTCTGTGTGACTTTGTTGAGTAGCCTGTTCGCCCCTTTAATAACTTATAGCTTCCTTAATAAGGTTGGAGATCCATATTGCCATTATTATACATCAAACTTTTCAGTCTTTTTTGTTAATATTAAAAGTTTTTTTTTTTTTTTTTTCCTCCTAAGCCTTTTCCTTCAGTATGCTATTATATAAAATGTTAATATGTTCACTTAATAGCTATTTCTTACTGTAATGATGTTATTTTATCCTCCAGCAGGTGGCGTTCTTGTGGAAACGTGCTTGAAGTTTAGGCCCAGCCTGCGATGTCAGCTGATGAAGAACGCCGCCCCTCTCCTCACGAGGGGCGGTTCGCATTCCGACGTCCTTCCGATGCGGAAGCCCTTGATTGAAGCTGCAGCGTATGAAGCCCTTCCTGACTCCTGAGCCACGGAGAAGTTCCACCGAGTGCGAGCGGGATGTTTATAATGCTCGGTATGACGAAAAGGTAAGTTTTTATATATTATTATGTGCCCTAATGCTATTTTATTTTAATGTGAGGCGGAGCCGATCCTCTAGGCGGCCATCTTGCCTCAGCGCCTAGCCACGCCCCCAGTAAGTACATTTTTATTGACCACAGCCTTTCTCACTAGGAGACCATCAAGTTTTGACAGAACTGGAGGTCTTCGCACGCTGTCCAGAAAACATTCTGATAATTTGTATCACTCTTTTTTATGTCATGCCCAAAGAATTTCCACGCAGATGGGACCTTTTAAAATGTTATAGCAGTATCCAGAGGCCTTTCCACCCCATTGCCAATGGACAGATTTGAAGTCTCTGTTATATGCTAAGTGTAGTTTTAGGCCTGAGGACTCTATATATATATAGTCCCGAAGAACAGCTAAAAGCCTGATTAATGAAGCCTCAGCATCTGACAAAGTCAGGATTACACCATCCACAAGGATGAAAGCTTGTGGGTTTCCCGAGCACATTCCATTAAACAGTCTGAACTTTTAAGGATTACATTGCAAAGGTATCCTCTTTTTCACTCCATTTGATAATCCTAATGAGATAAAGTTGTCTTTCCTTCATTGAAGGTAAGTACTATATTGTGATGGGAGCTCAAACAGGCAGTGCTTAGCAAATATCCCACTGTTTAACATTACCGGCAAAACTGTTGTGAGCCCATTAGTTGGTGCCTTGATTTCTTATGAGATGTATTTACCATTAGTCGTCTTTGGTACAAGTCAAACAGTCTAATTGAACATGTTAAGCTTTTTGGGTTAGCTCCTGGCAGAACTTTCCCCTACACCTCTACTCATCTCTTTGGACACTGGGGGCCTCATTACACGGTAGGCGGTGAGCCATGGCGCTATTAACGCCATGGCTCATGCCGGTAAAATACCGGCACCGCCTTGGCGGAAAGGGGATTTACCGCCCCATTCCAAGGTTGGAGGGGCGGTAAATCCCCTTTCCGCCATTGCCCTTCCCCATTCCCATTTCTGCCCCATTGGGCTCTATTGGACTGGGGAAGGCGCTAATTACGGCACCGCAATTTTGCGGTGCCGTAATTAGCTCCGAGGTCCCTTAGCGGGTTGGATTTTAACGCCTGCAAGAAGCAGGCGTTAAATCCTCCAACCCGCAAAGGGACCTCGTAGTACGGCGGTAAGGGTTAACGGTCACCGTTGCCATTAACGGTGACCGTTAACCCTTACCGCCGTCCGTGTAATGAGGCCCCTAGGACTTGTCCTTTGTCCTCTCCATTTCATACTTGACAGCCTTTGAGGACTCACACATTTTTTCACCATCATCTATCCAGGAATTGTTACATTAGGTGCCGTCCTAAATGTGAATCACCCCTCGATTGCTAAGACATTAGGCTGGGTTAGGTTTCGAATGGGCCAGAGATTAGGGATTCTTCACTTATTGCATAGGCCAGACTAACCAATTTGTGTGGGATTGAGGCATGGTGCCATGTAACCTGCATGACTTGAAAACCTTCCTGGCTGCCTGCTCTAGTTGTGCATGGACCCCAACCTGCAAGGGGCTTCTTCTGTAAAACCGGAAGGATGCCTGAAGGCATCTACCCTCTCAAGTTGCTATATCACTTCCTTGTGCTCAGTAGGACATCTGGCACCATTGGTCATGCATTCCCAATCTTACCACTGACAACCTTCTCATTTAGTGCCAGAATTCAGAACATTCCGCATCTAACTGTCCTCCCCGTTTGTAGTGGGTGGGTGATTACCCACTTGCAAGAAACTATGGCTTCAAAGTCCTCTTTGCCAGTATATCACCGCCCCCCCGAATGATGCTATATATGTCCTACAATCCCCATTTGGGATACCGCCCAACTTCATTTGCGTTAGCGCCCACCTGCGCGGCATTATTATTGCTGGATCACGGGTTGAGCGCTAACCGTTACTCCCCATTCCCCATTGGCGAAAATGCCAGTTGTTGGCACAATTACTGCGTGGTAATTACTCCGAAAACTGGCATTTTTCTGGCGTGTTGACCCCCAGCTCTAGGCTGGGGGTAAACACAACAGACTTGTCATCAGGCAGACCCTTGAATGTGGCGGTAATACTGTTACCACCAGATTTAAGGGTTAGCACCCAACTCGTGATGAGGCCCAATGATTGTCTTTACAGCGGGCCTCATCATGAGTCAGGCGGTATCCCAGCGGTATTACTGCCAGGATACCACTCGGGTTAATAGCAATACCGCCGCCCGATCTGGTGCGATTAGAGCCGGATCAAGGGTTGGGAGGTAATGAGTATTCCCCATTGGGACCCAATGGGGCATTGTCAGCACAATTAGCGCTGTGCTAATTGTGCTCGAAAACGGGCGTCCAATTGACCATTTACTTACAGCTTATAGGTGGGGGTAAATGCTACCAGACTCGTGATTGGGCGGACCCTTAATTGCGGCGGTAATTGCATCACTGCAGTATTTAAGTGCTACCGCCCAACTCATGATGAGGCCAGTGTCCCTCACAGCTCACATCTTCAGATAAGCCTGGCAGTTCACCCAATGTCAGTGCAAAAGGCAGCTTTTTTGGACAGCAAGGTCCTTATCAGGACATGGGTCATCTGTTGTTCAGAGCCTCCTCCTTGTATTCAGATACCATTTCCATGGCTTCAGACAGGGAAATGTGAAGATAAGGTATTGGGTCGGCAGGAGTTCAACACCAAGGAGGCCTTTAGTGCCCCCAGCTGGCTATCATCCTCATGATTAGAAATATTTACGAGCGTTGTGATTTCAGATTTTCATGGACAAATACCATTACATATATCCTAATGAAATACACAATTCCAAAAAAGGGTGAGCTAAAAGAAAATTACGTACATGACAAAGTAAACACGGATTTTAAGAAAGGGAACATAATAATATAACATAATAATAAATAACGCTAAAAATCGAACCTGCCACTAGGTAACACTATTTTACTGCGTTTTTAACCTTTGTACAGCACAAGGTAAAGCAGCTGAGAAGTGCTAGTATAAATGTGAAATATATATGAACCTTGTGAAAGTGCAAATGCACGAAACATGCGTCACTTCCCTTTTAATTGGATAATAAATGTGTCAAAAACAATTGTTAAACCAGAAATGTTAGAATCATTTGAAGCTTCCTTTCACATGACATCGAAAATCCCTATGATCAGGGCATAGTGTGTTTGATGGATCCCATTATCATCACTGTGGCATGAGTGAGAAGCAAAGGTGTTCTATGGTGGGCATGGAACAGCAACCCAAATTACATGCAATGAATAGAAACAATGTTTCTTTCAGAAAGGCCTGGTAGATTTTAGAGCCAGCATTCTCACTCTCCTTTCCTGCATGTCAGAGGCTGACCCGAGCGAAAGGATGCCTACTGAAAAAGCAATAAGTGATGCCCCAGTGAGGCACATTGGTGGTGATGGGGCGAATTGTAATGGACCTCTTATTCGTGCACCAGCCGCAGGCGGTGATAAGAGGCAGGGAGTGGCATAAACAAGTATGCAGATAATTGCTCTTAATAACCCTTCGGTGTACTGGGTGTAAGCTCATAATTATGATGTTGATGGCACCATGAGAATACATCACAAAGCATGGACACAATGAAGGCCTGACAATGTATTGTGAATCACTAGAGTGACAGACTCACGCATGCTGATCCCAAGTAATTCACCCCGCTTTGTTGTTTGCTGCTGCAACCTGGTGTGTCAACAGTGTATACTTTCAATTGTTACAGGAGACTCATTCTCTGAATGATCCACATACTTTTATGAAAAAGAATGTGTTGCCGGTGACAAGTTCAATGTCAATGTCCTATACTCGGAAGACCTGTTCACAACTACACCTGCAATTGCAGGCTCCCAGTTGCCCCTGCAAAGGCATCCTGGTGGGTTTAGGTGGCCCTTTAGACCCTAGCCAGAAGTCTGCATACTGTCTGGCTGCTGAACGACCATGGGACTAGTGAAGTAACAATGACTGATAAGGGGCAGAGCATGTTGTCTTCCAATATTTTCTCTCTAAGAGTCTCTGAAAAAACCCTAGTTAAGGTGCAGTTAAACTGTGCAGATGTAACACAATAAAATCCTTGAAATTCAGCGGACGTGGGAAGTCATGACCAGCTGCACTCAGCACATTCCATTTGATGTCCCCATAATACCATGTCCCCAATCATACCATTTTGTATGTCATTGTGAATCCCTTCTCTTATAATATGGAGTGTGAACATCACGTGATCCTGTTGTCAGTGTCCAGGAGGGATGAAGGTCAGTTTGCTGGGAAGCGGGGTGGCCACTAACTAAGCTAACATAATATATCTTTGTGAAGCATGCACTAAATAATGATAATTTCCAATTCGTTTGAACAAATCATTGTAACCCTAAAAACTTCATACATGTATTTGCATCATTAATAACAGCAGCTTGTATAGAGCATTAGGTTAAAAGGTTTTGACCATCATGATAAGGTTGATTGAAGCTAGGGTCTGGACTCGTAAAGGATCTAAGGCACATTGGCATTTGTTAGCAGTGGGAGACAATATACTGCGATGGGGGTCTAATGTTAATCGGGGGCCTGCTAGGTGGGCACCATGGTGGGGTTGCATATCTGGTACATCAAGAGAATACCTTGCAAGGACACAGGGTTATAGTGGCAGTAATTTTCCAATGGTGAGGGTGAGGGGCTAGGGATAGATTTGTCGAGATGGATGAGCTACAGCGCTTGGCTCAAGCCAGTTCACACGCGGGGCAGTGATCTCAGAGGAAGAGTGAGATGTTACATTTGTTCTTTGCTGCAATTACCTCCGGCTTCAGCGTGAGAATGGAGCTGCAGAGTTTTCCAGACACAGTGACAGAAAAGGTGGGGGCCATGTGTGCTGTGCGCGCGGCGCTGCAAAGGGGAAAGAAGCCTGTTGTATTATCGCAGTGAGGCCTAGTTACCAAGATGGAGCCAAGGGGGTACAAAATGGATGCCCTGTGCCCTGCACAAGGGTCCCATCTACACAAGTGCCAGTTGATACTGGTATCACAAAAGGGCAACGGGGGTAATCCCCACCCCTGGAGGCACACGGTCCAAGTTTGTACTAGGGAAAGGAGGGACGGTGGCTTATGAGCCCCTCACTTCCACACAACGGGAACACACTGTGTTAAGCTGGCCATGACTTCCCTCATCTGCTGAATGACAAGGGTTTTGTAGCATTAAATCAGCACAACTTAACTGCTCCTTAACTAAGGTTTTTTCAGTGAATTTCAAGATTTTTGTTATGCCATAGTTTTTTTTTCTGTCTACTATCCTTGGCCTTTGACCATGGCCAGTGTCCACGCTTTTGGCGGTGACGACTGTACATGTTCCCCCAATACCTTTATTTGGGTCCCAATAGCCATGGACTTCAGCCGTGGCCACTCTATATGTTACTCCAATATATTTCCTAAATGGACCCACTAGCGATGACCGTTGGCTAATGCCACCACATTAGGTTTCTTTTGGGCACACTAACGGCTCCTGGGGGCCTGATTCTGAGGTGCATGGAAAAACAGGGAAGTCTTGATCAGTGAAGTTTGTAGACGTGTGTTAAAAGCATCAAATTCTGATACACTCCAGTGGTGATAATGCACTGTATAAATATTCTTTAACATAACATAACATAAAGTGCTAATGTGGTGCTAATGTGGTGGTCTGGCATCAAAACCATTTAACTCCTCTTATTAACGTGCAAAAGCACTGCTTTTGAGAGCAGAATCCCCTTGCAGTGCCAGCCCTGCATTTCGCAGGGTTGCTATGGCAGTTTTCAAGCAGTAACCAAGGTACATGCTAAAGCCGTGGTTTTGATGCTAGGCCAATACATTAGCACTTTATCAGAATATGGTGCTTTTAAGAACGTGTTCTTCCTTCATGGATGAACACTTCCCTGTTTTTTCACGTGCCTAAGAATTAGTCCCCAATGTACATAATACTTTTGCATATTTTACTGACAAACCCTAGGCTCACTGTTTTTCATGAGGACTTACATTTATACATTTCAAAGGCCAAACTTCAAACAGGATAAATCTGCATTCACCTAAATGGCAAGCAAGTGCACAGGCCTGATCCGTGTCAGGGTAAACCATTTTGACTGCAGCCTGGCTTAGCTGCCCTGCTCCAGGCCAATAATGCCCTGCTCCGGGCCAATATAAATGATATTACGGATGCAGTAAATGTTTCCAAGTGCAATGACTCAAGCCCGGGCCGAGGATGGAACAGAGCCAACTTCAAGCAAAAGCTTTAGCAGGACAGAATGCCATTCAACAGTGTTGCTAATGTACCTTCTACAAGGACACAATCCTTACACTATGGGGCCGATTCACCAAAACATGTGCATGTTTAGATCATATGTAGAAAGCCCTGTTAATGCCCTTTTTCATAAATATAGCACAATATTGCATGCAGACAACTTTGTACTTTTATTCCCTGTAGTTTTCTACTTGTTCCAGTTCTTATTTAGAACAAGTGCTATAGGCATATTTTCTGGGCAAATTAGCCACTTACTTTTTCCGAGATTTACTTTCCTAACATTGCCAGGTGGATGACTCTCACAATTCTGTGGTTTGTGAATGGCTGCTTGCTGCTTGCATATGCAGTTCTGCAGGTTTGCAAGTATCTCTACTTCCCCAGTCTACTTTGGGCATGTATCGCTCTTGTTTGTTTCCTTTATTTTTATCGCAAGCACATTTTGTCTACTAAAGGCCTAATTCACAAAGATGTGCACTGGAGCATTTCCGTATGTGCCCTGACCATCTCCGATTTGCTCCTGCTAACCTTTTCCTTAATCACAAACCGAAAACTGGATCAAATTAGAAAATGTTCATATTCAAATGTGATTCAGAAAGGTTTGCTCAACTGTATCTCAGGTATGCTTCTGGATGCTGTGGATTTGCTCCATTCTTATTCTTAATGTTTCAGCAGAAACATCTGCAATGATCGTCGGGGCACCTTCTGACTTGCTTTAGAGGAAACCCTTGTAAATCTTTCCATTGTTTATCTTTTGTTTGCACAACTGATGTATACACTGCCACAGGTTCAATTTATTGTGCAGAACACATTCATGTTTGAGGATCCCAGACCTCAAATGGGCCATAGTATCAGCCCACTTAGCCCCACAATGTCCAGGCCAGCTGGGCGTTCCAGCCAATATTTTCACCCACTCCTTTATTTAGTAGAATGCACTGGAGGCAGTTGATCCAAGAGTCACCAGCAACCCACAAGTTAACCCCCTGAACAAATAAAAAGCGAATTATATAGTTTGTAAATTATTGGCTATTTCTTTAAAAAAGCTACACAAGAAAATCAAAACCTCAAAACTGAGGTAACTAGTGTCAGTGATTTCAATCCGGCACACACCCAAGTCTCGGCCAGCATGTAGTGCACAAAGGAAACCCTTATTTATTTTTATCTATAAGTTCAATATTCTGAATGATACACCACTCATATCAAACCATTCTCCTGAGACCCCTCCGGTCACACTGAACCAGGAATTAGGCTAGTTTGCAAAAGTAAATATTTATTCAATTATTTAGAATTTAAATCACAATTTATTTTAAAAGGTAACAACAATCACCAGTGGGGTGACAGAAACCTGAATAATATCTTTAATGCACTGGGAATCAAGTAATGAACAAAAAAACAATGAAGCACAGAAAAGAATACTTTTGGGTTGGTTTGGAACATATAGCACTATGGTTAAGGGTTCCTCCTGCAACACCCCTCAACCCACCAATAGGCAATTTAAATAGATGTGAGGAGAGAGCAGGTACTCAGGAATAACACAGATCATATAGAATATCACTCCCACCTTCCCCCTTTAAACACAAGAGAAAAATGGAATTTACTTTTCAGCTGTCAGGATGGCTTTGAAATTGGCTGAGCAAAAACACCAAATGTGGTCAAAAATGCATACATTATTATACATTTCTATGGGAGCCACTTTGAACAAATGCAAGCAAACACAAGCAATGATTTAATCAAAAGAAAACATTTGAAATCTGAAAGTCAAAGTGGGAAATAATTTGAAGCTAATTCACACGTGTAAAACTCTTCAAAATGTCAATTCACAGCAAACTTTTCCTTATGCGATAATTAATATAATGGGTCAATCGCACTTTTTAGCACTGCGGTTTTAGAATGTTGGGATAGCTAAAGATGTTAGGTACAAGTGGGAGTTGGAATTTTGCTTCTATCTTAAAATTTGAGGGAGTTATAGAGGTATTAGTGAGAGGCGTTTTTTGAAAATAAAGACACAAATTTGAACAAGGACTTCAGTTTAGATCAGAAAATATGGATTATGCTTTTACTCAAGGCTAGAGTGTTTAGACTAGGCAACCAAGTCGGGAAAAAGTAAGCTCTGAGACTGATTCATGACTTCAGTAACAGATCCCCATCACCTTCTCCGGCGGCGCCAGTCCAAAGTCTCAAAGTGGGATTTATGGATCAGAGTTACACAAATAAGATGACTATGAAAATGGTGCTTTAGCAACTAGACAGAATAAGATAGCACTAAAGATTTTGACACTGGTACTGCTTAGGAAAGTAGGGATAGTTCAAATGTTAGAATGGAACAAGATAATGCAAGGTAAACAATAGTTCTCTAGCGTTCTATTAATACTCACAATCCACTGGGATTTAAGCTTTTTGACAGTCACGGTTCTGGTCAATGGATTGGGATTGGGTCTATCAAGGAAGCACAGCACATTATCTTGATCATCTAGGCCGGTCACCGGAACTGCACAGGATCTGCCCTTCTTGTTTCTAGGTATTTTAAATCAGCGGGGTAGCGAGTTCATAAGGCAAGCCTTATGGTAGCAAGCCAGATAGTTTCAGGGTGATATTTCAGGGTGCTTTCCCACACCACAGCGCCTCACTGGGTTGTAAGAATAAGTTTGAGGATTGAGGCCTTGCTGAAAATGGTTCAGCTACTGCTTGGCCTAATTCTTGACATCTGGATCTGGAAGGATGTTAAAGGCTGGATGTTGGATGCTGGAACAAAGTGCTTTGCTGGAAACAGAAGAATGAGTCTGTGAGTGAGTGCCTATGTGTTGTCAGCTGTCTCTATTTATCCTTTCAAATGACATCACAAAAATGGGTGCATGGGCCGGCTTAACTAAACCTGCCTCTGTGGACTGGGATTGGATCAGAGCTTCATCTCCGCCTTGCATCTGAGTGATTGGATCAAAGCCGGATGATGTCACATTTATAGTTTGGCTTTTACAGTCCTTAGAAAGCTCCCCTAGCCACTAGTATCAAAATCAAATTTTGTCCTAAATATATATTAATACATTGGTAACCTCTACAAAAATCACACACAAAGATGCCATATTTTATGTAGAATCTTTTGATCAAAATCCCGCAGCTGTGAGATCTTGTTTCACCTTTCTGCAGAATTTTGTCCATTTCACCATGAACACATTTTCCAAACGTTCTGCAAATTTCCAAAAATATGTATGTTTACCATGGGGATGTGTGTTTAAAGTTTAACAATTCTAGCATTAATACGGTTCACATAAAACCACTTATATTGCCATTCCTGTCCAGAATATGTTACACAGTTCCCCCGCCTCTTGAAATGTAAAGCCAAAAATTAGACTAACAAATCTGTCCATTTAATACTTTCACCACTTTGGATAACAAGTTATGAGTCTCTAGACATTGTTCATTATTCATTCTTAGCAGCAAACGGTCCGCCTTTTGTCTCTCCCTGGATCTCAAGGAGTAGCCCCCTCCTTTGGGGAATTCCTTCAAAGAGCAGTTTACAACCTTTTTACACATCCATTTCCTGGCCTGGAGGATCTGCCATTGTTCATTCCTTGGTTGTAGACAAAAGTCTGGCCTAACCCACAATTATCATATGTCTGTGAGTTTCTGCTGAGAGGATTTCCCTCCCCTTGGGGGAAACCTGTTTTTCCACTTCTTTTGGGCCCAGCCAGGCTAATTTATTCTTAATTTCTTGATTTAAAATCCAGCAAAAACCAAACTAGTTGCATCAAATGACATAGATAAATTACTTTCTTAGCTTTAAACCTGTGTAATCAAAAACAACTGAGATCTGTATTCCTTTTAGCACCAATCCTTTTATGTTTACTAATCCGGCAGACTTTTAGTTTAGATAACTTTGTAGTTTCATCAGGAGAGCCCATCTAACAGGGCTGTCATTCACAGGTAGCCCAGAGTGCAGCACACAGATTTTGGCAGGGGCTGTCATGCACAGGCAATCCAGTTTTTCTGAGAAAATCTTTTGCTCTTCTCATTTTAGGACTTTGTACATTCACAGTGCTTCATTAGATTAAATAAAGTTTAGTGGCAAGCAAGATTTTGAGTGTTGAAACAGTATCATGTAAAGGCCTTTTGGAGTTTTTCGCAGCACAGCAAAATAAATGTCATTTACAGGCACATTTTTGGGTTTCATTTTGCAAAGCACTGCTTCTCCCTCTGTACTCCATGTTTACTTGTCATGAAGCCCACTGGCACTTTCTTTTTTTTGCAGTGCTTGCTCTATTCCAACACACATGCACCATGGGTGGCAGGTTGTGCAGCCATTTTTTTGTGTGTTGGAAAACGCGATTGTGAAGGTTTTAGCACGCACAAGAGTTTTGTTGCCATTGTTGCTGTTTCTTGCACCATAAATAGCAGAGTGATACCGCATAGTATAGCTAAGTGGGTCAATACATCCCACAAATCCCCCCCTCCCGACTTCGTTTTGACCTCCAGTCGAGGGGGAGACGGGAGATTGAGATGTTCTTTTCTGTCCAGGTGGAGAAATTCAGTTGCTTCTCCCGTCGGTGATTGAGGCAACACACTCACCTCGCCGGTTCATGTTAGGAATGGGATGATAATCAGATTCCTTGGGTTTTTCCTCCCGGTCCCCGAGTGGTCCTCCTTGGTGATTCTTGGGATGATTCTCAGTTCAAATGCTAGAAAACAGAACATAGTATGGTTATGGGAATGTTCCCACTACTGTGTCCACACATCTTCGGGGGATGTCAGCAGTGGGAAAGACACTTGCATTCCTTAACAATTGGCAATATTCTCTATCTATTATTCAGTGATCCTTTACTCATTTTCTTAGGTGTAATCAATGAAGATTTAATAATTTTTCTAGGTGTCTGAAATTTCCCCCTCTGTGTTTCCGGTAAGTCCTTCTATCTGCCGCAAAGTATGCCTGGGGTGGCAACTCTTTAGCTGGTTTATGTGGACCCACTTGTCTTCCTCTTCTATCAAACTGCCCTTGCAGTTTCTGTAGGTGATTGGTGAGATTCTGTCCACAATTTCAAAAGGACCCCGCCAGGTTGGAAGCACTCTTTGGCTTGGTTCCTTTGGAAATTGTACAAGTAGACCCGGTCTCCTACTTGATATTCCTTTTTAGTTGTCTTAAGGTCATAGTGGGTCTTCATACTGTCTGCAGATTTTTCTAGATTCCGCTGCGCATACGCAAAAGAAGGTGTTTTCTCAGATTCTCAACATACTTATGAGTTGTGGAGGCATTTATCAAGGTCTTCTTTTGGGTTCTGTAGAGCAGATACTGGGGTAGCACCATCCTTCATCCAGTCATCAGCTCAAATGGAGACTTTTTTTTGCAGAAGAAGGGGTAGATCTGATGGCCATCAGGACAAGGGGTAATCGAATGTCCCAACTTGGCCCAGAATCTGCCACAAACTTTTTTAATATGCTCACAATAGTTTTATTGTAACCCCCAAACTCCACCACTAGAGGACACCGGTAGACAATGTCTGGTTTCCTTTTTACCCCGAGTATCTCCCACACCTTTGTCATCACTTCACTAATGAACTGGCTACCTCGGTCTGACTCAATCCTTTGGGGTAGTCCAAAATGTGAGAAGATGTGATTGATCATCAGGGCAGCTGCTGTTTCTGCCTTGCAATTTGGGGCCGGGAGACATTCCACCCATTTAGTAAACAAGCATGTTACGGTTAACATGTACTTGTTCCCCCCAGAGGAGCGAATCACGGGCCTGATAAAATCGACTTGCAAATCTGACCAAGAATCTTTTGGAGGAGAGCATGGTGTGTGAGTGATGTTGTGCACATACAAGACTCCCCTTCAAGTATTGGTCGAGGTCCTGCTCCATGTGTGGCAGTATGGAACCTCTTGCAGGATTTCTAATGTCATATGAAACCCCCGATGACTGTCTGTGGCCGCATCATGGGTGTGACTTAGCATCAGGCTTCGGAATGAGGTAGGGACCACCCACTGGTCATGGCCAGATATGGATCTCCTCACCAACAAAGTGTCTTGGATTCAGAACATTTTTGGACATTTCATCAACACTCTGAGGTCCTCTCTCCAAATGCAATCGGTATCCATCCGGGGAAAGTTCTCAGGGTCCTCAATGTGTTGATAAAACTTACCAATTATTGGATCCCCTTTTTGAGCCGTAATCAAATCAGCATCTGGGGTCTCCTTACTCCATTGGGCATTTGAGAGTTCATTGTGAGCATTTGTCTGGGACCTAGTGATAGCAGTGACCTGGAATTCCCCCAACAGGGACTCAATCTCAAGTAGATCCCCTTGGATGGCTCTGGGTTTGGCCAGCTGATCAGCTAAGTCATTTCCAGTTTTGTCTAGTCTCTCTACTTTAGAATGACCCTTAATCTTTTTCCAGTAGATGGTCATCCCATTCAAGGTGACCAGATCATCAATATTCTGTATTAATTTTCCATGTTTTAGTGGTTTATTGTTAGCACATAGCATGCCTCTGGTTTTCCTATTAACCAGGTGCGCCACAAACCCGTTCCGTACATAATATGAATCAGTGATTATGACCAGTTCGTGGAGTTGGTGTTGGTCAGCATTGAGGATGGCTAGATGCACAGCCATCAGCTCTGCTACTTGGCTACTCCGGGGACCGATTTTGTACACAGTAGAGGGTTCTGGGGCATCATTCACCCATGCATTCCCCATGCCGGCCACAAGTTCCTTTTCCCCGTTTTTGTCAACATGGTAGGAGCACCCATCCACATAGACATTTGGCATTCCCTCACACTTGTCTTCTTCATAGACTTTGTGTGGAGAATTGAGGTATGCCGCTATGTTTTCCTTGATTTTAAGACTTTTGTCCTCGAGACAGTTTTCTCTGGCACAATCATTTAAGTCAGCCAGACCCTGCACGAGGGGACTCTTCTTGTTTTGGCCATATCTGACCTTCACATGAAAGCCTTGCACTGACAGAATCCAGAAAGTAATTCAGGAATTACTCACATTTCCGGCCCGGATTCTGATACTTTGCAGATATTGCAGAGGCTGGTGTGGGGTCTCCACTATGATGTGTTCCCCCTGGATGAAAAGGTGGTAATTCTTCAATTCCCACACCATTGCTAGGAGTGCCTTCTCACAATCGTTGAATTTTTCCTCCACAGAGGATAAAGTCTTACTCGCATAGGAGATGACTTTATTGACATTTTCATTCTTTTGATATAATACTGCAGTGAAGCATGTATTTGAGAAGTCTGTCTCCAAGAAGAACTCCTTGTTTTTGACAGAGTAATCTATGCAAGGCGCTTGTGAGAGGCTTCTTTTGAGTTGGCTTACTGCCTCGGCTTGTTCTTGACCCCACTCCCACTCGACCCCCCCTTCAACAGATGGATCAGAGGTCTGGTGATCTCTGCGTAGTCCTCAATGAACTTTCTGCTATAAATAGACAGTCCAAGGAGGCTCCTTAGCTCGCGCAGAGTCGTGGGGTCTTTTAGTTTCTGGAGTGCTTCTACTTTCTTTTCCTGGGGACAGAGACCCTCAGAAGTTATCTCATGCCCCAAGAAATTGACACAGGTCCTGCACCACTGTGCCTTTTGGAAAGAGAGTTTTGCTCCGGCAGCCCTCAACTGTGTCAGAACATAATGGATCTCCGCTATGTGTTCCTTCACAATTGAGCTTTTGATTAGGACATCATCTACCTAGGCCAGGTTAACTCTTTCACCCAAGTCGGGCATGGCCTTATGCAGAAAGATATTAAATTCATTGCCGGAGTTGATGCATCCGAAGGGAGTCCGGGTCCAAGTGTACTGCTGCCCCCCGAAGGTAAAGGCCAGCTTGTACTGGTCCTCCATACTGACAGGTACAGTCCAGTATCAATTGGTCAGGTCAATGGCAGTGTATACATTTGACCCCTGGATCTGGGCCAGCCCTTGGTCAATGTAGGGAAGAGGCCATCAGGAAGTATGGACCCGTTTGTTGAGCTCCCTTAAGTCCGCACAGAGTCTCCACTGGCCATTTGGTTTCAAAATCCCCAGCACCTGATTATTGAAGGTGCTGTGGACTGGACGAATTATCCCACGGGACACAAGGTTCTTAATTATTTCAGTAAGTGGCTCCATTGATGCGAAAGGCAAGCAATATTGCTTCACAAACACTGGAGTCATGCCAGGGTCCGTGGGAATTGTTGTTGTGTGGATGTCGGTGCAACCACAGTCATATGAGTCCACCGCAAAGAGATCTTGAAAATCTAATTTTCGCCTTTGCTCCAGAGTTTCACAGGCATCAGCTAGGTTGACTCTCTCTTCAACCATCTGCCTGAAGCCCGAAAAGAATTCTGGTTTGGCTATCTCAGTGGCCTCCTCCAGCTGGGTGGAGAGGTCCCTGGTCATAGTACTGACGTGGACTGAGGGCTTCAGGTGGGGAAGGCAGGCCTGGTGGACTTGAATGATCACCTCATTCCTCCTGAAGCCACAGGTCTCCCTTTCCTTACTAAAAGGGCAGGAAGAGTATACGAGACAATTCACTCCATGCCGGGTGAAGATCCTGTCTGGTGTTGTGTCCTCGTCGCTATCACTGTCAAAACAGTCATTGGGGATTGGTCCAATCAGTACATTACTAAATCTATGGAAAAATGTCGGTCATCAACCGCCATTCCAATAATGGTGCCTCTGCCCAGAGTGATACTCCTGAAGTTGCTGTTATCCACCTCTATTGGAATGTTGTTGTGTTATGTATTGACTTGTGGCGTTGGGTTTAACCCCAACCCTTGCTGTTGGAAATGGGCATTGAGGTGAACATATGCATTAAGATTTTGCAGTTTCTGTCCTCTTTTAATTTTTATTTTGAGTGAGAATTGTCGGGTCCGTTCTGGGATAGTGACTCCCTCTCCAATCTGAATTTGAACTGCATATGTCAGTAATTGATCATCAAATCCATGTAATTACCCGCTAATCAGGACCAGGCTTTGAAGTTTATTAGGTCCAAACTAACAGCAAAGCGATTGAGAATGTCACTGCCTAAATAAAATGCAGCAGGGGCATCTCGCATGACCCAACAATTATGGACTATGCTCTTGTTGCCTATAGAAATTTTGAGCATACACCTGCTAGGCAGGAGATGTTTGGAATTGGGTGTTTCAAGGTCCATTTCCCATTTGTCTATCAATTTAAATGTGGGAATGGCTGGATCTTTTGGGAGTTTGCAGAACTTGGCCTTGTTGATGATGCTTTAGCCGTTGTTCACACACACTCAGGCGAGAACAGAGTCCTTCCTCTCATTTAACTGAATAGGGATGAACAACTGTTGTCCAATTTTCTGAATGTCAGCTAAGTTTTGAGCTGGTTTCTCATCATTTTGAACCACAGAAGTGGGATTTTCTGATTGTGAATTTGTATAGAATTTCAGAGTATTCCCTTCCAGTGTGGAATGCCACTTGAGACTGGAAGGAAGGTTGATTTTCAGAAAGAGAGAGGACTTCCCATCACCACTTTGTTGTCCTGCTGCAATTACTGTCACGTCAGGGCTTTGGTGATTTTGAAAATGGAATTCGATTTAGTCAGGTTTTTGTTCAACCATGTGGCATGTGCCATTTAAACTCACATGGTTGACACTATGTTTTAATTTTATTGGTCGGTTAGTCTGGGTCCAGAGGACCTTGTTTACACAATCTGTTAGGGGGGGACAATCTACGCAGGATGTCATTCCCTAGTAAACATGTTGTGCCCTCTGGAGTCACAACTATGATCGGGTGTTTCACCTTGAGTCACCCAATGTTAATGTCTAAATCCACAGTCCCCTCGACAGGAATTTCCTTCCCATCAAAGTTCTGAAATTGTCCAGGAAGAGGGGTGAGAGGGATTTGGTATTTCTCCCCCCTTCCCGAATTTAGCTGGTCAAAGGCCCTTTTTAACAGAATGGTTGCTTGGGATCCAGTGTCCACCAGTGCCAAAAATGTACACTGCCCCTGTATTTGGACCGGGGCATAAAATCCTCCCTCCTTTTCCTCAAGGGGGCAAAGATAATGCGTATTTTGGGCCAATAGGTGGGTTAATTTCTTGGCTTTTGATTTTGACAGAGGTGTGATTTGGGCAGGATTTTGTTTGCGATCTTGGGATCCTGTAAGAAAAAGGTGAAAGTTGGATCTTGGGGGAGTTTTGTACTCCCCTGGTTCTGATTCTGGGCTACCCCCCCTTTTGGAGGCATTCTCCAGAATTGGTTTGGGCCAGATGATTTTTTTGCTGGTCATTCTGGGGTTCAATGATGGGCGATTTTAACTCTATCCCCACATCTACCCAGTCTAGATCAGGATTTCTCGGGACCCATTTTTCATTGGGAGGAGTTCACCCATCCCTGAAGGAGAAGATCCTTTACCCAGAATCCTCTGAGGACCCCTCTCCTTCAAATTGGAAGATTCTAACCTCCTCCACAAAATGGGTCTTTTTAGTTCCTTTATTTCTCCTACCCATCCTCTGTTCCTTTGGTTGCAGACATTCGGGGCAGGAGATTTTGGTTCCGGTTTCTGGGCTTCCAGAGGCTTTTCACAAGTGAGGCAGGAAGCTTCCTCTAAGTCTTTACACCCCCTTCCCCCTGTGCTTCTTCCCTGGGAACCGGTGGGTTTTCGGGGTTCTCTCCCCGTCATTGCTCTGGAGTACCAGACCCTTGGATTGAGGGGTTCTGGACCACCATGTTCATCTGAGAGTTTGGCTGAGCCCATAACATGCGACCCAGATCCTGTGCCAAGTTCTGGACCTGGCGCTCCAGTTGGGACACCCGCTCTGGCTGGTACGGGGTTCTCTGGTCCATCCTAGGTTGATCACGGGAAGGGTTACTGTCCCTCCTCCCATAATACCCTTGGTTGGGATAGTTCGGGTACCCCTGCACACTTGGCCTCCCCTCTCCCGGATTGGGCTGTCTGGGCTCGGGAAAATGGGGAAAGAAAGAAAGGTTGTTTTGGGGGTTGATGTTTGGCGGGTACCAGGGAGAGAAACTCAACCCGGCATTTGTGGGATTGCTGCCCTCCATGGGAAAGTTAGGAGGGAAGATTCCTAGGTTTGCAGCGGCCTGGTTGGATCCCTCCCTTGGGCTGGGGGAGTCCACACATATCCCAGGATGGATCTGCTGCCCTTGTAACGGGGGCTGATGTAGTCAGGGGAGTTAGGGGTCCCATTTGTGGGGTTCCCTCCCTGACTACCTGTTTGGGATTGGCACGAGGGCCTTCTGGGTCTTTGGTTAGGAGGATTTTGCTCAGGAATGTTTTTAGGCCACCCCAGTGCTAAATCTAAAATGTGGGCCACCTTCACCTCCGCCACCTTAGCATCAGCAGTGGTGTTGGTTGGTTTGGCGTTTTTGTTTGTACTTTCATATTCTACAGGTTTCTGCACTTAATAAATGCGAGTTGCCTATTCAATGACCCAGTCTAGTGATCTCTTTTCATGAAAGTCCCTCACCAGCTGGGTCATAATGTATTTAGGGAGTGCATAAAAGAAGGTATTAATGAACTCCCTGCTGTCTGTGTGCACCCTCCTGGTGGTCTGCGCAAAGGCACGTTTCAACTCTTTTACAAATTCTTGTGGGGCCTGGTCTTCCCCACATTGCAGATTGTAGGCCGCCTTGCGGGCATCTTGAGGGTTTCTATATATTGAGAAATGCTTTAAGATGGCCGCCCTATAGGTGGACCATCTTGAGTGGTTCTGATCCTCCAGCACCGCAAAGAAGCTGGAGTATTCAGGGGAAAATGTCCACTTAACATATTGAATGCAACTTTGGCTATTCTTCAGGTGGAAAGTATCCATCATTTGCTCCTACAACTCGAGGTGCTCCCAAGCTGAATATTTGGCATTTTTATGATAGGGCGTTATGACGCTCCTAATGGCCTTGATTTGCTTCAGGGGATCTTTCAGTAGGGCCCTCTTAATTTTGTTGGCCTTTTTAGTTTTGGTCACCCTTGTCCACTCATCCTCTGACTCAGAGGCACTGCTACAGGAGGTGGCTGTCAGATCCTCTAGGCTCTCCCTGATTCTGCGGGCTTGGGAATGGCTTGCAGAATGTGGGGGCCTAGTCTCTTGAGACCTGTGGTGCTCAGAAGAGTCTTCTGACTCTCCCTTGCTCGCAGGATTGGCTGAGTACCCCCCACCCCCACTGCCCTAGCTGGGAAGAGGTTTTTAAGATGCTCTTTGTGGGTCTAGTTTCATGGAATTCCCCACCAAATTTGACAGACTGATCCCTTGGTAGGCGATACTTTTGAGGATCCAATTCTCTGATTCTCCCCTCACTGGAGTCTTCCTGATCAGAGAGGCTGGCCCTCATATTTGGGAATCTGTACAGGGATGCCCATCCATCCATTTCTGGGAGGCGCTGATCTGTCAGTCCCATATTTCCCATTGTGCTGAAGTATACCATCCCCATGGCCCTCGGTACATATGAGCCAGTGGGCATGAGGGTAGCAGAGTCCATGGAACTGAACGGATTAAAGTCCCTGATGAGAGGGGTCCTGAGGTTATAATCAGGGGTTACTCTTTCCCATCTTACCTCATCTCTTTCAGCTCCTATTCCCTGATGACATGCCAAAAACGGACCCTTTTGCTCTTCTATTAAGGCCTTACTGATCTCTATGATTTGTTCTTGCAAGACTATCTGTTTGTGGAGCCTCTCATTCTTTTCTCAGAGAGCCTCATTGACTCTCTGTGCTTCCTGCCTAGATTGGAAATACTGGGCCAATTTTTGCTGCAGGGGACTCACCTCCTGAGTTTGGTCCTTATTGGTCTGTGTATTCTTTTCCAAAGCATCCTCCACCCACCTGGTGTGCTCTAGTAGCTTTTCATAATCAATTTTGCTTACACCAAACTCCAGAAGGCCTAGCTTTCTTTCCTCTAATTTAGTTTTTTATTGGGTGACTTCCTGGCTTAAGGCGTCCCTCTGTTTTTTAAATGCACTGACATGTTGGTGCTCTTCATCAACTTCCTCTTGGGAGTGGATGTCTTTAATAATTAATTTATTATTTTCCTCTTTCAAGGATTCTATGTGGTTCTGTATTGTGACTATCTGCTCTGAGCAGGCTCTATTAAAATGTAACAGTTGTGCCAGCTTTGTTGACTCTGTTGTAAAGAGTCAATCCTTTCCTGACATTCTTCTTGCAGTGTCTGTACTTGGGTATTTTGTTCTGCATTCTCTTGCTGTAAGAGAGCCAAATCTTCCTGGAGTTTGGTGATATACTGCCTAGCCTCGGTTTCAGATTCTTTGCCTTCCTGGAGCCTTTGCTCTGCAGAGTCCAGATTAGTCTGGACTTTCTGCAGTGCTTCCCCTTGCCTCTTTGTCAAATCTATATTGTCTGCATGCTTTTCCTGTATTACTTCTATGTGGAGGTACAGGTAGGCCGCTATTTTGGCAATTTTACACTTCTCCTCTTTTATTTTTGGGGCCATGTATAGTTTGCTAAGCACTTAATGTAATGAACCCTTGTCCTGCCAGGCATCAAGGTAGATTGCAGTGATTTGTTGTTTTATTCCCTGCAGCCATACCTGTTTGTCCTGTTCTGGCCATTCACCCCTGACAAACAATTTGTGTAGGTGTGTTCCCTAGCAATGTTAATTTCCACTGGGGTTGCCATTCCGGAAATATTAATTTCCTTCTGACTTATCTCAGGGTTAATTTACCTTTGCAAACAGGCCAAATTCTTCTGAGTATTTCTTTTGAGGGGTGCTTGTACAGTGTAGCACAGTCTGGCAACCCAACAAGGTGTATGTACCCCGCCGGCTAGCATGCTGTGTTAGACTGTCACGAGTGGTAAGTCAAATTCATCAAGTAGTATAACATCATCAGCATACAGTAATCTATTTTTTGAAGTGCCAGAAATAGTAGGTGGAAAGCAGCTGATCTCTTTGAATGACTCTCCCAGTCTGAGGTACATAAGTTGAAAATGTCAGGAGTGAGGCTGCAGCCTTGTTTGAGGCCAACAGCTGTCTTTACAGGGTTTGTCAGGTCTCCCAGTTTATTCATCTTTATTTGTATAGTTGTTCCAGAGTGTAATGTTTCAATAGCTTCTTGGAAGTCTGGCGGGCATCCCCATGCCTTTAACTTAGACCACAGGATCTGCATGTTTACTGAGTCAAAGGCTTGGGACAAGTCCACTGAGGCTAAGTATACCTTCTTGCTGTTTTATTGAGTAGCTCTCAGATACATGTAGTTAATTCAGAATAGGTTCAGGGCTGTGCCAATACCTTTCTCAAATCCCTCTTGCCAGTTATCTCGATGATTTGACTCCTTGCTCCAGTCAGTAAGATGTTCCAGTATCAATGCCACAAAAAGTTTACCTATGAAGTCTAGAAGGGCGATAGGTCTATAATTTGTTGAAAGAGACCTATCACCCTTCTTAAAAATTGGAACCACAATCGAGGTAGTCCAGTAGGTCAGTATTTTCCCCCTCAGTTTCACTAAAGTTAGCAAATCATAGATGAACGCTGCCCAATTCCTCAGGGTTCTTTTTAAGGGTCAGATTGGTCAGGCCATCTGGGCCAGCCACTCTAAAGTGGCTGGATTTTTTAATCAATATCAGGATGTCATCACGTTCAGTTCCAAATTGCCAACAGTGTGAGCCTGTCTTTGGTTTTTATCCTTGGTGCCCTCTCATGTTGGAGAAGAGAGTTGTATAGTGTTCTATCCAGTCTCTCGCTGTAATCGAGTTAAAGTACTATGCTGTGGGGCATACATTGAGTTGAAAATTTGCCACATCTTGCTGGAGTTATACACGCAATAAGCTTTAGCATATGCTACGCATCATGTTGGCTTAAGGTACATCTGTGGATTTTCAACCAGTAATGTTACGCACACTTAAGTTTCTTAACAGCCTCCTGAGATTCCCATGAGGGATATTTTTTATAAGCTCTTATTAGGTGATTTAATTCCTTTTTCCACAGGCTAACTGCTGAGTCAAATTTGTGGTTGAAGCAAAAAATGTTCTTTCTGCTCAGAGCTGGCTTTTCTGTTTATACGGAAGGATATTCAGTGTAATTTAGGTCAGCTCTAGCCCTTTACCATCCTGTGTTGTCTTGTCTTGCAGCAAAGGGAGTCAGGACTTTGGCAACTTAGTGCAAGCCGCAGCGGTTATCAGGGCCCGACCAGGAAAGAGGAGGAGATTGGCCTGAGGGCCATGGTGCATGTTTATAGGGAGGAGAGCATAAAATGTCCAATTCAGAACCTGGAACCCCGACTTCTACTCCCGGCTTCAGCGCTTGACTAGTCGCACTGTGGATTGTTGACAAGGGTAGAATTGCAAATATAACGCATTATACAGGTATGCAGTGCAGTGTACCCACTTCCTCCCCTCTCAGTTTGTGAGGTCAAGAAACTCACTGACAACCGCAAAAACCAAGTCCCTAAAATGCACACAACATTAACCTCCATTTGGCGTGAGGGTGTTTAAACGCGGCTGCAATGTCAGCCACGCCCAAACGTCCCTCGCGCCAAATCGGCAGCACAAGAAAGGCTTCTGTGCCAGAATGGGCACACCGAACTGGCTGCTGCTTCAAAGCGGTCGCGCCAAACCGGCCCACACCGAAACAGTGGTGCCAACAAGGGGTGTACTGCCACAGGTGGGTGGTGGGATGTAAAAGATGTTGGGGGAAGGAAATATTTGTTTTGTTTTATTGATTTACAACACATAACTCACCTTAAAATGACTAACAATTCCAACCACATCACAGTACACTGCGAAATAGAACATTAGGATGACATGAATGATGTATGCTACATGATAAGATATGGCATTTATAATTTGCCTATACACAAGTGTTTCAAGGCGCGATGAGGCAAGAGAGAGGAACCAAGGGAGGACAGAGGCAACGATCTTACCGGGCCAGGTGACATTGAGATCGCACAAGTGTAGGGGTGTGGGGAGGGGAAAGTGCGGGGGAGGGGGCAGTGCTGTACATAGGATAACAGTAAAGAATAAACAAACAATAAATAAAAAGTGCGGCCAGCTAGTGGCAAGTTCCAGGGTAAGTGCAGACATCACGTATCAAGTGCTGGCAGGGGGCTGTAGGGGCACAGAAAAAAAACCAGAGTACAAGGGTTCCCAAGGGGGCAGTGCAGGTGTGCAAATGGCGGGGAGGGGACCTGGGCCCAAGATCAGAGAGTAGCCAGGTAACCAGTGCAGATTCAGTTTCAACCCAGGTGATCAGCAGGAGAGAGGAGGAGAGAAAGCATGGTTCTCTTCAAGTTTCAGAGAGGCAGGGAGGCTGTTCGAGAGGGAGGCTCCAGCCAAAGAAAGAGATTTACCACCAACTCGTTGCTTGGAAAATGTATGACAATGAGGGAGTTGAAGGCGGATGAGCAAAGAGCTCGCAAAGCAAGATATTTAGGAAGAGAGAGTTGAAGATATTGAGGCCCCAAGCCACAGAAGGCCTCGTGGAAAATGCAGAGGGTTTTGAACTTAATCCTCGCAGCCACTAGGAGCCAGTGCAGAGTTTTCAGTCCTGGAGAGATACGATCCCTGGGCTTGAGGCCAAGGAGAAGACTCGCAGTCATGTTCTGGATAAGTGTCAGAAGATGGAGAGTAGAAGCAGGCAGATTTAGAAAGAGGCTGTTGCAGTAGTCCAGCCTAGAGAGAAGAAGAGCTCTAGAGACAGTGAGCTTCTGGGGGAAGGAGAGGAAAGGAAGCATACCTCTGAGGAGGTGTAGCTGGTAGTGTGATTTATTAGAGATGTCAGAGATGTGAGAAGAGAAGGAGAGTGTGGAGTTGAAGATGACCCTGAGGTTTTTAGCCTCACAGGTGGGAGCAGGAAGAGGGCCAATAGAGGCCGGTCAGAGAGTGACAGGAAAGGAGGGAGCAGGTGTGCCAATAATTAGAATCTTGGTCTTACTGGCATTAAGGAATACTGCTTCTGGATAGCAGACAGACAGATGGTAGACAGATGAGAGAAGGAGAAGAGGTGACAAAAGGGAGCCTGAAAATGAGTTGAGTGTCATTCGCATAGCACCAATAGTTGTGGCAGAGAGCAGCAATGTGGTGGGCAAGAAGTGCAAGGTATTGGTTGAACAGCCAGGGAGAGAGGTTAGACCCCTGGGGAATACCACAGATAGAGATAGAGACAGAGGAGAGGAAGTTCCCCAGTAGGATCTGGGAGGTTTGGTTGGAGAGGAAAGAGGTCAGCCAAGCCAGGTCCTGATCAGTGATACCCAGGTTATCATGGAGATGGTTGAGCAGGGTGTCATGGTGGACCATGTCAAAGGCAGAAGAGCGGTCAAGTAAGATGAGGATACAGGGTGTGTTGTAATCGAGGTTGGAGAGCAGGTCTTCACAGATGTTCAGGAGTTCAGTTTCAATGCTTATGGCAGCTCTGAAGCCAGACTGATGGTCACAGAGACAACCAACTGATTCAGTGTGAAGATTAAGCTGGGAGAGTACATAGCATGAGAACTATACCATCACATTATACATAACATGCGTTGGTGTACAATGGTTATTTTGAACATTCCCAGTTAAATAGTTCATGGAGTTATAAGAGTGAAAAAGTGATGAACTGAAATCTGGTGGCAAAATCTTGCATGTCCCAAAATGCAGAGTGAAAAGGGATCTGATGAACTACTCGCACCTGATATGAGAACTCTGGAATGTGTTAATGTGAAAACATGTTATTTATTATGAGTCAGTGGTACCTAATATGACACAGTGAGGCCAAAAATAATACAATGGCACAGTACTGATCAATATGAGATAACACAGCTGAGTATGACAGAGATGTGCAGAAGGACACATTTTGGCATGGCAAACACTGTTCTGCTAAACCAGCATGGCACAGTAGTGCCATATGTGTCAGGGGGCTGCTAAAATATGCTATGGGACCACCGCTAATATAAAGGAATTGCCCATACATTTCTTGGTGCAGTCATTAATCCTAGAGTGCTGTTTAATTTCTCACTGTGATATGCCATGTAATAGTGTACTAAGTGGTGATACGGCCAACGAAGCCCATGAAATTGCATTACCATTTTGTGATAGTCAGGGGTTTCACCTACTCAAGCTGTAGGGCGTGGGAGGGCTTGACCCCTCGCAACATGGGAAAAGAGGACAACCAGTATTTTCACCACAGCCCAGCCTCAGAGGAGGAGTGAGGGAGTTAGGAGGGCCTTGTCCCTACCACTCATATATATGCCTTGTTGCATCTGGAAGGTACGACTGTCAATCACCTAATGCCTGCTGTACCCTACTCTGCCCAGAATTCTATTATTTTTTCCAGGGCTATTTTACTAATTGCAGGTCTTCGTCCCTTTGCCCCAAGGGGGAGGCCCACGGTGAGGCTAGGGAGATGAGCCCACTCTACAAGACCTCCCTAGGGGTCGAGTCAAGTGCCCCCTTTGGGGACAAGGACTCCCGTTCCTTTGAGGAATTCCCTAGGACATCTACCATGGCTGCATACATATAATGTGGCATCTTTACTGTTGGCTGAAGACAATGCAACAAGAAACCCATTTGTGAGAGAAAAGGAAGATGTCTCTTTAACAAGAGACATATATTACCTGGGACAAGTAGGAGAGAAGAGGAGAGCCTTGGGTGCAGGGAAAGCCCCCTGACATCATTACGCCTTGTGGAGGTCGAGCAAAGAAATGTCGCAGAGTCTGTAACTTTCAACTTGGCAGATAACGCCAATACGAGATGCCGGAGGCCTGGCGTGTGCAGATGCAAGGAAAGCATGTGAAGAAGGAAAGAGGAACAATCCAGTTTAATCATTCCTTAAAAAGAATTTTGCAGAAGCTGGTGGAATCCAATTGGCAAAATTGGGATATAATCATACCCTGAGCCCTATTTGCAGTCCAGAAGACCCGTCAGACTTCTCTGGGGTGCTCTCCATTGGAGTTACTCTGTGGAAGGGAACCCAGGATGTTTTGGACATGTTGAAGAAACCTGGGAGGAGAGCGAGAGGCCATCCTACCGATTTCCCAAATTGCCCAGAAATTAAAAACGCATATGGCGTCAGTAAGGGAGATTGTAAAAAGAAACTTAGGTCAAGCTCAAGAACAGCCAAAGGCAGTATATAATAAACATGATGTAACCTGATCCTTTTCTATCAGGAAATCAGTTTTAGTCCTCCTACTGACATTGGATAATAAGCTAATTTCCTATGAAGTCCTAGAAAAAAAAGTCCCCTTTACTATCCAATCGCCCAAGCTGGTAGGTGTCAGAAAACGCAGGTCTATCTTGTTAATCTCCCGAATAAAATGGAAAGTAGATCCCAGTGAGACAGCTACAGTCACTATGGCCAACCTCCTTACTGATCCAGAAATTGAGACCCAATTGATTTTACCTGAGTTGCCATTATCCCACCAAGAAGACCTAGGCAATTTACGGGCTCAATCCCCTTAAGTATTTTCAGAACAACCAGGGAGGGTCGATAATTTGTTCCATTTCTTCCACACACCAGCATGGAAAACTATCAACCTAAAACCTTATAGGATCCCTGAGGCCAGAAGAAACATTATTGAACAGGAGATAGAGGCATTGCTCAAGGCTGATATCATCAAGCCCTCTGAGAGTCATTGGTCCTCCTCTATTTTCCTAGTTGTGGCAATTCTGTATAGATTTTAGGAAGCTGGACTCAATCTCCATCTTTGACAATTCTCCAATTTCATGCATTGACCATTTAATCGAGAAGTTAGGGACGACCAAGTGCATTTATATTTTCGATTTAACAAAAGGATGCTAGCAGGTCTCCTCAAATTCAGCAGATTGTTAGACTCACCTGGTCTCTGCAGAGGCGTTGGGGCACGGTTGCAGCCCTCCCTGAACTTGAATCAACCCTTCAGGCCTCTCCCTCAGTAGAAAAGCTGTGAGCTGTGGTACGTGGTGATACTGCTCCTGCGTGGAGATAACAGTGTGTAAGTGTGACAATCTGTGATTGTTGTACCTTTCAAACACTTCACCCAAAAGTACGGTTTCTGTGAGCATACGCCGGCCCATAAAGCCCACCTGTAAATTATGGAAGATAAGCTCTTCATCCTACTACTTCTGGCAGGGGCGCGTCAAATGGGATCTAGTTCCTTCACTGATCCCTGATAAGGATTAGTCCAGTCCAGTTGCGACTATGCTTCTCCTCCGGAACTTATCAAGAACAGGACTGCAAGACTTGTCCTTGGCCTCAAGCCCTGGGATCGTATCTCTCCAGCTCTGAAATCTCTCCATTGGCTCCCAGTGGATACAAGGATTAAATTCAAAACCCTCTGCATTGTCCACAAGGCTTTCTGGGGCCTGGTTCCAAAATGCCTTCAGCTATCCCTCCGCAAATACCTCCCCTCTCGAGCTCTTTGCTCCTCTACCTCCAACTCCCTCAGGGTCAGTCGTTGTCCGAAGAAACAAGCTGGGGTAGATCTCTGTGTTTGGCTCGGGCCTCCCTCTGGAACAGCCTCCCTGCCACTCTAAAACTTGACGAGAACCATATCCGGTTCCAAAAGCACCTCAAGACCTTCCTCTTTCCTTCTGCCTTCACTCCCCCTGTCCCCTGCTGATCTGTTCTCTCTTGGCACCATGGACCTGGCCACCCTCTGTCCTCTGGGCCCAGGTACCTGCTCAACCCGCCACCCTCCTGCCTCCTGCACTGCCTCTGGGACACCCCTTGCACTGGGGTCTGTATCTGTACCCATACAGCCTCCCCTTTTTCTTCCTGCAATTATCAGACCTACCCTGTCTGCTGCCTTAAACCTAGCACTTGCAAATTACTGGCTGCACACCACTGTTTGTTGCCTTTATTATTTATTTATTGTTATTTATCTGTTTCTCCTCTGCTTCGCACTTTCCACTTCTCCCCCCTTCCATGCACTTTTCCCCTCCCCCTCTCCCATGCACTTGCGTGTTCTCAATGTGACTGGGCCTAGTAAGACCGCTGTTTTGTTCTCCCCTATTTCCCTCCCTTGCCTTGTCGCACTCTGAAACACTTGTGTATGAGCGCAATAGAAATAAAATATCAATATCAATATGAATATCCTTATGATTGGTAAGTCTTTCTTGAGCTCTTGTGATGCTGTTCGTTCTGTTTAATGTCTTTGTATGTTGCTCCTATGTATGCCTGCAATAATGTCGCTCTTCTCTTATCTTCCCTTAGATGGAAATGTGGCCTGAATGCAGCTGTGAGACGCGAGACGCGGCCAGATGGAAGATGGATGCTACCGCAATGCTCAACAGCAGGTAAGTGATGGTTTAAGGAAAAGCGTAAGTATGGTGAAGCGCAACCTTAAACTGACTGTTTTTTTCGATGTCTAACCTTGTCTTTTGTTTTTCCTTGCAGGCGCTGCTGTCGATGATGGAGCGAGTCGTGCAGCGGTGCAAAGATGAAGATTTCGGCATTCCGGAAAGTGTAAAGATGAATACTTGGTTTGCCGAAGAGATGTACAGGTAAGAACAGCTTCCCCCAGTCGGTAACTATGCTGGCAGGAAGCAGGATCTTCAAAGGTAAGTCTGACCTCAAGAAATGGTGAGCGTTACGCTGCTTGCAAGTGCAGAATAACGCAAAGCGTCTATCTTGAGGTTCAGGCAGCTTATATAGCTGAGATCATGGGCACGCCCATTAGGGCCGGCTTACCAGCCACAACCTGCCACTCCTAGAGAGTGAGCACGTGTGTAGGCAATCCATTAGCAGCCACACCCAAGAATACACTTGGAGCTGCTTAATGGATGGAATGTTCAAGGTTAATGCATCTAAAGTGCTATGTCCATAATAAAAGCTTTTTGGTGTTAAACAGATGTTCTCTTTTAGTTTTCTTCTTGAGCCTGGTGCCAAAGGTGCCAGGACAGTGTCCAACCAGGTCTCCTGTGCATGCGACCCCTGCATGCCTGTGCCCCTGACTTCATGACCATGACACAGATAGGGAAAAGACAGCCTTTTCAACACCACACAGCTTTTTCCAGTTCAAAGTCTTACCCTTTGGATTATACAGAGCTCCTGCCACCTTTCAATGGCTCATAGATACAATACCGAACATATGCACTGCTTTCTGTGAGGCCTACCTGGACGCCATCTTGGTCCATAGTAATAGCTGGCCAGAACATTTCACCTTCTTTACTCGATCGTCCGTAATCTTAGGAAAGCAGGTCTACGAGCAAACCCCCGAAAGTGTCATTTGGCCCAGTCTACTGTAAAATATCTCAGATAATTTGTGGGGAATATTCTAATCCAACCTCAAACTGAGAAAGTAAAAGCGGTGCAACAAACACCAACCCCTAAAACCAACCAGGATCTCTGATGGTCTCATCAGACATAACAGAAGGGTTATCCCCAACTACTCTGCCCTAGCTGCTATCCTGATGGACAAACTAAAAAACTCACCCCACAGAAATTGGATCGGAATGAACAAGACCAAGCAAGCTTTGAAGGGCTGAGGACAATTCTATATTAGGAGGCTGTCCTTAAGATGCTATACTTTAATAAAGAATGTATTCTGCAATCAGACACATAGAAAGTAGGCTTAGATGCAGTGTTCTCTTAAGAGTATGACATAGTTGAACCTCCGGTCTTATTACCAGCCAAAAAAATGTCCCGAGAGCAGTCCTATGCCACCGTGGAGCTCAAAGCCCTAGCCTTCAAATGGGCCATCGTACATCTGAGGTACTATCTCACAGGAAGGAATTTCAAGTTAACCTGGATGAGCCTGAGAAAAGACACTAACCCAAGTGTAATGAGATGGTTCCTAGATCTCCAATAATTTTGCTTCACTGTAGAAGAGCGGAAGGGGAAAGAACAGTGGAGTATGTATTTTCTAAGTTGATTCTCTAAATAGAGATGGGGAACCCACCACGGTAAGGGGAAAGGTATTTGACAAATCGCAGGTATTCATCCCTTTTCCCCAAGTGGGAGACCCCCCAATGTGAGGCTAGCGACGTGAGCCCACTCCGCAAGGCCTTTCCTAGGGGTTGAGGCAAGTGGGACCTCAGTGGGAGAGACATCTACAACACCACCAAACCAAACCCATACATACTTCAATATTTTCGCACAACTTCACTGTGAAGATAATCCATATTATCACAAGCTATCCCTGTAAGGTGCAGTGCCCGAAGCTTGAAAAGGCTGGGTGGCCATTTGGGGTCAGGAAAAAATCCTGCCTCCTCTCTGTGACTCTGTCTATGTCCCATCTGGCTGTAGTGGCTCTAGTAGCTCAACTGGTCAAGCGGTTCTCAGTCAATGATTCTGTCTACCTCTTCTGTGGTAAAACAGTGACAGGGCTTACTCAGGGAAATTCCAGGTTTGGGTTTATGTTTAAGCTAAGTAGGAAGTGTCTCATGTGGAGGCTGAGTTTGGTTGTGGTGAGATCAGTTGGAGCAGTTGTACCTATTGTGGCTTTATCACCATACTTTGTTTGTTACTGCCCTCATAAAAAGTTTGGGAACCATACTAGGAGAGAATGAGGAAGCAGCTTTGCAAGGGCATCGCCCCTAATGAATTGCGAATGTGGAAGTTGGGTATGGTTAAGAGACCACTGACAAACCCTACTCTGTCTTCCTCCAGGTAACGAAAGCCACTGGCCTAAGGGTCCTGGTAAACTGGACTTCCTGGTCTCCATGCAGGTGTGGCTCATAGATAATGGGCAGCATGAAACTGGCCAACCACACATTATGGAGGATCAAAGCTCGCCCTGTGACAAGACTGAGTGCTTTCTCAGCTGCGGCAAGCAGCTCAGTAAGTGAACCAGGTCTGGATTGAACTATCAAAGGGAAACATAGTTTCTCCTTTACAGCTTTCAGTACCCTAGTGAGCATGCCCAATGGGCAAAACTGGTAAGTGTTATTGTGTGGCTAGACTGGCCTGCATTGGTGCAGCCCGCCTGACCATCTTTTCTTATTGTGGCATGGCATTTTGTGCCAGGCACCAAAGTTAAAGAATCACGATCAGTGTTAATATATGGCTAGCTTGTCCTACATTTGTGCAACCAGTCTGCAAATAGTTTCATACTGTGGCATGGCATTTCTTAGTGGCATAAGGAGGTAAGCCAACATGAGGGTTCTTAAGTTGACATAATAGCGTACATTGATGATGGCAGTCTCTCATTGTGGCATTGTATTTTGTACTGTCACAGCTAACAGGAGTATGTTGTTATCTGGTAATACTGGCATATATTGGTGCAGTCTGCATGGACTTGTATGGGCACAGCCAGCATGAACATTTTTTTAAACTTGCAAATATTGTGCCCAAAGGCATCATGGAAATGAATTGGAAAATGCTTCTGTGCATTGTTGGTGACTTGCAGTCATTGGAAGTTTTCCTGTGTTACTATACAAAATCGATTTCAAACTGTGTGGCTTTTTACCCAATTGTTTACCGAAAGTGTGCTGTAAAATGCACTATTTTAGCCTATTATATAGAAAAGAATTTCAGGGAAGGAACCCACACAAGTCCCCCTTTTAGTTCATGCTCCCTCGCTACACTCAGTCACTCCACCATATTCGTGGGAAACATATACACCCGTCCAATAAAAAATTCTTACCAGCCATCACTGTCCCTGGTGTACCCGCTAGCTCAAGGAACAGGGTAAGGACCCTGATTTTGTTACAGTATCGAGAAAACTGTTGACATGAAGTAATCAGATTAATTTTGTATTAGTTTAGTACAATAACATGATCACTGAGGATAGAATCAAAATATTTCATTGCAAAATCTAAAACATAGATAACACTGACATTTACTTGCAGCTTTCCCATCCTTTTCTCCTACCTGCACTCATTTTCTTTCTTCCAGCAGATTAAGGTCTGCATACCTTTGATAGGTTCATGGTACGCCACCCCGTGGGTAAGCATATGTGTCCCACTGTGCATACCACTGTGCTGGCAATTTTGGCACAGTATAAACCATGATAACATAACATAACATATAATGCCAAAACCTTGCATATTACAGTACATACTCATTCTGATGTTCACCCACCTGTGACATCCAGTGAATCCTTCCCTTCAGTGCTAGGATTCCCAAAGCTCTGTCATTGAGTGGATCCCCCATTGTTATAGTGGGGGGATAGTCTTACTACACTGAATGTAAGACAGGTGTAGATGGGATCAGCAATATACGTTGATGACACTCAAGTTTTAACTTTAAAAATGTAACTCACCTCTTACCTGTCTCCAGCAGCCCCCACTTGCCTAAGATATGCCAATTCTAGAAGGGGCTGGTTATCTTTTAACAGAATGTACAACTGGTTTGGTCAGAGTGGGCCAGTTACTACACTAGGCCTAACCAATATTATTAAGCACAACTGTTTTCAAACATGTTAGTTGCAGCATATCTTACCAAAAAAGACCACCTTGGTTAATACACAAACCATCTGTTCTGGATAGTGATGAATTGTAATTTGTGATTGTAGCCCACTTCTTAATTGGTGCCTGGACCAATATTATGCCCCAGTCTGAAACTGCCTTGGTGCACCATGGTGGGAAGTGTACTTGGGATAAAAATGCAAAGGTTGGGATGGGATTACACAAAAACCTCTTGGTAAGAAACACAGGGATATGACTTTTAGCAGACAGAAAAGTAAAGGCAGACAGCAAAATGCTGGTGTATGGTTTGTTTAGCTGATCATAAGCTTTTTCCCTTCTCCCAGTACACCAGCAGACTTTTACATTTGTATATATAAAGGGGTAGTTCACACAATACTATTTACATTATTAACCTACCTAAACGCATGAATTACCAAAAACAGTAAAGAAAAGAGACCTTTTAAAATATAAACAGTTCTTCCAAAATATAAAAGTCCTTAAAGATATATGCAAATGTCTCCATACAGTGTGCTGTAACTATCTATAAAAAAAAACATTACTTGCGAGCCAGCCAGGCCAGGCTGTCACAAGGTCCTTTCTGCTCTGTGGTGTGATGGTTCTCTGGCAGGCTGGCAGCAGCAGCATATGTAATGGGTCCCCAAAGTTTATTTTGGATGGGCAGCTTATGGCAGTTGCAGCCCAGCATTTATGGCAGTCTGGGGGCAGGGGCCCAAACCAATGCTCCACCCAGGCCTCATCTGCCAGATGCAGCCCCGGGAGTCTCAGAGGCCCGTCTTGGCAGGGGGCAGGCCTTAAATCATTACACAGCGCTCCCCTCTCTACCGGAGAGTGCCACACCTGACAGAGGAGGGCGAGAGGGGGGGCAATGACTGGGGGCATTCTCCGCTCCCAGAGCCATGTAGAGCCAGGCCACGGCAGTAACAGGTGTGCCAGGATGCAGTGCTGGGTTTTGGCACTCCCCTACCTGTCTGTGGAGAATCACTCCTTCAGCTCGGGCACGCTGAGCTGAAAATAAAATAGCGAAGGTGCATGGAGGAGTGCTGCTCAACCCTCCTCAGTGGAGGTCCAGACCACCTGTCTCCAAGGCGCTCTGCTCAGCTGCAAACCTTTTCCTTTTTTAAAGAATCTCTGTGTGGCATCATGTGCAGATGTATTTTACTCTAATTTGGTGCTGCTTCCTCTCCCCATTAAAATATCCTCAACCTTGAGGATAGCCATGCCTGAATTATAAATCTATCTAGCTAGCAACTTGCTCCACACACTCACCACTCCCCACCCGACCTGAGACTGGGTGATCTACTCCTCACTGTTTCCTCCCCTGATTGTTCGGAGATCTCTTTCCCACTCTCCCCCTCCGAATAATAATAATAATATAAAAATAATTGAGCCATGATTTAGATCTACAGTCCACCTGCCACAGTACCACTGAACTCATAGACACTTGCACTAAAGAAGGAAGAATGGAAAACCGAGGATCAGGCAATGGGAAACTCACATTGGACCCCTGGTGAATCCTAAGTTAGTTTCATGACAGTCCTGCTCTCCTCCCTGGTTGCAGGATGAAGATCAGCCTGGGCCTCATCTAGGGTTTCTCCCTGTCCCCACGATCAACCCTGTACCAAATCAGGGTCCCTATATTCCAGTGGATGAATGGGTAAGGGATCCCTGCCATATCCAATTTAGCAGGAGCAATGGGATTAGGATTAGTCTCGAAAGAACACTCTCAGATTCAGGTTCACGTCCTCTTCTCTCACTACCGGTGTCAGCTGAAACTCATCCCGGACTTGGAGCAGATGGTTCTGGTGCAAGGTCTTGATGTTTCTTGCCTGTCCTCCTACCCACTGTCAGCAGACAGGCAGTACTACTAATTGATGCTCAATGGTGAATGGTTGAGACTCCCACTTGTTACTCAGCTTGTTCTATCCACTCTTTCCGAGGCTGTGGATCAACACACAATCACCAGATGGAAAACTTGCATCAATGTGCAAGATGCAAGGCAACTGAGGATCCGTGTAGCCCAGATTTGGTTTGAGGATTTGAGGAGCTCAAGTAGTGAGGATCCTATTCAACTCCTTGAATGCCTCCTGGCATTAGTCGGTCCACCTATCATCAAAGGGCTCATGTGGATGGTGTAAATGGCCTGCAGAGTTGATGGTAATCCTGCAGCTCCTCTGATTAGGCAGGTATCCTTTGATGAGATCAAGAAGCGGTTGCACGAAGTTAGCATATCCCACAACAAATCTCCAGTAGCAGTTAAAGAATTCAAGGAAACTCTGTAACTCCTTCAAGTTCTGAAGTCTTTTCCAGGTGAGGTGGGCTTCCGTCATTGCATGATCAACAGGAATGCTGCCTGCAGAGATGTTCCACTGTATTTGATGCATGTCCAGCAAATCTGGCACTTGTTCACACTGCCTTTAGCCCTTGCTCCCTTAGGCAGTAATTCTGCCAAAAATGCCCAATGGACTCTGAAAAAATGGGAACATACGCCGCCACCACCACGTGTAATCCACCGGTAAATCTGCCAGACCAAGTGGCAGTAACGGTAAATCGAGTGGATTTACAGACAGAATACGGCTGAACTCATAATGACCCCCATTGTCAGGTGAGATTTCGTTCAATTTCTGATTTGGCCATGTACTGAGCAGAGCTTGATGTAACATTACCATTACATGAGTTCAAGTTAACATATAACACACTCAGGCCTATAAATACTTTCTTAAATGATTTCAACATCTTCACAAAACCTATCTTTTACTTCCTTGAAGTTTTATATATCTGTAAGGCAATTAATTTCAAAGAGCCCACATACGAAATGTTTATTATCATAATACATCTTCATTAAGGAGACTTCAACATCATCACACATTATCCATGTGGGGACTTCAATATCATCACATATCATCCATGTGGGGACGTCAACATCAGCAAACACCATCCATGTGAGGACTTCACTATCATCACATATCATCCCTGTGGGGACCTCACCATCAGCAAACACCATCCATGTGAGGACTTACATATGATCACATATCAACCCTGTGGGGACCTCAACATCAGCACACACCACCCATTTGAGGACTTAAATATCATCAACTATCAAACCTGTGGGGACCTCAACATCAGCACACACCATCCATGTGAGGACTTAAATATCACTGCGGGGACCTCAACATCAGCACACACCATCCATTTGAGGACTTTTAAAGATCATCACATATCAACCGTGTGGGGATCTAACCATCAGCACACACCATCCATGTGAGGACTTCAATATCATCACATATCAACCCTGTGGGGACCTCAAGATCAGCACACACCATCCATGTGAGAACTTCAATATCATCACATATCAACCCTGTGGGGACCTCAACATCAGCACACACCATTCAGTTGGAGGATTCAATATCATTGCATTCCATTTCTATGGGACCTTGAGCATAATTACATACTATTCTTATGGGGCCTTCTCTACCACAACACCATCCCTGTGAGGACCTCTATGTCATCAAACAACATCCCAGTGGGGACCTCAACATGACCACACACCATCCTTTTGGTGGACTCAGTACCAGCATATCCGCTCTATGGGGACTTCAGCATCATTACACACTATTCATATTCACATACCCGTGTATGGCCAGTTGGGTGCATCTGTGGCCTAATAAAACCAATACAATTAATTGAAAAACTATCATAAATGCTTGTGATGATCGCATCTATAACAATTATCATGGTATACAACTAGCATAACTTGTCCACCGCCATGCACTGTTCACACTGCCACGTGTGCCAACAAAAATGTCATGCATGTAAGCAAAGTTTGAACCAGACTTCAACAATAAAAAAGGATATGAGGAAAAATAAAAGATTACTTTTTTGTACGTTTCATGTGAGGGCCAAAACACATTTTGCATGGTTTCTTTATACTTCATTTGTGAGACAACATAAAAATAATGCTAAGAACTGTAAACATTATATGGACGTTTTAGCTTCCCAGTTGAATTACCTTTTCAGGAGATGTTATGAGCAGTGTATGCCGGGAAACATTTTTGGTTGCTTCAAAAATCACGTATGGTACATTTCAGAGATTTTTTGTTTTGCATTACAACCATGAAGTCCTTTTAAAAAATATATTTTTTCACTCAATTTCATAGGTGTGCTTAACCATAACATACCTTTAACTAAAGTTTTTTTTTTTCCCACTGGATATATCTACAATAATATGTATTTTACTGTAAGAGTATACACAAAAAGTCTGCATGGTCAGTCAGTAAGACATCAAAGGACCAATTCAATCTGTCTTCCTTCAGCCATCTATACATTCTTTACGAATACACGTGTGTATATGCTCCATGCACATGTCCAATAAGTAAATAAATGAAAGGATACGACCTAATATTCCACTGCACGTTTTAACATATCGACTGCTTGTGAAACCTGAACTCTAAAATGAATGTGCTCAGATTGCACACGTGGTGATTCAACGCATACGTTGTACTTGCTACACAAACCTAGAGACTATCTGACACAATCGCCCAAAGACCTGAAATGTGGGTGAAAATTCATGGAAGTTCAAAGGAAAGCAGAATAAATGAAGCAGATACAAATGAATCACCTAGAATCCTATTATCACCTCATCAGGGCAGCATCTTCTAAATGGCTAGAGGGAGAGCTGATACTCAGGTGCTAATCCTGTAACACCTTACTTTGGAAAACATAATGCCTTTAGCAGTTCCTGCATAAGTGTCGTGAAAAGTGCTACTTTTTAACGGAAGGTTATATTGCAACTAGTGTTTCATCAACTCTTGTGAAACATTGCATTTGAAGCAACATTGTATCAAATAGTTAATGTATTTAAAACAGAAAGTGACTACTAAGTTTTCTAAAGGAGCTTAGCCAAATGCAGCTCATGATTATGAAACGAAGAGCCAATAAATATAAGACATTATTTTCCTAAATATGCAGGAAGCCTTCCCATCCAACCTTTGTAATAACAGGTGTTATGACTGCCCATACTGCTGACAGAGTCAGTCCTGACCTTCTCTATTCGTGAGATCTCCTAATTCCTGGCATTGCAGTGCAGTTGAGAAATGATGGCTGGCCAGTGCTTTGCATGTGTGGCACATGTTTTAACATTTTTTGAAGTAGTCAAATGGCATAGGAACTGTCCAAGTATTAGTGTTGACTGTGTTTGTATGGATAGGCCATGATGAGGAGGAAGTGGACCTGAGAAAACATGGGGACAGAAAGATAGTTTTAACAGTACGCTTTCTGAGTGACTGTGAGCAGTTGTCCTTCAGTGATTAACTAAGAGCAGTCACTGCATGTTGCATTTTGCAGATGATACGCAAAGCATGGCATGCATGGGCAATCCTGACATCTCAGGTGGCCTTTCTGAAATCCATCAATAAGACAAAGATGTTGGCACCTAAATGGACCTTAAACTGAAGACATCTTGATTGGCAAATGCAATCCAAGCCTTCATCCATTCAATTTGAAGATGTCAATCAATGTACCTCGATGAACCACATATAAGTTAAAATAGCAATGAATCTAAAGTCATATTACATTTGATATTATCAATCATTTCTCAGTGGAACGTAGAAGTAAAGGCACACACCTCCAAATGTAACATGCTCAAACAAGGCAAACTTTTTCTCAGCTTTGGCCCCAATGTTGAATTATGCCAGACCATAGTGCTATACTAATTAACTTATTGTGCCAAAGGTCTGCTAAAAAGATCACACAACAATTAGACATTGTCGAAAACAATGATTAAGATTATTTAGTGCACTAAAAGTTTCTGAACATTTTGCATCTGGTCTGAAGTTTCTCCTTCAGCTGCACATGGAACATATAATCATGAAGTGGAAATTAGCACAGCCATTGTTTGGGCAGCATACACAGTTCAGAGTCAGTGATTAGTAGTTAGTCCATGGTTCGGTTTTGTGGAAGGTATAGCATAGTTTTTTTTCTCAAAATAGCAGCCGGGAAACATCGTAGGAGGCAGTTTCTCCTTCATACATTCACATCTTGATATCATTGCGTTGGAATGTTTTTGTTGTTTTGGCCACTCCCAGCTTGTGCAGATAGTGTTGCTCATTTCCCCATAGTGTGCTTTTTAGTTTTGGTTTTGGACACCTGCTAGGTTTTCTCCCTTTCCCTTGTCGCTGCAGCACTTCCATGTATTATTCTATCATGTCATTTCTGCTCTTGCGACTGTTTAAACTCTTCTACTCATGCTTTACTCATTTAGGGATGAATCCCCATCCACATCAAGAGTTGTTTCCTGCAGATGTGCAGGAGAGTCCAGCTGGTCATTTATTACACTAACCTGTTTCATAAATTAGGTCCTTGTTGCTAACATATTCTTAAATATTCTTTTCTGTTCCAGGGATACAGCTCCCTGTGTCCTCTTGTCTTTCCAAAACCATTTCCCTTTCGGATTGAATTCCTGTGAAGCCTTCTAGTTCTATGGGCTTCCCAGATCTGGAGCAAGAAGGGAATTTGAGGAATCGGATTACTTTCAACCACGTTGGGTGTAATGTTGCATTCACATATAAACAATGCTCAGGTTGACAAGCTTAAAAGTAAATATAGACAAGATATATCCCAATATAAAATGCCACTCTTGACTCATTCCAATGAATTCATTATGACTAATCTTTGGTAAATTCTCGTTTACGATGATTAATGATTAAGATCAACTGGGAAAGCGCTGGGGCAAATGCAGAAAGACAAGTGCAGAATGAAATATGAAGACAATGATTAAAACCATTAAAAGGTAAACAGGGGAATGTAAGGTGACTGGGGAGTCCGTTTTGACAGTTTTGGCAAAATGACAAATTCATCATTTAGACATGCATCTACAATAAAGGCCTTAAGGGCTTCATTACGAGGTTGGAGGTAGCCTTGCCGGTAAAACCGGCAAGGCTACCTCCAAACCGGCCAAGAAAACTGGTCACCCGCGATTGGCCATTTACAGGGGAATGCTGGCTGCCCCGTGGGACCCGGTAATTGCCCTTCCACACGTGCCAGTGCCAGTAGATCCCCATTCCCACTTGAGCCCTATGGGGCTCAATGGGAATGGGGGATGCCTGTAGCACCGGCATGGCTCATTACCGTTCCAGTGCTACAGGCTTGCTGTGCCCAAGGGTGCCTTTCTGGCCTAGCAGAATGAAACGCACCCGCGAGCACAACTCAGAGTTTGCCAGTCTGGTAACAACGGTACTGTTAAGCTTACCGGTACTGTTGTATCCAGACCGGCAACCTCGTAACGAGGCCCAAAATGCTTACTTATTGCAGAATAAGGAAAACAGGTTTGTTTGGTCTTCTGATGTTTACTTAAAGTTTTCTAAGGGGTTAAAAAGCATTCTAGATCTGCTTGCACCGGCTCTGTCAAGGTTCCTTGTCACAGGGCTAAAATGGAACATAAGTCCCCTGTTCCCCTGTGGTGACCACAGCCAAACTGACAGCTGTGACGCAGTTCACCTCAGGCAGTAACAACATGGTGGTGCAACCCCAGTGGTCTGTGGCAGCCATTTTGATGACCTTTCTCACATCAACGTTCTCAATGGTTGGTACATAGGGACCTGTTTTTGGGGCTGAGTGGCCTTTTCAACATTTTGTGGATAATAAGAATCCATTCCGCCCTCCAATGGATTTCCGTGCTCAGTTTTCGCTACTGCACACATTCTCACTCCCTCCTACATTCGCTCCCTTGGTACATGTGGACCCAGTTGGTAGAGGGCCGTCCTGGCAACAATCCTCTTTGCGGTACTGGAGGTATGACCCTTCAGTGCGGCCGCTACCCAATCCAGTGCCTAGGCCTCATGAGGATGCGTGTTTTGACAAGTGTCAGACGCTTATGCACTCTGATCCCATGAAGGCATACTTTAAGGATTTATTCAAGGAAATGTATCCGAAGCCACCTGAACCGGCAATCTCTCTGCAGGTCCCAGTAGTGCCACATCCTCCACATCCTCCACCACCTCCAATGGGGCCACCGCCTCCCCTGGCTCCTCTGCCTCCACTTGTGCTGAAGACTCCAGTTGCCCATTCAAGTCTGACCACAGGGTGTGAGGTGACACGTGCTGCGGATCAGGATTCTGTTCCTGCCGCACTGGATGAAGATCAAGCAGTTCAGGATAGCGACGACCCGCCCCGCTCTACTAAAGCCTTTCATGACTTGGTTGTGGATATGATGGCATTGCTAGATATCCCGATCCCAAGACTCCGGCTCCACAAGAAAGTGTTTTTGCTGGAGCCTTTACTCTGTCAACACAGGAGTGCACCGGCCTGTTCCTTCAAAAGGATGTCCTAACCAAGAACATTGATGATCGCTACAAGCTACACTCGTCTGAAGACATATCCTTGACTGCATGTCCACTTCCCTTATTGACGGTGGTGGCAGCGGCTACTCTAGGCTACTCTAGGCCGTCCTCTACATCCTCCAATGCAGCGAAAAGCTCCTTGACGCTATTGGGACAAAAAGTATTTTCCAATTCGGCCCTCAGCTGTGTCAGGCGAATACTGAGGTCTTCCTGGTGGCTTCTAATCTCAAGCTGTGGAATGAGCTTGCAGAGTTTCAGGAATGCATTCCTCCCATCAAGCTCGAAGACTTTAAGGGTGGCTTATCTGATGCCAAGGTTCTGGCACAGGACCTGCTGGAGGCCACAGCCCACCATGTTGACACTTCCTCTCTGGGCCTTATGGCTGGAGTAGACATCTCGCACTTAGCTTGGCTGCATGCTACAAAGTTTTGAAGGCGGTTGAAGACAAAGTACTGGATTTTCCCTTCAAAAGTAAGGAACTATTCCACTCCTCCACTGATGAGGAACTCACCAAAACCAAGACAAGCACTCAAACTGCTAAATCATTGCCAGTTCTTGCCAAAACCCCAGCTAAGGCAGTTTATACTCAGTGTCAGAGTCTCAAATGAGGTCCTTCTCTGGTTTCAGAGGGTTCGAGGACCGCTGTGCACACCGGGCAGATGCTCCGTCTGGTGGCTCTTGCCGCAAGCAGCAAAGACAAGGTGGCCGGTTTTCTCTCAGTCAACAGCCTCCTTTTCATTAACGGGTGGTCTCCCCACCATGAAACCATCTAAATTATGTTTTCCATCGGTCACACGAGACTCCGGTGGGAGGACGAATATCGTCTCGTCTGGAGGTATGGCAGACCATCACAGAAGACCGATGGGTTTTGTCCATCGCCCGGACGGACTTCCACATGCACCTCCTCCTAACCCACCTTTTCACCCTCCTCTTCAGCAGACTGGGTCTAGACCTCAGAGCAGTGGAGCCTGTTCCCTTGGAGGAGCAAAGGGAGGGATATTACACCCACCTCTTTACAGTGCCCAAACCCAACCAGGCTGGCCTGTGCACTATCCTCGACCTACAAAAAACAAGATGAGTTCCCTAGTCAGGAACTCACGTCCCCTGCATACTTTCACTGACTGGAAAACCAGACCAACAATTAGTTGCGTTTAAATTATAAATTTAGTAGTTACAAATGCTTTAGAAATGCAATAACTTAAAGAAATGTTCATTAACACAAACTCAGGTCTACCGCAAGAGAAATTCAAGATGATTATGCCCAGCCAGGTAAAGTCCTCTCTCCGGAAGGGCAATTGGGTCAGCATGGTAGACCTTCAGGACGCCTACAAGCATACCCAGATCTGGAGCCCACATCAAAAATATCTGTGGTTCTCAGTGGGAATGGAACACTTCCAGTATCGTGTGCTACTGTTTGGTCTCAGCTCAGCGGTGTGTGTCTTTACAAAGATGATGGCAGTCATCGCAGCATTCCTCAGACTGCAGGGAGTTAATGTATATCCATACTTGGATGATTGACTCCTGTGCAGTCCTTGCCCACAAGCCACAACAGCCAATCTTCAGTCATTCCTCCAGCTCCTGTTCCATCTCAGGCTGTCGGTGAAGTGGCAGAAATCGTCAATGACGGTTGCTCAAGATGTGATCTTTATAGGTTTACGTTGGGATACTGTCATCACCAGAGTGTTCCTGATGGAGTACAGGATTGCAGACCTTTCAACCACATGCAAGCTCTTCCTGCACTCCTCCCACATGTAGGTCTGGTGGTTCCAGAGACCCCTGGGCCTTATGGCCTCTTGTGTGTTAGCTCTACCTCTGCACGACTGCAAATTAGGTTCACTCAGCCTGCTCTTCGGAGCTGCTGGTCTCAGGCTATGGATTTGGACTCCAACATGATTCCAGTTCCATCCTCCATGACGGTGGATCTTCAATGGTGGTCGTCTGCCAGCAACCTTTCAGTGGGGACCTCTTTCTATGACCCCTGCCTACAAGAAACGGTTACTACAGACTCCTCCCTTCTAGGATGGGGAGTGACACTGCCTCATCTCGAGGTATATGATTTGTGGACACCCCAGACCTGGAGATCCCATATCAATTACCTAGAGCACCTGGAAGTTTTTCTTGCGATCAAGGCTTTTCAACCCTCTATCACCAACAGTGTGGCTTGAATTTGCACAGACAATTCCTGTAACGCTCACCTGATTCTCGCAGAGGCGCCGGTCTTGACTGGGCAACTACCGTATCTTCAAAGGTGATGTGTAGCACCCGGTTGGCTCTTTGGGCTGGACCTCTGTGCACTGTATGCCTGATGTGTAGAGTAAGATGTCTGCAGATAGAAAATATGGGGTTAATGAACTGGGGTTATTGGGGTGTCCCTATCTCTTTCCTCTTCTCCTCTCCTGTAGACCCCCAAAGGTTAACGCTCTCACCTTAGGTAAGTGAATTCCGAGCTCTCCATCTGCCTCGGGGCAGGGTGCTGTAACCAGTTTCTTCACTGGATAGGTAGCGCAGGCCTCTTGACTTCAGAGGACTGCTGTCCGTCATTTACTGCACGAACGGTAAGTTTCGAGTCATTCAAATGTCTTTAAAGTCTTTAGTAATGATGTCTCTTGTTTTGCAGGGTTCCGGCGATGGCGGATGACGGGCTGAAGTGAGTTGAAGATGGAGCCCGTGTGATGAATAGAAGCGCCTGGAAGCACGTAAGTAAGCGCTTGTTGCCTGCTTCACTATGCGCTCTAACCGTCTTTTTATTTTGCAGGTACGAGTTCGGAGCGGCTGCAGGGTGCCGGAATACCCACTGGATTAGATGTGGAAAGGAGTAATGGCACGTGAGTATTAAAGTTCCCCAATGTCTTTAAACGCACCTTGTTTTGTCTTTCAGATGCGGGATGCAGCGCCGAAGGCCTCCGGAGCGTGCGAAGAGTTGGTAAACTTTTGTCTTTCAGATGCCGGAATGCAGTGTGAAGACCTCCGGAGCGCACGAAGAGTAGGTAAGCCTTTGCCTTTCAGATGCCGGAATGCTAACCTGTTCTTTCTTGTCTTTATAGGTGTTGCTGAAGACTGGATTCAGGATGGTAAGCCTTTTTCCTTAGGCCCAGGACCGGATGCAGAAGACACGATGAGCGTTCTGCTGCAGAGGTTGCAGAATAACACAAAGCAAGATTCATCCACCGGGTGTGGTTTAAATAGCCTCCTGTAGTGCTTAGGTGTCTCCTTCCACAGCCACGCCTAAGTAAGAAAAGAGTTCCTGGTAAGAAAAGAGTTCCTGCCTTCCAGAAGAGTTCCAGTGTTCTGAATCTAGGGAGTGGCTCCAGCCCCACCCAACAGGAAAAGTAGTTCCAAACAGAAGAGGATCAGAGGCTCAACTGGCAGGCAAGTAAGCAGCATGGTCTGCTGAAGGTAAGTCCACCCAAGCATTATGAGCCCGGCGCTTCCAGCGCTAGGACTGGGCATATTTATGAGCCTGGTGCCACTGGCGCCAGGACTGGGTCCAAAAGGTCCCAATTGGGACTGGTTGGCACTCGGAACCTGGGTTATGGATCTGCTTCCAAGGGAGTTGGGAAAACCCTGACCTTTTGGAAGCAGAGATCATGACAGTACCCCCCCTCAAGGCCCCTCCCAAACCGGGCTTCTCCGGGGGTTTTGGCTTGTCAGGAAATGTTCGGTGAAATCTTTTGATTAGGCGAGGAGCGTGGACATATTCAGCAGGTTCCCAGGATCTCTCTTGGGGGCCGTAGCCTTTCCAGTCAATTAGGTAGAATAGTTTAGATTTGGAGATCTTGGAGTCCAGAATGCTTTTGACTTCAAACTCGAGTTCTCCATCCACTAGGATAGGTTTTGGAGATTTGGTTAGTCGGGTTTGAGGTTGCACGGGTTTTAATAGAGAGACGTGGAAGACCGGATGTATCTTCATGTGCGGGGGCAAGTCCAACTTGACCGCTACTGGGTTTACTATGGTAGTGATGGAATAGGGACCAAGGTATCTTGGGTTGAATGTGCGTGGCCCTTTTAGAGATAGATATTTGGTGGATAACCAGACTTGATCCCCTACTTGATAGTGAGGGGCTTCCTTCCGATGTTGATCTGCTCCTTTCTTGTATTGTTCTTTAGCCCTTTGAAGGTGAGAAACAGCTTCCTTAAAGGCTTGGGTGATTGTAGAATGCAGGTAGTCTACTGCTGGTGTTTCAAGATCTTGGAGGGGATCCAACTCCGAGGTTCGAGGGTGACTGCCGTACAAAAGAAAAAACGGGGTTTTCCCAGTTCCCGAATGGACAGAGTTATTGTAGGCATACTCGGCTATCCAAAGGATATCTTTCCAAGTTTTTTCAGTTTGGTTCAGCATGCAGCGTAAATACTGTTCCAGAGTTTGATTGGTCCTCTCGGTTTGTCCGTCGGTCTGAGGGTGGTGACTGGTCGATAGTCTCACATGAATTTGAGCCGACCGACAGCAACTTCGCCAAAAATGAGAAATAAATTGACTACCTCGATCCGAAATTAGAACCGAAGGAAAACCGTGCAGTCGGACGATGTTTTCGAGAAATTCTCGGGCCAGAGTTGCTGCTGTTGGCAAGCCTTTGAGCGGAATGAAATGCGGCATCTTGGAGAATAAGTCCACGATTACTAGAATCGTATTGTATCCGGAGCATGGAGGTAGATCGGTGATGAAGTCCATAGAAAGCGTATGCCAAGGGCGAGGTGGGATGTCAATAGGGCGTAAGAGGCCTGCTGGTCTTTCCTTTTGACTCTTGTTTTGGGCGCATACTCCACAGGACATTATAAAGTCTCTGATATCTTTTTTCCAAGACGGCCACCAGAAGTAGCGCTTGATCTTTTCTGAGGTCTTGGCTATACCGGGATGACCTTCCATTAAAGAGTCGTGATAACAAGAGATTACTTTTTTCTGTAAATCTGTGCTGGGTAGGTATAATCGTTCTTGGAAATACAATAAGTTGTCCTTTACTGCAAAGTCCTTTCCCTGCAGATGCCAATTCTGTATGTCTGCTGGAGTTACAAGTTGCCTGGCTTTATCCTTAACTTCCTCTATGGATTCTGTGGCGATTACACCCAGAATTCTTTGTTCGGGAATGATTGGGACAGGTTTAGGGTTGACCAAGTGTTCTTCCACTCCCATCCGAGAAAGGGCATTGGCTTTACCGTTCTTTGTACCAGGTCGATAGGTAATTATGAAGTCAAACTCGGCAAAGAATAATGCCCAACGGAGTTGTCTAGAGGATTGGGCTTTTGCGGTCTTCAAATATTGCAGGTTTCGGTGATCCGTAATCACAGTAACGGTGTGTCGGGCCCCCAGCAGATAATGCCGCCAAGCCTTAAAGGCAGACTTGATAGCCAGAAGTTCCTTGTCAATAATCGTGTAATTGATTTCAGGAGGCGAGAATTTGCGGGACCAAAATGCCACGGGATGCAACTGATTGGTTACCGGGTCCTTTTGTGATAGAACTGCCCCCATGGCAAGGCTTGAAGCATCAGTTTCCACGATGTAGGGGAGTTCGGGGCGAGGGTGTTTTAAGATTGGTGCAGAGATAAATTTAGTCTTCAAATCCTGGAAAGCTTGTTCCGCCTCGGTAGACCATTCAAAACATTTGTTTTTCTTTAACAAGGCAGTGATGGGCTGGACTATTCGAGAGAATTCGGGGATAAACCTGCGGTAAAAGTTAGCGAAGCCTAACATGCTTTGCACACCTTTTACGGAGGATGGTGATGGCCATTTGAGAACTGCATCGACCTTCTTTGAATCCATACGCACTCCGCCAGGTGATAATATGAATCCCAAGAATTCAACTTCAGTCACGTTGAAAACACATTTTTCCAACTTAGCGAAAAGTTTGTGTTGACGCAATCTTTCGAGGACCATTTTCACGTGTTTCCGATGTTCAGATTCCGATGAAGAATAAACGAGGATGTCGTCAATGTAAACAACAACACATACATCTATGAGCTCTCTGAGGACATCGTTCATAAAATATTGAAAGGCGGCCGGGGGATTGCAAAGTCCGAAGGGCATGACCTGATATTCAAATAGCCCATACTTGGTGCGGAAGGGCGTCTTCCATTCATCGCCCTCTTTTACTCGTACCAAGTGGTAAGCTCCTCTAAGATCCAGCTTCGTATATATGCATGCTTTTCTGACTTGGTCCAGGAGTTCAGGGATCAAAGGTAACGGATATCTATTCTTAACGGTGATCTGGTTCAGGGAGCGATAATCGATACAAGTTCTAAGGTCTCCTTCCTTTTTTGGAACGAAGAACAAAGCTGAAGAAGCAGGGGACTTGGAAGGACGAATAAACCCATTTGCCAGGTATTGATCCAGGTATTGTCGAAGGTGAAGGTTCTCAGGCTCGGTGAGGGCATAAATTCTACTACAAGGAGGAGTAGATCCAGGTATCAGGTCTATCTGGCAGTCATAAGACCTATGAGGAGGTAGAGAGTTAGCCTGATCCTTCCGGAAAACATCTTGGTATTCTAGGTATTCGGGAGGTAACTGGGGAGTCTCTGAAGAAATTGCGGCCAGTGCAATACCAGGTGGAGGGTGACAAGTAGAGACACATTCTGGAAACTGGACCGTTCTTGCTCGCCAATCGATCAGAGGATTGTGTTTTTCTAACCAAGGTATTCCTAGAATAACCTGAAACTGAGGGGCCTTGATCACATCGAACACGATCTTCTCATGGTGTCCATCTTGACTTACTAGCGTCACCTCTTGAGTGGTATGCGTTACTGGCCCGGAGGCTATCTCCGTACCATCCACCGTAGTAATGACGTCCTTTACAGCCTTGGGACAAAGAGTTAGATTCATCCTCAAAACCATTTCATGATCCACATAATTGCCGATGGCACCGCTGTCGACGTAAGCTTCAATTGCATGTAATCGATCCGGATTATCAGGGCTAATGAGGACCATAGGTATCACGAAATGCGAGGTCACGGAACTGGTTTTCACGCTCGGCAAGAGGACCTCTATTCTTGTCGGGCGAGGTCGTTTCCCTGCTCAGAGTTTGTAACTTTGGTAACTGCAGCTCCTACTGCCTTCTTGGCAGGTTTCACCGGACAGTCTCGAAGAAAGTGCCCTGAGTTTCCGCAATATAGGCATAATTGCAACTGTTTCCTCCTTTCCCGCTCCCTTTGTGTTAGAGGACCTTTCAGACCCCCTATTTGCATGGGTTCCCCGGAGTCTACTCCTTTGGAAGGAGTTGGCGGTTTGGAAAATACTCGAGCATCAAACTTGGAACGATCGGCCTTCCTGTTCTGCAGCCTGTGATCTATTTGAACGACCAAGTCTATATAATCCGAACAGTCTTGTGGGGGATTCACTACTTGGGCTAAAACGTCTTTGAGCTCTCCACGTAGACCTCTATAAAACAGCGTAATCCTTTTGTCCTCAGGCCATTGAGTTTCCACTATTAGTCTATTGAAAGATGCAATATAAGCCAAAAGGTCTTGATTACCCTGTCGCAACGAAAGAAGCTCATTGTCCAAGGCCTGCCCCTGTGAATGTCTTGCGAACAGTTTTTCCATACTAAGCTGAAAGGCTTGAAAATCATGGAGAACCGGATCATCTTGATTAACTAGAGGGATCGGCCAGTCTGCCGCATTGCCACTAAGGTACGAAAGTACAAAAGCTACTTTTGCTTGATCAGTTGGAAAGGCTGCTGGCCGGCATAAGAAGTGCAACCGGCACTGATTGATGAATACTGCAAACCTCTTTGGGTAACCAGAAAATCGTTCGGGCGGAGCCAGAGGTACATTCCCAGGTAGGTTGATCTGCACTGGATTCATAGAGGATGTTGAAGGAAGATTTGCCCCTGATGCGGGTAACGGGGTCTGTCCGGCTTGTGACTGTAGCACTTGTCTAGCAAGATTGTCTGTTCTCTCCTTGGAAATAATTAGTTCCCTTCGTTTCCTGACGAGCTGCATGCACTTCTGCCCTTAGTTCCCCAAGTAACCGGGCTAGGGGGTCAGTATCCGAGGTTTCCATAGCGCCTGGGCGAGAGTTTTGCGGTAGGCTTTGCGTTCTGTAATGCTCACCTGATTCTCGCAGAGGCGCCGGTCTTGACTGGGCGACTACCGTATCTTCAAAGGTGATGTGTAGCACCCGGTTGGCTCTTTGGGCTGGACCTCTGTGCACTGTATGCCTGACGTGTAGAGTAAGATGTCTGCAGATAGAAAATATGGGGTTAATGAACTGGGGTTATTGGGGTGTCCCTATCTCTTTCCTCTTCTCCTCTCCTGTAGACCCCCAAAGGTTAACGCTCTCACCTTAGGTAAGTGAATGCCGAGCTCTCCATCTGCCTCGGGGCAGGGTGCTGTAACCAGTTTCTTCACTGGATAGGTAGCGCAGGCCTCTTGACTTCAGAGGACTGCTGTCCGTCATTTACTGCACAAACGGTAAGTTTCGAGTCATTCAAATGTCTTTAAAGTCTTTAGTAATGATGTCTCTTGTTTTGCAGGGTTCCGGCGATGGCGGATGACGGGCTGAAGTGAGTTGAAGATGGAGCCCGTGTGATGAATAGAAGCGCCTGGAAGCACGTAAGTAAGCGCTTGTTGCCTGCTTCACTATGCGCTCTAACCGTCTTTTTATTTTGCAGGTACGAGTTCGGAGCGGCTGCAGGGTGCCGGAATACCCACTGGATTAGATGTGGAAAGGAGTAATGGCACGTGAGTATTAAAGTTCCCCAATGTCTTGAAACGCACCTTGTTTTGTCTTTCAGATGCGGGATGCAGCGCCGAAGGCCTCCGGAGCGTGCGAAGAGTTGGTAAACTTTTGTCTTTCAGATGCCGGAATGCAGTGTGAAGACCTCCAGAGCGCACGAAGAGTAGGTAAGCCTTTGCCTTTCAGATGCCGGAATGCTAACCTGTTCTTTCTTGTCTTTATAGGTGTTGCTGAAGACTGGATTCAGGATGGTAAGCCTTTTTCCTTAGGCCCAGGACCGGATGCAGAAGACACGATGAGCGTTCTGCTGCAGAGGTTGCAGAATAACGCAAAGCAAGATTCATCCACCGGGTGTGGTTTAAATAGCCTCCTGTAGTGCTTAGGTGTCTCCTTCCACAGCCACGCCTAAGTAAGAAAAGAGTTCCTGGTAAGAAAAGAGTTCCTGCCTTCCAGAAGAGTTCCAGTGTTCTGAATCTAGGGAGTGTCTCCAGCCCCACCCAACAGGAAAAGTAGTTCCAAACAGAAGAGGATCAGAGGCTCAACTGGCAGGCAAGTAAGCAGCATGGTCTGCTGAAGGTAAGTCCACCCAAACATTATGAGTCCGGCGCTTCCAGCGCTGGGACTGGGCATATTTATGAGCCTGGTGCCACTGGCGCCAGGACTGGGTCCAAAAGGTCCCATTTGGGACTGGTTGGCACTCGGAACCTGGGTTATGGATCTGCTTCCAAGGGAGTTGGGAAAACCCTGACCTTTTGGAAGCAGAGATCATGACAATTCCGTAGCAATGTTCTACATCAATCAAGTCCTCCTCTGGTGGACCTAGCTATCCAAATTTGGAATTGGGCTATCCAACACAGTGCCTGGCTTCAGGCAGTGCTCATTCTGGGCCACATCAATGTGGTTGCAGACTCGATCAGGCACCAATCTGCAGTGTGTTACGAGTGGGAGATTAACACTGATGTTTTCAATAAGATCTTCCAGCAATGGGGTTCTCCAGAGGTGGACTTCTTTGCAACCTCAACAAACAGAAAACTTCGTCTTCATGCTTCCAGGGACAGACACAGAGTGTCTTCCATGGGGAATGGTCACGAGATCCCTTGGGACAGCATGAAGTGTTAGGCCTTTCCTCCTTTGCTGCTGATTCATGGTCACTCTGGAAACTGAGGAGTGCCTCCAACTGCACTCTCCTCTTCATAGCTCCTTGGTTGCCAGCCAGGTTTGGGTTTTTGGAACTGCAGCACCTATCAGTGTGTTCCCCGATCTGGTTGCCGCAGATTCCCAACCTTCTTCACCAGATCAATCACCAGTTGTGGCACCCCTCCCCACAATCCTTCAGCTTGGCAGCCTGATACCTGAGTTCCGATCATTAGCACAGTTCAAACTCTCTGAGGATAACATGCGCATAATTCAGCCAGCACGTTAGCTTTCTATGAGGGCTCAGTACAGGAGCAAATGGTTTTCATTTTGTCATTGGTGTTTAGCTAAACAGCTTGATCCCCGACAGGCTTCTATTGACTGTGTTTTGTCTTTTGTATCAGAGATTGCAGACTCGGGCACCCATGTCCTACTATCCGCCATTGCGGCTTGTCTGTCCACATATAGTTTCTCTTTTTCACTGGCAAACCCAGTCATCAAGAGACATTTTGCAGGTCTACTTTGTCTTTTTCCGCCGGTTCGGCCTCCTCATCCCAAATGGGATCTGAATGTCGTCCTCATCGCATTGTGTCATAAGCCTTTTGAACCTATGGCCACTACCGAGCTCAAGAACCTTTCTTGGAAGATGGCTTTCTTGATTGCGGTAACGTCTGCGAGAAGAATACGTGAGCTTCATGCTCTCTCGGTCGAATGTCTGTTTCTAACTTTCCACAAGGAGAAGGTTGTGAATTGCACTCACCCTTCTTTCCTTCCCAAAGTTGTTTCTGAATTCCATTTAAACCAGTCAATATCTTTACCGGTTTTCTTTCCGAACCCGGTCTCCGATGCCAAAAGGGTTTTACACAACCTAGACGTCAAACATGCTTTGAAGTTTTACCTCGACAGAACAAGAGAACTTAGAAGTTCATCACAACTCTTTGTTACGTTTGGTGACCCAAAAGGAAAACCAGCGTCGAAAGTGCCCAACACTCATTGGACAGCTTCATGTATTTCCGAGGCCCATAAAACTAAGGGGATTTGGTCTGTGGCAAAGCGGCTGCTGTTGCCTTCCAAAAATATGTCCCTTAGGAGTCCATAGTCAAGTTTGCTACGTGGGTTTCCCCTTCAGCTTTTTAGAGACATTATTGTTTTGAGCTAAGCTTCCGGGCTGATGCCCAATTTTGCCAGGCAGTTCTTAAGTATTTGTTCCAATTCCAATCATGGACATTTCCATCCACCTGTATTTCCTTGGGTCAGTGCTTTGGAATCTCCCACAAGTATGGGGGAAGGGGGACGGGGCATACGAGCATTACAAAGTTACTCACTATATTGACTACCTTACTCCTATTACATAGGCCCCTTTCCTCCATACGCCCGTCCGCCATCCCTTCTAATATCTATCCTCTATTGTTGCTAAATGGTCCTCAACCTGGAGATAGACCTGGACTGAAGGGCAACGCACGGGGCGGAGCACAGGAAGGCTGGGCTGCAGTCACGTGCAGGCACCCCATGTAAAATGAATACATTTTTTGATGCTTAAAAAGTGCTCCGGTCCGGTCCCAATGGACGGAATGTCCACAAGTATGGAGGAAAGGGGACTATGGACTAGGAATAAGGCGGTCACTACGGTGAATAACTTTGTCATTCCTAGGTTCCTGTGTCTTCCTTGTACATATGACAACTGATTGAAAGGCATTATCCAGTTATAATTCTTATGTGTTAGTCATCTCTGATCTCTGCCAGCCAGGATAGATGTATTCGGGAGGTTAAGGCCTTCAGTATATATTTGAAAACATATTCTTTTTATATTCAATATCAGCTAACCTAATCCTTCAATGGCTGCACTATTTATCAGTAAAACGTATTGTGGGTAACAATAGTAGATACAAAGGAACATGACAATTAAAAGTGAAATGATTCAAACAGATATAGATCAAGTTTTAGGGCAGTGTGGCGGTAAGGGGTTAAAGGCGCCGGTAAGGATGCCGGTGCCATTAACCCTTTACCGCCGCATTACAAAGTCCCTTAGCGGGACCTGGGAGCTAATAACTGGCCCATTATTAACGGTCCCGTTATTAGCTCTCTCCCCATCCCCATTGAGCCCTATGGGGGCTCGAATGGGAATGGGGATGGGTATTTTGAATGGGGATTTACCGGGTCCTCCAAAGTTGGAATGACCCGGTAAGTCCCCATTCAAGGAACCGGACCCGGACATGAATTTGGAGGCAGCCATGGCGCTATTAGCACCATGGCTACCTCCAAACTCGTAATGACCCCTGTGTCAAATATAATACACCTGCACTCACCATGAGAACTATACAGATTTACTTATCTTGGTTAGTAATGTAAAGCCAAGAAATAAGAGATAATTTCCAACATCTTTTGAGAAATGATCTTGCTCTTTTACCTGTTGTTGGGCTGCATGTGGAGAAATTGACTGTTCATCGAACACTGGCAGTCTGAAATGGTGGGGGAGGTTGAGGAGGCAATATGGAGGGGAGAAAAAGAGGAAGAAAGAAGAGAGATGGGGTAAGTTAGAAGGACTGTCAAAGACATGATTTGAGAATAGGTAAATGGGAGAAGGGAAAAAATGTAAGTTTCAACCCATTGGGCAAAATGCAGATGGATTCCATTGACACTGGTGAAGTATTCTTCTTTCAGCTTGCAGTATCTCATGTGTTAGTTATAGAATTTCAAAATATTCCTTCCAAACTATTTTTTGGTCAGTGTCTGTCCACTATTTCTGATTTTAATTGGCAGCAGTTCCAATAAAAGAGTCAATAGTAACGTAATGACAGTAGTAATAGCAAAGGTTCCCCAGTGAAGACAAACTTTGTGAGAAATATAACTTTTTACTGAAATAATGTGATGGGTGCCGAGGAGTTAGACATCACTCATTTATTGTCATTTGGGCCCAGCCCAAAATTCTCCAAGACCAATGCCCTTCTTGGCATTGATGGGCAGTATTACTGCAGGTTGCTTTTCGTCCCGGCTCCTTCTATCAGTAACAGATAGAGCACTTGTTGATTAGTGTCCACAGTTTGTCTGTGCATGACAAAACCATTCTGATTTCGATCTAATGTAGCTGGCAACTGAAGCTGGGAGGCCAAGATCCCTATGAATATCTTAGCATCAATACATTTACCAATGCTGTCAGGTGGTATGAGGCACAAAGCTCAGGGTCATTCCTGGGCTTAGCGATCACTGTGATCGTTGTTTTACCCATTGAGCGTGGCCCTTTCTGAATGGAGAAGCAAGTGAAGTACTTCCATGAAAGGCCACACACAGATCCCAGAAAAAACTTTGTCGATTATGGCTTAAATTTTGCAATTTCTTTCAAAATCATCTCCAGTTTGTCACCCTAAACTAACCAAAGTGGCCTTTTCGCGTTTGTTAAGTTTGGACATGCTCAATCTATGCAAGTTATCAATCCGATTGTCCAAATTTGGTCTTTCCACTGAGTAAAACTGTTGGAAAAGCTGTTGAAAATTTCCAAAAATTGTTTGACTCCACCACTTCATAGTTGGATGACCATCCACCCGAATTTCTAATCAATGTTAATGAAAATCCTTTTTACAAGCATTCTAGGTACATGATAGCATATTATTCAGTTGCTTTCTATATTCCTAATAGCTATATCATGTCCTAAAAAGGGAACATATTCCCCTCTTGGAAAATAAAACATTTTAAAGAGCTTTGGTTGCAGGCAGTTTGCACTGTATTTTTCTGGGGGAATTTCTTTTGTCCGACTAACCTGTAAAAGATAGTTGCAGCCTATCTTGCTTTATCCTACAGAGCCTCAAACATGGATCCACCAGTGTGACGATCTAGCCTCTGCTTTTTGTTTCAGAGCGTGTCACAATGTGTCCCTCAACATATCAGTCTGCTCATCAAACCCTAGTTTCATCATCTGCATGCTGAATCACTGAGAATAACAGCTGACAGCTTCAGTAACCTTGGCCACTGTTCCTTCAGAATTGATACCACTGTAGTATAGTCCACATTGCCCATTCTCCCTAGTTCCTTACTCTTAGTACTCATATAGAGTATTCCTATAGGGTAGGCAACAATCAATTCAGGAATATGTTTTGTGCACATTGGAGAGTAAATAAATGTGTCCACATCTTCTGCAGGTTATGAGATAGAACAGTACACCTTATTTTTCCTTTTTCTTCTGCAAATATGCCGAAAGGTACCCTTCTGTATTTGGGTTGAAGAGTTACCCAACAGCATCAGAATCAAAAATCAAATTAAGCCCCCACCAATCAGTAGCCAACACAATATGGTATGAATTCCCTATGACACTAATTGGATGCATACACTGAGGCAATTATAACTTTAATAACAGTTATTTATCACTCCATATCCTCCATTTGGATAAGAGACTTAATCAGTCAAGCACACACTGTTTCAGAACCTAGGTACTTAAATAGCAAGAAACTATTCTGTAACATAACCTGATATGCCTGAAGGGTTTCCTCAAAGCAGATGTTGTCCAAGACTGATTCCCTCATCCTCTATCTGACGTTTGTCCTCTTAGTATGAGAGCCATTGCTTCAGTAATGAATGACTTTTTTGCAAAACCATTATCCATGCAGCGGAATTCATACCTCAAAGACACCACATCCGATTAGTAGAAGGAGTTCAATTTAACTCTGACATGGATTGGCTAGTCACATTAGACATAGGACCTCATTACTGGTCTGGCAGTAACCGTGCCGGTAAAACTGGCAGGTTGCCGCCAGACCCATAATTAATTCCCGGCTCCTGACTTCCTGGAGCCAACGGGCTATTGTGAGTCCGGCGGTCCGGAAGTCAGGCGCTGGTGATTTTGTAATTCCCCATTCCCATTGAGTCCCGGAGGACTCAATGGGAATGGGGAACACGGAAGCACCGGCACCGTTAATAACGGTGCAGGTGCTTCCGTGAAACTCTGCGGTCGGGTGCCGCTCTTCCCGCCAGGTCTGACACTTGCAGGCGGGATGGCACCCACCCACAGAGTCGTACTGTACCGGTCCAGAAACACTTTTGCCTGTATGCTTACCGGCACCGGTGTTTCCGGACCGGCACAGTCATAAGGAGGCCCATAGAGTCATTATATACGAACATCCCCTAGGATCAAGGACTTCATGTACTTAGGCAGGCCCTGGAAACCAGAATAAAGACCGCACATTGATCCCCCAAATTTCTCAGTAGCTTAGCAGAAGTGTGCCATTAAGCTGAATTATTTCATCTTTAAAAATGATCTCTTTTCAGCAAATCAAAGTGGCATCAATGGGAGCAGCATTTGCCTCCAGTTTTGCTAATCTGTTTGTGACTTCAAGGATAAATATACCTGGGCCTGAGCAATCCCTATTTCCCGTTCATTAAATCATACAAAAGATACATTGAAACGTCCTTATTATTTGGATGGGCACTCAGATTCAGCTCACTGAAATTGGCCTTTGGATTAACGCTTTGGACTCCACTCTAAAGTTCACCCAGGCGGAGAGTAATTCATCTATCTCATATTTAGACTTACTTATCAATGAGCAACAAGGCCAGCTAGCAGTGACACTATATCATAAGCCTACTAATAGAAACACTATCAACACAGCCGGCACCCCACAAGCTTGAAATCTAACATCCCATTCAGTCAGTTTCTCAGAGCAAGGAGAACTGCACCAGCCTTGCACATCTTTAAAAGGAAGCATAGAAAATTACTGAACGCATGACACTTAGGAGATATCCAAAGCATATGCTGAAACGTTCCCTTAAAAGGGCTTGCTATTACAATCTGGAAACACTATTCTATCAACAACAAAAAAAAAACTGCTAATCCGAGAAAGACATCCACTATTACCTTTGGACCTAATAGCAACAAAATCTGCAATTTAATACTCCCCAACTGGAGGATCTTTCAATTGTACGAACATGAACTACCCAAACCCTTGTTTGCCTTCAAAAAAGGTAAAAACATAAGGCAGGCTCTAGTACATGCAATTAGAGAAGGAAATACAAAATCTGTAGACTTGCGGAGCCAATTGAGGAGGGAGCCATTTATAGGCCATTACCCATGTGGCAGCTCTATAGTGTGCCAATATTCTGTGAAAATCAAAGAATTTCTCCATGAAGACAAACAATTGAGGCTTAAAGATCATACTAGATGTACAAGCTCCAATGTAGTGTACATCATCGAATGCCTATGTAAGCAACTTTATGTCGGCCAAACCCAACATCCTGTTCATTTAAGTATTAATGAGCACTGCCCAAGAGTTTGCAAAGGTAATGTGTAAGCACCTTAGGTGCCCATTTCTCAGAGATGTGTCACACTGTAGAAGATCTCCATTGGATTGTAATAGAACAAGTAATCAAAACCAATCACAACACAATCATCGATGCAGCACTAGTATAATTCTGGATATTTTCCTTGATATTGCATGCACATGGTCTCCATGAAAATGAAGAATGGGCATCAGCTATTTAACCTACAGGCCGATTCATGGAATTAATGTGCGCTGAAAATTCTGGCGCAAGCCTCCGAAAACGTGCGATTCGCAGTGAAAGTCTGAAAATCGCAGTGCAAGTGCGAATATCGCAGGAAAAAGTGTGCGACGCACGCCGGCGCACAGGTCATCTAACGGCGTGCGCTAAGGCCACAGCGAAAGCGCACATAGCGTGGCGCACATAACAAAAGTAGGCGGTACACGGGGCGTAACACTCGGAATGGAGAACAACGCGTGAAAATGTGGGCATCACAGGGGAAGTACAGGAGGCAAGTGCGCGAAACGCCCACACGTTCGCCTACAACACGTATTCATGGAATCGAATAGGGCAAACCAGCACACGGGCAAAAATGCGCACAGACCCAAACCCGTCTGCCACACGAAGGCAGGCGGTAGCGTCCCTGCGCAGGAAAAAAATGTGCGCCAAAATGTGCGCTAACAAAAGCACGTATATACAGCTCTGATGAATGTCCCATACTGTGGCCCCCTAGGACGTGCAAAGGGGTATGCGACAAACACGGACACCCGCTGCGTGAAAAATAGTGTGTGCATGTATTTCGAGGGTACATGGGAAGTTCGACACGCGATTGGCCCTGGGGGAGCGTGATGCGTGTATTTCAGGGGTTCGCGTGAAGTTTCACACGCGATAGTCCTTGGGCGAGCGGGGTACGTGTATTTCAGGGGTTCGCGTGAAGTATCACACGCGATTGGCCTGGGTACGTGTATTTCAGGGGTCCGCGGGAAGTTTCACATGCGATTGGGCCTGGGTGAGCGGGGTACGTGTATTTCAGGGGTGCGTGGGAAGTTCTACACGCGATTGGCCTGGGTACGTGTATTCAAGGGGTGCGCGGGAAGTTTAACACGTGATTGGCTTGGTACGTGTATTTCAGGGGAGCGCGGGAAGTTTCACACGCGATTGGCCCTGGGTGAGCGGGGTACGTGTATTTCAGGGGTGCGCGGGAAGTTCTACAAGCGATTGGCCTGGACACGTGTATTCAAGGGGTGCACGGGAAGTTTAATACGCGATTGGCCTGGGTATGTGTATTTCAGGGGTGCGCGGGAAGTTTCACACGCGATTGGCCCTGGGCGAGCGGGGTACGTGTATCACTGGGGTGCGCAAACAACAAACAAGCTCAGACGCCAGGATGAATATACCGTTCCTAGCAGCAGTGGCCGTGGGATACTGCAGGAGGAGGAGGAGGATAGTCCGGGCCAGAATTTTTACACCCAGAACCAGCCTTTTTGGTATGCCTGATGACCAGGTGTATAGGAGGTACAGGTTTCCACCTCACATAATACTCGACCTGGTCAGTGAGTGGGAGGATGACCTCACATCACCCACCCTGTGCTCCCAAGCATTCAGCCCGCTGGAGAAGGTCCTTAATGTACTGCACTTCTTGGCCACTGGATAATTTCAGCGGACAAGTGCCATAGTGGGGGGGGGTGTCACAGGCCATGCAGTCATGCTGCCTACACCAGGTCTTGGCCATCATCACTGCACGCCCATCAGTCCGCAGGCACATATACCTGCCCAGAACACCTGCAGAAAGGCAGGCTGCCGCCCAGGATTTCTATGGGGGGGCACAATTCCCCAAAGTGCTAGGTGCCATTGATTGCACCCATGTGGCTCTACGTCCCCCCAGGGCATCTGAGCACATCTATAGAAACCGCAAGCACTGGCATTCCATCAACATCCAGGTAGTATGTGATGCCAAGGGAATCATCACCTCAGTATATGCCAACTATCCAGGCTCCACCCACGTCAGTTTCATTTACAGAATGTCAACCCTAAACGGGGACCTAGAAGCTGGGCGGCATGGCGATACATGGCTGCTTGGTGAGTATAAATGCCACTGCACATGCATGCATGTCAGATACTGAGTAATGTCACAACCCCACTAATGATACCCATCACCACCTCACCAGGGGACAGTGCCTACCCTCTGAGCACCCACATGATGAGGCCAATTCGGAACCCCACCACGCCACCCCAGGTAAGATACCACACAGCCCACATTGCAACCCGGGGCATAGTGGAGCGCACATTCGGAGTGCTCAAGTCACGCTTTCGCTCCCTTGACCGTTCTGGCGGGCAGCTTTTATACGCTCCCCCAGTAGTGTGCAGGATCATAGTGGCAGCATGTGTCCTGCACAAAGTTGCAACACGCCGGGGCCTGGCCGTGGACATTGTGGTGCCCCCACATCCCCAACCACATGCACACCCGCTGCGCATGGGAGGGGAAAGGGCACGGGGTGAGGCAGCCCGTACGCAGCTGGTGGCTAATTACTTCACCTAAAATCACACCCCTGTGGAGTGCACACAGCCCTGGCACATACCAGCTGACAATCAATGATGATGAGTCAAGTGACAGTCAACTTTCACAACCATACCAGCCTGAGATTGTTCACCTGGAAGTGTTCCATTGTGTGCATCCCTACCTACACAAACACCACCAATGCTGTGTCATCAAAAGATACACTTCTATTCTGCTAAAATCATTACCCCCTTGCATGATACAACATGACAACAGTGCCAGGTCACCCAACTCCTCCCCAGAACCGCCACCCAACACACCATGGCATGTCATGCTATGTGAGAGCAAACAAAGTAATCCCCAAAACATGACACAAGTGTCACAAAGTATAGTTTCCCTAATGGAAACTGGCCACACACAATATGCTCCCATTAATGTAAAACTAACAACACACATGACCAAATACTTACCACAATACAATGCAGCTACCCAACCCCAAACATAGCATAAACATGACAGTACCAAGTTAAAGGATACATAGTCTTACAACCTGATTATGCCAGCACATCGACCACTTCCAACTGTACAGTGTTGGTGCCACGCAAATCTGTAAGTGCACTGCTTACAACATGAACTCCATCTCCAAAGTAGACGGCCTTGTGAAGACATGAGGAATGAACCTGCAAATTAGGAGGGAGACATGGATGCACAAGCACACATCAATACAACATGCAGTGTACAATACAACAACAATATGCACTAGGAATGTATACACAGTATTGACTACAGACTGCCCACACATTTCATGGGAGTCCAACGTCACTGTGTAAGTCACTGTCACTTGGGCACACCCTTTGCAAGCTCATGGAAACGGGAAGCAGGAGGGGTGTGTGTCTCACAAACCCAAGCATCTAACCCAAACTCAGGACAAGCCTGCATTTGCCCAGCCGGAATACAGTGGATGCCTACGGGAGCCACACAAGGCAACACACTGTAACAATAAATCAAAAATGGCCATGTGGGGGCCAGGAGGGGTGGGGGAGGCCACCCAGGAGGTCCGAGGACAGGGTGCACACCAACAGCCACCTGTGTGGATGTTCAGATTCGCTGTGGTCGCTCTCCTCACCCTGTGCTGCTGCCGCCACAGGAGGTGGTGGTGCTATGGGAGGCAGCCAACGCAAAGCCCTAGTCTGGTCCTCCATGGCAACAAGCATGCGGGTGTGGAAGGTCTCGTTCTGGAGGATTATAGTGCGGAGATCCCCATGCACCACCTGACGTGATGCCCGGACCTCCTCCCGAGTTGCCTGCATCTCAGCTGAGAGCGTACGTGTGAGCCACTCCAGCTGCTGTTCTGTCCTCATGTTAGTGGAAGCCTCAAGGTCAACAAGAGTCTGCGTGAGGTGATGGACTTCTACCGTCAGGGCTTCCCTGTGGCCCCGGGACTCCATAGAAATGGCTTCCCGCAGAGTGTCCAGGGCCGCCCGTCTGTCCCTGTTGGATGCCAACATGTCCTCCCTGAGTGATTGGCAAATGGAGTCTGTTGCCTGCTCTAGTTGTTCCATCTTCCTTTCTGGGGGGACAATGGAAGTGGCCACCCTCTCCATTGCTTGAGCCATCATCTCAGATGATGCTGCCTGTAGATTTGCCATACCGTATATGGATTGCTCCCATGCAGTATTGCCTGGTGGCGTACGGCCACCGCGTTCACGGGCACCACACCTGTCTGGGGCAAGGCGAACTGCGCCTTGCTGTGTCGGCACTGCCTGAGGCTGCAGGACTGCATTTCCCCTCTGATCTGCTGGCCCAGGAATAGGATCAGATGTTGCGGAGTGTGGCCCTGCATCCGTAACCACCAAAGTTGGACCTACCAACACTGACATCCCCATAGTGGGCTCTACCCCTGGTGCAGGTGGGTAGGACAGAACAGAATCCCTTCCAGAAACACTTACCTGCGACAGCACATAGGTCTCATCATCCGAATCAACACCTGAATAGAGGTCTGGGGAGGTGCACCCAGAGACACCCCTGGAGAGAATGGTCTGCAGCAAGAGAGGGTTCTCCCCCACCACCACACCATGTCCCCCACTGGTGCCCGGTCATGCCTGAGATCCCTCCTGGGTCTGCACCATCTCCTCAGCCTCAACAGCATCAAGTGCGTCATCCCCTGCAAAAACATGAAAGACAAAAAATGGAAACAGGCATTAGCACCATGGTACACAATTAGGCCTGACAAGCTACAGAACCAGTACTTGATTGACACATGTCCCACATGACTATAACCCTCCCATGCATGCACTGTCACTGAGTTTGAAGGGGAGGCAAATGGCAGACACTGATGACACCAAGATGGAAGAGCAACACATGAGCTGCATGCTTGCTATCAGTGCCATCACACATTGGCCTGTGAGTGGCATGTCCAATCCACATACATGACACATGCCATCACACAGATGGCATGTACCATAGGCATGCCACACATGTGACAATAGGGCTGAGAAATGTGCAGTAAAAGTGGGGGAATTGAAACAATCAGCCTGAATGAACACTTAAAGATACGGAACAATGTTGTTGCAAGATGCCACTTCAAGGGCAACTGGAGTGATGTAGCACAAATTGTCTACTGTGGGCAGAAGGGATACTGTAAAACCCAAATCCAGGGGCGCAGAATGTTTTGGATGAAGCACATGGGTGACCCAAACCACTCAGGCACACACACCCTCACCTGGCACTCAATCAGAACCCCTCACACACACAACATACACATGGATCACACACACATGCATGTGCACTCACCGGACAATGCCTCGTAATCTGGCAGTTCTCCCACACCTTGGATCTGTTCCTCTGTGACGTAGGTCCCAGCAACATACTCATGTAGAATGAGTTCAATGTCCTCTGCTGGAGACCCACCTCCAGTCACCAGAGTAGCGGCATGACTTGAGGCCAGCTTTTTCTTTGCCCTGCGTTTAAGGTCATTCCAGCGCTTGTAGCAATCATTAGCTGTGCGTCTCACAATTCCAAGGGCACTTATGATGTCCGCAACGGTCTGCCAGTGTGCCTGACATTGAGCAGGTGTGGTCTTGCACCCTGCAGTTATCAACATTTCACGGTCATGTGCGGACACATACTGCACAAGAGCATCACGTTCGGCATCAGTGAAGCTAGGCTTCCTTGGCATGCCGGACTGTGTAGCCGTGTCTGGGGCATCAGCCTGTACTGGACGTGCACTCTTCCTCTTTCTTTTTGAAGGTGGTGGGGATCCTGCGTGGCCTGCTCCGCTCTGGCCACTAGGGGCAGGAGCACCGGTGGACTGGGTAGTTGGAGTGTGGGAATGCACACTGACCATGGGACTTGGTGCAGGCATTGGCTGAAGTGTGATGTAGTCAGGGGGAATGTTAGCAAGATGGACTGGGACCAACACTATCCTGGCTGGGAGAGTCAGAGTTGGGGTGGATGGAGCTGCAGCTGCCCCTGCAGCCTCCCCACCCTGCCTACTCGGGCAGCAGATGACATAGCTGCCCCTGATCCACATGGCCTGGTGACACCAACTTGCACCGCCACACGTGGGCTAGACTTGCGGACCTAGAAGTGAGCCTGGGTGTCACCCTGAGCCTGGTCAGGTGCCACAATGGGCCGGTCCAACAAGGGCTGAGCAGGGATGGTGTCAGCCACATTTTCCTCAACCATGGGGGGGGGCATGGTTGTCCCTGACTAGTCCTGCACACATGAGGGTCTAGGGGTACCCTGCAAATCCAAGCCATGTCCCCTACCGCGCCCCCCATGCCCACCTCTTGAGGCTCGGCCAGCTTTGCAACCCTTACCGCGTGGTCGCCTCCCAACCATGGCACTGGTGTTGTTGTGCGTATGGGAGTTGCAGTAAACTATTGTCCTGGGCAATTGGGGGTCAAAGGGGGAGGGTACTAGATGGAATTCATACCCTAGTGCTCTAGCAAGGCTGTATGTGACCCCTGGGGAAAGATGACTGGTCACGCAACGCACAGGCACCCCAAAAACAGAAAATAACGTGCATGCAACCCCTCGTAGACCACGTGCATGGAAAAATGAACCCACACTACGCTGTGGCACCCAGAAACACAAAAATGAACGTACACGTGTGACACACAGCCTACAATGACCTCTGAAGGGGTACGCGACACACAGGGCAAGCACAGTTGGTAAATAGGTGCGCGACTCACCGTCTGCCTGGAAAAAGAGCGTGAAAAATACGCACGTGTGCGCGTTGGCAACACCCCGGCAAACTAAGAATTGTACGCTGTCTGAGGAGACAGGACAAAAGAAGAAGTGAACGCTGTTTGAGGAAACAGGCCCAACAGAAAATCAGAAAAAAGCTGTCAGAGGTAACAGGGAGTACGAACTAGAAACGCTGTGAAGTAAATCGCATGTGAACCGACAAGAAGTACAGAATTCACCCACTCGCTCTCCACGAAAAGCACGTACAAGGAAATGGCATCATACACATACCTTTTAAACCAGCCCACACCTCCAACGTCACTTCCGCGTGTACGCGCTAAGGGCCTATCCTCCAATTACATGAGCTGACACTCGGACGTGCAGTTTTTGGACGTGTAACATGCACCCCCGTGTTCAGGGAAACACCCTTACGCGCTAAGGGCCTTTGATCCAATGAAATTGCGTACGTGTGCTGATGCCCTTACGCGCTAAGGGCCTTTCCTCGAATTACACGCAGACGTGCTGGATTTTCACATGCCAAATCACTCCGTATCAAACTGGCCACGCGTAAGCACACGGAAGACCACGCTCCTGCCCAGAAGGCCGAATTACTGCCCCCCAGAGCCCCGAGCATGCTCCCACCTGCCATCTGCTGCTGCCTGCCTGCCTGCTGCGCACGTGCCGTGCTATTTGCTGCCTGCACATCAGCCAGGGGTGCAGTTGCTGTGACCACCCCTGCTGGAACCGAAGACTCCCGACTGGGATTCCATCACTCCACAGCCCAGCCCCAGGACCCAGTTGCCCACTCACTTCTGCCTCTGGGGTTGCCATGTCGGGCAGAACACCATCTGGCACCACTGGCAACCCCCAGCCAGAGAGGCAGAGGGCCACCAGCTTCACTGCCACCGAAGTTGGTGTCCTGTTGGAGCAAGTCCTGGGGCATTATGATGCCCTCTTCGGTAGTTTGCGCGCCAACAAGGAAGGATGGACCAGGATCTGGACGGACATCGTGACTGCCATCAACGCGGAGGGAGTGGCAGTCCGCCAATTCCATCATGTCAAGAAGCGCTGGGAGGACTTCAGGTCCAGGACCCTCAAGAAGGCCCGGCGCCTCTTGAAGGCAGCGGATGCTAAGGGGCGCCGGGGTCACCTGTCGGAAGATCAAATGAGGGTCCTGGAACGCATATCCCCAGCGCTCCACGTCCAGGTCCTTGAGAGGCAGACTCGTCTGGAGTCGAGCAGTAAGGGTACATGCATACTGATTGTAAGCTGTGCGTGTGGTGGTGTGCCAGTAATGTGCAGGTTGCACATGTGGTTTTGTAGGGCCATGCATGGATGTGTGTGTACTAGGCCGTGAGGCTAACACATGATAGGCCTCTCATGTGTGACACATGGATGGTGCATGTGTGTGTAAGCTTGCATGCCAAATGCAGATGTGTGAGCACACATGTTTGAATGACTGTGTATGTAAGTAGGCATGGTCGTGGTGTCACACATGGATGTCGGTTCCAGCTGCATGTATCTGCACGGTGTACATGTGCATGTGTGTGTATTTGACAAGGGTGCAACAGTGATGCAACATGGATGCTTGGGACACTGATATGTAGAAGACTGATTGCCAGATGTGACATGGATGCCGATCTCATCACTGCAACACTTGGTGGAGGTGTACACATGCATATAAGTGTGGTGGCGTGTGTGCATGTCTAGTGCACTCCCTGTGTCTCATGTGATGTCTGGCTCACCTTTGCCTGCTCATGCTGTTGTATGTGTATGGATGGTGCTGGCTGTTGCGATACGGCTGTGTAATAGCTCATGTGTGTGAGTTGAAATGACATGTGTGTTGGGGATTGTGATGCCATGTCTGAAGTTTCACAATGACACTCGTGTGCAACTGTCATGTGTGTATGAGTCCATTGTACAGTGCCCTGATGCCTGTCTCCTATCTCTTCCTGTCTGCAGCGTCAACTGATGAAGAGGGCGGAGAGGGTGCTGTGGAGCACAGCGGCTGGGATCGCACCGCCAGCCGGAGATGCAAGGCCCGGCTCCCCTCCCAGGTTGTCATCTCGTCGGGGAGTGAGCAATACGGTGCTGCATCCCAGGTCGCAGCTGCCGAGAGGAGGTCCAAGAGGCGGAGGTCAGAGTTGGACTCCTCAGCAGCAGAAGGGGCAGCTGAGACCCCACAGGGCCCGACGGAGGAAGATGGCACGGAGTCATCCAGGTTGCTGGGGGGTTTGGTGGAGGAGGAGGCCGTGCAAGGGACAGAGACAGGGTCTGGAGGTGGGGATTCCACTTATGCTATTGGTGCAGTGCAGGGGCAGGGACAGGAGGCAGCACAGGCCGCCGCGTAGGTGCCTGTGTGTAATCCTGTCCCCGATCCTGTGACTGCATCATCCTGCACCAGCTGTGATGCCTACGTCCAGACCCGTTTTCAGGCAGGGGATGAGCTTACGACAACTGGCCTTCCTCTGCCTGTGGACGTGGCTATCCGGGACCGGGTTGAGCCTGTCCTGGGTGGTGTGGCGTTGCGTCAACGGGCCATGCGAGGTGGCCTGCAGTCTTTTCATGAAGAGACTGCACGTCATCTTGAATGGCTCGTTGACCACGTCAGCCTACTGGGACAGGTCAGCGAGGCCGGATTCCTCCGTTTGCTGGAACTTTTTTTGACCCCCTCCTCACCTGAACCCCCTATGCGCTAGTCATCCTTCGTGCCATCTTCCCACCCATGTATCACCTGGGTGCCCTGTGGGGCTGCCTCTGACCGTGCAACCCGGCTGGTGGAGGAAAGAACCCTGCCACAGTCGGGAGTCGGACATCCAGCAGGGGTGGCCACCTCAACAACTGCACCCCAGCTGGAGGAGGATGTGCAGGCAGCTGGAGCCAGAGCACGGGCACAGGCACAGCAGCAGCAGCGGCAACAAGGTGGGAGCCATGATGGCTCGGGGCCTTCGACATCGGAGGGGGCAGGCATCGGCCGGAAGGCAGGAGGACCCAGGACGGGAAGTGTCTTCCGTGTTGCAGCGGGCGGGCCACACCATAGATGCGGAGTGGTAGCGGGCGGAAGAGGCACGGCTCACGATGGTCAGGACGGAGAACTCCATGTGGAGAACCCTGAGGCGGGCCGAGTGCCTCGAGGCGATTCGCAGGGAGTTGGAGGAGAACATGTCGTCGTCCCTGCGAACCCTCGGGGCCATGGAAGAGGACCGCCTCCAGGATATTGAGCAGGAGTTCAATGATGCCCTGGCCCGGAACATCCAGAAGTGAGCCATCAGACTAGCCCGCTGCCCTTGTAAATAGTTCTTTAGTGTTAAGTTTCCTTTCGTTTTTTCTTTATTTTGGTTGCGCTTGGACAATGCACCACGTTTCTGTATATATTTTTTTAATAGGTAGTATTTTTGATAGGTTTCATTTCTTCAGTTGGGCTCATGGACCCTGGATTGTTGTATATAGTTCACCATTGGATTCCTCTTTCTTTATTTTGAATTTCACCATGGAGCAATGGTTTTCACTTTGTTTTTTCCCTTGGATTTGCTTTGTTGGACTGTGATTTTGGACACCATTTCTTTTGGATTTCTTTGGATTGTGATTTCTTGTTTTTCATTCTTTCACGGACATCCAGCTATTCTTTTTTTATTCCCATTGTTGTTTGTTTGATTTTAATTACATTCATGTTGTGTTTAATATATTTTTTTCTTCATACTTCGATGTGTGGTATTATCTCATTGGTTTCATGCAGGTCAAGATATGGGTTTTCACATTCACTTGCAACCATTGTGTTTGTGTGACGGACATGTGTTCATTTACATACTTGCCATTGGGGTTGTATCATGTAATTGCCTTTTCTATGTGGGTGGATGCAATACTTGGTTGGGTCTTTGTGCTGGGTAGGCTGGCCATAAGGGCCATGATTGAGGATCGTCATGAGCTGGGGGCAGGGGGACATGAGTGGGGGCCTGCTGGCAGGTGCCCAGGCACTGCTGAGGGGTGGGGGTGCTGGGAGACATGTGTGGGGGCCTGCTGGCAGGTGCCCCGCACTGCTGGGGGTTGGGGGTGCTGGGAGACATGTGTGGGGGCCTACTGGCAGGTGCCTCTGACTGCTGGGGGGTGGGGGTGCTGGGAGACATGTGTGGGGGCCTGCTGGCAGGTGCCCCTGACTGCTGGGGGTGGGGGTGCTGGGAGACATGTGTTGGTGATCATATTGCAACGTGACGTGTGGCTTGGCTGGGGGGCATGCCCATGGTGGATGGGCTGCCTGCGGGACATGACCAGGGGTGCAGGGTAGTCCCCTGTGGTGTGGGCTGCCTGCAGGGGCCATGGAGGGGGTAGAGGGAACACCTGGGAGGACCCACACTGCCAATTCACGTGTAAAACTTCCTGCGCACCCCTGAAATACACATACCCAGGCCAATCGCATGTAAAACTTCCCGTGCACCCCTGGAATACACATACCCAGGCCATTCGCGTGTAGAACTTCCCGTGCACCCTTGAAATACACGTACCCAGGCCATTCGCGTGTATAACTTCCTGCGCACCCCTGAAATACACGTACCCAGGCCAATTGCGTGTGAGACTTCCCGCGCACCCCGGAAATACACGTACCCAGGCCAATCGCGTGTGAAACTTCCCGCGCACCCCTGAAATACACGTACCCAGGACAATCGCGTGTGAGACTTCCCGCGCACCCCGGAAATACACGTACCCAGGCCAATCGCGTGTGAAACTTCCTGCGCACCCCTGAAATACACGTACCCAGGCATTCGCGTGTGTAACTTCCCGCGCACCCCTGAAATACACGTACCCAGGCCAATCGCATGTGAAACTTCCCGCACACCCCTGGAATACACGTACCCAGGCCATTCGTGTGTAAAACTTCCCGCACACCCCTGAAATACACGTACCCAGGCCAATCGCATGTGAGACTTCCCGCGCACCCTGGAAATATACGTACCCAGGCCAATCGCGTGTGAAACTTGCCGCGCACCCCTGAAATACACGTACCCAGGCCATTCGCGTGTGTAACTTCCCGCGCACCCCTGAAATACACGTACCCAGGACAATTGCGTGTGAAACTTCCCGTGCACCCCTGGAATACACGTACCCAGGCCATTCAAGTGTAAAACTTCCTGCGCACCCCTGAAATACACGTACCCAGGCCAATCGCGTGTGAGACTTCCCGCGCACCGCGGCAATACAAGTACCCAGGCAAATCGCGTGTGAAACTTCCCGCACACCCCTGAAATACACATACCCAGGCCATTCGCGTGTATAACTTCCTGCGCACCCCTGGAATACACGTACCCAGGCCATTCGCGTGTAAAACTTCCCGCGCATCCCTGAAATACACATACTCAGGCCAATCAAGTGTAAATATTCACACGAACAACAGTTATACACGTACCCCACTCACACAGGCCCTTTCGCATGTGAAAGTTACCGCGAAACCCGTAATACACGTTCCCCGCTTGGCGTTTGCTGTTTGGCAGTCCGGTAAACTGATCCAGGGTTGGCGCAGCCCTTTGCGCTGGATTGGGGATTGTGATGGCTTTTCCTTGCGTGAGGTCGTTCTTGGGTGTGTAACTGGCGCTGCTGCAGGGTCGCTGCGCCACTCTGCACCACGGCTGCTTTTGGAGGCTAAAATCCATGAATACGCTGTGCGCGGAAATCGATTTTAGCGCACGCGGCTGGCGCAGACATTCGCACGGGAACACTGTGCGCCAACCGCGTGCGCCACTTTTGTGCAAATTTCTATGAATTACCCCCTTAATCTTAAGTCCCCCTCCCCAATAAGTTATATTTTCACTTAAGTTACGAGGCTAGCTCAACACTTAACAGGGTTTACTCACGATCTACAAAATATTGCTCAATGATCCATGTTTTATTAAGAGCAGAATGTTTGCGCTTCTGTCTGTTGAGGCAGCAAGTGTCCTCTATTTATAAATAATAATCAGTTATATATGGACAGACTTGCTTTCTCCCATCCTAGTGGGTTTATTTACTGCCCTTGCAGTTTTCAAAGACGCAAGGTACTCAAAGAAGTCTGCCGTAAAGCCCCATCTTCTAGCCGGCACATAGAGTCTATCGACTATAGTGCAGACTAAAAATTAGCCTGCTGTATGAACAAACTCGCTACACACGCAGTGAAAGCTAACACTGGCATGGGTAACCAACAGTCAGCATTCTAAAGGCATCGAACTAGAGGACATCCATTAATTTGGGTAAGCGAAATACAGAGATCGTACACCCAACACACATCAACTGAGACTTTGATCCTTTCAGTAACCTCTGTCTGTGTTGTTGTAGCACCCATTACAAAACCACATGAGCTCAACTCTCAGCCCAGGACATTATAGCAAAACCAGTGTGCACTTCTGACAAAGCCTCACTGAATCCAGAAGCAGACCAGCAGCGGGTAAATATTAATAATCTTTAGTTACCTGTTAGGCACCAAAGCAATCAAGTCTAATCATGCACTGCAATGTACGGATTTCCACAGATGCACACTATGCAGAGCCTCAGAGACTTACTATAGCCGTTATTGGATCGTAACACAGATATAATTCTATTTTTTTTCAGTCATAACCATTAACATTGACATGGGTATACTTTTAAACATAGGAGATATGTTTTAAATCCCTCAATCCTCTCTCCAAAGATGTTGACTGACCACCCAGGTTCTTGCACCGAGACTTCAGTTAAGAAGAGCATCTTCCTGCTAGTCATTTTTAGTGTTAAGAAGATATTAGTCTCTTCTGGACATTGGTACCTCAAAGTTCCAGGTACTTTTTGTGCTTCCATAAGAGTTCAGCCCAGTAGTATTTCTTTAACAGACAAGCAAATGATTTAGAAATGTGTTGTAGCTTAGCTCAGACAAACATACTCTTTTTATTACAGCACATAGGAAAACGATCCCTGATGAAGGCAACACCTCGTCAAAACTATCCAATGCACAACATCAAGAGTTTCGTCTGACCTGAGAGCAGTTACTAATGCCCTTGATTTAGCGAGTAGGCACTTTTTCTGGACCTTGGACATTCTAGTACCAGGTCCATCATTTGCTTCAGGATGGACACTTTACCCCCATGCGAGGGAGCTTTAGGCAGCCCCCTAATAATTTGCACTGGTGCATGAGTTTTCTTAGGTATGCAACATCACTGTAAAGAATCAATTAGCAGGAATGTCAGATCTAGGCTTTAGCATACTGCTTTTTGAGAATCATGCTGTGTCCCTGCATATATGCGTTCTAGGTATTGGGCCTCATTACAACTCAGGCGGTAAGGGTTTTACGGCGGCGTAAACAGCGCCGACCCTTACCGCCTGAGTACGAGGTCCCTTAGCGCCATGGCGGACTTAACACCTGCTTTTAGCAGGTGTTAAAATCCATGGCGCTAAGGGACCATGGAGTTAATTACGCCACCGTAATTTACGGTGGCGTAATTAACGCCTTCCCCACTCCCATGATGCCCTATGGGGCAAAATGGGAATGGGGAAGGGAAAATGGGAAAATGGGGATTTACCGCCCCGCCAAGGTTGGAATGGGGCGGTAAGTACGCCATGGTGGTAAAGTCACGGCCCAGACGGTAACTTACCGCATGGGTCGTAATGAGGCCCATTGTGTGTATTGAATGTCTATATTAGGACTATTGTCATGAGAGTATGGATTTCCGTTCCAAGCCTCCCGGGTACTGCCTGCCCTATTTAAGGGCCTGTTTTTTGTAACACACCGCGTCTCAACACGGTTTGCACTTGGATTGCGTCCTCGCCCGTGCAGCTCCCTGAGTTGCTCCTTACCTGCTTCAGCCTGTTTCCTTGCCTCTTCCCTGGTTTCCCTTGCTGGTTCCTGTGGGGGTAGTTCCTGCTCCCTTCCAGCCTTTTGGTTCCCACTGGGTTCTCTCCATCTTACTTTGGTCTCCCCCTTAGGCAGCCCTTGGGTTCCCAACCTTGTTCTATTCTTTTCAGCCTATTGCTTCTGGCTCTGTTCTGCCTCCTTTTGGGGGGTCTCTGCCTCTCGTCAGACTACTACTGCTGGAACTACTACAGCCTACTCAAGCTTCAGCCTTTTGCCTGCTGCCATTTCCTGGAGTCATTGCTGTAGTTTTCAGCTGTGGACTATCATCGTTGTGTCAAGACCCGCCTTCCCTGACAGTGCTTGCACTGTCCTGACGTCACAAAATCAGGGAAGTGCGCATCTGTGGCGTTGGGAGCCGATCCACTTCTGACCCTGTTGATTCCAGGGTGGGGGTTGTGCCGGTTTCTGGCATTACACTTTCTGCACTCATCAGTCGGACAGCCTGGCGACTTCACCACGACCGACAACCGGAAGTTCAGGTATTCAGCGCCCACAAGACGCTTTCCTTAACAAATCCCTCCAACTTCTTCCAGTCCGGCACATGGTCTATCATCTTTGTCTCTTACCCATAGATTACTGTTGGCGTCACCTTTTGCTTATAAAAGATTACAAGGGGTTTACAAGAACATTTACCATACTTTCTATGTATAATGGAAGCCTGCCTGGCCGCCACTACCAACTTCCTCCTAATAGCCACAACTCTTTGTTACTGTTATTAGTGCTCACACCCAAATAAATATACTCATTTATTGCCATTAGGGGCTTTCTGAATAAATGCCAATTTAACAGACAACTATTTGCATTTTTGGGTGTTAAAGTTAAAACTAAAACGATAGTTTTCTCCACATTTATAAATAAGTAGATACTGCTCCAGGGCCATCAATAACCCTTGCAGTCCAATAGCTGTTTTATTCATTATGACCAAATGGTCTGCATAGGATTCACTACTATCCTCTCCAGGAATCCTCCTATAACCAAAATAAAATAGTTAAATAACCCCAGGCCCAATATGCAGCCTTTTTTTAACCCCCTTGCAGTTGGTATTGGTCGTGTCAAAAGTCCCACCCGATTCAATCTAATTTGCAAAGAGGTATCTTTAAGTAGCTGTTTAATGAATGCCAGAACATATTGTGGGCACTCTGCCTTTTCCAACTTTGAAAACCATAGCTCCCTAGATACTGAGTCAAATGCTACTTTAAAATCAATAAAGGCCAAATAAACAGACAGGTCCGATTGAATGACTCACTCCTTGATTTGAGACAGGGCCAGCAGATTCACTGAGGTACCTAGACCTTGTCAAAGCCAGACTGCCTGCAGTCCTCCTATGAATGGGTAGACCATATCTGTGCACTATACTTGGCCTCAGAGCCTTTATATTCTTCCTCAACTGTGTTTTCTTGTTCTTAGGACAAGGCCAAAGGCATGCTTATGTTTAAAGCTTTGTTTACAACCTATAATCTTCCTCCCTACCCGGGTCTCCCATCAGACCTGTATTACTAATATGGGCATTAAGTTTATTCAATGACAAAGCGGTCCACCTAAACATGTTCTGGCACCATGTGACCTGCAGGTCATAGCTATAGAAGTATTTTTTCCTTTTCCAGTTTAGGGGGAGACTTCCAGGACAATAACAGTAGACTTCGATCTCTATGAGATTGCGGCAATATCTGCAATTCCTTGGCCCTCAGGAAACTCTCACTATCCAGCTGAATGTAATCTATTGTCGATGACTGTTCCTTATGGGACCATGTGGGTTTCATTGGCACATCGCCCTTTACAGTGTCGTTAAGCATAACAAAACTATGCACTTCCATTTAGATCTCCTAGAACTCGCCATTACGCAATTTATAGACTCTACTGCTTGAACGTTCAGGTCCCCCATAATTAGTGTTGTAATGCTCAATCTGTCCTCACAGATTAAATCCAAGGCAAACTCTAACCCCTCTATAAATCTGATATTGCCTTGTTTTCCAGTAAGGATTAAGGATCACCACTTGCTGCTTCTCAACTGTAAGTTTAGATAGCTGCTTAAAAGTGTTGGGTGATGCCCATGGTACCAAGGTCCACCCAGGGATCTTCCTACATGCTGTTAGTATTCCAGCCACTGGTCAATCTTTGTTTGGTTTAACTGCAGGACCTACCATCAATACGTAACCATCCCATACCTGTTGGTCTACCAGCCATGTCTCATTTAAGACCACTATATCAAGACCAATCAGGAGATTTTGGTTGGGTGTGAGGAAGTACTTGGACCCTCTAGTATTTTAGGATCCTAATTTCCAGATCTTGAATACCTGAGGCCTGCTGGTCTCAGTAATCAAAGCTTGCCTGAGGGTTCTCCCATCCCTCCTATTTCACTCCTGCTGTTTCCTGTGATTTTTTCGGGGATCACTCTTGAAGCCTGTCTCCCATATTCATCCCATTCATTAGTTCCCAATGGACTTTGATATATATTTGGTTGTTGCTGTACTCACTCCTTGCTTCCATAATTCCCTGTTGCATTGCCCCTCATACTCATTGACCGCTTCTGATCCTGCTCTCGTTCTAATGAAAAATCTTATTTAAAGAGGCCTGAGTTGGCTTTCCATATGGACAGTAAAATCATTCTCGCCCTTGGCAAGTACTTCTACCTCAGGAACTCAACCTGGGCAATGTCAACAGACAGAATGCCCTCTAAGCCCTCGATATCAGAAAAGAGGTTCAACACGCTCAACCTCTTGATAGTATACCGGAGGAAAGGGCCTTTTCTACAACCAAAGACAAAAGAGGTTTGGTTATTACCCCCTGCAACCCAGTGTATTTAATTCCGGTCATTCTCTCTTCTACCCCTATTACTCTCCACTTAAAACTTTCCATTTCTGGTTTCCCTGTCTTTTAAGCTATATTTAGTTTGGTGCTTACCCTCCCATCGCCCCGTTGATTCATCTTTTGTCTAGCACCACTCCTTGGCTTATACATCTTATTTCGTTTTAATTGTAACCCATAGTGATATAACCTACTCATGTTCTGATCCCTTCCCCCATATTCTTCATTAGGGGAGAAAATGCTTGTAGACAAACCCTTCTCACCCTTCTCAGCCCTACCAGTCTTTTCAGATTCGCCATAATCGCTCATTCAAGCCTCAGCCTGTGAATCCATATCAATGTCCACTATCCCTTGATCTGAGTGCACCTTCAGATCATGCAAAGCCCCCTCTCTTAATAAATCTCCCACACCCAACTCTTCACCTGAGTATGTGACATTTGTTCTCCCCATGTTGAAACCACCACCTCGTCGAGACTCACCAAACTTACTTGCCTGATGTTTGAGGCCTTTTTATCCAGGCATCCTACCCCTTGCATATTCACTTGGCCTTTCTCTTTCGGTGGAGTAGACAGTTTGCGTAGAAAAAGCCCTTGAACCAAACACCACAGACTTCTTGGGTGGCCTTTGATTTTTGTGTTTCTTAGCAAGCTGTAGAGGTTTGTTACCACCTTTCCTTGTGTTAAATATTTGAAAAGTAGGGTGCTGGACAGTTCAATGGCTGTAGATTAGATGGAGGGGTTGGAGGAGGTGGAGGTGGTTGTGGGGAAATGGGCCTAGGCAGATAAGACAAATAACAAATTGATGCTGGTACAGAGCGTGGGGGGTGGTGCCGTGGTGGTGGGGCAGTGGGCAGCAGCAACATGGGGAGGGGTGGAGTAGGTAAATATGATGGTTGGTCCCCACGGTCAGTAGTCACTAGCACCGCTGCTGGGACCTCTATCTTGGTTATTGCCCTATAATACTCTGTTCTTTCTTCTCGTCCCCTGGGAGATAATATAAACATGTGTGTCCTTCATCCATAAAGGGCGAGCGTGTAGGCGCTCACTTTTTTCCCCTCTAGGCTCGTGATCTTTTGAAGACTCACCCTTTTTCTGTGTATTGCTTTTCTTGCTAAGCACTCCTGCTTATGGATGTCATTTTTGAAGGCTGTTACTTTTACCAGTATCTCGTTTGTGATTCTCAACTGCAGTTTCAGATTTTTTGTCTAGCCCTTCATATAACTTCACCAGAGCTGATAAAGCAGCATTCATAACTGCTAACATCAGGTCTGCTGCTAATACATTACCCTCTATTTGTCCCAATGATCTCCTTGGCTTAGGGTTGATAAATGAGACAGACAGTTCGGAGGGGGAGTATGCTGTTGATTCTGGATTTTGGATTCAGGATTGGAGATTGCAAGAGATTCAATAGATCAGGAGGGCGAGGGCTGGGTGATTTCACCCCCCCTCCATTGCACGCATCTCACTAAGCGACTTATTACTTTCCATTTAGCAAGGAGGCAGATCCGTCTTGCCTGAATCTGTAACCATAGTTTCATTTGGATTCCCTCCCTGTTCCCTATCTTTTGGCAATTAATTCTGCTGTGCTGCTACTGTGTTATGTATTGGTTCATAGTTCTGCAGGGTAGTGGTCAATCCCACCCCTTGTTTCCCCCACAGTGAACCTGGGCTTTAGTAAATTGCATGAAGTCAATTGTTTGGACCAAGTCACCAAATGGGGCTTCAAATTCCAAAAAAAGCCCTGATGTTCATATCTCCCATTCGCTCTGAGAGAGCTTCCTTATCCATCTGCGACATTTACCGCCACTACCACCAGTACCACCAGTACTGCTACGATGCATGTGTCCGGTATGTCCGAGCAATCATCTGGGGGCTTTAGACTTTGTTCTACAGGAGGAACCTGAGCGTTTCACGACATTATTGGGCTTTTAGGTTTAGCCCAGAGGCCCTGTATATCCCCTGTTAGGGATTTAGCTCCAGGGACGTCATTTAGGGGTTGCCAGGGGTCGCACCTCCAACCCCTGAGGTATCCCTTGCTACCCCTGTGGTCTCCCTTGCTACCTCTAAAAAATAAGAAAATAAAAAAAAGTTTTTTTAAAATCAATTTGAGGCTCTTGGGCTGTGTCCAGCAGCACGTGCCTCTTTGTTTCTGGAGTGTCTGGTTTTCTGATAGCTATAGCCCGTAAGAGAGCTCAGTGGTTTGCGCGCTCGCTGCTGCAATGTGAGTGCAATCTGCCGGTTCGACTTCTGCCAAGGTCAACTCAGCCTTTCATTCTGCTGAGGTTAATAAATGACTACCCACACAGGTATGTATATTTGTTCTATATGAAGCGCTTAAGTGAAAGTGCTATAAAATAACACATCATTATCATTTGGCCTAGGACTTCAGCTTGCATTCACAGTAATTTGATAATATGGGACTATACGCGCTGATATTAATGATATATATGGTGATACATTCTTGTATAAGTGTATATCACTTTACAGTGGTATTGTAACCATATTTTTCGGAATGTACTTAGAAACAATGCCATTGTTCTGCCACTTTCTCTTTTGTCAAGGGGTGAAAGGTTATGTTCCATCACTTCCAGTGATGTCACTTTGGGGTGGGGTCAAATTACATCACTTCCTGTGATGTCATCAGAGGTTAAGGGTCGTGTGATGTCCCTTCCGCTACCCCTGGCATTTTGGTGAAATGACATCCCTGTTTAGCTCTCTGCCTCTCCTCCTTCCCTCCAGCCAAAGCAGGTGATTTGCCCTTGGTTAAATCTTTTGATGTTTGCGATGTAACCTTCAGATCTTTAGGCCGTTGCAGGTCGGCTCTCCCGAGCATTGCTGTTTTTAAAGTATAAGCGTATGACATTGGGGGACGGAATCAACTTCAAAAACTGCCACTTCTAAATAAAGTAGCCACCCACCTTCACTGCTGAGCCACCCAACAGCCAACAGCACTCAGCAGTGCACTCCATTGGTGCAAGATAAGATATATTCAGATGTTCATGTGCCATCAAGTGCCATCAGGCTGACGCTCACTCACCTCCTTTTCAATGGCTACTGGATGCCCCATTTCCTCTGGCAAAAATGGCTGCCCAACCCAGTCGTTCAAGGCGACAGTTTTCTCAAGAAAGTATTTATTGTAGCTCGCCCTAATTGTATTTAAGTTACTTGAGATTAGCTCCAAAACGTGCAACAGGTTATAATCCGTTTGCTCAATTGCTCCTGTTAGCGACAAGAAAGAAGCTGCAACCCCAGGCTTAACTACTCGTTTCCAGACGTTCATTGGAAGCTAGCAGCAGTGTCGGCCACTTCTTATCAGTGCTTGGGTCTACTCTGATTTCCTTGTCAAGTTTGTGACCTATGTCTAATGCACTCACTACTTCATGGCCATGCAGGCCTCTGCTTATATATGCGCACTGCATTTAAGTGTCTAAGTTGCTTATAATATTGTGATCTCCTGGGGACCGGTAGGCCGCCCCCCTCCTCTTAGGTCTCCCAATGTGGCTCGCCTTACCCTAAAGTGCCTAGGTGGGTGGGATAGGTTTGTTCCCGTCCCAACACAACATGTTATTGATGAAACCACCCCAGCACAAAGTGCTTGTCCCCACAAGCAGTGGTGCAAGGGCCTTCAGCAAGGCTGACTTAACCCAACCAATATGTTTTATTTCAACTGGGGACAGAGGGTCACAAACAGGGGTTTCCTGTCCCCCGCAGTTTCTTTTTTTTTACATGGGGGTAAGGGCCATCATTGGGCCCCTACCTCCACAAATACATGTTTTACATTGTGGTAGGGACTTGGAGCAGAGGCCATCTGCCCCGCACAAATTCATTTTATATATTGGGGACAAGGGTCTTGAGAAGGGGCTGCCTGCCACAAACATTGTTTTGTGTACTTTGGGAGCAGGGGCCATCAATGGGGTCACCTGCCCCCACAAATACATTGTTTTACATTGGAGTTAGGGGTAATCAGCAGGCGCTGTCTGCTCTCATAAATACCATTTTACAAATTGGGGACAGGAGCCTTTATTGGGGGCCACCTACGTGCAAAAGTACAGTGGGATGAGGGAGGGTCACAGTGCATGTTGCAGGCTGACCCCTAACATTCACACTCTCCCTCCACTTTCAACCACTCAGTCATGGGTGAGTTGGTGGGAGCTGATGGAGAATAGCGCTGGTGTTAGGAATCTGGATCCAGGGGCAAGTTCCCTCCCCATGGAAATCATGGGGGTAGTAACAGGCCAGGTGGGCTAGAGCCATGTATAGTGCTTAAATAAAGGCCAGAGTCTTAGCATTTGCACTCTCTCTCTGCTCACACCTAAACAACAAAGGGCACATGGGTGGGTGTGGAAGGAGAGTGTGGGTTTTAGGGTCTGGTACACAGGTTTAATGCTCCCAACAGTGGGATGAGGTGGGGGTGATAGGGAAGGCGAAGGAGCAAGGTTTTTAATGGGTACAAGAAGTGGAGCAACTTACCATGTGTATTAATATCTAAGTGTCTCTTCCCAGGTATCTATCTACCTACCTATAAACCTACCCTGAGGATGAGCAGAGAATGCAGGCCAACTCAAAAAATATACAGCCTGGAAGGTGTTTCTGTTCCAAATAGAAGAAAACATGAACACCTTACAGGCTGTATTTATTTCTTGTTTTGGGTTTGACAATGTCTGAGGCCTCCGATCCATTCTCCTGAGGGCCAGCTTCCATCACACTGAGCATCTGGGACTGCCTCATGAACAACATGACCCTTTCTACCTATTCAGACTATGGACATGAATCTGTAACCCCCTAGGGAGAGGAGGGGGATCCCGCTGTTTGAAAAACACTGGCCTAGATAGAGACTCTTACAATGAATGTTGATTTAGAAAAACAAACTGCCTACTATGTAAGTAATCTTGCGTCCAACTCCAATGGAATTACTTGAGAAGCCTCGACCCTGATGAAATATGGGCAAAAATATTTCTGCTGTATTTATGTTAAAAGGTTTCAGCGAAGTAGTTAATGTCAAAATGATACTGTGAAAGTGAAAATTGACAATGGGATCACATATATGGGGTTGTTCCATGTAAACTAAAAAGTGGAAGTGTAAGAATGGGGAGAAAGTATAACAAGAAAATCACTACTGTGTCTCAGGATGTATTTTAAGTACTTTTTACTTTAGTATTTTATATGGTCAATTCTAAAAACATTATGTTTGGAAAAGTTTCGGTGGAAAAGCATATGAAAACTTGTAATTGAAATTTGTAATGAAAAAAAAAGTTGTAAAAGTTTGGTAATCAAACTAGAAACCACGGTTTGAATGAAAAAAATAAAAATAGAGACTCTTACAATAGACCAGCCTTGACAAATAAAAGCTCTTGTTGGAGTGAAGATGATGAGTCAATTAAAATAAACTCCCATGTTTCTAAAGTGAGTTACAGGCTAGATTACAGGACCCATGGCGACAGGCCATGACAGGGAAGGTGATGTAGGAATTGTGGTTCCAAATCAGATAATTTCAGTTTTCGTAGAATAATGGCAAATACTGTTGTCCCTCATCAATCAGGAAGGTTTGTCAGGCAGGAAAAGACATGTAGTGGGTGTGGGGGAAAACACTCAAATGAAAGGTAATTTGGATGTGGTCAGCATACATTTGGAATGTGACAGAAAAGAAGGTGATAACATCTGAGAGATGTTTTAGGTATGTTTGAAAAACCAGGAGTAAAGGACCAAGTCTTGCAAGACTCCGAAATTATAAGTGCAGCTGCTAAAGTGTACGTAACCTGAACCATACTATGTTGTAGAAAAGATGTAATCCATTGAGGGCAATGCCTTTGAAGTGGAACAATTGCTCCACCATCCAGAGAAAAGTGGAGAGACTGACATTATCAAAAGCAGTGGAAATATCAAGGAAGATCAGGATCAAAGTTCAGTTGTTGTCCAAGGAATGAACACGTTCATTTCTCATAAATCAGGCAGAACCCTGATGAATGGTGTGAAGAAAATAATTGGTTTCACTATAATAAATATGCTTCTGAGTGGCTATTTTCTCAAATAATTTAAATGTATTGTTTTAGATAGTGTTCTCATTAGCATTAGAGGCAAGCTTACTATTAGTGAGTTTGTTTTGTTGTATCCACTCCCCCAAGTATTGTAGGTCTTGAGGAATGTCTGAAAAAAGATGAAGAGCTGGCAGTTTGTAGGCTTGTTGAAGTAAACATCCAAGGAGTAGTTATTGTGACAGCTAATGTGGAATGTATAGTGTACAGGACATCAGTTTCAAACGTGAAATGTTTGGAAGACAAAGTGGTTGTGACAGTTGAACTAGAGGTTGTTATTTGACAACAATGTTGATCTAAACTATCCTGCTCATGCCTCTATAATCTGTGTTGTGTAAATGATTGCATGTATCACATTCCATATTCTGACTTCCCAGGTGATTGCTTAAATTACTCATATGAAAAATTGTCTATGCAAAAGCTCTTTTGCGTCCATTTCACTGTAAAGGAGGCACATCAAATCTTTCAGTAATAGTATCTCATCAGCTTGCAAGCTGATCATTTTTCAATAGCAAGAATGGTAACATCAAATTATCATTTGTTTAGAGTGTTCTACCATGCTTTGGCAACTTTTGTTTTGTCCTCAAATTGAAGGCTAAACGTAGATATGGACATCTCTAGAATTATGTTAGCTCATTCATAATAGCTCAATGTCACTGAATTCAGCTTACAGTATATTTTTTATGTAGTTAGTAATCAAGCTACTGTGAGGCTTGCTTGGATGGAACTTTAATGAGGGAGGTATTGTTGAGATCTGACTGGCTTCCTCACAAGTGAGGCCAACAGTGCCCAATTTATTAAAAGTTAGGTTCTCAATGTCCACTTAAGACATTTTCAAATATGTGGGGAACTGAAACGAGTACACAGGTTATTAGCAAATATTATCAGATGCCGGTCACTTCAGAAATGGAGATAATGAGATAGATGATCCTGCTGGTGTACGGGTGACAACTGCACTCAAAATAGTTATTGAATGTTTCAATTGGCAAACCTTTTCTATACGGCTCCTGATAGGTGCAACAACTCTTGGATACTCCAGTAAAATATCTTAATATAATAATGGGACCTTGCAGTATGACTTGATAATGATAAGAAGTGATTCATTGGAAATCATTTTGGTTTTCAAATTCAATATGTAACTGTACAACAACAATATTGCATAATACAAACTATTTAGAACTCATGCTCATAATCATTCAAGTACAATGTCATAGTCCAAAGCAAACATTCTGAATATCTTTGGGAATGAGACAATTCCAAGAGAAATATGAAGTTGGAAACCAAAAGAAGATTGTTGCATATCTAGCACATTCAAATAAATCACAAACATTGAAGACAGCACTACTGAATGACATTTAAAGTGGGCAACACTTCTTGTAATTGTCTATCCCAACTGAGGTGTGAAAAACCACAGGTACTAGTTTAACAAACATATATGTCTAAAGTGTTTTATTTATCAGACCATATTCAGGAGAAAACATACAATTTGAAACAAGACCAAGTGTCCAAGAAATAGAGCTACAAAAATTGATAATATCCACAATTGCTTTCAGTTAATGCGACACTTCGAGAGACCATTGTATCAGAGAGAGGGGGAATGTGCATGCACACACCCATGTGAGATGGCGATGCTTTGTTGGTCTCTGGTCCATGTGTTCAGTGGTTAGAAAGAGCTTAAGAGTTCATGAGGACAAGCCTTGCTGAAGAGGCCTGGGAACCCAAGTGCTGGTGAGATAGGAGCTGGAGACACAAAAGAAAGGTCTGAAGGCCATACGTCGGAGTCAGTTTCCTCACCTCCCTGTCTGCAGTCTGCATATGAGAAAGGAGAGTTACGTTTAGATGCTGATTGGTTTGCTGATATTAGGCTAAATGTTGGTCATATTGCAGGGATTTGTAGTTACCAGTGCAGTAATTCTATGACAAGCCAGAAATCTTCGGTGCCAGAGACTGCCATGATTGAAACCCAAACGTATATGAGGCCTTGATTGATGACTACAGCAGACATGTTAATTGTTTTCGAGAGGCAGTGGATGCCATTTTGATGCCTCCTCACAGAGCAGTTTGTTTCAGCAGCAGATTTTTGAGAGATCTTTGCCAGTGCAGTGATGATAACATAGGTGCAGTAAGACTCAGGAGGCAATTATTAGGTTTAAAGGTTGCATGTTTATTGATGACACTTTCAGTTATGTTAAGTGCAGGTCTTCGGTAATAGGTAACACAGTTAGGCAAATAAGGGGAAACATATACCAGCACCTCTGCTTGCCAGCAACTTGAGATCTAACTGACATTACCAGAACATTCACCTAGGTTCCACACCCAAAATTCTGCATGACAACTATCAGACACCCACACATCATCACAAATACATTCTCATCTATCACTAAGGGAAACATCGAGACAGAGCCCTTAATCCTTATCTAGTCTGGCAGTAGGATTGGTGGAGATTGGAACTGCCAGCCCCCACCTCACAACCCGCCATCCCCAAAACCACCAGGCAGTACAAGGAACCTTGAAGCCTAAGACATATTCACAACGGTCAAAATGAATGCCTGCTTGCTGATAAGCGTTTGCTTTTGCCTCAATACCTGGTACATCTGTGAGTACCACTACCTTGCTAATTACTGTGCTTTCTCTCCATACTGTGGCACTCACCTTTAATGCATTAATTACTGCTGCTCCTGCTGCTGCACCTACCCACCTCTTCTCTACGCCTACAACCACACTTCAGCTTTCTCCTTTCTTATCCAATCATAAAACTCACATCTCAAAACTCCCACCACTCCATCTCTCTTGCAGTTCCTACTTCCAACAAACAGAGCGGATGAGCAAACTACACCTCTGCACCTCACCTATCCTCTGCTGAGACTCAACTTCTCCACTCTTCCTTACCACATCAAGTGAACATTGGGCCTCATTCCGAGTACTGCGCTAACCAATGGCGCTATTAACGCATTGGTTGACGCCGTACCCTGACCGGCAGCGCCTTGGTGGATGGTGGAATTACCGCCCCATTCCAAGGTTGGCGGGGCGGTAATTCCCCATTCACCAAGGCTCTTCCCCATTCCCAAATGAGCCCCCATAGGGCTCAATGGGAATGGGGAAGATGCAAATAACGGTGACCGTTCATTACGGTCACCGTTATTGGCTTGGAGGCCCCTTTGCGCCCTCGACTTTAACACCTGCTCAAAGCAGGTGTTAAGGGCGAGGGCGCAAAGGGAACTCGGAGTATGGCGGTAAGGGATCACCGCCACCGGTCTCGTTACCGGTGGCCGCTATCCCTTACCGCCATACTCGGAATGAGGCCCATTGTCCTCAGGAATGCTCAGTCTGTATGCAACACAACTTCCTTTGTGAAAACAAAATCAAAATATCGAGGCTGAGTATCCCAAAAGGAAATACACCGAACACGGGTTACAAAGGAACATACAAAGTACTTTATTTTATACTGAATCCAGTTACGAAGAACAAGGCAAAAGTTAGATAGCTATCGGCCCTCAGTGCAACACAACGAACTCCAGCGTGGTTCAGTGTGTTCAGTGAGAGATGATGTACTTTAGCATGCATTGGTTATTTATATTCTTTGTGAGCACGATGTCCAGCCCCACTACGGGTTAATATTCCGCTAATACATCACCGATCTAGGGTTCATGCCAAGTCTCGCACATCCGCATATAACTGGTTTGCTTTTAATACATATATCAACAAGCCTATACGGCAACTGTGTATTCTGGGATTTCCCATGCAGGTCTTCTCAAACATTAATACAATGGGCCTCATTACGACCCTGGCGGAAAGTGACTGACCGGACCGCAACAGCGTAAATAGCGTTTCCGCCATTGCACGAAGGAGCAAAGTGCGGCCAATCACGACCCATCGGGCACGAGCATTACGCCATGGCGGAATCCGAAAGGCTGCGATGGCGGAAATGACCCCAAAACGGCCCTTACCGCCGCCGTACGCTGCACCAGGTGCAATACCGCCACCCATCTTAGCGGTCACCGTAATGAGCGGTCACCGTAACGAGCGTGCACCGCAAATTACGGCCACCGTAAATATACGGAAACGGAAGTAAAAGCATGTGGCCGGAACGGGAAACAGCACGCCGCACAACTATAAAATCCGAATCCCAACACAACCATAAAAAATCCGACCCTGACACACATCCCAACCCGTTAGCAACCCCAGTTAAAAAAATAAATATGGGAAAGGTAGCCAAGAAAGCGTGTGACCGCAAGCGGCAGGTACACTTCTCCCGAGAGGAACTGACCGTGCTCACCGAGACCCTCCAGGAAAATTCCGCCGTCGTCTTCTCCAGTCAAATGACCAGGACGGCCCTTGCCAACAAGAAGGCCATATGGGCCCTGGTGGCACAGCGCGTAAGTGCGGTGGGGACAACACCCCGCACGCCACAGCAATGTCGCAAGCGGTGGGACGACCTGCGGATCCGCGTACGCAGCATACTTTCTGCGAACAGGAACATCGCCACAGCTACCGGGGGGGGTTCAGAGTCGCCCATCAAGTTGACCCCCTGGGAGGAAATCTGCGCCTCCACCATAGGAATGGAGAGCATAGAGGGAGTCGGAGGGATGGAGAAAGGAGTGCCGACATCCGGAGAATCAGGTAGGTTGGCCAAGAGAAACAATGCGAAATCCACAAACCACGAACATGTGCAGTACCATGTGACCCCATAGTGCAATACATACTTTGCCCTGACAGCGCCCTCTAAAAGTCAGAATGAACAAACAAATCAATCAAGAAGCCATAAACAACCCCTACATGTGCAGCATGCACCCCCTAACTGCAGGCAGCCAAATGAATGCATCCTCAATCCACACGAAAATGAGACCACCTCCAAGGCCCAGTCCCAAATCAGCCTCATGTACCACCCCAATGCATTTGATACGTTGCCATTCCAAATCCGACAGACCCATAACTAACGCTCGCCCCTCTTTACTCCACCACAGGGTCCGATACCAACGACGAGCTGCAGGACACCCCTACCAGCACGCCTGCAAAGAGGGCCAGGACCAACGTCCCAAGAGCCTCCACCTCAGGTGCAAGGATCAAGACACGGCAGCAGCAGGAATCAAGTGGCAGCACACTGGAGGGGACTGCAACAGGCACCCCAGCAGCCAGCAAGTCCACAACCCCAGCACCACAGGTCCCCCCAAAGAACGTATCTGATGGCACTGCCTCTGGTGGTAGCAGCACCATAGGTGACACAGCTGTCATGCCAGCATGCTCCGACACGGAAAACAGTGCTGGCGACGTAGGTACCATCCATGACCTTTCCCAATCCCCCTGCATGTTCCATCCCCTACACCATGACGAAACCACGCAGGGGCACCCTGAAGACGACGACTGGCCAACCCCCACAAGTCCTGTGCCAAGGCAACATGTGTTGAGCAGCCCCCCTGTCACACCACCGCAAATGTCCATGGCCCAGCAGAGGCAACAGTCCCTCGACCTGCTGATCGAGCAACAGCAGGAAGCGTCCACGCTACTCAAGGACCATGCAAATGAATGCGGGGGTTCCAGGGCAGCCATGGAAACATCCACCGAGACACTCAGGGCACAAATAGAGAAAAGTAGTGAGAGCCTCAGGGGAGAAATGGAGAGAAGCACCGAGAGCCTGAGAGCACAAATGGAGAAAAGCACCGAGAGCCTGAGGGGGGAACTGCATGCGACGTCCAAAGACGTTTGTGCTGAACTTGCTGCTGTGCGCCGTGTGCTCTCGGAGCTCTCACAAACCCTCAGAGACATGCATGGACGCGAGCAGGCAGAGACATCATCCGTGGCAAGTTCCGTCCAGGGCAGCCCCCAACGCAGATCTGGCAGGAACCTGCGCTCCACGGGCAGGGGTGCCCCTGATACCCGTAGAGGGGGCTTGCAATAGCGTCTACCCACGGACAGCATGCATATTTGGACACTGGTGTTGGGGGGGGAGGTAGTAGGGGTGGAGGGGGTGTGTTGGGCTTCACTGGGTGGCGGGTCCATAGGGTGTATAAATCAAATCACATTAACAATACAGCACCTCATTATCATCCAATGACATGTGTGGACATTGATATTTGCGTACGAGGCCTTCATAGGCGTACAGTCCACAATGTGCCTGTACTACACACACACAGTGCCACAGGTCCCCTTTCCGTGTAATAGGCACCATGCGTGGTTGCTAGAAGCATGCATCTATGATGCTCTGTCGGATTGCACGTACATCCTGTGCCTCATGGACTCCTTGAGGTGCCTCCACATCCCCACCCTCATCATCATCATCATCTTCAGGTGCATGCAGTACAGCGTCAGGGGGCATGGGCACATTCCTACGTATGCACATGTTGTGCAGCATGACACATGCCATGACCATCTTAGAAACCTTCTCATGGCTGTACATGAGTGCCCCGCCAGACCTGCTGAGGCTGCGGAAACGAGCCTTCAGTAGGCCGAATGCCTGTTCAATGACCACACGGGTACGTGAGTGGGCATGGTTGTAGTCCTCCTCATGCTCGTTCTGTGGGTTCCGGATTGGTGTAAGGAGCCATCTCTTCAGTGGATACCCGGCATCACCTGTATGAGACGAATAAAGGGTGTCAGTGGAATGATAGTGCTAAGTAGCCCCCCCCCCCCCTGCAAGGTCATTGACGCATCAAATGGGCCACGATGTCATGCATGGAATGAGACTCACCGAGTAGCCAGGATCTGTGCCCTGCGTGTCGCTCCATGTAGCGTGGTATTCTTGTGTTCCTCAGGACCATAGAATCATGGGTAGATCCTGGAAATCTGGCACAACAATGCGTAAATATCTTGTTGGAGTCACACACCATTTGCACATTGATTGAATGAAATTGTTTCCGGTTGCGGTACTGGACCTCCATGGCATGTGGAACAACCAATTCAACATGGGTGCAGTCGATGGCACCAATGCAACCCGGGATGCCGCCAAGTGCATGGAATCCCACTTTAGCGTTGGTAATCTCCTGGTACGTGCGTGGTAGTGTGATGTGGTCGTCGGCGTGCTTCAGGAGGGCATCGTGCACTTGGAAGAGTGTCCGTGAGAACAGTGGCTGTGAAATGCCATGCAACTGTCCCACTGTGTGCTGGTAGGTGCCTGTGGCCAGGAAGTGGAGTGCAGACACCACCTTCAGTAGGGGTGGGATGGCGGTTGGGCTATCTATCATGCTCACGAGGTCAGCATGTGTCATGTCCACAATGGCGATTATGGTGTCCCGGTCCAAACGGTAGAGGGTGTGGATCTGCTCAGCAGTGAGGTTGAACGGATCGGCTCGGAGGCGTGGGATTGCGGGCCGCCTGCGTGGTGGTAGTGGCAGTGCTTGTGGGCCTTGCTGACCCTGCCTTGCCCTCCTCCTCCTCCTTCTCCTCCGTCTCCCCTGTGCGCCCGGTTGTTGTACCTGTTGTTGTTCGTCGTCTTCTTGTAGTTGTAGCACTTGCAGTGCTATCTGGTACCCCAGGCCCAACATCGCTAGTCCTGCCGGTAGCATTTTGGAGTGGGAGTGGTTGTGGGAGGGGTTTGGGTCTGCAATATATGTGCTGTCGGCCTGTATGGCCTCCACCTGTGCTGATTGAATGAATCTGTGGCAGATGCAATCCCTTCTGGTCGAGCACGTCCCGCACGTAAGGCTGCATTTGGCCGCATGGCATCTTGGGATTTGAATCATGTATCTAATCCCGATGGCAGTGTGATGTACTTTGACTGATCTTCATGCTATGCTCCCATTGTTACACATGCTATGATTGCAGCCGCTTACATACCTGTGAAGAGTCAGTGGTATGTAGGGCTCGATCGATGGCCGACCCTCATGCAGCACAGTAACGTACTTCACCGACGGGCGTGGCGTGCCATTTGTGATTGCAGCCAGTTAGCATCATGACACACAGCCGCACTACATTGATGTAATTGTGAATGCAAGCGTTCACAGAAGCCTTTTCGACGTAATGTTGCAAGTGAGGAATTCGAAGGCCAGCATTTTGGGTTTTGAAGTAGCGGCGAGGATACGCCCACAGGTCTGGCTGGAAATGTAACGTTCTATTGTAGAATGTCCTTGGGACATGGCCCATAACGAGCAGGCAATGAATGATATGAATTGAATGGGATGCGCAATAGCGTAGTGGACGATAAGGCAGGACGTTCCCAAATCCATCTTGCTTCACAACACTACAGATCCGGCCAGGGGCACAGTGGTTTTTGCGGACTGCATTACGCACAGACGCGATGGAAGTTTCACATATTATGTGAGTGAATATTCATGCGTTTTCATTGCGGGATGAGGGAATGATGTGTGGATGCATGGACTGATGATTCCGTTTAGGGTCTGCCATGTACATGGGTTTTTTGATTCACTCCCCTTCCCCTGCGTTATGTGATGCAAGGCTGCCATAGTGGGACATACGTCTATCTGCCCTTGTCGGATCCTCCCTGTCTCGACGCGCCTTCATACACTTGTGTCTAGGCACGTTACTAATCCCATGTCATGGGTTCTATCTTGACGGACGCATGCACAGTAACCGACGTTGACAATGGTGTATTTAGCTCGATTGGTTTCGTTATGATTCGATACTGATTTAGGGGTGTGTATATTCCTTTGGAGTGGGCTAGCATGCATATGGGTGTGGATTTGGTGTGTTGAATGAAGATTGTAATGCATCATGAGTCCCGTAATGCAATCGGTTGATTTGTGTTTCTTTTGGGTGACAGGTATCTCCTGCCCTATTGCAGATGCCATCTCTACGCCACTCCTCCAGATGGTTTTTACTCTCGACTCCTGCAGCTTTGGGTGAATCAGTGGAGCACCATTTCGATCATATGGGACGATCGCCAATGGGCCACATGCCCTTACGCTGTACTGGTGGCTAGGTGCAACATTTCGGCCTTTCAGCTCGACTAGTGCCTGCCTCATGGGACGGACCTGCGGTTCTTGCCGCTTCCATGTTGCCTTTTGGAACGTTGATGTAGGCCCTGTGTGCCATGATGGTACAGGGCGTCACACAAGTGGAAGCCGGTCAATTATTGCAGATGCAGCCCTCGGTGATGATGGTTGTTTTGGTGGTATTTTGCAAATTGCTGTGGGGCCTTTGTCATTTGGATGTGCATTTAAATTGTATTCCGATATTTGTCGTGTTGCGTTGTTCTTTGCAGGTGATGTGGCGATTTTCGCTTTGTGGCGGTATGTATTGCGTGATGATCTGCATTGTGTTCCGCCTTCTGAGTTGAGTTGTGTGGTACAGTACTGGCCGCGTTTGCCTACGTAGCACAGTATGGTCACGGATAGGGGCTGCCATTGTGACTGTTTACATGATGTGCTGTTCAGGGGCGGGGGATTGGCTTTTGGCCGACTGGTGCCTGTCAGCCAGGTCGATTGGTGGAATGATGGGTTGTTCAGAATGTGGCTGGTCACAGGTGACTGTGTTTGCGTGCGTTTGTTGGAGGGGGACTGGGGTCATGTCCATTGGAATAGCTTCTGTATTGATGCCATCTGTGCCCTGCAGCTCCCATCGGCCCCTCTTGGGATGAGCCTGGCTGCTCAGTCACTCTGCCGACTTGTGTGGTACATGCTTCTGCTGATGGTTGGTTTGTTTACTGGCATGAGTACAGGGCTGGTGCAATCCCCCTCAGGATGCTGTTTTGGATGTTGCCTTGCGCTGGTGGCAAGCGATGGGGGACTACTGTTGTTTTGTGTCATGTGTTCTTGATTTTCATTTTGATGTATTGTACCTTCACATGCCTGTGCTGCGTCAGTACGGCTATGGTGACATGCCGTACATGGATGCCCACTCACGGGGCGCTTTGAGCCCCTGCATGCTTTTCTACGTTGGCATGCATGGGTGAATTGTGGATTTCACTGGTTGCATAGTGTGAGTACATTGCGCCTGCCAGGAGTTGTGCAATGAGGCCAGGGAGTGGAGTACAGGCACTCAGTGGGCCATTTACGGTTGGTTCGCGTTGCCGTATTTCTCGCCATGGCGGAATGGTACTTTACGACGTGCTTGATGGCGTTCAGTACATGTCCGCTAGGGTCAGAATTCGCGTACCGTTGCGCCATGGCGGTGATTCCGGTTTTGCAAGGCGCGCGTGCGCGTACTTGGTGCAGTTAGCGTTGCCGTTCACTGCGGTGTCGCTAATGGCATCGTACTTTACGGTGACGGGTCATGATCGCAACGAGCGGTGTTCGATGGCGGTATTGCATTTCCGCCATCATTTTTCCATTTCCGCAAGGGTCGTAATGAGGCCCAATGTAGTTAAACAAGTGTTCTACGTTCAGTATTTGAATACATTGGGCCTCATTACGACCCTGGCGGAAAGTGACTGACCGGACCGCAACAGCGTAAATAGCGTTTCCGCCATTGCACGAAGGAGCAAAGTGCGGCCAATCACGACCCATCGGGCACGAGCATTACGCCATGGCGGAATCCGAAAGGCTGCGATGGCGGAAATGACCCCAAAACGGCCCTTACCGCCGCCGTACGCTGCACCAGGTGCAATACCGCCACCCATCTTAGCGGTCACCGTAATGAGCGGTCACCGTAACGAGCGTGCACCGCAAATTACGGCCACCGTAAATATACGGAAACGGAAGTAAAAGCATGTGGCCGGAACGGGAAACAGCACGCCGCACAACTATAAAATCCGAATCCCAACACAACCATAAAAAATCCGACCCTGACACACATCCCAACCCGTTAGCAACCCCAGTTAAAAAAATAAATATGGGAAAGGTAGCCAAGAAAGCGTGTGACCGCAAGCGGCAGGTACACTTCTCCCGAGAGGAACTGACCGTGCTCACCGAGACCCTCCAGGAAAATTCCGCCGTCGTCTTCTCCAGTCAAATGACCAGGACGGCCCTTGCCAACAAGAAGGCCATATGGGCCCTGGTGGCACAGCGCGTAAGTGCGGTGGGGACAACACCCCGCACGCCACAGCAATGTCGCAAGCGGTGGGACGACCTGCGGATCCGCGTACGCAGCATACTTTCTGCGAACAGGAACATCGCCACAGCTACCGGGGGGGGTTCAGAGTCGCCCATCAAGTTGACCCCCTGGGAGGAAATCTGCGCCTCCACCATAGGAATGGAGAGCATAGAGGGAGTCGGAGGGATGGAGAAAGGAGTGCCGACATCCGGAGAATCAGGTAGGTTGGCCAAGAGAAACAATGCGAAATCCACAAACCACGAACATGTGCAGTACCATGTGACCCCATAGTGCAATACATACTTTGCCCTGACAGCGCCCTCTAAAAGTCAGAATGAACAAACAAATCAATCAAGAAGCCATAAACAACCCCTACATGTGCAGCATGCACCCCCTAACTGCAGGCAGCCAAATGAATGCATCCTCAATCCACACGAAAATGAGACCACCTCCAAGGCCCAGTCCCAAATCAGCCTCATGTACCACCCCAATGCATTTGATACGTTGCCATTCCAAATCCGACAGACCCATAACTAACGCTCGCCCCTCTTTACTCCACCACAGGGTCCGATACCAACGACGAGCTGCAGGACACCCCTACCAGCACGCCTGCAAAGAGGGCCAGGACCAACGTCCCAAGAGCCTCCACCTCAGGTGCAAGGATCAAGACACGGCAGCAGCAGGAATCAAGTGGCAGCACACTGGAGGGGACTGCAACAGGCACCCCAGCAGCCAGCAAGTCCACAACCCCAGCACCACAGGTCCCCCCAAAGAACGTATCTGATGGCACTGCCTCTGGTGGTAGCAGCACCATAGGTGACACAGCTGTCATGCCAGCATGCTCCGACACGGAAAACAGTGCTGGCGACGTAGGTACCATCCATGACCTTTCCCAATCCCCCTGCATGTTCCATCCCCTACACCATGACGAAACCACGCAGGGGCACCCTGAAGACGACGACTGGCCAACCCCCACAAGTCCTGTGCCAAGGCAACATGTGTTGAGCAGCCCCCCTGTCACACCACCGCAAATGTCCATGGCCCAGCAGAGGCAACAGTCCCTCGACCTGCTGATCGAGCAACAGCAGGAAGCGTCCACGCTACTCAAGGACCATGCAAATGAATGCGGGGGTTCCAGGGCAGCCATGGAAACATCCACCGAGACACTCAGGGCACAAATAGAGAAAAGTAGTGAGAGCCTCAGGGGAGAAATGGAGAGAAGCACCGAGAGCCTGAGAGCACAAATGGAGAAAAGCACCGAGAGCCTGAGGGGGGAACTGCATGCGACGTCCAAAGACGTTTGTGCTGAACTTGCTGCTGTGCGCCGTGTGCTCTCGGAGCTCTCACAAACCCTCAGAGACATGCATGGACGCGAGCAGGCAGAGACATCATCCGTGGCAAGTTCCGTCCAGGGCAGCCCCCAACGCAGATCTGGCAGGAACCTGCGCTCCACGGGCAGGGGTGCCCCTGATACCCGTAGAGGGGGCTTGCAATAGCGTCTACCCACGGACAGCATGCATATTTGGACACTGGTGTTGGGGGGGGAGGTAGTAGGGTGGAGGGGGTGTGTTGGGCTTCACTGGGTGGCGGGTCCATAGGGTGTATAAATCAAATCACATTAACAATACAGCACCTCATTATCATCCAATGACATGTGTGGACATTGATATTTGCGTACGAGGCCTTCATAGGCGTACAGTCCACAATGTGCCTGTACTACACACACACAGTGCCACAGGTCCCCTTTCCGTGTAATAGGCACCATGCGTGGTTGCTAGAAGCATGCATCTATGATGCTCTGTCGGATTGCACGTACATCCTGTGCCTCATGGACTCCTTGAGGTGCCTCCACATCCCCACCCTCATCATCATCATCATCTTCAGGTGCATGCAGTACAGCGTCAGGGGGCATGGGCACATTCCTACGTATGCACATGTTGTGCAGCATGACACATGCCATGACCATCTTAGAAACCTTCTCATGGCTGTACATGAGTGCCCCGCCAGACCTGCTGAGGCTGCGGAAACGAGCCTTCAGTAGGCCGAATGCCTGTTCAATGACCACACGGGTACGTGAGTGGGCATGGTTGTAGTCCTCCTCATGCTCGTTCTGTGGGTTCCGGATTGGTGTAAGGAGCCATCTCTTCAGTGGATACCCGGCATCACCTGTATGAGACGAATAAAGGGTGTCAGTGGAATGATAGTGCTAAGTAGCCCCCCCCCCCCCTGCAAGGTCATTGACGCATCAAATGGGCCACGATGTCATGCATGGAATGAGACTCACCGAGTAGCCAGGATCTGTGCCCTGCGTGTCGCTCCATGTAGCGTGGTATTCTTGTGTTCCTCAGGACCATTGAATCATGGGTAGATCCTGGAAATCTGGCACAACAATGCGTAAATATCTTGTTGGAGTCACACACCATTTGCACATTGATTGAATGAAATTGTTTCCGGTTGCGGTACTGGACCTCCATGGCATGTGGGACAACCAATTCAACATGGGTGCAGTCGATGGCACCAATGCAACCCGGGATGCCGCCAAGTGCATGGAATCCCACTTTAGCGTTGGTAATCTCCTGGTACGTGCGTGGTAGTGTGATGTGGTCGTCGGCGTGCTTCAGGAGGGCATCGTGCACTTGGAAGAGTGTCCGTGAGAACAGTGGCTGTGAAATGCCATGCAACTGTCCCACTGTGTGCTGGTAGGTGCCTGTGGCCAGGAAGTGGAGTGCAGACACCACCTTCAGTAGGGGTGGGATGGCGGTTGGGCTATCTATCATGCTCACGAGGTCAGCATGTGTCATGTCCACAATGGCGATTATGGTGTCCCGGTCCAAACGGTAGAGGGTGTGGATCTGCTCAGCAGTGAGGTTGAACGGATCGGCTCGGAGGCGTGGGATTGCGGGCCGCCTGCGTGGTGGTAGTGGCAGTGCTTGTGGGCCTTGCTGACCCTGCCTTGCCCTCCTCCTCCTCCTTCTCCTCCGTCTCCCCTGTGCGCCCGGTTGTTGTACCTGTTGTTGTTCGTCGTCTTCTTGTAGTTGTAGCACTTGCAGTGCTATCTGGTACCCCAGGCCCAACATCGCTAGTCCTGCCGGTAGCATTTTGGAGTGGGAGTGGTTGTGGGAGGGGTTTGGGTCTGCAATATATGTGCTGTCGGCCTGTATGGCCTCCACCTGTGCTGATTGAATGAATCTGTGGCAGATGCAATCCCTTCTGGTCGAGCACGTCCCGCACGTAAGGCTGCATTTGGCCGCATGGCATCTTGGGATTTGAATCATGTATCTAATCCCGATGGCAGTGTGATGTACTTTGACTGATCTTCATGCTATGCTCCCATTGTTACACATGCTATGATTGCAGCCGCTTACATACCTGTGAAGAGTCAGTGGTATGTAGGGCTCGATCGATGGCCGACCCTCATGCAGCACAGTAACGTACTTCACCGACGGGCGTGGCGTGCCATTTGTGATTGCAGCCAGTTAGCATCATGACACACAGCCGCACTACATTGATGTAATTGTGAATGCAAGCGTTCACAGAAGCCTTTTCGACGTAATGTTGCAAGTGAGGAATTCGAAGGCCAGCATTTTGGGTTTTGAAGTAGCGGCGAGGATACGCCCACAGGAAATGTAACGTTCTATTGTAGAATGTCCTTGGGACATGGCCCATAACGAGCAGGCAATGAATGATATGAATTGAATGGGATGCGCAATAGCGTAGTGGACGATAAGGCAGGACGTTCCCAAATCCATCTTGCTTCACAACACTACAGATCCGGCCAGGGGCACAGTGGTTTTTGCGGACTGCATTACGCACAGACGCGATGGAAGTTTCACATATTATGTGAGTGAATATTCATGCGTTTTCATTGCGGGATGAGGGAATGATGTGTGGATGCATGGACTGATGATTCCGTTTAGGGTCTGCCATGTACATGGGTTTTTTGATTCACTCCCCTTCCCCTGCGTTATGTGATGCGTTATGTGATGCACGGCTGCCATAGTGGGACATACGTCTATCTGCCCTTGTCGGATCCTCCCTGTCTCGACGCGCCTTCATACACTTGTGTCTAGGCACGTTACTAATCCCATGTCATGGGTTCTATCTTGACGGACGCATGCACAGTAACCGACGTTGACAATGGTGTATTTAGCTCGATTGGTTTCGTTATGATTCGATACTGATTTAGGGGTGTGTATATTCCTTTGGAGTGGGCTAGCATGCATATGGGTGTGGATTTGGTGTGTTGAATGAAGATTGTAATGCATCATGAGTCCCGTAATGCAATCGGTTGATTTGTGTTTCTTTTGGGTGACAGGTATCTCCTGCCCTATTGCAGATGCCATCTCTACGCCACTCCTCCAGATGGTTTTTACTCTCGACTCCTGCAGCTTCGGGTGAATCAGTGGAGCACCATTTCGATCATATGGGACGATCGCCAATGGGCCACATGCCCTTACGCTGTACTGGTGGCTAGGTGCAACATTTCGGCCTTTCAGCTCGACTAGTGCCTGCCTCATGGGACGGACCTGCGGTTCTTGCCGCTTCCATGTTGCCTTTTGGAACGTTGATGTAGGCCCTGTGTGCCATGATGGTACAGGGCGTCACACAAGTGGAAGCCGGTCAATTATTGCAGATGCAGCCCTCGGTGATGATGGTTGTTTTGGTGGTATTTTGCAAATTGCTGTGGGGCCTTTGTCATTTGGATGTGCATTTAAATTGTATTCCGATATTTGTCGTGTTGCGTTGTTCTTTGCAGGTGATGTGGCGATTTTCGCTTTGTGGCGGTATGTATTGCGTGATGATCTGCATTGTGTTCCGCCTTCTGAGTTGAGTTGTGTGGTACAGTACTGGCCGCGTTTGCCTACGTAGCACAGTATGGTCACGGATAGGGGCTGCCATTGTGACTGTTTACATGATGTGCTGTTCAGGGGCGGGGGATTGGCTTTTGGCCGACTGGTGCCTGTCAGCCAGGTCGATTGGTGGAATGATGGGTTGTTCAGAATGTGGCTGGTCACAGGTGACTGTGTTTGCGTGCGTTTGTTGGAGGGGGACTGGGGTCATGTCCATTGGAATAGCTTCTGTATTGATGCCATCTGTGCCCTGCAGCTCCCATCGGCCCCTCTTGGGATGAGCCTGGCTGCTCAGTCACTCTGCCGACTTGTGTGGTACATGCTTCTGCTGATGGTTGGTTTGTTTACTGGCATGAGTACAGGGCTGGTGCAATCCCCCTCAGGATGCTGTTTTGGATGTTGCCTTGCGCTGGTGGCAAGCGATGGGGGACTACTGTTGTTTTGTGTCATGTGTTCTTGATTTTCATTTTGATGTATTGTACCTTCACATGCCTGTGCTGCGTCAGTACGGCTATGGTGACATGCCGTACATGGATGCCCACTCACGGGGCGCTTTGAGCCCCTGCATGCTTTTCTACGTTGGCATGCATGGGTGAATTGTGGATTTCACTGGTTGCATAGTGTGAGTACATTGCGCCTGCCAGGAGTTGTGCAATGAGGCCAGGGAGTGGAGTACAGGCACTCAGTGGGCCATTTACGGTTGGTTCGCGTTGCCGTATTTCTCGCCATGGCGGAATGGTACTTTACGACGTGCTTGATGGCGTTCAGTACATGTCCGCTAGGGTCAGAATTCGCGTACCGTTGCGCCATGGCGGTGATTCCGGTTTTGCAAGGCGCGCGTGCGCGTACTTGGTGCAGTTAGCGTTGCCGTTCACTGCGGTGTCGCTAATGGCATCGTACTTTACGGTGACGGGTCATGATCGCAACGAGCGGTGTTCGATGGCGGTATTGCATTTCCGCCATCATTTTTCCATTTCCGCAAGGGTCGTAATGAGGCCCAAGGTCTCAGTTCACGACCTCAACAAGTGGCCTGCAGGCAAGTTACATATTAGCTACATACAGAGGTCAAGACGGCCATGTTGTATTTTGGAATAACATTGTCCACCATTTTAAGTCACAGGGTGACTTTACAAAGCGAACCTTAAATGGCGGATTGACCTAAAATGGCAGCTAATATTGATTTTAAGGTCAGGACCTTGCAACACAGATTTCTTCGCAAGCGACTTATAAGCAGCTTGGCTTAGGCCAATATACATATATTTATTGCGATAGGAGGCACGATATAATTTCTCATTTGACAAACCCTCCTTTTGGCCTATGCCAAGTGCTAAAACTACTTTGGATCTCCTTGCACATAACTCCATGCATCATCGTCCATGCACCCTGAATCGCTATCGGAAATATCTATTGCCATTAGGTCATTCGCTAAAATTTCTTTCAACACATATTCTTTGGAAGTTTTATCTGGGGCATACACTTTATGTCCTATCGTACCTATCGCTTGTGCACAACATCCCCCTAGCATCAAACATATACTAGGTAGTCACTGAATACAGCAACAAAGAAACAACAGGATTCCCAAAATAATCAGCAAGACCGAAAGTACCTTCCAACCCCAAGATCGCAAGAAGTCCCAGAACCAAGCGCTAAGATGCCAGTTTCCCTCGGGAACATGCACTTCTGAACTAAGGACGTGCAGATTCTGTATTGCCTTGAAGATGGTTGGTGAGGAATCTGGAACGAAAACACAGCAAGCAGACCCCACTAATTTACACATTCCACCAGGTTCAGCCAGAATGACATTTAATGCCATCCGGTTTTGAAGTGCTACTAGTCTTATCGCCTTATGTTCTAATGTCATATTATAGAGTATGTCCGTGGTCCGGTTGATGGTTCTCTCCAGTACTCTCGCTAGTCTTCTGATATCTTCGGAATTCGCTATCTGCCCCCAAAATGGCACAACTGATTTTGCTATATCTCCCAAGATTTGTGCTGGAGTGTCACCATTCTCGTCCCACCGTGGACGAGCCTTTGAAACTTCTTTTGTACTGGCTATAAAAACCCCAGGTAACAGGATCCCTAAATAACAGGTTCCCTGCCAATCCCTGGGCAACCATGGGAATGCTACATTACCGCAGACAAAGTAGACAGGTTCGCCTACATACAGAGGTCTGTTTTCCCCAGTCAAATTTGCAACGTTGGCACAACCTAGAAAATCTTCCATTGACTGATTTCCATTCCTCTGTATGCAAAAAGAAACTGAATCGGGGCTATGATTAATAGTGTAAGAAGGAGGCATGGCATCCTTATTGCCTATCAGAGCCATCTTAAAGGAAATCAAAGATTGAAAAGGACGAGACAGTCTATCAGAAGGCCTAATAGAAGCAACATTAGGTTTACTCCTGTTTGCGAAAAGCGAGCATCCCAGGGGAGTCAAAACACGTTTCTCAAAACTATTCAAATTGATGCCATCAAAGTTCCCTGAGATGCTATCATTCCAACAGCCAAAGAACAGTGCTCTAAGAGAAGCATGACAAGCAGTTGTCAAAGGTAAAGGATGAATATACCAACCTAGCCCCTTATCCCCGTGTTGCGGTAAATGTGAGCAGACCCAACAGTTAGACTTATTAAAAATGGCATGCGTAGCATTCATGATAAGTAGTAGAGTATTATTGTGGTACCTTTGTCTATGCTGAGCTATGAATAATAGTGTAAGAAGGAGGCATGGCATCCTTATTGCCTATCAGAGCCATCTTAAAGGAAATCAAAGATTGAAAAGGACGAGACAGTCTATCAGAAGGCCTAATAGAAGCAACATTAGGTTTACTCCTGTTTGCGAAAAGCGAGCATCCCAGGGGAGTCAAAACACGTTTCTCAAAACTATTCAAATTGGTGCCATCAAAGTTCCCTGAGATGCTATCATTCCAACAGCCAAAGAACAGTGCTCTAAGAGAAGCATAACAAGCAGTTGTCAAAGGTAAAGGATGAATATACCAACCTAGCCCCTTATCCCCGTGTTGCGGTAAATGTGAGCAGACCCAACAGTTAGACTTATTAAAAATGGCATGCGTAGCATTCATGATAAGTAGTAGAGTATTATTGTGGTACCTTTGTCTATGCTGAGTGTCCCTAGGGGACAGAGTATGCATATGCACAAACGGAGTAGGAACAGTAGATATACTTTCAGTGGGCAACAAGGAATCTAAAGGATATATTTCCTCAAGGTACCACAATCCTAAAACAGTGACTATTAAAAACCCAAATATCATTATAAAAACACAGCAATAAGTTTTCGGGGCCCAGGCATATTGTCCATTGTCCCGGTTGGTCATCCCCTCATTTACAAGTCCCATACGAGTGGTAGCGGTAGCAGTCATTGTAGTCTTCAGACGGATACCCCCAATGTTTGTTGCTGGCAACCTCCCGGTCACGCGACTTCTTAGTCCTTCCACAACCCTAGCCAACAGAATCCCCTTTCTCAAATTTGGGCAAAAACAAGCCCTCGATGATCCTTTTCTTCTTCAAATGCACAGCCGTACCGTGCCATAAATCTATCAGATGCAAAGCAAAACCGTGCCGCAAGTCTATTTTCTTGGATGCAGATTGTACCTTACTTTTCCTGGTACTGAATGATCTGGAAACAATGTGTCGTCACTTCACGTTGGAAGCGATGTATCAGAGACAAGTGAAGATGCCGAATTTGAAACAGCAGTTTCCGGATGCAAAACTTTTGGAGAGTGTGGAGACAAAATGGCGGCTTCCCCAAGCCTCATGGGCTCAGAGAGATTCTCCGACACACTCTCGGCGCTATTTACTGCTTTGGGATCATTGGTTGCAGCATTAGCGCGGGGTTCTGTTTCTTCTGTGACGTGTGGCACTGGGTGAGGAAGCTTCTTGACGTGGGAAGCATGGATCTAGTTCTTTCTTCCAGAGACCCGCACCGCTGTTTGGGTGACCGACAGGACCTGGAACGTGCCATGCCAGCGAGGCGCAAGGCAGGAAGAGTGCTCAAATGCCTTGATGAGCACCCAACTTCCAGGCCGTATACTGTGGCCGGGCCCTCGTATCGCACAGGTAAAGCGTCTCGTACCTGGTGATAAATCAGATACAGGTTTTTAGTCAACTGGCTGCAATAATCTGAAAGTAATACATTTTCAACATTTCTCAATGAATTGCATTTAGGAAGGTTCCAGATATTGGCAGGTCTCCCCATTACCACCTCAAATGGAGATAGCCCAGTCTTAGTTTGAGGGGTTGTACGCATGGATAATAACACAATCAGTAAGGCGTCCAGCCATTTTAGTTTAGTGCCGGCACACATCTTAGCGAGCTTGTTCTTGATGATACCGTTGTGTCTTTCTACTAGTCCGGCGCTCTGAGCATGTCTGGCCGAATGGAACCGTTTGTCGATTTGTAATGCCGCACATATCTGCAGAATTACAGCAGCGACAAAAATGTGGACCATTGTCCGACCAGATAACTCTTGGTAGCCCGAACCGCGGGAAGTACTCCTTTAACATGGTTTTCGCAATAGTCATGGTTGTAGTATCTTTGAAGGGGAAAGCATCAACCCATTTACTAAAAGCACAGATGACCACCAGCACATATTTTTTATTGTCACATCGTTCCATTTCAATAAAGTCAAAGTGGATAACTTCAAAGGGGACAGATGGTGGCCCAAAACTTCCCCTTGGAGTTACTGTCCCCTTTCCCACATTGTGTTGTAGGCAAATCATGCAATCCTGGATATAGCGCTGGGCAATTTTCGAAATTTTGTCATTTGCCCAAACTTTCTCTAACATTTTTGTCATTTTCTGGGCACATACATGTGTAGGACCATGGGCCATGATGACCATCATCATTATATACATGTCAGGGAGTAGCCATTTCCCTTCAACTATGTCCACCCAACACCCGTCATCATCAAGTTCCCCAAGCCTTCAGCCCACCTCTTGGATTCTTCTAACGTGCCATCAGCTTGGATATCCCGTACAGACCCAACACCCTCATCCATTGCATAAGCATTTACAGTCTCCCTTGAAACATACATTTCCGTAAGGGGATCGGTAGCAGTTTGTCTAGCTATCTGATCAGCGAAAGAGTTCCCTTTCCTTATGTCATCTGTAATCTTTCGATGTGCTGCACATTTCATAACTGCTAACTGAGAAGAGAGCGCAAGCGCTGAGAGTAGTTGTACTATTAGGGAGCCATGTTGGAATTTAGTGCCATGTGAAGTTAGGAACCCTCTCTCTGACCAAAGTCTCCCAAAGTTGTGAATCACCCCAAAGGCATACTGACTATCAGTATATATATTTACTGCAAGCCCTTTGGAAAGTTCACAAGTTCAGGTCAATGCTATAATCTCTGCGGCCTGCGCAGAATTATGCGTGATTCTCTTAGTTTCCACGACCGTGCTTAATGTGGTGATTGCATAAGCAGCTGTGGATGTACCATCCGGAAGTTTGAAGCAGGAGCCATCACGGAACAGTTCTCCTTGCAGATTATCCAAAGGAGTGTCTTTCAAATCAATTCTACCCTTTCTTTCTTCTTTGGTAGTATACAGACAGTCATGTGACTCTTCATCGCCGCAAGTAGTATCTTGTGGGAAAGATAGGAGTTCAGCTGGATTAAGAACACAACACCTCTTAATTTGAATGTGAGGAGCAAACAAGATCAATTCATATCTTGTCAACCGTGCAGAAGTGAGGTGTTGCGTTTGGGTTTGGTTCAGTAGAACATCTACAGAGTGAGGCACCATCAGGGTTAGATCATGGCCTAGGACCATTCCCTCACTCTGTTTTACAGACGCAGCAGCAGCAGCGACGGCTCCCAAACATCTTGGCAAAGCGCATGCTACAGGATGAAGGGTGGAAGAAAAGTAACCACAAGGTCTATTCTTCCCTCCATGTTCCTGCGTTAATACAGCCAAAGCACATCCATCACATTCATGCACAAACAACACAAAGGCCTTTTCATAGTTTGGTGTGCCCAAAACTGGTGCAGAGCATAATGCAGTCTTAAGCAAGTCAAACTATTGCTAGTGTTCCGCCCTTCTTTGTCAAAGCCAACATCGGTTTGATCACTAGTGAAAAATTTGGGATTCGCAACCTACAGTAAGAAGCCATACCTATCAAGGCTCTAACTTCTTCTGTGTATTTGGGACAGACATGCCAGAAAAGTGTTTTATTCTTTCAGGTGTCAATCGTCTTCCCTCCTTTGACAGGAGATAGCCTATATAGGTGACCTCCTGGCAACAATATTGACATTTTTTAAGCAAAGCTTTGTGACCATGCTTAGCTAGATGGATAAGCAATAACACAGTGCCCTTCTTACAGGCGCTCTCAGAGTCAGCAGCTAAAAGCAAGTCATCAACATATTGAAGCAATGTACAAGTAGAGGGCAATTCAAGGGTATCAAGCTGTTCTTTCAAAGCCCTACTATAGATGCTAGGACTCTCTGTGTACCCTTGAGGTGCATGAGTAAATGTGAACGAGCGTCCCCCTAAGGTGAACTCGAACAAGTATCTACTATCCTTGTGTATAGGAATACTAAAGAAAGCATTCTTTAGATCCACAGCACTAAAGTAAGTAGCTGTAGCTGAGATCATGGTTAAGATTGTCGTCACATCAGGCACAATTGGGAATTGTGGAGCAGCGACTTTATTAATGGCACGTAAATCAATTATGAAACGGAATGGAATTGCATTATTGCCTTTTTTGTACACGAGTAAAATCGGACTATTACACAAACTTCCTGAAATTTGTTCAATCACCCTGCGATGCACAAAATCGGAAACAATGCATTTCAAAGCTTGCTCGCACTCAACTGAAATCTTATACTGGGGAATGCGTGGCAGCTCAATTCCATGTTTCAAAACTATCTTAACAGGTTCAATCTGTAAAACACTGACATCATTGTCGTCAACAGCCCATAAGCTTTCTGGTACATTAATGAATTCTGGCGGCAAAGGTCTAGTCAAGAATTGCGAGACAGAAAATTGCTGTGGTGAAATCATAAAGCGCACTCCATCAGAAGAACAATAAATCACTGCATTCAATTCTTTTAACAGGTTCAACCCCAGCAAGTTCTCTCCACAATTCGAAGTCAACAGAAATGGACAGTCGTCCGTAAAGGGACCCAAAGAAAAGGGTTACGGCGAGGAAACCGGACAAACAACTGGTGTGCCAGAAAACCCTACAGAAACATTGGTTTGCCCTGACAGTGGAATGTTTGGAACCCGTGAATGATCAATGGAACACTTCTGTGCTCCAGTATCTATCAAAAACTGATGTTTCCTATTTCCCACCACCATTTGAACATAGGGACCTTTCTGATTGACGGGAATAGGTGTAAGTTCCAAACCCTGCTTCGGGCAATCCTAACGAAACAGAATGTCATCAAAAGGAAGCTCTTCAGATAAATATGCAGCGGAAGGATGATCAAATATGTTCCTTGTGTCCACACTCGAAATCTGATTATCCTGTGAAAAAGGTTGCTGAGGATCCTGTGTAAACTGACCTCTACCAGGGCCCCCTACACCCGGGTGACCACTGGGTCGTCTACCCATATTCCCAAATGTGTTATTCGACCTTTGTCGAAGGTCAAGGCATTGTGCACGCCAATGACCCTCTTGACGACAATAGGCAAACTGGTTAATGTTCACCGGACCCAAAGGCACATTCCCTTGCGGGACATACTGACCTCTAATCTGAGAACTACCCCCTCTGGGGCCTCTAACAATTTGCTGTAATAGCACTTCAGTCTTCAAATCACCTTTTTGTTTTTCAACTCTATCTTTTTCATTATTGACACGGTTCTCGTAGTACTGAGCCATGTGCAGTACTTCTGATTGCAATTTCGCCTGCCATGCGCTCTCAGAAGACATCATTTGTGACTGGATGTCAGCAGCAATCCATGCACAAATTTGTCCACAAATAACCTTTTCCCAGACTCTGTGCCTTGGTCTTGTCCACTGAAATCCGAGAATACCTTTTCGATTAAAGAACTCGGTAGCACCCTTAGATTTTCCTTGGACACAGGCCATAAGTTTGTCCCAAATAATTATTTTGTCTGGAATTATGGTTTTTAATTTTGCAATAATTCTATCAGGCAAAGTTAGTATTACCTGAGGCGGTCTTTCACCATCTGGCCTTTCTCTATCGAGTCTAGTTATATTCACCCATGTATCTCCCAACCCTGGTACGTCGTCTATAGTTCTAACTTGTTTCCACAAATCTACGGGCAGGAGAACAGGGAATAACAAATCAATACCACCTAAGGTGAACACTGAGGATTGCAAGACAGACTCTATTTCTTTATAGAATCCTGTCAGACTTTTCCTAATATCAGGAATAGATTGCCTAATAGTATTCACTTCCTGTCTTGAGAACGGGACGTGAACGAACTGTGATACATTATGTGCAGGAATGTCCACAGTGACTATACCCCGTGCAGCATCGGCCACAATCTCAACCTTTGGGACAAATGTCGGAAGAACCGCTCTCATAGGCAACTGAGAAGTAGGTGGCTCCGAACGCTTACTAAGCAACAGAGCTAAATCGAGCGCTAAAGCAGTCAAAGAAGTGTCAAATGAAAAAGCTCTCTTGTAAATACTCAATAACTCTGTGGGACAACTAATCTTTCTTTTTACACAATCATCCTGTAGGTACTCTATTATTACCTGTATCACTTTCCTCTGCATTTCTGGCGTATACTGACTATATGTGTCATATACTTCAACTGGAGTTATCGACACATCTGAAATCCATCTAAGCGCGTCCTTCATACAAATTCGTGCTTCCTCAGATATCGATTTACGACAAGGAAGGAACCGTTTCTGCACATACATACTTTCTCCCTCGTCATCCTCATTCTGCAACTTTTCTAACTCCTTTCTATACACAAATAACCTCTCGACATGCTCATTTACTTTCTCCACAGTGTCTCTAGAAAACGCTAAAGTATTTAGATCCCTTAACCCTTGCGGGAGATCTGTATTATTTAATTTTCCCCACATTACACATAAATGAATCCCTAAACCTTGAATAAAAACATTTTTCTCAGGAAAATTATCCATATTACAAAGTCTGGCAAAAACATTAGCTCGATCATCCCTCTCCATACAATGCTTAGCCCATGAAATCAAATCACGTTTCTTCTCTGGTGGTACAGTATTGCGAGTGACAACCTTTGACCCTGCACCTCGATCGACTACAAGCGGCTCAGAACCACTTGGAAGAGAGGGAGCAGGCAAATTCAATGGAGGTACTGTAACTGGTGCGATAAGAAGAGGTGGAGGAGCCGGAGGAAGGGGAACATTAGGAGGAGCAGGAACAATGGGAACAACAGCAGGTAGAGCAGGAATAGCAGGAGGGAGAGGCAAAGCAGCAGGAAGAGGAACATACGTAGGTGGCACAGAGGCACCAGGCCTTCGTTCATTTAACAATTTGTCTATGAATTCATTGGAAGCATGGAGGTCTTTGGAAGGATAGATTTTCTGAATTCCAAGTGAGAAAGCCCTATCCATATTTCTAGTTGTTTCAGAATGTTTATCTTGGTCATACAATAATGCTTTTTCGGCATTCGTCTTATGACAGCGGGCATGTTTTTGTCTACTTTTAAGTTGCTGCAACGCTTCTTTTTTCCAATTCTGCAAAACATCAAATGCTGCAGGTCTAACCTTTTTCTTTAATAGAATTGACTCTAAATACTCAATACGAGGGATTTCAAAACTACCATTGATTGGCCACTGAAGTTCGGAGGCATGTCTGGTTTGTCTGTGCCAAATGTCATTAAATACTATACTTCCAATGCCATGCTTACAGTACATAGTAAATGCCGGCGACCCCTCTTGTGGTGCGGGACAGCTAAATTCCAAAGATTGTCTATCGCTGCGGAACAACGCCCTGAAGCAGGTAGGCAATTTCCCAGGCATATCAAATTATTGGTGTTAGCTGGTCAATAATTGTGTCTGCAGATACAATGTGCCAAATTCAAATGATCAGGGTTGAATTAAGAGTCGGTTCACAACTCACCTGAACAAACCTAAGGAGGTCCGATCGGATTTCAAAGAGTCTTACCTAACTAATCTTAACTCGTGTATGGTGATTTCGGCAAATCTGCCCGCCTCGATAAGTGGACCCTCGTCAAGGTGCTGTCTCGGACCTCAAGCTAATCGTCTAGGGATCAGGTTGTGCAGCGCTGCTGAGGTGTCGCGTCTTGTTCAGTGGTGCCCCTTTTTGTCACACCGTAAGATCCCAGTCCGATAGCCTGCGTCAACCTTCAACAATCCGGCATCAATCTTGAGGGTTCCTATTCGGGCGCCAACTGTGAAAACAAAATCAAAATATCGAGGTTGAGTACCCCAAAAGGGAATACACTGAACACGGGTTACAAAGCAACATACAAAGTACTTTATTTTCTACTGAATCCAGTTACGAAGAACAGAGCATAAATCAGATAGCTATCGGCCCTCAGTGCAACACAACGAATTCCAGCGTGGTTCAGTGTGTTCAGTGAGAGACACTGTACATTAGAATGCATTGGTTTTTTATACTCTTTGTGAGCACGATGTCCAGCCCCACTTCGGGTTAATATTCCGCTAATACATCACCGATCTAGGGCTCATGCCAAGTCTCGCACATCCGCATATAACTGGTTTGCTTTTAATACATATATCAACAAGCCTATACGGCAACTGTGTATTCTGGGATTTCCCATGCAGGTCTTCTCAAACATTAATACAATGTAGTTAAACAAGTGTTCTACGTTCAGTATTTGAATACATTGTTCTTAACGTATGCTCGTGGATTAGTTTCATTGCACGAGTAATCGTTTACACACAAGTCAACGAAGGACAAGGTCTCAGTTCACGACCTCAACAAGTGGCCTACAGGCAAGTTACATATTAGCTACATACAGAGGTCAAGACGGCCATGTTGTATTTTGGAATGACATTGTCCACCATTTCAACTCACAGGGTGACTTTACAAAGCGAACCTAAAATGGCGATTGACCTAAAATGGCGGCTTACATTGATTGTACGGTCAGGACCTTGCAACACAGATTTCTTCGCAAGCGACTTATAAGCAACTTGGCATAGGCCAATATACATATATTTATTGTGATAGGAGGCACGATGTAATTTCTCATTTGACACCTTTATCACTGACAACTTTCATGCCAGTTCTCCTCCCTTAGCTCTCCTTGCTATTACTGAAATATGGATTGATCTATATGACACTACCACCCTGGTGGCCCTAAACAAATCCAATGTATCCTTCATTCACTCTCTTCATATAACTGGAAGAGGTGAAGGTGTCAGACAAGTACTATCTTCCTGCCTCATTGCCTCACAAATCTCCAATGCCACATCTACCTCTTTTGAATTTACCAACTCTACCAATGCCCTACCTCACTCGATTCACATCATCTCTATATATCTCCCTTCTGGTCCAAATGGACCATTCTTTGATGAACTTGGGCAACTCTTTGATTCCCTTTACACTAACCACCACCTCATTCTCTTAGGTGACTTAACCTTCCCTCTCAAACACTTCTCAGACATCTGAAATTTCAGTCTCTCCACTATATCCATAACCTACCAACCCACACCGGGGGTAACTCTTTGGATCTCTTATTCGGTAATAGGTAAAACAGTTAGGCAAATAAGGAGAACCATATACCAGCACCTCTGCTTGTCAGCCACTTGAGATCTAACTGACATTACCAGAACATTCACCTAGGTTCCACACCTAAATTTCTGCATGACAACTATCAGACACTCATACATCATCACAAATACATTCTCATCTATCGCTAAGGGAAACATCGAGACAGAGCCCTTAACCCTTATCTAGTCTGGCAGTAGGATTGGTGAAGATTGGAACTGCCAGCCCCCACCTCACAACCCGCCATCCTCCAAACCATCAGGCAGTACAAGGAACCTTGAAGCCGAAGATATATTCACAACGGTCAAAATGAATGCCTGCTTGCTAATGAGCGTTTGCTTTTGCCTTAATACCTGCTACATCTGTGAGTACCACTACCTTGCTAATTACTGTGCTATCTCTCCATACAGTGGCATTCACCTTTAATGCATTAATTACTGCTGTTCCTGCTGCTCCTCCTACCCACCTCTCCTCTACGCTTTCACAACCACATTTCAGCTTCCTCCTTTCTTATCCCATCATAAAACTCACATCTCAAAACTCCCACCACTCAATCTCTCTTCAGTTACTACTTCCAACAAACAGAGCGGATGAGCAAACCCCACCTCTGCACCTCACCTATCCTCTGCTGAGCTCAACTTCTCCACTCTTCCTTACCACATCAGCTGAACATTGTCCTCTGGAATGCTCAGTCTGCATGTAACATAACTTCCTTTATCACTGACAACTTTCATGCCAGCTCTCCTCCCTTAGCTCTCCTTGCTATTACTGAAATATGGATTGATCTATATGACACTACCACCCTGGTGGCCCTAAACAAATCCAAATTATCCTTCATTCACTCTCTTCATATAAATGGAAGAGGTGAAGGTGTCAGACAAGTACTATCTTCCTGCCTCATTGCCTCACAAATCTCCAATGCCACATCCACCTCTTTTGAATTTACCAACTCTACCATTGCCCTACCTCACTTGATTCACATCATCTCTATATATCTCCCTTCTGGTCCAACTGGACCATTCTTTGATGCACTTGGGCAACTCTTTGATTCCCTTTACACTAACCATCACCTCATTCTCTTAGGTGACTTAACCTTCCCTCTCCAAACACTTCTCAGACATCTGAAATTTCAGTCTCTCCACTCTATCCATAACCTATCAACCCATACCAGGGGTAACTCTTTGGATCTCTTACTCATCTATTATTCATTTGGATCCATTATTCATCTCCTCTTTCTCAGCCACTAGTACGGCTGTCACACCATCCCAATCTGATAATCGATTGTCTCCACCACCATCTCCTTTCCACCCTCTGACCTCTCCTTGTGAATTGCCTCACTTATTAAAACAAGGAAATGTAAACCTTCTGCCATTCCTCCCTCCTCTCACAATGTCCTACAGTTCTCACTCTCTTCCTTCACACTGTATACTTTTAAAATATCTCTACCTTCTCCAGCTCTTCCAATCCCTAGTTTATGAAAGTTTTTCCTCTTACTTCCATTTGCTAAATTTCATCCCTATGCCTCAGCATCATCAGCCATGGGTCACCCCATTCATACGCTATCTCTGCACAGGCCTACATCATCTGCTGCACATATGGAGGCATACCCACTCGATTGAGCACCTGCAACTGTGCATCCCTTCCCTGAACTCTCTCAAGTCCTCTCTTGATTTAGCAAAAATTGGATTGTACCTCACCTTCATTGACTCTAACTCCAACTATACTCTCCAACTACATGGAACTCTAACCTCACTCCTTACTCCTCATGTGCCTGTGACTATAAAGTCTACTCTCACAGCTAATGATCTAGCTGAATACCTTACTGCAAACATGTCCAACATTATGAGACTCCCTCCTGACCTTCCTCACTCTTCCTTCGCCTACATCCTACAAGCTGCCTACTCTGCCATCATCCTCTGCCTCTATCTCCCACATTAGGCACACTAATACTGAAGAAGTCCTATGTCTTACATTGAATGGTAGCCCATCTTGTACTCCATCAGACCCCCATGCTCTTCAGCGAGTCCGTAAGTGGTCTTTCACCTTGTTGAGCTTGTTGAACTCATCAACCTGCCCTTCATCTCTATTTCCTTTCCCTCTATTTTTAAAACATCTGCAGTCATCCCTCTCCTAAAAAAGCAAGGGGCTGACCCATACCTGCTGGCTAACTTTCTCCCTGTGTCTCTCCTTCTGCACGACTCTATAGTGCTGCAAAGGGTTGTGTTCAACCATTATACCAATGTCTTAGATAGCCACATCCTTTGAGACCACCTAGAAGCAAGTTTCCACTATTTTTGCTCCACAGAAACTACTCTTCTGAAAGTTTCCAACTTCTTCACCTATGCTAAGAACTCCAACCTACCCTCAAACCTCATTATCCTTCACACGATTGATGACTTGGAGCTCCTTAATACTCTCTCTTTTCTTGGGATTTACAATCAAGCACTTGCCTGGATTGACTCATACCTAGCACCTCACCAATTCTCTTTCTCCTGGAACAAAAACTCCTCTGAACTCACTCCTCTAACTATTTGTGTTCCACAAGTCCATAAGTCTCTGTCTTGGGTCCTCTCCACTGTACAATCTACACCTCTGTTCTTGGGCACGGATCTCCTTCTTTGGGTTCTCGTACCAATGCTTCATAGTAGACCCCCAAATCTTCTTCTCTTTTCCTGAACTCTCCTCTGATCTCTCTATCAAAATTTCAAACGGTCTCTCTGCCATTAAATATTGAATGGCTTTGCACTCGCTGACATTAAACCTTTCCCAAACAGAGCTTCTTTTTCATCACTCCCTAATACTTTCTCTGATCTCCTAACCTGCCTATCCAGTTCCCACCTGACACACTACCCCTATTCCTATTTTGCTAGAAACCTCAGAATCACCTGTGACTCCTCTCACATCTTCTCTACTTTCATCTCCAAAACTGTAATGGCGGCTTGTCTAAACTACATAAATATTAGGAAAATCAGGCACCTCCTTCCTTGAACACTGCAAAGCATCTATTTACCACTCTTGTCTTCTCTGAACTGGACTACTGTGAGAGCATCCTCTTTGGTATTTCTCTCTTCTCAACTTTGCTACCAGGTCTCTCTTTGAACTTCCTCACTTAATACCTACTTCTACTTACTGTCACCAGGCTGGATGGCTGTCGATGAAAAACAGAACCAGATTTACATTTCTTCTCCTGGTACCCAAATCTATCCACAGTAAGGCACCACTCTATCTATCCTCCTCTATCCAACTCCACAAGCCTTCTTGTAATCTCCACTTTGCCTCTTCGACTACCTTTGGGGCATCTTGCCCTCCCTGTGCTTCCTCTCACTACAGTGTTTTCTTTCTTCGTGTTCTACTTGCATGGAATTCTCTTCGCTGGACATCCGAGAAACAGTCTGCACTGATATGTCAAAGCCAAATTGAAAACCTACCTCCTTGCCTCTGAGTAATCCTTTGAACCTACCTTTCATCTGCATTCAAGTTAACACTTTTCCTTTGCCTCTAACCTGCCTCTATCCATTACTTTTTCTGCCTCCACTTCAACACTTCTTCCATCATGATCAGATCTCTAACATAGTTGGCCGTATCACCTACCTGCACTTACCAAATGTCTAATGTTCATTGCCCATAATTATGTAAATCCACTCATGCATTATCTCCGATGACTGTTCCATTTATTCCTGATGAAGACTTGATCAGAATGTCCCTCAAATCCATCCCATTATAAGTAGCTCACTTATTCTTTTCAAATCTGACATTTTATGTATTGTACGTTCTTTTTGTGATTACCTTTCTCAGTTGAGGATACACATTTTCATATTAATTTGTCCACCCACAAGAATAGCCCTGCACCAAAATTGATAGGAAATCTCCTTATGAAAAACGAGTATTGCCAGAAACGCCCAGACACGTGTTTATCCCAGTTGGCACAATGCTCGAGGTGCAGCTGACCCTCTAGGGAACTGAAAGAAGTGGTTACACATCTGCATTACCTAATGGAGCAGCCCGTAGGAAGGGCTATTTTTTATGCCAGATTGAGAGTGTCCACCATTGTTTATTTTAATGAATAACATTGCCTTTGCTTGTCACTTAGCATTCGCATGTTTCATGCTACACAGCATTGCAGTTATGCTGGAGTAGGAAATTAACGATGATGAGCAGAAACCACCAGGAAGTGCATCCTACTGCAGGCAACATAATGCTATTCACTGCTGTGTTGGCATGATAAAGAACTGCTTTCAGCCCACTTAAGTCAGCACATACGAATGTGAACAATGAAATAAAAATATTTAAATAATAGGTTCTAACAATGTCCCTACTTATACTACCTCTCCTATCCCCATCTTTGCTAAGACCATTAACACGTATTCTAACCCTCCCGAACTTCAACAGCATCCCCAGTTTAGTTCATAAAGCAGCATTCCAAAGTGGCAGTGTTCATTTCACTTCATCTCACAATGAATTACGTCTTGTTCTGCTCACTGTCCTCCATAATCTCCCTGTTTCTTTTCAATGTGTGTATGCAGGGTGTGAATATATGCAAATCGATGGACAGTGGAGATGAGTAGAGCCTCTACATTGGCCAACAGAAATCTTCATCTGGATGAAGTATCAATTCTGCCATAGATTTTTGTATGTATGGGGGCAAGTGCTTCAAACTACAGAAGAGCACTACATCACTAAAAAATAATTGCTTTATTATGTGCCACTCAAGGGAGTCGTGGTGTCAGGTAGGGAGCAAGTAAGTGAAGTTAAAGCAGAGCTTTGAAGAAATCCACAGTTAAGCTGACTTAGATTGCGATGGGCAGTGGGTTCGAGTGGAATGGCGCGAGTAGAGAAAAAGGGCGGAACTGAGAGAAGGCAGAGAGGTATGGGACAGTGGGGTGATCAGAGGAAACACGATGATGAGTAAACAGAGATAGAACCAGGACAGTACTGAGAAGCAAGACCAAAGATGGGCTTCAGAAGGGAGTTGAAAAAGGAGCAGTTGTGCATCGGGAGCCAGACATCATCTTGTCGGTGGGTAGATGTGGGTGGTAGGGGATTTAGGTAGGTTGTACAGCATGTGAGTGGTAAAGTTGAGACTATTCTAATTTGCTGAGTACATATATGTATATGGAGATTATATTTTTTGTAGAGTGGTTAACAAAAAAAGGAAGAATGTTTGAATTTTGAGAAGGTTATTATGTTGAGCAATGACAGTGGCACTGATTAATTTTTGCCAAATTTGCCAAAATTGCCCAGGGCAAGGGAGCACGAAGGTCAGGCGGAAAGGCAATAGGAGAGGGCAGGGGAGGTATAACATTTGATGCTGGGATAAACATGACTTATGTTTTTTTATGAGCATGAAACAGCAGATTGCCAGTGAGGAATTGCAGTGAGACAGTTGGTAATACAAGATGGCTGGGTGATGGAGGGAAAGGAGAAAAAGATTTGACTGTCATCAACAAAATTTTGATAGTAAAATCTAAAGGACAAACTAAGTCTTCCTTGGGCAGAGGTATAGAGGGTGAAGAGCAGAGGTACATGACTGATCCTGTTAGGCACTACTAGGGGGAGGGGAGGGATCTGAAGTTTGCAAGATCCAGTAGATTTTAAAGGATTTGTAAAACCTAAGACCCTGTAGAATGAGGAGGAGAAATAATTGGTTGATAGTGTCAAAAGTGGCTGAGGGGTCCAACAGTATAAGCCTAGTAGAGAGCTGGGAGTAGTGTGCATCAGAAAGAAAGTTGATGATATGGCTGAGTACAGTGTTGGTGAAGTGTTTACCATTGGATCCAGACTGAAGTGGATCTTCATTGCCTTTATCGAAAAGGTACCACCTGCTCTAAGACCTTTAAACAATGGGAACACGCAAAACTACGTGATAGTTTGCTGTAAAGGTTGTCTCAGAAGATGGTTTCTTTAATAGGATTAAGACAGTTGCAGAGTTGATGGAGGCAGAGAGGAGTCCATGTGAGAGAGAGAGAAAGAGAGAGAGAGAGAGAGAGAGAGAGAGAGAGAGAGAAAGAGAGAGAGAAAGAGAGAGAAAGAGAGAGAGAAAGAGAGAGAAAGAGAGAGAGAGAGAAAGAGAGAGAGAGAGAGAGAGAGAGAGAAAGAGCGAGAGAGAGACAGAGAGACAGAGAGAGAGAGAGAGAGAGAGAGACCGAGAGACAAAGAGACAGAGAGAAAGAGAGAGAGCGAGAGAGAGAGAGAGGTTAAAGAGCTCAGATTTAAGGAGTTAAGGGCAGGTTTTTGAGACTAGGTCTCTGACCATTTGGAGAGCAACATCGTAGGAACACAAGTTTGGTTGGCCCTGCAAATGAAGGATGGGTGCTTATTCATGAGATTAGGTAGGTGAGAAGTAGTCAAGAGTAAAATAGTTTGGGGAGGGGTGGTGCAGTGAAAGAGGGTTGGGGAGGAGGAGAGAGAAGCACTGTGAGTGTGTCACGAATTTTAGACATTTTAGAGGAATAATAGTCAAGTCATCAGCAGAAAGCTATGGATATTGGCTTGACATGTGTGGTAAAGCTTGGAGGGTAAATTAGCTTCGTGCGTAAGAGGATTTGGGATAGTTCAATGCAGTGTTGAGGATATCAAGGGATTGTTTGTAGGCTATCAGTAGGTTAGGATTCTGCAAATCACACAAGCATCAACGATCATGGCACACAGCAAAAGTGCACATTCTAAATGTGTTTGCCCATATCCTTGCTTTGTTTGTCCTCCATTGCATGCTTGCTTCTGATTTGCTATTGGTCTGGATTATCAGCCACTCTTTAGCATTCTCATTTTCAAACTCGAAAGTGGGTCATTATCCCGTGAGGACGGACCCTCAATCTAAGTAACATCTGGTTTTCACATGCTGATCCCCAAAGGCTTCCCTGGTAATATCACACTTCTTGAGACAGTGAATAAGTAGATGACTAACCATTTTAATATAGTGTGACTACTTAATACACTTAGGGACCAGTCCCATTAGAGCAGTTGCTATGCTCTTCATAGTATTCATCTTAAACAATTGAAAGCAATGGGAGGTTTGTTAAAAGGGCAACCTTCATGGATAACAACATAATATACAAGTCTCACATTCAAGTATAACCCACGGCCATTTACAGGGCAAAATGTACTTTCTACAAATATTAAATGCCTAGAATGGTATGATTCCATAGCCAGCACACAGCAGTTCTTCCAATAATGCCCATATATGTGGACAATGTGGTTGTCAGGCAATTGCAAATGCTCTAGATATCTACAAGCAGTCTAGAAGTAATCCTATATAGGCCCACACATTTGTAGAAATGGTGACTTGTTTCTATACCCTTCACCCCCAACCTGACACCCAATGTATCTGCAAGGAAGCTTTGGATAAGTACCACAACCATACTATACATATCTGGGGATGTTGTTTGAGAGAAAACCACATGCGAGAGGCCACTTAGAGCATGTGGAGGTTAAACTTGCCTCAGCAATTTCCCATGCTTGCATTATCATGTCTAAGTATGGGAACGTTTCGGTTATGCCGATATGGCATTTCTGGAATATGAAGGTAGCCCCTTCATTGCTTTATGGCTTGGAAACTCTGCCTAGTGATTCTTCCTTTCAATTTGTGAAATGGGAAGCTAAATTTTGGCAGCAGTTATTACATTTGCCTCAATGCACGCCAGCTGCCTAGACTCAGCTATGAGCTGGGTCTAGTTTCCCTCCAGGCGGTCTATCATTGGCGACTAAGACTTTGTTTAGGAAATGCCTACTCTCTACAGAGCTTGATGTTATTTTGAAAACACTAACTCACTACATGTTTTCAGTGAATCATGCCTTTGTAAGTGCCTGGTTATTGAACGTTTATCAAACTCTAGCCACTGCAGAGGTTTCCCTTGATTTATTGCTCAATAATCCTGATAAAGCTAAGTTAAAAATATTTCAGGCTGACTCGATCAAAACAAGAGACATATGCTTAACATACAAGATGGAGAAGAGACCGGCTTTCCGCCGAAAAAAGCTTGCACTTTGCATTCATATCTAGGGCGTTCACCTTCACTCAAATATCGTGCTAGTATACTACGCTTGCGTTTTAATCTGTGGATTACTAATGACATCCGAGCTAAACGCAAGCTTCTCCCTGCTCAGGAGGACTTTTGTCGGTTTTGCTTGGATCATGATTCACGAGAAACCCTAGTCCATCTGATCAGTGAATGTCGCAAACTTCACCCTTTGAGAGAGACCCATTATGCAAGACACTGTACATTTTTGGGTTCTTTGGAACCAAATGAATGTCGGTCTATAATTTTAGGTTAGTTTTACATGCCATTACAAAACTATTAATTTCTTATCAAGTTTAAAATTAGAATTCGTGGAGGATGACTCATATGTAAAACAATTGAACTGAGAAATGGTTTATATTTACTATGTATCTACTGGCTGATGCACTATAGCAATTTATTGACAACTTGGGCACCACCTCATGCTGGTGAGACTGCCTAAAACGATTAATTTGTTTTGTCAAGTTTCCTTCTTATGAGTCTAGGTAAGTTTAGCAAAGTTTTGATATGTTATTTGTGACGTGAAAAATTGTCCGATTTCATGTATTCCTTGGTTGTCCATTTGTTTTAATATGTATTTTATTCTTATGGATTTTATGTATTTGATATTTTGAAAGATGTATTTATTTCAGCCAAAAGAAATAAAAAATAAAAATAAAAAAAGAACAAAAAGTAAATGATCAATTCGCTAACAGTTTAAGGAGACAGCTAATAATATTTTTTCAAGGTTCACAAACTCTGATGAATCCTGAACTCTAAATTAAATGACATCACTAACATCTATTGAGAGTCCCTTTCACACTCTTAAGTTTGTAGAGGTCAAACCCCCTTGCTGTCTGTAGAGTACTTGGGAGTGACATTTCTATATAGCACTCTTTTTTTGTAAAGGTTTATTCTAAACCGTGTGTAAATATATAAATAGATAAATAAAACACTCTTTTTGTCGCTGGGCATTCTCATTTCTGTGAGCTGATAATAAAGAGAAATGAAGTCGGGTGTTTTATAAATAAGTGCCCGAAGATGGACACCTGTATTGGGTGCTATACGGATGCCATATGTACATACCACTGATGTAGCAAGTCTGCCCTTTTTGAAATGAGAAGCCGTTGAACTACGCCAAACGTGACAGAACGGCGGACGAAGCCATACACTCAGTTAAGCGAAGACACACCATCTGAAGCACATTCAAAAGAACGATCAGTGCATTTGCAACTGTGTTAAGTGTACATGCATCTGTGGTATTTGCTTAAGCGATGTGTTCACTAACAATGACATTACAGATATCATACGTGCCATCATGTGCCATGTCAGATACTTGAAAAAGAGTCTAGGTTTCATTGCCGTCACAAAGAAGATAGTTCTTCGCGCAAGATTTTGTGTAAATCATCTTGATTTATTGCTATTGTCATATTAATACAAGTGTTACTCCCAGTAGTAATTGTAGACATGCATACACAATTCTTATTTTTTCAGTCGCATGGATACTTCGACGTGAATTATGCCGTACATGAAAGCAAAACGAACGCAGAGCTGAATGTGAACTGTCCCATGTTGCAGCAGAGACTTACATTATCTACCGTATGATCACTCCCCAGAAGAGAACATTGGCATTTACCAGTTATTTCCTAAACACTTTCATCTTTTCCAACTAAATATGGATGTTCCCTGTAAAAGCCTATTTCCAAGTCTTTTAGACGTGCTTTTTTTTGGCTTGCTTTTTGTTTGTATATTTTGTTGTGATTACTACATATGCATCGCGCAGAGAAAAACACACTTTAGAAACCATTTCATGTTAATTTTTGCTTTTTATTCTGTGGAGTTCTATTGAGGAACCCTTTTCCATTTTGTAAAATTGCCTCTAAAAACAAAAAGGATTATGCGTATAAAGCGACATAAAATGGAATAAGCCGCGTCAGACTAAACAATATTTTAACAGCACTTGTCATATCGAAGCTGGCATGTTACTATTGCTGGTGGATGTTTTTATTTGAATGTTCTGTTTCTGTTCCAACGTGAAATAAAAGGAACAGCTGATACAAATAGAACGAATAGTTAAGCAGGTCAGACAGCCTAACATCATATTTCTAGACACACGCCCAAAACAGGTTTTGAAAATGGAACAAATTATTGAAAGTTCTGTGGGAGGTACGAATACCGTGTAAGGGGTCTGCAACCTATGGCTCTCCCGATATTGTGAACTACAGCTCCCAGGAGCCCTCACCATTGACTATGCTGGCTAGTACTAATGGGAGTTGTAGTTAAAAAATCTGGAGAGCCAAAGGTTGTAGACCACTAGTTCAGCCAACCAAACAACCCTGGGTGACGTATTTTTATTAAAGAAAGGAAAAAAGCAACAGAGCCCCGCCAAGCAAATGCAATTATACATTATCCAGCTACCTCCATGTTTTGGCTGCTAGCTTTTAAAGGAATAGTTTGCTCAGAAATATTATTGTCCCGAGGGTTCGGGCATGTTTTTTTAAGCATACGCTAATCGATTGTCCAAACATTTCCTATGCACCTTACTGTAATTTTTCACTTTTCTACATATGCGAATTTGGGCAGCAGGGCGCGGTCATTTTGTGATAATCTGATCCGTTGCCGCATCGCCCAAGCAGGACTACCCAGGCGGCACTAAATCATATCCCCCGCCCCTGAGTCTGACTTTAGTTGTGATATCACTTAGGACACTACTATTTCATGGTTGTCTCCTATATTGTCGTAACTTCATTATATCAATCTCAAACGAATTTAGTCTTGCAATTCTCTAGTAATAGTCGTATAATAGTCATTCAATATTGTACAGTGTCTAGGTAGCATTTGTACTGGCAAAAATACCATTGGATACAAGAATTGTCATTGGAAACTAAGGTTTAATACACTTATCTTGTTCATTTTAAAACAGTTTGTATCTTTCTCTTTCACAGGTGGTACAGGCTGGTGGCCTATCGTTCGTTTACATGGTGGCTTCCTGGGAGGCTTGGACACCGCATTCGACGAGTAATACCCACCTGTGTCGTTGGTGCCATTAGACAAACTTTCCCAAGTGACAGCGGTCAGTACAGGGAATTTCCCTCTCTGTGCTGCAGAACTTTACAATGTGTAGTACATTTGTGCCATAAAAATAAGAAACAAAATAAAACACAACAGAACTTTTATCAATGGTTGTTTCAGTTTTTCAGTGAATCAAGTGTGTCTCCATTCAGCAGTGTACCGGGCCTTGCCCGCACGCCTCAGGCCCATCCATCCCCCTCCATTATCAAAGGCAGTTCGCACCGTGGATGTGCACTGCCAACGGGTGCTGTCACGGGTGGGAATGGCCAAGGTGCCAAACACCATGTACACTTCAAAGGTATATTCCGCACTGGGGCCATTATACACATGGCCTTCCCAGACTCAGTGTCTCCAGGCATGCTCCCCTGAAGCAGGCTGCACCCCTGCAATCCACATAAGTGTGTCTCCATTCAGCAGTGTTCTGGGCCTTGTCTACACGCCTCAGGCCAGTCCATCCCCCCTCCTTTATCAAAGGCAGTTCGCAGCAGTGGATGTGTTCTGCCAAGGGGTGCTGTCAGGAGCGGGAATGGTCAAGGTGCCAAACATCATGTACACTTCAAAGGTATATTCCGCACAGGGGCCATTGTACACATGGCCTTCCCAGACTCGGTGTCTCCAGGCATGCTCCCCTGAAGCAGCCCGCGCCCCTGCAATCCACATAAGTGTGTCTCCATTCAGCAGTGTTACGGGCCTTGTGTGCATGCCTCAGGCCCATCCATCCCCCTCCATTATCAAAGGCAGTTTGCACCAGTGGACGTTCGCTGCCAAGGGGTGCTGCCAGGGGCGGGAACGGCCAAGATGCCAAACATCATGTGCACTTCAAATGTATTTTCCGCACAATGGCCATTGTACACATGGCCTCCACAGACCCAGTGTCTCCAGGCACGCACCCCTGAAGCAGGCTGCGCCCCTGCAATCAACATAAGTGTGTCTCCATTCAGCAGTGTTCCGGGCCTTGCCTGCATGCCTCATGCCCATCCATCCCCCCTCCTTTATCAAAGGCAGATTGCAGCATTGGCTGTGTGCTGCCAAGGGGTGCTGTCAGGGGGAAACGGCCAAGGTGCCAAACACCATGTACCCTTCAAAGGCATATTCCGCACAGGGGCCATTGTACACATGGCCTCCACAGACTCAGTGTCTCCAGGCATGCTCCCCTGAAGCAGGCCGCGCCCATGCATTCCACATAAGTGTTTCTCCATTCAGCAGTGTTCCGGGCCTTGTCTGCACGCCTCACGCCCGTCCATCCCCACTCCATTATCAAAGGCAGTTGGCACTAGTGAATGTGCGCTGCCAAGGGGTGCTGTCAGGGGCAGGAAACGGCCAAGGTGCCAAACACTATGTACACTTCAAAGGTATCTTATGCGCAGAGGTCATTGTTCACATGCCCTCCTCCGACCCCGTGTCTCCAAGCCGGATCCCCTGAAGCAGGCCGTGCCCCTGAAATCCACATAACACCACAACATATACACGTCATCCATTCACAAACACACCCTCTTTTCTAATTATTTATAAACCACTTGATATTTATCATGAGAACATCTTTTAGCACTGCAAGTCAACTCGTGAATGTGCTACCTGAGAACTTCAGTGACCGCTACAAATCTGCTCGTCGTCGTGCTACCTGTGAACATCTCCCTGTTCTCCTACCCCTCACTACCCTGCTTGCTGAATATAACTCTTTGTTGGTCAAGGTAAGGGCAGGTCACCTAATCATATCTCCTTAATCTCTAAATTTCTATCTATTTCGAACAAACGTACCTAGTAGTGTTATGTTCATTCATCTCATTGCCATTGGCTTGATTTTCATTTTTTATGTTATCGATATATATCGACTGTCATCAGTGTCAATTGGGATCGAATTACAACCTTCGCGGACCGTGTCTATAACATATGCATGTTTCCTTTTGATGCACAATAGTACATTCAAGGGACAAGTAACATGTTTGGATTTTCGTCACATCAATGAATTGTTTAAGAAAGTTATTCTATAATACAGCCAACAAAGCTACACTGGTTTTGGTGTGGTCACCAAATCATACCTTGCATAAAAAAATGTATGGTATAATTCCTTCTTTCTCACATTTTAATGCAAAATTATTTTCAAATAATGTTGTCCTTTTTTTTTTTTTGCAGAATTTCCAACAATGCCTACATGTGCGATTTTTGGTTGCCCTTCTAAAACCCACGACAAATCTGAAGGCACTACAATGCATGTATTCCCAAAGACTATAGATCTAATAAGAGAATGGGTCAGATATTGCGGATATGCGCCGGCAGAGCTTGAAAGTAGAGTCAAAGAAGTCTTGCAGGACACGAGGGGTGATCGATTCCGCATTTGCAGCCTGCACTTTACCCCAAATATGTACAACCCATCTATGTACACAAAGAAGAATCAACTCAGAACGACTAGTAAATTGCTCCCAAATGCAATTCTGACTCTATTCGTTCACATGCCGCCTCAGGTGAGTCACGTTTCCGGATTTATCTGTAGCCCTTGGGGTTGTGAACAGGTAACTAAATAGACATATTGGTGTTTTAGGTGTAAATGTCCCTTATAATACTTTTCATATTTACAAGATTGTATTGCTTTTTAAATAAAGACCATTTTGCTAAACATCTGTCCTCGGTTTTAGGAGCTTCATAGAAAATTATTTATGGGCACAGATAACTATGCTATGGTGTCCTTTGAAATAAGCATAATGTTTTCGTACTCTGTCTCCTTATATGCCAATTTTTAAGATTAGCATTTCTAAATCAAAAAACATTTTCCCTTTACAACTCCATGACTATGCACTGAATATGAAGGAGCAAGATTCAGCATCCATGTCTTGCCGGTAGTCAACAAACACTTCGAGCACGTATCAGGTAGTCTTAATTAGCTATTCATTTCCGGAATTGTTTAATGCATGGAACGTGAGATAATCTGATCATATTTACGTATTGTGTCATTCGTTTACACAATGTTTCATTCGTGGTTTGCTATTGATATGTACCAATGTCTGCATCACATTGTGTGTGTTCATTTTCAATTTTTTCATCCATACTAATACAAATACTGTTCCAATGACATCATCCCTCGTAGTCGATCCAGAGCCAGATGTATGCGTACGGGCAGTTCCCTCGAATGAGATAATCTAATTATATTTACATCTCGTGTACACAACAATGTTTCATTTGTGTTTATTTTATAGATATGTACCATTGTCTCTGTCACATTGTGTGTGTTACATTTCAAATGTTTTCATTCATACTCATACTAATACAAGTACTGTGTTACAGGGAGCTGCTGAAGCTTCGACTCCAATTACATCATCCCTCGTAGTTGATCCAGAGCCAGAGGTATGCGTACTGACAGTTCCCTCGAATGAAAGAAAGTCGGTCCTAGATCTGATACTATTAGACAGTGACAATAAAAGAAACAAGCAGTTTTTGCAAATTGCTTTAGTGCAACATTTGGAACAGTGTGCTTCGCACAGTCAACTTTGATCGAGTAAATTAGCCATCAATCAGGTGAAATTCGAAATGTATATTTTGACTAAATGACATGCACGATGTACAAGTTTATCTGTGTAAGCCATGTGTGCGAAGGAATAATTTGATTTCTAATACAAATGACTTATTTTAAATGGATACTCTTTTCTAGGGATGTATACAAGATAGGGATATAGAAGAGGAGGCACGTGGATCCGAGTCAGTGGACCAGATTGCTGTTGCTGACGTTACAGTAAAGAAGGATTCAAAGAAAATCAAGAAACATAAGGTAATTTAGATACAATTTCATTTTTAAACAGTGTTTTGTGCTGGTGCCTTCATAACATGCTTTTTTTTAAATGTAAATTGTCCAATGCTGTATGTTGGATTTACATTGAACATCTTTTTCCAACCTGTCTTCTAGTTGCCAATGGTGTACGAACTATGCAGACACAGACAGCGACAACAATGAGAGATGCTGCTTGCCAAACTGATTTCACCATGGAGCAACTATTAATTGAGGCACAGCGTGTACAAATCAATAGGCAGACTCAAGATGCTTTTGCCCAATGGCCAGAAAATGTATTTAATGTCATCGGCGAAGCCAGCAAAGTGTGTTTGGACCATTGCTACAATGCGACTGCTCCACCAGATGAAGATGAAACTGAATGTATTGAAGATGCTTTTGAATTAGTCGCAGACCACTTGACACAATCGACACCCGCCAAAAAAGGGCAACCAAAAAATCAATCGACATTGATGATTTCTCCATTTCACGTTCAAGTATCAGATGCTGAAATGACAGAGACTGAAGCATCAATACAATTGACCAAGGATCTAGACAAATATCTTGACTACAGTATGTCCAGTTTGGCAGATTTTTCAACCACAGTTCAGTCAGAAACAACATTTGTGCAGGATGACAGTCTAATAAAGCAGGCCAAATACATAGTATTCCACAGCAGCTTGATGGAGATTATAAAGATGCTGAAATATGTGCATTCAGTGAGAGGGGAAATATGTGGGAAGCCATTGGTGAATGTGACTTGTGTATCTCAAGGCAGTAACCTCAAAATACATGCCACCTGACGCATCCCTGAAGTGCTTCTAGAAGTGTACCGGCTGTTGGGCTGCCACGCTGCCGGATAGTTTGGACATTGGAGCTTTGGACTTTGTTTCTGCCCTTTGTTTGTAGTGCAGAGTTGCTAAGAGGAAGTCTGTGTCTTGTTGTAACACAGACCACCAACTCGACCAAGTAATTATTTGGACTTTGCAGATATTAGGCAGGCTACCCTGGTGCTTCTTGTTACCTGTACTTCTTGTGGCCTTGGCCACATTTATGCTCTAAACTTACTTTCCTCTCTCTTTTTTCTTACTCTGCAGCCCTGCCTGCTGGCCAGCCCCCCTGACACACCCCCCATTCACCCTCGCTTCCGTGTAACTGCTACAATACTCTGGTGCCCGCGCATCACGTGCGCGCATCCGGAAGTGCTTCCAGAAGCGTACCGGCTGTTGGGCTGGCATCTTCATTTCACTTCATTTCATTCACATATGTGTTATTGGATACTAGGGTCTGTTTGAAAGGTGTTTTCATTCTTATTAGTCACTATCCCTGTTAGTGGACAGGCAGCAGCGTGTGCTGCCTTTCAACACACAGGGTGGAGTGAACGTCAAGCTCTTTTCGAAGAAAGTAAGATACCTATTTGGTCCTAAATAATGCCCATAGCAGCATGACCGACTGTGGTGAACTTGTTAGGAGATTCACACACAGACTATGGTGGGGTCGCTACGTAGCAGTAAACTAATTAAATCACAGGCTGTCTAAAACAAGACATATATGATGCCAAATCTATCTGCATTTGAAAGCACAGATGCCCTTGCACAAACAGCAAGCACTTGCCCCCATTTTCAATGCCTTCTCACATGGATTCTGAAAAGGGTGAGCAGTCTCCAACTGCTAATAGTAATTGTGAAAACAATGGCCTGGATTCAATTCCCATATCAAAAAATGATGGTAACAATGATGCATCCAGTAAATATGATTATTTGAATGTTCCTTCCCAAAAAAGTTTCCTAAGCATGCATGACGATTTAGGTTCTCAGCCTATTATGAACATAGAAGAGAGTGAAAATCATAGACCCCGAGCAGACACTTCTCTGATGGCTCCTGCTGTTTTGGTGGAACTTGACAGAAGGGTGCGCCTCTCTAAGTGCCCCTCCACCCCAGGGGTAGAGGGGGTGATGTTGACAACGTCCATCTTCATGAAGCTGCATATCCCGCGCCCTCCTCACATTACATTGAAGACGGTAGCTCAATTAAACATACATCTGACCCAGTCAAGACATTAGGCTTATGGCCAGATCGTACGGGAATGGCAGGACAGAGCCCTCCCTCTATCAATCCTCAAAAATGGTCTAATCCCTCCTTTATGAACCATCCATCTATTCAGGAACATGAAGCCTCACATATAACCCCCCCCATTTGAGGGGTTTAATATGGAAAATATTGAATCAACATATGCACCTTTCCTGTCTTTGCAAGAATACTGAACCTTTTGGACAGGCGACATGAGCAGACTCATACGTAAATTCAAGAATTAAGATTTTTGATACTTGATAGCTCCGAGAAAATAAGTAGATTGGAGGGATTTGTTTTCGCCACGGAGAAGTGTGAGTTTCCCCTAGGGAATATCACAAAGATTGACCCGGAAATTACTCATGATCAGATCGCACAAACTGAAGATGAGAAACAATTGGGGTCCAAACCTTACGGCGAAGCATTGGCGCATGGCAAGAAAGAGGATCAAGCCACTACCTCTGCCGGCCTGGAAGAATTAAAGGGTTTGGTCTCCTCTAGCGCAGAGCATCTTAAACGCATGGAGATCCGGTTTGGCTCACTGTTCCCTGAGCCAAATCTTGAATCCTCAAACCATGCGATATGTGGCCCAAACACAGAGATACCCTGTAACAGCCCCACTTTAGATAGTCCATCTGTTTTACTGAAAGCCATAGAAGAAGGTGCAGGACAGATACAAGTAGATGGTGGAATTGTGGATGAGGATTATATTTTGGAATCTGCCCCTGTGCAACATATCTCTTGCAGAGAGAGGAAAATGCGTGCCAGGGCCCTTAAGCGTAGAGCTATGATTTCTGGCTCAACAAATACAATCTTATGTAAAAAAAGCAAAAATGTACCTCCACTCAAAGTACTGAACACAAGTACGAACATCAGAGATATCTGTGGCTTGTCCACAGAATAAGGTGTTTTTGACTTCACACAGCTAGATGAGGAGAGTCAAAAGGCATTGGTTCTGGAGGAGACCCCTCTGCCTGGAAAAAAAGTGCTGACGGTGTAATTGCTACAGCTTTTGATGAAGCTGTTATTGGTTCTGAGAAGGAGTGTGATGAGGCAACCAATACCCCAACAGATGCAATGAGCCATAAGGGTACCCAGTCAATCTCAGCCAAACAAAATCTCAAAAAAAAAATGTACCCAAAAAAAAAGATAATATAACCCTGGGAACCACTAGAACTGAGGGACCAAGTGAGAGCCCAGGGATTAAATAATTCTTTGTGTTGAAATATAAAGTAACGGTAAACAACACCTTACTGGATGTGAAAATGCAGGGCTCCCCTTACATCCAAAAGTCCCTACCTACATCCATCCCCCCTAATTATATTATTAAAGACCCTTCGAGTGGACATAAAATCGAAAAAGCTAAGGGAGGGGTGGAGGGTGACGCCAGCTATTGTCAATATAACGCAAATCGTACTCCTAGTGAGGACATTAAAATTCTAGTCCAGCAGGCATTACTGAATCTCCTTGAACATTCAACTATGTATGGTTTGCAATTACTAGTACACATAAATACGGCTCATGAAGACGCTCTTCGTACAGGTAATCTCACCGCTATTGTGAGTTCAACCGCAGAAAGTGACTTGATGTTACGGTCTGATCATAAAAACCTGGCCAGTACTGCTCCCCAACTGAGTATACCACTGAGGCATGGGGGTTTGCGTGACCCATGGCCTATCAGTGATACAGATACCAGGGGATACCTTATAGGAACAGAACCAGTGCAGAACCAACTAATCACTCCCACTTCAAACATTCCTAGAGAACCAATGAATGTGAGAACTGATCAGCAGAATGTAGGATGGCCACTAGATGCAGGAAACAATTACACTCAGTATAAGGATTGGGAGGAGGGTTTCCGAAAAGGGAGTACAATTGAGGGTGGCACCAAAGATGCTTACCCACCTGAGGAGAAAGAAAAAACGCAATCACATATAGGATTCTCATCTGGAGTTGACTGGAGGCAGCCCCATTTTGTGGATCATCCTAGTGTCAGCTTGAACTTTATGTTTTCACATGGAGGTCCACCATCACTTAATCGGGAGAGGATCATATCTCTATTCAGCGAAGTACCTAGATTATCATTGATCTCTTCTGGTGACATCAAACTTGTTGATTATATACATCCTACTAGGTATGACTATGTAAGGATAGTCTTTTATTCGAGAACTATTCTGGAACTTCTTTTTCTGACATAGAGTCTTTACAGCATTTTGGTTTTGATTTGGAAAACTTTAATGAGGGATTCCTAACGTCATGGGTTGGTGAGCAGGGGAGGGGCCCTAAAGAACCAAATGCGGGAACCCATTTCCCAAATAAAGACAGGGATAATCAACTGATGCCCTCCGCAGAACCAGATTTGAGGTGGCTGAAATTGACGCTTAGAGACTCTATCTCCAAAATTCAAGCAATCAAAGATAACCCCTAGAATATCTGTCCTCTAATACTACTGACATGGAACTGCAGGGGCAATCGCGCTCATAAGCAGTCTTCTTCCAGCTGTGCACTCCTACATGATGTCAGTATTCTTTGTCTGCAGGAAACTTGGGCCCTTGCCCCCTTATCACTAGATGGTTTTTTGTGCATCAAGAACTGGTGGTTAAGAAATCCAAAGGTAGACCGTCTGGGGGACTCCTCATTGCAGTAAAAAGTAACCTCTATTCTAAATGTATTAAGATTTTCAAGATTGACAGGGGGTGTAGTGTTATTCTTCTGAAATTTTGTCTCTCTGAATCTTTTGTTTACCCACTGATTGTCAATGTGTATTGGTGTCCCGATCTTGTCCTAAAGTAGTTTATAGCTCTGATTGACCTAATGATTCAGGAATGCCAAGAGATTTGTAATATCCTGAATATCATCATAGCAGGTGATTTTAATGCAGACGTATGTTCAGGGAAAGTCTGTGTGCATAATGGGTGTAGTCAAATTCTTGCGGACTGTGGTTCCTCCTGGAAATCCACCCAGGTAGATACCTGGTTCCAATCCTTTCTGATTGGGGTTTGCATTGTGTGAACAAACTATTGGGAGCTCCACAGGATCACACCACTTGGTCCAACAGGAGTTTATGCTCCGCTATAGATTATGTACATGTTGATATTTTATTTAATTTAAGATTTTGTTTTGGTCTCGACAAACGAAATTGACCATAAAATGCTTAAAGCTTTTATACAAGTACAATATGCTCCTCATGAGGGGGACTTTTCACCAACGTAACAGAATCACCTGGACATTCTAAAAGTAAATTTGGTATTCCTGCAAGATTATCAAAAGCATGGCTTTGATAAGAAACTGACAATTTACACACACAATGTTTTTCAGAATTATGTTAATTCCGTGATACGAAGCCATTCTGGTATTAAGAAACCATTCACAGTAAGCAGTTCACACAGGCATTCATTTAGCCCTGAAATGCATAATCTTAAGAAAGAGAGGAACCGGGAATTTCGCTCACTCTTAAAAGTGCAAGGAAACACACCCTTAGTGCATTCTGTCAAAAATAAATGGAAATGCAGAGCAAGACTATTAAGGGCCAAACCTCATCAGAAGGATGCGGAAGACATGCTTCTGTCTCTTTCTGTCTCTAATATCCATAAATTCTGGACCTTAATTAACAACACAGGTGATGTCCAATTGAGAGCCCACTCCATATGTATTTCCTCTGATGTTTGGGAACGGCACTTCGGTACATTTTATAGCTTGCCAAATTTGGACTGGATTGTGCCAAAAGATATTCAAATGTGTCCGTGGTACATTCCCATTACTCTCTCAGACAATCACATAATGATCACCTGCTGCTCTTCTTCCCGGGCCCCCAGTCCTAATTTGCTCTCCAATATGGCTTTTAAAGGTAATCCCAATTTGTGGGCTAAAATGTAGTTTTTTCTATTCAAGGACATTGTAATCACTAGGAATATTCTGACGACTTGGCGTTTGTCCTTTGTTGTCCCTATCTACAAAAAGGGCGATAGGTCCAGTCCACTTACTTATCGACCAATCTCTCTTTTGGATGCAGACTCCAACATTTTTGCTTTTGTTGTTCTAGAGCATATTCATGATTGGATTAAGGAATTTTGTATTTGATCCCCTTTTCAATTCGGATTCGAGAAGCATGTGGGAACGGACGCAGGTGGTCTCATAATTAACATTATGCAACAACAGGCATACAGCCTCATCACGAGTGGGGCGGTAACCCTTAAAATCGGCGGTAACGCTATCAGCGCCGATTTTAAGGGTCTGTCGGATCACGAGTCCAAATACCGTTGGCGCCATTACAGCCGGCGCAAGTACAGCCGCTGGACAAACGTCGGCTATAAAAGCGCCAGTAACCATGTGCGCAAAAACATTGCAATCAGGAGTCTGGCGTATGCGCAATTAGTGCCAGAAAAGCAGCGGATAATCTGCCGAAAATACCCCCAGCAAAATGCTGGAGGTAAAAGAACACAGGCCACAGCAATAAGAGCCCAGGTGAAACCAATGCAAATCAGAGGCCTACAAAGGACACACCCATGCACAACACAACCTCCCCAACACCATTGCACCAGCAGGAGCAGGGAGGAGACAGCAATAAGGGCCCAGGTGAAACCAATGCAAATGAGAGGCCTACAAAGGACCCACCCATTCACAACACACACTTCCAAACACCATGCTGCCATTTGGAGCCGGGAGACTTGCTGTGGATTTCTACCTGCTGTGCCTGGAGCTACAGAGGCCAGCCAACCAGGCCAGGGCCCTGGGAGTGCAGGGGGTGGTGGGGATGAGGAAAAGGAGGAGGAGAGCAGCACCAGCAAGGCAGCCAGCCATCCCCAGGGTCAGGCCAACACCCTGGGCCCTGACTGATGGCCAGTTGGTGACTGAATATCAGCTGGACAGGGCAACCATCACCCAGTTGCTGGACACAATCCAGGCTGACATCGCCAGCCGTATAGCCATCAGCACAGAAGTACCCCCGCTTGTGAAGCTTATGTCCGTGCTACAATTCCTCGGGACTGGCAGCTACCAACACACTGTTGCCAAGATGCATGGCATGGCCCAGTCCACCTTCAGTGCCATGCTTGGACAGGTGCTGGATGCACTGTTGATTCATGTGAATGAGCACATCGCATTGCCAGCCACACAGGCAGAGGTGAACCAGCTGAAGGGTCAATTCCATGCCATTGCCCAAGTTCCGAATGTAATAGCATCCCAGGACTGCACACATGCAGCATTCGTACCATCCCAGGTACATGAGGCAGCCTACAGAAACTGGAAAAATTACCATTCCCTGAATGTGCAGATGACATGTGGCCCTGACCTCACCTTCAGCCACTGCTGTGCCCGCTACCCAGGATCCACCCACGACTCCATGGTCCTGCGCAACAGTACCCTGCCAGCGTACATGGAAAGGCACTGAGGGCAAAACACATGGCTGCTGGATGAGTACAAATGTATAGTGTAATGCATGTTAATCCACAACTGATGGGGGTGGTCATACACATTGATATTCCTGAATGTGAATAGGCAGCACCATCAGTGCAGCATTTCCATTCAAGCACCTTGCATGAGAAACCTTGGACATGTCCAACACAGCAGAACACACCCATTCAGGATGTAAAATACATGTGGCAGCACAGTGACATATGGAAGGCCTACCACCACAAAGCCTCCTGTGTGAGTAGCACTATGGCTTCCCACACTGACACAGTACAGACATCCCATCCTGCCCACCCGACAGTCATGCAAATGTAACACAAAAGTCAGCACATGTACAAAAGCACCACACATAAGTAGTCTGATTAATGCCAATGTACATCCCACAAACACTGTCCCCTGAATGGCCAATGATATGCCTGGAGAAGAGTACACAATAGTGACAACCAGCAAATGCAACAGCAGCCAAAGGGAATGGCAATGACACATGAGGTACCCACTTCTCACATGCACAAGCAGATTGAAGGGTCCCCTTCCCCAGTGACAAGTGAATGAGTACTGTAACATTCTGAAGCAGAGGCGTACCAAGTAGTGAGTACCTAATTGAATCAATGCTGCACATAGCACAGCACACTCCACAATGTTAGTGACCCAATGACAAGTATGCCTAAATGACACTGATGACTGAGCCCTGTACACCCACTGAACTTACCTTGTCCCCAAACCTGCTTTCTCTCCCCTGCAGGCGATTCTGGATATCCCCAGTACACATGGCTCATGGCCCCTGTGCGTCATCCACAGACTGCAGCAGAGCGGACATACAACATTGCCCATGGTCGTACATGGATCTGCGTGGAGAGGGCATTTGGACGGCTCAAGGCACGCTTCCGGTGCCTAGACCATACGGGAGGGACATTGATATATGCACCTGAAAAAGTTGGAAAAATTGTACTGACATGTGCCATGCTGCACAACATCTGCTGTCGCAGGAATGTGCCTCTGCCCCCTGATGCACATGTGCAGCCACCTGAGGATGAGAGTGAAGGTGATGACTTGCCCGAAGGTGTTGCACATGCACAAAGGGTTGGACTGAGGGAGGGGAGGTTGGCCAGACAGGGCTTGATTGATGTATTTTTTTGATACGGGTGACGACTACATTTTGCACATGTCACTTCAACATTAAAGGGCACTTATTCACAATTACTACTGTCCATGCTTTGTGAATTTTGAAGCGTGATTTATTCTCAGTATGACAATCCCCCCTGCCCCCAGTGAACACCCAGCACACAATCCCCCCTCCCCCAGTGAACACCCAGCACACAATCCCCCCTCCCCCCAGTGAACACCCAGCACACAATCCCCCCTCCCCCAGTGAACACCTAGCACACAATCCCCCCTCCCCCCAGTGAACACCCAGCACACAATCCCCCCTCCCCCCAGTGAACACCCAGCACACAATCCCCCCTCCCCCAGTGAACATCCAGCACACAATCCCCCCTCCTCCCAGTGAACCCCCCACAACAGTGCAGGTAGGTGCATGTTTGATATCAGGGCACCCACAACGATGCCATGTCCAACTAGGATGGTTGTGGGCACTTTCCTTGTCCAGGCCCCTTTGGTGTGTGTGACCTCAGGTGGCGCATTGAACGGCACCTAGGAGACGGCTCAAGGGATCCCTCCGTGGGTGTAGTGGAGGTTGAGGGGACTGACCCGGTTGCCTGCATGTGCTGTCGGAGAAGGTTGTTCCCCTCCCTTGTCTGCTCAGCAAGTGCTGACACTGCCTAGCACAACTCCCTCACCCTTTGTCCAAACCCTGTCAGGGCTGCGGTGCATTGCTCCACCACTCTGCGTGTGTGTGCATTGTCACACGCTATGTACTTGCATCCATGGCATATGGATGCACTGATGGCCTTGATGTGCCGGCTGTGCACCTTGGCCATAGATTCAACTCTGGCCTGTTTGCCTCGATCACGTCCAGTCGGCCCATCACTGCTGCCCCCGTGATAAAGGGTACCCCTGGTGTGCCAGGTGCTGGCCTGCCACTTGTGCGCCATTGGGAAGAGGGCTGCATGGGGATATGTTTCCGGCTTGGATTGGGCTGCCGGGCTCTAAGTGCCAGTCTTCAGGACTGCCATATGAAGGCGTGTCTACGTCTGGCTGTGGTGTGCGGACACGACGCACAAGCACAGGTTGGGTTTGTGCTAGCTGTGTGCCTGGCCCTGGGGTCCCCTGTGGTGTGACCATCCTTTCTGCATCACTGCTTCCGTGTGAATGCAGACGTCCTTCCTGATGCACACGTGGAGGTGTCACTCCCACGTCGGGCTCCGATCCACAGGTGAGTCCCTCTACATCGGAGCTATGCCTGGTGGCTTGGGGTGAGCTGGCTGTGGACTCCCTGCGGGCATGTGGGTGCTGCAGCGGTCTGGTAGGGCTGTGTTGTGGGGAAGTGGGAGGTGGCCTGCATTGGTTCACTTCCGTGCGGCCCCTTTGTGGGGTGGTGGTAATGGTGGAGACACGCTGCCTCGGGCGCCGTGATGGTGTGGCCTCCTCCCCATCATCTTCATCCCGCGGGATTTGTCGTGTGCCTGTGGGGTACATAGGGTGTGGTTTGAGTTGAAGACAACCTACATTAGTTTCAAGCAGTTCATGCCATCAAGTGGGATTGAAGACAGTATCAATCATGCATTCAACTTGCATTTCGTTCTGTCGCCATGCGGTGCTTGGTGTGAGTGTGGAGGTACACTGCTTGGGAATGTTTGTGTGACAAGATTACATGCAGGGTTGGGGTGCACTGCCCTCAAGGTCCTGGGGGTGTATTCTTGCACACTCACAATCTACGTAGCTCTCCCATGGCTATGGATGTCTGTCCCCTGCCCCTTCTATTGATGCACTGCACGTGCAGGGTAGTCTAGGCAGCACTACGGTTCAATGGATCAAGGGGTCACTTGTGGGTGTCTGCAGTGCCTCACACGCATTTCTTCACATTCATTCACTCAGGGTCTGCATGTGTGGTAATTTCAGTTGCATGCATTTGGGGTGAGACACACCTGCAGTCGTATCAAAGCCAGTGCCTGCCTCTGCACAACCAATTCCCTCGATGGTGCCGATGTCAATCAGGGCACTCATCTTCTCCTCCCAAGGTGTGCGTTCGGGTGGGGGTGGTGGTGGCTCTCCTCCAGTGCCCCTGCTTGCACTCCTGTGCTGTGAGAGGATGCCGCAGACTCTCACATGCAGGTCATTGAGGCGCTTGCGGCAATCCTCCCCATCCTGGGGCACGCACCCCACTGCAGTGACCCTTTGGCTGATCTGCCAAAGGGTCACTGCGCTGGCCACTGTGCTCTGCGCTGGCCACTGGTTTTGCACTGCTGCAGCTCCTCATGCTGGATCAAAGCCTCCTCCACCAGTACAGCCAGCTCCTGGTTGCTAAATTTGGGCTTTCTCACCCTGTCCAGGGCAGACTTGCCCCTAGTGCGCTCCTGTGACATGATTCGGTGTTTAATGGGGTGGATGGCTTCCAGGGGCTGTGATATCCGACGGATTATGATTTCCAAGATGGACGCCGCTTTGTTTCCCGTTCCGGCAGTGACGCGTTTCATGCACGCTAGTAGCGCACACTCATGGTATGCGCTATTAGCGCAATATGGCGGTATCGCACGGTGCGCCGGATTTACGGTTTCTACTGTTTGCGCGCTATTTGCGCTACCACCATGTCCCTATGCGCTTGCACGGAAACTTGTGATCTGGCGGATTATCCACCGCGGGGCTTGGCATTAGCGCTATTTACGTTCGACGGGAAAACTGTCGCATTACCGCCGAACTTGTGATGAGGCCCATGGACAGTGGGGAATCCACATATCTATTTGGCCTCCATTGACCTGACGTCCACTTTTGACATGGTGAATAGAAACACACATGGACTAAACTCCACACCTTAGGTATGCCTGCACCTCTGTTCTCTAGTTCTCTATTCTCAATCATTGTCTACCACCTGCACAAAGACACTAAAATCAAAGTGAGACTGAGTACAGACGGATCATTGTATGAGGAAATTAAGGTATTTAACGGCCTAAAATAAGGCTGTATCTTTGCCCCCACCATTTTCAATTTGTACTTTTCTGACATGGGCTTACATTTAAAAGAAATATCTTTTGCTGCACCAAAGGTAGAGGGAGTTAAGGTTTTCTGGACCGTCTATGCCAACGACGTGACCTTGTATAACCACACCCCTATTGGCTACAACGTCGACTTAACTCCTTTAAAGATTACATATGGGCAAACTCTTTAATAATCAATCATACCAAAACTGTTATTCTGCGATTAAGTAATAGGAAAAGTCCCAATAAATATTCCTTCCAGTGTGTTATGCCATCATATACCTGGGCTACCTTGTTTTTGAAGATATGAAAAAGGCACATTTTTGCCATTATCTCGACAAGAAAATCAACCCACTTATGTCTCAGTTGCAGAAAATTGACAATAAGTATGGGAAATTTACCATGCTACCGTGCTTATGCATGTACAGAAACAAAATTGTGGCACAGTTTTGCTATGGTTTGGAGTTTGGCCCGTTTTGGCATAGGGAAGGAATTGCAAAGTGTGAAGCTCGCATTTTAAAATCCATGGTCAGATGTCTGCCGAAGTGCGTGCCCCTCACTGTCATCCACTATGAACTGTGGCTTTTTTTTATCAAAAGCACAATAGAATGGCATAGGCTTGCCTAATACAGGAAACTGCTTTGAAGTAACGGCACCAATTTATATGGAATTATGGGAAGCAGGCTCCTGCAGGGTAAGGACTCCTCGAAGTTTCTTGTTGATATGGAAAGGGAAGCATTTGAATCTCTCGATAAAGTATGGGTCACCCATGAGCTTCTGATCTCCAACCCTATGAAGGATAAGACCCTACTCCTCCATTGGGACTGGAATTCCATGGTTAAAGAAGTTCTGAATTAGAAACTATATAGTCAAATTGTTTCCAATTTCAGAAAAATGGGTATCACTGAACCATATTTGCTCAAATTTCTTGATAGATAGTGGAGGCAAGCTTTTATGAGGTTTCACGTTAATGTCCTGGGCACAGGTGAAATCATGGACATTAGGTCTGGAGCCCATGATCTCGCCCCCACATGCTGGTATTGTAAATCTGAGGTCCCTTCTGGAACCCTTAAACATATTTCGACAGAATGTGATGGTCTAAGAGAGAACAAATCAATTGCTTTTCACGATTTGTTCCTAACACAGAGTGTGTGGATCTGACCTCACTATGGTTAGATATGTTACATGAGAATCAAATTAAGCTTCAACGAACAGTTTTAAGATACTTGAAGATGCATTGTGGATTGTAACTCCAATCTATTGTTAATGCCACCAGGTGGTGGACAAAATGTGTTAATTGGAAATCTGAAGAAGTCACTTCTGTAATGAGAACAAAATACTTTACGCATTTGTTAATAGGTGGTCGATACCAGTTTCTTTCCTTTCAATTGTCAGGTGGTAGTTCTGTACCACGCACGGGGTGTGATTGCACAAATGTACTTGTTTATTGTATGTGTAGTGCTCTGTTTTTGTATAATGTCTGAAGACATCTTCATTTTTATATCTGTACAGTATGTCTATTAAGCTAATATGAAACTATGGATTTCTGTATTTTCTGTATTTTAATTCTGTTAATAATTTTTGTAAAGGTTACTGTGTAACCACAAAAAAATAAAAATAATAATAAAAAAACATGCCACCTGTGAAATGTTCCATGAAAAATGTTCATGGTCCGCTTAAACTGATGCTGGCGTAACTGCCAGCTGGCAATCTACCGTGTGCAGTAGCTTTACTTGTCAGTGGTTCTAGTTTCATTAAGTTGTACAGTTTCTGTCAGTTTGTGGACTCCATTTAATTTCTAAAACGCAGTACTACAAATATCAACGTCAATATCTATTCCCTGACATTAGTCAAGCTTGGAAAATTGAAAAATTGTCTATTCAAAGTACATTCTCTGAAAAACGGTTCAGGCTAGCTGACGATGGACAGTGAGACAGCCCTGGATTTTCAGCAAAGTACTGCACATACCACCATCAGGACAGGGAAAAAGTATTTCACAGTGGTCCCAGTCTTTCAGCAACCATCTTTGGTGGAGCTCCAAAAATTGTGATGGGTCTGTGGAAATTCTACTAGAAAAATGGCGGTCACTAATGCACAACTTTTCCAACATTGACTCTTGGACAGAAAACCAACATTTCCACCAATGTGAACATGGCCCTTTGTCGCCGGAGCAGGAATGGAATAAGAAGTGATTGATTCCATCTTCACCTCCACACAAAGCCCTTGGGAAGATTGTGTTTGATAAAACTCTATTAAGAGATCTGAAGGGACCCACAGAATTCTGTCACACAGGAGTTTTAGAGGTATTCCACAATATGTGCTTAAAGTACAGGCCAAAGAGATTGCATTTCGGCATAGAAAGGATGAAATATAGGACATTAGTAACAGTATTAGTGCATAATGAGAATGTAGGCCGTGAACAATAAAGGACTGCAGGAAACTTTGGGATGCTTCGCTTCACTATGGCCTTTACGAAAAGAAGCAAGAAATGGGTGGTGAAGCCAGTATATGAGGAAATGGAATTCGATTTTGTGAAAGATCTTATTATTAATGTTTTGGAGATGCATAATCACGGAATTGCAAGCAATTTTGTTCAGAGTACACATACATTTCCACAAAACATTGCCAACATGCCCTGTCCACCTAAAGCAGAGCTCGTGCAACAGTTCACTTCCAAGTACAAATGATTACCATAATTTTTTTGATCAACAATGTTTTTATAACGTGTCCAAATAAAGCATCCAATTTGTCCTTTAAAATGTATCCTCTTTGTCAATTTTATTTTCAACTAGTACCATGTTTACGATTGCCATACAATGTAATGCTGTGCTTTCACAGTTCACAGTTTCGTCGAGCTACTGTGGGACCTTCACTGATCGTGGGAGGGCCAGATGGATAACAGCATGAAATAAACATTGGGGTTCAGCAGTTGCCTTACCATACAGTTCCCCAAACAGCTGAATAACTGCTCGTCCCACAAAAGGTATGAGAACTAGGCTACACCTCCTTTGCCTGTGCTTCACAATTCCGGTTCTCATGGATGCATTGAGACAAGATGTTGCAAACTAAGAATCTATCTTCATTCTGAGTGAAGGTCACCAGCTTTGAATTGTTGCTTGCGAGCTGAGGAAGCCCACACATCGCACACAGTATAAGGTTCAATTGTTTTTTGACCTTGAGAGAAAGGGACCATTCCGAAAGGAATTGAATTAAAAGAGGAGAGTAATACCGTAAGATATGATAAGGTTCTCTATTCCAAAACTGGACTAAGTAAGTAAAATCGTTGATCCGATTGGAGTCTGCATTACAGTCTGCGTTACGCCAAGAGAATGGAAATGCCGAATATAATGTAAGTTTTACTTTCGCCAATTTTATACCCGAACGAGTCAACTTATCATTAGCTGACCGTTATAGTTTTGTTCTGTGTGGCATATTGCAATGAAACGCAAGAACAACCTCTGTGTGTATTGGTCTTTCTAACGTGCACATGGGCAGTCCAGCATCGAGATGCATGTAGACCACCACTCGGTTCCCCCAGGTTGAACACTAATAATTCATTAAAATGCCATGTATATGCACCTCAAATTGTAGCATCAGCTTCCGCATCCTGTTTAGAGCACTATCCTCCGAAGCAAATTGTGGAGTACTTTCCATGTTGTTTTTTCTCTGTTCACATTGTTTCACGTCTGTGCTAATTGTTAGTTTTAACATGATGCCGAATTAATAAGGAAAATGATAAATTGTAATAAAGATCGGCTACTGAGACACATTTCTGTTATGTTTTCCAAACAGGTACATCCTGCCATTCTGCGATTGTCATCGATTCCAGATACAAACTGATGGCTTTTTCAACCGGCAGCTGCAGATACACGTCAATAGCTGGATATATTTGACTCTTTTTTGGGACGATCGCCAAGGGCCGATATGCCCTTATGCAGTACCAGTGATTAGGAGCAACATAACATCCTTTACGGTGGTCTAGCGCCAAGTTGATGCACAAGCCTTGCATTTCACTGTGCTACCAAAGCACTTCTTTCACAAAATCGAATACCCAAAAGGAACACTGCATGACTCATGATAAACATTTGTGGACCGAGAAAAAAAATTACCCATTTGATTGAATATTGCAATCGCCGGATATTCTCGGAGTGTTTACTGTGAAATAAAAGTACTTTAAAAATTGTACAGTCTTGCTATTTAATTTTAAAGTACAGTTTTATATTCCGAATTGTGACGCGCTGTGTTGTGAGACGATGTGTGTTGATTTCCGGGTTCTGCGTCATGTCACATAGGTGAAAACTGGGCACGTTTGGCTACGATGCCCAGTAATGTCATGGAGAAAGGCAGAGAATATCACTAGGTTTGGTGATGTCAGGCTCAGGGGTGGGGGATATGATTTAGTGCCGCCAGGGCAGTCCTGCTTGGGTGATGCAGCAATGGATTATATTATCACAAAATGGCCCTGCTGCCAGATTTCGCATGTGTACAAAAGTGAAAAACTACCGTAAGGTGCATAGGAAATGTTTGTACGATCGATCAGTGCATGCTTAAAAACGCATGCCCGAACCCTCGGGACAATAATATTTTGGAGCAAACTATTCCTTTAAGACCACATGGGTCTCTTTCTCATAGGTCCCCTCCTCAGGTTGAATACATGCGAGGGACCCTGGAATTTCTTTTGCCTCCACATGACTGCCTTGGAAAGGAACCCATGTGGTCTTGAAAGCTTGCAAACCTATGGAGTTGGACAAATAAGGGGTTCATTGCTGCAGGATCCTATATTTCTCAATGATAATTCTATGAACAAGGCATGAACATCAGGACCTAGAAAATATAAACAAGATGTCTGCCTTCTATACTATCATGCACCCTTCAGAGGCTAGATAAGCAAATTCAGGAACTTGTCATGCCACAGCACAAACAAGCTACACCCACTGAGGAACTTGGACACACCTGGCACAGTGAACAGCCATCCAAGGGCATGCTGCAGGACAGAGAACAGTGCTGTACGTGCACGTGCTGCTCCCTTCAATATGTTTCAAGTGCTTCAAATGGTGTCTCTTTCCTAGCACTGACAGTGTGCTGGCTGCCTTTCCTCCACTGGTGGCACAGTGCATCCATCTCTCATTTGGAAGGGGGAAGACGTGTCCCCCGTTATGGTGCTGCAGTTTGCAACTGTATCAACCTCATCGGGTTAGTAAACGGGGGTCCCTGGGACCTTTCTTTCCCCTGGATCCCCGAGAGTTTCATGTGTGCTACTTCTTGTGCCCGACTGGTCATACATATGATTTCTTAATGCAAAGTATATCATTTGCAAGTAACCTATGCCATGAACATGAGGTGGTGCCAGTCACTTACTGCAACTCATCCAAGTGAGCAGTCTATTATTTGAAATTAAAGCATGGGTCTACCGATGTGAGTCCCCTGCAGTGAGAACAGCAGGATGTGCCATTAAAGCAGGGGCGCACATTTGGTTACTTAGCCCAGAGTCTTCAAGTTAACCCCTTTACACTGATTATACAGTTAACATATCATATTGCATTATTTCAAAAATAACCAAATGTAGGTAAAAAATAATAATACTGATATCTAGGTCAGGTCCATGGACTCACTTGCTGATTAAGTGTGTGCTTCTGGACCAATCGGAATATGCATCATTCACAGACATTGCACAAAGGTACAGTTTGTTCAATTTAGAAACGTGATGAATGTCGAAAAGTTTGAACTGGACACCATGTTGGATTTGTCAACTGTACCAGTAGTCCCAGAACAACATGTTAAGTAAATACAACATAACACAACATTACAATTCTCTTTCATAGGGAGCAACCTAAGGGGTGTAAGGTGTGGCGAGAATGGTGTGGAATATGTCTAGAAAGGGGTAACTAAAAGGGTGTTGTTTTTCTGTTTGTCAACATCTCAGATGCTCGGGGGCATTGCTGTTTGGGAACCTTCTGGGGCATTCACGTATTACACGTCCACGCTAGTGGCCGTGTAGTTATGGTTAAGTTGCTGTTTCCATAGGAAGAGCACTTTTTGGGTGGCTTATAACTCCGCTCCCTCTGGACGAATCGTCACCAAACTTTGAAAAAAAAGTATATGGGCTACTCTGAATTGTTTTGTAAAGTTTGGTGATGTATGGTGCAGGGGGGGGTAAGTTATAGGGGGGTCACAAAATGTCTTTTTTTCCCATAGACTGAATGGGGGAAAAACTTTTCACACGTCTTCATCTCAAACCGCTGGATGGATTTTCACCAAATTTTCCCCAGGAGGAGGACCTTGGTGCCAAAAGCGTGCTTTTGTAAATTTGGTGCCAATCCCTCCAGTTGTTCTCTTTAAAACGACCAAAAAGTAGGTCTAAAGAAATTAGTGATATATATATGTGAGCACCGTGGTCACACTTCCCTGTTTGCTCCGGGGACAAGATACCGATTGGCTAAGGGGCTTGAGTCATGACCGTGGACACGTGATGTGTCCTCCGATTGGCCGGAGTGAGGCGTGATGTGCGTCAGATTGTTTGGATGCGGCCGACATATTGGATCCGCGACAGCGTGGCGCCGACCAGAGGCGAAATGCTGTTTCGGGGGGTTTTTTGGTGTGTCACAGTGCTTCGGCAGGTTCACAGAGTAGGAGATGGGTGAAATACTGTATTTGTTTAGGTGGCAGGTGCTAATGATGTATTTGCCATGCCCGCGCTGTCCGGGTTGTTTGTAATTACTGAAAATGAGGGGTGTCATAAGGATAGTACTTTCGTCCGTGCTGTGCACAGGCAAGTTGAAACTGTTCTAAGGACACATGTGGTGTTAGCGAACGTTAAAATTGAGTACATGCCGTAGTTAACATTTTTGTTTCTATGGGTGTGCTCCTGAGTTATACGCCGCCATGGGTGTGATATGCTGCGGTGGTTGTGGCCAGGGCCTAGAGTCTTAGGTGCATGGCGGTAGGCCGTAGGCCAAACTCCCAAGACTCTAGGCCCTGGCCACAACCACCTCCGCATGTCACAGCAATAGATACTCCCGTAGTATCGCATATTGATCAGGTGGTTGTGGGGAGGGCCTAGAGTCTTGGGTGCATGTCCGAAGGCCATGCACCCAAGACAAAGTTATAAGCACTGCAGTTATAAGGCACCATGAAATGTATATAGTGCGGTGGTTTTGGGCAGGACGTAGAGTTTTAGGTTAATGGCTGCAGGCTGTATGCCATACACCCACGACTCTAGGCCCTGTCCACAACCACTGCAGCATATCACATTCATACATCACACCCATACAATGGAATATCTATCTGGTAGGTGTCGGGAGGGCCTAGAGTCCTGGGTGCAAATTGAGCATATGCTGCAGTTAAGAGGTTTTATTCTATGGGTGTGCTAATGATTTATAAGCTACAATGGGTGTGATATGCTGCGGTGGTTGTGGCCAGGGCCTAGAGTCTTGGGGGCATGGCCGTAGGCCCAAGACCATGCACCCAAGAACAAAGTTATAAGCAGAGGAGTTATAAGCCACCATGGGTTTTATATACTGCACACCCATACATTCGAATATCTATGGCCATACATCCAAGACTCTAGGCCCTGGCCACAACCATCGCAGCATATCACAGCAATAGATACACCCGTAGTATCGAACATGGATCAGGTGGTTGTGGGGAGGGCCTAGATTCTTGGGTGCATGGCCCAAGGCCATGCACGAAGAACAAAGTTATAAGCACTGAAGTTATAATCCAACATGGGTTTCATATACTGCATGCCTATAGATTCAATTATCTATGGCTATACACCCAAGACTCTAGGCCCTGGCTACAACCACCGCAGTATATCACAGCTATAGATACACCCGTAGTATCGAACATGGATCAGGTGGTTGTGGGGAGGGCCTAGAGTCTTGGGTGCATGGCCAAAGGACAAGAACAAAGTTATAAGCACTGCAGTTATAAGCCACAATGGTTGTGATATGCTGCAGTGGTTGTGGCCGGGACCTAACGTCTTGGGTGCATGGCCGAAGGCCATTCACCCAAGACTGAAGTTATAAGCACTGAAGTTATAAGTCAGCATGGGTGTGATGTGGTGCGGTGGTTGTGTGCACGACCTAGAGTCTCAGGTGCATGGCCGCAGGCCATGCACCCAAGACCAAAGTTATAAGCACTGAAGTTATAAGCCACCATGGTTTTCATATGCTGCGATGGTTGTGGGTAGGACCTACAGTCTTAATTGCATGGCCGTAGGGTGTAGGTTGTAGGTGATACATCCAAGACTCTAGGACCTGCCTACAGCCACTGCACCATATTACTGCCATAGATCAGACGTATAGATTTGAATATGTATGAAATGTGTGAAATGATACCTACTGTTTAATTTGTTGACCTTCAATATATTTCTTACATGACTTTAGTACTTGGAGGAAATATACTTTTACAATTTCTGTGATAAAAGAAAAGAGCATGTTAGTGTTTGGATTTTATAAAGACTTATTACATTGTATAATAGACATTTTAGCTTTATTTTGACCCTCATATTTACTTTACAAACCAGTGTACTGTGCATTTTGCTCAGTTTCTATGTTTGTTTTTGAAATCATTGGGTCTGGGGGAAAAAAATCCTTGCCGGATTAAAAATAACCTTTCTTTGCTATGCTACAAACTATTTCTTTGTTTCCTTTGTGTGTTTACTTGTTGTTTCTAATTAATGTTCTGTATGTTGGCATGTTGCAGATTTTTAAACAGTTATATACCTGTTGGCGTATTCTAACTGTGTATTTTTTGTTACAAATCTGTGGTATTCATTTATCTGTGTGGTTTTTATACAATCTTGGGCAGTTAGATACCTGTTGGCGTATTCTAACTGTTTATAGTCTCTTACTTGAATTTCTGTTAATGTTGAAGTACACATTAATTATTAAATTTTGGCTTTAAGAAGATTAAGTATGCGTTTGTAAGATTTGCTGGTAACCTCTGCTTTATAGTAATGCTACTATCATTACATTTGAACCATCCACATTTCTTTTTAATATATGCAGTGTAGTGACCTGCATTGGTTGCGGTCCTGCATGGTAGATTATACCTATTGTTGTGAAGGTTTTCTTACCAAGTGATACTTGACCATGTGTGAATCCAGTCAGCTTGCAGTTGTTTTTGGTACCATCTGCATTGTAACGTAGAAGCATTAGTATTACGTATTTACTATGTGTTTGTATTAGTAAGGTGGAGCGATTATCTGAATTGCAGATAATACATAATCTACCATGGTTTGCATTTTGTACAAGTTGCTGAAATGGAATGGATTCACAATTAGGTATGGATACATACACAAAGCGCTCATTAGGGATTTATTCCTGTGTCACATTGTTGCAGAGAGTGCATGCATGTTTCCACATGTATGAAATCTGGAAGATTTCATTTATAGGTATGTTTTTGTTTTCCAGTACTTGTAGTAAGTACATTAGAAATTCTTGTGGATCTTCTTGTGAGTTTATAGTGAATTTCACCATTCCAGCACAGTAGTCCAATTCTTGTCTTATTCCATGAACACTATACGTGTTGTCAGGATTGTTTGTTGCGTTTCTATGAAGTACTAACATTTGCAAACACAATTGGTCTGTACTGTGTAAGTAAATGTTGTCACCAATTGGTGGTAATTGAAATAGAATATTCATTGCTACATTTGCGTAGTAACTTACACCAGTTATATTTGAACATTTGAATGGACCAGATAAGTCTGTGATAAGTCATTTTTTCAGAGTGTGTGTTGCTTCTTTGAAGAAGTACCAGAGTTACTTTGAGTAATAGGTTCTTCTTTGGTTGTGGTAATTGATGAAGTATTAGCTTCTTTTCCTCTCTTTGGAGGATTTGCAGTGAGATCCTGTTGCATTTCTATTAGACTTAGTTTTCTTTTTCAACGTTTTCCTTTTCCTTGAACAGGATATGATTGCAGATGGGGGGTGTACCGTGAACGCAGTCGATTGTATTCTAAAATGCAATCAATATCAGCGTTCACTTCACTTGCATCAAAGTTGATTAGAAATAGACAGTCAAGTGTACGTAAGCGTGATAGTGCTACGTAGCTCATGCCTTCTTTAAAGACTGTGTTTCCTATATCTATCAATGCTTTGTCTAGGGTAAGACCCTGGGATTTATGAATGGTGACTGCATATGCAAGAGTTAGAGAAAATTGTTCTCTATGTACATACATGTATTTGAAGAGAAGGAATCGAGCTGTTGAGCGCCCTATCCTTTTCACTTCTGAAAGTTTGTCAAAGAGAATATTGACAAACTGAATGTTGTTGTCATGTGGGTACGTTTGAAAGCCAACAACTGTACCCAGTGCCCCATTAACTAGTCCTTGCTCCATGCCAAGGTTACGTTTAAGCATTACTCTACAATTTAAGGATAATTTCAATATTCTTTCCAATCGAGTCTTGTTGTGGCTTGCTGACACATGGGTAGTGTCATACGATGTACGTCCAATTTGTCTGTGGAGCAATAATTTCAATGATTGATTGCATTTCTTTTTTTAACATTGTTTCCTTGAATTTAAAACATTTTGCAAGAGTTGGCACTAAGGCCATACAATTGACATTTTTCTGCGCTAATTGTTCCATAACATCAGTAGCACATGCATTATCACCATAAAGTGCATGGATGTGCCGGTTTTTCAATATTGCTTGTGCTTCCTGAGATGGTAGAGTTTGTATCCTAAGGTTTTAAAAATAGGTTCACCTTTCACTGGTGTCAATTGTAGAAGATCTCTGAAAATGATAATGTGTTTTCCTGCAAATAGTTCTTCGTAGTTTGTTTTAAGTACTTCTTGCAATCTGAGGTGAATCAAAGCCAACATTAGGTTGGAGACCATGCTCACTTCATCTATTAGTAGCATTTTCATTTGTTTTAATACTCTGCGTAGTTCCATTGCCGGTTCTGCAGAAAGTTTGTAATAGTCTAATTTGTTTTGGTGTTCTACTGGAAGGAGTAGTTATCGGTGTAAAGTGACACCGCCTATGTTGTAGGCAGCTAAACCTGTGGGGGCAGTTACAACAGCTGACAGTTTGTTGTTTGTCAATTGTTGAAGGAACTTGCTGATGATTTTGATTAAGAATGTTTTTCCTGAACCAGCTTCACCACTGACGTACAGCAGTATAGCTTTGTAATTTTTTAGCGGGTACATTCTTTATTTTCGTGTTGTACACCATGTGCAATTTCTTTTGTTACTTCTTCAAAAATGGTGTACTGATCTTTGTTACGTTTTGATTGTAGTATAGTTAAGTCTTCTATATCTTGTTCATAGTGACACATGGTGTTTCCACTTCTGTCATAGCTAATTCTTCTTCATTTGCTATTAGTGGCTGTCCTAGTGGTTCTTGACTTCCTGTTGCAGAAGGTTGACTACTGTCGGAAGTGTCCTTATCTAGTTGGGCCTGGAGTTCTTCTTCCTGTTGCTGTTCATTGTGCAACATTGTTTTGTACTGCGTAATGTTCACATCGGTGATAGCGCTTTAATTTGCTTTGAAAGCGTCTTTATAGCAGTCATAATTATCTAGTATCTCTTCCTCTTTTCTCCATGGTTTAAAAAGTTGTTTCAGGGACATGTAATATAGTTCTTTCTGTTTAGGAGTTTTTAATGACAATTTGACATGATTAATTAAGCTTTGTTTGCTAAGTTTCACTAAGCTGCCTTCACAATCTGTCACTCTATATCTATCTTTGCTCTCTTCGGGTTTTATATTATTTTTGTATGCAAAGTTTTGGGCTATGTGGTATAGACACATACTTTCCAAAGTGGTACTCCTGTTCAGGTAGTATGTGTCCAGTAAATTGTTTTTTAAAATGTCATGGCTGTTGGGATCATTTTTGGCAATTGTTTCTATGTCCTCTTATGATTTGAGAACTCTTTTTCTAGATTTAGCAGGACCAGGACTTAGCCATACTATATTTTCTGATTTTCCATACAAAGCAGTACCGGTTAAACGATCTGCAGCTTGATAGGCGGCACATTCTCTATGAGAGAGCATTTTCATGCCTATGCTGTACAATTTCTGAGATAGTGTTTTGTCTGATGATAGGTCATTCCAGAGGTCTTGAAGCTCTGTTTTTTCTGCTTTCGTTAAGTAGGCTGTAAAATATTGTGCAACTGCAATGGAATTGTCTGCAATGTACTGCACATCTATGTTTGCATTCCATAAAATGGCAATGACTGCATTGTAATCATTGATATATATTTTGAATCTTCTGTTCTTTTTATGTAATACGTATTCTTAGGTGATTTACCTTTAACACTATGTCGAACTGAAGACATGAAGTTGTTGACTTCACCTGTTTCTGTAACTGGTCTAGGGAAATCAAATCGGCATTAGGTATAGTATTTCCCTTTGCTTTTGTATTTGCGACAACAATATTTGCCACATTTGTGTTTTTGAAATTCTACAATCTGGCCATGAAGGTCAATATGTGTCCTTTGTGAAGGGATTTCACAAGTGACATATTTTTGGATGAACTGCAAAACAGTGGCATCACTGTCCTGACCAAATTTAGGTGCATATTTAATCCATAAAAAGCATGTGGATATGTGGTGCTCCTCTGGCTTGGTATTCTTTTCTCCAAAAGAAGTGATGCACTTCTCCGAGGGGAGGATCAGTTTTATTACAAATAAAGTGTAGCATAGCAATGAAACAATGGTGGAAATATCTTGAAACATTAACAGGATCTAGAGAGCAAAGTTCTCCAGGTGATAGGATATCTATGTTGGTTTTGTTGTTGTTTGATATGCGTAGGAAATCATGTAAATCTTCCCATGTATATTCTTCACAACTTACTGTAACAAACCAAGTGGGTGGTCCAAGGTTTCTGATCATACAACGTACATCTCCGTGCCATCGGAACCAGTATTCTTTTGTACCACGCATGTTTGCAAACAGATTTGTTATACTTTATTGTAAAACCTCATCTTTTTCTTGCACTTGTTGTATTAATTGCGTGGCTGACATACTTTGAAAGTGGGTTCCAGATTTCAATATGTGTGCAACTCTGTAACACAGGGTTGCTAGTTCACTTTCAAAGAGTAGGTGGAATATGTATTCCACATTTTATCGAAATCTGGGATCTTCAGAATACATTAGTAATGAGCGGAATTCTGATGCTGTTATCTGAGTGGGTCTATCATCATATCTTCCTCCTTAGCAGTAGGAAATAGCAGTGGAAAAGCAGGTGCGTCTATACTTTTTTCCCATATTCTCATTGGTGACCATTTGGTTTGTCGCATTTGGTAAGGTTCTAGTGCATCATCTATGCTCTCATTAGAGTGCAATGGATGAATTGTATAATGGTCCAAAAGAGTGGATACTGCAGCAGGATCCAGAAGTTAAAATTGACCAGTTACTGATGACTCTTCAATTTTTTCAGTTGTTTCCCTTAAGCTTTCTTCAATATTTATTTGTTTGTAGTATGCATTATTGTCTTTCAGATATTGCAAGGCTTTTCTAACTTTATGTAAATCCACGAGTTGTTGGTACACCATTTACTAAGACAATTAATAATGCTCTATTGGACGTTACACTCCTAGAGTGTGCACATTTTCTGTCAAATCAAATGGCAAATAACATACTTTGCCAGAAATGCCTTTCACCAATTCAGAGGTAGGCAATTTTGCTGTTTTTGGTTGAAGGCGTATTATTGCTTGAAATGGGTGAACTGTTTGAATTATGATGCTCTCATACAAATTGAGTTGTTGCAGGGGTTTTGATATTTCCAAATCATTTGTGATAGCACGTGAAGGAGTTTGGTTGCTGTCAAGTTTTGTAGTGCAGTAACTGCAACGTATTAAGGGTTCACTTACTTCGTATATGTTTTCTGCTAAAAGGTAGAGAGCTAATTCAAACCATTTGGAATCTTCATTGTGTTCTATTTTGTATGTTACGTCTATAGTCTTTGTGTTAATTTTGCAAAAAGTTCTGCGGCAACACACGCACACATGGTTTGGTACGTCAGCGGATGTACTTTTACATTTTAGTATTTCTTTTTTGTATGTGTGTAATAGAAGGTTGCTATGTGCAGAATTGTTGCTAGTCTGTTCTAAAACTATTGCATTTTGTAAGTGGCTTTCACTTCCAAAATATTTTTTCTGGACATGGTCGATTTCTTCTTGTAGATATTTGGGTGTACCATGCAGAAGAGTGTTATTAAAATTGGCTAATTCTAAAGCTGGACTTTTAGCATTGTACAGTTTATACACTAGATTTCTTATATTTGAATGATGTGTTGATATCATTTTGATATCATGGAAGGTGCTTTTGCAAAAAGGTCCTGAAATGCAGGCTAAGGAATGTCCTGGTAGTCCTGTGTATTTGTGCACTGGACAGGTATCCATATTTTACAGCACTTTCATTTTGATTTTGTCTTTACCTTTCACATACTGATTGAGGAACTGGCGTAAAGATTTGAAAGATTTGTTAGGAATGCTGCACATTGACGTACACGGCCATGTGTATACTGGACTGTCTGGTTCAGTCGAATGGAGAGGTAATTCTGGGGATACTTTTGTAAGCAGTGTTTCTTGTTCCATGATGGTATTATTGATTTTTTCATATCCTCGTCCACTGCTATGGATGGCAATTGTGTTTGTTTGATTTTGTTTGTATGCTTCTTCATTAAAATATGGTTCTGTGGTCGTTGTGTGACTTCATTCACCTCCACAAATATTAAGGAAGTTATTTTTGTTGACATTCCGTTTATTGAGAAGTTTCTTTTGTAGTTTAGTACTTAGTTTTGTTAGTGGTTTCATCCTATTTAACACTAAAATAAATAACTTCCTTTTGAGAAGGATTGCACTGTCTACGAGAGCTTGTAGGATTAATTTTCTACGGTAGGTTTTAAGGGTTGAGGATGATTTCGCTCCTCTTCTTATTATACATTTTTGCTAAAATACATTTTTTACTATGGGTTCTTGCTAGTATATCAGGATTTATAGGAGCATTGTTAGCATTAGTTGTAGCCAAATTCTTATAAAGCATTTTCTGTTTGGTGCCACATTTTGATCGAGGAGGCAAAGTTTGTTTAGTTGAAGGTTCCTTTGTTTCCTTTCTACGGACTTGCTTTTTGGTAGGCATTCTTTGGGGTCTGTTGAAAAAAAGGTATGGGTTGGTCTGTTTTACAATGTATGTGTGCTGTGTGCATGTGTGTATGAGTTTGATGCGAAGATGTTTGTGGTGGTGTGTGAACGTGCATTGGGTAGTTGCAATGAGTTGGGAAGGCTATTTTTCAATTTGTATATTACTGCACTGTGCTTCAGATGAGAGTAGCAAGTGAGCTAGTGGTGAGGTGAAACATTAATAGTAAACGTAATGGTATAGAATTAAAACAGCTATTTCTTTAGTAGTACTAACATTCTAAGGCTTGTGTATGTTATGTGTGTTCCAAAAACACAGGGATTTATGTGCCATTCTGCCTGTCAATCTTTGTTTAATAATGGGGATTTGTGGGCAGAGAGGTTCAGAAATTGATGTTTTTTTTGGTGCGCAAATTACATAAATAACCCAATCTCTTTGAGGAACAGTAAGAATATAAAGATAGTACTGTACTTACGTTTCTTTGTGGATTGACCAGGTTTCTTCGGATGTGTTGTTTGCAGTGTAGATGCTGTTGATTTTCTTTTCAGGAGAGTAGTCTTCACTGAAATTGTAAAAGGAAGAAGTTAGTAATTTTGTGTGTTTAAAGCAGTGATGTTAATGTACACATTCATTTTGCCTTCGTGGGAGTATTCTCCTTTGATATCTCAACACAGTATATGCGTGCATTTCATTTCACTATGTGTAGCCTTTATATGTTATTTGCAGTATGTTAGTTAAACTTGCTTCGCAAATGAGTACAATTTTCAGTTCATGAAATTCCCTTGTTTTTTTTCAGCTGTGTTGTACATAGCAGAGAGATCTGGAAGTGGTAGGTCATCATAGTAGATTGGAAACATTTGCATACTTTCATATTATAAGTAGGAATGTGAAAAATCAGGAGCACCTTAGAGGGAGATGTTGCCACAGCAATCGTGAACGTTTTTTTTTTCATATACGATCACATTGGAAGTAGCATTAATGTAGGCGGAAGACAGTAAAAAATTGTGACCTTCTTTAATGGAAAATGGAGTTTCGTGCCTAAATCGGGAGGATTGGTACGTATGTATAGGTTATGCAGCAGATAGTAAGAAGTAGTGAGATTTTTCAATCAAAAATCGGAAGTCTCGCGCTTAAAGCAGGAGCATTGGTATGTATGTATTGACTATGCAGATTCAGTGGCATTAATTTGTTTAGATGGAATCAGAAGAGTTGCACATGTACTCTGAATAAAATATGCATACCTGAACTTTGTAATGATGCATGTGGGTATGCATGGAGCTGTAAGTAGAAATCCACGACACTTGCACAGCAGTTTTTGTAGTAGGTGCTTTTCAATGATATGGGACTTGTGTTCAGAGTGATCAACAGTACATTTGAAGTGCAGAACTTTGATGACGGAGTTAGATGTAGAGGTCTTGGATGTGATTGGTAGATGGTTGTGTGAGTGCTTAGCTGTGTCCAATGAGGGAATGGATTTGTGAGTGATGTGGAAAGGGTAGAAGGACTGGCTAAGAGTTATGTGCCGCACGGACACTGCACTTGTCCGCTGGTAGGGCGTGCCACATACAGGGTTTTACAGCAAACCCAGCATGGAAAGAGTACTGTAGGCATCAGCCAATCAGATGTTGACATTGTTGATTTGTGTAGAAAGAGAGTGTGTGTAGTGAAGATGGCAGAGGTGGAGACAGTCAGGGTGTTGGTACTTAGAGACATGTTTATTCATGGTTTACAGCACTATTCTGAATGTAGGCATGTGGTAAAGAATTTTGATCTGAGAGGAGTAGAGGTGGTGTGGAGCGCTGCGACGGATGCAATGTAGAGGCAATTCTCCAAGTTTGCAGAGATATGCGTACGATGAACAGCCCCTATGTGGTAGTTTTGCACTATGGTGCTTGCCATTTGGGCTACGTGTGTTCACCTAATTTGTTGGGAGATTTGGAACAGTTGGTTCAAGCAGTCATCACCATCTCTCCAACTGCAAAAGTAATTTTTTCTGGCTTACTCCCTAGAGCAAAATGGGAAGACAGTTCTGTGTTTTGTCCTGATCAAAGTATTGGTAGGTTTGCAATCAATCGCGGCATGCGTGCTTTCATGTTAAGAGCTTGTATGTTTTTCTGCAGCCACAAGAACATTGTTTCCAGTAATGAAGTTATTTTGAAGCAGATGGTGTTTCTTTATCTTTTTTGGGAAATGCCATGTTCTTTTGGAATGTAAGGCTTGCTTTCTAGAAGGTTATGTAATGATTGTAGGGGTAAACTAATAAGAAAAAAACCCCCAAAAAAATACAATATAACAGGTGTCTGTCAGGCATCTGCAAAAAAACCAAAAGGAACTGCTCTTTTCAGAGCCCAACTTAAAGGGGAAAAGGGGAACACTATTTAAATGTACAGTCATCACGCTCAGATCCTCTACATGTCCGCAGATATGGCGGTAGTCAGCAGGCAGCGAAAACTACATACGGGGATTCTGGGGTGAAGAGGCATGCAAATGAGAATGAGCAGAGCTAGGGATTGGTCAGTAAAGTTCAGTGGGTGTGTTGTGAATGGAGAGATTTTGTGAGAACGTCTTTTCCCTGAGAGGAGAACAGACACCTATGGATGTGTGTGCTCGAAAACCGATTATCTAGATTTTGGGAGACTTATGGATACATTGGTTCAAGGTGCATGCAAAACGTTGCGGTATATCTGCAGATCTTGGATTCCCTCATGTGGAAGTGCACTGGCATGGAGTGTGTGGAATGAAGTGGCTGGACTTGGTACCTCTCTGTGCTACTTTACAGACAGAGCGTCATCCTGATATAATTATCATTCATTGTGGAGGAAACAGTTTAGGGCATGTGTCTGGAATGTCTTTGCAATTTGCAATGAAGGAGGGACTTGAATAGGTCATGGACATGTTTCCAAATTGTCAAGTAATTTTTTCATGTATTGCACAAAGACAAATGTGGCTGCGTTCTTCTTTATATGGTCCACAAATGGAGAAAGCGAGGCGCAATGTCAATAAAGCTGTGTGTGCCTTTCTAAGATATGTTGTTATGTCCTCTTTCCACAATGAAAATATTATGTTTCGTAGCACATTCATTATTCGAAATTTACAAAATGCTTTGCAACCTTTTTTGCCGTTATAGTCACCTATTTTGCATTTCATGTTGAGGAATCCAAGTTTTTCAAACACAAACAACACCACCAAAAGACTCTTTTCAGAGCCACCACTTACTGCCAGAGAAAAGTGCATTGGTTTTGCTATGGTTGCACCCTAAAATTGTGTCTGTCCTAGTACTGTCCACTGACTTTTTAAAAAATGTGCGGAGGCCTACACCGTTTACTTGTTAGTTCCTTTTTTAAACTGAGAAAGGCGGCCCTGAAAAGAGCCTTTTTTAAAAAATGTTGTTGTTTTATCTTTTTTGGGATTTTTTACACACGACACACTAGGAGAGGAGGGGAAAGGAGGCTAAGGAAGGGACACCAACCACAGGGATAAGAAAGGGCAGGTGGAGAGAGAAAGATGTAGGGTGGCCCTTATTTAGGTAGGTAGCAGGTCTTCTGGTGCTCTGAGACCGAAGTCTTAAAAGCACTTCGAAGACTCTCCCCCTGCAGAGTACTGTGTCGCAGTACATACACAAAATTGTGACCTTTGAAAGGTAAGGGTCAACAGCATTGCAAATGGCCTGTGAGGCAGCTGGAGGGATGGGCTCTCCCACAGGAGTGTCTCTTGTGGAGAGAGGATCGGACATGGAGGATGCTGCAGAGGAACTCAACCTACTATGTTCTGTACATGGTACCACTTTGCGAACATCCCCACCATGGAATGACGTTAGGTGTCGCTTCATGGTTGTCGTACCAAAGCTGTACGCACCAGGTCTCCCACGACTCAGCACCAAATTGCACTTTTTACAAGCGACCAGGTTCGCACGTACTTTTGGGATGTTACCAAAAACGGTAAACAACCGCCACACCCACGACTCCCGGCGAGTGGTGGTAGTAGGGAGTTCCCCCACCTCATTCTCTTCATCCTCTTCTTCCTCGCTCTCTACATCCTCACGCATATTTCCCTCTGCAGGCCCTTGAGGAGGCGGTGGCAGTGGAGGGTTTGGGGCTGGTGCTGAGGCTGAAGTAGCAACAGCAGCCATGGATGCCATTAGGGTTGGTGAGATAATCTCCACTAGAGCACTAAAGGCAGCAAAATTCAATCTACAATCGCCAGAAGTACAATGAAGATAAGCTCTGGGGTGTGGCCTTTTATAGGGGTGGAGGGGTGCGCCTTGTGACCATATCGATCACTCAAAAGCATTGAAAAAGTTCCAAACAATATGTGAAAAGCTAGGGCTATTGTATGGGACATGTGAAATGATGATTTTGTATTGTAAAATAACTTTGGCTTGTCTGCATAAGTTCTTTTGGAACGTTGCAGAACCAGACAAAGTGTTCAAATTAGGGCACACACTCAGCGTGGGTGCGGTCACATGATGACGTCATGAACACATCTGCGAAGGAAATGGGTGCCCACAGGACATCAAATGCACAGGAACGGTGGTGTGAATGCGCGTGGGTGTAATACTGACAGTGTTCGGGTCCTGAAACAAATTAAAAGGGCGACACAAGTGAGAAGGACAGTTACGGACAGGCGCAATGTTCACAGGATTAATGGGTGTGGTGCACATGTGCATAGATGTTCTGCTCACTGTACGGCCAGGTACAGTGTCCTTAGGACACCTCCATTTTGTTTGACTATGGACATGCCGGACATCGCGCCTGTTCTACGGACAGTTCCATCTTTGCTGCACATGGTACGAACAGGTATAATGTCCTTAGGACATCCATATTTTATTAATTACGGACAGGCAGAACAGGCACTCTGTACACTGACATTTAAACTCTTTTTTTTAAAAATAATTGATGCACAAAATTCCATTAAAATAACATAACATTTTTTTATTAAACACATATACAGCAATTAAGACAGAGAGGGGGAGGCAGACACTGAAACAAACATAAGGGAATTAGGGGTTTCCAAAGGCTCTTTGTGAGGGGATGAAAGTATGGAAGTTTCGTCAAAAAGGTTATATTGTTCATCAGGGTTTGGGGATAGTTCACTGGGAAATGGAGAAGGGGGACAGGTACAGGTAGGACAGTGGTATCTTTTTTCCTTTGACGTCGTCCTCCACAAATTGCCTTAACCCGTTAAAATTCTCTTTTAGCACGTCCACTTTCAAGGTGTCTTGTCCTGTGTCTTTTGGCTGACTTTGTTCATTTTTTACCTGGTCTGTCAAAAAGAAATATATATATGTTAAGTATCCATAAAGTACTGACTACTAATTTGCTTATGCAGAGAAGTGTGTACCATTATTATCGCTATCTTCTGACATTTCGACATGCGGAAAATTCTCCTCTACCCAGTCCAAAGTACTGCACATTTCTGTGTGAAAACAGAAATACTTTAGTTGTTCTGCACCTCAAACAAAAAGTGTACCAACATAAACGGAAAATGAAGTTCACTTACTACTTTCTTGTAATTTGTATTTGTTGTGTTGTGTTCGTCTACTGTCGCACCTAGCTGTACAGTTTCTGTGAGGTAATTACGTTGGAGGCATGTCTTTTTTTGGTATGGTATAATCCATTTCATTACACATGGTATTTATATGGCTGGGTTATGTGTGAGACGTGTAGGATCCAATGGTTATTTATTACTACTTACAATGTGTTTATGTGCTGCTTTTTAACCTTGTGCAGTTTTTATATGGCATGATACAACAATTTCAAATAACCCCTGACTGTTTGGGTGGTGTTGTTCTCATCCGCGCCCGTCCACGGACAGACGCTCAGTCCGTGCCCTTCAAATATCATTAGCAAAGGAGGTTCAGTATGTTCTACGTTACATGTACACAAAGTAAGGGAATCCTAGTAATTATATCCCAATTTCACATGATGAATGTGTACATTCAGTAAAAAAAACTTTGCTAACGGGACGTTATGGTTAAGTTGCCCTACTAAAAACCTGTGAAATTAAGTAAAAAAAACGTTGTTAACGGGACGTTATGGTTCCAAGTAAAACCGAAAAACCCTTGAAATTCGCCAGTTATGGTAAGCTAAGCAACCATAACTCGTGCCACCACTGTGCAATGCTAACAGGGTGCTTTTACAAATTTGGTGTTAATCCGAGTAGCATTCATTTTTAAAAATAGCCAAATAGTAGGTACACAAAATAGTGATATCATTTTGGTGCCTAAGGTATGGCCGCCAGGAACTAGCTATGGGGTTAAAGTGGCCATTGTGTATGGCCGCAGCTTTGTCCCAGTGTTTACTCTGAGTTGCTTGGCAGGTCCTACAAGAGGGCAAAAGCCCATGCCCCAGCGATTGTGGCCACTGGCAATGGCTGTGAGCCATAGAGAGTTGCCCACGGTCCCATTATGGGGTATAGTCGCCAATGGACCAGGTTGCAGACATGGCCCAATATCTACTCTGGATTGCTTGGCATGGTCTGCAACATGGTTGTTGCACATGCCCCATGGTTTATGGTCACTGACCATGGCCAAAACCAAGTACAGTGGCCCACAGTACCATTATGGGATGTAGTTGTTACCTTACCAGGCTTCAGGCCCCAGACCATGTCCAATGGCTATTGAGGTTGACTTGGTGGGACTGGGCTATGGAAAAACATCATGCCCCATGTAATTCAGCTTTAATTTAACTTGCATCCTCAGAATGTGCTGCTCAAAGTGACACCAATCAATATGTGCTGAAAAAAAAGGTTTGTTAAACGAATATTGCTGCTGTATATTATGCTACAAGAGGAATTAATAATTACTTTGTTAAAGAGACATTATGGTTAAGTAACTCGATTAATAGCCTTTGAAATTCTGTGAAAACACTTTGTTAAAGGGACGTTATGGTTGCAGCAAAAAAAGCGAAGCACCAAAGAAATTTGTCAGCTGTGGGAAGCTATGCAACCATAACATGGTTAGCTGCCATGCACTGCTCATAACAACACACGTGATGTCACCGATTACATCAGCATCACACAGAACACTGCCTGCACATGGGGAAGATAGCACTGATATTGCACCCACAACTGATGTAGCAATTACTCATATATTTTTTACTTTAAATCAATACGGGACCTCAGAGACCCTCACCCAGAAGACCACGGATATCTACATTTGACATACATGAGTACATAAATAGGCACCTGTCCCCTATCCTCTTCTATTGCAAGGTCTGTAGTCCCACACCATAGACTTAGACAACAGCAGAGCTTTCACAAGCACACACTAGAGCATCCTATCCAGAGCACTGTTACACCACAATCAAGGAAAAATACAGGTAAGCATGTAGCAGGTGCCAACCGATTCCCATCACCCACATACCTGCAGATGTCACCTTCCACATGAACTTGACAAGCTTCCACTGGCCAATTATTCAACAACTCCAACAATATCACACAATTAATCAGAAAGTTTTTGTTTTACAGGCATCAAGAGTGGCAGACTTGTTTGTTGTTCTAGGACCTAGAATATCAAATGAAATCTGAGTGGTATACCCTCAGTCTGCTAAATACCTACATATTAATTCAACCACAATTTACTGTACTTACTTTGGGTAGGAAGCAAACGTCTTGTTGGTCAGGAGAACCGTGTGTAAATATTTGGATCATTTCAATGTTGTGAAAGATTTTAGAAAATGGGAGATTTCTTCACATTCTCCTGAAAGAAGGGACTGCATCTGCTAATCTCTGTAGAGTTATAATGAAGAGGCATACTCTCCTTTTGTAGCTACTTTTTCAGACGGGAGGTCACTTAATGAGATCAGAGACAACAATTATTTCTACAACTTAAAAATGTGGTAATTTCTTAAATAGAGGTTGATTTACAGGAACGATTCTCACCTCACTAATATGCGAAAGGGACGGTCCAACAAACCATTATATTGTATCATTTATTTTTTGAGAACATGTCTCTCTAAAACCCTCCTGGAATCAATCAATGATTGCAGTAGGCCACCTATTGCATATCTACTTGGCATTAGTGATGGTGGGGTAAGGCTTAATCTCAAAGAAAGACGTAGTAGAGCCTTTCATTATAATGAGGAAAATAGAGTTACTTAGTAACTGTCTGGAGAACCTTCTTGGATGATGGTCAAAGCAATTCTGTGGTGTGTGGGAATTTATTGAAGTACTTTTTATTAGTACATTTTGTTTCAGCCGTTCATTTCTATCCCACGTAAAATAAATTAGGCGAACATCTTTGACTGCTGCCAGGATCATATAAGCTAATTGTGCTTCCAGTGTTGGTATCAAACTGTGGCAATTTTAGCATCAGCACTACCCACCTTCAAATCTAAAGCATCAGTAGTTCTAAAGTAAATGTTACACTTCCACCTGCTAAGCTTCCACCTCAAACACTGCCAAATGATCGTCCGCTGCTATACATGTTTTGCCCAGGAATGGGAGTTGTAAGTTTCTTTATTTATACTGCAGTTACACTTCACTTTATATACCAAAGACAATAAGTGTATCTGCTCTTTGCTCTGCCTTCCCCCACCCACCTATCTCTGTCTATGTTTCTCACGTCTACCTGCAATCAGTCCATTTGCTGCCACTTCTGCCCACTGACTCCTGTGCTCACTACAAGCTGAGCTGCAGTTACTTCCCTCACATCAGGTGCACATGCCGGCACATCACCTGTACCTCTACATTACTTTTGGTGTTCCGTACCACCTCACCAGTAATTGTGCCAGCGACCCATGAGGTGATGTAATGGACCCAGTGTTGGCTGTACCATGTAGTAAAGGTGGTTCACCTAGAAGCATGGTGTTGGTGCACTAGGGACATTACATTGGGACATTTAGGCTTTACCACATGGTACAGCCTTGCACCAATGACACTATGGCCTAATAAGCACAGATCAAATTTGACACCATCTTAGCTATTCAGAATCCTTGAAATAAAATACATATCTACTATTCACACCCTGGGAGGCACCGTCAACCAATGAGAATGCTCGAAACGCTGGCTGTATTCAATAAGGGAAGCCCGCGTTCTGACCAGATTCATTGGTGTCAGGCGCTACCCTTCCCTTACCGCGCCCACTTCACCTTAGCACCTGTGTAGCTCCTCCATACACGGGTGCTAATGGTATCTTCGTTTTTTTTGGAACAAAAAAAACGTACCTTTATCCTGCGGCCCCAGGCCGAACAGTGTTGCCAGCTGGCCAGTCCTTTTTCAGTGTTGATTACAGTCATCAACATCATTGAAAAGGGACTTCCGGGCTGACAGCATTGTGCGGCATCAAACCACGGGATAAAGGTATGTTTTCTTTCTTTTAAAAAAAAAAAAAAACATTAGCACCCATGTAGGGATCTACGAAAATATTTTGTGTTATCTTACTTTATTATTGAACACGCGTTTTTATTAAAGCAGCACAAGGTCAAAATCTTTTTTTGTTTTTAACACTGTGTGCTAATAACCTTGCAGACCTCCTGATGGGTCATTATCACTTGAGATGATAACACGTCCACAATATATGGCCTCCAGGTTCCCCTAAATCGAATAACTTGGGGACAAGACATTATCCTGGGATAAAGATTCCTCCCTTACTCTATAGTGCTATATTATATCAGCTTGAAAAGACCTCTTGTGGTCAGACATTTTTGGTATCTTTCTTGAAAATAGCTGTCTTGATACCTTGTTAGGATCCCTCATTCAAGCAAGTTATCCCTATATGAGATTTGCCCTACGACAAACATATTTAGTCATACATATTTCTCATTTAGTCAGACATATTTAGTCATACATATTTCTCATTTAGTCAGACGTATGTCTTTTTAGTAGTATGGTAGCATTGCTTGGCATTTTTGTTGTTCTCACACTTTTGTGCTCTATCAGATTGACCTCTTTGAATGCCTACTTCAGACACTTACAATAACAACAATACAGTACCTGCCAACATTTTCCCCAGTGCGAGACCTGCTTTGTCATGGGAATTTTGCAAAATTGAAAAGTGGCATGACGTTTTTGAATTCATAATTTACGGCATTGCTATGGGATGCCATTCAGACTATTGTTTTTCAGCCTGGCATGACATTACAGAAGGGGAAGGACCATGTGCAAATCAAGCATGAACCGACCATAAAAGATGGCGTCCACCGCAACATTCTTTGTCAAATCCCCTCTGCGCAATTTGACAAGCAACCCCAGACATATTTAGGCCTTGTTGGACATCATCAGTGAAATGGAGCTTGGTTCTCAAGGCACAGAAAGCTTGAGTTGGACGTCTGGGCTTACCTCTCCCACTCGATGTAACATTTGTAAAACAGAAAGTTGATCACTGGATGGTTGATTTGGCTTGATTCATATATTTTTCCCATCTCAGATATAAAGCCGATAGATACAGAAACTAAATGCATCTCTCAGTCTCTCTATGGCGTAGGACTAAAGGGAAACTTCGCTACGAATGGGCACAGTTTTGCCCAAGCTGAGTGCATGGTGATGTAGGCGGATGCGTTAATGTCCATCAGTACTTCTGCAGGCTTTAAACTGGTAAATTTAATTGGTAAATGGATTTAACATGGCCTTCCAAATGGGGAGCAGTCCGCACAGCTGACTTTGAATGCTATCTGCACAAGAGCTTTTTATGTGAAGGTTACAGAATTAAAAGAAATAGAGGCTTTTTTGGCTCCACTCCTTTCTATTAGAACAGGTCCTACTTAATACACTGGTGATCCATGTACATTTTGCACAGTCTTGTTCTCTGTCATGATCCCCCATGTATTTTTCTCTATTCTAGCAGACATCGTAAAAGCTGTACTTGTTACTGCTAGACTTTTTAACATGTATTCCATGCTTTGACTCCTAATGTACCTCTCTTTCATCTATTTTACTCTGCATTTCAATTTTGGGTTTTGGTTGGGGTGGGGGAGTTCTCCTCTAATATGCAGATAGTAATCTCATGCAGAGTGCCACGTTTCAATTTGTCCACCTGCAATGTGTTTGTGCATTTTCACATTGACAATTTCTGTCTGGGTTGAAAAATATCAAAATGTCTGGTTGAAGTGTCATGGTTTGATGGTTGTACTGTAAATAGTACTTGATGAAACAATTATGCATCATGCATCTTAAATTCACACCATTCCTCCTTGGGCTCACTCTTTTCTTCCCCTTATCTCATAGTCTGCAGCCATATCTCAGTCTAATTTCTACCTCCCCCTCCATTTCCCTCCTCTCCCTGAGAAACCGCACCCCTCAGCACAACACTCCCATTCTACCAGGATCTCAAAACGTATCTATCCCGCTTGCCAACTGCCAATCACCTGCTCCTCTGCCCATTCACCTATCACGATATCATTTGGCCTCTGGAATGCACAATCCCTCTGGAGCAAGTACTCCGGTATCCCTGTTCGATTTGACACAGATCACCCACAACTTCCACTACTTGCCCTCACCAAAAACTGGATTTCACCCCATCAGTATGCTATGGAAGTGGCTCTCCATACTGGCTGTACTTCCTTCCCCCATTCTTCCTAGCCTGTTGGGAAAGATGATGGTCTATGGTTACTCATCAATTAGGCCCTGACCACTGTCCCTCTGCCCCATTCGGACATCACCTCCTCCTCTGTTGTATATTCCACTATTCAACACATTCCTCATACTCCTCTCGCCGCTTAGGCACTCTATCAACCCTTGACCCACTCAACTACTTCTTCCCTAACCTGAACCTTCTCTTTGAGTCCCGTCCCACTGACATCCACATCGTCATGCTTGCAAACATTAACCTTCCCATGCCCACTGCTGCTATTTGCTTCGTATTTAACTCCCTCATATCTGACCAATCCCTCAACTGCATACAGGAACAGCCTACCCAGTCAGTTGGGAATACTCACCCCCTCTGACCTCTTCATTGGCCCTTCACCCTCTGATTACTTTAACATCTCAGTCCCTCCACCCTATACTTGTGCTCTCCTCTCTTCATTGACCAAGAGGTAATTGAAGCATGACTTTCTTTCCTCTTACCTTCATGATGTGAGTATCTCTCTTCTATTTCTGCATGTTCCACTAACCATGCCTTTTCTAACTTACAGTATGCACTTATGACTCATTTTGACAATGCTACCCTGCATGTACATTCACTCCTTCCCACCCATCATCAGCCATGGATCCTTTCTGAGATCCAGACCCTCAAAACAATAATGCACTGTTTTGAACAATACTGGTCCAAATCTCAAAGCACAACATTGGTCTTATACTACAAAAAATGTCTTACTATTCTCTCCTCTGCACTGGACTCTGCCAGAAAACTTGTGTCTACAAGCTTTGCCCACAGCCCCCAGGCAGTGTGCATGGCCCCCTGGCTTGCCTCTCTGCAAATGACTTTATGGACAATCTTTCTCCTATTCTTTAAACCTTGTGAACTCTCACACCCCCTCATCTCTTTCCCTCTAATTCCTCTATGCAGTTTTCTCACTAGGTTATCTTCCATCAACTTCCTGGTATTAGCCACCATCCTTTGCTTTGGCAACCTATATCACACTGCTGACAACCAATTTGTTCTTCAAGCAGTCCAGACCCAATCATCTGCCCTCATTCCGCTCAGCACTTTAACCTCTCTCCTCTTTTTTGCTGGACATTATTCAGATGCCTTCAAATCTGCAACTGTTCTATCCCTTTGAAGAACCTCTCTGCTCACCCAACTGCCCTTGTGAGCTGTCACTTAGTTAGCCCTCTACCCCATTTTCATAAATCAGTGGTCTTCAGCTGAATGACTAAGTACCCTGAGGATAATCGCCTCAGTGATCAATTTAAATTTGGCTTTGGATGCAATGATAACATTGTAATCATTTATGTAATTTGTTTCTTCATCTCTTTTAATGATATATGTATTTTTTGGAGACTTGACATTCATGCTGTGTCTAACAGCAGACATAAAAGTATTTACCTATGTGCAACTTGCCCTATGGAACACAAAACATCATTTGGTGCAGTATTTCTCTTTGTTTCAATATTTGCAACGCTTATGTTGTTGGAAACATAAGATTTGAGTTTGTAGATCATTATTTCATTCTTATGTAGGGATGGTACAGTTCATGTATTTTCATTAACTGGTAAGACAGTCTCATCCATTTAATGCCATATTCGGGAAGATTGGTTATCAACGAAAGAATGTGGGCATGTGGTGCTCCTCCAGATAGGTATACTTTTCTCCAAATTTTCTGTTCTATTTTCCCTATGGATGACAATTTGATTTGTAGATGAAATGTAACCGGGCAATAAAACAGTGGTGGAAGTAATGTGAAATATTTACAGGATCTAGAGAAAAGAGTTATCCTTTGATTTTTTAATACTATTTCTTCTTTATTTTGATTTGCAGTGTGTAGGAAGTGATGTAAATCATCCCATGCATAATCTGCACAACTGAGTTGCACAAACCATTTGATTCTTAAGGATACTGCAAACATCAACATGACATCAGAAGCAATGTTCTTTTATGACACTCATATGTGTCAAGATATGTTTAATATGTGACTCCAGAGCTCCATCTATGGGCCTCATTACGCGTATGCTGGTCCGGTAACAATGGTGCCATTAAGCCTACCAACACTGTTGTTACTGGTCTGTCACACTCCGAGTCTGTGGGTGGCTGCCATCCCGCCCGCCAGGTCTGACATGGCGTGCGGGAAGGCAGCCGCCCGCAGACTTTCACGGTAGCACCGACACTATTGTTAATGGTGCCAGTGCTACCGGCATCACCATTCCCATTGAGTCCTGCTGGACTCAAACGGGGATTATAAATTTGCCAGCGCCTGACTTCCAGGAACACCAGGGTCATAATCCCCCAGTGTTTCCGTGAAGCCAGGTGCTGGAAAACATCACAACTTCGGCAGCAGCCTGACGGTTTTACCGGCACGGCTACCGCCACAGTGGAAATGAGTCCCTATGTCTTATTTTGTTTTTATTCATTCACTGACTTAAATACTGGCAGAGTGGGTTTCAGTTTTTACTATGTGTGCAACTCCATAGCATAGAGTTGCTAAACCACTTTCAAATAAAAGATGGAACATGTACGCAATGGTTTGACAATATATTGGATCCTCGGGGTACTTTCTGAGAGAATGATACTATGATGTGCTGGTTTTATAAGCCTATCGTCATGTCTTTCTCTTCCTTTGGTAGGGACCAATAGCGGGGAAAAACATGCTTATAAACTCTTATCCTATACACTCATTTTATGTATTGTATGTTTCTAATGCATCTTCCTTGGTATCTATTGAATGTAGTTGGTGGAGTGAGTAGTGGTCGTTCATAGTATCTATATTGTTAGGATAAAGATGTGCAAATTGACCAGTTTTTGGCGTGTCTTCTTATATTTTGTTTGTTTGCTTTATATTGTTCTCTATGTTGATATCTTTGTAGTATTCATTGTGCTCTTTGAGATACTCTAGAGCTCCTTTACTTCGTTTAAGTATACAGTCACTGCCAATTTTTTTTCTTTTGTTGGTACCCCATTCACCAGTACAATTAACGGTTTATCAACTGGTCATTCCACTCCTAAACGTTCCACGTGTTTCTTTGAGTTTTAATGGTATATATACTACCTAGCTAGGAATGCCATTAAATAATTCTGATGGAGGCAATTTGTCAGTCTGGTTTTAATTGTATTACATCTTGTAATAGGTGTAATGTTTAAATTATGATATGCTCAGATAGAATGAGATGTTGGATAGCATTTCGAAGTGGGAAGTTTTCATTAATAGCTCATAATGGCATTTGGTTGTCATAGAGCTTAATAGTACAATATGGACATAATAATAAGGGTTCAGTTATGTCGAAGTATGTTTCTGCTGTTAGAGAAATGTCAAATTGAAACCATTGGGTTTGCTCATTGACTTCAATTTTGAGGCACGTGTTTACTGCTTTTGTACTTTGCTTGTAGAAATTTCTATGGCAGTAAACACATGCTTGGTATGGCATTTCAACAGATGTAGTTTAAACCTTTCCTATGTCTTTTATATATGCGTTCAACATAAGGTACTGGATAGAAATTGTTGGTCATTAGTTGTGTTGTCTTGTTCTACTGCAGTACAAAAATATTTTATTTGTATTTCATTTATTTGGCATAGGACTTCTTGTGCTGTGCCAGTTAGAAGGTTTTATTTACATGTTGACATTCTAGAGCAGACATTTTAGCACTGTACATTTTAGCCAGAGGTGAGCGTATTGTAGTATGGTGTGTTGTTAACAATTGTAGAGTTTTGATTCTACTTATGGCTTTTCTTTTTACATATTGTTTTTGAATTTGTCATAAACATTTAACTAACTTTTGGCACACACTGCAGATTGAGCTACATGACCATATGTAGACTGAATGTACTGTATGGATATGGGGGCAGGGGGGATTTTTGAAATATTTGGTTGTCAAAGTTATAGATTAAAGTTTCTTTTTTATAATATTGTATTTTACTATATAGCATAGACTTTTCCATTTGTATTTATCACAATTAGATTTCTTTGTTTTCAATTGTATGCTTCTTCATTCATGCATGGTTCTGTGCTGGTAGTGTGAAACTATTGGCTGGGCTAACAATGGCAGAAGTTATCTATGTTATCATTGCAAATATTTCTTAGCCTTGTTTGTAGTACTGATAGCTCATTCTAATGGTTTTGTTTAATTTAAAACAAAGGAAAATATGAAAAAAAAATCCAGGTTCTGAATATCAAAGCATACCACAACATTAACAACATATAGATGTTAGATTTGTCTTGCCCAATTCTGTTGTTACAAACGTTAAGAATTCTTTTAGGGCTAGAATCAAAGAGATGTTAGTAACCCACATACATCTCCTCCAGAATATTTCATGGACACATCCGTGTTGTTACCAATCTTACCCTTGAAACACATTAGACGTTTTTTGTCAAAGTAAGAACACTCAGTAACTACGTGCAACAAGGTTTCGGAAGAGTCCTTACCCCCTAAAAATCTACAGTTGTAGTTAGAAGAATTACAGATAAACAGATGAAGAGTCCTTGCAGTACTTAATCCTCTCGTAGGTGGAGAATTGGTTAAGCCTAAAACCCATATACGTCATGAGAACATTGGCACAAGGGACATTGGCATGTTGGAGATATAGTGGTATGCATTCTCTTGCAAGCAGAAAATAAGAATGCTCCTCATAGGTTGAGTAGAAAGCAATGCAGTCCACTGTCTCCATCCAGTCTGCCCTGAACAGAATCCTCTTAACACTCCACGGACGCTGCACAAGATCTTCCTCTGTAACCCTAATAGAAACCAGTATAGACTGCAACCTCATTCTAAACTCTTGAATTGAAGGTACAGATATGGCATGCATGGCTAAATTGAGGATCTCACAAAGAGAATTTTTGGGGGATCAATCAATTTCCTGAAAATAGTAAGCTGCTTCCAGATATATCTAGCTTTCAAAGGCACCAGACAGTACTTGTGTTTTATTACCATGTTTGGGATAGCCATGGAAAGACCAAGCATCTCTTTCCAAAGCTTCCCTTGTATGATATTCAAGGTAGAGCCCATGTCATGCCAAGACAGGTCAAGGCCGTACAGGATGATGGGCTCAAGCTTAGCCACATAATAGTGCCTCAAAGGGAGCAGTGAGAATTTGCAAACTTTGAGCTTCAAAAATGTAAGTTGAGCTGTTTGTTTTTTTGCCTTGTCACATGGGCTACTTCTCCAAAATTCAGTGCTAACCTTATTAGTGAGGCCTAAGTAAGTGACGACCTTGACCTGGTCCACATTGTTTGGCCCCATTTCCCAAACGCGTGTCTGCACCTTGGTTCCCCTCGAGAAGACCAAGACCTTGGAATTGGACGCATTGGCCAGGAGATTGTTAACCACAGCATATTTGCCATCCATTCCAACAAAGTATTCCCCAATCTGGCAGGTGCAATGGAGGGACCCTGTCACAGTCTCTCCACATCACACACACACAAGTTGAAGACTATGGGTGCCGAAGTACAGCCCTGTTGTACCCCAATGAATGAATGTGTCTCCGGCGATAGAGACCCTTCCTTTGTAAGTCGTACACGTATGGTAATGTGTGTATGAAGTAACGCTAGAAGCTGGACAAGCTTACGAGATATGTTCATGTTGAGCAGTTTGAACTAGAACATAGAACTAATGACTCTGTCAAAAGCACTAGACATGTCCAGGGAACATCCCCCACACATGTATGATGTACATAGTACCTCAGATGGGCCAGAATGGTCGCATTGAGAGAAGTACCCATTCCTTCCCTAAACCCCACCTGAAACTAGATCAGAAGCTTGTTACTTTTGACCACGCAGTTGAGGTCCCTCAGGAGAAGGATGGAGAAAACTTTGCTTGTTGCATCTATCAATGCTATAGGCCTATAATTGTTAGGATCAGGGACATCTCTCTTTTTATGAATGGGAATGTTAATAGATTGCACCCAAGAGGCAGGAATAGTATGTGTCAGACGATGTTGTCAAACATAGGCTTTAGAAGTCCGGCCCATACATTAGGTGCCTCTTTGAGGACGAATAGAGGAATGCCATCCAGTCCCAGAGCGCGGGACGTCTTGAGTCTGCCTATTGCCCAGGAGATGTTTTCTCTATCCCACGTACACAGGCCTTCCACAGGTTTTCCCAAAGCAAATCCTCCAGTGTCACTAAAGTTAACAGGAAGGGCATATTTGTTAGTGCAATAATCGACCCAAGTGTTAGCCTGCATAAGGCAATCCATACCTCCCTCAGTAGCCTCAAGAGTCCTATTGACAGTTAGCCAAAATGTTCCATTCTTCCCCTTACAGAGATGTTCCATCATGGTCTGATGAGTCCTAGGATAAGTATCCATCTTCAAAGATTTAAGAAAGTTAGTGTGTCTTTGGGAAATTTTGGATTTATGGGCTGACTAATCAGATGCTATCAAAGACTGATTTTTTATAACAGCCAGTTCCCTACGCTCGAGTAACCTAGAACAGTATACTTTTTCGTCACGCAAATAACCACTAAACTTAGAATGAACCTTAGGAGAAGGGCGCCTGATTTTGTAGGTGCACGCCAAAATGATGTTATAATAGGAATCCTCAAATCCTTCTGTCATGTTTTGCATGGGAAAGGGGTGGGTCAAATTCAACAAAGAGGCTGTCAGAAGATTTTTAAATTTAAGTATGGTCTTTCTGTTCCATATGACTACCGTCCCATTTTTGCTGGTAGAAAGCCCCACTAAATCCTGTCTAAAGTTGAAAGTCTGGTGTAACACTCACCTGATATCCACGGGGATGCTATTCAGCCAGTCCAGACTTATGACCACTTCGAACCCTTCCCTGGACTTGCTCAACAAAGCACTGTTCCTGAAACACAGTATTATCAAAGGTCAATTCCCTATAGGTCTTGCTTGTCTGGCCCCCCTTTTCTTCCCTGGGTCCCAAACTTCCCCCAGACCTCTCCTTACCTTGTTTTTTGATGTGGGGCGCTCTCCGTCCTGCCTTTGATGCAGGGGTGCGTTGGGTGATGCGGGCTTGAGGGTGCCTAGTTGCTTCACTGGCACTGGCACGGCGGACAGGGCTTGCTGCGGCTTCAGCCCGACCGGTATTTGGAATGAGTCTTACAAAAGTTCTGATGGCTCTGGTCCCTTTAATACTGTGTCTTTCTTTCCTTATGTGATGAAGGTCTTGAGGATGGTGATGCGCTGCTTAAGTAAGTAGGAATGCGGAGCGCGATGCTTATTGGCTTCCTTAGCACTAACCAATGTTCGTCTTTTCCGTGTCCTTTGAGGTGCTGCAGTAACCCATCATGGAAGCGAGCTGAGGTGATGAGCTGTGGTGAGAAAGCGTGATGTGCGGCGCCTCTTAAATGTTTTGAGCTAACCTGATGTGTCTTTTCCCCTTTTTCAGATCGACGGGATACTCCGGAGCAGAAGGTGTCCGATCGACGGGAGTTCAGGTAAGGGTTAAACTCTATTTGCAAATTCGAGAGAGCTAAGTATTGCAGAATGCTTACTAATGTCTTTTCTTCTATTCTTCTCCCCTTTGGTAGGGCGCGGCGTGCCGAGATGGAGATGATTCTGCCGTAGGAATCCGCAAGACTGGGAAGAACTGGACAGAAGTCAGAGGCTCTTCGAGGTGAGTATTGGCAACAAGGTTCTTATTCTTGCAGGTGCGCTGGAGCTGATAAAAGAAGTGGGCCTCTTCAGGAGATCCAAGCACGGTGAGTGTCATGCAGCAGGTGCAGAAGAACGCAAAGCATGTTTCTCAGGCCGGGTGTGGTTTAAATAGTCTCTAGGTATCCCAGGTATCCCTGGGCTGAGCCACACCCGAAAGACTAGACCGCTCATCCAGTTCAAGGAACTGAATTACATGGGGGATCCATTGCCCCATAATACATTGCAAGTCCAATACTAAGTGGATCTCAGGACTGTGTGTGAGCTTGGTGCCAAAGTTGCCAAGTCTGAGTCCAAGTAGGAAACTGGGGAGAAGGAGATGCCCTTAGGGGCCGACCAGGTGGCCGTGACCTGGCGGCAGCCTGATATGCCGGGGGACTGGGGGCAGGAATCGTGACAGCACTCCGCCCAAGGCCCCTCTCAAGGTGGCTTTCCCCTCAGGTCCCGGCTTGTTTGGGTGGTTTTGGTGGACCCTCCTAAGCAGACGACGTGCGTGGATGTATTCACAGGGTTCCCATGTTCTGTCCTGGGGACCGTACCCTTTCCAGTCCACTAGATAGTATAGTTTGGATCTGACATACTTGGAATCCAGGATGTCCTTTACCTTGAATTCTGGCTCTCCTGCGATCTCTATTGGCTTCGGTGCTGGTGTCACATGGGTCCCAGGTTGAACAGGCTTTAAGAAAGACACGTGGAACACAGGATGAATTAGCAAATTAGCTGGTAAGGCTAGTTTGACAGCTACTGGATTTATCACAGAGGTGATAGTATATGGGCCTAGGTATCTTGGACGGAAGGTTCGGGTCCCTTTAATGGGTACATGCTTGGATGCCAGCCAGACTTTGTCTCCCACTTGGTAGTTAGGGGCTTTGATTTGGTGTTGGTCTGCACATTTTTTCTGACGATCCTTAGCTCGGAGTAGGTGTTCTGCTGCCCTTTTGAAGGTTTGTGAAATGGTTGTATGTAAGTTTTAATTGCTGGCATTTCTAAGGTCGTAGGGGTGTCCAACTCGGAAGTGCGTGGGTGTCAACCATATATGGTATAGAAGGGTGTTTGCCCAGTACTGGTGTGTAGGGAGTTGTTATAGGCATATTCAGAAATCCATAATATATCTGACCAGTTCTCCTCAGCTTGATGTAGCATACAGCGTAGATACTGTTTGAGCGTCTGATTCGTTCACTCAGTTTGCCCATCAGTTTGGGGATGGTGACTGGTGGATAGTCGGAGGTCAATGTGAGCCAAAGAGCAGCACTTCCTCCAGAAATTGGACACGAACTGAGTACCACGATCCAAAACCAGTACCGAGGGCAAACCATGGAGCCGTACGATGCATTCCAGAAATACTTTTGCTAGAGTGGAAGCGTTTGGGAGCCCCTTAAGAGGGATGAAGTGTGCCATTTTTGAAAACAGGTGTTACACATTACCAACGTTGGTCATGGTGGCAGAGCAGGAGAATAGGAAGAATGGCTCATAATGTATTCATGCAGGCTCCCAAAGCGACAGTTCTTCAGGTAGAAGACAACGGTCTAGTTGTTTCACGTACATCTGATGTACCGTACCTGTTCACGTGACTCCTGATAAGGAAGGAAGTGTTGCTAGCTTACGCGTTGCTACTGCCTTTACCGATGCTCCGTAAGTTTGCATGTAGGATATCCACATTCTGAAACTTCAGACTCTCTTACCGTCTCATTTCTAACTTCTGCCTTCTCTCTGCATCTCATACCCACAGGCATATACTCTGGCCGTATTCCACATTCACCATTAGTTTTGTGTCGGGAGTTCCGCCCTTGTCAGTGAGTACAACAAAACTGTACTTCCCCTCCAGCTCTCTCTCTCCCGCCGTGCCTCACACTTCCCTCTCCATTTCTATTCGCTTTAGCATGACAGCTCTAACAAACCGGAACAGACTACTTGGACTTCTGGACATCTCGGAGAATATCCGTACCCCATTAAGGACCCCATTCTAAATTCCTTGTACGTTACATCTCCTATACTCAGTGTTCTTCTTTCCTCGCAGTCTTTCTTGCTGGCACTTAAATGTCCTGTCTTGTTTCCTTGGTAAGGTCTTCGATCCTCTTCGCGTTCCAGCTCGTCTAGAGTGACCCGGCCAGACTTCTACCGTCCAGTCCGAAGAGTTACAGTCACCCAAGGTTTTTTCCCCCAGGAGGGTTTCCCTGGGGTCTTGCCTTCCTCCTCACTGGTATTCTTCACAAGGAGAGAGGGAGCAAGATTCTCACAGGGGATTTTCCATTTTCTGCCATTTGCCTCCGTTGCGGACTGCAGTCTGCCCAGGTTAGTGATTTTTACATCGATAATTCAATATCAGTTGACAACAGGTCCACAACTACTATAATAGTGTTGAATCCCTGACTGGATGGTATGTCAGTAATAAAGTCGAGGGATAACGTATCCCAGGGTGCTGGTGGGATATCCAACAGTTGCAAGAGTCCTGCCGTTTTCTGTTTGGATGATTTGTTTTGAGCACATACTCCCAAGATCGGATAAATTGAACAATGTCTTTACACCACGTGGGCCACCAATGATTCCGTTTTACTTTGGCAAAAGTTTTTGCGATCCCTGGGTGGCCTTCGATTAAGGAATCATGATAGCTGGACATGACTTGTTCTCGTAGTTCCTGATTTGGTAAGTACATGCGGTTTCTGAAGTAGGGCAACTGGTCTCTTATCGTGTAATGTTCCCCCTGTGTGCACCACTCTTGTGATTGCTTAGGACTCATCAAGTTTTGGATGTTTTCGTGCAGTTCTTTCTGAGTGATGGTTGCTGTAATTCCCAGGAGTTTATCATATGGGATAATAGGTATCGGGTCCGGTGGTTTGTAGTCCTGTTCTTCAAAACCCATACAGGAAAGGACATCGGCCTTCCCGTTTTTGACTCCAAGTCGAAATGTAATCACGTAGTCATATTCAGCGAAGAATAGGGCCAACGTAACTCTCGTGAAGATTGCGCTTTAGCAGGTTTTAGATACTGGAGATTTTGGTGATCTGTTATGACAGTGATGGTGTGTCTTGCACCCAAAAGGTAATGGCGCCAGGCCTTAAAGGCAGACTTGATGGCTAGGAGCTCTTTATCTGTGATGGCGTAATTGAGCTCGGGGGGTGTAAATTTACGTGACCAGTAGGCAACCGGGTGTAACTGACCTGTTTCAGGATCCTTTTGCGAGAGGACGGCTCCCATGGCCATGTTTGATGCGTCCGTTTCCACCACGTCTGGGAGTTCTGGGCGAGGATGGTGTAGAATTGGGGCCAAAGTGAATTGAGCCTTAAGTTCCTGGAAAGCTCTTTCTGCTTCCTCTGTCCATTGAAATGTTGTATTGCTCTTTTTTAGTAACGATGTGATGGGATGTACTATCTGTGAGAATCCAGGGATGAACCGGCGGTAGAAGTTTGCGAAACCTAACATGCTCTGTACTCCCTTGAACGAGTTTGGTGATGGCCAGTTTAGGATCGCATCTACCTTGTGTACATCCATACGGATACCCTTCGGACTAAGAATGAAACCAACGAACTCCACCTCGGAAAAATGGAATGAACACTTTTCAAGCTTGGCATAGAGCTGATGCTGGCGAAGTTTTGCCAGTACGGATCGAACATGTTTGACGTGGTCTTATTTTGATGCAGAGTGCACTAGGATGTTGTCAATGTATACTAAAGCATAGACATCAATTAATTCCCTTAAAACATCGTTCATGAAATATTGAAATGCAGCTGGGGCGTTGCAAAGGCCAAAGGGCATTACTTGATATTCGTACAGGCCAGACTTGGTACGAAGGCGGTTTTCCATTTGTCGCCCTTTTTAACTCGGACAAGGTGATATGCTCCTCTTAGATCTAGTTTTGTGTAGATTTGTGCGTCTTTGACTTGGTCAAGCAGTTCAGGAATCAATGGCAGGGGGTAATGGTTTTTGACTGTAATTTGGTTATGATAGTCAATGCACGTTCTTAGGTCCCCTTCCTTTTTCGGTACGAAGAACAGAGGACTGGCCGCTGGGGACTTCTAGGGATGGATGAACCATTTGCCAGGTATTGGTCGAGATAGAACTTCAGGTGCTGTTTTTTTTGTTCTATGAGTGCGTAGATTCATCCACAAGGGATCTGGGCACCAGGTATCAGGTCAATCTGGCAATCGTATGGTCTGTGTGGAGCTAGGGTATTAGCTTGTTTCTTCTGAAAGGGTCCCGGCCGCCACTGTTCCCAGCGTAGAGGTTCTGGCGTCGATTGATTGTTTCTCTTGACGATAACACGTTTTAGCACAGGTCTTGGAGAAGGCCAGCTCCTTTGCTCGCCAATCTATTTGAGGATTATGAGCTACCAACCAGTGCATCCCTAAGATCAGTCGAAACTGAGGTGCCTTGATGAGGTCGAAAGCGATAGATTCTTGATACCCATCCTGGCACAGAAGGGTTAATGTTGCAGTGCATTGGGATACTGGACCGGAGGCTATTTCCGTGCCATCAAATGTGGTTACAGTGTCTGTGGTTAACTTTGGACATAAAGGAAGTCCCATCTTTGCTGCAAGATCTTGGTCTATGTAATTCCCAACAGCTCCACTGTCTATGTACGCTTTTGCTGCGTGCATCTGCGATGGTTGTTGGTGATCGATCAGGATCACAGGTATTATAAAATGGGAGGTCTGTAGTTCACTTTCTTCGCTCGTAAGTGGACCCCTACACCTGCCGCACTGGGCAGTTTTCCGACTCTTTGGCGGGGTCTTCCTTGTCCGTAGCTCCTACTATCCTTCTCGGTGGCTTCACTGGGCACTCCTTTAGAAAGTGACCCGATTTTCCACAGTACAAACATAATTGCTGTTCCCTCCTCCTATCTCTTTCCACCTTAGTCAAGGGTTACCTGACGCCTCCTATCTGCATTGGTTTCCTTGAGCCTTCTGTTGATCGAGAGACATTGTCCCTTGAACGCACATAAATAGGGTGAGAGTCGGGTCTGATCCGATCTGCTCTTCAGTCTTGCAATCTTTGATCTAGCTGAACAAACAGGTTAAAAAATTCTGCACAGTCTTGAGGGGGTCCACTACTTGTGCGAGGACATCCTTTAGCTCTCCCCGCAGAACCCTATGAAATAACGTGGTTCTCTTCTCTGCAGCCCATTCAGCTTCAACCACAAGTCTATTAAACATGGCGATGTATGTCAATAGGTCTTGGTTCCCTTGATGAAGGGATAGAAGTTCGCTGTCTAGAGCCTGTCCATGAGTACGACGGGCGAAAAGTTTTTCCATTCCCTGTTGAAAACCCCTGAAATTGTGTAACAGAGGATCATCTTGAGTCACAAATGGTACTGACCAGTCTGCAGCACTTACGCTCAAATAAGGTAGCACAAATGCGACCACTGATTGGTCATTTGGAAAGGCCCCGGGCCTGCAAAGGAAGTGTAGACGCACTAGTTCATAAAAGTGGCATATTTCTTAGGATCCCCAGTGAATCCCTCAGTTGGCACCAAGGGAACTGCCCCAGGAAGGGTTATCTGAACAGGGCTGGCTGATGGTATTGGCATTGTAGGCACGTTTCCCGGCAATGGTGCATGTCCCGTTTGAGACTGGAGAAGTTGTCGGCTTAGGTCATCTGTCCGTTCCTTAGCAACTATCAACTCCCTCCTCAGGGTGTTGGTCTCCTGCAGGGCTGCGTGTACTTCGGAGCGTAACTGTCCCAACATTTGGGCTAACTGGTCGGTTTCTGACGTTTCCATGACGCCAGTTGGATTTTTGGTGTGAGGCTTTGCGTTCTGTAATGCTCACCTGATATCCACAGGGACACCACTCAGCCGGTCGGGACTTCCGACCACTTTGAACCCTTCCCTGGACTTGCTCAACCAAGCACTGGGCTTGAAACACAGTATTATCAGAGGTCAATTCCCTATAGGTCTTGCTTGTCTGGCCCCCCTTTTCTTCCCTGGGTCCCAACGTTCTCCCGGACCTCTCCTCACCTTGTTTTTTGATGTGGGGCGCTCTCCGTCCTGCCTTCGATGCAGGGGTGCATTGGGTGATGCGGGCTGGAGGGTGCCTAGTTGCTTCACTGGCACGGGCCCGGCGGACAGGGCTTGCTGCGGCTTCAGCCCGACCGGTAATTGGAATGAGTCTTACAAAAGTTCTGATGGCTCTAGTCCCTTTAATTCTGTGTCTTTCTTTCCTTAGGCGATGAAGGTCTTGAGGATGGTGATGCGGTGCTGAAGTAAGTAGGAATGCGGAGCGTGATGCTTATTGGCTTCCTTAGCACTAACCAATGTTCGTCTTTTCCGTGTCCTTTGAGGTGCTGCAGTAACCCAGCATGCAAGCGAGCTGAGGAGATGAGCTGCAGTGAGAAAGTGCGATATGCGGCGCCTCTTAAATGTTTTGCCCTAACCTGATGTGTCTTTTCCCCTTTTTCAGATCGGCGGGATGCTCCGGAGCAGAAGTTGTCCGATCGATGGGAGTTCAGGTAAGGGTTAAACTCTATTTGCAAATTCGAGAGAGCTAAGTATTGCAGAATGCTTACTAACGTCTTTTCTTCTATTCTGACTCTTCCATTATGACTCTGCCGTAGGAATCCGCAAGACTGGGAAGAGCTGGACAGAAGTTGGATGCTCTTCGAGGTGAGTATTGGCAACAAAGTTCTTATTCTTGCAGGTGCGCTGGCGCTGAAGAAAGAAGTGGGCCTCTTCAGGAGATCCGAGCACGGTGAGTGTCACGCTGCAGGTGCAGAGAAACACAAAGCATGTTTCTCAGGCTGGGTGTGGTTTAAATAGTCTGTAGATATCCCAGGTGTCCCTGGGCTGAGCCACACCAGAAAGACTAGACCGCTCATCCAGTTCAAGGAACTGAATTACATGGGGCATCCATTGCCCCATAATACATTGCAAGTCCAATACTAAGTGGATCTCAGGACTGTGTGCGAGCTTGGTGCCAAAGGCGCCAAGTCTGAGTCCAAGAAGGTGTCTGGGGAGATGGAGAGGCTCTTAGGGGCCGACTAGGTGGCCGCGACCTGGCTCCAGCCTGATATGCCAGGGGGCTGGGGGCAGGAAGCGTGACATCTGGATAGCAATACTCAAGCAAAAAGATAGAGGTGTGTGATCTCCTAGTTCAGTAGGAATATGTTTCAAATAGCTACAGTTGTTACTGAGGCCATTTGCGATATAGAAGCAATCAATTCTGGAACTATAATCGCCTCTATACCAGGAGTGTCTGGGTGAAGACGAAGACTGAGAATGGTCCAGCAATGCCATATCCCAATCTGCCAATCATTCCACAGGGCTCCCTCAGCACAAAGTGAATTAAAATCGCCTTCTGATATGATGTGTTTGCCACTACCCATCTCGTACAAGGCACACAAGATATCACCCAGGCCCTCTTCGATGTCTTTAAATGGGACCCTTATAGGGTTACAATAAAGATTCAGTAGCAAAATAGGATGTAGGCATTCCCCCAAGTCCAGCTTAGCTGCCAAGAGCATTCTTAGCTACACACAATTTCCCATTTTAGCCTCAAATTACAATCAAAAGCTACTTCGAGATCCCCTTTAGGTCTCCCCCAACACCCCTTACTGCAGTGCACGAGATAGTATGAAAACCTTCTAGTACAGGGTGGGCCAAAAGCATAGTTTCTTGGAACATGTAGAATCAAGGAAGCCCACTGCGAGGGGGATTAGCCATACATTTAGACATATTAGCACCTCCACACAGATTCCACAAGATCACATCGATGTCAGTGGCATCATGCATCCTCCGGTCCTTGTCTAATGCTTTGCAAAGTCTTCAAGGCAGGCTGAATCCAGGACCAGTCCTGACCACTACCCAAAAGATTAGTAATAAAGGACAGTGCTGAACTCGAGTCTTGAAGTGGATTACAGATAGGCATCCCCGCTACCTCTTCTGGTAATGTGACAGGTTCCTTAAAGGCGAGGAAAGTTTTAGCTTCAGCAATGCTTTGCAATACCAACTGGAACCCGAAAGATTCTACATTTTTCCGTTGTCCCCATAACATGTTTGACACTATTTCCAAATGGAAATAGCTAACCATTCGGGAATTGTCAAAAATGGGCAGATGAATTGCATCAATGTCGTCTGAAGTTATTGATCTCAGAAGAGGCATCTTTTTAAAGATGGTCAATAAATAGGTCCTGCTCAGCCTTGTCCTTTTATCGTGTTTATGGTTGTTCACTCAGCCAACAATGTTAACATTGATGTGGATGGAGCCATTTCGTGAGAGATCAGTAACCTTATGCTGTTCTTGAGAACCCAAGTTAACCTTCCCACTTGGAGGACTAGTCTCCTCTTTTTGAGTGTTATTCAAGGGATTCTGACTCCTGGGTAGATGGGCTGGGCTATCCACTAGCATCCCAGTAGGTAAAGTTCCCTCTCCATTAGTAGAGGGAGTAACCATGGGCTGCAGACCAGTGGACACTCGAGCATGTGTCATACTAATGATCTTCCAAAAGGAGCCGGTAAAGGTACTTGTGCCCTCCATAGTCCCTTCTCTGCTAGTCCCAGGCCTTTTTTGGCTTGCAGCCTGAGATACCAACTTCTCCAAGCCATGTCCCCCTCGTGTTGGCTCACAGGGACTGTTACTATCGACGTGTTCATCTCGATCATTCAGTTGTCGTAGAGCTTTTAGATTTAAGTGTCTCCCTTTAAGCTTAGCAGGAGGTGTGCTTTTTGTTTTTTTTTAAGATGTTTGGACTTCTTCTTACATTTTTTCCCCTTAGAGGGTGATCTCCTCAGAGAATATAAGTTATCAAAATTGGTAATTGGTGAAGATGGTACCTCAATCACCAGTTCAGCCTCTTGGTGTGCATCCTCATCGCCCAGCAGCCACAGGGCATCCACCAGAGCCGACAGACGTTCAGGAGCATTAACAATCTGCCTCTCATGCCTCTGTTCCTGGGCAGACTCAGGATTAATTTCAAGCTCCCTGTAAAGCCCCTAGTATTAATAGAAGAAGCACTATCCTTGGAGGACAAGACATCCAATATCATTGTGATCTTAGCATCCAAGTTCAATAATCTTTCATTGTAATCATCCGACCTCTCCTTCTCCTCCCTTCAGTTGGTATTACATGAAGTCGTCCCCTTTGCGAATCCCTCCAGAATGGCCCAATATGTCAATAATTCATCGAAGGTAGTCTGTTGACCTGCCAGAATCCACCCCCCAGGTTCTCCTGCGTATCACCAAGTGTCCTAAGGGCCAAGTTCAGACTTACATGCAAGTTTGACAATAGGGGAGATATCAGCTCACAAACCACCACTGCATTAGTGTGTTCTGTGCATTCAGCAAGGTTCTGTGTGTCAAGATCCTCCCTGGAGTTTGGCTCCACAGTTACAATGGGAGCAACAGGAGGACTCAGCTCAATCATGTCTTCTTTCTGAGGGATCTTAAAACTAGGTCTTCCCTCCCTTGTCCCAGTGCACCCAAAATTCCAATGCTCGGAACTGTGGTTGACAACGGGTTCTTCACAAGTTACATTGATCCAACTCTCCTTGGCCCCTGCCCAGAGAAGTGCATTGGGCCCCCATACCCAACCCATACTCCCTATGTATCCCAAGATTATGTGCTTTTTTGTGGCTTGATAGAACCCAATCGCCACAGGTCCTCCCAGCTTGATTTAAACCAATAGAAGTTTCCTCATTCACACTCTCCTCCAACGATGTGTCTAAGCAAATCCTTTGTTGCATTAGCAGCTTGATGGAATGAGTCCTCAAGACAGATGCCTACCTGGGGTGCTCACGGGAAATTGTTTGATGCATCCCTTATGTATGTCTTATTTCCGGGACAAGGGCTATATTGTTCTGTTGACCCCCCTGGTTTAGCTAAACACAGTGGTTTGGGTTTAGGAATAAGTTCCTCACTGGACTTTCCAAATACAAAAACATTAGGGAAGCCAGATGTAGAGGGCACCTTGGGAAAACTTGGTTCAGTGACATAACTGCCTGTACTCCTACCATTAAATGAGTTCATGAAGCACATAGAACCTCCAGCTCCTGACATGTCACTCAATTGAGTAACTGGCTGAGGTGTCGATGCATGGAATCTATCCACCTCCCTCATTAGAGTTAAACATTCTTGTAAACATTTGGCATTAGTCAACTCCAATACTTCCACATTAGTATGAGTCTTCAAAAGAGTTGCTGGTCCCACATTACCTATAATCTGTGTATCTGTGCAAACCTCCCACTCCCCGTACCCTGTTCCAACAACATATCTGTGGCCAGGGGAGCCTCTGGTGCCAAAGGATCACCCTCATTCAACACCCATGCCCCCTCATCTGACATAGAGATCCTCATGAATTGTGGATGACTTGTTACAAAGGGGAATTTCCCTGGCAATAAGTCTGACGTGGGGACCTCCTTTTCATTCATGATAGGCCGCTTGGTAAATGTATGACTTGGCTCCTTAGTACTAATTTCCTCACTTGAGCCAAAACCTCTCCTCAAGATAGGCATAGATCCAGTACAGATAACAAAGAGAGTAAAATAAAATAATGGAACATACAAGGAATTGAAGCAGTACGTAAAGTTATTATAGATTGGCCTTGCTGGTAAACAACAATCAAAGGGAAGTGTCTTGCAGGATTTTGCGGGTCCCTCTATCAAAAGCCAATGTTATCACTAGGATGGCTCAATCAGTTTCTTACAGGATAGAAGTTCAAGCTTTAGCTGCAGCAATTGGTTCCACAATACAAGACAATACAGTATACAGTGTAGCTCTCACTAGTTTAAAGAGACAATGAGGCTCAAAGGCCTGAGGCCCGCAGTCGCTTCCCATCAAAATATGAAGGAGTTTCAAGATCCCTCTATCAGAGACCGGTGTTATCATTAGGTTGGCTCAAAGGCACATTACACAATGCCCACAGTCACCACCCAGCAATGCCCTCACACAGAGTTTGTTTAGTTCAAAGAGAAAAAATATCTGTTCAAGCTATAACTGCTGCAGTCATTTCGCTGCAATGTCCACAATACAATGCGAGTGTAGTTTCGCAAAATCAAAAGGACAATGCTGCTCAAAGGCCCTAGGCCTACAGTCGCCTCACATCATAAGGAGCATACAGAGATCAGCAGCAGGTAACAGTAGGTACGTTTCCACAAGTTTAAGGTCCCCACGGCATAGAGAAAGTATTCATGCTCCTCCGGTCTGCATTCCGGCGCACGTCCAATGGCCTCTCCGACCCTAAGATCCACAATCAACTCCCATCTTCGATGTTACTTAAACAGTACATGGGAGTGAATTAAAACATCCAGAGACACTGTAAGAGGCACCGTAGATTAAATAGGCATGCACCACACTCCTTATATGCCTCTATGCCTTTGCCTTACAAAGAAGTTGCATACAGATAAGACAGACAAATGAATCAGACCACTGAGCAACAGAAAAAGTATGGATTTGTTGCCCAGAGTCAAAAAAACTGTTGATGGAGTCCAGCTCCTGTGGGAGAAACAAGCGATGCAGAGAATTTACCTTAAAGGGGGTTGTCTACAGGCCGCAGACAGCAGACGTGCACGGACTGCACAGACTGCTCTCCTCAGCTCTCCTAAACTCTGCTCCACTCAGCAATCTTAGATGGTCTTAAGGCAATAACTCTGCCTTCACCAATGTCCTCGCTGGAATGGATAACATTGCTGTTGCAGCTTTCTCTCTCCCAGATGACACACAAAATAAGACTATCAGGCACTCCTGACTCCCTGCCGACCACCGAACACCAAACACTTGGCCAGGCCACTTTGTGCTTCAAAGACCTGTTTTCTTTAATATTTGACAAGTGATGAATTTGACTTGTCAGATTTGTTGTGTAAGATTGTTGAGGACCCTATAATGAAACCATTTTTGAGAAATGTATTTTGGGAATTTTGTATTGTTTCTGCATTAACATTGGAAGATATGCTTTGCATGTCTGTTGTGTTTGTTTGGGGCTCATATTCTCATATTCTGCTGCAAATGATATGGGATGTACCTTTTTGCATTTCTTTTTTAATGGAGGTGGGGTAGTCCACCTTTTCTGGTGGCTGGTGTGGTTGTACTAAGAGTTATTTCTTCTCTTACGTTTATATTTTCAATGACTTTGAATATTGTTCATTAGTGTCTGTGCAGAGAAGGCATGTGTTGAATTAGGGAGTTTGGAAGGATGGCTGTAGTTTTTGGTATTGTTTTTTTTAGCTCTTTCCACAATGGGATTTTAGCTACTTGTTAGTACATACTTCAATATTTATTGAACATTATGCAAGTTTTCACACATCATCTTGGAAACCAATGAATGAAGGAGTGTGGGCAGGGCTTAACCTTTCAGAGAGGATTGCACACATTTGTATCATGGTGGACCTGGGTGCATAGGTACCCAACCCATTCCTAGTAGTTCTCACTCATAATTAAACTAATATAAGCTAAGTATGCTACAAATTAGTGCATTCACTTATTGTTTATTAGCATATGTAGATTGTTATTGACCTGTGTCATCCAATCAGCATTCTTATAGCGTAGTCAATAAATAATGGCATTGACTTCATTTAGAATATTCTGTTTGTCACAACACATTTTCGGCAAAAACAGTGATTACAATTACATGTCAATTTGACTCTGTCAATGAGTACTGCAATACCCCTTCTTAGGTAAATCATAACTGCGGTTGGCTTCCCACAGCCTTACCCATCAAATTGTGAAGCCGACCTGGCTTCGCCTAAGACATAGAACATCCTGTGTTGGAACACAAGTGAGCACAATTAATTTTTTAACAGAGAAAAGATTGTTGTATGGAACGATTTCAAATTGATCCTTTGACAGGAAACATGGCTAACTTCTATAACTGTATGGGGTGGGTTTCATGCAGTGTCGAAGTTAGCAAGTAAGGGAAGTAAAGGAAGGCCAAAGGCAGTCTTATCACTGCTGTAAAAATATCTAAGGGAATAAGAATCATAGCACTGGTTACTTACAACGACTCTATCTCAATTATTAAGATCATGGATAGAAGAAATCACTCACCTGTTCCTTTATTTCGGATGATTAATGTATATTTCAATACTTTAAAGGCCTTTTTTGAGGCTATTCAAATTGAGATTGAAGACATTTTGCTCAACTGCTTAACAGCGAGTTCTAATATAGGTGTCATAATCACAGGTGAGTTCACCTGTCAATGTTTGGTTGGAGAACTTGAGCGGGACGACTTGGAAATTGGGAAGAAAGTTTTGCCTAGGTTAAGTAAGGCAATCGATGGGATTTCAAACAAATGAATCTACTCAAGGATGGTGTTCTCAGAAACACATCAACTTAGCATGGTCCCTTTGCAGCATCATCCATTGACTATATCTTTGTCAGAAATATTGACCTACAGCATATCACTCCTCTGCAAATTATCAGAACAAAAACCAGTGACCATTCAATTCTATGGATAGCATTGATGGCGGAAGGTCTTACTAATACCTCAGTACCTACATACAAAGAAATACTGGTGGTATGAAATTAGGGAAACAGGTTGTACCAACATCTCCAGAACCTGGTTGGCGCTAATCAGCATCTATCAGAATGGTGGTACTCGCTGAGTCAGAGTGATAAATGCGTGCAAACTTCTCAGAGGAAATTTCCTCAAATACTTCAAAGATTTTAAAAAAAAACAGCCATATGCCACAATGACAAAACCTTGCTTTCTTGCAAAATAGACAGACCTATGATAATATCATACAAACTCACAAATGTGAGTTACGTGAAGCTCTTAGAAGAATATCCAGATCCCCTAACACTTTGAAAGAAGAAAAAGACAAACAAAAAATCTTAATTAGAATCCACCAGCGCTGGTGTAAACAGCATAAAATATGTCATTATATAACATTGTTTCAAGCCCTGCTAAAAATAATTGTTAAGAAGGACACCAGAGCTATCTGGTGGGAACTAAACAATAAGCGTCACCAACAGGCAGTGTTTCAAGAATGCAGAGTAAGTGAGGGTGATTGGTTGGACTATTTCATGACCAAATACACCACATTTTTAACTACAGCTGCAGGGGCCACAGACCAAAGTGGTAAACCTTTAGTATTCAATTTTGATCATCAAGATATTGAAATTATAATTAGTAAGGTTGAAAATACCAGAGCAAGCGGCCCTGATGGTATAACCAACAACATATTAAAGATACCTGCCCTGCCCTTTGGCCAGATATCTTATTACATCTATTTAATAACACAACCTCCGACAGTGAATGCCCAGATTCATGGACAGATTCAATACTTGTCCCCTTTTTTAAAAAGGGAAATCACGAGGAACCATCGTGTTACAGGGCAATCTCGCTGCTCGACAATTAATTGAAACGCTTCTCAAACTTAATACTGAGAGATTTAAGGGCATGGGACAATAAGATCAATGTATTAACCCCGCTGTAGACAGGATACAGAAAGGGCGTAGGAACAATAATTAGTGGGCCTGCTCTTAAAGCCTGTCTGTCAGATGTAGGGTCTGACTCTGGGTGCTCTCCTTATATGGCAGCTGTGGATATATCCAAGTCATGGCCCAAACTGACAAAATGGCACATTGATCACTCCCTGTTGGCATCGATTCAGCTCCTATATTCAAATAACTCAACTAGTGCCAGACTAAATCCTGCAGGAGACCTATCTAGATCAATAACATTGAATAAGGGCATTTGGCAAGGCTGTGTGCTAGCATCTACTCTCTTTAATATCTATTTGGCCAACCTATGGGAGGCCAGTAAAGAGTGGGAGGATATGTTCCCATGTGGGTGGGGCTAAAACTGAGAGGCATCGTCTTTGCGGATGATATCATCCTAATGGACTATACACCAGCGGGACGCCAGCGCCAGTTGTACGGTCTTATAACTATTTGAAAGAAAACTCACTACAAATAAACACCACAAAACCTTATGCAATGGTAAGCTTGACTAAAAAGAAGAACAGGAAACAAGCTTGAGAATTTAATAATACAAGTCACCTCAATTCGGTGCCTTGATATGATATGGCATTTATAATGCACCTATACACAAGTGTTTCAAGGTGCAACAAGGCAAGGGAGCGAGAACAGAGGGAAGACAGGCAACGATCTTACTTGACCAGGTGACATTGAAATTGCACAAGTGCAGGGAGGGGGGAAGGGAAAAGTGAAGGGGGTGGGGGAGGGGACAGTGCAGTACATAGGTGAACAGTAAAATAAATAAGACAATAAATAAAAGTGCGGCCAGCTGGTGGCAAGTGTAAGTGCAGACATCAGGTATACAGAAACAGTCCCCAAGTACAAGTGTTGCCCAGGGGCAGTCCAGGTGTTCAACCGGTGGGGAGCGGACCTGGGCCCGAGATCAGAGGGTAGCCAGGTAACTAGTGCAGTTTCAGTATCAGACAGGAGATCAGCATGGGAGAGAAGGAGAGAAAGCAGAAGCAAAGCGGAAGGTCCTGAGGTAATTACGGAACCCAAGATGGTTCTCCTCAAGTTTCAGAGAGGCAGGGAGGCTGTTCCAGAGAGAGGCCCCAGCAGAAGAAAGAGATCTACCACCAACTTGTTGCTTGGAGAAACGACAGATCCTGATGGAGTGGAAGACGGATGAGCGAAGAGCTCAAGAAGGAAGAGAGTTGAAGGTATTGAGGCCCCATGCCCCAGAAGGTCTTGTGTACAATGCAGAGGGTCTTGAACTTACTCCACGCCGCCACTGGGAGCCAATACAGAGATTTCAGTCCTGGAGAGATACAATCCTTGGGCTGAGGCCAAGGATAAGTCTTGCAGTCCTGTGTTGGATGACTTGCAGAGGGCGGAGATAAAGGCCGGCAGATTTAGAAAGAGGCTGTTGAAGTAAACCCTAGAGAGAACCAGAGCTTTAGAGAAAGTGACCTTCTGGGGGAAGGATAGGAAAGGAAGAATAACTCTGAGGAGGTGCAGCTATTAGTGGGACTTCTTAGAGATGTCAGAGATGTGAGGAGAGAAGGAACTCAAATTGATAATAAGATCACCTCTTGTCTGTCGTTGCTGAAAAGGGTAAAACGCAAACCATGCACATATTCGGTGATGCCTTTAAACAACTTTTACAAAGCAAATATTTCCCCTATAGTGTTGTGCGGGTGTAAACTTATGAACATCTCAAACAGAAACTTTTTCCACATACTTGAAGGAAAAACTGGAGTAAGACTTGAACCGGGTCTCACATCTTGGTGGGTCCAGTACATTATTAAAAGCCTCTCTGTGATGCACAATCTAGAAAATCTGATCAGAACTCCCTAGGGTTCTACCTAAATAGTCTAATAAAACAGTCCACCAACCTGTATCTAAGAACATCTGGGCAGTTCTGAGTCGGAAATAGCTGTGAAAAAATAAATAAAAAGGTGGGATAGGTTGTTGGATCTGTTGGATATCTCAGTCCTGACGAATGACTTATATTACCGATTAATGACATCTTCCCAACTATCATTGCTGACAGCCTTATTTAAGATGCTATTTGAAATCTTTGCAGCAATTGAAACAGTCAATTAGCAAGGTATCTGGATTCGGCAATTGTAATGTAATGGATTTGCTCACGTAGTAAACAGCAAAGAATGTATATTAAATTACGTTAGGTGGGTGCTTGACATATGTAACTCTATTTTTGTTTTAGCCTTTTTTAAGGTAGATTTATAATGGAGAATAATCAAATTTGAGTGTAAAATTGTTGCTTTTGTTCTGTAAATGTACACTTTGTATCAAAAGGAGATGGGCAAACAACAATACAATTTCCAGACATAAGATTTGTTTTAAAAATAAACAAATCTGGGATTGTTTTGTGTTTTTTGCTGCAACGTGATCTTTAACATATGAAAGTGAAACCTAAAACATGGGAACACTTTTCAGTATCTTATAGAGAAACTGTTTAGTTTTACATGACACTAAATTAATGATTCTGTTAAACGTGTTTTATTTCAGCCAAATTGACATTTACAGTTCTTAAGTTATGATGTCAACCTTGTTATTTAAATCTCATACAATAAATCCATATTTAATTTACTACGACACTGTCTATTTACGATAATCAGCATACCAACTGTCAGGAGGGGGCAGGAGCCCTTCAAGCCAATCAGAAACCTTTGAATGTGGGCTACACCTCATGGTATGGTACCACTTGCTTTTTAAAATTCTTTGGAAGCAGGAGGGTACCCTCATCCCTGCTGGGCATGAATAAGTTAGAGTGGAGGAGTTTTCAGTCAAGAAGTACAGAAGGCAATTGAAGGACCACAGTTAGAACACAAGTGTGGATAACCCATGGGAAATTATCCTGGTGGGAGACTCGCATTAACATATATCCAAAAACTATTGATTGAAGAGAAAGGGAATTAAACATACAAGGATGTAAGGAAGAACAACTAGAATCTCATGATGAAGGGTGATGAGACCCAAAATGCGTACTAATGTAATGAAGACATCATTACCAGAACTTATGATCAAAGATTGAACAATTAAGCACAAGGGAGTAAAAGTCCCCAAAATTGAATTTTAATTTACTTTACGTATTTAGAATATGAAATTGCTACTGTAATTCTGTCAATAAGATGATCATGATAGTATAATTATTATAATTATGGTAATGGGATTGAATTAATGAATTTTAGAAACATTGTTTCAATAGAATAAAGATTTTAAACTTGTAATCAAAACATAGACGAATCATTATCGTATTGTATAAGTTGTATAAAAGGGCTTATACAAAAGAGAAGTGTTTTTGGGATCCCCAAAATAATTTATCAGATAATAGTTATATATGATAGGTTTTCCCATGCCTATTTCCATCCACCCTGCTACTGCAATTTCAACCGCCCATTTTCAATTTCTTTCTATGTCTCCAACTGCAAATGCTGCCTCACTTACCTGTGGCTGCATTGACCCTTGCTGGTGTTATGACCAATTTCTTATCTGGCTCTTCTGTATCACAGCAACTGCCATTTTGAAAAGAGAGAAGTCGTAGTTCACTTCGCTGTACCTACATGATGGCCATTTTTGATGTGCACAGTTTTATACGAGGAGAAACAGCATTTGTGCCATCACTACCAGCATCCTGGAAAGAATTTGGGAGGGTTTGTTATTGCAGTGATAATGATGCTTCTCCAATTTATGTTGCTTGACTTCACATTGGGTAATACCTTGGTGGAAGGTCAATATACTGGGATAATTATACTTCCCTTAGTCGATAAGATTATATTGGCACATTGTTCTGCGTTTCAATTTTTTTAAAACATTTTTTAATAAATGTAATCACTATATGCTTTATTTGTTCTTTGTTTATTCTGTGGGCCTGAAATGGATTTCTCTTCTCTATATATATAAAAGGGACATTTGTGGATATGTGTGTGTGTCTGTTTGAAATGCTTAGCATACTTCCAAACATGCTACAAACCTGGAATTTGGCATGCAAGTAGGTCCCATGGTGTAGATAATGTAACAAGTATGAGAATGAGCTTTTTCGGATTTTCTTCTTTTAGGCAGTCTGCTAGGCATACGCCTACCATATGGGTCTCTGTGTCATATAAAAACGGATATTGCAAGAATCCTCAGAGTTCTGTTACCTTTTAAAGGAGCTCAGCATTCAACTGTGTTCATCTATTTGGTCATGGAACTTCTTGTGACTTCCCAAATCCATATAATGTAGGTTGGGGATATTTTTAATGCCATACATAAATTATGGTATGTGGTATTTTACTTGGTATAATGCATCACTGCACACCGTTATCTTGTTTAATACCCAGCATGTTGCTTAATGTAGAGTAATATATACAGCAGGTCATACCCATCGATGTTCTGTTCTCGGGGGGGGGGGTCTGTGATGTAAAAGGTCCATATAACGTGTTCTAGAGGAATCACAAACTACCTCCTACTCCTGTATTTCAAAAGCAAATTTTGTTAAACACTTACCAATATCATGGAGTTAACACTACTGTTACCACCTAATGACACATGATGACCAAACTCAATGCTTCATGTTTTTGAGCAGGACACCAACATTTTATTCTTTTCACATCAAGGTTCCTGTGTTTTCAACACATTTCTGTTCCCTTTAAAAAAACTATAACATATTGTGGATATTTCTGTATCTCGCTCCCAGGCAGTGGTTTCACCGCCTCGGTCGTGGAGCGAGATACAGTACTCGCAAAGCAAATCAAGAATTGGACTGTGCACACTAAAGAAGGCGGATAGCCTTGACTCCAAAGGGCGACTGGCTATTGTGATTTATTACATTATTACAGGATCAATATATGACCGAACTTCTAGAATGATGTACGCTGGAAAATCAAGATATCTATAGCATAAGAGATATTATCTTTTTTTGTATACTAACCCAGTGTGAATGAAAATAATTTTGAAATGGCTATTTGTTAATCACAATATGTTATATGTTTTTTTAAAGGGAAAGAAATGTGTTGAAAACCCAGGAACCTTGATGTGAAAAGAATAAAATGTTGGTTTCCAGTTCAAAAACATGAAGCATTGAGTTTGGTCATTAGGTGTTAACAGCAGTGGTAACTCCATGATGCTGGTAAGCGTTTAACAAAATGTGCTTTTGAAATACAGGAGTAGGAGGAAGTTTGTGATTCATACAGAATATGTTAATGTAGATTAAGGCATTTTCTGTTTGGTGATCCATATAATTAATGTGAAGTGTCATTGGGTTTAAATATGTTAATATGCAACTTTTAATGAGTGACTGTAAAATAGTTTAAGTAGTTTAATGGAATGATTTGAACATGTTTTACTTTAGTGGTTTAAAAAAAGTAATAGCATGTAGATTGTTACATGTTTTCATCTCCAGAAGTGCACAAATTAAACATTTTATAATAAAATATTACTTATTAATATGTGTTTGTAAAGTTTCACAAACATCTATTATCACGCAAGGCATTTCAAAACCGTGTTATCTCTTTATGTGATGCAGTTACAGGTGAAATCGCCCTCTGTGGTGGCTGAAAGAACAGGCATTACAATTAAGACAAAGTAGGAGAATCAATCTGAGTAACAAAAATAGACGATTAGGAAAGTAATAGAGGTTCATAATCAGAGAATATATCTGGCCCACGTGTAATTGTTCACTCACATATCTAGGCTAGGTGCTTTTGAGTCAGAATATGAAAATTGAAAAAATGCTATATATCTAGACGTTAACCTTCTTCTATGTTCTTAAAGTACTTTATTTAGGGTTTGCTCTCAGCTCAAGGTTCACATATATGGGGCAATACACAGGCCTCAAAATCACAACTCATTTGTATACATGATGATGAACTTTAATATTATTTACATTTTCTAGCAATTCTTTTTGTTTTCCATACTTTATGTTCCTCTGATTTTTATGAATTGCAGGTCTTCATATGTATTGTTTGTTCTAACACAAGTATGTTGTAAGTTTTTATTATTATAATATTATTATCATATTACAATATTATAATATTATCATTATCTATTCATTCTATGTTTAAAATGACTGAAAGCTGTGATAAGGTAGCATTAATTATTTTACCAGGCAAGATTACGAGAATAAAAATATTCTACTTCTATGATGCATGTTGTAGCCATCATCTACATGTCTGTATTATTAGGTTATTGTATTTACAACAACTCACCAATATAATATTTTGTTTTTATAAGTATATTCTTTAACCCATTAAATACTTCATGATAGGTCTCATGATCACCCCTCACATCTTGTTACCAACATTGTTAATACAACCCTGTCTAACACATTTTCATCAAAATTAATGTCATATGTCACCAGTGATGTCATTAATGACGTGGGTGATGTCATCTTTGATGTCCTGGGTATTAGTCTTAGCAGTGCAGTGTGGTGGCATGGGTTGTGGTTACTTAGCTTAGCATAACTGGTCAATTTCGTTTTTTTCCCAGTTTAACTTGTAACCATAACATCCCTTTAGCAACCTTTTTTTACTGAATTCCATAGGTTTTTGTTAGTGCAACCTAACCATAACGTTCCTTTAACAATGTTTGTTTCACTGAATTTTATTGGTTTTTACTAGTGCACCCTTAATTTGCTACAAGTTCCTTATATTATACTCACCTCCAATGTAGCAGATGCACAGTCCACGGACAGTGAGGTAGTTTGCACACAGAAGGTAGACTTCACAAAGCCTAGAAGCACAGGCGAGAACAGAAAATGTTGTACCCATCACCTAACAGCCACATATACATAAAACAACATTACTTATATTTACTGCACCCAAATATACCTTTTTCCACATATCATCACTTCAAAATGCACACATTTTTTTTCATGTATCACACCGTATAATGGAATGCACCACGCACCATACAAAACTGTACACTTCATATTATCACTTCAATACAACTCTTCATACAGAATCACATACTCGAGGCGCTTATTCCAAAACAATATCTCACCAAATAGTAAGTACACTGTATTTATTTCTTATATAAACATTTTTTATAAGCAAAAAGCACTATATTTTATTTTAACAGAAATGGCAAACATTTGAGTGGTTGGAATAAAACTTCCCAGAAGAATGAATGAGTGATGATTACATTGCTAATGGTAAACAATACATCTTTCAATATAAACAAATACTGTAATTTATACAGAGCTCAATGAAATAATAATTTCTTCTTTTCTTATAGTACATAATGTACATGAAGAAACAACACCCCAATCTAATTATGGAGAATCACAATAATCAAAAAATAAATATATCCCAAATGTACATAATGAAATCAAGATCTTTTCTGCAAAATTGGATAAACTTAGTGATGACTTTAAGGAACTTTTAAATTAAGTTAAAAAATCATGTTATTAGACATGTTGATTATCACTGTCCTTCTTGTACCTGGCCTCATTGATCCCAGCAATCTCTCCCATCAAATTCCCAAAGTCTAAATGAAAAACGCTCTGATGAAACTTCACTCCTTACCTCCCCTCATAATCATTGTACAGAAATTCCAAATTCTCCTATTTATGTTTCCCAATCTGATACCCCATTCCTTTCATAAATAAATGTATTTTTAAACCATAAATATGTTGTATATTGTTCAGTCATACTTTTGTTTTTAAAACACCAATTAATAGTCAGTGGACAACACGGGTGGGGTGTCCGTTCACAAAATAGGGGTATGCAGCCATGTACGTTGTCACATGATGCACTTTTAGTCCGCAAAGAGGTCGCTCGTTCAGCTAACATCCGTGCACCTGCGCCCAGCGTCTCCCACTCAAAAGGTGTCTGCGGATACCACGTGGCGGCGCGGACATCATCATGTGACCGCACCTATGCAGTGTGAGGGCCTGTCCATAGACCGTGTCTGTTAACACAGACATTTTAAAATTGCACTTTCTGCCAATCTATGATGTTTCAAGTAGAAAGTGTACCCTTGAAGAGCTCCTACACCAATTCTTAGATGCTCTGTCAACTTTTTACAACTTTTTAAAGTCTATTTTAGACACAGTAGTCTGTGGACAGTCGCATGGTCCACAGACGGTACCTTGGAACGGATTGGGCAGCCAAGGTCATATATACTGAGTGCGTGATCGTAATCAGTCATGGAAAACCAGGGATGATCTCCTACAGAACCACCTCGAAGCACCGCCACACCAGATGCAACCACTCGGGTGCTCTGAAAAATGCTCTTCCTATCTCAGGGAGAATCAGGTTGGTTACCTTTTGCACCAATCTGCAGGGCGGAACAGTTTCATTGTGCTTTCGAGGCTGCGATCAAGGAGCATGAGAAACAATGCCCCAACCTTAAATGTATCGCCCGTCCAACATCTTCCCCTGTCCCTCTCCACCTCCATCTCTGTGGGTGGTGACCCTTCCATCCCTTCCCTCACCCACCTTACCTTGTCTATCCTGAAAAAAAAGAAAAAAGCCACACAAAAAAACAAAATCACAAAACAGAAAAAAACAGCTCCTTTAGGAGCCACTTTTCACAGATGAAAATCAAACTGAACGAAATAATCACAGGACCCTTTGCAGCCTGCATATTCCATGATAGTGCAGTGGTCTGAGGACATCTGGAAAATTCCAGGCATTGGGTGGGAGAATTAAAATAATTTAAAATATATTTCATTCACAAATGGTGGCTCTTAAAAGAACCTTTTTTTATCTCTTTTTGGCTTTCATATATTATATTTGTTTTTATTGTTTGGTTGCATATGCTCAACTAACAAATATTCTACTAAACTTAGGGGCCGATTCATGGAACAAACTTGCGCCGAAAATCTACGCGCAAGCAGGCGCAAGCAGGCGCAAGCGGAAAAAAACAGGCGCACGTGCACATGTGCGATTCATGGAAGTCCCTGCGCGTGTCTTCCTCGGGATGTGCGCCAAACCCGTGCATGGCGCACACGTCACTGCAACACCCCGAAAGACATGCGCGACGCGCACATTGAAAGCGCACAACCTCTGCGCATACACTAGAAAGTGGGCGGAACACGGGGTGTAACGCGCGGAATGGGGAACAACTCGCGAAAACAAGGGCGTAACTGGGGATGTACTGCAGGGAAGAAGAGGGAACGCCCACACGCACCCGAACCACACGTATTCATGGAATCGAATAGGGCAAAGCCTCGCACAGCGAAAGACACGCACAAGCCCAAACACATCCACCACACGAAGGCAGGCGGTAGCGTCCGTGCGCATTACAAAAGTGGAAACATACAGCAATAGTGCCTGTGTGAGCGGGGCACGTGTATTTCGGGGTTGCGCGGGAAGTCACACACACGATTGAGTGGGGTAGGTGTATTCCGGGGGTGCGCGTGAACTTTCTCACGCGATTGGGCCTGGGGGAGCGGGCTACGTGTATTTCAGGGGTTCGCGTGAACTTTCACACACGATCGGGCCTGGGGGAGCGGGCTACGTGTATTTCAGGGGTTCGCGTGAACTTTTTCACGCGATCGGGCCTGGAGGAGCGGGCTACGGGTATCTCAGGGGTTCGCGTGAACTCTTTCACGCGATCGGGCCTGGGGAAGCGGGCTACGTGTCTTTCAGGGGTTTGCATGAACATTTACACGCGATCGGGCCTGGGGGAGCGGGCTACGTGTATCTCAGGGGTTCGCGTGAACTTTTTCACGCGATCGGGCCTGGGGGAGCGGGCTACGTGTATTTCAGGGGTTCGCGTGAACATTTACACGCGATCGGGCCTGGGGGAGCGGGCTACGTGTATTTCAGGGGTTCGCGTGAACTTTTCCACGCGATCGGGCCTGGGGGAGCGGGCTACGTGTAATTCGGGGGCGCGCGGGAAGTTACACACGCGATTGAGTGAGGTACGTGTATTTCGGGGGTGCGCGGGAAGTTACACACGCGATAGAGCGGGGTACGTGTATTTCGGGGGTGCGCGGGAAGTCAGATACGCGATTGAGCGGGGTAGGTGTATTCCGGGGGTGCGCGGGAAGTTAGATACGCGATTGAGCGGGGTACCTGTATTTCGGGGGTGCGCGGGAAGTTACACACGCGATTGAGCGGGGTACGTGTATTTCGGGGGTGCGCGGGAAGTCACACACGCAATCTCATCAGGGTATGTGTATTTCAGGGTGCGGGGGAAGTTACACACGCGATTGAGCGGGGTACGTGTATTCCAGGGGTGCGCGGGAAGTTCCACACGCGATCTCATCAGGGTACGTGTATTACAGGGGTGCGCCGGGAGCAGCACACATGAATTGCACATGTGGGTCCTCCCAGGTGTCCCCTCTACACACTCCACGGCCCCTGCAGGTGGCTCACACCACAGGGGCCTACCCTGCACATGTCCTGCAGGCACACCATCCACAATGGCCATGACCCCCAGCCAACCCACATGTCAACTTGCACTACTGCCCACCAACGCATGTCCCCCTGCACCCCCAGTCACCAGGGGCACCCTCCACCAGGCCCCCACCCATGTCTCCCACCACCCCCACCCCCCCAGTCACCAGGGGCAGCCTCCACCAGGCCCCCACCCATGTCTCCCACCACCCCCACCCCCCAAACCCCAGGGGCAGCCTCCACCAGGCCCCCACCCATGTCTCCCACCACCCCCACCCCCCACTCCCCAGGGGCAGCCTCCACCAGGCCCCCACCCATGTCTCCCAACCCCCCCCAGCAGTGCAGGGGCAGCCTCCACCAGGCCCCCACCCATGTCTCCCAGCACCCCCACCCCCCAGCCACCAGGGGCAGCCTCCACCAGGCCCCCACCCATGTCTCCCACCACCCCCACCCCCCACTCCCCAGGGGCAGCCTCCACCAGGCCCCCACCAATGTCTCCCACCACCCCCACCCCCCACTCCCCAGGGGCAGCCTCCACCAGGCCCCCACCCATGTCTCCCAAAACCCCCACACCCCAGCAGTGCAGGGGCAGCCTCCACCAGGCCCCCACCCATGTCTCCCAGCACCCCCACCGCCCAGCACTGTGGGGCACCTGCCAGCAGGCCCCCACCCATGTCCAACTCATGTTCCCCCCGATCCCCACCCCCAGCACTGTGGGGCACCTGCCAGCAGGCCCCCACCCATGTCCAACTCATGTTCCCCACCACCCCCACCCCCCAGCCACCAGGGGCACCCTCCACCAGGCCCCCACCCATGTCTACCACCACCACCACCCCCCAGTCACCAGGGGCAGCCTCCACCAGGCCCCCACCCATGTCTCCCACCACCCCCACCCCCCAGCACTGTGGGGCACCTGCCAGCAGGCCCCACCCATGTCTCCCACCACCCCCACCCCCCAGCAGTGCAGGGGCAGCCTCCACCAGGCCCCCACCCATGTCTCCCACCAACCCCACCCCCCCAGTCACCAGGGGCAGCCTCCACCAGGCCCCCACCCATGTCTCCCATCACCCCCACCCTCCCAGTCACCAGGGGCAGCCTCCACCAGGCCCCCACCCATGTCTCCCACCACCCCCACCCCCCAGCATTGTGGGGCACCTGCCAGCAGGCCCCACCCATGTCTCCCACCACCCCCACCCCCCAGCAGTGCAGGGGCAGCCTCTACCAGGCCCCCACTCATGTCTCCCACCACCCCCACCCCCCCAGTCACCAGGGGCAGCCTCCACCAGGCCCCCACCCATGTCTCCCACCACCCCCACCCCCCACTCCCCAGGGGCAGCCTCCACCAGGCCCCCACCCATGTCTCCCACCACCCCCACCCCCCAGCAGTGCAGGGGCAGCCTCCACCAGGCCCCCACCCATGTCTCCCAGCACCCCCACCCCCCAGCACTGTGGGGCACCTGCCAGCAGGCCCCCGCCCATGTCCAACTCATTGTCCCCACCACCCCCACCCCCCAGCACTGTGGGGCACCTGCCAGCAGGCCCCCACCCATGTCCAACTCATGTTCCCCACCACCCCCACCCCCCAGCACTGTGGGGCACATGCCAGCAGGCCCCACCCATGTCTCCCATCACCCCCACCCCCAGCAGTGCAGGGGCAGCCTCCACCAGGCCCCCACCCATGTCCAACTCATGTTCCCCACCACCCCCACCCCCCAGCACTGTGGGGCACCTGCCAGCAGGCCCCCACAAATGTCCAACTCATGTTCCCCACCACCCCCACCCCCCAGCACTGTGGGGCACCTGCCAGCAGGCCCCACCCATGTCTCCCACCACCCGAACCCCCCAGCAGTGCAGGGGCAGCCTCCACCAGGCCCCCACCCATGTCTTACACCACCCCCACCCTTCAGTCACCAGGGGCACCAACCACCAGGCCCCCACCCATGTCTCCCACCACCCCCACCCCCCAGCACTGTGGGGCACCTGCCAGCAGGCCCCCACCCATGTCCAACTCATGTTCCCCACCACCCCCACCCCCCAGCACTGTGGGGCACCTGCCAGCAGGCCCCCACCCATGTCCAACTCATGTTCCCCACCACCCTCACCCCCCAGCACTGTGGGGCACCTGCCAGCATGCCCCCACCCATGACCAACTCATGTTCCCCACCACCCCCACCCCCCAGCACTGTGGGGCACCTGCCAGCAGGCCCCCACCCATGTCCAACTCATGTTCCCCACCACCCCCACCCCCCAGCACTGTGGGGCACCTGCCAGCAGGCCCCCACCCATGTCCAACTCATGTTCCCCACCACCCCCACCCCCCAGCACTGTGGGGCACCTGCCAGCAGGCCCCACCCATGTCTCCCACCACCCCCACCCCCCAGCAGTGCAGGGCCAGCCGACACCAGGCCCCCACCCATGTGTCCCACCACCCCCACCCCCCAGTCACCAGGGGCACCAGCCACCAGGCCCCCACCCATGTCTCCCACCACCCCCACCCCCCAGCACTGTGGGGCACCTGCCAGCAGGCCCCACCCATGTCATCCACCACCCCCACCCCCCAGCATTGCAGGGGCAGCCTCCACCAGGCCCCCACCCATGTCTCCCACTGCCCCCACCCCCCCAGTCACCAGGGGCAGCCTCCACCAGGCCCCCACCCATGTCTCCCACCACCCCCACCCCCCAGTCACCAGGGGCAGCCTCCACCAGGCCCCCACCCATGTCTCCCACCACCCCCACCCCCCAGCACTGTGGGGCACCTGCCAGCAGGCCCCACCCATGTCTCCCACCACCCCCACCGCCGAGCAGTGCAGGGGCAGCCTCCACCAGGCCCCCACCCATGTCTCCCAGCACCCCCACCCCCCAGCCACCAGGGGCACCAACCACCAAGCCCCCACCCATGTCTCCCACCACCCCCACCCCCCAGTCACCAGGGGCAGCCTCCACCAGGCCCCCACCCATGTCTCCCACCAACCCCACCTCCCAGCAGTGCAGGGGCACCCACCACCAGGCTCCCACCCATGTCTCCCAGCACCCACACCCCCCAGCAGTGCAGGGGCAGCCTCCACCAGGCCCCAACCCATGTCTCCCACCACCCCCACCCCCCAGCACTGTGGGGCACCTGCCAGCAGGCCCCCACCCATGTCCAACTCATGTTCCCCACCACCCCCACCCCCCAGCACTGTAGGGCACCTGCCAGCAGGCCCCCACCCATGTCCCACTCATGTTCCCCACCTCCCCCACCCCCCAGCACTGTGGGGCACCTGCCAGCAGGCCCCCACCCATGTCCAACTCATGTTCCCCACCACCCCCACCCCCCAGCACTGTGGGGCACCTGCCAGCAGGCCCCCACCCATGTCCAACTCCTGTTCCCCACCACCCCTACCCCCCAGCAATGTGGGGCACCTGCCAGCAGGCCCCCACCCATGTCCAACTCATGTTCCCCACCACCTCCACACCCCAGCACTGTGGGGCACCTGCCAGCATGCCCCCGCTCATGTCCAACTCATGTACCCCTGCACCCCCACCCCCCAGCACTGTGGGGCACCAACAACCAGGCCCCCACCCATGTCTCCCACCACCCCCACCCCCAGCCACCATGGCCAGCCCCCACCAGGCCCCCACTCATGTCCCCTATCACCCCCACCCCCCAGCCACCATGGGCAGTCTCCACCAGGCCCCCACTCATGTCTCCCACCACCCCCACCCCCCCAGCAGTGTGGGGCAGCCTCCACCAGGCCCCCACTCATGTCCCCTATCACCCCCACCCCCCAGTCACCATGGGCAACCTCCACCAGGTCCTCACAATCCCCAATCATGTGCGTTATGGTCAGCCTCCACAGCCAAAAAGCCCTACCAAGTAACCCATTCACCCACATGGAAATGGAAATTACATGTTACACCCCCAATGTTCATAAAGCAAATGAACCCATGTCCGTCACACACAATGGTTGCAATTGAATGGGAAAACACCCAACATGACATGCATGAAACCAATGAGATGATACCACACAGTGAAGTATGAAAACAAAATTGTATTAAAAAAAAAAGAATGCAAATGAAATGAAACAAACTCCAATGGCAATGAAAAAAAGAAAAGCTGCATGTCCGTCTAAAAAAAGAAAAACACAAAATCCTAATCCAAAAAAATGTTGTCCAAAGTCACATTAAAAATAAAATCAATCCAATGAAGAACTATGTACAAAACATCCAAGGGTCCATGAGCCCAACTGAACAAAGGAAACCTACAAAAAACCCTAACTAAAATGCAACTATATACAAAAAGTGGAGCAGTGTCCGTCGACTCCAAATCATAAGAACAAACAAAGGAAACCTAAAACTAAAGAACTATATACAAAGGCGGCGGGCAAGTCCAGCGGCTCACTCCGTGGTGTTCCGGGCCAGGGCATCATCGAACTCCTGTTCGATGTCCCGGAGGCGGTCCTGTTCCATGGCCCAGAGGGTCCGCAGGGACGACGCCGTCTCCTCCTCCAACCCCCTGCGGATTGCCTCGAGGCTCTCGGCCCGCCTCAGGGCCCTCCGCATGGAGTTCTCCGCCCTGACCATTGTGAGCCGCACCTCTTCCGCCCGCCGCCGCTCCGCACCTATCTGCTGGCCCAACCGCTGCTACACAGAAGACACACCCCGTCCTGGGTCAACCTGCCCTCCGGCCGATGCCTGCCCATCCGATGTTGAAGACCCCGAGCCTTCATGGCTCCCACCACGTTGCTGCTGCTGCTGTGCCTCTGCCCGTGCACTGCCTCCTGCTGCCTGCACATCCTCCGCCGGCTGGGGTGCAGTTGTTGATGTGGCCACCCCTGCTGGACGTCCGACTCCCGACTGTGGCAGGGATGCCTACTCCACCAGCCTGGCCGCACCGTCAGAGGCAGCTCCACAGGGCACCCAGGTGACTGATGGGTGGGAAGATGGCACAGAGGACGACTGGCGCGTAGGGGGTCCAGTTGAGCAGGGGGTCGGAGCAAGCCCCATCAGACGGAGGAATGCGGCCTGGGTGACCTGTCCCAGCAGGCTGACGTGGTCAACGAGCCATTCGAGATGACGTGCAGTCTCTCCATGAAAAGACTGCAGGTCACCTCGCATGGCCCGTTGACGCAATGCCACACCAGCCAGGACAGGCTCAACCCGGACCTGGATAGCCACGTCCGCAGGCAGAGGAAGGCCAGTTGACGTGAACTCATCCCGTGCCTGAAAAAGGGTCTGGACGTAGGCATCCCTGCTGGTGCAAGATGATGCAGGGACAGGATCGGGGACAGGATTGCACACAGGCACCTCCGCGGCGGCCTGTGCTGCCTCCTGTCCTGGTCCTGCACTGCACCACTAGCACCAGTTGGATCCCCACCTCCAGACCCCGTCTCTGGTGCTTGCACGGCCTCTTCCTCCACCAAACCCCCCACCAACCTGGATGACTCCGTGCCATCTTCCCCTGTTGGGCCCTGTGGGGTCCCAGCTGCCCCTTCTGCTGCCGAGGAGTCCAACTCCAACCTCCGCCTCTTGGACCTCCCCCCGGCAGCTGCGGCCTGGGACGCGGCACTGGACTCCTCACTCCCCGATGAGATGACAACACGGGAGGGGAGCCGGGCCTTGCGTCTCCGGCTGGCAGTGGGATCCCCGCCGCTGTTCTCCACAGCACCTTCTCCACCATCTTCATCAGTTGACGCTGCACACAGGGAGAAACAAAACACAGGCATCAGGGCACTGTACAATGGACACATACACACATGACAGTTGCACATGAGCGGCATTGGCAAACCTCAGACATGTCATCACAATCCCCAACACACATGTCATTACAACTCGCACACATGAGCCATACCACAGCCATATCGCAACTGCCACCACCATCCACACACATACAACAGCATGAGCAGCCAAAGGTGAGCCAGACATCACATGCAACACAGGAAGTGCACCACACATGTACACACACCACCACACTTGCATGCATGTGTACACCTCTGCCAAGTGTCGCACTGTTCAGACGGGCATCCATGTCACATCTGCCAATCAGGCTTCCACATACCGCTGTCACATGCATCCATGTTGCATCACTGTTGCACCCTTGTCAAATACACACGCATGCACATGTACACAGTGCTGATACATGCAGCCAAAAACAACATACATGCATGACATCACGGACATGTCTACTTACATACACATTCATCCAAACATGTGTGCCCACACAACTGCATTTGGCATGCAAGCCTACACACACAAGCACCATCCATGTCTCACACATTGCAGCCCTCGCATGTGTCAGCCCCACGGCTCCGTACACCCCCACCCATACTCGACCCCATACAAACAGATGTGCAACCTGCACACTACTGAATAATCACCACACGCACTGCTCACAATCAGGATGCATGTACACTCAACGCTCGACTCCAGACGGGTCTGCTTCTCTAGGACCTGGACGTGGAGCACTGGGGATATGCGTTCCAGGACCCTCATCTGTTCTTCCGACAAGTGGCCCCGGCGCCCCTTGGCATCCGCTGCCTTCAAGAGGCGCCGGGCCTTGTTCAGGGTCCTGGACCTGAAGTCCTCCCAGCGCTTCCTGACATGTTGTAAGTCGCGGACTGCCACCCCCTCCGCTTTGATGGCAGTCACGATGTCAGTCCAGATCCGAGTCCGTCCTTCCTTGTCGGCGCGGGAACTTCCGAAGAGGGCATCATACTGCCCCAGGACTTGCTCCACCAGGACACCAACTTCGGTGGCACTGAAGCTGGTGCCCCTCTGCCTCTCTGGCCGGGGGTTGTCAGTGGTCACAGATGGTGTTTGCCCCGACATGACAACCCCAGAGGCAGGAGTGGGTGGGCAACTGGGTCCTGGGGCTGGGCTGTGGAGCGATGGAATCCCAGTCGGGAGTCTTCAGTTCCAGCAGGGGTGGTCACAGCAATAGCACCCCTGGCTGATGTGCAGGCAGCAAATGGCAGTGCATGTGGGCAGCAGGCAGTCATGCAGCAGCAGATGGCAGGTGGGAGCGTGCTCGGGGCTCTGGGGGGCAGTAGTTCGGCCTTCTGGGCAGGAGCGTGGTCTACCGTGTGCTTTCGCGTGGCCAGCTTGATACGGAGTGATTTGGCACGTGAAAAATCTGCACGTCAGTGTGTAATTTGAGGAAAGGCCCTTAGCGCGTAAGCGTGTCTGCACGCATACGCATTATCATTGGACAGAAGGCCCCTGAAGCGCAAGCGCCCCTGTGACGTGACGCGTACAGACGTGCATGGGCATTTCAGCGTGCGTGAAAAACTGCAAGTCCGCGTGTAATACGAGGAAAGGGCCCATGCGCGTAAGCGCGCGTGGAAACTGCTCGTCCGCGTGTAATACGTGGAAAGGGCCATGCGCGTAAGCGCGTGTGGAAACTGCACGTCCGCGTGTAATACGTGGAAAGGGCCATGCGCGTAAGCACGTGTGGAAACTGCACGTCCGCGTGTAATACGAGGAAAGGGCCCATGCGCGTAAGTGACGTGACGCGCGCGTGCGTTTCCCTCAGCACGGGTTAAAGGTGAGCGGGCCCAGCAGTTCGCTGTACGTGTCTTTCGTGGAGACCGACGTGTGTTGCTGCTTCCTGTTGTTTTGCGCACCATCACAACTTCACAGCTATCAAGGACGTATCTCTTCTTTTGACGGGGGTATTGGCTACGCGTGTTTTTTTGCATCGCTCTAGTCAGACGGTGAGTCGCACACGCACTTTTTCCCACTGCAGGTGCCCCTGTGTATCGCACCTATTTTCGATGTCATAGTAGCCTGCGTGTCCCACGCGTACGCGTAATTCGTGTTACTGGGTGCCACCGCGTACTGCGGGAGGTTGAATCCACGCACGTAGGCTGCAGGGTTGCGTGCACGGTTTTACTGCAGTTTTGGGGTGCCTGAGCGTTGCGTGACCCGTCACCACATCACCGGGGTCACATACAGCCTTGCAGGTGCAGGGGGGCTGTTAACATCTTGCTTCCCACCCCCTTCACCCCAATTGCCCAGGTCAATTGTGGTGTACACCTCCCATTGGCACCACTCCATCTGTGCCAGCACTACTACATCTGTGCCATGGTTGGGAGGCCACCAAAGGTGAGAGGCGCCTCAGCTGGGCGTACTCCTCGTGGCGGGCGTGGTCGGGGACGTGGCCGTGGTGACCAGGGAGTAGGGGGACTCCAGGGTGTCCAGGGCAGCCACAGAGGGGGAAGAGGCAGGGGTGCGCCACTTGAGCACAATGTTGTGCCATGTGTCGGTGCAGCCATGCCACCACCCCCTGTGGTTCCGGGGGATGCAGCTCCTGCATCTGGCACTGGCACCCGTATGACCCAGCAGTCCGTTCCATCGACTGCCACGGGCCCAAGGGTAGTGGTAGCTGCAGGTGCAGCTGTGGACACCACCACCCAGGCTCAGGGTCTGCCAGCGCAGGCTGCATTGGCACTTGAAGAGCCCTTGGTAGATCTCCAACAGGCCAGGGGGGAAACCATAGGGGCAGGCCGGGCTGCTCAGACCAAAACACGTGTCCCTGGAGCAGTCATGTCATCTGCTGCCCCTGAACTGCCGGATGTTGGCAAGTGCAGTGGCAGATGCACCCAACAGCACCCCGGTTGTGAGTCTGCCAACCAGGACCGTTGCGGCCAACGACCCTGCCACAGCTGATGTTGCTGCGCAGGGTCCATTAGTGGGCACCCAGCTGCCACTGACACAAGTCAGGCCTTTGGTCATCCCTCCACCTGCCACTCCCTTGGCTCAATCCACCGAACCCACTGGCCATACTGGTCAGGGCGGCATTAGCCAGCCAGGGTCTGCGCCACAGTCCAAGAGGAGGAAGGTTGCACCTGCAGCACAGGCTGGGACCCCACACACAGCCACGACCTCCTGCACGTCGAGGAAGAAGCCTTTCTGTAAGCAGGAACTGGACTTCCTCGTGGACTACGTGCGGGGCCACAGCCGTGACATGCTAGTGGGTGCCAATAGTCAGACCACGGCTGCCCAACGTGACACCCACTGGAAGCATGTTGCCGAACATGTCAGTTCATTCGGCCATGAGGTGCGCACGGCGCAGGAGTGCAAAAAGCGCTGGAATGACATCAAGCGCAGCACTAAGGCCAAGCGTGCCTCAAATTACAACTTGACTCTGGTGACTGGCGGTGGGCCTGCACCAGAGGAGGAAGAACTGACTCCGCATGAGGCTCTCGTTGCGGAGTTCATACCACCTGAATTGGTCGAAGGAGTGGGAGAGAAGCTGGACTTTGATGCCCAGTCCAGTGAGTGTTGATGCGTGTTTGTTGAGGACGTGTGTGTTTCACTTGTGGGATGTGTTGTGCATGATTGCTGCTACATGTGACGTGTACATGGTTCTGATGTGTAAGTAATGCAATGCTACCGTCATGCATGTCTCCTCTGCCTGCATGTGGGACTCCATGTAGGCATGCTCCCTTGCCCCTCCTCCGCCACTCTGCAACCTAGTTCCACCTTTGCACTGGTCTGCTTCAATCTTGCCAATGTGTACTTTCTTGTTCATGTGTCCTGTGTAGATGCTAACTTCCCGCGTAGAATCTGCCAGACATATGCCGTGTGGTACAGCCTTAGTACTCGATGCAGGGCATCTCACTTGTACTGTGCATGGGTCAGATGTCCCGCAGGGACATGAGTGCCCATTCATGCTCCATGTGCATTGCACGCATGCCCCTATGTGTCCTTTACTGGATGACCACTGTAATATAAGTCCTTGGTTACATACATTGCCTGCCATCTCATCAGCCTTCCCATGTCAACTGTGGCTCAGTCCTGCGTTGCACACATGCTTAGCCTCTGACAATCTGTGTGGCTCACAGGCCTCAGCCTGTTCAATGGCCAATGACTCTGTCCAACTCTTGTTGTGTCTCCTTCACACGTGGGCGGCCTCCGGAGTTTCCATCATGTGTCCTGCCCACTGTCCCAGCATCATTTGCAGTGTTGTAATTTGAATCACATTAAGCTGTTGATGCCAGTCAACACTGCCTGTCAATACACAGGTGTATGGTCAGCCTTTTGATACCATGCTAGGCATCCCTGCTTTGGTACTGGGGTGGAGGGGTGCTTGGCTTCTAGACATGGTACACATTGAGTGCACAATGCACGTGATGTCTGAATTTGACATTGTTCTGCCTTGACATTTCCTGGCACACACCATGTAGTGCTTGTACATGTAGGCAGTGGCGTACACATTCTCTGCACTGCATAGACCCACTTCCATGGAAACTGCCACCTTTCAACAGGTCTGATCTCAGAAGCTATTCAAAGTAGACCCAGCATGCATGCCAGGTCATATGTTGTGTGTCACATGTCTGCCGGATGCCTTTGCTGTCGGTGTGTGTGTGTGTGTCGTGTGCTTCTGACATGTGTATTGACCTTTTTCTCTCTATTTTTCAGGTGATGACGCAATGGAGGCAGAGGATGGTGTTGTCATGCCAGAAACAGGGTTGGTAACACCACATCAACCCGGCACTAGTGGGGGTCGTGGGGTGGTAGGCCACGAAAACCCCCAAGTGCTGCAGTCCATCTTGTCTCTGGCTGCCTATGACTCCAGCCTTGATGACGACTCTGACGTCCATGTTGAGTTGGATGACCATCAAGTCCATGTGTCAGGGGTGAGTGATTCTGATGTGGACACTCCTCTGTCTGCGACACCTGCACTGAGGGATCAGACAGTCTTGGTTCCTCCGCCCGTGGTGGATCGGGACGCAGGGTCACCCTCCACACCAGTCACTGATGTGCCTGGGACATCACGTCGACGGGGGCATGTAGTCGTGCAGCCGCAGGCGGTGCCAACACAGCGAGAACCCCCGGTCCTTGGGTCCCGCAGGGGTCAAGCCCGGCAACGCGGTCGCCGCGCGCAACCGCTGTATACTGAGTGGGAGCAAGACATGACTGCCAATTCCGAACGGCAGGGGGCAGCAATGAAGAACATTGCTGAGAGCATGGAGCATGTGGCCCGATCTGTGCTCCCCACTGCTAGGCAGGTGCTTCTCCAGCAGCAGGCGGCACGGTCCACGGCCCGCTCGTTCAGGCTGGGCATGGCGGCCTCAGACAGGGCACGTCAGGCTGAAATGTCGTCTCTGCGTCAAGCAATTGCTGCTCACGCAGAGGCGCACATGGATGCCCTGAGGTAGGAGTATGCTTCCCTCAGATCCACTCTGGGTGTCCTTATGATGTCCCAGAGGCAGCGGGCAGAGGAGAGGTTTGGACAGCTTGAGCGTACCATCTCGGCTGAGCTACAGGCTTGCCGGGAGGTGCAGCGGTTGTCCAGCCAGGCCTTGCAGGAGGAACTCCGTGTTACACGTGCTACCTTGCAAGAGGAAGCACGTGTATCACGGGAGGTTCTGCATGCAGACCTACGTCACATCGCCACACAGAACCAGGCTCACCCATCCGGCAGACTTGCTGCCGACGAGGGGCAAGCTGTGGCTAGGCGTGGCCAGGCTACTGTGCCACGTCCTCCTTTCCAGGATGAGCCAGACTCGGACGACCATCTATCTCTCACATAGGTCGTGCTGTGCAGGCGTTGAGCCCATGGAGGATTTTATTTTTGGCTCAGCATCATCGCATGTGGATGTTGAGCAGCACCCTGTACCTCCCCCCTCCTGGGTGCCTCCCCTCCCCCCCGGGTCGTATGCGGCCATTTTTGATTTTTCCTTTAGTTTAGTTAGTTAAGTTTCTGTTTGATAGTTAGTTTAAATAGGTAGTGTAGGTTTTCCATAGTTTGTGTAATTAGTCAATAGTTGATTTAGTTTAAAATTGCTAGTCTATTGTGCTTTCATGTCACGGTGTGGTGCTTTGTGGCTTTTGAAGGCATCCACTGTCTGTTCCAGCTGGGCCCTTCATGGTTGTCTTGTGTATGTGTTTGCTGCTTGGGTTCCTTGACTCACATATGCCACTCCTGCCTCCCTTATCCATGGGCTCGCAAGGATGGTTCGGTGTTACAGCATTTTACACAAGGGCTTTGGACTGTCATATCTGTGGCATGTCTGGTGCTGTGTGACTTGTGTTGACACCCCTAGTGGGGATGATTTAGGTGTCATTGTCCACTGTTCAGCTTTTGCTAGATGGGGTGTGTCATGATTAATGTGGACATTGATTGCTATGCATTTTGTAGTATGTTTCATATCTTTCCTGTACATGTGCTTGTTGCAATTGATGCTGTAGATAGTGTTCCACACTTTGGAGGTGAAAGACGGACTGATGGTGTGATTTGTGATGTGACTCTCTGACATGGTCAAGTAATGAGATGCCTGATGAGACACACACAGATGACTTTTTAGCATTAATCATGTGTGTCATGCCCTTTCTGCAGAGGGATGAGCCTCCAGAGCACCTTTGCCAGCAGACATGGCCCATTGGACCCTACCATTACATAAGGTGTTTTAACTATAGCACCCCTTCCTCTTTCACAGGGGTCCTCCAAACCTTGGCTCCATGAAGAAGGCTGTGATCCACTGTCTAGCCGAAACGTCCAGGGACCCTTCCCCACCTTGGGGTTTATAGGTCCCCGTTTTACAATTGGTTTTGATTTATGTCAGTGACGTCGATCCATTTTGGTCACCCTCTAGCCTGGCTTCTGTTAGACCTATCCAAGGTTCTATGTTAGAGCAATAATATGTTCTGTTGGTCTTATTAGATAGAGGTACACGTGCCACGTACCTTTTATCCATCTAAGGTGCTTAATGAGAAGAACATGAAATGTATTAAACATGATAAGATATCTGTGTGTATATAGGTTTTTCTCTTAGAATGTCACCTGATGATACACTTATTTATCAATCTGTTTCTGTTTTGTTTAATTGTATAACGTAATTCCTGTATTACTTATGGGTCTATGCAATTTCTGTTTGTTTAAAATTGAACATTTGACTGAGGAGAGAAAATAAAAAATACTCCCAGTTCCATATTAACTAAGTACTTGTGGTATACTTTTTCTCCTTGGTGCTCTCCCATCTTGCCCCTGGATATGTACAAATAAGAGATATAACAGGGGATCAGATACATATAAAATTTTATTTGCATCCCAATAAATTGCAATTAGCTTTGACTGTTCCAGTGAGGACAACCCCCCTTGTGTTCTTGTGTTGCAACATTGTGCAGGACACATGCTGCCACAATGATCCTGCACACTACTGGTGGTGCATAGAGTAGTTGCCCACCAGAGCGGTCAAGGGAGCGGAAACGTGACTTGAGCACTCCGAATGTGCGCTCCACTATGCCCCTGGTTGCAATATGGGCGGCGTTGTATCTTACCTGGGGTGGTGTGGTGGGGTTCCGGATTGGCATCATCATGTGGTTGCTCAGAGGGTAGGCACTGTCCCCTGGGGAGGTGATAATAGTTGAGATTATTAGGGTTTGGAAATTTGTCTGTGTGTGACTTGCATGCATGTGCAAGGGCATTTGTACTGACCTAGGAGCCATGTGTCGCCATGCTGCCCAGCTTCCAGGGCCCGGCTCAGGGCGGACATTCTGTATATGAAACTGTCATGGGTGGAGCCAGGGTAGTTTGCATAGACAGAGGTGATGATTCCCTTTGCATCACATACCACCTGTACATTGATGGAATGCCAGTGCTTGCGGTTTCGGTAGATGTGCTCAATGGCCCTAGGTGGACGTAGGGCCACATGGGTGCAATCTATGGCACCGACCACTTTGGGGAAGTGTGCCACCCTGAAAAAATCCAGGACAACGGCCTGCCTTTCTGCGGGTGTTCTGGGCATGTATATGTGCCTGCGGACTGAGGGGCGCGCTGTCACGATTGCCAGTACCTGGTGTAGGCAGCGTGACTGCGTGGCCTGTGAGACCCCCCCACTATGGCAGTGGTCCGCTGAAATGACCCAGTGGGCAAAAAATGCAGGACATGGAGCAGCTTCTCCAAGGGGCTCAATGCTTGGGAGCAAAGGGTGGGGGATGTGAGGTCATCTTCCCACTCCCTGACCAGGTCTAGGATGATATGGGGTGGAAACCTATACCTGCCATAGACCTGGTCGTCAGGCATCCCAAAAAGGCTTGTCCGTGGTGCGAAAATGCGTGCCCTGGCTATTCTCCTCCTCCTGCGTTGTCCCACGATCAGTGCAGCGACAAATGGGGCATTCATCGTAGCTGTATATACGCGTTTGTTGTTTGCGCGCACTTTTATGCTGTGCGCTGGGACGCTTCCGCCTGCCTTCGTGTGGCAGACGCGTTGACGCCTGTGCACGTCTTTTGCCGTGCGCGGGTTTCCCGTATTCGGATACGGTCCGAGTGTCATCGCGTGTTTTCGGAGGGGAGTGAGCGTACATGCAACTGGCCTGGGTACGTGTGTTTCGGGTGCGCGGGAAGTTCCACACCCGATTAGCCTGGGTACGTGTGTTCCGGGGTGCCGGGAACTTGCACACGCGATTGGTGGAAATCCACGTGTGTTCTGTCATCACGTGCAATGAGGGAAACACCTGTGCGCGTCACGTCACAGACGCGCTCACGCGCTAGGGGCCTCTGGTCCAATGAAATCGCATATGCGTGCTGCCGTGCATACGCGCTAAGGGCCTTTCCTCCTATCAGACGCGGACGTGCAGTTTTTCACGTGCGCTGAAATGCCCATGCACGTCTGTACGGGTCACGTCACAGGGGCGCTTGCACTTGAGGGGCCTTCTGTCCAATGATAATGCGTATGCGTGCCGACGCGCTTACGCGCTAAGGGCCTTTCCTCGAATTACACGCTGACGTGCAGATTTTTCACGTGTGAAATCACTCCGTATCAAGCTGGCCACGCGTAAGCACACGGAAGACCACACTCCTGCCCAGAAGGCCGAACTACTGCCCCCCAGAGCCCCGAGCACGCTCCCACCTGCCATCTGCTGCTGCCTGACTGCCTGCTGCCCACGTGCACTGCCATTTGCTGCCTGCACATCAGCCAGGGGTGCTGTTGCTGTGACCACCCCTGCTGGAACCGAAGACTCCCGACTGGGATTCCATCGCTCCACAGCCCAGCCCCAGGACCCAGTTGCCCACCCACTCCTGCCTCTGGGGTTGTCATGTCGGGGCAAACACCATCTGTGACCACTGACAACCCCCGACCAGAGAGGCAGAGGGGCACCAGCTTCAGTGCCACCGAAGTTGGTGTCCTGGTGGAGCAAGTGCTGGGGCAGTATGATGCCCTCTTCGGAAGTTCCCGCGCCGACAAGGAAGGACGGACTCAGATCTGGACTGACATCGTGACTGCCATCAATGCGGAGGGGGTGGCAGTCCACGACTTACAACATGTCAGGAAGCGCTGGGAGGACTTCAGGTCCAGGACCCTGAACAAGGCCTGGCGCCTCTTGAAGGCAGCGGATGCCAAGGGGCGCCGGGGCCACTTGTCGGAAGAACAGATGAGGGTCCTGGAACGCATATCCCCAGCGCTCCACGTCCAGGTCCTAGAGAAGCAGACCCGTCTGGAGTCGAGCGGTGAGTGTACATGCATCCTGATTGTGAGCAGTGCGTGTGGTGATTATTCAGTAGTGTGCAGGTTGCACATCTGTTTGTATGGGGTCGAGTATGGGTGGGGGTGTACAGGGCCGTGGGGCTGACACATGCGAGGGCTGTAATGTGTGAGACATGGATGATGCTTGTGTGTGTAGGCTTGCATGCCAAATGCAGTTGTGTGGGCACACATGTTTGGATGAATGTGTATGTAAGTAGACATGTCCGTGATGTCACGCATGTATGTTGTTTTTGGCTGCATGTATCAGCACTGTGTACATGTGCATGTGTGTGTATTTGACAAGGGTGCAACAGTGATGCAACATGGATGCATGTGACAGCGGTATGTGGAAGCCTGATTGGCAGATGTGACATGGATGCCCGTCTGAACAGTGCGACACTTGGCAGAGGTGTACACATGCATGCAAGTGTGGTGGTGTGTGTACATGTGTGGTGCACTTCCTGTGTTGCATGTGATGTCTGGCTCACCTTTGGCTGCTCATGCTGTTGTATGTGTATGGATGGTGGTGGCAGTTGCGATATGGCTGTGGTATGGCTCATGTGTGCGAGTTGTAATGACATGTGTGTTGGGGATTGTGATGACATGTCTGAGGTTTGCAAATGCCACTCATGTGCAACTGTCATGTGTGTATGTGTCCATTGTACAGTGCCCTGATGCCTGTGTTTTGTTTCTCCCTGTCTGCAGCGTCAACTGATGAAGAGGGCGGAGAAGGTGCTGTGGAGCACAGCGGCAGGGATCCCACCGCCAGCCGGAGACGCAAGGCCCGGCTCCCCTCCCGTGTTGTCATCTCGTCGGGGAGTGAGGAGTCCGGTGCCGCGTCCCAGGCCGCAGCTGCCGGGGGGAGGTCCAAGAGGCGGAGGTTGGAGCTGGATGCCTCGGCAGCAGAAGGGGCAGCTGGGACCCCACAGGGCCCAACAGGGGAAAATGGCACGGAGTCATCCAGGTTGGTGGGGGGTTTGGTGGAGGAGGAGGCCGTGCAAGCACCAGAGACGGGGTCTGGAAGTGGGGATCCCACTGGTGCTAGTGGTGCAGTGCAGGACCAGGGACAGGAGGCAGCACAGGCCGCCGCGGAGGTGCCTGTGTGCAATCCTGTCCCCGATCCTCTCCCTGCATCACCTTGCACCAGCAGGGATGCCTACGTCCAGACCCGTTTTCAGGCAGGGGATGAGCTCACGTCAACTGGCCTTCCTCTGCCTGCGGACGTGGCTATCCAGGTCCGGGTTGAGCCTGTCCTGGCTGGTGTGGCGTTGCGTCAACGGGCCATGCGAGTTGACCTGCAGTCTTTTCATGGAGAGACTGCACGTCATCTCGAATGGCTCGTTGACCACGTCAGCCTGCTGGGACAGGTCACCCAGGCCGGATTCCTCCGTCTGATGGGGCTTGCTCTGACCCCCTCCTCAACTGGACCCCCTATGCGCCAGTCGTCCTCTGTGCCATCTTCCCACCCATCAGTCACCTGGGTGCCCTGTGGAGCTGCCTCTGACGGTGCGGCCAGGCTGGTGGAGGAGGCATCCCTGCCACAGTCGGGAGTCGAACGTCCAGCAGGGGTGGCCACATCAACAACTGCACCCCAGCCGGCAGAGGATGTGCAGGCAGCAGGAGGCAGTGCACGGGCAGAGGCACAGCAGCAGCAGCAACGTGGTGGGAGCCATGAAGGCTCGGGGCCTTCAACATCGGAGGGGCAGGCATCGGCCGGAGGGCAGGTTGACCCAGGACGGGGTGTGTCTTCTGTGTGGCAGCGGTTGGGCCAGCAGATAGGTGCGGAGCGGCGGCGGGCGGAAGAGGAGTGGCTCACAATGGTCAGGGCGGAGAACTCCATGCGAAGGGCCCTGAGGCGGGCCGAGTGCCTCGAGGCAATCCGCAGGTGGTTGGAGGAGGAGACGGCGTCGTCCCTGCGGACCCTCGGGCCATGGAACAGGACCGCCTCCGGGACATCGAACAGGAGTTCGATGATGCCCTGGCCCGGAACACCACGGAGTGAGCCGCTGGACTTTCCCGCCGCCTTTGTATATAGTTCTTTAGTTTTAGGTTTCCTTTGTTTGTTCTTATGATTTGGAGTCGACGGACACTGCTCCACTTTTTGTATATAGTTGCATTTTAGTTAGGGTTTTTTGTAGGTTTCCTTTGTTCAGTTGGGCTCATGGACCCTTGGATGTTTTGTACATAGTTCTTCATTGGATTGATTTTATTTTTAATGTGACTTTGGACAACATTTTTTTGGATTAGGATTTTGTGTTCTTTTTTTAGACGGACATGCAGCTTTTCTTTTTTTCATTGCCATTGTAGTTTGTTTCATTTCATTTGCATTCTTTTTTTTTTAATACAATTTTGTTTTCATACTTCACTGTGTGGTATCATCTCATTGGTTTCATGCATGTCATGTTGGGTGTTTTCCCATTCAATTGCAACCATTGTGTGTGACGGACATGGGTTCATTTTCTTTATGAACATTGGGGGTGTAACATGTAATTTCCATTTCCATGTGGGTGAATGGGGTACTTGGTAGGGCTTTTTGGCTGTGGAGGCTGACCATAAAGCACATGATTGGGGATTGTGAGGACCTGGTGGAGGCTGCCCATGGTGGCTGGGGGGTGGGGGTGGTGGGAGACATGGGTGGGGGCCTGGTGGAGGGTGCCCCTGGTGACTGGGGGTGTGGTGGTGGTGTGAGAAATGGGTGGGGGCCTGGTGGAGGGTGCCCCTGGTGGCTGGGGGGTGGGGGTGGTGGGGAACATGAGTTGGACATGGGTGGGGGCCTGCTGGCAGGTGCCCCACAGTGCTGGGGGGTGGGGGTGGTGGGGAACATGAGTTGGACATGGGTGGGGGCCTGCTGGCAGGTGCCCCACAGTGCTGGGGGGTGGGGGTGCTGGGAGACATGGGTGGGGGCCTGGTGGAGGCTGCCCCTGCACTGCTGGGGGGTGGGGGTGGTGGGAGACATGGGTGGGGGCCTGGTGGAGGCTGCCCCTGGGGAGTGGGGGGTGGGGGTGGTGGGAGACATGGGTGGGGGCCTGTTGGAGGCTGCCCCTGGGGAGAGGGGGGTGGGGGTGGTGGGAGACATGGGTGGGGGCCTGGTGGGGGCTGCCCCTGGTGGCTGGGGGGTGGGGGTACTGGGAGACATGGGTGGGGGACTGGTGGAGGCTGCCCCTGCACTGGTGGGGGGTGGGAGACATGGGTGGGGGCCTGGTGGAGGCTGCCCCTGGGGAGTGGGGGGTGGGGGTGGTGGGAGACATGGGTGGGGGCCAGGTGGAGGCTGCCCCTGGGGAGTGGGGGGTGGGGGTGGTGGGAGACATGGGTGGGGGCCTGATGGAGGCTGCCCCTGGTGACTGGGGGGGTGGGGGTGGTGGGAGACATGGGTGGGGGCCTGGTGGAGGGTGCCCCTGGGGGGTGGTGGGTGGGGGTGGTGGGAGACATGGGTGGGGGCCTGGTGGAGGCTGCCCCTGGTGACTGGGGGGGTGGGGGTGGTGGGAGACATGGGTGGGGGCCTGGTGGAGGCTGCCCCTGCACTGCAGTGGGGTGGGGGTGGTGGGAGACATGGGTGGGGCCTGCTGGCAGGTGCCCCACAGTGCTGGGGGGTGGGGGTGGTGGGGAACATGAGTTGGACATGGGTGGGGGCCTGCTGGCAGGTGCCCCACAGTGCTGGGGGGTGGGGGTGGTGGGGAACATGAGTTGGACATGAGTAGGGGCCTGCTGGCAGGTGCCCCACAGTGCTGGGGGGTGGGGGTGGTGGGGAACATGAGTTGGACATGGGTGGGGGCCTGCTGGCAGGTGCCCCACAGTGCTGGGGGGTGAGGGTGGTGGGGAACATGAGTTGGACATGGGTGGGGGCCTGCTGGCAGGTGCCCCACAGTGCTGGGGGGTGGGGGTGGTGGGGAACATGAGTTGGACATGGGTGGGGGCCTGCTGGCAGGTGCCCCACAGTGCTGGGGGGGTGGGGGTGGTGGGGAACATGTGTTGGACATGGGTGGGGGCCTGCTGGCAGGTGCCCCACAGTGCTGGGGGGTGGGGGTGGTGGGAGACATGGGTGGGGGCCTGGTGGAGGCTGCCCCTGCACTGCTGGGGGGTGTGGGTGCTGGGAGACATGGGTGTGGGCCTGGTGGTGGGTGCCCCTGCACTGCTGGGGGGTGGGGGTGGTGGGAGACATGGGTGGGGGCCTGGTGGAGGCTGCCCCTGGTGACTGGGGGTGGGGGTGGTGGGAGACATGAGTGGGGGCCTTGTGGTTGGTGCCCCTGGTGGCTGGGGGGTGAGGGTGCTGGGAGACATGGGTCGGGGCCTGGTGGTGGGTGCCCCTGCACTGCTGGGGGGTGTGGGTGCTTGGAGACATGGGTGGGGGCCTGGTGGAGGCTGCCCATGGTGGCTGGGGGGTGGGGGTGGTGGGAGACATGGGTGGGGGCCTGGTGGAGGCTGCCCCTGGGAGTGGGGGGGTGGGGGTGGTGGGAGACATGGGTGGTGGCCTGGTGGAGGCTGCCCCTGGGGAGTGCGGGGTGGGGGTGCTGGGAGACATGGGTGGGGGCCTGGTGGTTGGTGCCCCTGGTGGCTGGGGGGTGGGGGTGCTGGGAGACATGGGTGGGGGCCTGGTGGAGGCTGCCCATGGTGGCTGGGGGGTGGGGGTGCTGGGAGACATGGGTGGGGGCCTGGTGGAGGCTGCCCCTGGTGACTGGGGGGGTGGGGGTGGTGGGAGACATGGGTGGGGGCCTGGCGGTTGGTGCCCCTGGTGGCTGGGGGGTGGGGGTGCTGGGAGACATGGGTGGGGGCCTGGTGGTGGGTGCCCCTGCACTGCTGGGGGGTGGGGGTGGTGGGAGACATGGGTGGGGGCCTGGTGGAGGCTGCCCCTGGTGACTGGGGGGTGGGGGTGCTGGGAGACATGGGTGGGGGCCTGGTGGAGGCTGCCCCTGGGGAGTGGGTGGTGGGGGTGGTGGGAGACATGGGTGGGGGCCTGGTGGAGGCTGCCCCTGGTGGCTGGGGGGTGGGGGTGCTGGGAGACATGGGTGGGGGCCTGGTGGAGGCTGCCCCTGGTGGCTGGGGGGTGGGGGTGCTGGGAGACATGGGTGGGGGCCTGGTGGAGGCTGCCCCTGGTGACCGGGGGGGTGGGGGTGGTGGTAGACATGGGTGGGGGCCTGTTGGTTGGTGCCCCTGGTGGCTGGGGGGTGGGGGCAGTGGGAGACATGGGTGGGGGCCTGGTGGTGGGTGCCCCTGCACTGCTGGGGGGTGGGGGTGGTGGGAGACATCGGTGGGGGCCTGGTGGAGGCTGCCCCTGGTGACTGGGGGGGTGGGGGTGGTGGGAGACATGGGTGGGGGCCTGGTGGAGGCTGCCCCTGCACTGCTGGGGGGTGGGGGTGGTGGGAGACATGGGTGGGGCCTGCTGGCAGGTGCCCCACAGTGCTGGGGGGTGGGGGTGGTGGGGAACATGAGTTGGACATGGGTGGGGGCCTGCTGGCAGGTTCCCCACAGTGCTGGGGGGTGGGGGTGGTGGGGAACATGAGCTGCACATGGGTGGGGGCCTGCTGGCAGGTGCCCCACAGTGCTGGGGGGTGGGGGTGGTGGGGAACATGAGTTGGACATGGGTGGGGCCTGCTGGCAGGTTCCCCACAGTGCTGGGGGGTGGGGGTGGTGGGAGACATGGGTAGGGGCCTGGTGGAGGCTGCCCCTGGTGGCTGGGGGGTGGGGGTGGTGGGAGACATGGCTGGGGGCCTGTGGAGGGTGCCCCTGGTGGCTGGGGGTGCAGGGGGACATGCGTTGGTGGGCAGTCATGCAAGTTGACATGTGGGTTGGCTGGGGGGCATAGCCATGGTGGATGGGGTGCCTGCAGGACATGTGCAGGGTAGGCCCCTGTGGTGTGAGCCACCTGCAGGGGCCGTGGAGGGTGTAGAGGGAACACCTGGGAGGGCCCACACGTGCAATTCACGTGTGGTGCTCCCCGCGCACTCCTGTAAAACACGTACCCTGATGGAATCACATGTCGAACTTCCCCCGCACCCTGAAATACACGTACCCTGATGGAATTGTGTGTGGAACTTCCCGCGCACCCCTGGAATACACGTACCCTGCTGATTTTGCGTGTGTAACTTCCCCTGCACCCTGAAATACACGTACCCTGCTGATATCGCGTGTGGAACTTCCCGCGCACCCCTGAAATACACGTACCCTGCTGAAATCGCGTGTGGAACTTCCCCTGCACCCTGAAATACACGTACCCTGATGGAATCGCGTGTGTAACTTCCCCTGCACCCTGAAATACACGTACCCTGCTGATATCGCGTGTGTAACTTCCCCTGCACCCTGAAATACACGTACCCTGCTGATATCGCGTGTGGAACTTCACGCGCACCCTGAAATACACGTACCCTGATGGAATCGCGTGTGGAACTTCCCGTGCACCCCTGAGATATGCGTACCCTGCTCGCACGGGCCCATTCGCGTGTGGAAATTCCCGCGCACCCCTGAAATACACGTACCATGATGAAATCGCGTGTGTAACTCCACCTGCACCCTGAAATACACGTACCTTGATGGAATCGCGTGTGGAACTTCCCACGCACCCCTGGAATACACGTACCCTGCTGATTTCACGTGTGTAACTTCCCCTGCACCCTGAAATACACGTACCCTGCTGAAATCGCGTGTGGAACTTCCCGCGCACCCCGAAATACACGTACCATGATGGAATCGCGTGTGGAACTTCCCGCGTACCCCTGAGATACGCGTACCCTGCTCGCACGGGCCCAATCGCGTGTGGAAATTCCCGCGCACCCCTGAAATACACGTACCCTGCTGGAATCGCGTGTGTTACTTCCCCTGCACCCTGAAATACACGTACCCTGCTGATATCGCGTGTGGAACTTCACGCGCACCCCGAAATACACGTACCCTGATGGAATCGCATGTGGAAATTCCCACGCACCCCTGAAATACACGTACCCTGATGGAATTGCATGTGTAACTTCCCCTGCACCCTGAAATGCACGTACCCTGCTGATATCGCGTGTGGAACTTCACGCGCACCCCGAAATACAGGTACCCTGATGGAATCGCGTGTGGAACTTCACGCGCACCCCGAAATACACGTACCCTGATGGAATCGCATGTGGAACTTCCCGCGCACCCCTGAGATACGCGTACCCTGCTCGCACGGGCCCAATCGCGTGTGGAAATTCACGCGCACCCCTGAAATACATGTACCATGATGAAATCGCGTGTGGAACTTCCTGCGCACCCCTGAAATACGCGTACCCTGCTCGCACGGGGCCAATCGCGTGAGGTACTTCCCGCACACCCCAGTGATACAAGTAGCCCGCTTGCTGTGCTGGTACAGGGTTAGCGAAGCCCTTTGCGCTGGATTGGGTATATTGATGGCTTTTCCCTGCGCGAGAGGCGTTCTTGGGGGCGTAACTGGCGCTGCTGCAGGGTCGCTGCGCCACTGTGCGCCATGGCTGGTTTTGGTGGCTGGAATCCATGAATACGCTGTCCGCGGAAATTGATTTTTGCGCATGCGGCTGGCGCAGGGATTCGCACGCGCACACTGTGCGCCAGCCGCATGCGCCACTTGTGCGCTGAATTCTATGAATTACCCCCTTAATTATTTTGTCTAACTTTCACCAACTGTGCTTCTATTTTTTTTTCTGTTTTTGTTTACTGCAACTACTAAAGAATACTTGAATGCAAATTCTATATGTTCACAACAACGGTTTCAATGCATTTTTAACGTTTTCAATAGAAATCTGATTGCCCACATCAGTGAGATGCACTCCATCTCGTCAGAAAATGTTGACATTATCAAATTTATCAAATATTTTCATTATGGAACAATCTCATCCTAACATCCCACAAAACAGCACATACAACTTTATTCACATTGTGCCATGCTTTCTCAATTTGTGGACAAAATACATTAAAATACATCCACATTTGTCTCTGAGCTATCCACGAAAAAATCATTTTTGTATGTGGAAACAGTTCCATCAACTTTCCAAATGTATCCTTCATTGCAAATTGTAATGAAATTCCTGTAACATAGACCAAACTGTTGCCTACAGAGTGCACTACACAGTTGTCCAGATGCTACACCTGGGGGGGTGGGAGACATGGCTGGGGGCCTGTGGAGGGTGCCCCTGGTGGCTGGGGGTGCAGGGGGACATGCGTTGGTGGGCAGTCATGCAAGTTGACATGTGGGTTGGCTGGGGGGCATAGCCATGGTGGATGGGGTGCCTGCAGGACATGTGCAGGGTAGGCCCCTGTGGTGTGAGCCACCTGCAGGGGCCGTGGAGGGTGTAGAGGGAACACCTGGGAGGGCCCACACGTGCAATTCACGTGTGGTGCTCCCCGCGCACTCCTGTAAAACACGTACCCTGATGGAATCACATGTCGAACTTCCCCCGCACCCTGAAATACACGTACCCTGATGGAATTGTGTGTGGAACTTCCCGCGCACCCCTGGAATACACGTACCCTGCTGATTTTGCGTGTGTAACTTCCCCTGCACCCTGAAATACACGTACCCTGCTGATATCGCGTGTGGAACTTCCCGCGCACCCCTGAAATACACGTACCCTGCTGAAATCGCGTGTGGAACTTCCCCTGCACCCTGAAATACACGTACCCTGATGGAATCGCGTGTGTAACTTCCCCTGCACCCTGAAATACACGTACCCTGCTGATATCGCGTGTGTAACTTCCCCTGCACCCTGAAATACACGTACCCTGCTGATATCGCGTGTGGAACTTCACGCGCACCCTGAAATACACGTACCCTGTGCTTCTATTTTTTTTTCTGTTTTTGTTTACTGCAACTACTAAAGAATACTTGAATGCAAATTCTATATGTTCACAACAACGGTTTCAATGCATTTTTAACGTTTTCAATAGAAATCTGATTGCCCACATCAGTGAGATGCACTCCATCTCGTCAGAAAATGTTGACATTATCAAATTTATCAAATATTTTCATTATGGAACAATCTCATCCTAACATCCCACAAAACAGCACATACAACTTTATTCACATTGTGCCATGCTTTCTCAATTTGTGGACAAAATACATTAAAATACATCCACATTTGTCTCTGAGCTATCCACGAAAAAATCATTTTTGTATGTGGAAACAGTTCCATCAACTTTCCAAATGTATCCTTCATTGCAAATTGTAATGAAATTCCTGTAACATAGACCAAACTGTTGCCTACAGAGTGCACTACACAGTTGTCCAGATGCTACAAGTTAACCAGGAGGAATTCTGCCCACTTCATTCCTCGAACTTCATACCATTAAACTTGAAAGTCATCAAATCCAAGATTGTCAGACAATCCACAGTGCTCAAAATACAGCTTCCACCAATGGATCCATGAGTCTCCCACAATCCATATAGGCTGCTTCCTCAAAGCCATCGCCATACTCATCTTCACTGCACACAACAAAGATAACGCTTTCTACCCATCTTCCTGGACACCGCACACCACACCCAGCAAACCTGACTGGCTGATCCCCTGATGTCTGCGGACATCGGTTGTCCGCGGTCTCTGCAGTCCCCTTTCCTTGCCAGGCATACTCAAAAGACCGGGATGGCATGTGCAGTGTCCACGGACATCATGTCCAATTGAAGGGGTGGGGAGGTTTAAACTCAATTTAAACAATGTATTCTACTATGGTGGGTCTTAAAAGAACCTTTTTTTATTTTCTTCAGTTTTCAATTTTTTTTGTTTTCGCATTTTTATATCATATACCATATATCTACTAACAAACAAATGCTTTCCTATGCACTCCACATTTTCCCATTTAAGTTGTTCACAGGAATTTTCAAAGCATTTTTAACATTCAAAAGAAGCATTTAATTCCCAACATTGTTAAAATCCACTCCATTGCCAAAATTATTTACACCATCCAACATGATATTTTCATTTTGAAAAGATGCCATGCCTAAGCCATTCAAACAAGCACATACAACTTCAGCCATATGGTGCCTATCTTCTTCCATTTGTACACAAAACACATTTGGAAATCGCCAAATTTCCCTCAGATATATTTCAGAAAAAATAATATTTGCATATGAAAACAGTACCATTAAGCTTTGGCGCATGCGACCTGCAAAGATACTGGAGTAACATAGCCCAAACTATTTTAGCCACAATGCAAAATAATAATATCTGGACATTGGAATTCAGACATACTCTGACAAAAAGATAATAAACTCACCCTGTTTAGCCCAGATACTGTATACCATCAAACCTCCACTCCTTGCATTCCAATATTAGCAGAGCTTCCACAAGATTTAGTATAACCTTTCAAAAAATTCATCCAACAATCTCCCACCGTCCACACATTCATCTTCTTCCTAGCAATGGCCACAATCATCTTCCCTGGACAAAACAAACAAAACACATGTTACCCTGTCTTCCTGTACACCACAACCAGAACATCTCATTGGCTAATCCCCACAGTCCCCTTGTCATGCATGGCATCCTTAAAAGACCTGGATGTGGCACGCTCTGTCTGCAGACTACTGCGGTGTCCACAGATGCTGTAGCACAGGGCAGCCCTTTTACCCTTTTTACTTTTATGTTTGTAATGCTCCCTCATTGGCTGCTTTTAAACAGTCACTCCTCCATCCACCCATCACATCCAAAACCTCTACTTGTAACCCTGTTGTAACCCTGTTATCTCAGTTTCAACACTTCAGATGTACTTTTAAACTCTCAGTATCAAAAACTACTGTAAAAATCTCCAAGATTCAACAACATCTGCATTTAACAAGACATAGTACAGGTATGGTTATATTTTTTAAGTATTGTTTCAACACTTGTACAAATGTATAGATACAGGGTTCCTGCCACCTACCCTTTCGTAAGCTTCACAATAAGAATATTCTCTTTTTTAGCCACTCCAGCAAATGCCATGTATTGCAGCATTTAGCACCTGCTCACATCAAGTGGCAGTTACTTACAATGCGGTGCGTTCAGAAATGTTTTTAGGAGCATTTTCATGAAATTTTAAACATAGATATGTGCTTCTATAGCAGCACTGTGTGTCACTTGTTTATAAAAGAAAGGAAAAGCATATTGAAAAGATTTGTCAACCATTTTGAAGTGGCAATTGGTATATTTTGGTAGTACATCCATACTTGACAACATGACTCATTCCAAACTATAGCTGCATATCAAGTCTTGGTTTCTTTCTTTGCATTCTGTGACTTATAATACAACTTCTCCCAATACAGAATTCGAACTACAAGTCCCAGAACAGCAAATAAAATAATAACCAGACCTGGACTGCAAAATTTGAAAGTATGACATTTATATGAAATGAAAAATAGAAAACGCTGCGTGTTTACAAATATTTCTTTTCAGGAACATTTTAACGAAAGGTAAGAAATGCATATATATATTTAAAGCAGCACTGTGTGTAACTTCTTTGTAAAAGAAACAAAAATCAGATGTAAAACATTAGTGCAACATTTTTAAGTGCCTCTTCGTGTGAGGAAATTGATATCTTCACAGTACAAACATGCTTGCTAACATGACCCATTCCAATCCTGATGTGCTTATCCAGTCCCGGTTTCTACTATGCATTTCAGGACTAATAGTCCAGGTTTCTACTGGAAAATGTGCACCTAAAACTCCCAGAATACAAAGAGAAAAAAACAAGACTTCATAAGCACTTACATATTGCAATGGACAATGTTGGAAAATATGCATGTACTGCCAAAATATTAAACTTCCACACAACTGGCTCTTAAAAAGGTGCTACAAATCTTTTCCATCTGCTCTTCTTTTCTATTACAAAAAAAGTTATGCACAGTGCACCGATAAATGCACGTCTGCATTTTTTTAAATTTCATGAAAATGTTCCTAAAAAGAAACATTTTTAAATGGTCAGCATTTTACATTTTTCATTACATGTAAATCTCACACTTTTTAACCTCACTCATTACATGCCTTACACTACCACCATTTTTGACCTCCTCACACATATGTGTATACTGCCAAAGTATCTATCCACAACACCTCACCTTACATATAAAGTAGTCTTCTTTCCAAATCTCTACTATAAGACAGCAAACACTACTGCAGCAACAATCTGCCATTGCATTACCACAAGGCCACAGTTTCATACTCTTCAAAAACACTGCACCATATTACAAATACATTACACCACAAACACAGCACTTCTTCTATTGCAATCAGGAGGACAAAAATAACCTAGCTATGCACCTTTTTCTCACACCCATTTTTGCCCTGTACCTTCTAATGGGCCACACGACACTACTCATACTCCAATTGCTTTAACAACATAGTTAAAGCACTTTTGTACACAACTCATAACACAACTTTATTAACTTTTTTTTCCAGCAACTCCTCCTACCTTCATAAATATCAACCTTTCTTAAAAAACGTACTTCACCATTACCACGTATACCCAATAACTTTGTTTTACAATTACAGGAAAGAAGAAGATTGCCAAAGACAGCTACCAAAAAAAGAAGACTCTTCACATCCTACCAAGTAAGTACATCAATATAGCATGTATGTTTTTTAATTGTGACAATGTACTTTCACTATATATTAGCCTAGAATATTATTTTTGAATAAACTACATATCTTTCACTCTTAGTAATTATATTGCAACATTCACACTCTTTCTATTCCCATCTGAACACTAACATTACAACCACTGTTTTCCTCAAAACATCATAATGTCCCTACTTATTCAATCACACCACCACTCCATTACTCAGTAACACAAGCCCATCACAACTGCACACACTCTTACTCTTACATCCTTCCCAACTACACCTATTATCCCACTACACAATCATACAGCACTCTCTTCATCTCTACAATCTCACCCACAGACCCATCCACAATACATGAACGTACATTCTACAACTTTTGAACCCAAACGTTCATTTTCCCAACAGACAGAACAACATGCCTCTAAAAAGCATCTTCATTGAAAACAAAGAAAGACTTGAGCCCAGAAGAACAAAAGCATGCCATATAGTCATCCACCTTTAAAACAATGGCCCTCATTACAACCCTGGCGTTAAGGGGTTAATGGCGCCATAAATGGTGTCAGCGCTGTTAAACCCTTAACGCCTGATTACGAGGTCCCTTTGCGGCTCCCGACCTTAACGGCTGGTCTGGACCAGCCGTTAAAGTAGGGACTCGCAAAGTGACTTTTGAGGTAATTACGGTACTGCAATTTGTGGTACCATAATTCCCGCCTTCCCCAGTCCCATTGAGCCCTATGGGGCACAAATGGGAATGGGGAAGGGCCAATGGTAAATGGGGTATTACAGCCCCGCCAACCTTGGAATGAGGTGGTAATTCCCCATTTACCATTGGTGGACTCGGTAAGTTACCGGCGTTAACCATGGCGCTGTTAGCGCCATTGGTTAACGCCGGAGTCGTAATGAGGGCCAATGTATACAAAACATTAAAACAGAACAGTTAGTAACCTCACTCAACAAAATTAAACCAGCAACCACTAAACAAGTACAGCCCCTCTTCCAAAAACTAAAAATAAAAAATATCTACAAATAAAAGCAAACCTACTAATGAACCTACCACTCTATCTAAAAACTTTAACGTAGCCACAGTAAAGCATTCCAAAAAACGAATTTTACAAAAAAAGTCCACCATAGAATTCTTCACAATCTTATAAAGTACAACTGAAAAGTCACAAACTACTCTTAAAAACTATTGCAGAAGACTAATACTCGAAGTTCTAATGGACAGCACATTTCTACAAAAGAGAACATTTTTCATGTTAAATTTAAACAGAATGAAACCACTAAGTTAATGAATCAATACATTACAAAAAGTACTTCTAAACATGTGCAATGTCAATATAGATAACTTTTCAAACTTCTGTTAAGGTGACTGGATTCACACAAGCAGCACATAACCATATTTCAAAGAAAAGGCTAATAAACAAGAATAAAACAACCCAATTGCCATAGAAACAATCCTGTAAATCTATACAACAATTCCTCAATTACTATGTGAAATCAAAAGACAAAACAAAAATGAAAACTTAACAAACCCTGGACTCTTGTCCAGTGTGCAGCCACACTGGAATTCAAGTACATTCTTTTTTTCTTTTTTATTTTTTTATTGTGTATACAGTTTTGGAAAAGAAAACAAGACTTTTACACATAAATATCTCCAAAAATACAGCACAAAATTATTCTCAAATTCATTATATTATCAATCATATTACATAGTGTTGTAAAACAAATAATAATAATAATAATAATGATTTTAAAAGAATAGAAAATGAGTTAAAAATAAGATTCATCAGCATATGAATTATTCAAGAACTAAACAGGGGGAGGAACAACACACCTCTAGTAAAAAAAAAAAAAAAAGTATCCATTTGGATGTAAATATCAATTTTTATTAAATTCCTTGAGCAGCTTAACATCTGCCTGAAAAACCTATGCAGCTTCTCATCAACACATCTCCATAACTTGGTTAAGGCTACAATCTTACTACGACTATCACCTGTCAGCCAACGCAGCCAAAAGTGTTCACTGCCAATTTCCTGCAGATTTTCCACAAATTTAGAATAATAACACTCATATGAGGTAATCATTCCTCTACACTTTGTAAGGACATGCCTAGCTGATTCTGGTGCCTGCTTATCGCAGCAAATTCTACATGTTCTCTCTGAGGCTGGCATACCCGTTCATGCTCCTCTTGTTTTTAAGATATCCAGCTGGTTAAGCCTTATATTCAAAAATATCCATTGTGTTATCAATGATGGACAAAGTTTAAGGTATCCTTGGATTTCCTTATAGTTAGAAGGCATCCTAGCGAAGGTTGATAAAGATTTCATATTTGCAACCTTCCTGTGACTTTTTACCCAATCGAGTTTCTCAGCAGTGTTTTTCAAATATTTTAGCATCACCCCTTCACCATATTCCCACCTAGGGGTCCAACATAATTCCTCAAAGAAACCCTAATTGGTATTTTTGAATTTATTCAAAGTCCTATTTGTAACATTCTTCAAAGACGTGCTAAGTATTGACAGAAGGTGTCTAGTAGAGCAAACATGATCTTTAAGTATAACTTCGCTCTGTTGAGGCTAATCAGAGTGTTAAGGGAGATTATTCCAATTTCCAACCTGATGGCCTCTATTGGAGTGCAGTTACTCCAGTGGTCCAAGTGTGCGGGAGCGGTCGGTAGCGGTGCTCCTCTAATGCTTTAAATTATGTTTTACTGTTCCTATACTTTTATTTTAAAAATAAACCGTTCCGGAACAGTTTTGTTTTAAAATGAAAGCGTAGGAAGAAGTTGAAACTTGCACTTTCAGTGCACTGCACAGGACATTTCCTTAAAGAGCAGGCACATGTTTTTTGTTTTTTTTATCATGCATGGGAAGGGGCGCAGAGATGGGGTCTGTCGATGGGGTCTGTGGGGAGCGGTGTGGGCCAGTAGGGAACATAGTTCTACTTCTTCTTTTCGTACACTTCGACCACTAAGTTACTCACTTCTAGAATTCTACGCCATATACAACCTTCAATCTTATCTGACCATGATGTCCAATCTCTATAAGATGCCTCCAAGCCATAGACAAAGGCTGTAGCCAAGTTCTGCTTGTAGATGGTATGAATCCCGCACAGGCTATAAACAGCAGTTTTTTTTAGAATGAGGAGATCACCCCCATAGTTGAGAGAACCTTAGCTCTCTTATGTTCCTGCAGAGGCCCCTTTGCCTCCTTATTATTTGACTTAATTTCATGGTCTAAGTATTTATAGGAGTTAGCCCTTTTGATAAAACCTATATTACAAGGGATAGTGATTTTATTACATCTCTTAGGTCCGATGCAATATCATCTGCATAGCCGATCCATCCCATCTTATTTTAATACCAATTCGAGGAAAAGCATTAATTCTTTTGACAAATATTTCACCAAAATCAGCCAAGAATATATTAAAGAACATGGGTGCCTGCGCACATCCCTGCCTTACTCTCAACCTAACTGGTATGGAGTCCGACATAAGGCCAATGTTATTCAACCTTACACTAGTAGTTTTATTTTCGTGCATCAGCCTACAGATATAAAGCCAATGTGCTGGCATCCCCATACGTTCACATTTTTCCCACAGCAATTTTCTGTTAACCATAACAAATGCTGAAGAGAAGTCAACATACAAGATATATAGAGGTAACTCATTTGGGGCATTTGCCTGTTCTACCAAAGTATTAACCTTGAGATATTGTCAATCGTTGAATGGCCCTTTCGAAAGCCTGTTTGGGCTTTATTACAGATGTTATTATTTAATAGCCATCTATTGATTTCCTTGAGGACTAATGTGCAGAAAATCATACCAGGCACAGCCGTGAGTGCCAATAGGCGGTAGTTACCAGGAAGATTTATATTTCACATTTAGAAATGGGAATCATTATCAAGGTTTTCCAGGAGTTTGGAATAACCCCAGATCTCAAGATTTTCTGATAAATAACCAGCAAGGTAGATGCCCAAATATCAATATTTTGCTTGATGACAAAATGACATAGTCCATCAGGGCCTGGGGCCCTGGACGTCTTTAACTGTTTTATGATGTCAACAATATCCTCAAGTAAAATCTCAAAATTTGCTAATTTTTTTCTTCCAAAAATACAACATTTCCTCTAAATCTGTCCTCAAGGTATGACACCCAAGTATGATTATCTATACAGCACATCAATTGATGGTTCCCATTGCCTGAAATGGCCCTCTAATTTGCCCAGAGCTTTTTTGTATCACTGGTTAACAGTATTTTTACCATGGCTTGCCAGTTTACATTCTCACTGGATTTCTTATATCTGTAGAGCCAATTCCTATAGATGTTCTTTATTTTCCGTTTCAGCAGAGCATATGAGGCCATAGTAATACTGGTGTGTTCGATAATTTTTATGTCTTTTCTCATCTTTTTCTTCTCTTCATTCATTAGCCTGCATTTCAGGAACTGCCTGCAAAAGCACCTTCCACCACATCAAAATGTTAGCAACACATCATTCCAAAATACGAAATCTTGTGCATAGACTATACCATGAAGAAAAATCCTGCTCTAGAACTGCCAGCTGTTAATAAGATTCTCCTACAAGTAACAGCCAAAGAACTCCTTCAAGAAATACAGCACATCCAAAGCATATATTTTGGAACTGAAGTTGACTTTTCAGTAACTTCAGAGAACAAAAGCGAAAACCTTAAGAACACCAACCTCCTAACAAACACATACAAAAAAACAAATAGCGAAGTTTCAAAATACATCTGCTGAAATACCAAACTGTGCTGTTGTCGCCAAACAATTTTATAAAAAGAGCACACAAATTGCAGATATGGCCTACAAAATAGAAGACAATGAGGTAACCCAATGCTTCCAATTAGCTTTATATTTAACAGCAGAAAGTAAATACAATATAACTGAACCATCAATAGTTTGCACGTAGTGCAATACAAAGTTTGCCACTAACAAAATGCCATCATGTGCTATTACTAATAACTAAATATTCCCACTCCCAAAGGCTCTCCAACAACTTAACTTGTATCAGAGCATTATAATCCAAACAATGCATCTATTTCAAGCTATAATATGCCTTCAGCCAAAAAACAGCCAAATTGCCTGCATCTGAATTACTAAATGTCATCTGTGGCAAAGTAGTATATTTGCCATTAGATATTAAAGAAAATATAGAGACTCTAGGAGTACAATGGCAATTGAATCTTTGATTGTACTAGTTAATGGTGTACCAATAAAAGACAACACATGTGCCAACAACTAGGAGACTTAAACAAAGTTATACAAGCGCCACAATATCTGAAAGAAGAAAATGAATACAACAAAGACATAAACAAGAAAATCTAAGAAAAAACACCCAAATAATTCAAGATTCACCAGCAAATGGCCAATTTGAACATGTAGGACCTGTTAGGGCAGCCAACATTTTAAACAGGTATTCAATTTACCCACTACACTCCAAAGACATAATTAAAGATGCATTAGAAACATATCAAATGAGTTGAGCCAAAGGATCCACAGTGACATATAGGAAAACAGTGGCCCTCATTACGAGTTCGGCGGGTAGCCATGCCGCTATTGGCGGCATGGCTGCCGCCGAAATTGCATCCGTGTCCGGGTCCTCGGAATGAGGATTAACTGGGCCATTCCGAGTTCGGATGGCCCGGTAATTCCTCTCTCAAGGACCCGGACACGGTCCTTCCCCATTCCCATTTCAGCCCCCATAGGGCTGAATGGGAGAGGGAGCAAACAATGGGCCCTAACAAGATGGCCCGTTGTTTGCTCCCTCTTCCCCTCGCGGGACCCGCTAAGCTCGCCTGGTTTTCCCAGGCGTGCTTAACATGTCCCACGAGGGGCCTCGTAATGTGGCGGAACGGGTTGAACGGCGTCATCACCTTTTTACGGCGCTGTTTAACCTGTTCCGCCAGGTTCATAATGAGGCCCAGTGTATTCTTATAAAGTGCTTTTATCCAAAAGTGTGTGTAGAAGCACATTCTTTTCCTCTACTCTTTCATACAGGAAAAGGAGGGAGATATGATGAAAGATCCACACAACTTTGTGCATCAGATTATCGCTCTTTATGAATGTATTCTGAAGACCCCAGATTCAGACAAAATGTAGAATACATTTTCCACCTCCTGTTTGGAAGTGAACTACCAAATGTATGTTATGTAGTTACACACACATTAAAAACAGGTACTACATTTTAAACATGCCCCCCACCCAATTGCTTCAAAATATAAAAGACAAAGATGAAGTTTTGCAGTCAAGTAGTTCAAATCTCTTGGCAAACTTGCGTGGTACAAAGAACACTGGTTCTGATGTCACACTGATGTATGTTGTATTCTAAGGAACCAATGCCCACCCACATGGTTTGTTACTTGAAGTTGTACCGAGTATTCATGGGATGGCTTGCACAACTTCTTACAAATTGCAAACAAAAGAAAAGATGGAATAGATATAAAAACACTAAGAGAACACTGTTTTCTTGACCATGTCAATGTATCCTCGCTTCATTTCCATGCTGCACTTCATCTGCAATAAAACTACCCCTCTGCTCAGAGAAGTGCAATACTTCTATTGACGAAAAGACTATCAATCCAGAGGAGCACCACACATCCACTTCCTTTTCTGGATAAAAGATGCTCCCACATTTGGGAACACAGGGATGCCACTGTTTTAAAGTTTATTGAAAACTGCATTATCTGTGACATCCCTTCAGAAACCACACATAGTGACCTATGTACACACATCGTATGCTTCCAAAAACATGTGTAGCAAATACTGGCGACGTAGAGCATTTTGCAAAAAAGGACAAGTACATTTATTTTATTTATTTTATTGCCTTTTTATAACATGCCTAATACCATACCTGAGTTTGATTTCTAAGCACAGATCCGGGATTATAACCTTTGTTGCTCTGCATGGTGTTGCTTTCAAGACTTGCATGTTTCCCCTGTGACATCCTCCATTCATAACGTTATGTCTTCTTTTACACACAATGTAAAAGGCAAATCCCCTAAAAACACACTCAACATTAAAAGGGATGGTGCATCCAAGTACATCAATGATTACAATGCAATCATTGCCCTCTTGTTGAATGCAAACATAGACATACAATACATTGCAGCCAATTCCCCTGCAGTTGCAATATATGGCAAAGCCTATCTCATCAACGTTGAGAAAACAGAGGTAAAAGACCTCTGGGATGACATATCATCCGTCAAAACACTGTTGTAAAACACTGTCACAGCTTTGGTATACAAATGTTCTCCCATAGAGAATGTGGATGCTACGAAGCAGCAGACTGTTTAACAAGTACAGCCCTATATGGCAAATCTGAACCAATTGTCTGGCTAAACCTTGCTCCAGCTTCATCCCAAAAAATACTACTAAAATCATGTCAAGAAATAGAAACAATAGCCACAAATAATTCCAACAAGCAGGACATTTTAAAAAAAACTATTTAATTGACACATATTTCTCAAACAGCAGTACTGCTTTGGAAAACATGTCCCTGTACGACATATCACAAAACTACTTCTACAAAAACAATTTCAAACCAGATGAGACAACTGGCAAATATTCAGTGTCAACTTCTGGAGGAAGCCTAGTGGAACCTACCAAATCTAGCCTAATTAATCTTATAAGGTTATCATGTAAATTTCTGCATCATAGACATCTTTATTACATGGCGCTACTGCAACTTGTTAAACCTTGAAAAAAAGAAGAAAAATTATTAGGTAGCTATAACTAATTTGAAGCTGCATTCAAAGTAAATGAAATCAGTATAACAAATGTCAATTTCAAACAAAAGAAAGAAATGTTGGACAATGAATGCCAACAAGAGTAAGAAATTGAAACTCAACTAGATAAAGACACTTTGCTTACAGGCAGCCAAGAACCACTTGGAGAACTACTCATTCTAAATGAAGCATGAGTAGCCATGACTGAGGTAGAAAATACCATGTATCAATCTAAACAACCTGAAGAAGACTTGTCAGTACTAAAATCACACATAAATGATCTCGAAGTCACTGAAGAAATTGAACATGGTTTTAAACATGAAACTGAAACTTGTAGCTGTACAAAATTATAAATCTCTGCTCCTGTATGTCAGTGGTAAAGCTGGTTCAGATAAAACGTTCTTAATTAAAATAATAAGCACATTCTTTAAGACTTAACAAACAACAACCTATCAGCTGTTGTAACAACCCCCACAGGTTTAGCTGCCTACAGCATAGGAGGTGTAACTTTACACCGACTACTGATCCTCCCAGTAGAACACCAAAAAAATTAGAATACTACAAATTATCAGCAGAATCTGTTACTGAAGTAAGCAGAATTCTGAAACAAATGAAAGTACTCCTGATAGATGATGTAAGCATGGCTTCCAACCTCATGTTAGCTATAATTGTTCTCATAATCCATGTCCTAAAAAATGACTACAAATAACTGTTTGGAGGAAAACACGTTATTGTTTTCAGAGACCTCCTACAATTAACGCCACCAAATGATCAATCTATTTTCAAAACATTAGGACCCAAACAATGCCGTAACACGCATCAGAAAATGTAAACCTTTTTTTTATCATACAATGGTTATAAAAGAACAAAACCTTAAATACACCCATAACATACTTTACATTACAATATTTTATAAAAACACATTTAATCTTCAGCAATATTAAAACTATTAATACAATTCATAGTTGCTAAGAGAAAGAATCTTTGACTAAAATAAAGAATACACACTAAAACTCATACATATTAATTATCAATTGCTTTGATGGCAATCAACTGGACTACTTCCTTCCGGTCATAAAAAGCTGCTCCCGTAACTACAGTAGGCCTGGCATAATATATATTATCCAAACTTGGTCAGAATGCATACAATCTTCATGACTTTTATCACAATAGCCCTTATTATATGTTTCAGACATAATTGGACAGCTAGTAAGGACATGCCAGGAAGTTTCTACAGTCAAGTTACATAACCTACACAATCTGTCTTCATACGGTATACCCCTCCATCTTCCCAAATGTTCACTGGTGGGAAGAATTATAAATCTTAAGTAGGTGATGAAATGCTTTTTTTGCATATTACATGGTTTAACCAAATATGAACAAGGAATATTCGATGTAAAGCTTTGGGTTGCATACATGCTGCACATTTTATTTTGAGGACAGCTTTGTTAGACCCGTGTCAGCATCCCAGATGGCAGTTCTATTTATTAATGCCTGAAAAGCATTAGGACGATCCACCAAATCATTTGCTGTCATTCAATTAGCTTCCAAATGCCTAATAACAGAGGCTTGAAGGTCCGCCATAAAAACATGTATGGATGCAAGTGAGAGATATTTAGATACAAGTGACATAAGGCAACCAGGCTGTGCTAAACGCATGGTAGACACAAGTTTATACCGTTGAACCAGCCATGCCGATCTTAAAGATGGAAGGCCCAGTTCCAGCCTCAGTGCCTCCAACAGAACCGTTTGAGGCACTCTCAGAACAGACCTTAATATTTTCCATTCCAACAATTCAATGCACTTGGTTTTTCCTTCAGACAAAAAAACCACTCCATATAAAATCCCCGGAACAATGGATGTGCAATAGATTTTGATGATACCTTCCATGTTCTACCCACCATGTCTACATATACATTTTCTTAACGCCATTCACTTTTTCATAATCTTAGGTAAGAAGAAGTCATGTTAACACCTATCACAGGCAGAATTTGATTGGAAAGCCTAAATTTAAATAATTCTCTACCGCCTCAATGGGACTAGCATTCATTCTCCAAGTCAAACAAGGAGGGCTCTTATGTCCAGCGCCTCATTTCATTATTTTGGTTTTGCTAATATTAATAACTAAATTATTTGGTCTGGTATAAAGAGCCAGCGCATTGAACAAACACTGCAACCCGATGGGTGTGTGATCCAACAAAATGGTGTCCGCATAACTTAGCCAAGGGATGGACTCACCACCAATTGAGGTCGAACCAGACCAAAGGCCTGCACCATATCCAAGATATATAAATTACATAAAATAGGTGCAAGTGCACAGCCCTGCTTTAAACCTACATTCATAGCAATTGATTGGGTCAAGTGGCCCTCTTGACTAGTGCAAATTTTAACTGAGGTGACAGAATATAATGACAAAATAAAATACATCAATTGAGGGTCAATGTCCCAATCACTCAGTTTTGACCAAAGTTGCAAATGATTGACTGTGTTGAAAGCCTTGGAAAATCATTGAAACACACATACAAACACTTGCCATCCTTACTTGGGGCTTTTGACATGATATTTAGAAAAGCACTGATGTTGTGTGCATTGGAATGAGTCTTATGAAAGCCTGTTCGGCATTTGTGCAACAGGTGTCTGTTTTATACCCAAGAATAACATATTTAATAGCAGCAAAGTAAATATCTTTGAGCTGCTATCTAACATAGCCAAAAGCCGATAAATGTATGGATTACTTTCTGTGCCCTTTTAGAAACTGCTATCAATATGGATGTTCTCCAACTAGGGGGAATGTTACCAGACTTCCATATTCCAACAAACATATCATAAAGAATGCACAACTGCAGTTCCGGGTTAGACCTAATGACTGCATTGGCTAACCCATCAGGTCCAGGTGCTCGAGAATTTTCAAGAGCATTAATAATAAGCAAAATATCCAGCCAATCAAAAACAAGGGCTCTCCATATTTGTTGGTAAGTGCCAAGCAATTTCTGGTTGGAGCACTGGCTTCATAATAGAGGGATGTGATGAATGTCACCCACTCGACTTCATAGACCATAGCTTCGTCACACTTGGTAACCCCAGATGAGTACTTTCTAATGAGTGGCTAAAACGTTTTATTGTCATTGCTCCTAAGTAAATTAAATACAAACATTCAATTAGCATACCTTTATGCAATCTTACATAGTTTTTGTATGTAGTGGACAAATTGCCTAGCTGATTGCTTCTATCTATGTCAGTTAAATCATGGTCATGTTGAATAGCAGCTCTAGATCTCCGGTACACCCTTTTCTTTTTTTGTATTGCCCGATCAAATAGGCCAATACAGTGATCTGAGGAGCGTTCTACTTTCTGACATAGGGATAGATGATTCCCCCAAAATATTCATAAGAATCCGGAAATTCCACTCGCTGCTACTTAGCCAATTGAGGATGGCAGTACCATGAGTGGAGAAAACACTAGATAACTTTTTAATGTAACAATCAGACCACACAATGTGATTAAGCTGATTACTAGTGGTGATCTTATTACCCATATGTACTAAAGAAATAGGCTTAACTAAAATCATAGACAACCTTAGTATTGCATGATCACTTAACAAATTGTGATTTACGCCCAAAACACCACAATGCTTCCAGAGCAACTTGTCCATAAAACATAATCCAAACATAACGAAAAATAATTATTAGACCATGTGGTTTGTGGAGAAGATACATTTTGCTCTTTGGCATTCAGACATAGCAAGTTGTGTACTTGGTCAAAGGTACCACATTTCAGGCAACAAGATGAATAAACACCCATATTCCCTTGCTCCATCATAGGACAATCGGGAGTGGCCTACTCATAGGATGAAACTTTAGAAATGGAGTATTAAAATCTCCAGCTATGATTAATAAACCCTTCAGACACAAATCTTCCCAATCAATTATCAATTGATCCATATTATGGAAGATGTTAACACATTAAGACACATAATCTGCCATTGGTTTATAAACATTTATAACACGTATGGTTTGATTTGCATTCCATGGTAGTGATATTACAGCTGGCAACACCTACAATGATCTGGGATCAGAAGAAAAAGGTCTATATGTGTTCTAGCAACAATTGCTAATTCACCCTTCGGCCGACCTCTGTCAGATTGGGTGGCAGCACGGCTCAAAGCTCGGAATCCATCCAGATCAAGAAATGTTGTGAGCCAAGTCTCTTGCAATAAAAATATATCACAATTATTAACATGCACAATCCCCTCAGGATGTTTTAGGAAAGAGCTGCTACCTTGGGAGTTCCAGCACAACCAATGTATGTCTATCTGCTTGGAGGTAGGTCAATTATCGTATACTTTCAATATGTCTGGGAACCAATGAACCCTTCCTAATTGAACTGATGAAAGCAATTTATGATGCGCCAATGATGCTCTAAGACTAGACCTTTCGGTGGAAGAGGCTGCCAAAGACAATGGAAGGGGCTGATACATAGTGATAGCATTATGGCCAACAACACTTTCCAGATTTGCCATATGTTTCCTGCACACTTTAAGTTCAAATCCCTGACCAAAATGTTCAGCAATATGGTAGTATAACAGCGTGACCACCACTGGTGAGACACATTCTATCAAAGCCCAATTATAAGAGTCTCCCACTGATGGAAGTTCAATGCGCCTCATGTCTGTCATATCATTACATTTGAACGATTAAGAAACGGGCTATCATATGCAGGATTCATTTCAGATAATTTGACCAATTTTCCAATGAGGAGTTATACTGCGTTACCATTAGTTGGAAACATTTGAGTTAATAAACAATTGTCCGTGTGATGGATTCCTTCATTAGCATGGACCTGCGTAGACCAAGATGATAAGGAAGCGCTAGGTAAATCTGGAACACAGGGATGACTGGGGCCCGAATGAGTATGACCCAAAGAAGTGCATGGGTCAGAGCTGATTGATATTGACATGGTATTACAAGTCACTAGTGACAGGGGAATCTTTCCACAGGGGCAATACCATTGGTTGACAACCATCCATCCAATGGCCCCAGCAAGAACACTTCCTGTCATCGACTTGATTTTTAAGGATCCTCACAGTCTTGGACGGCTCATTTTCCTGATAGAGGCCAATGGTTTATGTTGCAGTGTCTCAATAATGTCAGGCACCATTTCCACCCCGACTATTCCTCAAAATGCATAGTAAAACATGTGTCAGCCGTTTCCTCCTTCTCGGTTTCCGTGAGCAGCGCCAAACCTCAGATGACACCTCAACTAAAGCCGAGGGTTGCAGTAATATATATAGCGCTTTATAAGAATATATAGCGCTTCACTAAATGTGATGGCATTTTTTTTGTTGTTGTTCCCAGCAATAATACGGCACACACTTATAGTTATTTTATGTTGCCAATATAACATGTGAATATGTTGTTGGTGGCATGCAAGGTACATAATTCATAACACAGCAAAAGTCCAATGTGAAACTACAGAGAATAAAGTGCACCATTTTTTTTTTCTCTTTGGATACCTCATACATAGAAGATTACATTATTTATATAACTGACTAACTTAATTAACAGTTAATAAACACTAATTCGAACTCTAACATTATAATGTAGTCTCATGTGCAACATGAGGTGAAAATGCATATTTTGGTAGCACTGCTATAATGCATTTTAAATGCACACTGGCAATTATTTATTTTTTCTCTGTTTCTCTCTCTTTCTGTGTTGGGTTGCAGAAAGTACAAAGTATGCGCAGCAGGAAATAATAATTGAAACAGTTGCTCGGTGAGCAAGGATCCCATTGTTATAAAAGTAAAGGGTGCTTTTGAAAAAATGCTTTTAATGTGATTGGAGGAAATTGTCGGCAGATAAAACTATGTAAAAAGGGGGTGGAGTAGAGCTCTCTTGATGACAAGGGAGGAAAAAGGGAATTCATTTGTGTTGACTGGGCTTTGAAGACAGAGGTTCATGGTGTCACTGAGTGCTGGCTTGAGAGTTTCTCACCGTGCTTCCCAGACACCCAAAATTACAGGAGCAGTTCGTGCTGACTGGGCCTGTCTTTTTGAGGCAAACGAAGCAAGGTTGTGCGGGGAACTTCAAAGAAACATTTTGGTAAGAAAATATGTACAAGTGAGGTCACTGTGTAAGGTTACATGGATGACAGATTGTAATACAGTGTAGGCAGGATAGTAAATCCCTGCATTTTATTTTGTTATGTTCAGAATGTGGAAAATTAACTCCTGTTTTAAAAGTCTTGCTTGCTCTGTTTCTTTTTCTTTTGTATTACAGATGATGGTGCAATGTTTATGGTAAGAACTGATAATTGTGAATTATATTTGTATATAATATAATGAGAATATAAAAACAAATGGCTGAGTGTCATTTTTGCATCTGTGAATTTATATGAATTCACAGGGGATTTTCATTCTCTTTAGTAGTGCATTTGTCAATTTGCCAATGCAGATAGAATAATAATCCAGAATAAACTGATCATATTCAGTGATAAAGCAGGTTTGTGTGTGTGTGTGCGCCTTCCTTGCATGTTGTTTGGAAGGAATCTGATATAATATATAGATCACTGGATGTAGATAAACCAGTGATTCCCAAGGGCACATAGATCGCTGGATGTAGATAAGCCAGTGATACCTGCCACAACCTATAGGTGGTACTCTATATAAAATGGTTGGGTTTCCCTCACTTGCATAGGTCCAGGGCTCTCTATAGATCACTGGGAGGTACTCTAATAGAAAGGAAGGTTTTGTTTATGATGGGGTTATAATATAGGGAAGAAAAATATGCTCACCACTAAATACCGCAAACAATATATCACCAGATTCCCCAATATAATATAATAGGGTATGCTTACTTAAGTGATATGAGGCAAGCCCGATCTAAATGAGAGGCTGATTTACCACCATACTACCGCTCATATTTAGACAGTAAGAAAATATTGCCAAACCCCAAATTGACCCCAATAAGACAAAATATCCTACATATATGGTGCGTTGGCCGGGAAAGTGGCTGTAGAGCACCTACTGGGCGTGGCAAGTGTGTCTCACACTACCATACGTGCACTAGAGGGAACCCATTTTATGAGAGCAGTGTGACACTAGAAGTGAATTTCAGAATGTCTCAAATGGAGGCCACATTTCCAGAGCTAGTGCAATATCTGGAGGCAAAGCTATATGCACATGGGACATGGTCATCAAATAATGCCACAGAATGGCATGACCGCATATATGGTGAAGTACAAAAAGAACCATTAAACAGCATCTTTGCAAAAGGCAGCATAATTCAGGGCTGCCTTTTGAGACTATTAAATGCAGCTGATGAACATGCAGAGAAGGATTGTCTGATACGGCTATGTGCCAAGACATGGTTTATAGTAAATAGGTCTCTGCGAATGCAAGAAAATGATACCAAGCTGATGAGCAGATTAAGAGTTGAACTGGATGGAGCAAGTGAAAAAGAGGAAAAGTCAAGAGCAGAATTGGAGGTATGTCAAAAGGACATGCAGTCAAAATATAAAGATCTCGATACTCAATTGTCTCAAAGAAAGAAACAATTTGAGGATAGTGAGCAAGACTTAAACCCCTTGAAAGCGTTGGTATATTATATTAGCCAAGATAAAGATGAAGTTGTTTTGGAAATGCAGGTTTTACAAAAAGAACATTTTGAGAAAGAAAGTGATCTTCAAAATGCTGAACAGGAAATGGTTAAAATGTTTCAAGAAAGAAACAAAAGAAACAAAGAATTCAATACCAAATGCAAATCGGCGATATGCAAGAGGTAATTAATAAGATGAGTGATGAAAACAATTATTTGTGAAAGGAGGCAGTTCGGCTCCTTAAAAAGTGCAAGGATTTGGAACAGTAAATATGCATTTCCAGGTCCCAGGACAGACGACAGGGCACCATATTCAATGGAGTTGAGGTGAATTCTATTTCTGCACAGAGAACTAGTGCCCCAATGGCTGGGTCGGTGACTGAACTTGGTTGCGGCGCTCTGGGGGATTTGACACACCCTTTGCGGGCCGCCACCAAACCCATACGCCTGAAAGCAGGGTTGAATCACAAAGTAAAGCAATTCCATGCATAGCAAAGAGTTGCCCCATAAAAATAGTTAAATCAATTAAGGCTCTGATCAAACCATTTAAAAATGGAGGGAAGTGCTGTATAGAGGACCATTTAGAGGTGGTACACAATATATTTAAATCCCTCCAGATACCTAAGGAACAATACCGGCAATACTTTCACTTAACTCTAGATGCTCCCACAGCCAGTATCATTAGAGGGTTAAATGAACAGCAGAACAGAACATGGGCAGAGTTTGAAAAAGCGATTAGACATAATTGTTCTCCATTCCAATCATTACAGGAGGCGAAGAAAGTTGCTTACACAATTACGGCTGGGACTAATACGTCACCTCGCCAATTTTTGCAAGACTTAAAAAGAGCTTTTTCTCGCTTTGATGTATCTTTTGACCCCAATTCCAATGAGTTTAAAACTGCATACTTTTATGGGCTACAGAACGATATCATATCACAGTCAGTCCTGAATTTGACCGTGACAAGTCCCTTGAATGGATTGTACACCAAAGTACACAACTATATGAGGTGCTATATTGTCAAGGTAGAGAGATTGATAAAATGAAAGACACTAGACCAAAATCTAAAGAATCCTCAGCAACAGTGATGGAGATCAGGTCAGCCAAAATGTCACTTGAGTCTGCTCAAAGTCCAGATAAAAATAAAGTGACACCTGAACAAAAGGGATAATCAACAGAGGATGTCACTCCCTGCACCAATCTTTCAATCACATGATCCTAGTAATATGGAGACCTACATTAGCCCTAGGTACTTAGGAGACAGACCCCAAGCAGGATATCGGCTTGATATGTCAGGTATGAACAATAATCAGGGACAAAGTCAGGATCAAAGAAATAATGGTCCCTACCAGACATTGGGGACACGAAGCAGATTTCATCCTAATACCATGATATATGGTAATCAGGATAGACCCCGATATGTGGATCAATTTTCTGAAAATGGGAATCAGCATAGGGGACAATACTCACAAAATGAGAGACAGGACATGAGGCAGAGTGTGAATTATGCCCGACGTCAATACAATGAATTCCCACCACCAGGGGACTACAACCAAAGGATGGGTGCACCTCGCTCTCCTCCATATATGAATCAAGAGTTCAGAAACAATCCCAATAGATATCATTCTCCTGAGAGATATCAGAATAGATTCCATCAGGGGGGAAACAACCAAAATCGACCTAGGCCTCAGAGAGAAGATTCTAGAGAGATGGAAAGATTCCAGTGTTTCAAGGCCCAAGTGAAAATGTTGGCTGAACAAATACAAAAGCTATGTACGGCGCACAAACAGTCATCAAAGGAGGGGGCAGAAGGCAATGACCGGGTGGTGTCCAATAATAAGTGACTAAATATTAATGATACCTGCAATGCTAAAAAGACAGATTGCCCTGATTTGGTTTTGCATAATGACTCTGAGATGTTTAATGATTTAAAAAGGAAAATACCGACAAATGAACATGTGACAGAAATTGCAAATAAATCTAAAAAAGAAGTTTGGTTTAACCTGGAGTTAAATCAAACATTGAAGATTTGCACAAATGAAAAAGGAACACATGAAATGCCAAAAGAACAAAGGGACAGATTTAAGAAAGACAACTCATGCATGGGTAATACAATTGAACAGGGAGTAAGTGGGGATGCTAGAATGCTTTCCCTAGACAATCAAAACACTAACCAAATACAGGCAGAAAGAACACATACTCAAAATCAGGGTACCTATCAGTCACCTGAAGAGTTCTTTAAGCCACAGATTTTTGAGCAAGTTAAAAAGACTGGTACCATGACAAATAACCACAAATGCACAGAATTAGAAAATGACAAACCATTAAGTAATGTTTCTACGCATGTTCGGTTGGAGGATTGTAGTGTGAACTCAGATGATCCCCGGATGGAAGGGCGAACAGTGGCCACACTCCAAAGGACCTCTGAATATGGGGAAATAAGTAAGGTTTCTCACACAAAAATGGACAGAAAGGAGGGAAACATGTCTTTCCATTTACCAGTGTGCTTAGCTAAAAGTGAAAAGGTCTGAGAAAGGTGAGTCCTGAAATTAGTAAGAATTCACAATTTCTGTGTGTATTAGAGGAAGTTGAAGACAGGTATTATGCTCCCATCACTGTGGAAGAGAAATGCAATACGTTTGCAATGATTGACATAGGTGCACAGGCCACAATTTGTCCAAATGGTTAGTAAAAAGTATCAATGAACGGAGATCTCCACAGAATCAGACCGCAGTGAGACAGAGTGAAGGCCCAGTGCATAACTTTAACGGTGAGGAGATGCCTATCGTGGGTGTCACTGAGGTTGACATAAAGATAGGAAAGAATGAAGCAGGAAGTATTGATCACATCTATTTGTGAAATTCCATTTCTGATGGGGACAGATTGCCTGAAAAGATTGTCTCCTCTCATAGATGGGTAAATGGAGTAGTATGGTCCTTAACAAAAAAAACATTGAGATTGAAGAAAATAAAATAACAAAACAGCAGTATAAATGAATGTCACACCGTTGCAAAAACGAATGATGCATTGGGAGTATACCTACAGAATAGCTGTGTACCTAGCGTTACTGTAATTTTGATGTGTCAGGATAAAATGCAAAGTGAAAAAGAAAAACAATCTGTGCAGATTTATTTGGATCACAGGAAGAAATGGCAAACTGAAATAGATGAACACACATTGCATTTTTATTTAAAAGAAAAGAAATGCAAACAGAATACTACCCCTAAAACAGACACAGAGAAACACATCACTACCCTTGCTGAAATACACATGGAAGATGAGCAACCATGGGTTCACATTGGTATAAATTACCATTTTAAAGTGATAAAAGCTACCTTAGCGCTTGAACAGGAAAGGAGCGTTATTAATGAGAAATTACTGCAGAAAATAATGGAGAGGGGAGATCCCAAAATTTAGAATTAAAAACCAATATGTCTCTGGTTTGGACAATCCCGACTTTGAAAACCGAATTGCAGGGAGATGCATGCTAAAGATTAATATTGGACAGAAAACCATTTACCACAATGTGTGGATAGTAAGTGGAACACAAAATTATTTTTACATGGGCAATGGTATCATGCACAGAATGTGTATGGTTTTAGATTTCCTTAATCAAGAAATATGGACCCGGCTAGGTGGGCCTGGACCTGAATTTGAGGACAAGAGAAAGGCTTATCATTGCGCACAACTGGTCCCATATGCAACTGGATTACAGGTGAAGCAGGATGTTACCATTCCTGCATTCACCAAGCATGCCACTATAATGGTGTGCAAGAATGGACAGCAAATTAAAGATTCTGGTGCATTGGTGTGCTTAAATAAATCCATAAAACAGCAAGGCCTGGATTATGAATACACCCCATTAATAGACATTGGAGAAGGATCTGTCAAAATCATGGTGAATAATAAAGGGTGTCAGGATATTCATTTAGAAGATAATTGTGCATTAGGAATAGCCATACAAAAATCAAATTATACTGCAGATTTCAATAACATGGTAATTGGAAATATCCCTGCGAGATATGTAGATGCACAGGGTATGTTGCCAGAATATCTGGATTCTCAGCCCAAAGGGATCTTTAAAATTCAATCTGTGTACCCTTATGATTCAAGTGAGACTGTCACCAAGAGAATTGTATAGTATTTGACTTAAATGAAAATGAAACAGAAAATCAGCACGTTGAAGTGGAAGCTGATATGCCAAAATATTTAAAAGTGGCAACTTTACAGAGAGATACAGCCACACAGTTGGAAGAAAGCACAGAGATTCATCCATTGGAGGATTTTCCAGAATTTTCAAAAATGTTAGAGGAGCAGATTTTGTTAGCAGATGCATGTGATAGCAATGAGGATAAAAATGAATTGAGAACAATATTTATGGAATTTAAAGACGTTTTTGCTAAATATGCATATGATTGCAGCTAACTAATTTGCATGTTGCCACATTACCGGAAGGGTGTAGTAGAAATCCAGTATTTGTGTGCCAGTACAGGTTACCACTGGCATGTTTAGAGTCATTGGCAGAGATAATTAAAAACTTGGAGTCTCTGGGAATTATCAGGCCCATTCATAGTGCATCCAACACTCCTATTTTGGGTGTGTTAAAGCCGAATGGTCAATGTCGTCTATGTGCAGACTTGAGAGAGTTAAATAAAAGAGTGCCAGTGTCCAGATGGCCATTGCCATTCATTGATCAAGGCATTTCTCAGGTGCATGGCTCAAAGGTATTTACTACCTTAGATCCCCCATCTGGATATTGGTGTGTGCCACTGGCAGAGGATACTCAGAATTTATTTTCATTTTCATTTGATAAAATGCAATACGCATGGGCTAGAACACCATTCGGGTATGTCAATAGTGGGAGCGAATTTGGCATATTTTTGAGAAAGGCTATGCCTGATGCAGCGGAAAGAGGAACTATAGTTTATGTGGATGATGTCCTGATCAAAAATGAAAGCTTGAAAAGCCCTTTTGATGAAATTAGACATGTTCTTGGCCAATTGCAAAAGGCGGGTGCCAAAGTATCTTTACAGAAAGCAAAATGGTGCAAGAAAATGGTGAATTTTCTAGGCCATGAAGTAACTGAACATGAACTAAACCCACAAAAGAAAAAGGTGGAGGCCATACAGAAATTAAAAGACCCTAGAAATGTGAAAGGTTTAAAAAGTGTATTAGGAATGACGGGATATAACAGAAAATGTATAGAAAATTATGCTGAAATTACTCAACCATTAACTAAACTATTGAAGCCGAATACGACCTGGAAATGGGAAAAGGAGCAATCTGAGGCAGTTGCTTAATTAAAGGAATGTCTCGTAAAGGCACCATGTTTAGCATAACCCATAAAAAACAGAGATTTCTTTATGGAAATAGGTTTCTCTGAACATTGTATGTCAGCAGCGTTATCTCAAAGACATGATTTGAATCACAAAACCATTGCTTATGCAAGTAAGACATTTTCTCAAGTTGAAGCTAAATTCAGTGAATGTGAAAAGGCACTTTTGACCAGTGTGTGGGCGTTACAGCATTTCCGCCCCATTGTTCGGGGAGAAAAGGTATTCATTGAGACAAATCATCAACCATTGCAGTTTTTAGAGAGTAAAAGGATTAGGTCAGGTAACCTAGCACAGTCCAGAATTACTTCATGGACATTGGCATTGCAAGGCTTTCCTGTAGAAGTGAGGTATGCCCAAAATAAAAAGAGCCCAGTTGCTCAAGGATTAGCAGATTTACACGACTGTGCAGCTGAGTCTGTATCAGATGAAGTAGAGGTGGAATCTAGTTTGCAGGAGTTTGAACAATCATCACACAAAGCTTTTGATGAAAAGACATGCAAGAATTTGCCAACTGTGTATGTTGATTGTTGTGCTTTTCACATTGAAAATTACAGCAGTAAACAGTTGGTATCAGGGATAGGAAATGCCTGGCTGAAATGTGAGGACATTCCTAGTATAGGGATGAGGATTAGGGCTAGGAGTAGCCAGGTAGCAGAGTTGGCAGCCATTTACAAAGCAATTACTACTTCAATTGATGATAAATTCAATGAAATTGTCCTGATGACTGATTCTGATTATGCACAAAATAGTTTTGTAGAGTATTTGCCTGGCTGGAAAACAAGAGGCATGCTTACATATAATTAAAAAAAAAACTCAAACATGGAAAAACGATACAGGCTATAGACAAATTAGTGTCAGAGAATGATTTAACAATATATTGGAGGAAAATTATTTGTGGACATTTAAAAACTCCACGAGAAGATAAGAAGGGAAATGAGAAAGCAGATCATTTAGCCAAAATTGGGGCTATGATGGGAGAATTGCTACCTATTGAACACTTAATTGGTGAAATACAGATTGACGTAGTTACACGCTATAAGGCTCCAAAAGAGGTATAACAACCAGTAGTACAATGGAGTTATGATACACCAGATCAAGATTTGAGTAAAGCACAGAAGGATGATCCAATTTTGGGGATCTATTATAATCATTTAATGGAACCCGAACAAAATCCTTTAACTCAAAATTATTGAACGGGAAAACAAGAGTTGAGGGTGTTATTAAAGAATGAAAAACGAATCAGACTTCAGGATGGACTCATGATAAGGGAATCCATGAAAAGACAAATACAGTGGGTGGTACCCCTTTCATTCAGAGGGCTAATGCTACACCATGCGCATGATGCAATAACTACAGGACACAGAGGTTCGCAAAAGACATTAGAGATACTGAAAGATTATACTCACTGACCACATATGTCCCATGATGTAGAATTATATACTAGGGGGTGTCTAGTATGTGCCCAATTTAAAACCGCTTCACCAATGCATAGGGCTCCACTGATGAAAAGAGGCTTAAGCCTTCCATGGTCAGATTTGCAAATAGACTATGTAGGACCTGTAAAAAGGTTTTGAGTGTGGTCTGTTTGATGTCAAAATGGATAGAGTGTATTCCTGCACCAGATTGTAGTGCACAAACTGCAGCTACATTATTGGTAAATCATATATTTTCAAGATTTGGATTACCACATATAATAGAAACCGATAGAGGATGTCATTTTACAAGCACTTTAATGAGTAAAGTTTGGCAGATACTGGGGGTGAAAAGAAAACTACATATTGCATACCGACCCGCCTCTTCTGGGAATATTGCACATTATAACAGGTCTGTTGTGGAGATATTAAAAATGTACCCCTAGTTTTGATGGCAATCACATCGACTCCTGCCAAAGTAACAGGTATCAGCCCATATGAGGTGTTAACAGGAAGGAAAATGGTACTGCCACAACATGTATTATACAGGACACATGAACAGACACTTGTAAGCGCATCTTCAGTTCACGAATATGTGGAAGAACTTAGGAAGCATTTACAACATGCATTTGCTTTTGTGCAACAAAATTTGGAAAGGGCTGCTGATAGTGCAAAATCATATTATGATAGAAAGACATCTGTGAAAGAGTATAATGTAGGGAATCAGGTATATACATTTCATTTTGGAAAAGGTAAACATAACAATTCAAAATTTTTGGCAATGGCCTTTTCAAATTGTAGATAAGGTTTCTCCAGTAGTCTAAAAAATATTGAAGACAGAGGGTGAAACGGTAACAAAGTAGAAACAGCTTAAGTACCCAGAAGACATGGAAAGGAAGACACTGTGACTGTGTTCATAGTACCCCACATCATAAAAAAATATACAAAGTTATGGTCATTATTAAAGAGATAAGGGTAGAAAATACCATAGATGGTAAACATTGACAAAAGGGGCTGAAGCAGATTGATTTATTTTGATACAATGTTGAAATATGTTAATGTATAATGGTGTTTTATGTATATGTTTATTTTCTCTCTAACATGTGCTTAGTTTCGGGAGGAGGTGGAATGTTTTGGACAATTTTTATTTGGTAGAAAGGGTGAAATTGGTATTATGCTATGTACTTAATCTGTCTCTTTTCTCTTTAATTTGGAACGACTAACTAATATTTTGAGGTCGGAGGTCGCAGGACCGGAAGACACAGGAGTTGAAGGAGTCCTGGAGTCCACGGGATGAAGCTCAAGTAATGCCTCCGGACCGAAATATGGAGGTGAAGACAAAGTAACCGGGACGCCCTAAGGAATGACTTCTTTGGAAAAGGTTCCAAGAACGCCAGGGCCAGCATCGAATTAACCAAATGATGAAGAATTGATGATCAGGACATCTTGCAGGTGCGATCATAAAGATAGCGGACATCATTAATGGAACAATAGTAATTTAGAATTAATTCTGCAGCCTTGTGGATGAAGATTATGTTAAGTGACTGGAATTATGGGCGATGGAGTCCCACAACTTTATTGTTTTATTTAATTGTTTTAGTTTATTATTTTGTCACTGTAACCTAAAATGTTGATTTCACAATTGAACAAAGACATTTGAATACACATGGACACTTCGTTAAAAAAAGAAAAGTTATACTTACATATGCACATATGTATGAGGACTCATGGACCCATTTGGGATATGTTTTTCTGTTATTATGATCAAACAGTGGTTTCTTATGACATTTTTCAATGTTAATTTTATTAAGTTACAATTATTTCAACCGTGATTCATATAATGGAAAGAAAAAGAGAAGCACAATTTGGGTTTCCTCCAATTGGATTTGAATAGCCATAATTGTCGGAAAAGGAGGGAATATGTAGTAATATATATAGCGCTTTATAACAATATATAGCGCATCACTAAATGTGATGGCATTTTTTTTTGTTGTTGTTGCCAGCAATAATATGGCACACACTTATAGTTATTTTATGTTGCCAGTATAACATGTGAATATGTTGTTGGTGGCATGCAAGGTACAGAATTCATAACAAAGCAAAAGTCCAATGTGAAACTGCAGCGAATAAAGAGCACCATTTTATTTTTTTCTCTTTGGATACCTCATACATAGAAGACTGCATTATCTATATAACTGACTAACTTAATTAACAGTTACTAAACACTAATTCTAACTCTCTAACATTATAATGTAGTCTCATGTGCAAAATGAAGTGAAAGTACATATTTTGGTAGCACTGCTATAATGCATTCTAAACGCACACTGGCAATTTTTTTTCTCTCTTTCTCTTTCTGTATGTGCAGCAGGAAATAATAATTGAAACTGTTGCTTGGTGAGCAAAGATCCCATTGTTATAAAAGTAATGGGTGCTGTTGAAAAAACCCATTTAACCTGATTGTAGGAAAGTGTCGGCAGATAAAACTATGTAAATAGGGGCTGCAGGAGAGCTCTCTTGATAACAAGGGAGGAAAAAGGGAATTTGTTTATGTTGACTGGGCTTAGAAGACAAAAGGTTCATGGTGTCACTGAGCGCTGGCTTGAGAGTTTCTTGCCGTGCTTCCCAGACACCCAAGGTTACAGGAGCAGTTTGTGCTGACTGGGCCTGTCTTTTTGAGGTGAACGAAGCAAGGTCCTGTTGAGGGAAACTTTAAAGAAACATTTTGGTAAGAAAATATGTACAAATGAGGTCACTGTGTAAGGTTGCATGGATGACTGCTTGTAATACAGTGTAGACTGGATAGTAAATCCCTGCATTGTGTTTCGTTATGTTCAGAATGTGGAAAATTAGCTCCTGTTTTAAAAGTTTTGCTTACTCTGTTTCTTTTTCTTTTGTATTACAGATGATGGTGCCATGTTTATGGTAAGAACTGATAATTGTGAATTGTATTTGTACATAATATAATGAGAATATAAAAAAAATGGCTAAGTGTCATTTTTGCATCTGTGAATTTATATGAATACACAGAGGAGATTCATTCTCTTTAGTAGTACATTTGTCAATTTGCCCCTGCAGATAGAATAAGAATAAGCTGATCATATTCAGTGATAAACCAGGTTTGTGTGTGCGCCTTCCTTGCATGTTGTTTGGAATGAATCTGATATAATATGATATAATATATAGATCGCTGGATGTAGATAAACCAGTGATGCCCAATTGCGCATAGATCGCTAGATGTAGATAAGCCAGTGATACCAGCCACAACCTATAGGTGGCGCTCTATATACAATTGTTGGATTTCCATCACTTGCATAGGTCCAGGGCTCTCTATAGATCAATGGGAGGTTCTCTAATAGAAAGGAAGGTTTTGTTTATGATGGGGTTATGATATAGGGAAGAAAAATATGCTCACCACTAAATACTGCAAACAATGTATGACCAGATTCCCCAATATAATATAATAGGATATGGTTACTAAAGTGATATGAGGCCAAGCCCGATCTAAACCCGAGGCTGAATTACCACCAAACTACTGCTCACATTTAGATGGTAAGAAAATACCACCAAACCCCAAATTTACCCCAATAAGACAAAATATCCTGCAACTTCAATGACCAATCGAGAAACCTTTCCAGACCGAGCAATGGAGGAGATCGTTGTACAGCATCATTTCTGTTCATCCTGATGGTGGGCTCAAGAGGTATTTCGGTGTTGATTATGCTAACGTACCTGGTATTTATAGTTCCTGATATAATAGCATTAGGTATATCAGTGTTCTGAAAATCCAAGATGATATCTACCACCTTGGCCAGAATATATTTTAGGTTGAGTTGTTCTTCCGCAATGCCCAAATATAATGTGTGTACTGCATCCAGTTTGTTCATGTACTTAGCAGCAGATAACATATGAGTATGCTCAACCTCTATAACTTTTGCATGGGATAAGGCTTTTGTTATTAAAGTGCATCAGCCCCCATCGGTTTCTCTTTATTTGATTTTGGATATACAGTTAAAGAGCCTGTTGGATTAGGTCTGCATGCTCGCTTTCCTCCCTTTTCCATAGTACTGTGCAAGATACATTTTTTCTGCTTGTTAATTTTCATGCTCTTGACTGCTTGAAAACCGAAGGCAGATTCTAATAAAATTGCTCTCTTTCTGAGGCTCTACAGTGTCGTAAAAGCAGCACCTCAAGCAGGCAGCACGGCAGGCAGCACAATGATAAACATAAAACAACTACTCAAGTGCATGCACTAAAAAACAAGCTCCGCACGAGATAGCACATGCATGCCCACAGCCAAACACAGCAAACACTTCATCACACTTTGCAACGATTTGCGTGATGAGGTGGTTCAAAAGGGAGTTCCTTAAAAGTATAGAGCACAATTCCAGCAGTAGTCAGGAGAGACATAAGCTTAGAACCTTTCAGTCAGTGGACCGGGATAAGATAAACACAGCAAACACTTTGTCGCACTTTGCAACACTTTATGTGATGAGGTGGTTTCAAAAGTAGTTCCTTAAGGGTATAGAGCACAATTCCAGCGGTAGTCAGACAAGCCGTAATCGCAAAACCTTTCAGTTAGCGGACCAGGATGAAATGAACACCGCAAACACTTTGTCATAATTTGTTGCAGATGTAAATCTCTGGCAATATTTTCATTAAAGAGAATTAACTCAAAACATGTGTCAGTCTGCAGACCTCACCTATGCTAATATTTCAAAAAAGCATCAGAACTGGTATGCTTACTAAAAATGCAAAATCCATCGTAAATAGTAGCTCCTAATGTCATGGAACAATGAACTCAACAAAATATAAAATGCATGTCCTTAATGACAACACTTGCAAGCTGTAGTCAATTTAACGGCAACATGTTAAAAAAAGAAATGCAACCCGTAGTGCATATCAGCTCCACAGACAAACTAGAAGTGCACGGCATGACACTCCCTATGTGTCAAAAAGCAACAGCATGACTAAATTGCTGGATTACAAAAATTATTACCTCTGTGCCTAAACTGCATAGTAATTCTGAAATGTAACCTTGAAGTAGAACAACGTTTAGTCAATGGAGAAATGGGTACAGTTGTTAGCTACCAAACATATCCACATGACAACAAAATTCAGTTTGTCAACATGACAAACTTGCAGAATTTGAAAAAATTGGCTGCACAATAGCACAATTTCTTCTTTTCAAAGACAAGTCTGTACGCAGTGAACAATTCCGTTGCCTATGCTGTCATGATTCACAAATCGCAAGGTCTATCCCTAAATCACGCATTGATTGACATTCGTAGCACAGTCTTTAAAGAAAGTATGATTTACATTGCACTTTCAAGTCTACCTACAGGTCTATTCCTAGACAACTTTGATGCAAACAAAGTCAACACTTCCATTCCTTGCATCCTAGAATAAAACAGGCTACGCACACTGTACATCCCCATTTAGATATGTGCACTGTACCTCAAAAAAGAGAACCTTTAAAAAGAAAAGTAATACAAACTGAACCTGTGGTGCATCTCCCGACAATACTGCTAAAGAAATGAAGACCAACTGCTTCTCCATCAAATAATACAACCACAAAACTGTCTAGTGCAAACACACCTGCACATCCATCAATAAAACAAAAAGACAAATTCTCCAAAAAACAATGGAAGGCCCATCAAATGACACAGAGACCCAACTCTTTGGTCCATTTAAATTCATCAGCACAACTGTAGTAAATTGATATGCAAATGCAACAATCAATCTTCTCTTCCAATTGCCACCAATTCTTCACAACATTTACTTAAACGGCACAGACCAGTATTCCTGCAAGAAGTGTCTTGAATTACATGGTAGTGCCTGATATCCCTGTTGTGCTTCAATAATTGAACAGGTTTGAAGTGATTGCATTGCAAACTGTTCATCCTTTTCAAGTTATTGTTAGATCACAAATATGTCAAACCTGCCTAAAAAATAATTAGTGCAAGCTGTGAGAGGCAAAGTTGTGTATTTACCTCTCCATTTGGAAGAAAATGTCAACACTCTAGGAGTGAAGCGGGACATTGCAGATTCTTTGTTGGTTTTAGTAAATGGTGTTACCACTAAAGATAAGAGCATTTGGTAACAGCTTATTGGAAATGTGAAAAACACATTAGCGTTCCTAATGGAGCACAATGATGTATACAAAGGCAGTGTGACTGTACCAGACTTGTCTTTGCTTGATGTTGAGTCAACAAACAAAAGCAGTGAAGGTTAGTTCTAACGTCGATCTGTTGCACACGGGAATAGTTTGTGTGAACACTACACTATTCCTCCTCTACACTCACGTGAAGTCATGGGCAGCAGTTTAGAATTGTATCAAATGAAAGCAACAAAATGTGCACCAAACAGTGTCTGGGAAAAAGATGTTAGAAGCTTGCTGTTTCCCTCTGCTTTTTCCTACTGGTACAGGAGGCAGATTGGATGATCTGGAGGTACCAATGGCTTCCTTAGGATGGGGAAGCGCCTGCGTGGGTCCGCCCACGCCTCCGATAATTGAGAAGAAGAAGAAGAATGTCGTTTTACAAGAACGTATTCACATGATTCCCGATTCCAATCCAATGTTGAATATATTTTCACTTATTATATGAAAGGGAATGTTCAAAATTATGTTATGCTGTTGCTCATACACTTGAGACCAAAACTAGATTTAAAAATCTTTTTTTTATCTGAGATGCTACCACAGGTGAATGAAATAAATGAAGTTTTATTGGTATAGGAGACACTCCGAGGTAAGATACATGATCAGAAACCTGGGCTCTCCAACTTGGTTTGTGACTTTCAGTTGCACTGAGTATGGTTGGGATGATCTTGCAGAGCGTATTTGTGAAACTAATCCACAGAAAGAAAACGTAGAATACATGACACCAGGAGAATTGGGTTCCAAGGACCTGTAAAGTGTATCACAGTTCTTTCCTTACAGATTTTTAGGCATGTTACACTTTATATGTAATAAAGAAAATTGTCCATTAGGCACTGTGGAACATTCCTTTTGGAGGAAAGAGTACCAGGAACATGGGGTTCTACATATACATATGCTGTTGTGGATTAAAGATGCTCCTCAGTTGGCAAAGAAAGGGATGACTGTGTGATGGTGTACATAGAAAAATATGTTACTTGTTCCATTCTTGCTCATCATGTAAATGCTGATTTACAGAACAAGTTGGAAAGATTTCAAATGCACTTATGTGGAAAGTACTATCAGAGAATATAGAAATGTAAAGTCAAGTACCAAACATATAGCAATGATCTATAGAAACATATTTTTTGTGGGTGGAGTGATTATTGGTCACTTTTGCACATGCAGATTTTTTTACACGGCGTGGGCGTAGCCACGTCAATACATTTCAACATGTGATTGGGCCATTCATTGACATGGCTAGGAGTCATGTGTAGGTGCGCAACTGCAGCGTGTGATATAATTGGCTGGCATAATAGGGACTAAAGACGTGGAGCCACGTCGACTAAGCATGACGTCTTATTGGGTCATTTTGCATGCACAGAATTCGTCTCATGGCATAGGTGCAGATGCGTCAATATACCACAGTGTGTAATTGGCTCATTCATTGATGCGGATAGGCAGGTGACCGCAGTCCATGATCTGATTGTCTGTTAATAACAGGTGCAATGCTGTGTAGCCGTGTCAACGCAGCTTTCAAAGTGATTGCGCTTTTTCTCGACTCAGCTATGGGCATGTGCAGGGACATCTTCTTGTTGACTCAGGCAATTGATGAATAATTTAGACACAAACATGTATTTGCGCTTGGGTGTACCTGTGCGTACGGAAAACTCATTCCGGGTGGCTATATTGCATGACCGTGATTATACCCCTCTCTCAGGCACCTGTGTCCTGTTTTCTGTCATTGTTTTTTGTCTCTTGGTGGGTGAACATCTTTGTAAGCCTTCAGGAACTTTTAAAACGCAGTACCTTGATTTATCCATTCCTTTTTTTACCTTCCTCTTCCTATAACTTTTTCCTTTGTGTTGTGCTTGTACTTTGTCATTTTTTGAATTTTTAGCTTGTTATTTTTTTTTGTAAAAGTGTTTTGATATTAAGTGGCAGAGACCTGTTTGTGTTGTGTATTTGTACAGTTTTCCTTTTTCTCCATGGTCTTGCATTTTAAAATGACTTAGACCAGTAGTCGTGATGAGGTGGTGTAGGTGGCTTCGGCCTTACCTCCAAGGACGATGCAATGCGCAAAAAAACATTTCCTGACAGTTTGAATTTTTTCTGGGTAAATGACCAACACAGCATGAAGGAGATCGAGTAGGTCATGTGCAATATCTGTGGTAAAGTTTTGCGGAGGGGACCGTCACACAAGACGTCACAAAGTTTGGGAACATCAACGTTAATTCAACATCTTGTCTGTCTACATTGGGATGAAGTGGATGAATCAAATAGGAAGGTTAATTTGAAACATTAGGTTAAAGCTCATGGAACAGGCCAAGGACAGTCTCCTGCAGTCTGCACTGAGACCTCGTGGAGTCTAACTCTTAGAGCTGCTGCTAATTCGGTACTACGACTTTGATTTCAGAGTAAATACGCAATGGAACAAACAAGCCGAAATGAACAAGGAATTGCCTATTGTGATCTATTGTGATCTCCTACATGAGTGTGGCTTCTATATGATGAACGGGAGAGTAAAGGGAGATATTCTGGGGAAAAAAACGTGGAAAAGCCTTGGAAAAACAGCCACAATAGACTATATCTTTGTGAGTGAGAACACTATCCCTATATATATGTGGAAGAGAATAAAAATAGCGATCAGGCAATGTTAAAATTGAAGCTCAATAATATGGGGGATACTAATAGACACAAACATATCAGCGATGTTTTGGTAAACAGCAAATACAATCAACTCGGGTGTAATACAAAAAGTTTTGAGGCAGTGGGAAGATATCTAAAAAGACAGTTTATTGAGGAGGTAAGCAAATTAGACTTGATGAGTGCAGACGGGATGGAAACCTGGTTAAAAACGGTGATGATTAATTTTGGGGCAGCTGAAGGGAACTATATATGTAGCTTACGGACGCCCCTATGACAAAGTGATCAGGGACACCAAGAGAGCTATGCGTAAGAGTCTCTGTGAAGTAAGAAAAGAGGTAAAGGACACCATGCTGAGAGCAGTGCGGACAAAAGAAATCAAAAGTAGATATAAACACTCGCTTAAATGGTGGCACACCTTTAAGAAAAACATCCAATGGTAGCATTTGGTGTCAGTGGTCTCCTCCAAAGACTCCAGAAAAATGTGTCAAAAATAAAGACAAGGGTACACAAATACGGCAGAGCAAGTAACATGCCCCATTAGCGCTCACAATTGGGATAAGCACATAAGAGCCACTTTGAGGCAGGAAGGTAAAAAAAAAAAAGGATAGTTAACCAAATAGGGCGGACCAACAAAAAACATTTGAGCTGGAATATGATATGGATGACATACATACACCAATACTCATACTGAAAGATTTCGCAGCATCAAGATTAAATGGCTTACAAATGTAATCTTGAAACAAGATTGGGTGCGATGGGCGGAATTGCTTTCCACTTTATATGACAAGGTTTGTGCGGAAGGAAAGATCCCGGCATCTTGGAGATTCTCCCTGGTGGTTCCAGTCTATAAAAAAGGGGAAAGAAATGACTGAGCCAATTATAGGTTATTGGCTACATCGGATACAACTGGTAAACTCTTTGCCTCCCTGGTCCTAAATGAAATGACCATTTTGTTAAATGAAAGGAAGATTTTAAACACCGTCCAATTGGGATTCAGGGCAGGCTAAGGCATTGCCCATTGTCTTCATGGGTTAGACAAATTAATAAGGAAGGCCAAAGTAAAAGGGAATCTGAGGCTGTATGTGGTGATGGTGGACTTCACAGTGGCTTTTGACACGGTTGACTGCGACTGCCTGATGCACAAGCTTAAAGCATTTCATTGCCCGGGGAAATTAGAATTAGTGATTTGTTGCCTTCATGGGGGCACCACGATACAGGTTAGGTCGGATGGCAGAGGCACCTATACACTACCTATCCCAACCAACATGGGGGTGAAGCAGGGATGCACCTTGGCACCTATGCTATTGAACATTTACCTGGCAGACTTCCCTGGTTTTCTGGCAAAGGCCCCAGAAGTTAAGTGATGATAAAGTATTCTGCATTATGTACTCGGATGATATAATAACATGCAACCATACATACGGAGGATAAATAAACTCACTACAGGCTCTGTCTGCAAATATGTCATACAGAATTGCCTAAACATTAACCTCGAGAAAACCAAGATAATACATTTTGCACTCAAAGCCGTGAAAACACCTAAAATGGATGTAATAGGAATTGGGATAGAGAATGTGAGCCAATATAAATACCTTGTCCTAGAGATAGACACTGAAGAGGACTATGCTCCGATAATAGCTGATAAAAAATGAAAGGCAATTGTGATCGCAGCTATGACAGCTAAACATGTAAAGGAATCTGGTGGTTATAGATTCTGTGGGGTATTATTGCTATACAAACAATGTGTATGTGCTACCATGTTATATGGCTTAGAGGCTCTTTGTATGAGAAACTTTGGTTGGCTGAAGGTGGTGGAAGGGAAGTTCTGGAAAATAATACTGGGACTACCTGCATGTGTCCCTAAAGAGATAATCAGATTAGAACTTGGTCTGAACTCTCTCCCAGCCATGGCCATAAAAAGAAGATGTCACCTACATATAAAATCCAGGACAGCCCTAAATATCAAGTCTTGAATTTGCTGGGAACTGTTGCGTCTAGAGAAAGAGGAGACTTGTTATCCAAATTGGTGCATGCCTCCTTCAAAGAAATAGACTGGTCTCCAAATCGGTTGGATAACTATCATCTCCAAGAAAAATCCTTTATTCACATATTGGAGTCATGAGACTGTGCGGCAAACTTTGATCACCTATCCCATCTGAGAAAAGGAAGAGGACCATTAAATTAACCCACCAGTTTAAAATCCCACGACACTATGTTAAATTGTGCTATAGCCCTGCCCTACGTAGATTTTACTACAACTAAGGCTAAATAAGCAATAAGCAAATTGGGTCCTGTTCTTGGTATTCCTGGTATAAAAAGAACTTGCCGTATGTGCACATTAGAGAATACAATAGAAACTCCACAGCATATCTTCACACAATGCTCAGTAAATGGCCCACTTAATATGACTAGACTGGGAAAGTATGTTAATAACTTCGATACTATAAAGAACAAAGACTTTTGGTGGTATTGTGTGAATTCTGAAAACAAATATGTCCTCGTAGCCCTGTATCACGCATGGCTAAAAATGAAAAACAGAATGACTAGCTCCAGAAAATAGCTTACCTAATAGAAGATAAAGGTGATGAGTGAAAGAGAGACATGTATGCAGCAAAGGGTAAATCAAGGAAGGATATAAAGATGTAATTTCTTCTTTGGTTTTAGCTTTTAAAATGTATAATTAACGTGTTATTAAGTATGTATATTGCTGATATAACGTTTTTGTTTTTTTAATCGTCTAAAATGTGAAATGTTCTTTGAACTGTAACATATTCAATAAAAAACAAAAAAAAGTGCATGGAGCAAGATCTGCACAGCAGTATTCATCATCTGTGCCACAGAGTTCCAATACAATCACTAGTTATTTTCCAACAACTAACACCCAACTCAGTCCATCCTGCCTGTACCCGATCTTTCAAACTTTGTGGTGATGTGAGAAACCTGTCACAGCTTGATCGAGGTGGGAGGTGGCACGCTAGACGCTTTGGGTAAGGCTCTTTCAGAACATACGGCCAATTGCCAATGCTAGGAATATTTTTAAGTGACAATTCTTTTTGACCTCATTCTTTAGAAGGATAAAAAATACAAATTTGCAAAATATAAAATGCGAGAAGACATTGAATTGTTTGCACGACTAGCATCCATTTTGCGGGTAATTCAACTGCAATTTAAAGAATAAATCTATGCAAATGTATTTTTAGAATTGAATGCCAGTGTTCTGTGGTAATGGTGCAGTTTGCTAGTTTGCCTTGCCCAAGAGACACACTGCTCCTTTTGCCTACCAAATTTCAGCCAAAATTGAGGTATTTAGTTTCAGCCAAATACCTTTGTGAAACTCACTTGGAGCTGAAAGTCTGCTTTCCATTATTCTCTATCTCTCTGTGTTTGCAAGAGATAGCTAATCATAGAAAGCAGAGTACAGGCTGCAGTAGCCAATGAGGTCTTGCCTTATTGCTTGATGCAGCCTGCCCAAGGAAGCATGCTGGTGTGGTCTAGGCAAGGCTGGCAATAAGAACTGTGAGTGAAGCATGTACCCCCACTTTTCCCAAGCCAGCTATTCCCAGACCACACCAGGAGAAGAAGATGACCTCATCCACACACCAAAGTAAGCATTGGTAGGTGGCAATGCACCAGCGGCCTCCGATGCTGCTTTCTTTTGTTTTCAGCAGTAATTACATTGTATGTAACAGATTACAGCAATAATAGCATTAGACATAATATTATTTATAAGTTTGCTTATAAAAACTTTCTTCATAACAATTTAGGCTATGATTGCAGAAGTCACACTGTGCACATGCTGACTCTGTTTCTGATGTACACATCTGTGGATCTCTGTAGTAGTTTGTAAGTGCCAGTAAATATGTACAGCTTTATTTGCAGTGGAAACTCTGAGAGTGCATTTGTTGTGTTATCCAGAACCTGCTCTATAATAAACTGTTGTTTACCCTCTTACAGATTTCTACTTGCAGTTTGAAAAAGATCTATATTTTCAACTCTTTCTTTTTTCTATGCATATTACTTTTCAATAAAAGAAAGAACATGTAAAGAAAACAATTTACACATGGGTTTGGGGAAATACTGTCTTCTCAGTTTAAGTGTGTAATACATTGCACATCTGTGTTGCAGAAAATTATTATTTAATGATAAGCCCTGAGCCATGGGTGAGGGGCTTTCCCGTGTCAGGTAATGCCCCAGGGCCCATAGTTACAGGCCTGAGCGAAGCGGGGGTATTAAGACCCATGGACATTACCTGACACAGTAATACTCCCCCTGCCTCAGGAAGTATTGATATTAGTACCCTGACCCATTAGGCTGGGGTACTAATAGTGTCTTTATTCGGTTGTGTTAGCGAGAATTCTCTGTTTAGGCTGAATTTCCTAACCTAGTGAGTCCCCTAGCAGCTTTGCTGGATTTCTGGAGTTTGTTTTTTATTCCATCCTGCCGAGAGTGAGACTCTTTTTCTCCCACTCTTGGACATGAATATGTGTAATTCCTTTGAATGTCAATGTGTTCTATGGGCTATGGGGTCTTTTACTCCATAGGGTCTCATATGTTTTGCTATGTGTGTTACACTGCACACTCCGTGCCGTAGCAGTGGGGCGTCCTAGCGGAGCTCCATCATAGACTCCATACCCGGGGACTGACTACCGTCTCCCCGGGCATGTAAAGTCACCATTGGCTTAACTAGACCTAAATTTACTAACAGAACTAGTACAAACCATCCTACTGTGGACGTACTAGTAGGGGTAATTCGATTACTCCTGGGTCTGTTATTCGAGGGGGCACTGTCCCGTCCCCCCTCGTCGAGTTTTGGCTGGTGGTAGTGGAAACTACTTGTTATATTCGACCCCGAATGTAACCCTATGGGATTCTTCCCATTGTTGGAGATTGATACCTTTTCTCGTTAATCTCTAACATACCACCGGTTTACTTATCTTAAATAAGTCTATCGGATGGTATTTTCTGCCAGAACTCGGTTTTTAAAATGGCGTCTGTGTTCGTCTCTGTGACTCCTAAAACCAAAGGTTGAGCCCTTTGTTCCACTTTTGGTGGGCTTCTGTACAGAGACCCTCCAAAGTGGTGCCATTCTGTCTGGGTTACCACAGGGATGTGGGAGGGGGTTTAGGCACCCTGGACCGAGTTGCCTTGCCAACTCTGGTCGCACTGTAGTGTGATTGGCCCAAGTGGTGAGCCACCCCGCTCACCACTTAGCATGTGTTGATTGACAGCTTGGCTGAATGAATGGGGGTTTTCTGCATAAAAGCAGGGCTTTTGGGACTGGATCTTCAGAAGTCGCCACAGGACCTAAGAATCCGACGAGGGTAAAGCTGAGCCGACCTGCAACGACGACACCTCCGGTGGAGCCCTGCGGAACCGACTCACCACTTCCCGACGACAGAGGAGATCTCCCTGCCGGAGAATCTCTTCCCCTGACTGATGGGAACAACCAGTCACCTTTGCTTTTTCTTCACCCAGGACGCAGTGGTCGAATTGCCCGTGCAGAGCACCTCGGCAACCGGATAGCCACTACCCCTGTATGCGACCAAAAGGTGGTGCTTTGTGACGGAGCACTCCGCGGCTGGCCTCTTCCCTGGTGGTGCACCGGACTTCACTTTTCTTCGACGACGAGATCATCTCTACTCTTGGCAAAGACCCGACGTGCATCCACCACCAGTAACAACTGCCCCCGCCGGAGCTGTCTCTCCACAAACAAGGTACCGTGTCCGCCTGGCTTCCCTTTCTGCCGGATAGAGTGAGGTGTCTTAATCCTCGCCTTTCCATTGGGTCGCCTCCAAGCTTTCTTTAACTTGTTGTTCTGAACTGGTCCAATCTTTCCATAACAATTTGCGATAAAGACTCGAAGCGCATTTCCACTAAGATACTTTCTGGGACATACCGCCTTGCCTCTCTCCGAGTGGGCCTGGCCGCTGAACTTTGGAATCTACAGTGGTTCCTGTCTTCTTGCCTTGCATTTGTTCTAAAAAAATATTGGTATCGAGTTGATTTCTTAACCCGCCTTTTCTCTCCCGTCCTAACGAATACTAGAGTGCCATCTAGGTTAAAGCATACACCTTTGTCTGCAAATAAGTGATGCCGTTGAACCTAGACTTGTCGAACTATTGTTAGGGGGATTGATATTTCCTTCGTATAGTAATTGTGATTGAAATCGTTTTCCGTATTAGTGCCATAATGTTTTCTATAGATGTGTTCTTATAAATAAATAACTATATATCTTTACACCGAAGCCTTGTTGCGTGTTTGCTTGTCTTACTGTGTAGATTGCCCTATTTTGTATACTCCACATACTGCCTAACTCTTCTTTAGGGAAGTCTGACTGCTCAGCCACAGCTACCAAGTGAATCTGTGTGGTACAGACTGCTACCAAGTAGGTTTACTGCCAAACACCTGTAGTCCTGAATCTTTTGCAGTGGTCCCAGAGGGAACTGCACAGGTTTCCGCCTAACAGGTTGCAAGATACTCTGGCATTTTTCAACTGAAAACTAAAAAAGGTGACCGCTATGGAATGGTATACGAAGTCAGTTCACCCTTTCAATGGCGGCCATTTAAAACAGTACAAAAAAAGTAAATTAAGAAGATGTCTGCCATGGAATGTGAGAAGGGACTTCATATAGACTCTTCTCCCTTTCAATGGCTGCCATTAAAAAGATAGAAGAAAGGGAGAATGGAGTACACATGCTCCCTTCTCCCTGTTCATGGCAGCCACACTCAGAACGAACACCAAGGGACGTAGCAGTGACTGATTGGTCACTTTTGAACAAGCTGATTTCTTCATCCGGTGTGGGCGTAGCTGCATCAATACATCGAACATGTGATTGGTTCATTCATTGACATGGCTAGGAGTCATGTGTATGCACGCAACCGCAACGTGTGATATGACTGGCTGACGTATCAGACACAAAGATTCATAGCCGCGTTGATGAAGCTCAACGATTAAGAGAACCACTGGAAGCTGTGGACAGAGTGGTAGCATGTGCTAGTAAAAATATAAATTGGATGTTGACTAGTAAACTTCAACTTAATCCAGCTAAAAAAGAGATTATAATATTTGGTTGTAAATCGAAATTTAGTAAAATCTCTCAGCATATGTCCTGTCCTGCACTTTTTGGGGTTACAGCCACTTTTGCACCTAAGGTGAAGAACCTTGGATGCATCTGGCAAGCCAAATCTGGGTAGCAATCAGCATGTAAATAAAAAGGTAAAATCTATGTATTTTCATCTCAGATTGTTGAAACCCTTGCTCCCTCTTGTCTCAGAGAAAGAGTTCCCTTTGATTGTTGGTGCACTAGTAAACTCTAGTCTAGACTATTGCAATGCCATGCTAATTGGAATTCCAAAAGGCCAAATCCAGCATCTGCAGGTCGCTAAAAATGCAGCAGTTAGGCTGATCTATTCTTTACCCAGACTCACACAAATGTCTTAGTTGCTGGGAAATTTTCACTGGTTATCAGTACTGCAGAGTTCTGTTCAAGGTCCTCTGTCTGATCTGTAAGTGTCTATGAGGGACTGCCCCTTCATACTTTTTATCAAAGATCACTGCTTACCATCCTGACCGTTGTTTACAGTCATCAGGGCAACATATGTTGGTAGTTCCACTGTCCGGGTTTGTGTCCTGGGGCGATGGATGCTTTTCATGTGTAGGACCTCGTGCCTGGAATTCCCTGCCAAATAACTTCAGAAAATTGAAAAACTAAGGGATATTTAAAAACGTTGAAACCTTTCCTTTTTGAATAACTCTCTTTGATGGATCCAGCTCCTCATCTCTGCACTATATCACCTGCGCCCAGATGCATTTTTTTTGCTTGGTTCCTTTATGGTTATGTGCGCTATAAATACAAAAATCAAATCAAATCAACATCCTATTTGGTCATGTCGCACACGTGGATTTCATCATACGGCATGGGTGTATCTGTGTCAATACATTGCAACCTGTCCATTTGTTGACACGGACAGGAGTTACGTTTGGAAGCGCAAACCACAGCGTGTGATATGATTGGATGGTGAAACAGGCATGAAGACACGTAGCTGTGTCGACGAAGCATGATGTCTTTTAGGGTCTTTTTGAATTAATATATTTTGTGACATGGCATGGGTGTAGCCCCTTCAATACACCGCAGTGTGTGATTGGCTCATTCATTGATGCGGATAGACGGGTGACAGCAGCTCATGATCCGACTGCCTGTGGAAAACAGGCACAAAGTTGTGTAGCTGTGTCAACATAGCTTCCAAAGTGATGGGGCCTTTACTCAATGTGGCTGCGGCCATGTGTAGGCACGTCTTCTCGTTGACTTAGGCGATTAGTCAAAAATGTAGGCGCAAACATGACTTTGCGCATGGGGGTACACATTCCACTTGACTATATCTCGTAACCGCATTTCTAACCCTCTCACAACACCTCTTTCTGTTTTCTGTTTTGCTTTTTGTCTCTTGGTGGGTGCACTTTGTAATAATTCAGGAACTTTTAAAAAGTAGAACCTTGATTTATACGTTCATTTTTTACCTTTCTTCTTCCTATACCTTTGTCCTTTGTCTTGTGCATTGTAGTTGGTCTTTTTTTGTTATTTTAGCTTGTTATATTTTTTTAAAGGTTTTTTTTTGGTATTAAGTGCAGAGTCCTTTCTGTGTTGTGCATTTTTACAGTTTTCTTTTTTCCTCCACGGTCATGCATTTTAAAATGACTACAATTGGCAGTGATGATGAGGTGGTGTGGGTGGCTTTGGCTTTACCTCCACGGAAAAAGCAATGTGTACAAACATTTTTTGCTGACAGTTGGGAATATTTCCATGTAAAGGACCAACACAGCAAGAAGGAGATCGAGTAAGTCATGTGCAATTTCTGTGGTAAGGGTTTGCGGAGGGCATCTTTACACAAGCCGTCGCAAAGTTTGGGAACATCAAGGTTAATTCAACACTTTGTCAACGTACATTGGGATGAAGAGGATCAATCGTATCAGGAAAGCACATGTGAAACATAAGGGCAAAGTGCACAGAGCAAGATCTGCACAGCAGTATTTACCATCTGTGCCACAGAGTTCCAATATGATCACTAGTTATTTTCCACCAACTAACACCCCACCTCAATCCATCCTGCCTGCAGCCGATCTTTCAAACTTTGTAGTGGTGTGCAAAACCTGTAACCGATTGATCGAGGTGGGAGGTGGCACCCTAGACCCTTTGGGCAAGTGTCTTTCAGAACATACGTCCAATTGCCAGCACTAGGAATATTTTTAAGTGTCAATTTCGTTACCCCATTCTGTAGAGAAAAGAACGCAAAAAGTGTACAAAGTATAAAATGCGCAAAACAAATGCACTGGGCCTCATTCTGAGTAGGGCGCAAAGGGATACCGGGCACCGTTAAGGACATTGGTGCCGGAAATCCCTTTGCGCCCTACTTTGAGGCCCCCTTGCAGCCCTGTCCTTAACACCTGCTTTAACCAGGCGTTATGAATGGGATCCGCAAAGGGACTTCAGAGCTAATAACGGTACTGTAATTTACGGTACCGTTATCAGCGCCCTCCCCATTCCCATTGAGCCCGATGGGGGCTCGAATGGGGATTGATATTTTCAATGGGGACTTACTGGTCCCCCAAAGGTTTAGACTAGACCGGTAAATCCCCATCCAACCAGGGCGGACATGGTACCGGTATTGGTGCTTATCATGGCGCTAATAGCACCATGACTAGCACCAACCTTGGAATGAGGCCCATTTTCTTTTTTTTACCTTTTGTTATATGTATGAATCCTAGTGTTTTTCCCTTCCCAGTTCCTACCTCTTTTTTTCTTAATATGTGAGAATATTCATGCATGCCATATTTGTATCACAACAGTCACCACGGGGCTTGTAGGACAATGTTTAACCAAAGTAAGAGATACTCAGGAAATAATGTAATCTCACTGCGCATTGCCAAAAAACATTGTAAGTTGTCAAAGTCTGCAATATTTTATACATAACAATTCCAATGTCAGAACAGGTCAAAATCAGTTTGTGATAGATAAATATATTTGAGTGATGGGTTCTAAGTGTTTTAAAATATTGATTGGCCATGCCCACTGGACATGGGTAGTGGTTTGGAAGAGTTCTAAAATGAACAGCGCCGTGTCCACAGGACATGGCCAAAGGCCATGGCTAGTGGTCTGGTAGTGTTCTAATATATATATAGTGGCCACGGCCCAAAACATTAGTTGTAGGGACGTTAGGAAGGGCAATACATTGGTAATAATGTTTGAATTCAAGGTAAAAATGAGTTGCATTGATGTTAAGGTCAGAACTTCTGCTAAAGCCACCTTAACGTTGCGCCCCCTGGTGCGCAACCTAGGACCACATTGATGACATCACTGTTCACAACACTAATCAAATTGTATATAACTGATTACATCAATAATGGCATTAGACATAATGTAATTAATTCATAGCTCATAAATGATTGGTTATCTTAATAAAAATGTAGGCCATGGACTTGGCCATGACAAAGGTTGTAATCACTGTCCGTCAACAAAGGCCATAGCTACTGGTCAGTTATTATTGTCAAATACCAATGTGCATGGTTAAAAGCCATGGCTAGTGGTCTGTCACTTTTTAAAATATACAGTGGGCAATTTTAAAATCTATATTCAGTGGGCATGGCTAAAGGCCATTGCTAGTGCCCATTAATATGTTAGAATATGCAGTTGGCACATCAAAGGCCAGGGCTACTGGTTAGTATTGTGTGGAAGACTATGCCTAGTGGCTGGTTAGTGCATGTAATTTACAGTGGGCACGACTGAAAGTCATATCTTGTGGTTAGCTAGTGTTGCATAATAAACAGTGGGCATGGCCGAAGGCCATCGCTTCTGGCAGGGGAGTTGCTAGGTCTGGAAAATACCCGGGGCTATGCTGATGTCAGAACAGTTGGGACTGGGGGCTAGCTAGCCTTTTGGCTGTAGCTCCTGAGATTCTATCTGGGGCTACAACCAAAAGACCAGGGGCTATAGCCCCCTTAGCCCCCCCTTAGCAATGCCGCTGGCTTCTGGCATGTCAGTGGTCACAACAAAAAATTTACAAACTTCTCATGGTCAAAAGCCATCTCTATTAGCAACTTTATAAGTTAGAATATATAGTGGACACAGCAAAGGTTGTGGCCACAGGCCAGCATTGTGCTAAAGGCCATGGCTATTAGCTTGTTATTGTATAGAATATACAGTGGGCACGACTGAATGCTGTAGCCACTGGTGAAGGCTAAAGTCAATGGCCGTGGCCTGTTAGTGTTTTAAATATACAGTGCACATAGCTGAAGGCTGTGGCCAGTTTCCATGACTGAAGGCCATGATTAGTGCCGATTAATGTATTTGTATTTGTATTTGTTTATTTGTAACGCACAACATCCGACCCGGGGGCATCAGGGCGCAACTTGAACTTATATACATACATACATAGATTATATACATACATAGTTATATACATGAGTAGTAAGCAAACAAAGAAATATACAAGAATTACAATGGTAGTTAACAAGGTGAGGCATAAAGATAGAAAATGTACAACGCACAGAGATAAGTGGGTGGATGCATAGTAGAGAAGAGGAGCAATAGTCATAGAAAACTAGAAGTATTTAACAGAGTAACAGAGTAGTCGGTGACAAGGCAGGCAACTGTGAAGCTATGGCGTAAAGCATAAGTGTAGAAGTGCCTCAATTCTGATCAAAGAGCCATGATTTCGTTTTCAGCTTGAAGGTGTTAAATGAGTCCTCAGATCTAATGGTGACAGGGAGGGAATTCCACAGCTTAGAAGCAATGACAGGGAAGCTTGTGCCTCCCGCTTTTTGGAGTTTGAACCTTGGAATCAATAGGCTATGGTTCTGGGCAGTTCTTTGAGATCGGGTGGAAGAATGGAGGGAGAGCCGGTTGCAGAGTTGGGGGGGGCTTGTTGGTTAGGCATTTGTGCGTAAGGGCGAGTGTTTTCCATGAGATTCTCTGATTGACAGGTAACCAGTGTAAGTTTGATCTGGATTTGGAAATGTGGTGGTTTCTAGGAATGTTTAGGGCTGCCCTTATGGCATTGTTCTGGGTAATTTGTAGTTTATTCAGATTCCCTTGGCTAGTGCCTAAGTAGAGGGCACTGCAATAGTCAATTTTAGACAAAATGAGCGTTCTGGCTAAGGTGACGAAGTTCGGGATGGTCAGAAACGGTCTACAAGCTGCAATACGTTTAAAGGTGTAAGCAGAGGCTGATCTGACAACATGTGTTTGTCGCGACAGAGTGGCATCAATGTAAAATCCTAGAGTTTTTGTGTCTTTAGAGACTTTAATGTTGTTTCCATCTATGATAAATGATTGGTAGGAGGGATCTAGTTTGCTAAGACATTGCGAGGAGCCCAAGATGAGGAGCTCATCGTTGAGGCATAGTTCGTGCTGAGCCATCTAATGCCTGGATTACCAGATAAACATTGTTCAAGGCCTTGGTGTCAACTGAATAATCACCAGTGATGGAGATGAGTATCTGGGTGTCGTCAGCATAGTCGGTATAGGAGACACCCAGATAATCAAGTACATCAAAGAGCGGTTTAGTGAAAACGTTATAGAGTGTGGGTGACACGCAAGATCCTTGGGGAACGCTGCAGTGGATTGGAGCGGGGTCAGCGGCTGCGGAGGGTGAGAAGACCCTCATGGATCTGTTACTCAGGAAGGATTTGATCCATGCCGCGGCTGAGTCCGAGAAGTGTGCGGCAGAGTGAAGGTGCCTGCATAAGATTTGGTGGTTGACCAGATCAAAAGCCGCAGAGAGGTCCAGGAGAAGTAGCAAAGCTAGTTTCCCATTGTCTTCCATGACCTCAATTTGGGTTTTTAAATCTATCAGAGCTGTTTCAGTCCCATGTCTGGGGCGGAAACCAGATTGTCGTAGGCCTAGGAGATTATTAGATTCCAAGTAGTCTTGGATCTGCAGATATGCTGCGTGGTCTAAAATCTTAAGCAAGAACGGGACGGTGGTTATAGGTCTGAAATTAGTGGCTATGCTTGGGTCTAAGGATGGTTTCTTGAGCAGTGGGATCACCCATGCATCCTTGAGTTTGTCAGAGAACGTGTCTGTTTTGAAAGAGGAGTTAATAAAGGCTGTGATGAAAGGGGCCAAGTCGTGGGCAGAATCCTTAATGATGGGAGCACGGCAAGGATCACCTTGGCAGTTTGAGTGTTTGATTCTCTTGATGATGTCTTCTACTTCATCGATAGTGAGAGGGGAGAAGACAAAAGGTTTGATATTAGGTGAATCTCTAGGGTGACCCTTACATTGGTAGGTGGACAGTTGTCCAGCGTCAGGCTGTCTTGTTTGTCTTTGATTTTAGATTGTAGAGAAGAGATTTTATTCAGTAGGGCGGACTGGATGTTAGCACATCATTTACTGTCTTTAGTGCAAGTGTCAATGTCTTCAAATATATTTGGCCATGCACACTGACCATGGTTGAAGCTCATGGTTAATTCCAGTTACGGTTGTAATGTAATTAGTGATGGCATCAGTGATGTGATCTCATGATGTCATCATTGTGATCATAGTCTGCGCAGCAGGGGCCGCAAAGTGAAGGTGGCTTTAGCTGAATTTCAGGGGTTTTGTTGTGTTAAGTTCTCCCCTTAATGTCAATGCAACTAAAGTGTTTTCCTTGAATTTCAATAAATATATATATCACATATATATGTATTCATAGCTATATTTACCACATTTAATACATATGTACACTAGTACACTGGAGAATAGTAGCACAAATCAGTGTTTCTTGCTGACTAAGGAGATACAATGTTAGGTTTGTAGAGGAGCAGCCGAACGCCTCTGCAGGAAGTCCCGCCCCTATTCTGCCTATATGTTGGAAAACGGAAATTGCTACATGTGCAACACCAGCAATGGTACCTATACCACGAAGAGCCTTTGAGACAAGTCTGCTTTGTCTGTAGTGGGTTTTTCCTTTGCCAGGCCTGACTCCCACTTCCATTGGTTGCCTTGGCCTGCTCGCCACTATTTCTTTCACTTTCTTCAATCTCCTGGGTCAGAGACACACTATGAGAGCTGCAAGAACACTCTCTTTGCCATCTTTACATCTGCTGGTGTGTGCACATTTTAACGGTAAGCCCCTTCCAATTTGTTGTGCACATTTCACCTGCAGCGCAAACTTCACCGTTTTTTCTCTGAAAATTGTGAAAACCACAGAGGCAGCTGTGGATTTGAATGTCAGAGCCATCCCTGCTTTGCCTTACCCTATTATTGGGTTATTTTGCAATTTTTCTTCTTTACTTCCTTGGGCTGCACTGTATCTGGACATTCTAAAAAGGCTGCATCGTTTTGTCTGCAGTGGGTTTTTCCCTTGCCTGGCCTGACTCCCCCTCCTATTGGTTGCCTTGCCTAGATAGGCTAATAAGAGCAATCGGGAGGCGGGTGCTGGCCAGACCTACTAAGGCTTCTTGGGGTCCCTTCTGCACCCCAGCACTTCCATGATGCTCCATGATGCTGCTGCCTCACTCTTCATGAAATCTGGACTACCATGCCATTCACACCACCTTATCTATGGGTTAGTTCCCCCTCTGGACTCACTCCTTCCCTATTTTGACTTTAACTGTCCTTCTCTGCTCGCTTCTCCCATGCTTACATACTGAATTGACTTGCAAATTTTACACCCTCTGCTAACATCCAAATCCAAATCCAGCTCTGTTTTGCATTTTGGTAAGAATAAAATCCTGCTGTGTTTTGCTAACTGGCTCTGCACTTTGATTGTTTTTGTTACCTCTCTGTAACTTGCCGGCCCAGTTACTTCACTGTTCTCCTTGTCCCCCTTATGCTTCCCCGCTTTTCTCGCTACCACCCCCATGGCACTTTCTGTTTCTCCTATCTTCTCCAACTGCTTATCCATTGACTATCCCTCCCTACTCACTAAGTCTGGTAGGGGGAAGTAAGTTCAAAAAGGATATCTTGGCCTCCAACCCTGTTCTCCCTATCAGTGACACCTATTCCAGCGCTTCCTCCAGACAGACCCTCACTGACATCCTCTTTGTCGTTCCGTCAGCAGATCTATGGACTCTTCATATGATCTCTGTGCTCTGTCCTGTCTCCTCCTCTCCCATTAATGGTGGCACCTGCTGGGAAGATCTCATGGCTCCCTTCGACTCTTCTAAAGTCATAATTAATGCCTACCATAATGACACCATCATGGTCCAAGGCCCACATGCCAATCTCCGCTTTGATAGGAGTTTCCCTCGCCTAATCAATTTCCTTTCATCTCCTACTGCCCCCCTGCCCCTTGGCTACCTTACCCTCTCCTCCCTCCTCTTCTGCCCCACCTCAGGCTCCTTCTTCACCTCTGCAGGGCGTACCTCTGATGTTTACCCCTCCCCGGAAGTCCTTTAAGGCTGGCAAAATTCTTCAGCTTGCCACTCTCAACTCTCTCTACTGTCAAACACTCCTCTGACATCTGCCACCTCTTGGAAGAACTTGAGATCGATGTCCTTGGTCTTATCGAGACATGGTTCATGGCCAGCTCTGTCACAAGCTTTGACACTCACCTCCCTCATGGCTACAAGATCTTCTCCGCACCCAGATCCACCCATCCCGGAGGGGTGTAGCCCTGATCTTTCTACTCTGAGTGGATTCCTGCCTCTATAATTCCCACACAGACATACTCCTTTTTCGAATGCCATGTCTGCAGTCTCTCTCTCTCTCTCTCTCTCTCTCTCCTAGTCACTCTCTCACTGTGGCTACCATCTACCGACCTCCTGGTTAGACACCTCATTTCTCTCTGAGCTGGCGGACCTCTTCTCCTCCCCCCTCCTGGCCTCAACCATATCCATTTATACTCTCTTTCTTCCTACTAGGTACTCTTCCATGACCTCTGTGATTCCCTCTCCCTTTCTATCCTCCCTTGTGGCCCCACTCTCTCTGCAGGGCATACACTTGATGTCTTGAGCTCCTCTGACCTCCCCCTCTCCATCCCTCTGACCAGCCGTCTCTCTTGAAGCGATCACTCCCTCCTCTCCTCTCATTTCTCCCTCTCTTCCCCCAGGCCATGCCTACCCCAAAACTGCCACCTACCTTCTCAGACATCCGGCTCATGAAGCATGTGTCAGTTGAGGCTTTCGCTGCCACCTTCTCCCCCCCCTCCACATCTGGCTGATTCACATCCCGACACAGCCCTGCTCTACTCCTCTATTTCCGATACGCTTGATGCTCTTGCCCCTTTCATAAGGATCCGTTTGAAGCCCAAAGCCAAGTGTAATTCTTGGTAGGACTCTGACCTAGCTACACTTAAACGTAACTGTAAGGTGGCTGAGAGGAAATGGAGAGCTTCTTGTTCATCCTCTGACAAACTGGCCTGTAGCCTGCTCCAAAAGCAACATCGACTCTCTGTCCACACTAAGAAGAGAGCCCACATCCAAGTCTGTGTATCTGTGGCATTTAACACCTCGACCAAACTCTTTAAAATCTGCAAGGAGCTGGCCAACCCTGCTGCAGTCTCCACCTCTCTTGGCTCTTCCCAGTCCCTTTGCATGGCCATTGCATCTCACTTCATCTCTAAAACCCAGGATACCATATCCACCCTCTTGTCCTCTCCCCCTCTCCTCCTCTCTCCTTCTTTGAATTCTAGCCCTTCTACAGCCTCCCCAACCCTCTTTCTCTTCCTTTCCTCTTGTCTCCCCTGACAAGGTCTCTAGACAAGTCCGATCTATGAAAGAATCATCAAAACAGGTTCATCCTTGTTCTTCCAAAACCATCAATGACCACATTGACACCCTCACTCCTGCCCTGGCTGATTTCTGGAACCTCCCCTTTGCATCAGGAGCCTTCCCCACCCCTCTGAAGCCCTCTCTTCTGCACCCTCTTCTCAAGAATCCCACAGCTGACACCTCTTGCCCGGCTAATCCAATCTCCATCACTCCCTTTCTGGGAAAACTCCTGAAAAAGCTGGCCATCTCGCATCTTAACCTTCACTCTTATTCTGTTGGTTGTCTCCACGACCATAAAATCTGACTTTAGAGCTGCCAGAAGCACGGAAACTGCTCTCCTGAATATCCATGAAGATCTGCTCTCTAACCATAACTCTAACATCCCCTCTGTCCTCATCCTACTCGATCTCTCTTCTTCCTGGGTATCACTGGTCAGGATCTGGCCTGGCTGACCTCTTTACTCTCTGATCGACCCTCCAAATCCAACTTGGGTCCTTCCTTTCATCTATCCCCCTTTCTATCTGCGTTGTTCCCCAAGGATCTAACCTCTCACCCTGGCTCCTCAACCAATACCTGGCAACTCTTGCCCACCGCATTGCCATTTTCTGCTCCAACTTTCAGTGCTATACTGATGACACTCAACTAATTTTCAGACTCCCCTCGGCCACCTCATCTCCTTCTCTCATTTCTCACTGCCTATCTGCCATTCAGGATTGGTGTGCTGCCAGCAAGACAGAGATCCTCCTCATCGGCACACCTTCACCCTCCTTTCCTGTCACTCTCTGGCCAGCCTCCCTTGGCCCTCCTCCTACTCCAACCTGTGAGGCTAAGAACCGCAGGGTCATCTCTGACTCCATGCTCTCCTTCTCTGCCCATATCTCTGATGTCTCAAAAAAGTCAAACTTCCTAGTGCACCTCCTCAGAGGTATTCTGCCTTTCCTCTCCTTCCCCCAGAAGCTCACTGTATCACGAGCCCTGGTTCTCTCTAGGTTGGATTATTGTAACAGACTCTTTCTAAATCTACCTGGTTCTACTCTCCGCCCTTTCTAACTCATCCAGAACAGGACTAGAAGACTTGTCCTTGGACTCAAGCCCTGGGATCGTATCTCTCCAGCCCTGAAATCTCTCCATTGGCTCCCAGTGGCTGCAAGGATGAAATTCAAAACCCTTTGCATTGTCCACAAGGCTTTTAGGGCCTGGGTCCAAAATACCTTCAGCTGTCCCTCCGCAAATACCTTCCCTCCCAAGCTCTTCACTCCTCTACCTCTAACTCCCTCAGGATCAGTTGTTTTTCAAAGATATTTGGTGGGGGTAGATCTCTGTCTTCAGCTCGGGCATCCCTCTGGAATAGCCTCCCTGCCGCTCTGAAACTTGAGTAGAGCCATCTCCGGTTCCGGAAGCAACTCAAGACCTTCCTCTTCGCTTCTGCCTTCGCTCCTCCTCTCCCCTGCTGACCTGCTCTATCTTGGCACCATGCACCTGGCTTACCCTCTGAATTTCGGGACCAAGTACCTGTTCACCCTGCAACCCAACCGCACTGCCTCCTGGCGATCCCTTGCACTGGGGTCTATATCTGAACCATAGAGTCCCCCCTTTTTTATGCACTAATCAGAAACACCCTGTCTGTTGCCTTATACCTAGCACTTGCCAGTTGCACTACCACTGTTTGCTGCCGTTTACTATTTATTTATTTATTATTTATATGTATTCATTTGCTTAGCAATTTCCACTCCCCTCCTCTCATGAACATTCCCCTTTCCCTCTCTCATGCACTTGCACATTCTCAATGTCACTTGGCCTAGTAAGATCGTTGTTTTTGTACTCTCTTGTTCCCCTCCCTTGCCTTGTCGCACTCTTAAACACATGTGTATGAGCGCAATACAAATAAAATATCAATATCAATATCAATATCAAGGTATGCACTGAGAAAAGCCTTTATGATGTATCCCCGAAGAAATGACGGTCTCCTGATGGAGATCCTCGAAGAAGTATGAAGATGTGAAATGTGTGAAGCACTACAGAAAATGTATAACTGTACACATGCCGTAACGCAAGTAGAGTACGTAATCATAAAGGTTGGTTATAAGTAGTGAATAGACCGCAGGCGGTGCTGCCAATATATTTATTTTATTTATTTATATAGCGCCGATAAGCCTGTGGGCATCCGGGCGCTGACATGTATTCACCAGACAGTGAAAAATAAGACGGTACAGTTTCAACCTCATGATAAAATTACTAACTGAACTAGTTCATCTAAAAAGGTTTGTTTTCAGTGCCTTTCTAAAAGCATGGTAGTTCTTCTCTGACCTTAGGAATGCTGGCAGGTTGTTCCACCTCTGGGCTGCTTTTACTGGGAATTTTTTGAATTCGGGATACTTAATCTGGCTCTGATGCTCTGATCTCAGATGCCTTCCAGGAACATAAGAAACAATGTTTTTCTTTAAGTACACTGGTCCTTTTCCTAGTGTACATATATGTACCAGCGTCAGGGCTTTGAATTGAATTCTGTCTTCTATAGGCAGCTAATATATGTATGTATATATATATATATATATATATATATATATATAGAGTCTGGATATTCGATGCCACGATTTTAGTAAGCTTAATCCATGGAGACAGAAGGATTGGTAGCTGTGCATGTGTCGCAGCAAGGGATAAGACGAAGCTTGAAGATGAACCAAAGGAAGACTGCTTGGCCTAATGTCAAAGGCTAAGAGAAGCCAAAACCGGTTAACAGTCGTTGAAGAACGGTGAATGTGAAACACTGAGGCATCCCCTGTTAAGTTGCAACGAAAGAACACTATGAGTGCCAAGTTTCTTTATTTAGGACAATTAGATGCTATAAAATGGATCGATTCACAGTCTCTGATCATGTGAGTCCAAGATGAAAATAGATGTGGGCATGCAAGCCTGAAACCTTGATTAGAACATGCTCACATCCCTTATATTACCAGAGAAGAGAAGCTACTTCAAGGCCAAGTTCAAAGACAATTTGAATGGCAGATGGCATGAGTGATGAGAGATGATGGGCTGATTGGGTGGGGAGGTACGGTCAAGTCCACACACCAGCACCTGCGGTATCGGCTTACTGGCTGCTAGAGAATCGACTATTCCAGAAGGGTACAAGCATGCCGACCAATTGTAGAAGGCCATATAACAAAAGGCCTTATAGTTTGATAGCCAGTGGTGTGCCATGTAGCTAATAGGCCATGAAGATGACTTGCTCTAAGGGAGGGTATGAGTTGCCCACCTGACTACAGAGACCCAATCACAATTCTATCACATTTAGAAAGTATAGTTAGATTTTCCCCTTGAAACTATCATGATCCCCCATAGGTTTTTGTGGTTTGCAACATAGTATGACGTCACGTATGGCGAATTTCTACTATATAAATGTGATTTATTTCTGAAATGTGTTGAGATCACGCTGTGCGACATTGGTTGATGTGCGTTGTAATCCCTTTTTTTTTTTAACCAAGTTTATATTTGGGTCGAAGGCTTACAGATAATTTCAACACAACATTTGCCATCAGGAATTATTTAGATTCTACGTTTTTCTTGTGTTCCTATCTTACAGTTTGTAGGAGTTTGTCATAGCCTTCCTGGATTTTCAGTTTTCAATTCCCCCCCTCCCACGCTCACCCCATCCCTCCTTCCCTCCTCCCCCTATACATCTCTCTCCCCCCCCAACTTTAATCACTATTTTACACTATAGAGTTCAGTCTATTTAGAATCTTTTCCTGACGTTAGTGTCTCGATGTCTTTATGTCTGGAAGAATTCAGATGACATGTGTGATCCGGAGTAGGCGGGGTTTGAAGAAATGAGCTTCTCTGCCCCGCACATGTTCGTGGAATGGGTTCCAGGTAGTTAAGAATCTTAGATATTTTCCAGTACTGAGAGCACATATCTTCTCCATAGCCATTACTCCCCAGATCTTGATCCACCACCATGCTGATATTGGTCCCCTTTGTTTTTCCAGTGTTGAGCAAGGGTCATTCTATAGGGACTCCTAAGAGAATTGTTTTCAGAGATCTCAGCAGATCAACCCCTGAAATGTATTTTGTGTGGCTTAGTATTTCCTTCCAGCAGGCGACTGCTTTGGGGCATGTCCACCACATATGGAATAGGTCTCCCTTCTCAATGCTGTTCCTCCAGCAGTTTGGGGAGTATGACTTTGTGATTTTATGAATGCGGTTCGGGGACATATACCATCTGAGGCATAGTTTGTAAGTGGATTCCTTTATCGTGGTGCATCTGGAAGTGCCGTGTGCACGTGCCCATATTTGGTTCCATTCCTCCTCTGTTAGTGGCTCTTGCATGTCTCTTTCCCAGTTCATTTTTTATTTGAGATTGTTAGTCGGCTGGTCGTTGGAGAGCAGTCTGTAGAGTCTGGTGGCCTCCTTCACCGTGTTGCCATCCTGCAGCACCAGTTCTAGGCCTGATAGCATTCTTGTGCATATATATAGTGCTCATTTTATCCTATATTGAATTTCTGCTGGCAGTCTGTGAAGTGTAATGGAGAGCCGTCTTTGTACTTGTCTTTCAGGTACATAGTCTCAGCCCATGACCAACCCGCCCAATACATTGGTTGAAGACCCGCTGTGAAATCTGGGTTGTGCGTCAGTGGCGTGTATGGGCCCATTCCACTCGGAATACGTTTCTTTTTCCAGGCTTTATCCCAGCTTTGCAGTGACCATTTCGTCATTTCTAACAGCGCACCTCTACTCTCTCAGTTTTCTTTCCTCAGGCTCAGGTGAGCTAATGAGGCTGTTTGTTTGATTCTACACCATCCTTTATGGTTCTCTGGTTTTGCCCACCTCAACACCGGTGCCAGCTGTGCTGCCAAAATGTATCTGTCCATTTCTGGGACTCCAGGCCGCCAAGGAGGGGGGAGTTGTAAGGATATTTGGCATGTTACAGCACAGAGTACAGCACTACTACACAGGTAGCAAACAGCACAGAGTACAGCACTACTACACAGGTAGCAAACAGCACAGAGTACAGCACTACTGCACAAGTAGCAAATTTTTTTCGCAGCACCACCACAAGGGTGCGGTGCATTGCTATATGGGTTACCAGATTAACAAAAAAAGACAGGCAGACATTTTTCTGCACTACTGGGGAGAGGACCTGGCTGTGGGACTCCTGACTGAATGCAGATTCCTGCGTCCTGCTACAGTCAAGATTTGGCCGAGCTGGGAAGAAGACCTTTTCCTGGTTGGAGGCATTCCTATCTGCAAAAGCTGAGAATTCCAGGCAATGACCCCGGTTTGAGAAGGAAAGGCGATCCTTTTACTGGGGTTAATCTTCAAGGGAGCTACATTCAGAAAGAGAACAGCTGAAGAAAACTCAGATAAGGTAATTACATAAGCGTGGGAGCCGTGTGTGTGCACGAAAATATGCAGTCAGTGTAGGAAAGGGGATTCCTGTGCGTGTCTTAATCAAGTGCTAATGTTGCAATTTGAGTTCTGTTCTCCGCCACTCTCTTTGCAGTGTGTCACAGACAATGCTTTGACTGTACCATTTTATTTCTGTAAAGAATGAGATCGTGTTTAAATACAACTTTTATAATACAGAAAAATATTTGAAAACAGACGGGTGATGTTTATTGTTTACCATTACAATGCTGATGATGTGGGGTGATTTTTAAACAGTGCAATGGTCATTTTAAGACAGATGTGTGCATGTCAGAATCAGTATGAATAATTGTGAGTGACTGTAGCATAGCTCGTTGGAGGTACATGAGCCAACGGGAAGAGAGACTCTCTGAACATAGCTCCCTACCGTATATAAGGTAGTGGAAATTACCACAAGACTACCATATATAGCTCTCTGTCGTAAATAAGTCAGTGAGTACGCCCATGGTGGCACACCAACACTATCACTGGAAAATGTGGTATTCCTAGAATGCAGGTCTGAGGTCTCTCTAGTGATCACACGAAAAATCTAAGCAAAGATAAGGGATTCTGGACATTGGGGCCACAAATAAAACAAGGGAATTATGCTCACCAAAATACCACCAACCACGTATACCAAATATGCAGGTCTGGGTGCTGAAATAATGCATGTCCATTGTATTATTGTTGCACATGGCCAAATCTGAATACAAAGAGTGATTATTGCTAAGTTATTTTTCGGCGGTAATAAAATACCGTCAGGCCCCAAATCTCCACAAAATACCCTACATATTTATGGTGCGTTGCAGGCCGGGAAAGTGATCATAGAGTACCTACTGGGCGTGGCAAGCGTGTCTCACACTGCCATTTGCACATTAAAGGGAACCCATTTTATAATAGCAGTGTGCCACTAAAAACGAATTTCAGAATGTCACAAAGGGAAACCACATTCTCAGATCTAGTGCAATATTTAGAGGCAAAGTTATTTGCACATGGGAATTGGTCTTCGAATAGCACGTTAGAATGGAGTAACCACATTCAGGGTGAGGTGCAGAAAGAAAAACTAGACAATATTTTTGCAGAAGGCAGCATAATTCAGGTCTGCCTTACAAGATTATTGAATGCAGCCGATAAAAGTGCAGAGAAAGACTGTTTAATACGGCTATGCAGCAAAATATGGTTTATTTTAAACAAATCCCTGCGAATGCAAGAGAATGATACTCAGCTAATTAACAGGTTAAAGACTGAATTAGAGGGGGCAAGTAAAAATCAGGAAATGTTGAGAGCAGAATTGGATGTATGCCAAAAAGACATGCAATTAAAATGCAGAGACTTTGATACTCAGTTATCCAAAAGCAAGAAACAATTTGAAGATAGTGAGCAAGAATTGGCACACTTAAAGGCCTTAGTGGATCACATTAGGCAGGATAAAGATGAGGTTGTTTCAGAAATGCAGATTTTACAAAAAGAACATTGTGAAAAAGAAGGTGATCTCCAGAGTGCAGAACAAGAAATGATTAAAATGATTCAAGAAAGAGACAAGAGAAATAAAGAGTTCAATGAATGCCAAATGCAAATGTGCGATATGCAGGAGGTGATTAATAAAATGAGTGATGAAAATAATTATTTGCATGATGAAGCCAATAGACTCCTTAAAAAGTGTAAGGACTTAGAACAGCAAATGTGCATTCCCAGGTCCCAGGAGAGGCGGCAGGGTACCACATTCAATGGAGTGGAGGTGAAGTCTAGCTCTGCCCAAAGAGCTAGTGCCCCAGAGACTGGGCCGGTGACTGAACTTGGTTGCAGCGCCCTTGGGGGATTTGATACTCCCATTGGGGGCAGCCACCAATCTCATACACCTGAAAACAGGATTGAATCACAAAATAGTGCAATTCCATGCATTGCAACAAGTAGCCCCATAAAAATAATGAAATCCATTAAAGCCCTGATCAAACCATTTAAAAAGGGAGGTGAATGCTGCATTGAGGATCACTTAGAAGCGGTGCATGACATTTTTAAAGCACTCCAGATACCTAGGGAACAGTACAGACAATATTTTCATTTAACTTTAGATGCCCCGACGGCCAGCATCATAAGGGGATTAAATGAACAGCAGGATATGACATGGCTGGAGTTTGAAAAAGAAATTAGGCGTCATTTTTCTCCTTTTCAGTCATTGCAGGAGGCAAAGAAAGTCGCGTACACAATTACTGCTGGACCTAATACATCCCCTCGCCAATTTTTACAAGACTTAAAAAGAGCATTCTCTCGCTTTGATGTATCTTTTGACTCAAATTCCAATGAGTTTAAAACTGCATACTTCTATGGGCTACAGAAAGACATCATATCCCAATTGGTCCGTGAATTTGACCGTGACAAGTCCCTTGAATGGATTGTACATCAAAGCACAAAGCTATATGAGGTACTCTATTGTCAGGGTAGAGAAAGTGATAAAATGAAAGATACTAGGCCTAAATCTAAAGAACCCTCAGCCACAGTAATGGAAATCAGGTCAGCCAAAATGTCCCTTGAGTCTGCTCAAAGCCAAGGTAAAAATAATGTGACCCCTGATCAAAGGGGTAATCAACAAAGATCGCCATTTCCTGTACCAATGTTCCAAACACATGATCCTAGTAATAGAGAGAGCTACATCAGCCCTAGATATTTAGGGGATAGACCCCGGGTAGGATATCGGCCTGATATGGCAGGTATGAACAATAACCAGAGACAAAATCAAGATCAAAGAAATGATGGTCCCTACCAGTCATTGGGGACACAGAGCAGATTTGATCCCAGCACCATGATATATGGTAATCAGGATAGGCCCCGATATGTGGATCGATTTACTGATAATGGAAATCAACATAGGGGCCAGTACCCACAATCTGAGAGACAGGACATGAGGCAAAACGTGAACTACAATCCACGCCAGTACAATGATTCCCCACCAGGGGACTATAATCAAAGGATGGGTGCAACCCGCTCCCCTCCACAAATGAATCAAGAGTTCAGAAACCATCCCAACCGACATCAATCTCCTGAGAGGTATCAAAATAGATCCAATCAGGGGGAAAACAACCAATATCGACCTAGGCCACAGAAAGAGGATCCTAGAGAGATGGAAAGGTTCCAGTGCCTTGAGGCCCAAGTGAAAATGTTAGCTGAGCAAATAGGAAAGCTCTATACAGCGCAAAAACAACCTTCCAAAGAGGGGGCTGATGGCCATAGCAATGACCGGGGGGCTTCCGAAAAGTGACTAAGTACTCATGATAATCGCAGTGCCAAAATGACAGATTGCTCTGATATAATTTTGCATAACGACTCTGAGATGCCTAATGGATTAAAAATGAAAGTACCAGTAAATGAAATTGTGATAGAAAGTGCAAATACTTCTAAAAAAGAGGTACGGTTTAACTTAGAGCTAAATAAAACAGTAAAGATTTGCACAAATGAAAAAGAAACATTAGGAATTCCAAAAGAACAAAGGAACAGATTTAAGAAAAATGACTCATGCATGGAGAATACCAGTGAACAGGGAGTAAGTGGGGATGCCATAGTTCCTTCCCTGGGCAAGCAAAACAATGACCAAACACAGACAGAAAAAGGAAATACTCACAAGGAGGGTAGAAGTCAATCACCTGAAGAATTCTTTGAGCCACATATTTTTGAAGAGGCTGAAAGGGCTGGTATTACACTAAATGATCACAAATGCACAGAATTAAAAAATGACAAATTGCTGAATGATGTTGTTACACATGTTCAGTTGGAAGGTTGTAATGTGGTCTCTGATGTTACCCAGATGGATGGGCGAACAGTGGCCACACTCCAAAAAACCTCTGAACATGGAGAAATGAATAAAATATCTCGCACAGAAATGGGTAAAAAGGAGGGAAAAATGTCTTTTCATTTACCAATGTGTTTAGCCAAAAGTGAAAAAGACCTGAGAAAGGTGAGCCCTGAAATCAGTAAGAATTCACATTTCTTATGTGTATTAGAGGAAGTTGAGGACAGATATTATGCACCCATCACTGTAGAAGAAAAATGCCACACTTTCGCTATGATTGACACTGGCGCACAGGCCACAATTATGTCCAAGGAGCTGGTAAAGAGTATCAATGAAGGGAGGCCTCCACAGAGTGAGATCACAGTGAAGGCAAATCAAGGCCCAGTGCATAACTTTAATGGGGAGGAGGTGCCCATCATAGGTGTAACTGAGGTTGACATAAAAATAGGAAAGCACAGAATGAAACAAGAGGTATTGATCACATCTATTTGTGAAATTCCATTTCTGATGGGGACAGATTGCCTGAAAAGATTGTCTCCTCTCATAGATGGGGTGAATGGAGTGCTGTGGTCCTTAACCAAAAAACCATTGAGGCCTAAGAAACTAAAATCACAAAACAGCAATATAAATGAATGTCACACCGTTGCCAAAACAAATGATGCTGTGGAGGTATATCTCCAGAATAGCTGCATACCTAGTGTCACTGTTATATTAATGTGTCAAGACAAAATGCAGAGCGACAATGAAAAACTACCTGTACAAATACACTTGGACCCAAGGAAAGATTGGCAGACTGCCATAGATGAGCACACATTACGTTTCTATTTAAAAGAGAAAACATGCAAACAGAATATTGCTCCTAAAACAGATTCAGAAAAACACATTACCACTCTGGCAGAAATACACATGGAAGATGAGCAACCATGGGTTCATGTTGGTATAAATGATTATCTTAAAACAATAGAAGCCACTTTAGCACTTGAACATGAAAGGAGTTTCATTAATGAGAAATTGTTGCAAAAAATTATGGAGAGGGAAGAAATCCCGAAATTTAGGATTAAAAACCAATATGTTTCTGGGTTGGACAGTCCAGACTTTGAAAACCGAATTGCAGGCAGATGCATGCTTAAAATTAGCATTGGGCAGAAAACAATTTACCATAATATATGGATAGTGAGTGGAGCACAAAATGAATTTTACATGGGCAATGACATCATGCACAGAATGTGTATGGTGTTAGATTTCCTTAATCAAAAAATATGGTCACGCCTAGGTGGTCCGGCACCTGAATTTGAAGACAAAAGAAGGGCTTATCATTGTGCACAATTGGTTCCTTATGCAGTCGAATTACAAATGAGGAAAAATACTATTATTCCTGCATTTACAAAACAGTTTGCAATAACACTGAAATGCAAAAATGGACAGCAGATGAAAGGCTCTGATGCATTTGTATGCCTGAATGAATCCATAAAACAGCTAGGCCTGGATTATGAATACATTCCATTGGTAGACATTGGTGAGGGATCTGTAAAAATCATGGTAAATAATAAAGGTTGTCAGGATATTCATTTAGAGGAAAACTCCCCATTAGGAATGGCCATACAAAAATCACATTATACGGCAGATTTAAATAACATGGTGATTGGGAATATTCCTGAAAAATATGTAGATGCCAAGGGCGAGTTGCCAGAACACCTGGACTCTCAGCCCAAAGGAATATTTAAAATTCATTCTGTGTATCCTTATGATTCAAATGAGACAGTGTGCTGCCATCAAGAGGATTGCATAATATTTAATTTAAATGAAAATGAAACAGGAAATCAGCCCATTGAAGTGGAAGCTGATATGCCAAAATATTTAAAAGTGGCAGCTATACAAAAAGACACAGCCACACAGTTAGAGGAAAGCGCTGAGATTCCTTTACCAGAAGAGTTTCCAGAATTTTCCAGAATGGTAGAAGAGCAGATCTCCTTAGCGGATGCATGTGACAGCGATGAGGATCGAAACAATCTGAGGGAAATATTTATGGAGTTTAAGGATGTATTTGCAAAAGATGCTTATGATTGTGGTTTAACTGATTTACATGTGGCCACACTACCAGAAGGTTGTAGCAGAAATCCAGTGTTTGTACGCCAGTATAGACTACCGCTGGCATGTTTAGAATCATTGGCAGAGATTATTAAAAATTTGGAATCACGGGGAATAATCAGGCCCATTCATAGCACATCCAATACGCCTATTTTAGGTGTGTTAAAGCCAAATGGTCAATGGCGGCTGTGTGCAGACTTAAGAGAGTTAAATAAAAGAGTACCAGTATCTAGATGGCCACTACCATTCATTGATCAGGGCCTAGCTCAGATACATGGTTCAAATGTATTTACCACATTAGATCTCACCTCTGGATATTGGTGTGTGCCATTGGCAGAGGAGATACAACACTTATTTTCCTTTACATTTGACAGGACTCAATATGCCTGGCTTAGAGCTCCGTTCGGGTACATCAATAGTGGGAGTGAATTTGGCATATTTTTGAGAAAGGCCATGCCGGATGCAGCGCAAAGAGGAACAATAGTTTATGTGGATGATGTCCTGATAAAAAATGAAAGCCTGAAAAGCCATTTTGATGAAATAAGACATGTACTTGGCCAATTGCAGAAAGCAGGCGCCAAAGTATCTTTGCAAAAAGCACAATGGTGCAAGAAAAATGTGAACTTTCTAGGGCATGAAGTGACTGAACGTGGGCTAAATCCACAAAGGAAGAAAATAGAGGCCATACAAAGATTAAAAGATCCTAAAGATGTGAAAGGAGTAAAAAGTTTATTAGGGATGACAGGCTATAACAGAAAGTTCATTGAGAATTATGCAGAAATCACTCAACCATTGACTAAACTGCTTAAACTAAATACTCCCTGGAGATGGGAAAGAGAGCAGTCTGATGCAGTGGCTAGATTGAAGGAATGTCTTGTAAAGGCACCATGTTTAGCATACCCCATAAAGGACAGGGATTTCTTTATAGAAATAGGTTTTTCTGAACATTGTATGTCAGCAGTATTATCACAAAAACACGATTTGAATCACAAAACCATTGCATATGCAAGTAAGGCATTTTCCCAAGTTGAAATGAAATTTAATGAATGTGAAAAGGCCCTATTAACCACTGTGTGGGCGCTACAACATTTCCGCCCCATTGTTCAGGGAGAAAAGGTGATTATTGAAACAAACCATCAACCTTTGCAATTTTTAGAGAGTAAAAGAATTAGATCAGGCAATCTAGCGCAATCCAGAATCACTTCATGGACGCTGGCATTACAAGGTTTTCCCGTAGAAGTGAGATATGGACAAAATAAAAAGAGCCCAATTGCTCAAGGGTTAGCTGACTTACATGATTGTGCAGCTGAACAAATACCAAATGAAATGGAAGTGGAAACTAGTTTGCAGGAATTTGAACAATCATCACACAAAGCTTTTGATGAAAAAACATGCAAGGATTTGCCAACTGTATATGTGGATGGTTGTGCTTTTCACATTGAAAATGACAGTAATAAACAATTAGTGGCAGGAATAGGAAATGTCTGGTTGAAATGTGAAGGCGTCCCCAGTATAGGGATGAGGATTGGGGATAGGAGCAGTCAGGTGGCGGAATTGGCAGCCATCTATAAAGCAATTGCTACTGCAGTTGATAAAAAGTTCAGTGAAATTGTCCTGGTGACTGATTCTGACTATGCACGGAATAGCTTTGTGGAGTATTTGCCTGGTTGGAAAGCAAGAGGCATGGTTACATACAACAAAAAGCCACTTAAACATGGAAAAATGATACAAGCCATAGACAAATTGGTGTCAGAAAATAATTTAACAATATACTGGAGAAAAATTCGTGGGCATTTAAAAACACCAGGAGAGGATAAGGAGGGAAATGATAAGGCAGACCATCTGGCTAAGATTGGGGCTGTGATGGGAGAATTGCTACATATTGATTATTTAATTGGTGAAATACAAATTGATGCAGTGACACGTTCTAAAGCACCAAAGGAGATAGATCAACCGGTGGTGCAGTGGAGTCATGACACGCCAGACCAAGATTTGATTGAGGCACAAAAGAATGATCAAATTTTGGGAATCTATTATAATCATTTGATAGATCCTGAACAAAATCCTTTAACAGAAAATGATTGTATGGGAAAAGAAGAGTTGAGGGTGTTATTAAAGAACAAAACACGAATCAGATTACAGGATGGACTCATGATTAGAGAGTCCATAACAGGACAAATACAGTGGGAAGTACCCCTTTCATTCAGAGGACTGATGCTACACCATGCACATGATGCCATAACTGCGGGCCATAGAGGTTCACAAAAAACATTAGAAATATTAAAAGATTATGCTTACTGGCCACATATGTCCCAAGATGTGGAATTATATACTAGAGGATGTCTAGTATGCGCCCAATTTAAACCTGCTTCACCAATGCATAGAGCACCATTGATGAAAAGAGGCCTAACTCTCCCATGGTCAGATTTGCAAATAGACTATGTAGGTCCTTTAAAAAGGTCGAGCAGGGGACACCGTTATATTTTGAGTGTGGTATGTTTGATGTCAAAGTGGGTTGAATGCATTCCTGCACCAGATTGTAGTGCGCAAACAGCAGCCACATTGCTGGTGAACCATGTGTTCTCAAGGTTTGGGTTGCCACAAAGAATTGAGTCAGACAGAGGAAGTCATTTCACAAGTACTCTGATGAGTAAGGTATGGCAAATACTAGGTGTGAAAAGGAAACTACATATCGCATATCGGGCGGCGTCTTCAGGTACAGTTGAAAGAAGCAATAGGTCTGTTGTGGATATTTTAAAGAAATTTGTGGCAGAAGCAGGTTCCAGCTGGGATTTGCGTTTACCATTGGTTTTGATGGCAATCAGGTCGACTCCTGCCAAAGCAACAGGTGTTAGCCCCCATGAGGTCTTAACAGGTAGGAAAATGGTGTTACCACAACACCTACTATACAGAACACATGAGCAAACCCTTGTGAGTGCATCCACAGTTCATGAATATATTGATGAACTGAGGAGACATTTGCAACATGCATTTGCTTTTGTGCAGAGAAATCTGGAAAGAGCTGCTGACAGTGCAAAGTCATATTATGATAAAAAGACATCAGTAAAGGAATACAGTGTAGGGGATCAGGTGTACAAGTTTCATTTTGGAAAAAGTAAACAGAAAAATTCTAAATTTCTAGCAGCCTGGCAGGGGCCATTTTGGATTATAGATAAGGTCTCTCCTGTAGTGTATAAAATTTTGAAAAATGAAGGTGAAACAGCAATAGAGCAGTTTGTCCATGTAAATCAAATCAAACCATGCCATCCCAGGCATGAGATCAGGCAGCTTGAGCATGTAGAAACAGATAGAGTCCCTTGAGAAAATAAATGGGTGTAATCAGGAGGCAGTGACAAAGAAGTTAAAAAAAAAAAAAAGTTGATTGTTATCATGGCACATAAACACTGTAATATATGTAAAAATATATAATATAAATAAATAAATAAATAAATAAATAAATAAATAAATAAATGCACATATAATGGAAGCTCATGGTTGGTGTGCAGAGAGAAAGTGTGTTAAATATTGAATATCTGCTTGTTTTCTTTTAACTTGTGTTTAATTTCAGAAAAAAAAAATGAAATATTTTTACCAAGCATGTTTTATTTTTGGCAAAAGGATGAAGTTAGTATTATGCTATGTACTTGATTTGTTTATTTTCTATTTTGATTTAGACAATTAACATTATTTGATCGGAGGTTCCGAGATCAGAGCCCACGGGAGAGACGATGGAGTCCTGGAGTCCCCTGGATGAAGACCAAAAGATGCCTGCCTCCAGGTGGAGGTGAAGACAAAATAACCGGAATGCCAAAAGAGATGACTGCTGTGGATTCAAGATTGCCAAGATGAAAGAATACTCGAATGAACCGAATAACATCGCTGGTCGGGACATACCAAAAGAGACAAAACAGAAGTTCCGGCATATGAAGTTCCACGTATTTATTATTTTAATTATTTATTTTAATTTGTTATATTAATTATTTGTTTTAGTTAGTTGTTTTATTTCGTTGTTTTTAATTGACTTGGAAAATTTAAACTTAAAGTAATGCCACTTCCACTGAGAAGGCAAATGTGGAACATTTTATGGACTGATGGACTCAGATGAAATATTGATTGCAAATTTTCATTGATGCACATGAATATTCATTTTGTTGGATTGCTATATTGTAAAAAAAAAAAAAAAAGAACAAGTTGTTTTTAGGAATTGGCTTGGATTATAGCCAAGCTCTAAAAACAAAAGGAGGGTATATGTAAGGATATTTGGCATGTTACAGCACAGAGTACAGCACTACTGCACAGGTAGCAAACAGCACAGAGTACAGCACTACTACACAGGTAGCAAACAGCACAGAGTACAGCACTACTGCACAAGTAGCAAATTTGTTTCGCAGCACCACCACAAGGGTGCGGTGCATTGCTATATGGGTTACCAGATTAACAAAAAAAGACAGGCAGACATTTTTCTGCACTACTGGGGAGAGGACCTGGCTGTGGGACTCCTGACTGAATGCAGATTCCTGCGTCCTGCTACAGTCAAGATTTGGCCGAGCTGGGAAGAAGACCTTTTCCTGGTTGGAGGCATTCCTATCTGCAAAAGCTGAGAATTCCAGGCAATGACCCCGGTTTGAGAAGGAAAGGCGATCCTTTTACTGGGGTTAATCTTCAAGGGAGCTACATTCAGAAAGAGAACAGCTGAAGAAAACTCAGATAAGGTAATTACATAAGCGTGGGAGCCGTGTGTGTGCACGAAAATATGCAGTCAGTGTAGGAAAGGGGATTCCTGTGCGTGTCTTAATCAAGTGCTAATGTTGCAATTTGAGTTCTGTTCTCCGCCACTCTCTTTGCAGTGTGTCACAGACAATGCTTTGACTGTACCATTTTATTTCTGTAAAGAATGAGATCATGTTTAAATACAACTTTTATAATACAGAAAAATATTTGAAAACAGACGGGTGATGTTTATTGTTTACCATTACAATGCTGATGATGTGGGGGGATTTTTAAACAGTGCAATGGTCATTTTAAGACAGATGTGTGCATGTCAGAATCAGTATGAATAATTGTGAGTGACTGTAGCATAGCTCGTTGGAGGTACATGAGCCAACGGGAAGAGGGACTCTCTGAACATAGCTCCCTACCGTATATAAGGTAGTGGAAATTACCACAAGACTACCATATATAGCTCTCTGTCGTAAATAAGTCAGTGAGTTCGCCCATGGTGGCACACCAACACTATCACTGGAAAATGTGGTATTCCTAGAATGCAGGTCTGAGGTCTCTCTAGTGATCACACGAAAAATCTAAGCAAAGATAAGGGATTCTGGACATTGGGGCCACAAATAAAACAAGGGAATTATGCTCACCAAAATACCACCAACCACGTATACCAAATATGCAGGTCTGGGTGCTGAAATAATGCATGTCCATTGTATTATTGTTGCACATGGCCAAATCTGAATACAAAGAGTGATTATTGCTAAGTTATTTTTCGGCGGTAATAAAATACCGTCAGGCCCCAAATCTCCAAAAAATACCCTACAGAGTGCATTAGGATTCATTTCAGGATCCTGGGTTTCTTACTGTGCCATATAAATTTGAATATCACGTTTTGCAACTCTCAGACCTTGGCTGGCGGTATGGGCACCGGTAGTGAATTTATTACATAAAAGAGACAAGCCAGAATGGTCATTTTGACAGCTGTGATGTGGGCAAACCATGGAAGCTCCTGAGATTCCCACCTGAGCATGTCTTCCTGTTGCTGTTTCCACAGCGGGATTATGTTTGCCTGATATAGATTGTGTGTTTCTCTGGAAAGGTGGATCCCTAAGTATTCCAGTTTTCCCTCTACCCAGCCCATCGGGAAAGTCCTCTCCAATGTCTCGGCCTCTTCTCTTCTTGCTGTTATGTTCACGGCTTTAGATTTGGAGAAGTTTATGGAGAATTCCGAGACCTGTCTGAATTCCTCCAGTTGAGCCATCACTCTGGGCATCATATTTTTTGGGTCTCCCATGAAGAGCATAATGTCATCCGCGTACAACGCTATTTTGTGGGTTTCCTGACCAATCGTAACTCCTCTGATGCTAGCATCCTGTCGGAACTGCATTGCACATGGCTCCATCGCCATCGCAAAAATCAGAGGGGGAGAGAGCACAACCCTGTTGCGTGCCCCTTCTGATCTTCACAAACTCTGTACTCTGTCCATTGATCCTGAAACTTGTCGAAGGGTGTTGGTAATTGGCGAGCACCATCTTGGTAAATTCTGGGCCACAGCCGAAGCGCTTCAAGATCAGTTCCAGATAGCACCAGCCCATGCTGTCAAAGGCACGGGTGGCATCCAGAGCAGGCACTGCAAACGACTGTTGTGTTTGTCGCCCTGCATCTATGACATCTACGTTATCTTGTGTGTGCCGGTCATTGATGAACCCCGCTTGGTCATCGTGTATTATGATCGGCAGGATTTTCATTAGGCTGGTTGCTAGAATTTTCGTATAGATTTTTGTGTCAGTGTTCAGCAACGCTATGGGACGATAGCTCACACAGTTGTGGGGATATTTACCTGGCTTCTGGGGCAGTATAGTTATAGACCTCCCCATATCAATCATGACCTTCCCCTCTTCTCTGATTGTATTGTATAATTTTGTCAACGGGCCGAGCAATTGTGTGCGGAATGTCTTGTAATAGCCGTTGCCAAGGCCATCTGTACCTGGAGCCTTATTTGCTGGTAGTGCTGAGATGGCATTGCCGTAATTGGATTCCCCAGATTAGTTCTGTTTATCTCCTCAATCTGGGGCAGCGGGAGAGTATTGATGTAGGTGAGTTGGCGTTCTGGATCAAGGTGCTCACTGTTTAAGAGTTCCTCATGAAATCACTTCATTATTTCTTTTTTGTCAAGCTCTGCTGTGTGGGGTTTTCCATAGAAGTCATTTAGTTGTACTATGTAGTTCCGGGTTTTTTGCTTTCTCAATTTCACTGCCAGAAAATGATTCACCTTGCCCCCATGGATATAATAGGATTGTTTTGTTTGTAGCAGTGACTGGGCGATCCAGTCTGCCGTGTGATTCTCCAGTTGAGCTCTGATTTTCCGAAGCATTGATAGGGATTTCCTCGAACCATGGGCTTTGTGTTGGGCTTCAGCAGCTTTCACCTCTTTTTCTAGTTGGTTTGTCACCAATGTTCTTTCACGGTAGTATGCCGCTGCTTGTGACATGAATTCTCCCTGATCACTGTCTTTCCAGCGTCCCATATTACCCCCCAGGCCATTCCCCCGGTGTCGCTTTCTTTGAAGTAGTTGTTGATGGCGGTCTCCATATGGGTCCTTAGTGCTATGTCCCTCAGGAGTATTTTGTTTAATCTCAAGGGTGGTTTTGCTCTGCTCCCTTCCACCCCCCAATCGACACCCACCAACACTGGTGTGTGGTCTGAGTGATATTCCACTCCTATTTCTACTTCCGTTATTTGCGGGACTATTGTTGTGGATACTATGATCATGTCTATCCTGGAGTATCCGAGGTGGACGGCTGAGTAGTGGGTGTACTCTCTCCTGTCTCCGTGGAAGAATCGCCAGGTTTCAATTACTCCTAATTCTCTGAAGAATAAACCCAGAGCTTGTCTGTTTTTCTGATCAGTCGTTGTTGGGGGAGTGTTTTGTCCAGCATTGGGTCCATAACACAATTGAAATCCCCACCTACTATCAGTTGGCCCTGGCACCAGCTGCCCAGTTTGCCCAGAAAAACCGTTATGAACACATCTTGGCGACTGTTTGGAGTGTAAATAGATATGATTGTGTACAATTTCCCCTTTATCAACCCTTTGAGCCCCAAGTACCTGCCCTCTTTGTCTTTACGGATTTGTAGTTTTTTTTAAGTCTAGCGCCCTCCCAATTAGTATTGCTACTCCCCTTTTTTTCTCTCCATTTGAAGCAAAAAATTGTTGTGGGAAGTTCTGATTGGCCATTCTCTTCTCGTCTTTAGGAAGGAGGTGTGTCTCCTGTAGGAGCCCGATCACCGTCTGCATTGTTTTCAGCCTGTCTTGTATCACCCATAATTTTATTGGCGAGTTCAGGTCCTGTACATTCAGAGATATTACCGTTGACTGAGCCATTTTTGTGTAGGAGAAGATGCGCTGATACAAACTGGAACCGAGGTGCTCCAGTGACTTTGACGTTTACCTTTTCGTTTCCCTGGGTCTCTAGCTTGTTCTGTCGATGTCTCTCTTGGTTCCTTTGCTCTTCGAATCACCCTCCAACTCTCCCTTTTTCTCCCCACTTCCCAGGTGTGCTGTTCTTTTCCCTCCGTGTGGGTTTTGTATGTTTCAGTGTGTTGTAGTTCTCCATCATTGTTCCACATTTGTACATTCTCTTGTTAGTTGGTTTTCCTGGTGTTCTTCCGTCACTTGTTATTCCTGGCTCTGTTGCGGGACTTTGGACTTCCCTGTTTTCTTTCGCTTACGCTTTTTCTCGATTGACCATTCCCACGGTTTACCCACAGTGTCTGGAGGATTAGGGTGTAATCGGTCATTCGGACGATCCTGGTCTTCCTCTAGCTGAACGATTGAACAGCCCTCCTCATAGGTAGTGATTTTCTGCTGCTTACCCTCCCACGTGAAGGAGAGGCCGAATGGGTGTGTCCACCTGTATCATATCTGCTTTGCTTGGAGTACTTTTGTAATTGGCTGCATCATTCTTCTCTTGCGGACTGTACTCAGCGCTAGGTCTTGGTATATGTGAGAGCCGTTGATTGTGAGATCATTGTGGGATCTTTCTGCTCCCAGTATGTCTTCTTTCTGACAGTAGGACATTACTGCTATTAGGACATCTCGAGGTCTTGCTCCAGGGTCATTCCGTTTTGGGCCAACTCTGTGTATTTGATCAAAACCAATTTTGTTTGGCTGTGTTTCCGGGAGCATGCTACTGAAACATTGTTGCATAGTGTCTTTAAGGTCGCAGTCTTGGATCGTTTCAGTGAGGCCTTTGATCCTGATCTTAGATCTTCTTGAGCAGTTTTCAAGGTCTTCTGTCAGTAATTCCAAGTTGGTTGTTGCGTTAGCCAGCTGATCTAGGAGGACACTGTTCTGGTTAGATTCTTCTGCTACATTTGATAAGCCATTTTCGACTATATCTATTCTGCCTCCCAGGTCCGCCATTTCTCTGCTTACCCACTGGAGGGAAGATTTCAGTTCCTCCTTCATCTTTTCCAACTGGTTGTGGAATGTGTTCATAAGTCTGGCTTCCATCCCCTTCAGACAATTTAGGAGTTCCTCTTTATCTGACGCCATAGTGTTTGGTGATGTTGCCACTGTGTCGTTGGGTCGTTCCAGAGGAGGGGGATGTGAATCACTCTCATTTCGTCGACTCTGACCCCAGCACTTTTCAAGTTGGCCCACTTGAGTTTTAGTCTGTGTTCTCGATTTTGACTTTCCGGTCCTTCCCCTAGCTCCTAGCATCAGAGCTGCTCCTTTGGGAGCAGTCAGTGCCACTCGGAAGCAGCAAAGTTATCTTCTTGACCAAAGTGTATGCCTTCTTCACCGATTGGAGCTCTTAAGCCAATTGACGTGCTTCTTTACTGTTCTTGTTGCCTTTTGTCATGCTCTCTGGATCCCTGGAGCGCCTTGGGGTTGCGCTTGTTTACATTCTTAGTGGTAGCTCCAGGTGAGTATTATGTCCTGTGCTCATCGTGTGTCCGCTCGATGTATGTGTCTGTTACGTTACAGGGCCCCAGGTTTATCTCAGATCTGTGCCTGTGAGGATGTCAGAACGTGTGTTTGGCCCAGCTCACATACCACATATGTGGTCCATAAGCTTTAAAGGGAGCTTCCCTCAGCCTGTGCGTTCAGACCGCTTGCACCCAGTGCACACGGTAGACGCCGGGGGTAGGGCAGCCCAAGCTGACAGTTGCCATGTATGTCGGCTGGGCCACAGTACATTGAAGGCAGGCTTCTAATGCTGCCTCCTGTCACGTCTCGGGTAGGTGAAGGACCGAGGAGGGTTGCCTGCTATTCTTATCAAGTTAGCTGATCTGGGTATTCTATTGTGTCTGGCGCAAAGGTTTGAGACTGGTGACACGCTGGGTTGGTCTATTTCTTGAAGCGTGTTCTGGCTCTTAGTTGTCTGGAGAGGACTGGAAATTGCCTCCTACTTCACTCTAAGCCGGGTTTGGTGGTTCGCTGTTTGCTCCTGCCTCTTATGGTTCTGGTAAGTGGCTTGTGGCTCCCCCTGGCCCGATGTCAGCGGCGCCTTCCTGGGAAGCCCTCACTCCCCCCACAGATGCCACCCGGACCGCACCGCTGGGTCCCTCTCTCTTTCAACGGGGCTTGATGGGTTAGACTCTGTGGTATGGGCCGGCTGGGAGGGCACCCCGGTACGCGCACGCGAGCCAGCAGGTCAATCTTCTTGTGGGGGTCTGGGTTGTGGGGACCTGGGGACCCTCTGTGTGGGGGCTGGTGTGCAGCCGCTCCCCCGAACTCCTCCAGGGCCACAAAATGGATGCCGGGAGGCTGACAGCTCCCCGATACCCCACCCACTCTCCTTACCCCTAACTGGCCCAGTCCACAATTGCAGAGGGGTTTAAGGGCCCCAGCCAGGTACCATCCTTGTGGGCCTCTGCTTCGGGACACCCAGCACTCTCCTGGCTTGTGTGAGATGTAATCAGCGTCTCTCGCTCCTGTGCCTTGCATTGGATCATTCCTCCGGGAAGGAGATGCCGGGAGGACGGGAAAGCATCTCAGCCGCTGCATTCTCGTAGCTCTGCAGGTTCCGCGGCGGCTTCCTGTAGCGTGTAGACCCTTTGTGGGAGGGGGTGGCTCAGTCGGGGGTCTGCCAATGTTACCGGATGCCAATGCAGCCGCTCTGCAGTAGGACATTGTGGTTGGAACCAACCCAGCGTTCAATGAAACGCTGTGCTGGCACCCCCGTTGATGTGGCTTCCCGTTGAGGCCCCCTCCCGATGCTCGTTGTATGCCTGGACGGCAGTTCAGATCGGCTCGTTTCTCTTGATGCTTTTCGTTGTAGCCTTGCGCCCTCAGGCGTCCCCGCAGCGTTACCGCGCTTCTGGCCTACGCAGATAGACCCAAGCTGCATGGGGGGGTGCACCTTTCTGCAGACCTTTCACTGGAGGCCCCGCTCCGTTTTTCTTTGGGGTTCCGTCGACTGCCTCACAACCCCTTCTGCTTCAACAGCGTCTAAATTTCATCAGTTGCGGGCTGGGCAATCTGATCATTTTCACCGCTGTTTGAGGGTGTATCAAGAGACGAGCTCTCAGGCTTCCATACTGCCTCTGTAATCCCTTTTTTAGATAATTGATATTAAAACAGAACGCTTTGTCAACTTCCTGAGTCGGTCTTCTTGTTTAGTATGAGAGTTATTCTCCATCCCATACATCGTACGATGTATTACCATAATGAAAAGGACCATCGGGTTCATGTTACTCCCAATTTTTCCCTCTACGTTTTGGGGCTGTAATGGCATTAAAATGTGCAGTCACATAACCCTTGAGCACAGATGGAGCATAGCCTTTGGCTTTGACCACTCTTCATGCAGCTCTAATGGCCCACCAAAATGCAGCTATGCATCATCAATGAATAATGCATTATTGGCAGCCTTATCAAGAAATAATGTTAACGTTCAAAACATTCTAAATTCTATGTGAGACACTATTGGAATGTATGTAATTACTTAATCGATAAAATTCTAAGATTTTTCTGGCGGAATTATCAAAAGTTTAATTTTTTCACAAACTTCTTCGACCGTTTGAAAAACCCCAACTGGATTTACAACGAAATATGTACCATGTGTAAAATGTTATTGTGATTTCAGTGCTCACATGTGCAGACAACTCAATATAATACACCAGGTGGGGTGAATACTTAGCATTTAGATTCATTTGTTTGATCTTGACAATCTTCAATCATTACTTATATAGTCTGACAACCTTTTGACAGTGTACATTGTAGTTATTCCATGTTGGTAATTACATTTTCTTTCCATCCTGCGGTAGAAACATTAATGCATTTTTTATTAAATACACTTCACATTCTTATTTTGCTTTTCATATATATATATTTATCAGCTTGCCTTACTTTTGTGGTACTTTGATTCAATTAATCTAGGTCTAATTAAACTTGTATGTATTGCCCTTCTTTGTAACCAAGACAGCGTATTCCACAGTATCCCAGGTATGTAGTAGGAGTCATTGCTTTTTCATATTTTCTTTAGGTTTGTAATGTATTCTCCTAATACAAAGGTATCTGCATCGATTATGTTTTCCAATAAAAGGATCAATAATGTACAACACACCATTTCAGAAGCATTGCATCCAATGCATACAACGTATACACTGCTTGCATGTGTTAACGGTTCATTTGAGTAAGGAACTCTAATGTGTTTTGTCTTATGAAAAATTGGCAAACATAAACCAGTGTATACACAAATGAAGGTATACACAAATGAAGCTCCTTTTGCAAAATGTGTGTTTTTTTCACATGATGGTGTTTGTGTAAGCCTTACATTTTTGATTTGTATTAATAAAATGATGCATGTAATTCAGTCACTAAAAAGGAGTCCTGCTAATTAGACCCCACTTTCAGGACGCACCATACCAAAAGCATAGTCCACTCATGTACCTCTCCTGTGACATTTATGATATGATAGGTTACTTATAACACGCTTAATACCCAGAGGATTCTAAGTGTGGACCCGGGGATCGAACCTGCGTTGTTCCGTGTTGTCTTGCTTCCAAGGTGAGCACGTTGACCATGAGCTATCCTCCCGACACTTCTAGCAACTGCTGTATAGTGGCAGCAGGACAGGTTCAAAGGTCAATTATTCTGCACCTCTGGTTAAAGCATTATAATTGTGTACCCTGGTCAGCCTAGTGGCACATAGAACTGTAAAAATAACCCATTTCTGATTATGGCATGGAGACTACTGAGTTTGAGCAATTATACAGCCACAGCATTTGGTTCAACTACCTACGGGTTGATGTGTTTTAGCCGTCTGACCTAGCTGTTTTAACAACAGCCATGTATGATAATTACCACAGAGCAGACTCTTTTGATCCCCATAGAAGGCCAACACCTTCCAGCCAGGGGACCGGAACTCCCCTTGGGAGTGCTCAAGGTAATCAATATTGACATAGCAAAGCCATGCTCACACTAGGGTGCTGACCACTGCAATCCATTTAAAGTCAGTAGACATGGCAGAGTTAGACTATGAAAAGGAGAGAGGTGGGTTGATAGAAGGTTCTATCATTTGGTTTCTATGAGGGCTTTCTACAACATCCTGTTCCCCAGAAGGACTCTGGGTATGATGTCAGAAGAGAAAGGACACATCACAATAGCGTGGATTTGATCCCTGACAACAGGCAGTTTATCTTTATAAGGGCATGAAAATCTGTCCTTGTTTGATTAATCTTTGGACGATGAAAGACGGATTAACCTGGAACTCTGTTTGGCCTACAGTCTATTCCAAAGTCCTCTGCCATACAGGTGAAGACAGAGGTTTCAAGGAAGAGGCATGTTTCTGTCCCTACTGATCGTAAGGGCACATTTGAGAGGAAACCACTGTGTTGACAAGGACTACTTCAACTACACAGGACCTTGCCACTGGAGGTGAAAGACCCTTGCAAGGGCCCATACCCACCTTGCTGGTTGGGAAGGACAGGAGAAGGGATTCACGGTCACCATTGACTGGACCTCCCAACAACACAGAAGTCAAGGAACAGCCGCAGGCCCTAGTTGCCACCTCAACCTCATTGTGAGTTGCAATGAGCAGGACATCGCCTGCCCGTCCCAAGCTTTTTTGTGTCATGTGCCATTGCTGCTTGGGCTGCACCGAGTGTTAAGCCCAGTCAACCGGCTCACCAACTCAACACTGAATCACCACCTTGGGAAGCTCCTATATGCTTAGCTCAATGCTGGTGAGCCCCCAATGGCAAGACCCACTTGATTTGAAGAGGCCCTAAACCCTAGCCCGCCTCAAGGGATCTTAGTCACTTTTAAGCCCCTCTTTTTTGGCTTTTAAAAGATATATTGTTCAACATTAACAATGATTGCAGAAACCTTTTGGATGAGCACCCCTTCCTATCAACGCACTGTTCCCCTTTATTCTCGAAGTCTGCATTCTCTGTGTTTCCTTTACAGGAATTAGTCTTTAGTATTTTTAATTAGTTGCGTGCATTGACAGTTCTCATCATAGAACCTTGGCTGGACATTCTTTTTATTTTGGTGCCAATGTATTGTTGTTATTTGTGTTTCAACTGTATAGTTTGCTCCAGGCTGTTCTACCAAAAGAGGCCTAGAAGGTGTACCTGTCAGCCTGTGCCTGTTTGACCTTCATGATTGGGATCACCGCTAGTTTAATAACAGCCTGGGGCTGAGTGCACAGTTGAGCCACTATTTTTTTCCTGTACTTCTGATGAGCAGTAGTCATTTTGTCACGGGGTCTGCCTGATTAACAAACAGGGACCACATTATAACTGCGAGTGTTCTCTAACTCTTCGACTACAGGCAGATCTCTTCTGCGAACCTGGAACACGGAGATCTTGGTGTAGGCCGTCCTGTTGCACAGTGAGGCCTGCACCATTAGTGATTCGGGCACATTGTGAGCAAATATATATCAATAATACGTTTTGTGGAAATCCTGATTGTCCCAACAAATCAACCAACATCATATGCGTACAACCTAATCCCACCGTGCGAATTCAATCCTGCTTAATGACCAGGATGTCAAAACCACGGAGAACAACTAACATATTGGGCTGGAGCAGCAAATACGTGCCAGTTTCTCATTAATATCACTTATCATAAAGAGTCACACAGCACACATATGTTTGCTAGGCAATCTCTTATTAAATAAAACATGGTGACTAATTGCCATTTTATGGCTAAATCAGAGTGAATACGTGTTGCAGTATTTATTTTTTTCATCGAACACTTGTGAAGTAATTGGTGGGTGCACGTCCTTTGTGGGTGGGTTCGAGCTGTTCATTTCCCAACTTCTGTTGTGTCTTCACCCTGTTCTAATTGCAGCTCTTTCTAACTGAGCTAAAGTTCAGCAAGCTGTGGTATCTATGCACACTGCCCTATTTTTAAAATACACTTTAAATGTGAGAGCCAGTATGCATAGCTGTGACATATTCCCGATCCTCCCATATGCACGGCAAAGTAACTGAAGATTCAAGTCAACACATATTTGCGACAGAGATGTAACTACTGGGAGCTACATTTGCCTTTTCTTCCGTTTAATGCAACTTGAAGAAGGCATGAAAAGATCGTGGTGGGCTCACTTAATTTCATCCATTAAAAATAATTTTAAAAAGTATAAGAATAGAGAAGTATTCATGATGCAAAGCAAAACCTATTGAAAATTGTCAATAACAAGTATTAAGAAAGGAATGCAAAATGCGTTTCCAAACTAACAGACAATTGGAATCAATGCGCAGAACAAGCTCCTGAACTATATATACAGCTGCACCAGAAAATAAGCGATTCAAGGACGAGGATTTCTAGAATCTGTGTGTGTTCCTAGCAATGAGAGGTATTGGTTAGCACTGCACATCACACAGTGCACGTAAACCTGCAGCCAGTCCAACCGTAAGGGGGACATGCAGGATTAGCTAGAAGGGCCGGGGGAGTTCATGCACATCTCCTGTGAACGGAAAGCAGATGATGGGCAAAATACAGGCGGGAGGCAATGGCTGAATATGTCAGGTCTATGTTACCTTGGGATTATGGGAGGAAACGGATAAAGTGAGGTTGTTGGAGATGTCCGAAACAGTCAACTTGTGTAAGGGGGTGACATGTGACTAAAACGTATTGTGAGAATGTGTCATGACTGACCAGCGTGATTATGGTCAAGAGAAAAGAGGAAGATGCTATAACTCATACTGTCCATCACGTTACACGTTATTGAGTAGAAGGATGAGTGGTGGTTTCTAAACTCCTATTCAAAGCCAGGCTGCTATCAAACCAGCAGTGATCACACACATAAAGTTAAAACAGGCACAACATAAACGGTACCCCTCCCTTGCCTCTTTAAGGTAGCATGGGCCTTGGGCAGGCTATACTCTTCACTGGCAGTGGGAGCTTCTAAAATAAAAAATAAATAAATAAAAGAGCTGCCCAATCAAGGGACTATACAAGATGTGAACTTTAATCAAAGTAAAAGAACAGAAAATATAATAAAAACTTTAACAACCCACCCTTCTAATGAAATAAACATCATATGCAGGTTTCTGGTTGAAAGGGGTACTCTATGTATGAATACAGGGATATGTAGGCAATTGTCTTTGCAACACTTTTCAAGTTTAAGTATATGTTTGTGGGGATAGAGTGGCATCTTAATTGTCACTAGGGCACTTGCAACAAGGCCATGAGTACAGACCCATTTTGGTATACTTTTTAATCTTCTTCAATAGTCTTGATATTGTCAAGCCTAGCTTCTAGGTGCTTACAACAGGGTTGAGGTGGTTTGCCGTGAACCAGACCCGATGCACTTCAACAAGCAGCAATCAGTTCAATGCTCAAAGGAAACATGGAACATATGTTGACATGCAGATTTGCTTGACGTGCAGATTTGCTTTTCAACACCTCAAATAGGTCTCAACAAAGTGATTTGCCTCAAGCAGTGAGCCAGCTGGGTACAGTGACAAAATGTAGATGTAAGTATGTAGCGGCAATGGGTTTGAAGGTTCTGGAGATACGTCAACCAATGTTGAGTTGGCAGTCCAAATTGGTTTGGAAATGTAACATGTCAACAGCAGCTTGTTTATGACTTGCAGCAGCTCAAAGTGGTTACATAGTGGTCGATCTTACCCATAAGAGGTTTGAAGTAGATGACATAGCCCAATCCTGCTCCTTTTAATCCGGGGTGTGTGGTACCCTGTTCAGGGTCTCAGAGGAAAGGAAAGTTCTTATTCACTTCCCAGACAGGAAGGATGCCAGAGTACACTGTCAGGTGTGCCCCTGAAGTGTCCTGAGCGGCAGTGTTCCAGCAGCAGACAGACATTGTAGCAGCAGGTCACTCCAAATTATCCCCTGAAGTAGGTGGGGGGCAGGTCTTGCACACTCCTTGGTGATCCTTATCTACACTTCAGTAGTTAGACGGACTGATACCCCAAGAAGATTCCATTGAAATCTGTCTTCCAGGTGAGTACACAGATCATTCTGTTAAGGAGGGTGCACCCCCTTTTATTTTCATTTTTCCCTTATGGATTGGTCAATTCCAAACCTTCTGCCAGGGTTCCAATCTTGCTGTTGTAACTATGGTTTGGTATCTGGTGTCAACCTTCTTCTGGGCTTATATCCTGTACATTGCTACTCTATACTTCCTCCTTTTTTACTTGCATGTCTAAAATCAAAAAGTCTCCAGTTGTTAACCACCTGCCATGACGGACTGATACCCCAAGAAGATTCCATTGAAATCTGTCTTCCAGGTGAGTACACAGATCATTCTGTTAAGGAGGGTGCACCCCCTTTTATTTTCATTTTTCCCTTATGGATTGGTCAATTCCAAACCTTCTGCCAGGGTTCCAATCTTGCTGTTGTAACTATGGTTTGGTATCTGGTGTCAACCTTCTTCTGGGCTTATATCCTGTACATTGCTACTCTATACTTCCTCCTTTTTTACTTGCATGTCTAAGATCAAAAAGTCTCCAGTTGTTAACCACCTGCCATGGAGGAACGTCGTGTCTTCCTGAGAAAATGTCAAGCCTTCCCAGAAGTGAACGAGGGGGGCATATAGGGCCCAGCAGTTGTTGTTAGTGAACATTCAGACATAAATGGCAATACAAACAAGCTCTTCCAGCTGCATGAGTCACATGAAACCTGTTGATAATAAAAAAAGATGACTTAAAGGCATGCTTTTGGAATTTGTTTCCCTCCATTTATAGATCTGGTTGGCATATTCAGATGAAGATAGAGCTGTGAAAGATGGTGACCCAATCACTAAGAAGTAAAAACAGTAATTTCTTCTGTGTCTGGGGATCTAACACAGACTGTAAGGGGCCGATTCATGGAACAAACGTGCGCCTAAAATCCATGCGCAAGCAGGCGCAAGGGAGCGCAAGCGTGAGAAACGCAGCGCACGCGCACGCGTGCGATTCAAGGAAGACGCTGCGCATGTTTCCCGCTGTCCGTGCGCCCAATCCAGCCATGGCGCACGCAGGCATTCACGGCGTACGCTACGCGCACAGCAAAAGCGCACATAGCGCGGCGCACACAACCAAAGTGGGCGGAACAGTGGGCGTAACACGCGGAATGGGGAACAACATGTGAAAAAGAAGCCGTAACTGGGGAAGTACTGCAGAGAACTACACGGAACGCCCACACGCACGCGAACAACCCGTATTCATGGATCCGAATTGGGAAACCCGAGCACGGCAAAAGACGCGCACAGGCGTCAACGCGTCCGCCACACGAAGGCAGGCGGAAGCGTCCCCGCGCACAGCATAAAAGTGCGCGCAAACAACAAACGCGTATATACAGCTCCGATGAATGCCCCATTTGTCGCAGCACTGATCGTGGGACACCGCAGGAGGAGGAGAATAGCCAGGGCACGCATTTTCGCACCACGGACAAGCCTTTTTGGGATGCCTGACGACCAGGTCTATGGCAGGTATAGGTTTCCACCCCATATCATCCTAGACCTGGTCAGGGAGTGGGAAGATGACCTTACATCCCCCACCCTTTGCTCCCAAGCATTGAGCCCCTTGGAGAAGCTGCTCAATGTCCTGCATTTTTTGCCCACTGGGTCATTTCAGCGGACCACTGCCATAGTGGGGGGGGTCTCACAGGCCACGCAGTCACGCTGCCTACACCAGGTACTGGCAATCATGACAGCGCGCCCCTCAGTCCGCAGGCACATATACATGCCCAGAACACCCGCAGAAAGGCAGGCCATTGTCCTGGATTTTTTCAGGGTGGCATACTTCCCCAAAGTGCACGGTACCATAGATTGCACCCATGTGGCCCTACGTCCACCTAGGGCCACTGAGCACATCTACCGAAACCACAAGCACTGGCATTCCATCAATGTACAGGTGGTATGCGATGCAAAGGGAATCATCACCTCTGTCTATGCAAACTACCCTGGCTCCACCCATGACAGTTCCATATACAGAATGTCCGCCCTGAGCCGGGCCCTGGAAGCTGGGCAGCATGGCGACACATGGCTCCTAGATCAGTACAAATGCCCTTGCACATGCATGCAAGTCACACACAGACAAATATCCAAACCCTAATAATCTCAACTATTATCACCTCCCCAGGGGACAGTGCCTACCCTCTGAGCAACCACATGATGACGCCAATCCGGAACCCCACCACACCACCCCAGGTAAGATACAACGCCGCCCATATTGCAACCAGGGGCATAGTGGAGCGCACATTCGGAGTGCTCAAGTCACGTTTCCGCTCCCTTGACCGCTCTGGTGGGCAACAACTGTATGCACCACCAGTAGTGTGCAGGATCATTGTGGCAGCATGTGTCCTGCACAATGTTGCAACACGGCAGGGCGTCCTGGTGGACATGGTGGTGCCCCCACATCCCCAACCACAGGCACAGGCGCTGCCCTTGGGAGGGGACAGGGCACGTGGCGAGGAAGCCCGGACCCAGCTTGTGGCCACATTTTTCACCTAAACTCCCACCCCTGCGGAGTGCACACAGGCCTGGCACATACCAGGTGACAATCGATGATGACAAAGAGACAGTCAACTGTCACAACCCTACCACCCTGAGATAGTTGCCATGGAAGTGCATCCCTAGCTACTTAAACACAAGCTATCCCGTGTGACCAAAAGGCACACATATGACATATGACATGATATGGCCTATACACAAGTATTTCAAGGTGCGATGAGGCAGGGAGGGGGGAACAAGGGAAGACAGACAACGGTACTACTAGGCCAGGTGTCATTGAGATTGTGCAAGTGCAGGGGTAGGGGGAAGGGAAAAGTGCAAGGGGACGGGGGGGACATGGGTGGGGGCCTGCTGGCAGGTGCCCCACAGTGCTGGGGGGGTGGGGGTGCAGGGGAACATGAGTTGGACATGAGTGGGGGCCTGCTGGCAGGTGCCCCACAGTGCTGGGGGGTGGGGGTGGTGGTAGACATGAGTGGGGGCCTGGTGGATGCTGCCCCTGCACTGCTGGGGGGTGGGGGTGGTGGGAGACATGAGTGGGGGCCTGGTGGAGGCTGCCCTGCACTGCTGGGGGGTGGGGGTGGTGGGAGACATGGGTGGGGGCCTGCTGGCAGGTGCCCCACAGTGCTGGGGGGCGGGGGGGTGGGAGACATGGGTGGGGGCCTGCTGGCAGGTGCCCCACAGTGCTGGGGGGTGGGGGTGGTGGGAGACATGGGTGGGGGCCTATTGGCAGGTGCCCAACAGTGCTGGGGGGTGGGGGTGCAGGTGAACATGAGTTGGACATGGGTGGGGGCCTGCTGGCAGGTGCCCCACAGTGCTGGGGGGTGGGGAGGGTGGGAAACATGGGTGGGGGCCTGCTGGCAGGTGCCCCACAGTGCTGGGGGGTGGGGTGGGGGGGTGGGAGACATGGGTGGGGGCCTGGTGGAGGGTGCCCCTGGTGGCTGGGGGTGCAGGGGGACATGCGTTGGTGGGCAGTAGTGCAAGTTGACATGTGGGTTGGCTGGGGGGCATGGCCATGGTGGATGGGGTGCCTGCAGGACATGTGCAGGGTAGGCCCCTGTGGTGTGAGCCACCTGCAGGGGCCATGGAGGGTGTAGAGGGAACACCTGGGAGGACCCACACGTGCAATTCACATGTGGTGCTCCCCGCGCACCCCTGTAATACACGTACCCTGATGGAATTGCGTGTGGAACTTCCCGCGCACCCCTGGAATACACGTACCCTGTTGATGTTGCGTGTGATACTTCCCCCGCACCCTGAAATACACGTACCCTGATGAGATCGCGTGTGGAACTTCCGCGCACCTCTGTAATACACGTACCCTGATGGAATCGCGTGTGGAACTTCCCACGCACCCCTGGAATACACGTACCCTGCTGATGTTGCATGTGACACTTCCCCCGCACCCCGAAATACACGTACCCTGATGGAATCGCGTGTGGAACTTCCCACGCACCCCTGAAATACACGTACCCTGCGGAAATCGCGTGTTGAACTTCCCGCACACCCCTGAAATACACGTACCCTGCTCGCACGGGGCCAATCGCGTGTGGAACTTCCCGCGCACCCCTGAAATACACGTACCCTGCTGAAATCGCGTGTGGAACTTCCCGCGCACCCCTGAAATACACGTACCCTGCGGAAATCGCGTGTGGAACTTCCCGCGCACCCCTGAAATACACGTACCCTGCGGAAATCGCGTGTGGAACTTCCCGCGCACCCCTGAAATACGCGTACCCTGCTCGCACGGGGCCAATCGCGTGTGGAACTTCCCGCGCACCCCTGAAATGCACATATCCTGCTGAAATCGCGTGTGGAGCTTCCCGCGCACCCATGAAATACACGTACCCTGTGGAAATCACATGTGGAACTTCCCACGCACCCCTGAAATACACGTACCCTGCGGTGAGATTTATTGGTAGCATGGCGGGTACAGATGAGAGGTGAACTTGTGTTAGAACTGATATAATATTGTTTCGTCCTCATTGTATATGTTGGCCTATGCCCAGTCGCTTTGCTAAGAAATCCGTTTTGCAAGGTCGTGACCTTAAGTGAATCAAGCCTCCATTTTAGGTTAAAGCCGCCATTTTAGTTTATCGTGCAAAGTCACCCTCTGGCCTAAAATGGCCGACCTGTGTTCTCTTGTTCTTGCTTTAACCTCTTCAACCTCTGTAGGAGAGTTAATGTCCAACCTGCCTTCAGGCTACATGTAAGGGTCAGGTAGACCTTGTCCTTTGTTGACCTCGAGATCAGGGGATTACTTGAATCGGCGATGTTAACCTACAAGTATACAAGAACAATAACGCTATCTAAACATGATATGTGAAACGTCTGTATGAACTGTATTAAAGCAATGTCTAAAGAGTGTAAAGTTAAACCTAGAGAATAATAGTGTTTGTTAGCAAATGTATTAAAAAGTAAACCGCATGCATGAGATATGTAAATTAGGAACGAACCTGACGTGACCTTAGCCCAGTACATGATTAACTTGTAAGAGGCTGGACATCGATATAACGAAACTGTATAAATACGCTGGTGTCCAGCTAGCAATTCCTGTTCACTGCGGCCAAATAGCTATTTGTGTACTTTGTTTTGTAAACTGGACAGATTGCAATAAAGATTCTGGGAATCTTTACAAGCCTGTGTCGGTGTATTTCTCTTTGCATGGTGTAAAAGCCTTAATATTGTAATTTCTGATTCCACAGATGGCGCCCGAATGGGGACCCTCAAGATCGACTTCGTCTCGTTGAAGTTTGGCTCGGCTATCGGACCGGGATCGGACGGTGCCAACAGAAACGGCCCCTCTGGACGAGAAGTGAATTCCTCGACAGAACTGCACGATCCGATCCCTGAACGGTGAGCTGTAGCCCGAGACAACGTGTTGACGAGGGTCCATATATCGAGGTGGGTAAATTTGCCGAAATCACCAGACACGTGGGTCCTTAGCATTGTCCTTAGTAACCCGATCGGGCCTCCCAGTCCTTTGGTCAGGTGAATCGTGACCCGATTCTTAATTTAACCCTGACAATTTGAATTTGGCGCATTGTACTCGCGAGCACAATTATTTGACCAGGTAACACCAGAACTTTGATATGCCTGGGAAATTGTCTGCCTGCTTTAGGGCATTATTCCGCAGCGACAGACAATCTTTGGAAGATAGCCGTCCCGCTTCACAGGGGGGTCGCTGGCATGTACTATGTACTGTAAAAAAGGCTTTGGTAGTATAGCATTTAATGACATTTGGCACAGACAGACCATACATAACTCTAATCTTCGGTGGCCAACCAATGGTAGCTTTGAAATCCCGCGTATAGAATATCTAGAGTCTGTATTGGTAAAGAAAAAGGCTAGACCTGCAGCATTTGACGCATTACACAGTTGGAAAACAGAAGCTTTGCAGCAACAAAAGAGTAGAGAGAAACATATGCGTCGACATATGACAAGTGTCAAAAAGGCACGGTTATATGATCAAAATAAACAATTGGAGTCAGTTAGGAACACGGACAGAGCGTTTCAATTAGGCATTAAAAAAATGTACCCTTCAAAAGATTTTCATACGTCAGATGAATTGATTAATAAGCTTTTGCATGAACGAAGGCCCGATGCCTCTGCGCCATCCCCGTACGTCCCTCCTCCTGGCGCTTTGCCCCTTCCCGTTGTTATTCCTCCTCCTATAGTTCCTCCGGTCCTCCCTGTTGTTCTTCCAGTTGTTCTCCAGCCGTCGCTCCTTTGCCTGCCCCCTTGCCTCCACCTGTTGATATTCAGAATGTGTCTACTCTTCCTCTTCCAAGTGATTCTGCATCGCTTGTAGTAGACCAGGGAGCGGGATCAAGGGTTGTGACTTGTAATACTGTGTCCCCAGATAAAAAGAATGAATTGATTGCTTGGGCTAAACATTGTATGGAGAAGGGTGAACAAGCTGATGTTTTTTCCACCCTCGAAAATTTAAAAGGTATTCCTGAGAAAAATGTTTTTATTGAAGGATTAGGGATTCATTTGAGTATAATGTGGAATAGATTAAACAATATAGATCTCCCACAAGGGTTACGAGATTTGAACGCCTTAGCGTTGTCCAGAGATACTGCAGAGAAAGTAAATGAGCATGTCGAGAGGATTTTTGTGTATAGGAAGGAGTTGGAAGAGTTACAGAATGAGGAAGCAGATGGTGATAGTTTAGGTATTATGTTTTTACAGAAACGGTTTTCTCCTCGCCGTGAATTAAAAGGCGAGGAAGTGCAAATTTGTACAAAGGATACGATAAGATGGATTACGGATATGTCGATAACTCCAGATGAAGTATATGACACATATGGTCAGTATACGTTAGAAATGCAAAAGGAAGTGATAAAGGTTATGGTAGAATACCTGCAGAATGAGTGTGTAAAAAGAAAGATTTGTTGCCAGCAGAATTTTTGAGTGTTTATAAGAGAGCCTTTTCGATTGATACTTCTTCGACTGCCTTAGCGCTTGATTTGGCTCTGTTGCTTAGTAAGCGTTCGGAGCTACCTACTTCTCAGTTGCCTATGAGAGAGGTCCCTCTGACATTTGTCCCGAAAGTTGAGAATGCGGCCGATGCTGCACGAGGAATACTCGCGGGGGAAATTCCTGCACATTACGTATCAAAGTTTGTTCTCGTCCCTTTTTTCAAGACAGGAAGTGAACACCATAAAGCAATCTATTCCCGATAAACAAAAGAATCCGACGGGGTTCTATAAAGAAATAGAGTCGGTCTTACAATCATCGGTATTCACCTTAAGTGATATTGATTTATTATTTCCCGTACTCCTGCCAGTTGATTTGTGGAAACAGATTAGGACTGTAGATGATGTACCTGGGTTAGGAGATACATGGGATAACATGGTTAGGCTCGATAGAGAAAGACCAGCTGGTGAGCGACCGCCTCAAGTGATATTAACTTTGCCTGATAGGATTATTGTAAAATTAAAAACTATACTTCCTGAAAAAAGAATCATTTGGGACAAGCTTACGGCCTGTGTCCAAGGAAAGTCTGAGGGTGCTACCAATTTCTTCAATCGGTTTGAACAGGTATTTTCAGATTTCAGTGGACAAGACTTAGGCACAGAGTCAGGGAAAAGGCTGTTTGTCGACAAATTTGTACATGGATTGCTGCCTGACATCTAGTTACAGATTATGTCTTCCGAAAGCACTTGGCAGGTGAAGTCTCAATCAGAAGTACTGCACATGGCTCAGTACTATGAAAATCGTGTGAATAATGAAAAGGAAAAACTTGAGAAAAAAAAGGATGACCTGAAAACAAAAGTCCTATTACAACAGATTGTTAGAAACCCTAGAGGGGGTAATCAATTTAGAGGTCAGTACGTTCCACAGGGAAGTACGCCCCTGGCTCCGGTAACAATTAACCAGTGTGCCTATTGTCGACAGGAAGGCCACTGGCGTGCACAATGTCTGACCTTGCAGCAAAGGTCATTTGGAAGCATGGGTAGACGATCCAGAGGTCGCCCAGGTGCAGGGGGCCCTGGCAGAGGTCAGTTTGCACCAGAATCACAGCAACCTCCTTCACAGGATAAGCAAGTTTCGAATGTGGATAATAGAAACATTTTTGATCACCCTTCTGCCGCATATCTTTCTGGAGAGCTTCCTTTTGACGATATTCTGTTTCGCTAGGATTGCCCGAAGCAGGATTTGGAACCGACGCCTATTCCCGTTCATCAGAAAGGCCCCTAGGTTGAGATGGCGGTGGGAAATAGGAAGCATCTATTTTTAGTAGATACGGGAGCACAGAAATGTTCCATTGACCATTCGCGGGTTCCAAATATTCCCCTGTCAGGACAGTCCAACGTTTCCATAGGGTTTTCAGGCACACCTGTAGTTTGTCCGGTCTCTTTGCCGGTACCGATAACACTGGGTCCCTTCACAGAGCAGTGTCCATTTTTGCTTACCACAAACTGTGGGGAGAATTTGCTGGGGTTAAATTTGTTGAAGGAATTGCATGCAGTAATACATTGTTCCCCGGACGGAGTTCGGTTAACAATTTCATTTTTTGACTCGACCTTTACCGCCAGAATTCAGTAATATTCCGGAATGCTTATGGGCAATTGATGATAATGATGTGGGCATAATTCAAATTGAACCTGTTAGAATTATTCTGAAACATGGAGTTAAATTGCCTCGCATCCCACAATATAAGATCTCAGTTGAAGGAGAATAGGCTTTGAAATGTATAGTCTCTGATTTTGTACATCATGGAGTAATTGAGGAAATTACGGGTAGTTTGTGTAACAGCCCGATTTTGCCAGTATACAAGAAAGGTGATAATGCGATTCCCTTTCGGTTTGTAATTGATTTACGTGCTATTAACAAAATTGTGGCTCCTCAATTCCCTATTGTACCTGATGTTACAACAATACTAACCATGATTCTGGCTTCTGCCACTCATTTTAGCGTTGTTGATCTTAAAAACGCATTTTTCAGTATTCCTATACACAAGGATAGTAGGTATTTGTTTGCGTTTACCCTAGGTGGACGCTCATTAACATTTACTCGTGCACCACAAAGGTACACTGAGAGTCCAAGTATTTATAGTAGGGCATTAAAAGAGCAGCTCGATACCCTCGAGTTGCCTACTTCTTGCATGTTACTACAGTTTGTAGATGACCTCCTCTTGGCTGCTGATTCTGAGAGTGCCTGTAAAGAAGGCACCATGTTGTTGCTTTGTCATCTAGCAAAACATGGCCACAAAGCTTCGCTCAAAAAATTCCAATATTGTTATCAGGAGGTCGCCTATTTCGGCTATCTCCTGTCAAAGGAGGGAATATGGTTGACACCTGAACAAATAAAAACTATTTCTGGCATGTCTGTCCCAAATACGCAGAAGGAAGTTGCAGCCCTGATAGGTATGGCTTCTTACTGTAGATTGTGGATCCCTAACTTTTCGTTAACGATTAAACCAATGCTGGCTTTGACAAAGAAGGGCATTTCTTTGCCATTGCCATGGACTTTGGAACACCAGACAGCATTTGACTTGCAGAAAACCGCGCTGTGTTCAGCGCCGGTTTTAGGAACTCTAAATCATGAAAAGGGCTTTGTGTTGTATGTGCATGAACGTGATGGATGTGCTTTGGCTGTGTTAACGCAGGAACATAGAGGGAAGAATAGGCCGTGCGGCTATTTCTCATCCGCCCTTGATCCTGTTGCATGCGCTTTGCCGAGATGTTTGAGAGCTGTCGCTGCTGCTGCTGCGTCTGTAAAACAGAGTGAGGGAATGGTCCTGGGTCATGGGTTAACCCTAATGGTACCTCACTCTGTAGATATTTTATTGAATAGAACTCAAATGCAACACCTCACTTCCGCACGACTGACAAGATACGAATTGATCTTGTTTGCTCCCCACATTCAAATTCAGAGGTGTTGTGTATTAAATCCGGCTGAACTTTTACCTGTCCCGCAAGATACTGTTGATGGTGACAAAACGTCACACGATTGTCTTTATGTGACAGAACAACAGACTAAAGGTAGAATCGATCTGAAAGACACGCCTTTGAATAGCCCACAAGGAGAGCTATTATGTGATGGCTCTTGTTTTAAACTTCTGAATGGTACATCCACGGCTGCTTATGCTGTCACTACTTTAACCACGATTGTGGAAACCAAAAGAATTATGCATAATTCCGCGCACGCCGCAGAAATTATAGCGTTAACTCGAGCTCGTGAAATTTCTGAAGGGCTTACAGTAAATATATATACCGACAGTCAGTATGCTTTTGGGGTGGTTCAAAACTTCGGTAGACTTTGGAAAGAACAAGGTTTCTTGACCTCACATGGCACAAAAATTCAGCATGGCACTTTAATAGTGCGATTACTTTCAGCGCTCGCACTCCCTGTTCAGTTAGCTATTATAAAATGTGCAGCACATCAAAAGGTTACAGATGATATAGGAAAAGGGAATGCTTTCGCTGATCAGATAGCTAAGCGAACTGCCACTGATTTTAGTTCAGAAATGTATGCTGTAAGAGAAACTGTAAATATTTGCACTTTTGGTGAAAGTATCGATTCTGTAAAAGACATTCAAGCAGATGCTACTATAGAGGAAACCAAGAAATGGGTCGAGGGTGCAGGAAGATTGGATGATGATGGGTGTTGGGTGGACAATGTTGAAGGAAAATGGTTACTCCCTGACGCCTACATTACAGTGATGGTTATTATGGCTCATGGTCCGACACATGTCTGCGCGCGTAAATTGACTAAAATGCTACACAGTGTATGGGCCAATGATAAGATTTTCAAAATTGCGGAGCGCTTTGTCCAAGGGTGCATGGTCTGCTTGCAGCACAATGTAGGGAAAGGTACCTCGACTCCTAGAGGAAGTTTCGCTCCACCTTCTGTTCCGTTTGAGGTTATTCACTTTGATTTTATTGAAATGGAACGTTGCAACAATCTTATATATGTGTTGGTTGTCATTTGTGCCTTTAGTAACTGGGTTGAGGCCTTCCCAGTTAGAGATGCAACAGCCATAACCACGGCAAAAACTCTGTTGAAAGAGTTTTTTCCTAGGTTCGGGCTGCCGAGAGTCATCTGGTCGGATAATGGGCCACACTTTATCGCTGCTGTAATCCTACAAATTTGTGAAGGATTACAGATTGATAAACGGTTCCATTCGGCCAGACATGCCCAAAGTGCCGGATTAGTGGAAAGGCATAACGGCATTATAAAGAACAAGCTCGCTAAAACGTGTGCTGGCACCAAGTTAAAATGGCCGGATGCCTTACCGATCGTGTTGCTGTCGATGAGAACAACCCCTCAAACTAAGACTGGGCTCTCTCCATTTGAGGTGGTAATGGGGAGGCCTGCTAATATTTGGGGTACGCCAAAAAGTCGCTTGTTGCGGGCTATAGAGAATGTGCTTCTTTCAGATTACTGTAACCAGTTCACTAAAAATCTGTTTTCAATTTATCACCAGGTGCGAGAGGCATTACCTGTACGTTACGAGGGTCCTAGTCACAGTCTACGACCGGGGGACTGGATCCTCACGAAAGTTTTCGAGAGGTCGTCTTGCCTTGCACCTTGGTGGAGGGGTCCCTACCAGGTCCTGCTAGTCACCCAGACTGCTGTGCGGGTAGCGGGTCGTAAGAACTGGATCCACGCGACGCACACCAAACGTATCCCGCAGCCCGTGCCATACGATACAGAAGGCACAGAATCCCTTTCCACTGCTGTAACCAATGTGCCTCAAACAGCAACAACCGACAAGAGAGTATCGGAGACCGTTCCAGAGTTCGTAAGGTCAGACAAAACGGCCATCTTGTCTCCGCACTCTCCAACAGTGGTACTTCCGGATCAATCATTTTCTGATCCCATTTCCGTTCACTCGCCACCTCCAGTGGGAAGTGACGACATATTGCTATCTGATCCTTCGGCACCAGAAATTGTGGAATATAATTTACGTCCAAGGAAATAGACGTACAGCACGGTTTGACTGTGCGATTGAGGAAATCATTTGATGGCTTGCCTTTTGGCCCGACTGTACGAAAGGATTCTGTTGGCTAAGGGTTGTGGGAAAGACATTAAGAAGATGCGCGACTGGAGTCGCCAGCAAATGAACAATTGGTGTTTTTTCGATTGAAGACTACGATGCCTGCACCCGCTACCGCTCGTACCGAACTTTTAGATAAATATGTGACTAGCAGAGACAATGATCAAGCATGTATTGGGACCCCCAAAGTTTATTGTTGCTTTTTTGTAATAATAACTGGGTTTTTAGTAACTATTGGTTTTGGGTTATGGTATCTGGAGGAAGCATATCCACTAGAGGACTTTTTACCTGTTGAAAATGTATCTGTTTTCCCCACTCCTTCCGTGCAATTGCATACCTTATCGCCTAGAGATTCTTCGCATAGACGGAACTATCAGAATAATACTCTTTTGTTAATAATGAATGCCACTCATGCAATTTTAAATAGGACCAATTGCTGGATCTGCTCACATCTACCGCAACATGGGGATAAGGGGCTAGGTTGGTATATTCATCCTTTACCATTGACAACTGCTTGTTATGCTTCTCTTAGAGCACTATTCTTTGGCCGATGGAACTTTGATGGTACAAATTTGAATAGTTTTGAAAAACTTGTTTTGATGCCCCTGGGATGCTCGCTTTTTGCAAATAGGAGTAAGCCAAACGTTGCTTCTGTTAGGCCCTCTGATAGATTGTCTCGTCCTTTTCAGTCTTTGATCTCTTTCAAAAATGGCTCCTATAGGCAATAAGGATGCCACGCCTCCATCTTATTCTGTTAACCATAGCCCCGATTCAGTATCCTTCTGCATACAGAGGAATGGAACACGGTCAATGGGTAATTTTAGAAAATGCGCCAATGTTGCGAATTTGACTAGTGAGAACAGACCTCTGTACGTAGGTGAACCTGTCTATTTTGTTTGCGGTAATGTGGCATTTCCATGGTTGCCCAGGGATTGGCAAGGAACCTGCTACTTAGGGATTCTATTACCTGGGGTATTTATTGCCAGTACTGCAGAAATTTCGAAGACTCGTCCACGACGAGGTGTCAAAGGCGAGACTCCAGCGCAAACTCTAGGAGACATCATGAAATCCTTTGTGCCATTTTTTGGGCAAATCACGAATTCAGAAGATATCAGGGGACTAGCGAGAGTATTGGAGAGAACCATCAACCGGACCACTGACATACTCTATAATATGACGTTAGAACAGAAAGCGATAAGAGTAGTATCTCTTCAGAACCGGATGGCATTAGATGTCATTCTGGCTGATCGTGGAGGAGTATGTAAATTAGTGGGGTCCGCTTGCTGCGTTTACGTACCAGACTTCTCTCTAACGATCTTTAGGGCTATCCAAAATCTACTAGTTCTTAGTTCAGAAGTGCATGTTCCTGAGGGAAACTGGAAACTTAGTGCATGGTTTTGGGACCTCCTACAGCCGTGGGGATGGAAGTTGTTTTCGGCCCTGCTGATTATCTTGGGAAGTTTTCTGTTCCTTTGTTGTTGTATACAGTGTCTCTCTGGTATATGTTCAGTATTAGGGGGGTGTTGCGCGCAAGCAACAAGTGTATTAGGGCATAAAATATACACCCCAGATAAGGTTTCCAAGGAGTATGCGTTGAAAGAAACTCTAGTGTCTGATCTAATGGCAATAGATATGTCTGACAATGATTCGGGGTGTATAGACGTTGAAATGTGGAGTTAGTCGCAAAGTGATTGAAGGTAGTTTAGCGCTTGGCATAGGCCAAAAGGAGGGTTTGTTAGAACTGATATAATATTGTTTCGTCCTCATTGTATATGTTGGCCTATGCACAGTCGCTTTCAAGCCTCCATTTTAGGTTAAAGCCGCCATTTTAGTTTATCGTGCAAAGTCACCCTGTGGCCTAAAATGGCCGACCTGTGTTCTATTGTTCTTGCTTTAACCTCTTCAACCTCTGTAGGAGAGTTATTGTCCAACCTGCCTTCAGGCTACATGTTAGGGTCATGTAGACCTTGTCCTTTGTTGATCTTGGGATCAAGGGATTACTTGAATCGGCGATGTTAACCTACAAGTATACAAGAACAATAACGCTATCTAAACATGATATGTGAAACGTCTGTATGAACTGTATTAAAGCAATGTGTAAAGAGTGTAAAGTTAAACCTAGAGAATGATAGTGTTTGTTAGCAAATGTATTAAAAAGTAAACCGCATGCACGAGATATGTAAATTAGGAACAAACCTGGCGTGACCCTAGCCCAGTACATGATTAACTTGTAAGAGGCTGGGCATCGTTATAACGAAACTGTATAAATGCGCTAATGTCCAGCTAGCAATTCCTGTTCACTACTCACATTGAACCCTGCTGGTGGTCTCTGTGATGCACTGACGGCCAAATTACTATTTGTGTACTTTGTTTTGTAAACTGTACAGAATTGCAATAAAGATTCTGGGAATCTTTACAAGCCAGTGTCGGTGTATTTCTCTTTGCATGGTGTAAAAGCCTTAATATTGTAATTTCTGATTCCACACTTGGACCTCATCTATAAACCTGCACCAAAAGAAGGAAACAGTTATCCTCTTCCTGGGTGATGAGAATACTTTTAACTGAATGGAGTTGCATTTTCACCATTTACATACATCCATCTGTTTGCATGCTGGTTATTTAAAATACATTTTGAATCCTTTTATTCTTGGGAGATGCAGCAGGCAGGGCTATCACATCTCTCCTTTTTATGCTGGCCACAAGTATTAGATACATTTCATATGTTTGGGGCATAACAGTGGGAAGTCCCTCCGTAAGATTCCCCTCTTTATTGATGACAAGAATTGCAGACAGGTTACTTCATGAGAAGAGGAAGGAAAGTGCTTTCAGTGAACTGCAACACTCGAAATTCCATGGCAATTACTGTGCTTTTGTTCTTAATACAAACACTCCTGGAGTTTGTCAACACTGGCTCCTCTACCATAGACCATGCCAGGGATTTCCATGAACCGCACCTGTGACTGGGTGTGTGGGGCTGAAACATATAGCTCCACCCTGGATTTCCTTCCTGCTCTAGCACTGTTTGTAAACTGCCACGATTTCCTGTAGCTCCCACACACTGCTTCTTGTGTTGTATCACTGCAGTTTCAAGACTCTCTTTTGCTGCTTCCCTTTAGCCTCTTCCCTTCCCACGGCTCTGCCCTTCTGCTGCTCGCTCAGGTCATAACAGACGCACGCCTTACCCTGTTGAGTCAGACCTTTATCTCTTGAATGAGCTCAGTGCAAGATGCTGGCATATGTGGATTTGTGGTTGCTCAGTAATGCTGAAAGTGCAAAATACCGTGGCCATGTGGTAGGGGCAAGGCTGGTGTGTCCTGTGTATCAACTCTGAAAAAGTACAGGTTTAAATCCATTTGCTACCAAAAACCGCTTTTTAGTCCACAATCTCACTTTTGTTTGTGTGTCCTTTTCATGTGCCTACTCTGAATTGTATGTGTTTGAGTTGTATTGAATTTTATTTTGTTGCTAATATGGACGTATTATGGAGTGTAGCCCTGTGCTTTTTTACTTCAATGTATTACAGAACTGTGTTGCATGTAGTGTATACACTTTTTCACCATGCATTCTATATGTTCTGTAAAACCAATAAACACGGCACACAATCACTGGTGTTTATTTCTGGTGCTTATTTCATGCATCAACACACGTAAGAGCGCATGCAATCAAATGACAAAAAGCAGGGAGTCACTCCAAAACTACAATTATAGTTGAATACCCAATAAATGCCTGAGGTATCAACTGTACACATTAATGACCAGATTAGAAGTAACAATGGTCGGGTAGATTGAAACCTGGTTCCCAGATGATTAGGGGTCATGCAATTGAAGAGGCATTTGCCCAGTTGAAGAGGCACACACCAGTTGTGAATCTTTGTCCCCAGTCTTCCATGGTAATACCAGGTAGGCGTTCAACCCTATAGTCACCTGGGCTAGAGAAAGCGATGGACATCTGAATTCCAATCTTCTTGAAAGGGCGCCTATGTCCCACTGTCCTCCTAATTGCAGCACGCCTGTAGCCAGGTCCAGCACATAAAGGTCTGAGGCTTCCAGCCCCATTTCATGAAATGTATCCCTCTAGTGATGACATATTAAAAGTCACCTTGAAATGCTGTGCACGTCCAAAATGGAACGATTGTGGCCTAGTTGGCCTCAAGATCAGTGGCTGATGTTGCCAAATTAGACGATAAAACCAGTCACACGTACAAAACTCGTTCAAAGCTACCGTAAACGCTGAGGGTTAGACAAGCAGGAAGGAAGAACACACAGATGAAAATGCGACAGTATCTGAGTAAATGTACTCTGAGTCCGCGGGGCCATTGCAATGTCTAATCTGAGAGGAAGTGTGTGGACAAACACCAGTAGTCTGCAAAAGCCATAGGACGCCAGAAGTCCTACCAAGATAAACGCTACTTCCGGCAGGTTGGAATACAAGCCAATATAGTTTCCACCTAAGAGAATGACATTGGTACAGGCAGAGGTGCAGTTATAAGAATTCCACAGTGTACAACTGTATGAACGAACCAACATGATGCACGCGGGAAGTCACAGTAGGAATCCTGCACCAATCTCAACGAAGAGAAAGATATTACGTGCAATAAGAGACACAGGGCCTCATTAAACCATGGCGCACCTTACCGCCTGAGTACGAGTTCCCCTAGCGCCATGGTGATTTTAACGTCTGCTTTTAGCAGGCGTTAAAATCCATGGCGCTAAGGGACCTTGTTGTTAATTACGCCACCGTAATTTACGGTGGCGTAATTAACGCCTTCCCCACTCCCATTATGCCCTATGGGGCCAGAAATGGGAATGGGGAAGGGTAAATGGGGATTGGGGACTTACCGCCCCGCCAACCTCGGAATGGGGCGGTAAGTCCGCCAACCCCCATGGCGGAGTTGGCAGCTTAGCGCCATGGACCATGGTGCAAATAGCGCCATCGTCCTCCGCCAAGGTCCTAATGAGGGCTACAGTGTACTTTGGCAGTTGGAATTAAAAATCCCTTTGAATTTGTAACCGAAATGAAAAAATCCTGCCTGATATAAGATACAGATCTCCACTCTAAGAGATGGAATCTAAATCACAGAACGTTTGTAACTTGCAGAACGAGAAACATGCTGCCACAACTTAAGCAAACAAGGAATTGAGAGTGTTTGAAATGAGAGAAATGTTACCCTGTGGGAGTGGAAGTCCAGAGCATTTGTAACTAAGAGTAACTAAGAGTAAGACACTGAACTAAGCAACACTCTTAAATTCTGTGAGTTAAAGTAGACGTGTCACAATAGTAAAATACATGAAATGCTGCACGTGTTGGAATCAAAATCCTGTTGCATTTGAGACTAAGAGAAACATACTCCAAGCTGGGGTTGAAGTAGACATCCTGTGGTATTTTCATCCAAAAAGGAGAGCTTTTGTGAAGTATAGGCAAGTATACATATTCTGATATGGAAGAAAAGTCAAGAGTGTGTCAAGTAGCGCCATGGTTACCGCCGTCCGTGTAATGAGGCCCAATCTCTTTAAAGTCAAGAGAGGGTAGAGTGGGCCAATTAACAGAGGTATACATTTTGTACCACTAGTTCGAGGAGTATGAAGTGGTGAATAGAACTGGTCGAGAATTTAAATCAACAAACTCCCATTTTTAGGACATCAGAAGTCTAAGGTTAAAAACAATAACTAAGTAGTTTCCAGAAAATAGAGAAAACCTGATAATCATGAGGACCTAGTGCTATAATACACTCACGTGGAGTCAGATCTAAAGGGGATGAACAACCATGATTTCAGTTGTTGGTTTCTCAACCTTTTCGGAAGGCAGTGATGGATGTACAGTAGATGTCATTGATATTTGTACTGTTGAATGTCGTGAAATGCACCATTATAGCTCAGCGGCAATTTGCTTGCCTTGGAAGCAAGATGACACGAAGCAACACAGGCTCAATCCCTGGGTCCACGCTTAGAAACCTATGGGTATTTAAGCGCAATTACGCAAAATAAAAACCAAAAAAAAAACAATTCCTATAACAGCGCCTCGATGCCCGTGGGCTGTATGAGCGCTTTGAAAATGCAAATAAATAAATAAAATTTGCCACAAATTAGTCACCTTGCCTCATCAATTGATTTCTTGTTCATTTACTTGTGACACAGTCTGCACGTCTGTCCATTAATATCGTTTTAGGATGTTCTAGTTTCATCAAAGGAAAAGTGGATTTTTTAAGAGTAACCATTTTTCATAAGGTTTTTATTTTTTTATTTTTCTCATTGTCAATATGCCTAAAAGGAAACTGAATGCACCACCCCACCCTCTATACAATGCGGATCTAAATATAGACCATGCTACCCATGTGAAATGCTTATTTATGCTTCAACATTCTTCGAACCTATGGCATTAGATTGGAAAGAGGATACGATATGGAAGACGGAAAGAGGAGCAGTACCAAGAGCTGCGCTTGAATACCATCTCTTACAAAACTATATAATTAAAATAAACAGACCTCTTTAATTAAATGAATTCAATATTTTGTAATATTAGAACAGTGTCACAATTGCAGATATAGCTGCAATTAACCTCATGGCTTGAAGTATGGGCAACCAAGGGTATCAGCGAGATTACTTGTGGCCTGGATATTGCGCAGACATTTCCCCCTTAGCGATTGAGACCTCTTGACATACAGCTCGGAATTTGTTTTGATTTTCTTCAAATGTTATTACAATGAGTTTTACCTTGTTGCTTTTGTTACAATAGGTAATACAGTGTCCAAAATCACAGGGTATTTCAAGGAATTATTGTGCGCCGAAAGCGGGGGCGCAAGCGTGAAAATCGCAGCACACGCATGCAAAAAGTGTGCAAGCGCCCGATCCCTATTCATGGACCACATTGCGCGTGTGTTACCCTCGACCTGCACCGAATCCGTGCGGCTTCCATATGTCATTACGACATAATGGAAGCCCTGCGCGAGACGCCCAGAGAAGGCGCACACTGTCCAGCGCACACACCTAAAAAGGGGGCAGAACACGTGGAATGGGAAACAACAAGTGAAAATGTGGGCGTAACGGGGGAAGTACTGCTGCAAAATCCTCGCAACGCCCACATGCGCACTAACAAAACGTATTCATGGAATTGAACAGGGCAAACCCGTACGCGGCAAAAGACGTGGAAAGCTGGAAACAGGTACGCCACGCGAAAGCAGGCGTAAGCGCCCCCGCGCACCATAAAAGTGCGCATAAACAACAAACAAGCATATACAGCTATGATGAATGTACTATTTCTCGCAGCAGTGATCATGGGACACCGCAGGAGGAGGAGGATAGCCAGGCCCGCATTTTTTTTACCCAGGAACAGCCTTTTTGGGATGCCTGTTGACCAGGTCTATGGCAGGTATAGGTTTCCACATCATATCATCCTAGACCTGGTCACTGAGTGGGAGGAAGAACTCACATCACCCACCCTGTGCTCTCAAGCACTGAGCCGCTTGGAAAAGGTGCTCAATGTCCTGCATTTCTTGGCCACTGTGTCATTTCAGCGGACAACTGCCATAGTTGGGTTGTGTCTCACAGCCCACGCAGTCACGCTGCCTACACCAGGTGTTGCCAATCATGACTGCACGCCCCTCAGTCTGCAGGCACATGTACATGCCCAGAACACCTGCAGTAAGGCAAGCCGTGGTCCAGGACTTTTACAGGGTGGCACACTTCCCCAAAGTGCTTGGTGCCATTGATTGCACCTATTTGGCACTACGTCCACCTAGGGCCACTGTGCACATCTAACGCAACTGCAAGCACTGGCATTCCATCAACATGCAGGTTGCATGCGATGCCAATGGAATCATCACCTCTATCTATGCAAACTACCATGGGTCCACCCATGACAGTTTCATGTTCAGAATGTCAGCCCTAAACCGGGACCTGGAAGCTGCAAGACATGGCAACACATGGCTCATTGCTGAGTACAAATGCCTGTTCACTTGCATGCTTGTCACACACAGACAAATACACAAAGCCAACTAATGACATCCATTATCACCTCCCCAGGAGACAGTGCCTACCCTCTGAGCACCTACATGATGACGCCAATACAGAACCCGACCACACCACCCCAGGTAAGATTCAACGCAGCCCATATTGCAACCAGGGCCATAGTGGAGAGCACATTCGGAGTGCTAAAGTCACGGTTCTGCCTCCTTGACTGCTCTGGTGGGCAGCTACTATGTGCACCCCCAGTAGTGTGCAGGATCATTGTGGCAGCAGGTGTCCTGCACAACGTTGCAACACGATGGGGCGTACCGGTGGACATGGTGGTGCCCCCACATCGCCAACCACATGCACGCCTGCTGCGCATGGGAGGGGAAAGGGCACATGGCGAGGCAGCCCGTATCCAGCTTGTGGCTACATTTTTCACCTAAACGCCCACCCCTGCAGAGTTCACACAGGCCTGGCACATTCCAGGTGACAATCGATGATGACAAAGGGACAGTCAGCTGTCGCAACCTTACCACCCTGAGAATGTGCCCTCAGAATTGGAGCATTGTGTGAATCCCTAGCCACTTAAACAAACACAATCCCGTGTGACCAAAAGGCACACATGCAAGCTACAGAATCCACCACCCCCATGCAAAACAGCACATCCAAATCCTGGTATGTCACCTAAACCCCCCCAGCCCCATGTCACCCGCCCGGCACACCATGCCATGGCATGCAAAGTGAAATCTCCAAAATAAATTCACAACACATGACCCAACTCTCACAAAGTGCACCATGACAAATGGAAACAGGCCAGTGACCATTCCCTCAGACAAGAACTCTGACAAAAAGACTGATCCAAAATATCGAACCTATACCAAAAGGACATAAATGCGTACCACCAAAGGTTAGAACACCAAATGTCTGAATCTTTGGGCGCATGCATTTCAGTCAATAAAAAAAGAAAAAGAAAACTGCGGGTGCTGTGGGGGTGTCCCCCACAACACCCCGCTCACTACACTACACAGTAAAGTGTGCAGGGGTTGTGGGCTGGAAACCACTGCAGCTGCAGAAAGAAATATCAAAATAAATTAACCTGCAGCGCCAGTTCCTGATCACGACAGTGAAAGTGAGCTTGCACAGCAGGAACACAGCATGTCTCTGAAGGTAAGTAGTGTGTGCGTGGGGGTATGTTGGGGTGGAGTTGGGGGTGGGGGTGGTGGTGTGTTGTGTGTGTGTTGTGGGGGTGGTTTTGCAGGGGTATTCAATGCATGTTTGCATGTGAAATGTACGAACCTTCAGTGTTGCATACATTTTCCATGTGAACTACTCTGTTGTCTACTCATCAGCAACAGAAAAATCTCCCTGATCCAATGACACATCAAAAGCAAACCCAACACAGGACTATCTATTTACCAGCATAACATATCATGAACACAGGACCCAACAGTGACCAATCACTATAGCACAAGTGTCTCAATGTGACATTGCCATCACACGGCCCCCTTCCATCTTGAGTGTGGCTCTGACAGCTAAAAGTGCCAGGGTACCGCATACAGCATGAAGTGCATCAACATTGTAAACAGGCAAGGCAATATATGAATAAGCAATATGAAAATATGCAAAGTTAACAATATACTCACCAAAATGCAGGCCAACCATGCAGTGGAGAAACCAACATGAATCACCACTAGGGATGTATACACATGTTGGACTTCAGACTGGCCACAGATATGATGGAAGCCCAATGCCTCTGTGTATGTTACTGTCACACAGTGCCATCCTTGCAAGCCCATGGAAAAGGGAAGCAGGAGTGGCATATGTGTCCAGAGCCCAAGCCACAAACACTAACATGAGACAAGCCTTTATGGGCCCAGCCGGAACAAACAATGGAAGCCTTTGGATGCCACAAAGCAATACACTGTGCACAATAGACAAAAAAAGACAAAAAAAGAAAAATGCCCATTATCGACGAGGGAGGGGCACACAGGAGGGGGGAGGTGCAGGTGCACCTGAACACCCACATGCATTGATGTTGAGACAAAAAAAATTCTCCATGGGCTCATGGTCTGCACGGCTAGGCCAAAGTGAGAGATCAGTTGTCGCTGTTGTCACCCTCTGGCTAAATGTCAGTAGGTGTGCATGGTAAGATTGCCTGCCCATGCATAGCCATGGCATGCCCCTCAATGGCAACAATCATGCTGGTCTGGTAAGCCTGGTCCTGCGGGAAGATGGCACGGAGGTCCCCCTGCAGCACCTCAGATGTAGCATGGAGTTCCTCCTGCATGGTCTTGTGTGTAGCACAGAGTACTGCCTGCACGGCCTCACGTTACAGATGGACCTCCTCACAGCTTGCATGGAGTTCATCCGAGATGGTGCATTCCAGCTGCTCTATCCGCTGTTCTGCCCGTGTACCCTGACCCATCAAAAGTGTAGCCCGAATATTTCTGAGGGAGATGTTATCTTCCATCAGGGCTTCACTGTGGGCCTCTGCAGCTATGGCTGTGTGCAGAGCCTCCAGTTCAGCCCATCAGTCCCTGTTGGTGGGCAACGTGTCCATCTGTGTGAGCAGCATGTGGACCGCGTTGTCTGCTACTGGAGCTCCACCTGCCTACCAGCGGGAGAATGGAATTGGCCACATGTTCCATGCCTTGATCCTTCATCTCAATAGCTGCCCCCTGTTGCTGTGCAATGGCATTCATGTGATTCTCCCACACAGCGTTCCCCGGTGGCAAACGGCCACCGTTTTGCCAGACACCACACCTGTCCTGCCCAAGGAGCCCTGGTCCTTGCTGCACTGGCGCTGCCTGCAGATGCAGGACTGCAGTCCTCCTTTGATCTGCTACCCAAGGAACAGGAGCAACGGGTGTGGAGCGTGACCCTGCATCCGTAACCACCACCAACAGACATTTCACTACTGACTGGTCCCTTGAGGGTTCTACCCCCACTACAGGTGTGTTGGACAGAATAGCATCCACTGCAGAATCACTCACCTGCAACGTCATGGATTGATGAACATTCGATTCAGCATCAGAGTCAAAGAGATCCTCAGAGGTGTACCCAGAGCCATTCCGGGACAGGATGGTCTGGAGCACCAATGGATGCTCATGGCCTACCACACCACACCCTCCACTGGTGCCTGGTTGGTTCCCTGAACCCTCCACCCTCTCCTCCTCCTCCTCTGCTTCGAGTGCCTCATCACCTGTAACAAAACAAAAAACACATGAGCACATATGTCATCAACATATACCACATACATAGACATCACAATATTGACAGCCAACACATGAAGCAGCCATGTCACACATGACACAAACTCTGGCATGCATGCAGTGGATATGAAATGTAAGGGGACCCTGAAAGCAGATATGGATGCATGTGAAATGTGAAGCTACACATGTACTGCATGTTGCATAGCACCTGCATCACACACAAGCTCCTGCATTGCATAGACCATACAAAAAATTACAGATGCCTACAAACATATGGCACGTAGCATTGGCGTGGCAAAACAGCCCAAGATGGAAGTCAAATAGTACTGTCCGTGGCCCATGTAGAAAGCGTGATACCATACATGACATGTCAATCACTACAACAACAAGCACACATGTGTCACAGGATGCAACAATGCCAGTGTGTTGCAATACAGTGAAGGAAGGCAGATGGATACATAAACGCTAGGTCACCTTGACATCACACAAGCGAATAGGCATGTAGAAGGCTGAAACAGGGCGCAGAAGTATGTGGGTGCAGTGCAGTGCATGTGTACATTCTCAACTGTCAATTGAAACACAAACACTGTCAGGTCAATGTTTCAATGTTGTGTGATGATGGCAGTGTAAGGGCAATTGCAGTCATCCTGTGCAAAGTGTTGGCAGTGGATTGTCGGGATACAGTAACCCCTTCTCCACCCCGCCCCCGTTCAGGGAATGGCTGGGAGGCAGTGCATTTCTCAGAATGATGAATCAGAGTACTGTGTTGTAGCAGACAGTGTGGGCAGGTGTCTATAGCATCACTTCAGTCATCTGAGACTACAGCAGATGTGAGGAGGACAGAAAGCACAACACATGAGGAATCATCAGAAGTTCACCAAGACACACAGAAGCTACAACACCAGGGATGCTGTACCAGAGGGAGTCCAACACCCGAGACAGACGAGGACACCCAAAAAATGGGCATGATGAGGCACTGACCTTGAGTGAGCATGAAAGGGATGATCAAATACCATGAGACACATGAAATACCGGAGATTGAGTAGAATGAGTAGCATGACATAGACCCATAGGGGCTTGCTGGGAATGCACATGGTCCATGAATGAACACTTGTGTCCACTGTGAGCCTGTGCCATCTGCACAGTGCAAGTGAGACACCCTGCATCAAGGACAAAGGATGTACCACACAGTACCAGTCTGGCAGAGTTGCAGAGGGAAGTGGGCATATACACAGAAATCTGGGAGAGGCCATTTCTTGAGTCCAACATGTGAATCACCAGTACCATGGAGACAGTGAGTTGCCGGAGGATAGAGAGGCAAGGAAGCCTGCCCCTGAGGGGGACCAGCTTGCAGGGTGATCTCACAGAGACATCAGTGATGTGATGACATAGGCTGAGTGTTGAGTGGAGGATCAGCACAGGCAATCAGCAAACATGTCTGAGAGCAAGGACATGGACAAGAGAGGCTTCAGAGTGTCTGGCATGTAAGGAGGGTGCAGGTGTATTGAGGAGGATTGGCTCTGTGTGCAGCACATGGCCAGTATGCAGACTGCATCACCTCAAGCACGTATCGGTCAAGCATTGCTCGGGTCACACATGGCAGTCATGAATACATAGCCTGAAAGTCTATCACAACACATCACCCAAGCAACATACACGTGGGCTGGACCCACACACATCAACACTCACTGAAACATTGCATCATAATCCGGCATCTCTCCCACTCCTTGAATTAGATCCTCATCGATGAACCCTGAAGGTATCTCCTCATGAGTAGTGAGTACATCGTCCACTGGTGCTGGCCCACATGCCAGTCACCAGAGTTGAGGCGTAATTAGAGGCCAGCTTGTTTTTGCTTGGTGTCGGAGGACATACCAGAGCTTATAGCAATCATCAGCTGTGCACCTCTCAAATTCCATGGCACTGACACTTTCTGCGATGCACCGCCAGTGGGCCTTATGCTGGGCAGGTGTAGTTTGGCACCCCGGCCCAACCAGCATTTTGCGTTGTTGTCCCGACACGTAGCCCACAAGTGCATCCAGTTCCACTTGTTTGAAACTCTTCCTCCTTGACGTCCCGGAGGCCTGAGCTGTGTCTGGGGTCCCAGCCTCTTGAACAGGAACACGCTTCCTCCTCTTGGTAGGTGGTGCAGACCCTGATTGACTACTGCTGCTCAGGCCAGTAGGGGTAGGGGCGCAGGTAGACTGGGCAAAAGGAGCAGGCAATGGCAAGACGACAGAAGGACTGACTTGAGTCATTGGCTGCTGGGTGCTGTCACCAGGACCCAGCGCCACAACTGCCTCGGTGCCAAGTGCTGTGACCAACACAGCCCTGGCTGGCTGACTCACAACTGGGGTGGTGTTGGCTGCATCTGCCCCTGCAACTTCCACCACCTGGCTGCTCGGAGCAGCAGATATCACCACTGCCCCAGATACACGTGGCTTGGCCACAGCAACCTTAGACACACGTGCCTTGACCTTCCTGACCTGGAAATCTGCCTGGGAGTCCTCCTGTGCCAATGCAACCTGCGCTGGCTGACCCCGAGCCTGGGTGGTGGCAGCCGCAGCTGAACCTGCAGCTTCCACTACCTGGGGGCCCCTGACAGCAGATGACACTGCCTGTCAGGTCGGATGGGCGCAGCGGATGATTGCAGCAGCTGCATCTTCTTGAGCTGCGGGGTGTGGTGGCATGACTGTCCCAGCATGTAGCTGGACATCCTGCACCTGTGGAACACCCTGGCCACGTCCCCCCTCTGCGGTCACCTTGGCCTCCCTGAACTCCTTGGAATCACTGGACTCCCTGGACACCCTGGACTCCCTGGGCACCCTGCTCACGTGCCCCAACACGCCCACCTCTAGGAGGTTGCAGAGCTTTGCCACCCTTACCATTTGGTGGCCTCCCAACCATGGTATCGATGGACTAGTGCGAATGGGAGGTGCACACAACAATTGTCCTGGGCAGTTGGGGTAAATGGTACAGGGTATGTGATGGTAAACGCACCCCTGGGCTCCAGCGAGGCTGTCTGTGACTCCTAGGGAAAAATGACAGGTCACGCAATGCACAGGCACCCCCCAAAAAAAAAAAAAAAAAACGCGACCCCTCGCTAGCCCATTTGCGTGGAATAAACATCCTGCAGAACACACAAGCTACTCTGACCTTGAAAATGGGGTACGCGACACACAGGGGCAACCACAGTGGGGAAAAAGCATGCACGACTCACCGTCTGCCTTGAATGAAAGGCAACTCCCCCGCCAAAACAAGAAGTACAAACTGTGACCGTAGTGAAAATATCGGTTGTGAAGCCACAAGATGAAGAAACACATGTGTCGGTCCCCAGGAATAGCACGTACAGCAAACTACATTTAACCTGTACCGAAGGCAACACCCACGCGCGTCACATCACTTACGCGCTAAGGGCCTTTCCTCAAATTACACACTAATGCACTGTTTTTCCACGTAAGGAGTCACTCTGCATCAGGCTGGCCATGCGAAAACACATGGAAGACCATGCTCCTGCCCACAAGGCCATAGGCCATTTACCTGCCCCCCAATGCCCCGAGTTGCCTCCTACCAGCCATCTGCTGCTGCCAGCCCACTCAGTGTGCCTGCTGCATACGTGCCCTGCATTTTGGTGCCTGCACATAAGCCATTGCCAGGGATCATGTGCACAGACCACCTCTGCTGACAAAGAAGACTCTTGACTGTTGTACCATCGCTCCACAGCCCACACCCAGGACACAGTTGCCCACCCACACCTGCCTCTGGGGTTACCATGTCAGACCAAGCTACATCTGGGGATAATTTCAAACCCCTGGCAGAGAGAAAGAGGTTTGCCAGCTTCAGTCCCAATGTTGGCATCCTGGTGGAGCAAGTCCTGGGGAATTATGATGCCCCCTTCTCAACATCGCGCCTCAACAAGGAAGGATGGAGTAGGATGTGGGTGGATATCGTGGGTGCCATCAACATGTAGGGGTTGGTATCCCATGACTATGACCGCGTATGGAAGCCCTGAGAGGACTTCAGGTCCAGGACCCTCAACAAGGCCCGGTGCCTCATCAAGGCTGAGGAAGAGGTGGGGCGCCAGGGCCAGTTGAGCAACAACCAGACGAGGGTCCTGAACCGCATACGCTCAGCACTTTACCACCAGGTCCTACTGATGCAGAGCTGTCTGGAGTCGAGTGGTAAGTGTCCATGTGTTCTTGTCCAGCGTAGTGCATGTTGAGGTGTGACTGGAGTGTGCACCTTGCCCTTATGTCTGGCATGCCCCATGTATGGATGCCTATGTGCAGGTACATGACAGTTCTGCATGTGAGTCCAGTCAAGCGTGTTCCACATCAATGTCTGTGTTGCAATGCATGATGTCCACCAGCATGTGACAACGCACACATGTTTGCATGCCTGTGTCTGGACTTGGTCATGTTTGGGATATGATACATGGATGCTTATTTCACCTTCAAGGACATGCATGGTGTACACGTGCATGTGTCTGAGTAGTGTGTGTGACTGGAAAACACCAGGGATGCATGAAACATGACCATCATGATTTGAATTGACAGATGCGGCCAAGTTGTCCATGAATGCATGCTTATTTCACCTTCAGGACATGCATGGTGTACACGTGCATGTGTCTGAGTAGTGTGTGTGTCTGGAAAACACCAGGGATGCATGAAACATGACCATCACGATTTGAATTGACAGATGCGGCCAAGTTGTCCATGAATGCACTGTGATAGGAGGTAGAAATGACCAGATGCATGACTGTCTGGTGTAGTGTGTGCACGTGATGTGCATATTCTATGATGCATGTGAGGTTCAGCCCCCCTTTTGATGTTCCCACAGTGCCTTAGACATGGATGCGAAGGTCTGTTGCACATGCCATGCTTGTTTGTGTATGTGTGTTGCTTGCACTGACCCGTGTGTCATGGATGGTGATGATGGTTATGAAGTTTGACAGTGCCACTCATGTGTATTTGCTTTGTATCTGGTAGACATTTGTTCAGTGCCCTGATGCTTATGTTCAATGTCTCCCTATCTACAGGAGAGGGCAGAGACGGTGCTGTGGAGTAAAGCGGCGGGGATGCCTCCACCAGGCAGTGACACAAGGCCCAGTCAGCCTCCCACGTTGCAACATCTTCCTGGAGTGAGGGGACTGGTGCCGTGTCTGTGACTACGGCCGCAGCTGCTGAGGGGATGCCCAATAGCACGAGGTTGGACGTGGGCTCCTCGGCAGCGGAAGGGGCAGATGAGCCCCCACAGGGGCTATCCAATGCGGAAGACGGTGTGAGGCATCCAGGTCGGTGGTGGGTGAGGTGGAGGAGGAGAACGCATCAGACCCATACATGGGGCCTGGAGGGGGTGATGCCACCGGTGCAATTGCTGCAGTCCAGGGGCAGGAGGCAGCACAGGTCACCGCGGAGGGGCCTGTTCCTGATCCTGTCCCTGATCCTGCAACTGCATCACTGTGCACCAGCAGGCATGCCTCAGTCCAGGCCGTTCTGCAGGTAGAGGATGAGTCCACGTCAACTGACCTTCCTCTACCTGCGGACCTGGCAATCCATGACAGGGTCGAGCCCATGCTACTTGGTGTTGCGATGCGCACAGCCATCATTTGTGATGACATGCGTGGTTCCTGTCGATACCATACACGTCATCATGAAGAGGTCTGTGCCATCATGAACTTGCTAGCATAGCTCATTGTCGTGGGTTTGCTACATGTGATGGGCCCTGCTGTGACCCCCTCCTCCTCTTCCTCCGCTATGCCCCAGTCATCCTTCCTGATGTCTTCCAGCCCAGATGCCACCAGGGCCCCCTGTGGATCTGTCCCAGCCACCGCAGCCACTCTGGTGGAGATCACATCCCGCCACAGTCGGGAGTCGGAGGTTCAACAGAGGTGATCACCCCAGCAACAGGACCACTGGCAAAGGAGGTTGTGCAGGCACCTTCGAGCCGGGCATGTGCATGACAGCCACGTTGGTTGGCAACATCCCAGAGGCAGTCGTGGTGGCGCAGGCACATGGCTTCAAGGAAGCAGCAGGCTCGACGTGAGAGGCGTCAGGACTTGGGGCAAATGCCATCACGGGGGAAGGCATCCGCCGACGGGCAGGAGGACCCAGTGTGTCTTTCATGTGGCAGCGGATGGGCTAGCGAATAGCTGCAGAACGGCGGCGGCCACAGAGGGCACGACTCACCATGGCCAGAGCGGAGAACTCCATGCATCAGGCAGAGAGGCGGGTGGGGCTCTTCGAGGAGACTTGCAGCAGTCCACACCACAGAGGACCCCCAAAACCCATGACCATACCCCACAGGCAGCCCATCACCCGTGACCAGGCCCCGCAGGCAGCCCACACCACAGGGTACACCCCAACACCCATGACCGTGTCCTGCAGGCAGCCCATCACCTGTGACCATGCCCTGCAGGCAGCCCATCACCTGTGACCATGCGCTGCAGGCAGCCCACATAACAGGGGACCCCCCAACACCCATGACCATGCCCCGCAGGCAGCCCACAAAACAGGGGACCCCCCAACACCCATGACCATGCCCTGCAGGCAGCCCATCACCCGTGACCATGCCCTGCAGGCAGCCCATCACCCGTGACCATGCTCCGCAGCCAGCCCACACCACAGGGGACCCCCAACACCCATGACCATGCCCCACAGGCAGCCCACACCACATTGTACCCCCTAAACCCATCACCACACACACAGCCATTTCCACGCGATTTGGCTGGGGCATCGGGGTATGGGATTTCAGGATGGGTCATGAGGCCATTTTCACATGATTTGGATTGCGCGGGGGGTAGGTGTATTCACAGGGTTACGGTAGGCCCTTTTGACCCAATTTGACTGGCGCAAGCGGGGTACGGGATTTCGTGTGGGGGTACACAAGGCACTTTTCACATGATTTGACTGGCACAAGCTGGGTACGGGATTTCACGGGGCTACGCGAGGCCATTTTCACACGTTTTCACTGCCGCGAGCGGGGTACTGATTTTTCACACAATTACGATGGAGGGGAGCTGTGTTCTGGGCCAGGGTTAGCGCAGGCCCTTTGCTCCATATTGGCCATTTCACTGGCTTTTTCCATCACAAGGGGCGGTGTAGAGGGAATAACTGGCACTGCTGGATGTCCGCTGTGCCACGGCTACTAATGGCTCAGGATTTCTATGAATACGCAGTGCGCAAAAATGCTGTTTTGTGCTGTGCCCTTAATCTCCAAACATAAATAGAAAAATGCACTTTAACGGTGGCAACCGTCTTGTATAGTAGAGTTCAATATAATTATCACTTACTGAAGAGTGGAACGGCTCGATTTGTGGGTGCACCACTCTGTTGTCTACAGGAAATTTTTTGCTGTCATGCTAAGCGTTCATTCTTTCGTCTTACACATTTCAATTGCGGGTTTACTTTGTTGTGGGCCAAGGAACCCCCACATATATAAGATGGAACCCTTAGGTAGAGTACTTCAGGGCACTTTTCAACTCATGCAAAGTGTTCACGCCTTTTCACATGGGCAGTCAATGTCTTCTTGGGATGAAAAATGGTTAATAGTCTCTTATTGAGGTAATAAAGCCTTGATTGCTGTACTTAATCTCCTTCTTGATGAAGCACTTAAAGGGCAGACGTTTGCATTCCTTGTTGACCCCTCTTCATACCACTCTTCCACAATTAAGAAACGTTGGGCTTCATTACAAGTTTGGTGATATCCCGCCAGTAAATCTGTGGGATACCATCAAATGAAATTACCGTTACTGGCGCTTGGTCTGCTGGAATTACCAGCAGATTACAAGTGTCGGTAAGGGCCGTAAATCCCCATTCCTTGAATTCCTAGATGACTCCATAGGTGGATTTGCCTGTATTATACTTGGTCAGTGACCCTCCTGGATCCTTGACCTGATGACTGTATCTGTGGCTTACGTAATTTATGACATATTGTTTCTTATTTATCACTACATGGCTATTGGAATAGAGTTTATTTCTTAGTATGTTAAGGGTGTTAAGGGACTAAATAACCCAACTAAACTTAAATTGGTCCTGGCATGTTTAAAGGAACTAGAGATGTCAGTGGCCTTTTTGCAGGAATCCCACTATCTGGGGTCTAAAAGAGCATGTATCCTCAGCAGGAGATTTGGTAAGAAGGATTTGAGCTGTTTTGCTGCTAAGTCCTTGAGGGTGCCCTGAATCTTTAATATTACCATTAACTTTTGCATGGTCCATCCCCATGGGCGACATTGTATGTGTTGGCATTTAGAGTGACAGTTGGTGATGGACTGCATAGGGTGAAGTGGTAGAAGGGAAAGTGCCTGGAAGGATCTGGTTAAAGCCATTAACAATATTGCATGTACAAACAAACATGACGTGGCTTCTGGCCCAAGCTAGAGGTGAGGATTCTGATATGGCGGACAATAGCCATCAGGATATGGCTGAAAGCTTGCAAGATGAGAATAACTAGTGATTGTCCAGGGCCGATGAATACTGGGAATATGTTGGAACATTATGGGGTAACATTATGGGCTAGCGAGGAGTTAAAGAGATAGGCTTTACAGGCATGGGATCTATGTGTACACTGGATGGCTCCCCAAGAAATGTAGCAAGTTCCATTTCAGGTGCAGAGTTTTGTGTTTTGCTTACTGAAATGCCAATAAATGCCGAATAGCTGTATTGGGAGGATAGCTCAGGGGCAACGTGCTCGCCTTGGAAGCAAAATGACACAGAACAACACAGGTTCGGGTCCACTCTTAGAAACCTCTGGGTATTAACCGTGTTAAAAATAACCTAACATATCATAAAGTTTTTTCTTTTTTTTAAAAGCTTTTCCCTGGTCCGTGTTGTATCAGAAACAAATGGTTGCTTTGTATTGCCCTAACGGCAGGGACGTCATTTCACCACAATGCCAGGGGTAGCAGAAGTGACATCACACGACCCTTGACCCCTGACCCCTGGTGACATCACAGGAAGTGATGTCATTTGACCCCACCCCGAAGTGATATCGTGAAGCGATGGAACGTGACCTTTCACCCGTTGACAAAACAGGAAGTGCTATCACATAGCATTGTACACTACAAAAAATATGGTTACGATATCATTATAATGTGATGTACATTTCATACAAGAATGGATCGCCAAATGTATCATTAAGATCACTGTCTATAGGCCCATATTACCAAATTACTGTGAATGCAAGCAGACGTCCATGACCAAATGATAATGATGTGTTATTATATAGCACTTACGCTTAAGCACTTTATATAGAAAAAATATCAGCCAACCTGTGTTGGTACTCATTTATCGACCTCCGAAGGATGAAAGGCTGAGTTGAGGTGTTTAAGAACAGACTAAATCAGTGACTCACCCCTGAAGTGTGCCTGAAATAAACCTTTAATGAGTCTAGGAATTATCGTATAGAATTCCAGAAAGACAAATTATTTAGTATTCCTAATCTTTCTCATTTAGGGTCAGTGCTGAAAGTGTTAGGGCCTCATTACGACCCAGGCGGTAAGGGGTTAACGGCAGCGTTAACAGCGCCGACCCTTACCGCCTGAGTACGAGGTCCCTTAGCGCCATGGCGCTTTTAACACCTGCTTTTAGCAGGTGTTAAAATCCATGGCGCTAAGGGACCATGGAGTTAATTACGCCACCGTAATTTACGGTGGCGTAATTAACGCCTTCCCCACTCCCATTATACCCTATGGGGCAAAAATGGGAATGGGGAAGGGTAAATGGGGATTGGGGACTTACCGCCCCGCCAAGGTCGGAATGGGGCGGTAAGTCCGCCAACCACCATGGCGTAAACGTAGTTTACGCCATGGTGGTAAAGTCACGGCCCAGGCGGTAACTTACCGCCTGGGTCGTAATGAGGCCCTTAGACTTGTGGAACTCCTCTTCTTATTTTTCTTCTTTTTTTAAGGGGCTTTAACAAGAAAGCAAGCCACTCCACAAGTAAATAGAGCCACATGGTGCTGGCCACAGCCCATGGGCATGCTTTTAAAAAAATAAAAAAATACACTTTTTTTCTTTTTTTTTTCTAGGGGTCGCAAGGGAGACCTCAGAGGTTGCAGTTAAATGACGTCCCTGCCTAACTGTGCATGAAGAGTATCCTTTTTCTGTTGCACAACATCTATGCCCCTTATTTAGGTGCGGGTGAATGCTTACAAGTGGCTTTGGATGAATTTAATAGCCTTTTGTGGTTCCGTATTATCGCAGCTGGTGATTTCAACTCATGATACAACTGGAAAGGTTGCGGTCACAGACCAATGCGCATCTTATGCAGTTCTACAGCTAAAGCATGCTTTCAATTTAAAGGGACAAACAGGCAAAACATTAGTTTCAGACATTACTTATGAGTCACTGGAAATAGACCTTATAGTGACAACCATGCCTTTTTCAGAACCAAAATAATTCTCAACCTAACAGCCTCTATACTAAGAATAACATCAGACCTAATATTTAGATGTTTGTGTGTACATGTGACCAGGAAGATGTTTAGTGCTTAAGGTAGCACACTTTAATTACATGTAGAAACTAAGTAGTTGCTAAACTTGTTGCGACTGCTCCACTCTTGTCTAGATTCATACTATCGATGGTTCTATTAATGGAGCAGCTTTGCTCTGCAGACCACACTATGCAACCCAAATGCTGAATGTATAATACTGTCAAAGAAGTGTGGACTCCTAGGCATGTTCTCCTTGGATAGAGCTAAAGTAGGCCCAGATTAGATGTATTACTTTTGATTTACATTAATACACCTACACGGAGGCGGGCCAACAATGCCGACACACATGTCTGTGGTTTTAGGTAGCTAAACAGAATAGCACACGTGAAACAGTTATTTTCATCACTGGCTACAGCAGCAATAGTTCACAGAGGTATAGTTTCTTAACAGACATTGGCACCTATTCAACATGGATGCAGCACTCATTCCATGTATTGGAACGAAATCTAATACTTTTCTTAATTTTTTTTATTAGCATGTTTTTAGTTTACATTTAAACCTTTTTATGCTACTTACAAACAAACAAAAAACAAAATAAATAAAAAAATAAATAAAATAAAATAAAATTTAAAAAAAATAATAATAATTAATCAAACTTTCATAAAATTACTTACAAGAAGAAATGTATAAAATCTCATTAAAATAATAAAGAAAAAGAAGAAAAAAAAGCAAAAAAATAAAATAAAAAAAATAAAATAAACCAAAACAAAAAAAAAAACAAGAAAAGTTCTAAATGAGTAGGGCCCGCAGATCCTTTCCCAAAAGTCTGGTTGTGCTCCATTCTTCGTCAATTTTTTCCTCTCAACTCAGTACAGCTCTTCTTTTCGTCTTCTTCCACCGTTAGTCTCTCAAAGATTTTTTTGACGAAGGCCATCAGGGCTAGAATCTCTGTATTTCTCCTCTCTTGACACAGGCTCACCCAAAGTGTGTTGGGATATGATGTTATTGAATTCTGAAACAAGTGTCCCAAGTGTGTTGTTCTTAAATCCTTTAGTGACTCACATTCAATTGTTAAATGCTCTAGGGATTCAAGCGTACCCTTGCAAAGCCGGCACGTGTAATTTCTCACTGATGCTACTTTGCGTCTCTCAAGAACTTCTTTTGTAGGGAACAGGTTAAAGCGGAACCTCATGAAGTCTTGTCTGAGAGTGGGAGAGGGAAACTTTATTAAGTATCTTGGAACTTGACCTCGTTTCCTAGCGTCTTTCATTATCCCTCCACCACTTTTCATGCTCCGAATCCGTTCACCTGTATCTATCCAGTCCTGATCGTAAAGTTTCTTCTTGACATGGTCAGGGTTTTTCAGTAGAAGCTCTTTGCTCAGTGCTAGACTATTTAGTATCTCAACACATGTAGATCTCCATTCAGTTAAAGACTTCTCACTGTTTAATGAGATAGCTTTTTGTAGGACTGCATACCCTCCTTCACCTGGTGGTTGTAAGCATTTCCTTAACATTGACAGTGATCACCAGACCATAGTGGTGTACAGTGACACCATTCCCATTTCTCTCCTGATCACTTCTACCGGAAATCTAATACTTAAAACCAGTTATACCAATTAGAAATGGTTAGAGGATGCTTAACAAATCAAGGAGTTCCACAAATGAGGTTTTGTAACATGTGTATACGGTCTGGATAATACTCAACAATTTGGCACCAGATATTAACAAATCAATATTAAACATTTCTTAATGTTTACGGTGGCAAATATGTAGTTTATATTATCAAATGTGTGTGGAAAATATATATAGGCAGTACCATGCAGGCGGTTTCGATACGCATATGGGAGCACATCAGCACCTTTGGCAGCCAGGATCCCTGACTTGTATTGGTGCAGAATTGTAATCAGGCACATCAGATGGACAACAAAAAAGAAATGAGATTTTTGGCAATTGACCAAATGAAACTGATACTAAGAGGCGGCAACAGAGAGGACAGCCTGAGGAAAATGGAGGCAAGATACATTTGCAGACTACAGACTGCTACTGTGGGTTTCATAATGCGCTTGGGGGCTTCCTCTGACAAGCATTGATCACTTTTGGTATGATTATGTAGCTATAGAACTTTTGGAACAGTGCAGGAATATGTGAAAACACCCCATCTTGACAAAGAACGTATTCACGTTTATATACTGCAAATTCTAGCAAACTGTGATAGATGTGGTATGAATCTCGTTGTCACCACAAGAATGATGCGTATAGCCAAATGAGTAGATAAATTAATAACATCACAACGATTTCAGTGTATGGACCTTGAGGAGCATTATTGTAAGACTTAGTTTGACCACATTCTGCACCTTGAGTGCTATCCACCATTTGTACATTCCAACTAAAGTACTTGAGTAGCATTATTACTAGATTTAGTATTTCCATACATGTGATGAAGTAGCAACTAGAAGTATACACATATTATGAACACAGTCCTGTGCTGAGATCTAACATATTAAGATAGCCTTTTTGCAATTATTAACCAAACCTTTTATATTTTAAATGTACATGACAATAGAAGCACTTTTGTTATTCACACTATACTCTACTACTAGTTAGGACTCCGACCACAATTATGCCGCTATGTTTACATGTGACATCACACACATAGCGTGATGATGTCACCCCCAACCTAAATAATAATTTGTAAAAAAAATATATACTTTTGCTGCATGGTGCCAGGCTGTGCAGTGCTGTCCCCCAAGTCCAATTTCAATGCTGATGATGTCACAGTCATCAATATTGAACACGTACCTCAAGGACACAGCACAGCAAAGTTATGTTTCTTTTTTTTTTTAAAAGACACCTTTAGCACCCGTGTAGGGACCTACATGGGTGCTAATGGTGATATGCTCCTCGGTGGTGGGCCAATCCTGTCAGTAATGGCACCTGCACTCTCGTTAAGGGACCCTCTCTTCGCTTGGGCCCGTTACTGACTGCTGTCTTGGGGAATATCGCCTCATTAACATATGTTTTCATTTGCTTTCTCTTTCCTTTTGGTTGCCCTCCTAACTTGAAACTTTGATTCTAATTGTCACCTTTACAATGCAGGACACGAATATTACCATATCACAGTTAAGCCTTCATAAAGCCCAGTGAGTGAAACTGTCTGCCTGGTTTTGAATTTGCACAACAGTGTATCAAGTGTATATGAAGGACTGTTTTTGGACGTGCAGAATTGTATAGAAAAAATGTAGCAAGAATTTGGTCATACGTATGTACAGATGTACTCACCTAACAGTTACATAACATTGTGAAGTAACACAGCTATGCATTTAAATGTACTGATGTAAATTAAAAGCAGTATACCTAATCTGGGTCTACTTTGAGTCTATCCAAGGAGTGCATAGACAGGAGCCCACAGATCTTTTACAAATGACATACCTAAATATTAGTGATTTTGTAGTCCATTTTTATTTGTCAGACTTCTAGAAATTGATAATGAGTTCTCATTTTACTTTGTTCACGATATACTATAGATATTCTCAGATATTGCACTTACAGGGCCTTATTACAGAAAAGTTAACCTACTGCAAAAACATAATGTATCAAAGAACTATTGAACCTGGGCAAAGGAATAGGACAAGGGTGAGAATTTACTTTGCTTACAAATGCACGGAAATCATGTATTTTTTGCTCTAAGTAAATGTGTGCCCTAGTGCAAATTGCACTTGCACCTGTGCACTCTCATCATGTCTTGGGCAGCTTGATTTCAGCCAAGCTTGTGCCGTGCAGTAATAACTTGTGACTTTTGGTTATCATTCCCTTACGACCCCTTTAATTATCATCCTCATCTAGAAGTCAGATATTATTTTGCTCTTGTGCAACATGTGTGTAGAGTGAATCGTCCACTCCAGTTACCATGGGAGAATGGTTTTCCCTCCTAACATCCACACGATTGAACCCTAGGACCCACTCCTCAATGATATTCAACTCTTGAAATAAGTTCCTGGCACATCCAAAACCCTCATATCTCCCTTGAACCCACACTACAACCTGATCAACTTTACAAAGGATGTCCATGCTCATGCCAGCGCTGGCCTGGATTATGTCTGTGGGTCCCATCTGGCATCAATCAAAATGGTGATTTGACACTTCAGCCTGCCACTGACACATTGCTACGCATTTTTCGTAAAACACATAGGAAGCCACAGCATGGCACCGTTTGTGGGATCTGCTCGCATCACCACTTTGGTGAAAGTAACCCTGCACTCCTCTATCCCAATAAATCCCCCGTTCCCAGAACTCGTGTCAAGGGGCATGCATATGCCATTAATCACACTATGCAAGACCAAACAACATTTCATTGCATACAGATGTTCTGAAGGATCTTACGACACATGTGCGTGCCCCGGTCTAATTTTATTTAGTGGCGGAGTGATGATCAAAAGGGGCCCTGCACTTGCCCTTCGTGGTTCAACTAGAATGACAATGCTCTGTAAAGAGGTTACTAATTGAAGTCGCTCCACTAATCGCATTCCTCACTTGTCAAGAGTTTGCTAAAAGAATGTTGATTCCTGAAGTTGCCATGTTTGAAAAGCTGTTTTCTCATGTTTTCCAACAAGCATTTATCAGCATGTAATATTTATTGTACCGCTTCTGTTTCACTACAAATAGCAGGTGATCCATCAGAGCAGAAAAGGGTTCCTGCTGAGCAGGCACCACATGAAGAGTTCCATCATTCCTGCAATGATTCTGCAATGACAGCTTCCTCTACTTCAAGGGATGTTGAAGGATTCTAACAAAGGACTTCATCATATTTTGTTCAAGTGCATGTTCCTGGTAATAATTGAGTATTTATATGCAGAATACAAATCTCATTTACTTTTAAATAACTCAATCGTGACTGAGGCAGGCCTGTTCGGCACAAGAAACGTGCTCCGAAGGAGTGTTAGCTCTCTATACTGTGAGCATGGGTACAAAAGGGGTGTGGGGTCTAGCCCATGTTGTCTAACAGAGTAAAAGAACAAATCATAGGGCATGAAAATGAGATTAGGAGATAATGGAACTAAATCTAGCAAGACACAACCACACTCCATCAAGGAGTGTAATTCTTAATTTGCATCCGGAGAAGGTCGCTCAACCAATCAGGTGGCTGGAACAGCAGGTGAGAATACACTGTGTACTGCCAACTGTTTCCAGCTACCCTACCCGAGGCCCTTCCCTGGATGGTGCTATCTTGATTGTGGGGAGGCAGCAGTGGGCCTCTCCCTGTTGACTCCCCTCCCCCAACCCCAAAACAAACTTTACCCTTCCCCCACATCCCTCCTTCATCCCTCCTCACTTACCTGCTTGTCCAGAACGTTGTGCTCCGGTTCCGGCACTCCTCCTGATCAAGGCCACTGCCAAAGAAAGAGAAAAGGGACTACATCCCTTTTCCTATGGCACCGGTCATCTTTTTTTATTTTTTTCAGGAGAATGGGCAGCTGCAATACACGCAAAGACCCCCGACGAACCCCAGGGTGCGAATGGTTATCAACCCTTTTCGGGGTGGACATGGCCATTAACAGCCCACAGTCCTTGCTAAGGCCTGAATTGATGGGCAATTAGCGGCCATGTCTGTTCCCCTGACATGGGGGTGATTGCCATATTACATTCCGAATACAGAGAACCAATGGAACAATATGGAGAGTTTAAAAAAAAAAAGAACTGTCAAATGTCTTGAAAAATAAAACAAACAGATGGATTTAAAGCAATAACAAATCCTTTCTGGGAGATATATGTATGCATGGGCATACATCTATCTTCTATATATATAAAAGTCAAATTGTGTTTGTTTGTAGTAGGATTTGTGGTGAAGGTTCCCTATACAGTTCCACACCGTTTCACCAATCTGAACCAAATGTTGCATAGTTGCCTGTTGGAACCCGCTGGACATTACTGGGTAGATGAAATTTGGACACCCTAGCCCTTTCACCAGATTTCAGCGAAAGTCAAAATGTGTTTGTGGGTTTGTGGCAAAGCATTGTTCCTTATACAATTCCACATTGTTTCACCAATCTGCACCACATTTTGCATAGTTACCTGTAATGCCCGCTGGACATTACTAGCTACATGATATTTGGACACTTCACCCATTTCCCTGGATTTCAGCACCTTCACACATGAGACGGTTGCCTGAAATCGGTGAAACATCAATGCGGTTGTATAAGTACTGGTCCCAGCACAAGGAACGAAACTTGAGATCCAGTCCTTAGGATGCAGAGTTTCCAAGATATTTACAGCTCAATGCACCACAACAAACTACACCACAGTAGGGTGATGCAACAGGTGGGGAGAGAGCACAGAAGGTCCCAGCATGTAGCAGCACACCAACTCTCACCTCCCTCAAATGTTTGCTCTGGGGTATACCAACCGGCCATATGTGCTCATTCTCAGTGCAGTTTACTTCAGGGTGCAAAGAACATCAAGCAGTAAGCGAATTGGATACATCGACTTACTGTATCAGTGTTATCATGTCTTTCTACAGAATGGGTAGTTCTGCTAGTAATTTATAAAGCACAAACCTCACTTGGAGGAAAAATGGTGCTGTACGTAGAGGGCCCACCCAGTAAATACAAATATGAGTGTGGAGTTTTGGAGGAGTGGGGATGGAGCAGAGAAGAAACTAGAAGGGAGTTAGTTACAGAGGGAGAAAATTAGGATTCAGTGGAGTGATCAGTGATTGGTGAAATACTTTTATGAAGAGCAGGGATTTTAGGTTTTTCCTCATGTTTTGGGTGGAGGGGGCCTATCTTATCTGCGTTGGTCACTTGTTGCAGATGCAGAAACGCCTGTTTTCTAAGTTTTCATATCTTCCAATTCTTTGTTTATAGCCTGGCAATATTGAGGCTTCTGGTGAAGCACGGACAACCGGAGATGAGTTTCTCAGCCAGGAAGAGTTGTGTTTTTGTTATGAGTATTTTGCAGAACAAAATTGAAAATGATTCACTCTTGAGATTCTATAGCAAATTCCAAAATTCTAAAAATTCTCAAAATTCATTTAGCAGAAACAAATCTCAAATTGAATCTTGATATGTGGGGGTTTCAAAGTATCCCCATGAGTGTGCATCAAGAAAATAAACATTTCCACATTTCTGGATTACTTTGCACTACTCATACTTTTAGGTACGAGTTAGAGAACTACTTTGTGCATGTTTTACAATTACAATTGTTTTTGCCCCCATAGGGTAAGTCGGATAAGTGCAGAAAAATGGGGGGAGCTGTATGGATACAGATACAGTTCACCAGTGCGAGGGGTGGTCAGGAGGCAGTGCAGTAGGGCAGCAGGGTGAACAGGTACCTGGGCCCAGGGGGAAGAGGGTGGCCAGGTGCACAGTCTCAAGGGAGAGCCGGTCAGCAGGGGAAAGGGGAGAAAAGGCAGAAGCAAAGAGGAAGGTCTTGAGGTGCTTCCGGAAACAGAGATGGTTCTCCTCAAGTTTTAGAGTTCCAGGGAGGCTGTTCCAGAGGGAGGCCCCAGCCGAAGATAGAGATCTACCACCGGCTCGTTTCTTTGAAAAACGATTGACCCAGAGGGAGTTAGAGGTAGAGGAGTGAAGAGCTTGAGAGGGGAGGTATTTGTGGAGGGATAGCTGAAGATATTTTGGAACCAGGCCCCAGAAATCCTTGTGGACAATGCAGAAGGTTTTGAATTTAATACTTGCATCCACTGGGAGCCAATGGGGAGATTTCAGAGCTGGAGAAATACGATCCCAGGGCTTGAGGCCAAGGACAAGTCTTGCAGTCCTGTTCTAGTTAAATTGCAGAGGGGGAGAGTAGAGGCAGGTAGATTTCGAAAGATGCTGTTACAATAGTCCAACCTAGAGAGAACCAGAGCTTGGGAGACAGTGAGCTTCTGAGGAAAGGAGAGGAAAGGCAGAATACCTCTGAGGAGGTGCAGTAGGAAGTTTGACATTCTAGAGACCTCAGAGATATGGGGGGAGAAGGAAAGTGTGGAGTCAAAGATGACCCCGAGGTTCTTAGCCTTGCAGGTAGGGGCACAAGGGGGGCCAAGGGATGCCAACCAGAGAGTGAGGGGAAAAGGATGGAAATGGTGTGCCGATGATGAGGATCTCAATCTTGCTGGCATTCAGACAAAGATTCTTGGTGGCACACCAATCTTGAATGTCAGTTAGACAGTCAGAGATGAGAGAGGGGGAGGAGGTGGCCGAGGGCAGCCAGAAAATGAGTTGAGTGTCATCAGCATAGCACTCAAAATTTGAGCATAAAATGACAATGCAGTGGGCAAAAGTTGCCAGGTATTGGTAGAAAAGCCAGGGTTAGAGGTTCGACCCCTGGGTAATCCCACAGGTAGAGAGGAAGATAGATGATAGGAAGAACCCCAGTTGGACCTGGGAGGGTCAGAGAGGAAAGAGGTCAGCCAGACCAGAGCGTGATCAGTAATACCCAGGTTATCACGGAGACGGTTGAGCAGGATGGTGTGGTTGACCATGTCGAAGGCAGAAGAGAGATCAAGTAGGATGAGGATAGAGGGAATGTTAGAGTCCAGGCTGGAGAGCAGATCTTCACGGATGTTCAGGAGAGCAGTTTCTGTGCTTCTGGACACTCTGAAGCCAAACTGGTGGTCATGGAGATTCTGAATGAAGGTTAAGCTGAGAGATGGCCAGCTTTTCCAGGAGTTTGCCCAGAAAGGGGGTAACGGAAATTGGACAATAGTTAACCGGACAGGAAGGATCAGCTGTGGGTTTCTTGAGAAGATGATACACGAAGGAGTGCTTCAGAGGGGAGGGGAAGGATCCTGAGGCAAAGGAGTGGTTGCACAAATTGGCAAGGGCCGGAGCGAGGGTGTCAATGTGGACTTGATTGTTTTAGAGGAGCAAGGATGAACCTGTTTTGACAAGGCTTTCATCAATCGGACTTGCCTAGTGACCTTGTCAGGGTAGAAGATCACAAAGGAAGAGAAGGACGGTGAGGGAGTGGTTAAAGGGGGGTCAGCAAGCACAGACTGAGAGGGAATAGAAGGGGAAGGGGAGGAGAGGGTGGACAGGATGTCCTGTGTTTTTGAGATAAAGTGTGAGGCAAGGGCATTGCAGAGAGCCTGGGTGGCAAGAGGAGGGGTGGAGACTGCTGCAGGGTTGGCAAGCTCCTTGCATATTTTAAAGAGTTTGGCCGAGTTGTTAGATGCTGGAGAGCCGTGAACATATTAACATGCAGAGATTTAGAAAACAAGAAGGAATATGGTGGTGCTGGTGAGCTAGGTGATAGGGAGTGCTTGACTGCTTAGGCTTTGGGGGAAGAGGTGCATTTTGAGTTGTTTCCGGAAGATCCAGAAAGATTCCTGAGCTCTGAGTCGGGGGCAGTGAGTTCCAGAGTTTGCTGGCAAACGTGGGGAAGCTGCTAGCACCTGCCATTTGGAGCTTGAATCTGGGAATGGCTAGGCGGTGCTGGTAGATTGCTCGGGTAGGTCTAGAGCGTTGTGTCAGAGTGATACTGTTGCACAGGTAGGCGGGGGCCACCTGGTGAAGACTTATTTCATATTTTCATTAATATACATTTAGCCAAATTGACTTTCTGTATACATACACACTTAAGACAAAACCATTACAACATAAAAACTCTAAAAACAGTCTAATACATTTAATAGCATGAAACTTATAAAAACAATCTATCACATTTTGTAACATTTCATAACAATATGACACACCAAGGATAAAACTAATAAAAACGGTTTCCTGATACTTCCTCAAGGATATTAATGCAATACAGATAAAAGGTTACCTTGTGATACATAACATTGATATTGTTTCCTGCCATAAACACATCCCACACATCTTGAACGTCCTCACAATTCAACATGTTGTCATAAGATTTCAGATATTTATATTATAAACTAGTCAAACACATGTTTCGTAGATTCGATTTCTATTTCACCACACAATCGACACAATCGAGCTTCTCTTTGTATACCAATTGTTGGACCTAAAATCTCAAGTAGTTGAGTGACATTGAATTTTAACGGTATGCAATGTCTTGCCACTGAGCTGTTAGGAAATTCAACTATATAACTAGGAACTTGAAGACGTTATTGCCAATATTGGATAAACAAACCACTATTACCAGTTGTAGCCTAACTTATCACATCAGTTTCTCTACTGTGATCACATAGACGCCATTTGCGCCATTTTTTTTAGCAGCCATATGTTGCTGTCTACCTGAAGAGAGCACGTGTCCTGGCAGCCATGTCTGAGATTTTGACAATAGCTTCCCAAGTGTGGCAAAATGTTCATAATTATCCAAATTGTTGTCATGATGCCTACCCCCGGAGCACCAGGCCAGGCTCAGCACCCCCGGGAGCAGGCATCATGCTCCCGGGTAAAAGCCCAGCGGCCCCTTATAGGGGCTCTTTGGACTCCTTTGCCAGGCTCATGTTGGATATCAGTCCTGGCGCCAGAGGCGCCAGGCTCTTAAAGGAAGGTGTTTTGTGCACTTACCTGATGCAGACCATGCTGCAAGATGCTGCAAGATTCAGGCCTCCCTGAGACCTGAAAGGGACTATTTTTTCATTGGGACTATTTTGCCACTCGGGTGTGGCCGGGGAAGGATACTTACCTGGAACTACTTTGGGTGGGTATTTAAGCCACGCCCAGGCAGTAGCTCACACTTCGCGTTGTTCTGCATCCAAGCAGCTGAACGCTCACCATGTCTGCTCCTGCATCTGGTCACCAGCCACGCCTGCCTCGATCCTGGAAAACCTGTAAGGAAAGAAGAGAAGAGAAAGGTGAAAACCAAGAATTTTATCAAACTTCTTACCTGCATCCGGAACCTTCACGCCAGCGTTCCTGAGAAAAGACTTTCATTTAAAAGCACCGCGTTGCTCGCTGCAGCGCCGCGCTTCCCTCACCTGTCCTCGGGAGTTCTTCTGGCTCCACCGCGACTGTCTGCACCGTTCGCCACATCTCTGTGCCTAGGGGAGAGAAGAAGAGACAAAAGGTGAGCAGAAGGAACATATGAGGAAAGCCTATTTTTCCGCCATAACACTTTCCGGTCTTCTGTAGGTGGATCATTCCTCATTTCGGGTCGGCGCCGCTACGTTGGCAGGTACCGCACCCCGGCTCCTATGGGGAAAGGACAAAAGACATTACTGGAGGAATATAAAGACATTAAGAGGGATCGCCCCCATCGCTAACTCACCTGAGTTGACCTGGCTAGACAGTTTTTGCAAGGTCAAGCTGGACACACTCCTCTACCCAGTTCCGGGGAGAACCCCTCTCCTGTGGTTCCCAGTAACCCTGTGCAGATTAATCTACCTGGAAACATGCCGCTGGCCCCACCCGAACGCTTTGCTGGGGACCCCAAACGATTCGCCGTATTCATGAATCAGTGTCGTTTGCACTTCCTATGCAGACCTGGGGCCTTCCCTAATGACCAGACCAAGGTAGCCTTTGTATTGTCATATCTCAGCAGCTGTGCTGCCGATTGGTCAGTTCCACTGGTTACTCAAGATGACCTGATTCTCCGTGATTTTCAAGGATTTCAAGCAAGCATGGAAAGGTGATTTCCTCAACACTCTCAGGGGTAGGCTCTGGATGACGAACTCCTATCCCTGCGACACGGCAATCAGGACCTCCTATCCTACATTGCAACCTTTAATAGACTAATTGTGGAAACTGGGTGGCCAGAGGATAAAAGAATCACGTTATTTTATCGAGGTCTATGCGGAGAACTTAAAGATGTCTTGGCCCAAGTTGTAAATCCGCCCCAAGAATGCACAGAATATATAGACTTAGTGGTCCAATTGGATCACAGACTTCAAAACAGAAAAGCAGATCGGTCCAAGTTTGAGACCCGGGTGTTGGTCAAGACCCACGCTAACTCCAAGGGTGCTGATGTCTCTGAGCCTATGCAAATCGGAGGGGTTAAAGGACCTTTAACTCAAAAAGAACGTGAAAGAAGACGGCAGATGCAATTATGTCTTTATTGTGGGTCCTCTGGACACTTTCTACGAGATTGCCCGGCAAAACCGCCCAAGAAGGTGGTAGGAGCCGCTGATAAGAACCATGAAGACTCTGTTTCGGGAAACGACCACGCCCGACAAGCGTAGGGGTCCGCTTGCCGAGCTTTAAAACTAACTCTCAGACCTCGCATTTCATTGTGCCAATGGTCCTCGTAGATCCGGAACAGCCTAAACGGTTGCATGCAATAAAGGCATACATCGATAGTGGGGCTATAGGAAATTATGTGGATCGTGAATTGGTCTCTAGGATTAACCTCCCTCTGCGTCCTAAAACCAGCAAAGATGTCATCACCACAGTCGATGGAACCGAAATTGCCTCAGGACCGGTACCACATTCCACTGCTGAGGTGACACTTATAGGTCCGGACGGCCATCGGGAGACATTTGTGTTTGATGTAATCAAGGCTCCACGGTTTCAGGTTATTCTTGGAATCCCTTGGTTAGAGACACATAATCCTCGAATTGATTGTCGAGCGAAGAGAATAACCTTCCCGGATTGTGCACAAACCTGCTACCCAGAAAATCTGAAGATTAGTCTAGCGTCTGTAACTTCTGTCTCCATGCAACTACCTCCGGAATACCAAGACTTTCAGGACGTCTTCCAAAAGGAACAGGCCAACACCTTACCTCCCCACAGATCGTACGATTGCCAAATCGATCTGGTGCCCGGTGCACAACCCCCTTGTAGCAGGATTTATGCCCTTACTGAACCTGAGAATCTGCATTTGAGACAATATTTAGATCAATACCTAGCCAATGGTTTCATTCGCCCGTCAAAGTCTCCGGCATCATCGGCTTTGTTCTTCGTGCCCAAAAAAGAAGGCGACCTTAGAACTTGTATCGACTACCGCACATTGAACCAGATAACTGTTAAAAACCGTTACCCTCTGCTTCTGATCCCTGAACTCCTTGACCAGGTGAAGGACGCTTGCGTATACACCAAGTTAGATCTCCGGGGGGCTTATCATCTGGTGCGAGTAAAAGAAGGCGACGAATGGAAAACAGCCTTCCGTACAAAATATGGACTATTCGAATACCAGGTGATGCCTTTCGGGTTGTGCAACGCGCCTGCTGCCTTCCAATTCTTCATGAACGATGTCCTTCGGGAACTCATCAATGTTTGTGTTGTCGTGTATATCGATGACATTCTTGTGTACTCCCCTTCGGAATCTGATCACAGAAAGCATGTCAGGGCCGTCCTTGAGAAATTGCGCCAGCACAAACTGTTTGCAAAGCTGGAAAAGTGCGTTTTCCATACCACTGAGGTTGAGTTTCTTGGATTCATCCTGACACCTAAAGGGGTCCGAATGGACTCACGAAAAGTGGATGCCATCCTCAAATGGCCATCACCTAGTTCGGTGAAAGGTGTCCAAAGCATGCTTGGTTTTGCCAATTTTTATCGCAGATTTATCCCAGAATTTTCACGTGTGTTACAACCCATCACTGCACTCTTGAGGAAAAATAAACGCTTCGAATGGACCGAGGAAGCCGAACAGGCCTTTCAGGGATTGAAAGCTAAATTCACGTCCGCACCTATTTTGAAGCACCCGCGTCCCGATCTCCCATATATAGTCGAAACCGACGCGTCCAGCTTAGCCATGGGAGCTGTCCTGTCTCAGAGAGACCCTGAAACCAACCAACTGCACCCGTAGCATTTTGGTCCAGAAAGTTCTCGCCGCCTGAGGTAAATTATGCAATCACCGACAAGGAATTATTAGCCATTAAGTCCGCCTTTAAGGCTTTGCGGCATTATCTTCTTGGCGCCAGGCATACCATCACCGTGATCACTGATCACCGAAACTTACAATATTTAAAAACTGCCAAGGCTCAATCGTCACGTCAGCTCCGATGGGCTTTGTTCTTTGCTGAGTTCGATTTTGTAATCACTTACCGCCCCGGCTGTAAGAATGGCAAAGTGGACGCGCTATCTTGAATAGGAATGGGAGAAATAGACACAAACTCAGAACCTGTGCCGATAATTCCTGAACAAAGAATTTTGGGGATAACCTCTTTACAAACCCTTGAAGACATTCAAGCATGGGTACAACAACTCCTGGACTCTACAGCCTTGCAGGATTGGATCCAAAGGGGGTCTTACTTTTCGGTCAACGATGGCCTACCTTACTTCCAAAGACGCTTATTTCTGCCAGAAAAGGAATTGCAAGAACTGGTTATTTCCCGTCATCATGATACCCTGATGGAAGGACATCCTGGCATTGCCAAAACTGAGGAAAAAATTAAACGACAATTCTGGTGGCCTTCCTGGCAAAAGGATATTAAATCTTTTGTGATGTCCTGTGGAGTTTGCGCCCAAAACAAAGGCCAAAAGACAAAACCTGCCGGCCTTCTTCAGCCTTTAGACATTCCACCAGACACCTTGGCACACCTTGTCACTAGATTTTATCACGGACCTGCCCCCTTGTAATGGATACAATACTATTCTGGTTGTGGTGGATTTATTTTCCAAGATGGCCCATTTTATTCCGTTGAAAGGATTACCTTCAGCTTCTGTCCTAGCCAAGGAATTCCTTGAAAATATTATCCGTTTGGATGGATTTCCGTCCATACTAGTCTCCGACCGGGGAAGCCAGTTTATGTCTCATTTTTGGAGGAAGTGTTGTCAACTGGCACAAATCGACGTAAGACTCTCAACCAGCCACCACCCACAGACCGATGGTCAGACGGAGAGAACGAACCAGACCCTTGAACAATACCTACGATGTATGTTGCACCAATCAGAGGGTAATTGGAAGGATATTTTATGGGTGGCCGAATATGCATACAATAACTCGGTTCACTCTGGAACTGGACAAAGCCCTTTTTATACCCTATATGGACTTCACCCTCGTACTTCAGACCTGGACTCACCTCTGAGCCTTGAAATGTCCGCAGTGGACCATTTGCATTCCACGACAACTCAAGCCTTCAAGGATGCAACTGCACATTTGCAACAAGCGAAAGGGAAATACAAAAAGAATGCAGATCTGCATCGGAGTGAGGCGCCTCCATACCAAATAGGGGATCAAGTATGGTTGGCTACCAAACACTTATTGCTCAAGGGACCTCGAACTTTTAATCCAAGGTATTTGGGCCCTTACTCAATCAAAGCTATAATTAACCCAGTGGCAGTCAAGCTCGATCTACCAGCTAACATGCGGATTCACCCCGTTTTTCATGTGTCACTTTTGAAACCAGTGCAACCAGGAACCAGTTTAATAAAGCCACCAGAACCATTCCAGATAGATGGGGAGCCTGAATTCGAGGTGAAGAACATTTTGGATTCTAAGATCTCAAAATCAAAACTTTTTTATCTAATTGATTGGAAAGGGTACGGGCCTCAGGAAAGGTCTTGGGAACCCAGCGACCACGTACATGCACCTCGGCTGGAAAAAGGTTCCATCGGAATTTCCCAAACAAACCGAAACCTCCAGAGGGAACAACCTTGGGAGGGGCCTTGGGGGGGAGTGCTGTCATAATGCCTACCCCGGGAGAACCAGGCCAGGCTCAGCACCCCCGGGAGCAGGCATCATGCTCCCGGGTAAAAGCCCAGCTGCCCCTTATTGGGGCTCTTTGGACTCTGTCCTGGCACCTTTGGCTCCAGGCTCATGTTGGATATCAGTCCTGGCGCCATAGGCGCCAGGCTCATAGAGGAAGGTGTTTTGTGCACTTACCTGATGCAGACCATGCTGCAAGATTCAGGCCTCCCTGAGACCTGAAAGGGACTATTTTTTCATTGGGACTATTTTGCCACTCGGGCAGGGCCGGGGAAGGATACTTACCTGGAACTACTTTGGGGGCTATTTAAGCCACGCCCAGACAGTAGCTCACGCTTCGCGTTGTTCTGCATCCAAGCAGCTGAACGCTCACCATGTCTGCTCCTGCATCTGGTCTCCAGCCACGGCCGCCTCAATCGTGGAAAACCTGTAAGGAAAGAAGAGAAGAGAAAGGTGAAAACCAAGAATTTTATCAAACTTCTTACCTGCACCCGGAACCTTCACGCCAGCGTTCCTGAGAAAAGACTTTCATTTAAAAGCACTGCGTTGCTCGCTGCAGCGCCGCGCTTCACTCACCTGTCCTCGGGAGTTCTTCTGGCTCCACCGCGACTGTCTGCACCGGTCGCCACATCTCTGCGCCTAGGGGAGAGAAGAAGAGACAAAAGGTGAGCAGAAGGAACATATGAGGAAAGCCTAATATTCCGCCATAACACTTTCCGGTCTTCTGTAGGTGGATCATTCCTCATTTCGGGTCGGCGCCGCTACGTTGGCAGGTACCGCACCCCGGCCCCTATGGGGAAAGGACAAAAGACATTACTGGAGGAATATAAAGACATTAAGAGGGATCGCCCCCATCGCTAACTCACCTGAGTTTACCATCGGCAAGTCAATCCCTCAACGCATCACCTTCATTCTGCACCTGAAATAAAGGACAGATCACAGGTTAGGAAGGAAACAGAAAAGGAGGCTGAACACTTGAACTTTTGTAATCTTCATACTTACGGCATTCCGCTCGGAAAATTCAAGTGGATTTTGCCAGCGCCATTCTGAAAACAAGTGAAGTAACTGGACAAACACGCGCCCCTGCACCAGAAGCAGGATGGAGAGTTCATCCTTTGAAACCATAAGGTGAGCTTCAACCGGGGATTTCGGAGGAAGTTAGAGAAGAACGAATGGGGGAAGGGGAAGAAAGCACACTATTCTGCAAACTGTTAATCCCCTTTCTCATCTGCAGAAGGATATTCCTACGGGCCAGACAAGCAAGATTTAAGGGTCCTATTCAGTCGGTGTTCCGAGTTCTGCGCATCACGCTCGAAGAGGCCACAGCAACCCAGACTAGACCAGCGCCTCCAAGGGAGACAGGTGAGCGTTACAATTGTTGAACACTTTAAAGGCTTCAACCATTATGGTGTCATTATTAAGCACTACACACTTTTTATAGCACATTACCATTCTGCAAGTATATTCCACCATAATACATTTTTGTTCGAATTCAAGTCGTATGCATTCTATTGGCAGTCTCTTAGGCATCCTGAATAGCATCCATAGAATTTTTGCCTCCAATTTTTCTATTTGAGGACAAACATTCTCACCCCAGACATCGTACAGCATACAGGGTACAGTTTTGGCAGAGTAAAATAAGAGTATTGTTTGGATTGACCACCCTCCCTGTCTACTGATAAGTGAGCTTATACTGTATACTATCTTTAGACAATTAAGTTTGGTTGATTCCCAATGTGCACTCCATTTCAATTTATCATCAATTTAACCACCCAGATACACATATTTCCGTACAATTTCAACATATTCAGAATTAATTATCCATATGCAGTTTGGTGGTACATATATCTTATTTGCAAATACCATAATTTTAGTGTTCCCAATATTAATGCGTAGGCCATTTTCTTCTGCGTATGTTCCTAGTGCATCAAAAATACGGTGTAGGCCCTTAGGGGTGTAGTCAGTTAAGAGCAGATCATCTGCATAACACATCCAACCTATCCTCAGTGTGCCTATTTTTATTGGGAAGGCTTCCAGGATGTTAAGTGCACCTGCAAGATCAGCAAGATATAGGTTAAAGAGGGTAGGGGCTAATATACAACCTTGTTTAACTCCCCTCATTGTGGGGAATGAGTTGGATAGACTGCCCTGTCCATCCAGATGAACTCTAATGCTCGTATTTTGGTGGAGCTGACTAATCAAGCTCAACTGACCATGTGGTATATTCCAAGACAATAGTTTTTTCTAGTGGCATCACAGTATCGAATGCAGTGCTAAAATCTCTGTAAGCAGCATGTACAGGAAATTGTCATCTATACCAGGCATACTCTACCGCAGTAACTACTGTTAAAAGGTGATGTGCTGTGCTTGCTTTCTTCCCAAACCCAGTTTGGTTCAAAGGAAGGATCTTGTTTCTTGTTATCCAGGTATTCAGTTCATCTCGTAGAACTCTGACAAAGATCTTGGCTGGTATATCAAGCATTGCTAACATTCGATAATTGCCAGGGTCCTTCCAACATCCTTTTTTGTGGACTTGTAGTATGTGACTTTCTCTACATGTAGCTGATATGATACCAATGTGTCCTATGTTTGAAAATAGTATATGCAATTCTTGTGCCCAGATTGCAGGTGATAACTTGAGCAACCCATTACAGGTACCATCAGGGCCTGCAGCCCTTGAGTTTTGCAACCGTTCAATTATTTTGGAAATCTCATAAACTGACATGTTTCTTGTCCACTGTACTGATTTAAAAGGACCATCAGGGTCAGCTGGTTCTACTGCTCCGAGTCTTATTGCAATATGTGCACCCCAAATATCTTCACATACACCAATAATGGATAGATCACTCTTTTGTGCACCCTTTACAACCCTCCATATACCACTATTGTCACCTCGTCTAGCATATGATGCCTTCTCTTGCCATACTTCAACATCACATTTGATTCGGTGCCCTTGCATCCATTGCCAATGTCTCACTTTTAGTGTTGTAATGTTTTGAGTGCCTTCTGTTTCCGTTAGACCACTACTAATACTAACTAGAAGTTTAGTGATGTTTTTGCATAGTGCTTTTTTGGCAAGCTGAATTTTGTGATCGTATCGACGACCATTAGTTGTTTTAAAATTCCAGCGTTCATAGACACTTCTGTATTTCTGTTTTTTTGGATCACTTCTTTTATACCATAGGTTAAGGCTGAGCATTCATCAATGGGTAGGGCACCATCATCACTGGAGAAATGTAACCAATGTGCACTATGCAAAGTGACCGCACCATCTACAAAGGACTTTGCCTTTGCCAGATTAACAGGGTACCACTGTATATGATTAGCACCATTGTTGACAAAAATACTACCATTCATGTCATATTCTTGGAAGTTTCTATATGATTTCTGGAGCACACATAGAGGCATATGATCACTCGTATCCCTAATTAGGACTGACATATTCTCCACCCTCGCATAGGCTGATGTGTTCACAAACACATAGTCGATTGTCAATGCACTTTTCCCACCAACTCTTGTGTTTGCTTTTTCATCTTCGCCGGCACAAAGTCCATTGAGCATAATTAAGTGATGTTGATATAGCATCTCTTCCCATGCTTTACCCTGCCGGCCGGTTTTGTAGAACAGGATAAACCCGGGGCAGATTTAGTTATTCCTGGTATATCAATGATTTGTGTGCCTATCTTGGCATTACAATCACCTACAACCCATGTGGGTAGATAAGGATCCAGATTATCAAGGATTGTCCTTACAGTTTTTATATTTTGTTTGTTAAAAACAGCAATTTGTGGATTTAAGATAGTGATGACTATCATCACATGCTTAGGTACGGTCTCATCAATTAATCTGATTGCTTGAACCATGCTGGTGGATGCATTAATTTCTTCAATTTTCTATGGATGAGGTATAGAGATTAGTGGCCCCCCTTTAGGACATCCTCCAGGCCCTTTTATAGCTAGTATGTGCATGTTAGACCTACCATCAATCTCACAGACATCTATCATCCAGGTTACTTGGAGGGCCACAACCACAAATAGATCAATACATGCAGTAGGACCATTGGTAGCACTTAGATGTGGAAATCCCCTGGTTTTCCATGAACATAACATGTTCTGTCAAAGGGGGTTATTCACAAAAAGTGCTTTGAAGGCTTTGGTAAGCCACTGCCAAAATCCTTCATCACTTTCTTTTACTACTGTTGTGGTCATGTTTCGTTCATACTTATCTTTTCAAGACAAAGCCCTCTCAACATCATTATTTGTTTGCGCTATTTGTCGTTTTGATACCAGAGTAGGGTGCCCATTGACTTTTGTCAAAGGCACTGATAGTATATTTCTATGTTTGAAGGGCAGCATGTTCACAATTGAGCAGCTGTAGCCAAGCCTAAACAGGTCATTCCTGTATTCAAGGATGTAGTTGAGTGTCCCATTTACTGTGACCAGATTTTAGAAGCCACAACAGTGGTGTGTTCCTCTTAGTCTACTATATTAATATCATCTGTGGTGATCACCCGCAGAGGAACTATATTGTGCACAATACACAAAAATGCTGCACGATTTAGTGGCGGGTGTAAGTCAACAAAGGATATCTATTGTTCTAGGTTTTAAACCTCTTGTGCCCACTACATATTTTGCTTTATTGTTATTAATTTGCTCATCCTGCTTTACTGTATTAGAGTTTGTGCACCTGATCATAGCAGTTTATGAGGCAACGCTTACTGATTTTCTGTTTATCTCCTATATTACTTTTTACAGTGTACAGATTACACAGTATGTTGGCCTCTTCTCCAAACAAGCACTGAACATCCTCAAGCACACAGTCATCCTGCTCAATGTTTGTTCTCTTTTTCTGGTGTTTCAGCATCTTTTCACTTTCACTCCACACTAACCCATTCTGTGTGACTTGGTCCAGCATATAACTGCGAACGTCACATGTTTGTTTCGTGCCACTATTTCTAGTGTTTCCCTCAAAGGTGATTTTGGACTGATCTTCTTGATTTACCTTATTTGAGTTCCTATTCCGTTTAATGCTCTTTGTCGTAGATTTTTGTCTCTTTTTTATTTGACACCCTGTTTTTACTTTATTGCTAGACACAATTACAACCTATCTTGTCTCTGCATCCGCTTCTACTTTGCCAATCTCGGGTGAGTCATCCTCTATAACACAAGCATTCTTCATTCGTTTACAATGAGAGTTGCCATACATTAAAGCCTGCAATATTATCTTACGTTTTCTTCTAGGTTGACTCCCAGTATTTATTATTGCTTTGTCCTTACCTCTTATAACTAACTCATGAGTCTCTTTCTCAAAACATGACAATCTGGGGATAGGTTGCAGGGGTAACTCTGAACTCTGCACTGTAGTGTTTCATCTCATACAGAGCCATCGCCAATAGGGATGATATCACATTCAACCTCACTTTCCCTTCCATTGTTTGTACTTTGTTCTCATAGTGTTTTTCTACATCGTTTTATGTTTTTGTGGAGAAGTAATGACTGCACATCTAACTTCTTTTACAATCTTTCACATCTTTCAACTACTGTGCTTTCTGAATGTTTCTAAAATTTCAAACATCGCAATTGAGGTGATGCTTGAATAATTTATACTGGCGTTTTGTTCAGTGTTTATGGGTGTTTGTGGAGGTGGGTTTGTGACGTCAACTCCTTCCCACTCATTGTCCGGAGTTGCTATTATAATATTCATCATGGATTTCTGTGTGCCCTGTTTGGATTGTTGCATCTCACAGCTGGAAACACTCTTGCCTAATATGGCATCTAGCTCTACTTTTGATTGTAATGTCATAGTATCAACATCATGGGTAGGTGATGTGGAGTTAATCAGTGAGGATTATCTTCCTGTGACCCTGTCCCTCCTTACACACCTGTCATGCTGTGTCTACTCATGTTGCCCCTCTGGTCGAATATAGTCAGCTTGCTCAGAGGGCAATTTTGTGTCAGCACTTGTAGAAAAGGACCATTTGTGAACATTCATTTGCCATCTTATCATCCAACGTTAGTATTCCCAAACTTTGTTCACATTCAGCTGCTGCTTCAGCTGCATCTAGTTCAACATATCCTGCTGGTTGACAAACAGCATTAAACATCATACACACTTATGGCTCTCCTGATATAAGTACTTTAATGACGTAAACATTGTTTTTAGGCAATTCTTTGTCTATTTTCTAGCAAATTAGTAATATTGGCACTGTTAGAACTGCCTAGAAGAATGACAGGGCTCATTACCTTTTCTCTGAGTTGTGTTCCAATACACTGCAGTGTGTCGTTCAAGTCTGATATCTCTTTCACAGCAGTTTGTTTAGTGCATGGAGTGAAGCCTTCTTTTATGGTATAGTATTTCGTAATTGTCATTGTGCCTTTCATAGTTGCGTATTCGTTATTACCTTGTGGGTGCACATTTTGCGATGTCTCAATGGATATATGCATTCACTGGGATTTTTAGATTCTTTAGCGGAGTTTGCACTCATGAGTTGCCTATGAACTACAAGCTCATGGTCACAGGCGTGGACATCGTCAAGGTCAAGGACTGGGGTATCAATGCTTTGCTCAACTACATGATTTTTACTATCTTTACCATCACGAGTAGTTACAAAATCAGGCATAGTGGCTTATGTATCAGAGCCCACTCAACCACGAACAGCAAAGAAGCACTCAGTTGAGCACTCCCTTGATGTGCAGATGCGCGTGCACAGCTCACTAAATACTGTTTCCATGTTGGGGTCGGGGTTTGCAGGGTTTGCCGCGATGCACACTAAAATGTAAAGAAATAGGGTATGTATTATCTATAAAAATGTATTGTTACTGTTGTAAGTAGTCCAAAGTTTCATGTATCCAGTATTGAGTACTTAGTACTTAGGGAGTACTTAGTGCATACCACGAAAGTCTGATGTAATTACGAAGATTGCCGATTGCGGCAGAGTCTGTCCTTCGACCAAACAGAACTCAGTTGAGCACTCCCTTGATGTGCGTGCTACTTTTATTTTGGGGAACAAGCACCTTGAAAGAAAGGTACATAAAATATTCATCATTTACTGAACTCAGACATGAAACAAATTGTATTCAACAGCACATTTCACAGTAATATACTCAGACACAAAACCAATTAAGTCATTAATGACCTGACTTGAGTCAAATCGAGTTATTATACTCCCCTCTATTATTATACATATTCTCTACATTTCTGAGTAGTCTTAGATTAGAAGTTTAAAACATGTGCTGATAAACTGCTTAATACAAATGTCTAATACCAAACCGAACACATAGGCTCGCAAGTAAAATACAGTAGATATATAGTTTGAGCCTGCATATATCGCAGGCATCCTTCCATGTGGCCGGGAAACAAAATGTTCCTTCAAGCGTTCGTGCCGTGTTTAACAATAGCACCAGCCAATATTTCCTTAATTATGATTATAACGGGCCAATAAACAGAACACGTGTGACAGTTTCCACAGACCTATAACATAGCATTTAGCGGTAAGTGATGCTAAATCCTGGGTGTATTTTCACTCCATCTGGAACATAAAGCATGCCAAATGAAGAATATTCAAATAAAAATATATGAAAATTCCTACAGGCAAGTTTTTCAATTAAATTAAAATAATGGTCAGGACCATTTTCCTCTTTATCATAGAGCTTTCTTTCAACCTGAGGGGAACCAATTATCATCTGTTAACGAATCAGAAAGCACATGTTTGACTTCGACAGTGATACCTATAGTCTCTATACAATCCTGTTCCAGCAATGTCGAGAAGCTTAAATCTTCCAGTCTAGTTTTAATCTGATTAAACCATTTCCACGTCGCACCAACACTGCTTAAATGACATCCCACATTGCTGCCTTATTTTAGTAATCAGCAGAACCTTTAAAAACACAAAGTCAAAATACTATCATCATAGAAGGTGTTTAGTATCTTAGAGAATGTATGCATAACTCCAGGTCGAGTGAAATTGAGTGGGCACTTATAGTAGTTTTACCATTCGATTCAGAAAGAGATTCTCACTGGTCTCCACATTTCGGAGCAAAACATGACCTTCATCACTCTGTTATCTGTGTTCTATTGAGAGAGTCGTGCACCCATGGATACACTCGAAGCATTATCGCCTCATAGTAGTGTAAGGCAGGAATTATTGCCGAATTGAATTGGTTTTTGCCCCGGCTGCTCTTAACTCTTTGTTCAATTCCTGTTAGACCACTGCCAACTTGCCCATGATTCACTATGTCCAGATGGAAGGCCTACGTGGGCCAGACATTCTGTACCCTTGGTTGTCTGGTTTGCCATGCCCCGACAGCGCTATGCCCATGCACCACAAACTCGTGCTACAGGCTTCAGGCCCCAGCAAGTTTGGTCATTGGAAAGGAGGGCTTGGACACAGCATCCATCAATGTGTTGCCTCTGTCTTCCAGCCACCAATAGCTCTGCAAACTTGCACAATAGTGGTCACAATTAGAGTTTGACGAGATAAGAATATGATTGGCATTTTTGTTTCAAATTAAAATTAGGATTAAAGTAGGTAGATCAGGAATACTCTTAATTGGAATTTTATTAAAATGAGAGAAGATTACAATTCGAAGCAACATTTGAATAAAACAGGGCTAATTTTAGTTAAGCATAATTCAAACTGTAATTGTAATTATAATTGTTTATTTATACAGAGCCTGTACACAGGTGGAGTGCTTCAAAGCGCTTCAAGGTGGGAAGGGAACACGGGAATACAGTAATCATTCTTAGGCCGTGAATTTTCAGAATGATCTAAAGTGAAAACTAGCATACTAGGCCGGAGGGCATTTCTCCTAGTGCAAGTGCATGAGTGTTACAGTTTCAACCAAGCTAGTGAGGGGGGATAGAAAAAGGTGTGGGGGTCAGGACAGGACAGACAAACGTACTAGTCCTAGTAAATTTACTTAATGCATGCGTACAGACAGAGGTGCGAGGAAGGAGGGGTGGAGGGGATTGAACGCGTCCAGTCCAACAGGGCACTCGGTTAATTGCAGAGAGGTTGCCTCGCTCATAGAGCATAGGCAGAAAGTGCAGTAGTGTTGTACATAGTGCAGTGGCCCTGAGGCAAGTGCAAGACTGGCGGGAGGGGACTGGGACCTGTAAGGCCCCAGAGGTGAACTAGGCAACTAGTGAGCAAAAACTGAGCAGAGTTACGGAGGTGAAGGAGGGTGGGAAAAAAGAACAGCGTTTAGCAGGGTAGAGGGAGAGAGAAGGAGGAAGAGAAGAGGAATGTCTTGAGGAGTTTCCGGAACTTAAGCTGCTCCGCCTCAAGGCGGAGAGAGGCAGGGAGGCTGTTCCAGAGGGAGGCACCTGCAGAGGATAAAGATCTACCCCCAAATCTCTGTAACATCAAGTTAAATTACAATACTTGTTACAATATAATTTCCTGCATCTCAGAGCAGTACCCATAGAACAATTAATCATTGTTTTGCTATAGTGTTTATATTTACAAACAATGAATGGTGCAAGCCCACTTTTCGCATTGTGTGGCAGTAGATGCAGATCGACTGCCCATGCGCAAAGGTTTAGACAAACAAGATGCCAGCTTATCGTTGTGCAGTGTAGGTACTGAATGCTATCCTCAATGTAGTGCTCATGGTGCTCATGTTGTTTACAGTGCATCAACACCTAAAATGAAAGCACAGTCATTCAAACTTAAAGGTCAACATGGATATTGCTAAGTATTTTATTCTATAGCGACCCAATCCTTCAAGGTAAATGCAAGGCATACTCAAATGGTGGCATGTTTTGCTCAATGCGGGTCTCGCATTTTGCCATGGTTTTGTGCTTCATGCATTCAGAATCCATTAAATCCATTTGTTTTTGAAGATCAGTGAAGTGCTGTGAGTTATTTCCTTTGTGGACATGTGAGTATGCCTTGCATTTACCTTGAAGGCAGTGGTGCCCGCAGACATTTTTCATAGGAGTGGCCTGATAAGGCAACAGGAAATCTTAGGGTGGCACACCAAATCAAACACATAACTGAATTTCAGGACATCTATTATGCAGATGCAGTATATAGTCCAGTTGAAAACTATATATATATGAGAGTTAAGGAATTACATATTGATATAGCTCTATTTATTATTTAACAGTTAACTAATTAATGTATCGGATGTGCATAGACTAATAATTTTGAGTTCCACAATCCTGTTTGTGCTATGTAAGGAATATGTGATGTGTATATGCATGTTAGGCAATTTATTGTTCTTCAAACACAATAGTTGTTCAACTTTGACTTGAAAAGACAAATATACAGGTTTAATTTACAGGAGCTCGACAAACCGAACGGAATTCACTACACTGCAACAACAAAACCATGCATAACCTTGCTCAACAGCAAATGACAACTAGAGAGGGAAAAACACACCTACGCTCACAGAACGGTGTAAACCGAACAGAAGCTGCCAACAGCACATCACAGATCTCTTGCGCTTTCTCCCTCTTAGTCCTACCAACTTATCCTCCCCTCTTGCTTTTCCATTCCGCCAGAGAACCACTCAGGTGGTGATAGTGTGCGGTAAAAATATCCTATAACAGAACATTAAACTAGTGATCCTTCAGCCACTTGAATTTTAAATAGACTATGGGCTTCATTACACGTTAGGCAGTAGGGGGTTAACAGGGCCAGTAGAGCTGCCGGCCCCGTTAACCCCCTACCACCTCATTACGAGGTCTCCTTGCGGGGCCCGCTAAGGACACCTGGTACAACCATGCGTCATTAGCGGGTCCTGCGCCTGCGAGCAGACCAGGATGCAAACAACGGGCCCATCATTAACTGGCCCGTTATTTGCATCCTCCCCATTCCCTTTGAGCCCTATGGGGGCTCAAATGGGAATGGGGATGTATCGGGACCGGATTCCCTGAATGGGGAAATTCCGGGCCCTCCGAGGTCGGAATGGCCCAGTATTTCCCCATTCAGGGAACCCAGACCAGGTACCTGGAATGGGGGTAGCCATGCCGCAAAAAGCAGTATCGTTACCTCCAGGGTCGTAATGAGGCCCTATGTGTCCTTGCATCTGTTCCTTTCACTGCATTCCTGTTAAAAAGAAGTACTGGAACATCCAACAGGTTTGGCTCTACTATGGCAATGATCAAGACATTTTTGCAGGCACTATCATAATATGTCCAGGTAATAACCCCCATGCCAGTTGTTGTAATCTTCTGGACAGGTCGCATGGCCACTGTAGCAGTGACTTGCAAATGCTGATCCCATGCCAACACACAAACCAAACTGCTTAGTGTTTTCAATGCTTATTATCATTTGCATTCTTTTCCCATCATAAAAGTAGTCTACAATTAAAAGAATGCAAAGAAAACAACAAACCTGGATGAGCTATAACCACCTACCATGCTCATATCAGAAGCTTAAAGATCCCAGAAAGGTCTGACATGCTGCGCTATATACCGTTGAATGATTTCCTCTACAGAAATTCTGAGCACTGACCAGAGGACAGATCCTAAACAACATTTAATCTCTAACCTTCAGCTTGCTATGTTCGGTTGGTCTGATAATATATGCACTTTTTTCTGGACAGACAGAATGTTGCCCTCCAAACCAGGACTGCACATGCCAGAGTGCATTTCTCTGCTTGCACAACCCCCAAAGCCCTAGTTCCAGGCCCCCCCTTACCTGTGGTGCAGGCAATTCTCTTGCTGTCTGAATTCTTAGTTAAGTAACACAGGTCAGACAGGCCGCTTGCCTTGAGGACTTCATGGAGAAGCCGTTAGGGCCGATATATTTTAGTGTAAATAGGGGGCTCTTAGCAGGTGGCTCTTTTAGGTGGACCTGGTAGAAAGATATGCGTTAGCTTCGGCATGGTAAAATCCCTTCCCGCCTTGCCATGCCAGCATCACACCCTATTGGTCCGCATTAGGCCATGCCTTTTTACTTGCAAGAGCTGCCTTTCGTGTGTGACCAAGTAGCATTGAGTTTGTGTTGCAGTTGAAAGCCTCTCATTAAAAGGGCGCTTGTTCTTCAGTTTTAGAAAATAAACCGAACGTCCATAGAACCACAGGCAACTATTATGGTGACCCGCAAGTGAAGGGGGATGCACACTCTGGCCCCACCGCCCCCATAATGCGATTATAGCTAAATTAACCAGATGCATAGTTTTTGATGCATGGGAAAAAGTAGCATTTTCTGAGAGGTTGCTAGCCACACAAAGGGAAACGCTGAACTTCTCAGCACCTCCGCACAACCACAAGTGGGAAGCAGCACCTTTAAAACACCAGCAGCGTTCGTAGTCCTGTACTTTTGATTACACATCTTTTGAACGCATAGCCACCTGAAATTACGTTTAATATGCACCATTCATGGTCGCCTGTGCTAAAAGTTATGGCAAGGTATGGCTTTGAGGTCTCAATAGTGCATTTGGACTCCATGAAACAGCCTGAGGCCAGAGACTAAGCTGAGGAAACTACACAGTCATTCCTTAAGGTTATAAATCAATCAATCACATTGAAATGTGAAAGGGCATGTTTGTTACCTTATTACGTATCAGTGCAAACGCGGAAAGACACAGCTGGCCAATTGAAATGCAACTTGGATTCGAAGCTGTATACATCATGGAATAATCTGACTTCCAAAGTTAGCAGTAAACAGCTCAGTTGTTGGGTACAGCGAGATATGTCAGCCCCACAATCCACTCAACCATTGCCACCATTTAGCCGCGTATCACTAATAGCTATGGGGTAATTCCTTCTCATTTCCATTGCCGCTGTGCCATGTTTATAATCTGATTCTGGGTTTCTAGTTTTGTAATTTTCTCTATGCATGGGGAACTTTTTCTTTTTGTGCTGTTGGGTCTTAGTTTTGTTTATTTTGTTTCATTGTACAACATCAAACCGTTAGGGAGGGTTACAGACATTCTAATGAAATGTTACCCAACACCTGGATTGGGTCATCGGAAGTGTGATTTTGTGTGATCGACAGGTAAGGCAGTGGACAGCGGGGCTTGCCCTTATAGGCTGGTAGTGTACTCATCTTGGGTTGGGAGGTGGGGCTAAGTTTAGTTTGATCCTCAAGGAATTGGATGCCTCGCACTTTTACCCCTGATAGTTGCCTATCGTGGAGGTAACGCCAGCAGGGACTAAGCTTTCCTACAAGGTGGATGCGATTAGTGGGGGGAGAAGAAATGCGCTACAGCTGTTGTGAGGTTGTTTGAAGGGTTCGGTTGTTAGGCGCTAAGGTCACTATCACGACATTCTGCTCGCAAGCGGGCACCCTTTGGTTTTCGGTTGACTGTTCTGGTTCCCACTTGTCCAGTAGTTACATTGGGCCACCATCATATGTGTCTCTCTGACTCCAGTCCAACGCGGGCCATGGCAAAAAAGCAACTGAGCTCGGCATGTTATTTATTGTCCATGCAAAGTTCAGTGTGGAAAAAAAGTATTTTTTTTGTTGCTTTTTTGTGGGGTGGCCGATGGAAGGGCAGCATTTTTATAAGGGTGGCCCCTGCTTGAATGATCGGGTCACTATACATAATAGTCTCTTCCTTTTTTTCAAGGCACCAGCTTGAGAAGTTTACTGAGTGTTTTTTTTTTCCAGAGACCAGTGTTTTTTTTTCGTAAAGTATTTTACTGTGTGCACATGTGGATAGATTCAAAATAGTTGTTACATTCTGCCAGGTATTATCTAACTGAATGTAAGGTTGTGTATTGAAAGATACAAGGTCATAATTATATTTTACACTTAAATGGCAATACATTAATGTTAATCAGATGAAAACAATCAAAAGCTAAATTACCACCAGTCAGACATCAACTAAAACATGCTATCTTTGTAGACTTTAATGAAGAGGAGACACCATCTGGTGGTACAGCGAAGAAGTGCAAAGCTACAAATTTAACCAGTACAAATGAAAACACACAAAAGAATACAGAGATCGAGGTGAGAAAGACAAACAAGAGGCCAGATCCACAAGATCTTCAAACATGCGAAAGTGACCTTCATCCAGTGATAGTGAGATCTGACCTACCCAGCCCGGAATGGAATCAATCAGAGCCCAGAGATGCGAGCTGTCAGAACATTACCCTATCATACTCGGAGGAACAGGAAGGAGAAGATATGGATGAATTAAATATCCTGAGAGAACATAACTGGGCAAAAACACATACTTATTTACAACTAGAGAAACAAGAAGAAGAGCCTCATCAACCAGTAACAAAACAGTTACTTGAGGATAACTTAAAAGGAAAAGAAACACAAATACTTTCTTGTCACAAAGATAATGAACTTTTAATGGACCAACAAACAAAAAGACTAGGAGGGGAAAAATACAATCCCACTGAGGCGTCGACTCCGAAAAATAGATTTCCACCAAAGCCACAAACGAAAAAAACGGGAAAACCGTTAATACCGTCAAATAACCCGATTGGAAGATTCTTTGAAAAACTGGGGAAGCCTCCGACTGTAAACCGTTTTGAGCTTTCCGATTTAGAAATCTTGGCAGGAATTCCACCATCCCCCCAAAGAAATAAAATAAACCCACTGAAGATAGAAAAGTCGACAGAGGGAGGAGTCCTACTACCACACATACGTTGGCACCCAAGCCAACCTCCTGCATGCCAAAGGACAGAAACAACTAAAACTGGCATAGATAAGAAAACTACAGAGAATAGACCTCAGGAGCACGAGAAAGATAAAAACAAATCAATACTGAAAATAGTAACATCAGAAAAGGATATCGAAAAAAAACAGGAAGACATATCAAACTCTATTCAGACAGAAGGAAACAATAAAGCCAGGGAATCATCAGAGGTAACAAATAACGAAAATCAAAAAGTGGGGTACACAAAGCCAGACAAACCAGTGGAAAAAACTATTGAGATTATAGACAACGAAAATAAAAATACGAAAAAGGATAAGAAAATGGAAGACTTGATAAAGCCAAAACCAAGCCATATGTGGAATCAAGAAGAAATAAAATTGGCAGAAGCAATTTTGAACTATAAAAAAATGCTAAAACAAAGAGAGAATACTATAGGCGAGAAGTGCTCGCCGCAACATAAAAAGTTGGACATCTCGACAGACGCCTTACGAGTTTTGTTATCAACGCCACAGAAAGCAAAAATCGAAATTGGAACCCCATTGAAAAAAAAAGAAAAAAACTCACCAGTTAAAAACTCGGACATTTTACCTGTAATGTCAGCCATGACCATTGCTCTGGCACCTTTTGGGAAATTGTACGAAACAATAAATGAAACACTTAAAGATCACACTTCAGTACTAGCAGCATGCAATATGAAGTTAACTCACTTGGAAGGATACATAACAACGTTGGAGGCCTGGAAAGCCTCCACAAAGGAACAAGGCACCATGACGGATAAAACTGAGGTGTTTCAGTTTAAAAAAAAAGCAGTATCCTCTTATTCCCAAACTGACCAGAGGGAGACCAGACAAAATAGTTACGAAGAGGAACTAATAGAAACCTCAGCAGATACCAATTGTGATCTGACACCAACTAAAGAAAACGACACGAACTTAAAGAAAATGGAAAAAAAACTAAAAGCGGGACACAAAGAAACTCAGCAAACGAGGGATCAAAATGAAAATAACCCTCAATCCCAGAAACAGAAGATCTCAAAAATCAGTTCAAGTCAAAAAGATAAACTGAGCACTACAGGGTCAAAAGTACAGGAGAAACAAAACACAGAAAAAAACGCAAATTTGAGTATTTCCAAATGGATAGCTGGGATATCCCAAAAAACCAAAAATGTAGAAAGCGAATTACAAGAGATAAACATGAACGCAAATCACAAACGGGTGGAGGAGAGCCCGTCAAATCTGTTGGACCTGAGTACATATTCGATTGAAAACTCAGAGTCAGAAATTCCTCGTCCAATTAAAAAAAAAAGAAAGGTGTCATTTATGGAAGATACCTTACCAATAACAGAACAAAGGGTCAATCACAAGCAGATACAACCAAAAGCACCTGAAAAAGAAATAAATAAAACAGATGACTTAAGCTACAGAAGAAGTCGGATAACCCCAGAAAGGAAAACGTTGTTCCGAGTGGCCAACACAAAGATAAACAAAATTGAACACGAAAAAGTCAGGGATGGCCCTGCACAGAACACAAAGGAAAAGCACGTGAGAGAATGGGCCGGATACACGCCGAACAGCGGAACACGCCACAAACAACACTTTCAATATAACAAAAATGCTCGACAATACAAACCAGAAACTTCTCCATATAGAAAAAGGACAAAAACACCAGAAAATCGAAATAAAAGAAGAGAAAAAACGAGCTCAAGTGAGAGACACTCAGAAAGAAATAAGAGATCAAACAGAAGACCTTCGGATCACCTTACACAGTCTAACTCCACCCGGACATCAACAATTTTCACTCACAAGAGCAATTCATCACGTACCTTGAAACTAGAAAAAAGTGACAAAAAGGGAGAAAAACTTTTATTAAACAGGAGAGCAACCATGAGATTACTACAAAAAGTACAGAAGGGAGATCAAATCAAAAGTGTCGACCTAAACCTAGTGGAATTCGCACATAAAACTAGAACGGACAGTATCTTCCTCCATATTACATCGCATACAGTGAAGAAACTGCTGTTGTCTGTGGCAGGAGATTTAGCCAAAAGAGGGTATACCTTAAGAGAAACAACTGCAGAAGAAAGAGGGCACAGAAGAGAGGATGAGTATGACACAAAAGAAAAATGTAAACACGGGACAAACGCAAAAGAAACATGGAAGACAACGCCTGTAACCGAAAGACGAACAAGAACAAAGAGAAAACACAACTATACACCGGAAAGAGAAGAGCAAAAGGAAGAACATGAACGTCGAAAACCACGAGAAACATTAGATCAAAGTGACTTAAGAAAGAAAAAGGACAAAGAAAGAGACAAGATCAAAGAAAATTCTTCAGCCCAAGACAACCGGATACAAAATGATAAGAAATCACAAAGACTACCCCCAAAATACCCGAAAGGGCCGTTTCTGACACAGTCTGGCAGAGAAAAAGATAAACGTATCACATGTAGAAACACATCAACACAGATCCAGACGCAAGAAATAGAAAAAAACACCAACAAATGGGCATGGATTTCTACAGCACTAACAAAATACGTGAGGAAATAGCAATCAAATCGTCAATCTGACAATTTTGTTGGAGAGACGTTAAAGGAGCTACACGAGGGCAAAGAACCGGATCAAAACATCATTCTCGGCTCCTGGAACACAAGAGGCCACATTCACCTGACTCATTCAGGAGATGTCAACCTGGGCCTTTTTGACCTTATAACTTTGCAGGAGACCTGGTTATTATCTCAACCGAGCCTGGATGGTTTTGAAGTATCACTCTCGCCGGCACAAAAAGGAACACGAGGACGTCCTACCTCAGGCTTGTTGACAGCTGTAAAAACTGGCGGAGTGCTTAGAATAGTTCATAACCTGATATCATCCCTGACAATTCAGGCGACATTGCTGGAATGGAATAAAGAGGACCCCCGGCAAAAAAAAAAACCAAGGCAGGAGCTTATCCTGGTACTAAACATCTACTGGAATCCGTCAATAACAAAGACAAAAAACTTTCTAAATAAGGTGGAAAAAATCCTTACAGATACAACAGAGATGTATGATATGGACCACATCCTGATATGTGGCGACTTAAACGCCTCTTGCCCGGTATCGGAGAAAGAAAGACCAACGCACAACACGAGCAACACTCAATCAACAACGAGAGGTGCAGCATGGGTCAAACTGATGGACTCCAGGGATTTGTACAATTTAAACTCCCTTGATTCAGCCAAATCCAGAATTCCAACATGGGAAAGTGCGGGCAAAAGAAGTACAATTGACTACATCTTTGCCTCTAAAGAATTATATTTCCTAACCACAAGCTTCAAGGTAGTGAAGACCACGGCCAGTGATCATAATTTACTAACCGTAACATGGCCAGCAAAAAAAAAGGTGCTGGTGACAATGTCGAAAAATCTGGAACTAAACCAACAAGGAAACCGATTGAAAATTACAACAGAAGGCATAACTTCCATCACGGCAGCCTATAATGGACAAACGACCTTAAATACATTGAAAGCAAACTTGGATTACACGCCTCTCTTGATCCCTTATCTCCATCCACGACGTAAAAGAGTAGATGATAAAACTCATTTACATACTCACAATGAGGAATTGAGAGCAAAGAAATAAAATCTAAGAAAGGTGATTCGGCTTGCACGAACAAATCCAACACAAACTAACGTAGACCTGGCATCCAAAACTAAAAAATTGTATAAATCCTGGCTACAAGCGACACGATGGAAATTATACCAGACGGATGCAGAGAACATGTTGAGAGCAGTTTGTAAAAGGAATTCAAGAGATTTTTGGACAATCGTAAAACATAAAATCTCGCCCAGGGACGCAAGAACTACAAACAGTGTCGCAGAAGAAAAATGGAGTGACCATTTCACTGACCTATACAATGACCCCACTCCAGGAGAAGTAACATCGATTATCCAAGAAGAGGTCAACTGGATAGTATGCTCAGAGAAGGACATTTTGTCTAAGATTAAGAAACTGAACAACTCTTGGGCCCCCGGACCGGATGGCATCTCCAACGCCATTCTGAAGCAGGACCCAGAAAATTGGGCTCCATTAATAGCAGAAATCTTTAGGAGATCTAGGATTTCGAGAACTATTCCGGAGACATGGAAGACTGCAAACATCGTCCCAATTTACAAAAAGGGCCCAAGAGACGATCCGAGAAACTACAGGCCAATTGCACTTCTAGATGTACTCGGCAAACTTTACGGATCATTGTTGTTGGACGAACTTCAGATATGGCAAAAAGAGGCAAAAACAACTGACCCCTTTCAATCAGGATTCGAGAAGAACCTGGGAACGTCGGTAAATATTATGCTGACCAGCATACTAAAATCAAAGGTCTTCGAGGGGCAACCACCAATATTCATTGCTTCAATTGATCTGGTGCAAGCTTTTGATCGTGTAAACAGAAAAAAACTATGGAAAAAACTGGAGAAACAAAAATGTCCATCAGCCATTCTCGCTCAAGTAAAAGCGCTATATAGTGGAACATCGATCAAAATTCGACTCAATGAAGCAGGCTTGTTGTCGGAAAATATAAAAACAAACAGAGGGGTGAAACAAGGCTGCCCCCTGGCACCGGCACTATATAAGGCCTACATGGCGGACATTGCAGATCCCGAAAATGACACCAGATCATTTCCTCCTCAAATAGGCGACTCAAAAGTGACAAGATTGCTGTATGCAGACGACATCTTATTGCTAGATCAAACAGCAATTGGTCTACAGAGACAAATAGACAGCCTCACAGCCTACCTGACTAAAAACGACTTGGAACTTAATACATCTAAAACAAAAATCCTGATCTTAGAAAAACCTGCGAGAACAAAAAAAAAAAAGAAATGGTTCGCAAACTCGGAGCCACTGGAAATAGTGAAAAGCTGTACCTACTTAGGGGTAAAACTATCGTCGAGCAAAATTGAAATATCTATGCAAGAGCATCTGATCTCCAAAACAAAAATGTTAGCAGCTCAGGCAATATCCTTGGACAGAAAATTTGGGAAATTTTCAATCCTCCCATTAATAAACTTCTATAGAGCAAAGGTAGGTCCAACTTTGACCTATGGAGCCGAGGCCATGCTATACCTGCCAAAGTCATTGTGGGCTAAATTAGAAGGTATATTTTGGCGGAGAGTACTACATCTTCCAAATTCCACTTCTGCGACAATCATTCGATGCGAATTGAGTCTCCAATCATTGGAATCTTTGGTAACAAGAAACAGTCTCCTATTCCTGGGTAAAATCATAAGGCAGCCGCGTCCTAAAATACTGGAGATAATATATCAAGAGATGAAGAGTGAAACAAACCCAATGCTATCAAGTTGGTACAGCAGACTATTGGAACAAGCGGAAAAAATTGGATGTTCTGAATGGGAAATAGAACGGATCCCGGAAAAAGTAAAGAAAAAACTGAAAATACAAGACTGGATTGAGACTTTAGATAAGACAGAAGAACTCACAATTACAACACATCACACTATGAACACCCAAAAAGTAGATGAAGTCAGAAATTACCTAAAAAAGTTCCCAGACAAACGACTGAGAACAACTTTCTTGAGAGCAAGGCTAAACATATTGAAAACCAATGAGATTCTCTTTCGAAGAAAACAGTCGACAACCAAAAACTGTAGATATTGTGAGCAGAGGGAAACCGAAACACTACGCCATCTTCTTCTTCACTGCGCAGGAACGGCAACCATGCGAACTATCCATCTCAAACCACTCAAAGATCGGTATCAAACGGCAAACGAAGAAACCTGGTGGAATATGCTAATGTGCGGCAATTCCGCATCTTTGACGGTGGCCACAGCGACCTTCTTGGAAAAATTGAAGCTGGACGAAAAAGAAATAACAGAGAGCTTTCAAACATCCCATTGAACAGAAAATTCCAGGACAGTCCCAAAGGAAAACAGGAAACAAGGATATAAAAATTTGGACAGAATTTGTAAAAATTGTAATACAATTATATACAAATAAAAAAAAAAAAAAAAAAAAAAAATAATTGTACTTACATGTTATTCCGCCTGTTTTTCACCATGTGAAAGAGATCATGGCTAACTGTAATTAAAATGTAATTTTCTATGAAGAAAAGGACAGAATGTGAACTTGTTTACTGTGTTTTGAATTGTATTACAGATAACACCATATCTTTTTATAGAGCAACATATTGTTTGAGTGCTATTTCCACTAAAATGATTTACATTATAAATGTCACCTTTATTAAATGTAAGAGAAGGTCACATGACCCCTAAGTGAATTGTCATCATTATTTTGAACTCAACTCTTTTGTAAAGCAAGAATGTCCAGATCCACATTGATCATCACTTTTATCATTAAATAGATGGTTAAGGAGCCCATCTGTGTTTACGGACCCTGCTTCTTATCCTTACAAAAAATGACATTAAAAGCAACCTTTGTATTAGAGAATCAGCTTGGATCTTATGTTTCTAAGCTAAACTGAAAGTCTACCCTAGCAATAGATTGATGGGTGGCTTGCCAAACATTAAGTGCAATTTTGAATATGGAGAGAACCATTAACCTTAAAGAGCATTAGATCCCATGAAGAAATTGCATCTGTTCAATGAAGCTACCTATTAAAATGATACTTTGATGAGCAGAACATCTTTCTCCAAATATATGATTTATATCGATAAAAGAACAAGTCAAACAAGTGGTAATCAACTAAAATGTACAGTAAAATCCTCTATCAAAAGGTGTAGGAAAAAGTACCATCTGTACATTTATTTTTGGTTATATGTTCTGAACAATTTGTATGAATGTAGATTTTGATTTAGCAGAAAAGGTGCATATTGTATGCATATGAAAATGGTATATAAAAATGTGTGATATATTCATAATTCACATTTTTAACAACTTCATCATACATGTAGTGGCAGAAACATAAAGGCTATCTTTGGAGTCAGAATGTTATTACAAATTAGAATTTGCCATTTTCACTAATATAACATTGCAATGGAGAAACCTATTTGAAACATACATTTCCACTTCAACACTGAGATATGGATAGTTTGTAGATGATACAACCCCTAAAGACACACCAACACATAATGAGCAAGTAGCCCATAGAAGCAAGTCAGAGGGCCCTGTTGAATGTAGGCGTTGTCCAATTCATTCTGCCATGTTAAATGCTGCTGCATGTGTGAAGATTGCTCAGTATTTAAACTAAAACACGCACTAAGAAGCTTTTTGGGGGGTAAATAGAGAAGATAAGTAGCACGTTGAATAGGAGATAAACATGTTCAATAGGAGATTAGCAGATTAAATAACAACTGGATGTAATTGAAATGGGATTTTCCCACATTGGACTGAATGCAGAGCTCTTTCCCAAGGCATGGCCAGATTATCTAAGAGGGATTTTGTGAACAGGTGCAAAGACGGAAAGGAAAAGCTTACCTGACAGTGCTGCCTGCGACCAGCAGTATCCCCTACCTGTCTAGGGTCTTTGAAACACAAACCAAAAATAAATATCAAAGCTCTAGATTATTTAGACAGGTATTTCAAGAATTCATTGATTCCCAGATAGGATACTTAACTATTGTTGCTCCCTGTCTACAATCTATATCACTGAATTGGGGAATAGGGTGGATGGAGTATGCACTTTGTGATCTCAAATTATAAAATAAACCTTTGCAGATCATATGGGTTTTCTGCTGCAATTTTGTATCTTTGGAGGCCTCAGATGTCTCAAATTGAAATGTGGAATGACAGTCCTTTTTATGGTGACTTCCATAATAAATAAAGTACTTGAAATCTAACCCTAATAAAGACATGGCACTGAGGTTTTGTGAGGGTGATATTAATGCCTTGACAACAGTGATTTAGGCTCTGCTGTACGAGTATTTAAAAGAAATAGCAACAACTTAAGTCTTTACAATTATTTTAACTGATACAGCAAAACATATATCAAACTGAATCTATGCCCAATCTAGGAACCAATAGGTTGTCATAGATGGTGCACAAAATATCAATCAGTCTAAGAATGTGTGAATTATATTAGAGCAGCATAGTTCTCCTATGCCAATACGTGTTAATGGTTTCAAAGTAAACTACGCAAATTATTTTGTTTCAAACTTTATTCTGGGAACTGCTTCAACTTTCAATTTCAGAGAGGTAGGTTTCAGGTAGAAATAACTGGATACTGTAGATTAATGGTTTCACAAAAATAAATGAACCAATGCCAATGTGTGTGTCTACATTTCTAAGTATTTGAGTTTATTGTCTACTTGTGTTTCTATGAATGGATGTCTGTTACATAATGAGAAATAAGTTGGACACTGCATTTTGAATAAAGAGATTAATTAGTTCAACAATAGCAGGGAGGCTAAGTTTTCTTTTCCATAGACATCCTGCCTGTATTCATTTGTAGTGGTTTGGATGACTTCACCAGCATTATAAGCTAGGGGACCACCTTCAATGCTTTGATTTATTATTTGTAAATAACATTAAATATTCAGATGGGAAATAGCCTGTTTATTGTTCCAGATTTTGAGGTGGGATTGTTGAAGTGGGTGGTGTTTAATTGAGGATATTTCTCTGCAATCATAGAAGCAAGAAAAAAGGAAAGACATCTCATGGATATATTATATTCCATTTCTAATATTAGTTTCTGGCCAGCGCCAGAGTTCACATGGTATAGACTATAGTTTACATACCCCTACCCCTTGAAATGCAAAGTGACCTTCACAGCTGGCTAACATATTTTTGAGCAAAGGGCACTCACAAAGTGGGTGTGGTCATAACATGCCCTCACCTTGACATCCAGGTGCATTGTGTTGGGCATTTCTAAAGCTGTGTTGTGCCAGTGGGAGCATAAGGGTTGAATAATGGCCATCTAATTTCCACTTGGTGTGCAAATGCACATGCAACTTGACCTTGATGGCTTGTTGGTAAGCACTTCCCTCGATCAGCAGATAGTTAAGCTTGTCACATTTCCCCTATTGAAAAGCAAATGCAGAAGACAGCATATCAGCATTAAAGTGGCTGCAATTATGTTATTAAAGGCCAAGAAGGAGCTAGAGTTGTTGGGGACAGGTCTCGCACTGTGGCTCATGCTGTTTACAATACTCAAGAAGAAACAAATGTTATTTTTAAATGGGAGGCATATTTGTTTAAAAAAATAAATAACTAAACACTCTCCAGGGGTGAGGGGTGGTTAGCTGCCATGGATTGAAGCAGCAGGGAAAGTGAGCTCCCGCTGGATCCTTACAGATGACACTTGTGGACATCAGATTTTGCACAAGAAACACATAAAACGGTTTGGCAGTGACACACAGAACACACCTGGGAAGACTCAGAGGAGGAAGCATGAGATAAGCAGAGTTACAACCTTCCAAACACTGGCGACACCTGCACTGCATGAGATCCGGGCCACTAGGAGACACTCTGCAACCAAACCGGAGAGGAGGTGCGGGGAAGCACAGTGACAAACGACAGGCGGCGATCGACAGGGGTGGTGGAGCACATCAGGGAGGTGAGAACCAGTCAAGAGTAAAGTGCAACAAGATCAAGGCACTGGAATACCAGTCTCTGCAGACGTGCAGACACAGGTGGAGGCCGTGACAAGACTACCTGGTGAGCCCCCAGTGAGGGAATCGCCAAAGCAAAGACTGTCCTGTTGGTGAGTAGCTGTATGTGGCAATGGCAGCGAGGGAGCTGATCATCATGCTTCCTGAAGCGATACATGCCTGACTCCCATGAATAGGGGCTGAAATCGCAGCAGGTCGGATACAAGGAACACCCAAACTATATACGCAGGCCCCTGGGTTGGTGATCCAAATGTCAGACAAGGCACGCAAGAGTAAAGGTAAATAGATGATGATGGACACATACACCTGGAAAGAAGACAATGAGGCGGCCTCATCAGCGGCTAGCAGCAGTGGCATGAGGAACCCACAGGTCAGCCCTCAGGAGAAAGGCCCAACCCTGGCAGCAATAGTGGCATTGAGAATAGCATTGGAACAGAAGATAGAGGCTGTAATTGGGGATGGGGGACTGCTGCACCAGGATGTTCGCGAGTTAGCTGACTTAATGGGCACAGCAGAGGAAAGAGTACAGGAGAACGCCAATGGCATAACCAGAACACACACCCAGATGGTGGATGTACTAGACAGAGTGTGGATGCTAGAACGTTGTGTGGAGGATGCTAAGGGGAGGGCCTGGAGAAACAAAATTTTAATAGTAGGCAACCCCGGAGGGGGAGGAAGGTAAAGATCTGACGAGCTACATGGAGAACCTCTTGTTGCAGAAGATAGGGCTGGGCTCACTGAATCAAGGATTTATGGTTGAAATGGCACACCGATCACTGGCCAGAAGACTGCCGCCCGGAGTGCCTCTGAGGCCAGTGATAGCGAAAATATTGAAAGGATCTTGGCTTTCTGGAGGGAGGGCGGCAAGATCACACAAAACTCCTCCAAGCTGGCAATCTACCTGACTACACGGCCCAAGTGCAAAAACAAAGAGCAATGTTTTGAAGGACTAAGGAGTATCAATGTAAAATATATATTGATATATCTGGTGATGTTTAAACTCCTGCATAATAGCAGATCACACTTCTTCAAAAACACGCAGGAGGCACACTCTTGGATGGAAGAACAGGGACTTCCACAATTGCCAGGCAGGAACAATGAAGGACCCTGAAGTGTAATTGCCATGGCACAGCAAACAAGACCCATGTGTTACCTATGAGAGCAATGGACAGACATAAAAGAGGAAAACTGATACACTGAAGCACAAGTTCTATGTTAGCAACACTGGACTGAGACAACATCTTCCAGAAGATTGACTCTGGGGGAAGCTACCGCACTTCCTCATCTAGGGACCAGATGCCAGTTGGAAGGCATGGAGCTGCAGCATGCCACCTGCGGGATGAGGGGGCGGGAGAAGTGGCTGCACCAGAGCATTCAGTATGTGGCTAGGCAAGATATCCAAAGTTCATGGTAGGAGACACCTGGAAGTGACCATACTGGTGGCAAGGAGGATGGGCAGAAGGGAGGAAAATATGGTGGGACCGGTACAACCCTGTGAGATCACTCAAGATGGGAGCTGATGGCCTTGGAATAGTCATCTTGAGTGTCAGGGGATTGAACAACTACATCAAGAAGCTAAGAGTGTATGCATATCCGAAAAGGATGGGAATACAAATAGCGTCACTACAAGAAACACACCTCACAGTGGATAAGCAGGCCAAGATAGCCAGAAAATGGGGAGGGAAGCTGAATGGTTTGACGTTCTCGGTATACGCTAGAGGGGTTCTGGTGTGGATTTCCCTCACAGTCCCCTTTCAGTTGCTGGAATTTTAAGAAGGATGAGGATGGTAGGATGGTGGTAGTGCATGGCTTGCTAGAAAACAGGGAAGTATGCGTCATAAACACACATACCCCAAACCACGACGCAACAGCGTTCTTCAGATCACTATACCAGAAGCTGTCCACATATAGAGGGGCAACGTGGGTGTGGGGAGGTGACTTTAACTGCACACTGAACCCCAAATTGGACAGGTCAGAAGAGAAGCATAGGAAACCTGCACCACCGGCTAAGACACCGAAAAACCTACAACTAGTAGATGCCTGGAGAGAGTAGTACGGAGAGGCGCGAGGATACTTGCCTTTCTCAGCCCCCACAGAATGCACACTTGAATAGATTACATCTTCAACATCTTCACTAGGGGGCTATCGAACCATGCCCCACTAATGGCAAGCTGGCAGGAGACTGCACCGAGAGCGCTGATACCCACCTGGAGATTAAGGGCTGAGGCCTTACTTGATGACACTTTCCAGCACCATCTTAGAGACAAAATAGACGAATACTTTGAGACCAACATGGGTAGTGTGGCAAAAACAGGCACACTATGGGAAGCCTACAAGGTAGTCATAAGTGGCACGGCGATCGGAAAAATGGCAGGCCTGAGGGCTGACATACAGAGATACCTGGAGGATGTAGAAAATGAGGTAGCATGGGAGGAAAGTACAATTGCAGGAGGGAAAACTGGGAGGCGAGATTGACAGAATTGCACTGAAAAATGCAGAGCTGAATGTGAAAGGGTGGGAAAACTGGACTACGCGAAGTATACCCAGAGGATACATGCGGAAATGGTCAAACCGGGGAGATTGCTAGGCCGGCTATACAGAGAAGAGGAACCTAGCCATATGATCAATAGTATTATAGATGAAGAAGGGAGGGCAGTCAGGACACAAGGGGAGATAAATAATAGATTTTCCAAAATCTATTAATCTTTATACTCAGGAGGTGCTAAAGGGAATGACACAGAGATCAAGGAAGCCCTAGGACAAGTAGATCTGCCACAGCTGAAGGTTGAGCAGGTGGCCACGCTGGACACACCTTTCACACTGGAGGAAATCAGAGCTGTAATAGCTGTACTCCCGACTGCTAAAACACCGGGACCGGATGGTCTCCCTGGGTAATTTTGTAAACAGATGTACTGGCGCCTAAGCTCCTGGAAGTCTTCACAGACGTATACAAGGCAGGAATATTGCCTGGTAGCTTTAGGGAATACATAATTGTGCCCATAGTCTAACCGGGGAAGACATCAAATCTTATAGACCACTCTCTATGATGAACCAATACAGTACAATCCTAGCAGCAGTATTGGCGAATAGACTCAGGAGAGTGATTGGAAGTTTCATTCATACAGATCAAACTGGGTATGTCCGTATGCTCTGCACCTCATGGAACTTTTGTAGACTCCACCACATAATAGAAAGCACAAACCACCTAGATGGAGACTACTCAGTAGCTTCCCTGGATGAAGTAATAGTCTCCGACTCGATCAGCTTGGACTGGCTCCTGGTGACAATGGAGTGGTTTGAGATCAGCAACGACTTCATGAGGTGGGTGAAACTGATGTACACAGCACCTAGCGTGAGAGTGAGAATGCTGAAACATATTTACGGAGCATGGGAAGTACGGAAAGGCACCAAATAGGGTTGTCTGGTGGCACTGATGCTATACATTTTATCATTGGAGCCACAGGCTGCCTTCCTTAGAACAGAGTAAGCAGAAGCTAGAATAAAGATAGATGGGGTAGTACACACAGTGTCCATGTATGTGGATGACATGTTATTATACGTCAACCAGCCTAAGGACAACTTTCCGCACACACTGGGCCTAGTGGACCAATTTGATAAGCTCTCAGGTATCGGTATAAATAGGGAAAAATCTAGCCTGCTCCTTTTGGGAGGACTTAGGGGCTTAGCTAGAGAACAATTGCCAAACTTGGGGATAAGGTGGACAGAGGATACCTTCAGATACCTGGGGGTAAACGTGTGGCATGACCCGGACTCCACACATATAGGCAACATGCAGAAGGCCTTAGAGGGTGTGGAGAGTTCCATGAAATTCTGGGAGAATCTGCCCCTCGGGTTACCGGGCAGGGCAGCTTTGTTAAAGATGGTGGTACTCCCGCGCCTCTAGTACCATTTCACTAATGTACCATATGACATACCTATAAGATTCTTTAGGCAATTGGATGGGCTAACAAAGACATTTCTGTGGGGGGGAAAAGGGAAGAATAGAAATACCTTAAGCAGAGGGACTTTACCAATGGTGGGATTAGAGTACCCAACTTTGAATTATACTACCTGCCAGGGCAGCTGCATTTTGTAGCGAACTGGCTTGGAGATGAAGTTACCGTGGACACCCAGATACTGCCACCAATGCTGAAACTTCACTACTTGAAAGAGGTGCTGTGGGTTGGAAATTCGGGACTACCTCAGGGCTATTGAAGCTTGGCAGGGACCTGTGGAAGATAGCTTGGGGTATTTTGGGGATCCCTGCCTGCACTTCAGGTACATTCCCATAGCAGGAATCATAGGACCAGAACAAGGCACAGTGAGACAGCTAGGGAAGTATTGGGAGTGCAAAGGTATAGCCATGGTCGGTGACCCCTTTGAGGGAGAGAAGATGTTGGAATTTCCAGCTCTCACAAGTGAATATGGATTACACAATGGGCAGAATTTGACACACCAGACTATGGTGGGCAGGGTAGAAAGAAGATGGACAGGTATAAGGGATAGGAGGGAATCCTATGCCACCCTGGACATGCTGTATGGTGTGTCAGAAGGGGGGACATGCAGTCTCCAGGATGTATGACCTACTACTCGAGGGGCTGGGCACAGAGGATCTGGCAGTGCAAAGGAAGTGGGAACGGGGTGTAGAGAGGGCTTTTTCAGACCTCAAATGGTGGAAAGTGCTGTTTTACACTAAGAAAGTCTCTAGAAATGCCAGATTGAAACTTACCCAAACATATGTGACAGATAGGACATTCCTAGCCCCGCACAGGATGTTGTGCATGCATATACAGGGACACTGCCCAGACCTGCCCGAGATGCAATCAAGAGAGCGTGGACATGATGCACATGTTCTGGACATGCCAGGCGATAGTACACTTAAGGCAGAGCAGCACAGAAAAGGGGAAGGGTGGGGGGATCCAGGTGCATGCATTGTCCCTGAAGTGTTGCCTGTTGGGCCTGTTCCCGAGGGGAGGGAGGCGGGCTGCTCACATCTCAAAAAGGAAGGACCTGGTCTGTATCCTTGCTAGGATAGCAATGGCCTGGAAATCGACTGAGGGGCCCATGATAGAGGCCTGGTGGGCAGACCTGATTCGCTGGTCAGAGGCTGAGAGGGTAGTGTGGCATAAGGTGGTGCAGAGAGGAATGCTCGAGGGAAGTGAGGGAAAGGAGGCATGGAACGAATTAACGCAAAGGATGTTTAACGGTGCAGACACAGAGACTCCTCAAACGGAACGTAGAGGCGGCATATACCAACCACGCAGTGGAACCGGAGAGCGTGAGATGGTGGATGATTGTAATAGGTGTACGCATGCAAACTATGATGGGGAAATGTTGAAGTATGGAGGAAGAAATGTCAAGATAAGTAATGTCCATGAGAAACATGTTTGGAAATGCATTGTCACAGTGAAGATAGTTGGAGTTTCTATGTTTGTCAATTCAAATATAAACGATTTAAAAAAGCAAAGGGAAAAAAAAAAACACTTTCCAAATAACTGCTGATATTGGGAAGGTATACTAACAATAATAACATTATAACAACATTTAAAATTGTAGGAGGCCTTTGGTGATGGGAATGGGACTAAATACTCCAGGAGGTTGTTTGCTTCCCAGCCCAGCACAAACCCCCTGCCCGCCTTGATGGGCGTGCTGAAAGTTGGATAGTTACTGTCCGGCAAGGCCAGAAGAGCAGTATTATTGGCAGTGACGATGCCATATCAAACACATTAATGACATTTTAAACCTGTGGCTGTGGCTGTATACGCACCTCAGTTTTTATATACGGTGTGACAAAATGATTACTGCTCTGCTCTGCATATGTATAAGGATGAGAGTGATTTCTAAACTTTTTCTCAGCCCGCACTACTATCAAACCAGCAGTGACCCCAACCATAAAGGTGAAACAGCCAAACCTCCTTCACCTCCTTAAAGTACCATGGGCATACGGTAGGCTAAATTGTTCAACAAGTTTGTTTGCAAAAAAGGAAGCATCCAAAACCATATATGATTGTTGGCACCAAAAATAAAAGAAATGTACAATCAAAGTTATATAAAAAATAGGAGATTGTAATTTACACTGAAAGGACAAATACACTTTTGAAAGCACTATTGGCCAACCCCTGTAAAGGAAAACACAGATAATGCAGACATTTGGGAGACATTGAGTACTCTGGTATCAAGACAGGGGTATGCAGTGCTTTATGAGTATATATATACTGTATAGGTATATGTCTTTTAAAAAGGTATTACAGGGGTCTTAATGTCACTAGGGTGCTTAAATCCAGGCCAGCGAGCAAGAATCCGAGTTGTATACTTTTTGTTCTTTTTCTTTAAACTTGTCAGCATTGAGCTTGGCTTCTGTGTGACTTCCATTTGATTATGTTGGCAAAGGTGATGGTGAGCTGGTTTGAAAGGAGGCACTTCCACAAGCAGCATGAGCCTGGAGGCTTGTGCAAAGCTTGCTACATGCAGAAATGTGCAGACTGTGAAGGTTCCAAAGCCTGAATCGGTTTCAATGTGGTGACTTAACCTTAGCAGTGAGCTGACTCAGCTGGGTATAATGATGCAATGCACTTCTGTATCAGCAATCAGTTAAAGGATTGGGGAATAGGCAGGGAATCTTAATGTGGCTGCTCAAAGGGGTTTGGAATCTTAGAATAACAAATGTTCAGAAAGGCTAGAGAAGAGTCGATCTGGCCCAGAACCAGTTTGAAGCAGTAGACAGAAGCCAAGGCTGCTCATTTTCATAATCAATTGCTGTGGGACCTTGTCTAGGATATCAGAGGAAAGGTAAATGCTTTTTCTGCCCCAACCAGTCTGGGAGGGTGTGAAAGAACAGCTGAAGGACTGTCAATTCCAGTAGAGAGAGTCTTGGGTACAAGTGTTCAAGCATGAGGCTGTCATTCCAGAAGAAGCTCAGTAAAGATGTTTGCCTGGAGTGGATGGGGAGGGTGGTCTTGCGGCATCCTTGGTGATCCTATCGTCACCCCCGTGGTTTGAGAGCTTTGGCCAGACTGCACCCCAAAAGGGTTCCAGTGAAAACCTTCTTCCAGGTGAGTCCAGAGAGGATTCAATTAAGGTGTGTTTGAAACCATTATATAGTCAATTTGCCACAGCACATAGCTCAATTCAAAGACCTCTGTGAGAAGAAAATCATTGTTGAGATAACAAGGGTTTCACCTTTGGATGTCAGATCCCAGAGAATCTTGTCTGCAGGAAGTTGGTAGTGGTCACAGGAATGAAAGCAAGCCTAAGCAATTTCATAATGGTAGGACCCTTTTCTGTGCTTCAATCCTCTCCCTGGCTACTCTATACATTCCCTTCTCTCCTGTTTGCCTAAAATCAAATAGACTCTGGTATATATCACCCTGGTTTGACTTCCCAATTGTAAGCTTATTTCCGCATTGGCAACTATATCAAACCAGATATAGATTTTTATATATATATATATATAACAAATGTCTTGGGTGTAGACTGTTATAGGCAGACCATGGCTGTTGGGATCAATGTAATTTTTTCAACAGTTTGTTTTCAGTAATGTACATGTTATTTTGGGGCTCCAATATTAACAAACTGCATGGAAGCAGCAGGAGTGATATTAGAATACCAAGAGCCAAGAGAACAAAAGTGTACTATATTGTTTAAAAGGGTCAGGTTTTTGCCCGGTTGTACCATGCCCATGAAACAGCAAATTGTTTCCCATTGTCCCTCCTTACTACAGGTACAAAAGCAATATTTTCCATGCCATTATGGACACTGGCAAAGTCTGTGCTAAGTCCCAGCTGTTTGTTACTGTGACCCCTACCACCTACCTGCAGTGTCTTTGTTGCTGTGTCAACTGGGCAGGCATTCCGAACTCTAACAGCCTTCGGATTGTGTTGTGTGACTTTGTCATCTGTCGGCATCCCATCTGTGCTGTGCAGGAGTAGGAGTCAAATTCCATCCAGACGTATCCAGTGCATGGGCTGCAGGCAACAGTCTGCCCCTTCCTTCTTGCATCTCCAGAGTGCCCATGCCCCCGCCCCCTCACTGCCCCTGAGAAGCTTTAAATCACCTCTTCCAGGGCCAAGCCCAGGCAAAGTCGAGGCTAAGTCCAAGCTGTTTGCTGCTGTTCAATGTTGGTAGCTTTCTTTTCCTCTACTCACTATGCTTCAGTCTATCCTCTTCTACTTCTACTCCAGTGCATCATTGAATCTTACACAACCAGCAGCTCCAGCCTGTATTACCATCTGTCCACCAGTAAGCCCCCCTCGTGGTTACAATGGAGGTTCCTCTCAAATTAGACTCTGGCATCCCCACAGCCTCCTCTCCACCAACATCTTCTCTCTGCTCTTTTTTGCCTCTACTGCCTCCTCGAAACTCCTTTGGTTCACATTCCAGTTGAGATTCTTCTACCTCTCCCTCTTACCACAACTACAACAACCTTGTCTATCCCCCTTCCATGGGACTTACACTGATCCTCAATTTGGTCCTATGGAATATTCGCTCTCTCAGCAACAAATCCCATTCTGCTCTTGATATATTTTCCAGTTTACATCTGCACTTTCTCTGTTTTACCGAAACCTGCCTCACTCCAATTAATTCCCCAATTAATGCTGTGCTGTCTTTCCCACACACCCGCTCATTCGGTCGTGATGGAGGTGTTGGTATCCTGTCTTCTGTTTCTCCAACTTTTCTCCCACCAGGTTTGCACTTACCTGGGTCCCTGTCCTTTGAATACCATTACTCCATCTTTTCATCTTCACATCCCCTTGATTTTCTGTTGATCTATCACCCTCCTGGTACTGTTGCCGCCTTTTTTGATGATCTCGACTTACTCTGCTCCTGTCCTATGCCTTTTGACCATCCACTGTTCCTCATAGGTGACTTTAATCTTCATCTATGTTCAACCCATGCATCAGTTCCTTTAATCTCTATTCTCGAGTCCCACTACTTATCTGGAATTCCCACACCCCCTTTCACATCTTGGGCTCCTCTTTGCACCTAATCCTTTAAACAACTCCTGTCTTGTCTTCAGTATGCGCTACTTCTTTCCCTTTCTGACCACATTCTCTTTTTGTTTTCATTCTCCCTTCCTCACTACCCCCTTTCTACTCCGACTTCTCCCATGGACTTCCTCTGTCATGACCTTAGGACATTTAACATCTCCTCCTTCTCTTCTGCCCTTACTTCTCTTCTTCCCTCCCTTGTCGTAATTCACATCCCTACCAAGTGACACTGCTGCACTACTCTTTTCAAGTAGAATGTTGAACACTCTTGATCTTCTTTATCATTTTGCATCTTTTCAACCGTTGCATAAACCTTCACAGCCCTGGATGACTCCTTCACTTGTTTGGCCCGCTGAGTTCTTTGACAGGTCGAACAAAATTAGCTGAAGTCCAGGGCTGTCACTGATCTGGATCTCATGTCTACACTTCATTCAACCTACGATACCTTGTCACTCTCTGCTACACGGCAGTATTTTAATACTCTTCTTGATTCTCTCTCCTTTCATTCTCGCTGTTTATGTCTTAACCTAAATTGCATTCTTGCTCCTTAACCCCTAGATCCTGCTCCAGGTTCCTCGCTCTTAGCTTCTGATTTTGAAAACTCTTTCTCCTTCAAGATCTCCACCTCCCCGTCTGCACACTGATGTGATTGACTAGCTTTCAACCACTTTCTAACTCTGATATTTCCACCATTCTTGCTATGGGCCATCCCATTGCTGCCCCTGGTGAAACTTTACCTTCCTCTTTAATCCTTACAATGCACTCTTCCCTTCTTTCTGACCTTACCCCCCTCTTCAACTTGTCACTTTCCTCCATGACATTCCCCTCTTCTTTTAATCATGCTTTAATTCTCCCCATCCCAAAATAAACCCACACTTGATCCTTCTCTCTTCTCCAGTATTTGCCCCATCTCACTCTTGCCCTTCGTATCTAAACTATTGGAAACTGTTTTCTATACCCAAGTCTCTTCATTTGTTAATCAGCACTTTCTTCTTCCTTCCTTTCAATCTGGGTTTTGTCTGCGTCATTCTACAGTGACTGCCCTCACAGCAGTCTGAAAGTCTCTTCTACCTTCACACTACATAAACATTCCCGTCTCCTAGTAATCCTTGACCAATGAGCGACTTTTGATACTGTTGACCACTCCATTCTGCTCTCTCAACTTGCTCTTCGTTGTGTGAAGGGTTCTGTTCTGAAATGGTTTCAATTCTATCTCTTTGAATGCACCTTTTCTGTCTCCTCGGCTGGCCTGTCCTCCCATGTTCTCCCTCTTTCTTATGGTGTGCCTCAAGGTTCTGTTTTTGTTCCCTTGTCTTGTCTCTGTAAATGATCCCATTGGTTCCATTATTTCTTGCTTTGATTTCTCATACCATCTCTATGCGGATGACACAGAGATCGTTCTTTTTTTCCCATCCTGCTCAGACTCTATCCACTCCTCTCTCCCACCCAGTCTACTATCCATCGAATCATTCATGTCGTCTCACCATCTAAATCTCAATCTCTTAAAAAACTGAAGTCCTTATCTTTCCTGCTTCTACCATTCCTTTGCGTCTTCCTCCCCACCTGTGTCTTTTCTGCCTTCTTAACTTCCTATCTCTACCTCGGTCCACAATCCTGCAGTCATGTTCACTCCTCTCTCTCATTCTCATCCCATATCTCCTCCATCTCTCGCTCTTGCCAATTTAAAATGTTTATAGTCTGCACATCCTGCTGGTTGATAACTTGTTATGCTTCCCAAATCCTCATTTCTTTCTTACTCTTCTCTCACTTATTCTATTTTCTAGTTTACTAAGGTCTTGCTCCCCCATCTCTCTTTCTTGGTATGTTTCTATTCTCTCTCCTGCTCCCTTCCCTCTCAGTCTCTTTTTCTTGTGGTTGTTCCTTGTCCACACTGTGTTTCCTCTCGTTTTTGCTCCTTTTCCCTCCTCCCCATAAAGCACTGGAATGCCCATTCTCTGTCTGTTCATTCTTTAACTTATTTCTCTCTTTTTAAAAATCAAGTAAAATAACACTGCTTGCAAATTTATTTTGTATTACCAAGTCTTTTTGTTGTACTGATCTGACCTTTGTGAAGCGTTTAGGTATTAAGTGCTATATAAATAAAATAAAAAACAAAAATACAAAGGCATTGCTCAAAATAGAGCAACTCCAAGGCTGCCTAGTACTTGCAAAATTTTTCATATAGAAACTAAATAAACTTAAGAATAGCTATTATTTCCTCAATTAACAAACTGGACAAGGATCCCTGCAAAAATCTAAGAGCCAAACTCATTTGGGGCAACTTTCACCTTTGCTGTCGGAGGCAGCTGCTTCAGCAGTGCGGCTTGATGAACTACAGATGATTATGGTGTGAGGTCCTTTCCTCTTACTTGGAAGAGGGTGGTCCGGTGACGCACTCCATGCACCATTCTCCCTGTGTATCTGCTGTTCCTGTGCCCTTGCATATTCGTGGCATTCCCATCACGTGTGCTTGTCTGCGTAGCAAAGTGTGAGAGGGGACTTGCTCCGAAGACATATTTGGTACAGCATGGTGTGGCATGTCAATGCAGTAACCTGTAAGTTTACAATTTAGTCCACATGAAATATGTGGCTGGTTTAGCCTTTGTGATTCCCTGTTTTGAAGCATGTTTTGCTTTGTTTGACTTCAAGGCTTTTATAATGCCTATTACTAGAGCCCACGCATATAAAGCAGTGACGGAATTGCCTGCTCTGTTAACGGTGCTTCCTCCTCATTTCATTATATGGCCACCCTCTGGAGCCCATGTTTCTAATTTCACGCCATTGTTATAAGCAGTGCCACCCCTCTCCCCAAATCTGTTGTGTCTTTGTTCTCTCCTATGCATACAGTTTCTGGTGGCATCGTATATCAGAGGTTTTTGGCTGGGAGTGCTTGCAGGAAACAACGTCCTCAAAATAATAGTTTGGCTTTAACGGGGAGGTTAATAAAGACATACGGGACACATGGCCTATCCCAATGATATATCTTGGGTTGGAGAAGGAGGAAGCTGCTGACCAGAACGATCTGGGCGTTCTCTCAGATGAAGTACCGGCTAATAGTCAATTGGGAGTTAATGCTCAAATTTCCCCAGCTGTGAGTATGGCATTGCAGCTCTCTTTGATGAGTATGGAAAGTGATATCATGGATGTCGTCTCTCAGTCATGTATTGAAAACAAGTGCTCGGACAAGGGCCTGATTGGGCCTGTGAGCTGTCAATATATTAAAGAAAAGATTGTTCAGGATCTTAATGTAAAAGCAGTTCGGACTTTACTGCGTGTGTTGACTCCTTTGAGGAGGTCATATCACAACCACCCTCTGACAAGGCTACTATGGCGTCTCAAACGGATCCAACTGATATCCAGGGGCCCACTACTGTGCCAGACGGAACTTGTCAATCTATTTTGCCTGAGAACACCACTATAACTATTGTTCATCAGGAAACCAGCGTACATCAGCCTGTTTCCATCTATCCTCTCAAAAGACTTTGAATATATTTAACTCTATATATAGTTTGGCTACTTCCCCCATGGGAAAGATATCCAAGTGATGGAAGTCCAGCATGCCCAAGGTCACTGACTTTACCCAAAGAGGACTTGTGAGGGATGGCAGAAACATTGTTATTATCAATGTAAATAAACCAGAGCGGACTGAAACCAGGGAGGCACTTAGAAATAAGGTCCTCCTTTGGTTACACTCTAAAGTTGGCCATGGCTGTATTAGAGTATGAGATCTTCGAATGCTGCGTAGGGTGAAAATCAAATTAAAGACTGGTGTTCTGGGAATGACAAAGATTGTATTATTGTTGGTTGTGGCCAGAACAACCTGTCTTTGGGCTTGAGTCAGTACAATAATATGAATGAATTGTCACCGGCTTCCAAGTTAAAGATTATACTGAATTAATGTATTTTATTTTTTCCTATTTCCCTGGTCTGCTATGTTCTTGTTAAATGTGTTGGTATTATTTATTTAAGTGTGTTTTGTTGTTTATCTTTCTGCTAGCCCCCTTATGCCTGTGGCCCTGTGCGCCAGTGCTTTACAAATAACAAATAAATAAAAGCAGAATGCCCTAGACATTCCTTGGAGAAGAAGGTAACATTTAGCTGAGAGAATGATCTGCATATTTTGACATGTATTTTCAAAGGATATAAATACATTAGAAAAATAATTGTTCGCTAATGTAAGTCCTGCCTTGACAAGCTCTTAGATCTCTTAGGCCACCTGGCAAACGAATGGATGTCTCTGAGCATGCCATGGATGCAGAGGAAACAGTGCATTCTGTCATCATGGCAGGCCATGAGCGGTGAGCTGTTTGTTTGGCTATGGGAAACACTCAATATCCACGGAATGCCTGAGGAGTGTTCTCTTAAAAATGTACTTGAAGTTGGGTGAATTTGCCCTTTCTAACACTTCTTTCGAAGCTGACAGCCGTCTATTTGATGAACCCCTTTGTCAAGGAAGAGTGCAGATGTGTGAACACGTACACTGATTTTACACGGCTCAAGTCTCCAACCATAGTTTCTTCACATTATGAGACTTTGGTCAGGCTGGTCGTTGCAGGAGCTGGACAGACAGCTGCTACACAATGTAAACAGGTTCAAACGAGGTACAGGCAATTCTTCCTATTGGTAGTTTGGATAACAGTACTAGTTTGACCAAAGGCAGAGATGGACATTTGTGTAGGTGGAGGAATTCCAGACAATCAGTCATCATTGAAGATGAGCCATTCTCTTTCTGAGTCCATTCCGGAGGAGGATGGAGTGCCATGTAGATTCAGAGCTGGGTGGAGAAATCAGGCTTTGCCTGACTGTGGTACGAAAGGGTTTCAGCTAGGAAATGTGTGGAGTTCCTATACAACTATTGATTTTCATCCTTGTGTTTCTCAACACAGAGGAAATGGTGTTGATGAACAGGGAAGTGGAGCACCCAGCTCAGAAAAGTTATTTTTTTTCCTATGTCCTGCTCCCAAAATTATCCTAAGCAATCTCTTTCAGGTAAACAGAAAGTGGAAAGTGTGCTTGGGTCATACATAAAGCAAGGGGATTTCAACAATGTGGTGGTTTCCTGACATTTGAAGACATCATTTATTCACATGCTCAGAGACATCTTTTTGTTAGGAGGCTATCTATGGATCTCAAGGACACTTACCTTGCATTTCCTCTATAGAACCCCCACATATGATTCCTTGGGTTTAACTGGTGGAACAAACAGTGATTTCACAAGTGTGGCTTTCAGATTGTCATCCACCCCTTTGTTTAGGAAGCTCATGAAACAAATCGCTGTGGTCCTCAGGAGCTTGCCTATGTGTATGAATGGATACCTGGATGACATGATGTTCCTGCCTCAGGATGCTTGACTGCTGTCAGAGCAAGTGCAAGTGACAACATCTTTGTTGCAGAACATTGGCTTTCTCATCAATTGGCAGAAGTCAGATCTTACTCTTAGTCTACAAGTGGAATTTCTCGGTTTCCGCATGAACATGGTATTTGTAACCTTGCAGTCGCCTTCACGCAAAGTGAGAGACATCAAGACACACTCTTCATAAGTACCTTCGTACTAGAGCCCTCCGCTCATCTACTTCTAATTCTATGCGGATGAGCCGCTTCTCCAAGCAAAGATTGGGGGATAGATACCTCTCCTATGCAGGTGCCTCCCTTTGGAACGGCCTCCCTGCCTCTCTCCACCTTGAGGCGGATCTCAAGTTCCAGGAACTTGTCAAGACCTTCCTTTTTGCTCCTCTTTTTTCTCTCTTCATCGCCCCTGCCCAGTCTCCCATCACTTGCCTGCTGGCCTTCCTGCACTGCAGTCTGGCCTCCCTTGCACTACCGGGTTGTGAATCCTCATGGAGTCCTAGCCTTCCTTGCACTTAACTCAGGGCCCTGCTGCTCAGGGTGCACTTCTCACTGTACCCTCTCTGCTGCACTTCTTGTCTGAGCACTTGCACAATCTAAATTATGCTAGACCTAGTAACATTTGTTGGCTTGTCCTCCCTTGTTCCCTGTCCCTTGCCAGGTTGCACCTTGAAACATATTGTGTATAGGAGCATTATAACTATGATAGCTTATCATACACTGGCATTGATATTTTAGCATATTACTCATTCCACCAAGCCACCATGGTAGCCAAAGTATTTTGTTTGCATACCACACTGGAGGATATCATGGAAATTGTTAGACTGCTCATGAGACCATGCGGGTCCTCGTTAGGGGTTGGGCGAAGTGGTAAAAATGTGGCGATAGCTTTATCACCGCTCCACCCAATCCCAAGCTTGGGCAGAAAGTTGCAGATTTACCTCTAGCTGTCAGCTAGAGGTAAATCTTGCCACTTTCCACCCATTCGTGGCACAATTACAGCAGCGCTATTAGCGCTGTGGTAATAGCACCAGTACTTTTAATAGTGCCTCAAAGAGTCCTGTAGACTCTACAAAAAATGGGGAGTAACAGCATTGCCACAAATTGGGATCCAAAGCTGATAGCCTTGGACCGAGTTGAGGTAATGCTATTTGTTGTGGGCGGTATCATAGCTGATTTACCACTGTGATGCTGTCCAACATCTGATGAAGCCTCATATCTTTAAATAATTCTACTTTGAGCTTATTGAAGAAATTGAATTGCCAATGATGAGTAAGTTGTGAACATGTACAATGCTCACTTATGTGCCTTGCAGTATATTAAAGATTCCCTATATTAAGTATCATAAGAGTGTTCTAATTCTTTTGAAGATGAAGAGGTATTATCCCACCCAATACTGTACTAATTTGCCAAGGATGTAAATGGTTAGACCATGTTAATATATGCAGTTACTTGCCTTTACATTACTGCCTTGCTGACTGATTGTAATTGTAATTCTAATTTTTTATTTGTACAGTGCTTATATACAAGTGAATTGCTTCAAAGCGCTTCAAGACAGGAATGGAGCAAAGGAAAAACAGAAGTCATTCTAATGCATTGAAGTTTCCGAATTATCTAACAAAAAGTTCCTAATGTGATAGGCCTGAACGGCATTTCACCTAGTGCAAGAGCATGAAGGTAACAGATGCAAACCAAATTAGGGAGGGGAGACAAAGGGGGACAAGACACAATTTACTAGGTTTAGTAAATTCAGGTCATGCAAGTGAACAGACGGAGGTTCAAGGAAGGGGGGAGGTGGCAACAATTGCGCCCAGTCCAGCAGGGATCTGGGTTAAGTGCAGAGATATTACCTCTCTCATGGAACATATGATGAAGTGCAATAGGGGTTACCCGTCTCATGGAACGGAAGCTGAAAGTGCAGTAGTGCTGGGCATAGTGCAGAGGCCCGGAGGCAAGTGCAAAGACTGGCGGGGGAGCCTGCGACCTGTGAGGGTCTGGAGGTGAGCCGGGCGACCAGTGCATGTTTGCATAATGCACGTTTGTTCTTCACAGATGCTAATCTCAAGCCTTTCTGATGTTTAAGTGTGGGAAACATCATTTGTGAGCAGAGATACATTGTTGGGTCGTTGTATGCCACATGAGCTGTTCCTTAATCACATATTTGACTGTCTAATTTCTCGGATTTGACTGCTTATTATGGAAGGAGTTCAGAGGTTTTGTTTGCTTTGGTCGGGATTGATTTGGACTGGTTGCATCAAAGAAAGGGGAGGTGCTTAGGGATATAAATGCGTTCACGTAGCCTACTCCAATAAATTGGACTATATGTCAGAAAAGTTGCAGTATTCTATTTTTTGAAATGTATGCAACACTACAAGAAAGTGTGGGGATTGCTGGGAAGTGTACTTCCTCTCAATAAAATGTGCTTTGCTGCTGAAAAGTTCCATTAAAGAAAGTGAAGCATACTACTCACCTTGCTGTCTTCAATGGAACTATGACTGCAGTATGCTGCTTAATTTGGGGACCACCCAACTCCATTGAACTCCACATAATTAACAAACATGCTTGTTCCTAGTAAAGACAGTGCATCCACAGAATAACAATATAAATAGGCTACCGAATGCCTTTGCAAAAGTTGCCCTTGTTATCCGATTTTGGGCACTGTATCTAATTTCATAATGAAATGGTAGACATTGATTGGGTTCCGAATGGAGGCTACTGTAGCTTTTCCCTATCTAATGTCATGGACGTCATTTAGGGGTCGCCAGGGGTCGCAACTGCAACGACTGAGGTCTCCCTTGCTACCCCTGTGGTGTCCCTTGTTACCCCTAAAAAAAGTTTTGTTTTTTAATCTTTTTTTTTTCGTTTTTATTTTCTTTTTTTTTTTTTTACATTGAGGCTCATGAGCTGTGGCCAGCAGCACGTGGCTCTTTGTTTCTGGAGTGGCTGGTTTCTGATGACTATAACCTATAAGATAGCTCAGTGGGTTGAGTGCTGGCTGCTGCAATGTGTGTGTGATCTGCAGGTTGGAGGTTCAACTCCCAGCAAGCTCAACTCAGCCTTTCATCCTGCTGATGTCAATAAATGTGTACGAACACAGGTTGGGTGATATTGTATGTATATTTGTTCTATATGAAGCGCTTAAGCGTAAGTGCTAGTTTGGCCTTGGACATCTGCTTGCATTCACAGTGATTTGGTAACATGGGCCTATAAACACTGATATTAACAATACGTATGGTGACCCATTCTTGTATGAAATGTATATCACTTCACAGTGAAATCATAACCATATTTTTCATAGCGTATTCACAAACACTGCTATATGATGCCACTTCCTGTTTTGTCGTGGGGTGAAAGGCCGTGTTCCATCACTTCCTGTGATGTCATCAGAGGGCAAGGGTTGTGTGATGTCACTTCCGCTACCCCTGGCATTGTGGTGGTGAAATAACGTCCCTGTCTGATGTGCTCTAATCTGACACGACTTTGCCCATATGTACCTCCTTTTAAATACATGTTAAACATTTAGCCCTCTCACTCAGTTACGGTTCACATGCTACCTTAATGCTATGATTGGCCAGTTCCGAAACCCTTTTGATCTGCCATTTTAATTGTAAACCCCACTGATGCCTTTAGAGGCGTGACTTGTGCTATTTAAAGCTCCACTCTATTCCCATCCCGGCTGCCAGCGCGCACAGTCAACAGACGTTCTACCAGAAGGATTCTGAATACACTTTCCACCCCCTCTCACCCAAACCCACACATTGTCCAAAACGCGCTCGCCCCCCAAGTGCATGTGCGATCCTTACGCTCCCTCATAACCCCACTCCCGCAAAATACTAAACAGGTGTTACACAGCACATTCCAAACCTCATTGCAACACCTACTCCTCAATCAAAAAAGAAGCGACACAGGGAAATCGTTAGAACGGTTTGCAAGCTGCTATTCTAGCTTTAGCTTTGCTTCCACTCAAGGGGGGGGGGCTATTTCTGACATGTTCTGCAAAGAACAGAGCTCACACTTACCCCAAAAATGTCATGGCATTTTAAGAAGCTCTGCCAGTTAACTGCATGGCTATACGTCTCTACAGTCAGCACTAGAACAATAGACAGACAGGTGCTATTGCAGACTCGACAGTGCATTGCAATTTGCATATGTTGCTTGTGAATGGGAGAAGTGACTGCGTGCTATCTCCATCATCCTAAATACACAGGGGTTTCGAGATATATTTAGAGTTCTCTAGTCACATTTAATTGATGAACTGCACAAAAGACGTAGGGTACAAAAGCGCCCACAGACCTCCAGCAAAGGAAAACACAAAGGCACGTGCTTTACAACCTCATATTTCCTATTCCTAACTTGAACACTGTTACGGGCCAAGCAGCCATGAGCGAGGAGTTAGTCACGACAGAGAAATAAAAGAGTTAAGACGCACCCATGTGTCTGTGAGTTATTGTGTGATTGGGCCGGTCACCAGGACACAACAACTAGCGACGAGAAGCAGCACACGCCGCAGTCCCGTGAGGTGGGGACGTGGCTAGTCCGGAACCAAGGAGGCGGACCGTGGTGAAGGATCCGGTGACAGCGCTGCATTGAAATCCAAAAAGATTATTCTGCGTAATAGAGTTATGTCAGACGATACATATATTTTGAACAAGTATGCCGGTTCTCGATTCCAGACGTAGAAGACCCGGCCGCCCCACCTTGAGCTTGGATGCCTCTTGTTATGTCAGGTCTAGTATAACATTTTAAAATGTGGGTTGGTCCAATTAAAGTCACATTAGAAGGTAACATTACTCCCTTCACCTAGCCTCTGGCCCCAACTGTCCATCAGCATTTCCAAATTAGGAACAGTTCTGTTAAGAATCATCGGCACACCAGAAAAAGGGTAAAATAAGGGGTGCTCTGACATTGTCAACCAAGAACCCCTCCTAAGGACTCTCTGTGGCTGTGATATATGATACTATGTAAGGATTTGCTTCTCTCACGTCAACGCAATGTTGGGGAATGTTTTTGCCTGAGGAGACAGGCTTAGGCAGAACCTCAACCCCGTAGAAAGCCAGGATTGGTGAGGAGAGAGACCTCACCTCACAGCATTTCAACTTCATACTCGGCCTCCACTCCCTTGAGTGATGCTGTACCCGGATGACCATATGTTGCTACAAACTTACACATTCTGGGAGTGACTTTCATTATCTTTAGGTGTTTCTATAATTTAGGAGCATAACATGAAAGTGTAAAAGAAGGGTTTAATGCTTTTTTACGGCTTCTTTTTGCGCTTCACCAATTTGTCTGTTGAAACAGGGCAAAGGAGGGGCCACGTTGAGCAGATAACATCCTGCTCCTTCAGGCATGAGCACTTCACTTCACACCTGCATTCGATTTTTATGCAGGAGTAAAACAAAAGGATTCTATCAGATTCCATTACTAAATGCAGCATTTACTATGCAGGGGACTCCCCAGCATGTAAGTGCACATGTTGGAGGTCCCCTGAAAGTAATTTGCATTGATTACCCCAAATCTCTACAAACAGTACCAACTGGTATGATTAATGAACTAGAACACGATAGTTTGGACCTCATGGGTCTCACCCACTCAGTCAGTATAATTGTTCAACTATTGCTGTTTATCCATCCCCATTGCTAAAAGGTATCTTTTGTTAGGTTCTAGGGAAATGCGAATCAATGACCACACATAAGAGAATCTATGTCTGTAGAAAGTGGATGTTTTCACAAGTGTACACATCTATACGAACTGTGTCATATGTGCCATGTGTAATGTGAATGAACCAAGGAAAACATTCCTGCAAACAAGGGCGCTTGCCTAGGCCAATCTTACCTGTCCTCTCAGTGGCCCCTGCTGCTCAGGGCCAAAGCCAATCCCTGCGTTTACAGCCCCTCCTGGGTGCATTCTCCTCACAGGCCTAGTAGACTTGTTCCACATCAAATTGTGGTGATCTCCGAAATAGTCGTAGCCAATTCCATTCAATTGCTCTACCCAGGCAAATCCCCACACCGTCCTGTGCATATTGATACGAAATTTCACTCGCCACCGTAGATGACCACGGATCAATGTGATAATTTCGAAAAAACAAACCGCAAATCCCAAAATATCATTTTTTTCTTTCAACCCATTTCTCTGCATATATACGCAGAGGGAGACTACCGCAACTTTTCCCATTCCCGTCCACATTTTTATTAACTATATGCAGCAAAATGGGTCATCCGAAATTCAGTAATTTGGGATTCACAGTGATTGTCTGCAATATTTTGGGGTAATATCCATGACCAGTATACACAGATGATAACATTATAGACCTCAACCGTGCATTGTAAGGCACTGTGCTTAAGCCTTCACCTGCGTCTTTGAGGGCCATAACTCGAGACATGGCCCATGGGAGTGGTTAATTAGCACATGGATTTCATTATAATCCTACTCTAAGCCAATTACAATGCTTGAAATTTCTGGAGTATGCAGAGTGTTGTATTCTGGACTGTTGCTGTCGTGCCACATTGGAATTACAAGCAACAGAATACTTTCTTCAATTTACATCATTTTCAGCCCGAGAAGGATGTCTCCGCACATAAAAACCACACTCCACGTGGAGCACGCAGAGTGTGCCGAGTGTTTTGTTCTGAACTCTAGCTGCCGTGTCACATTGGAATTACGAGCAAGCAGGACAGTCTTTCTTCAATGTCCTTCATTTTCAGCCTGAGAAGGAGATCTCAGCACATAAAAACCACATCCCACGTGAAGTGCGCAAAGTGTTTAGATGTTTGGGCATGAGGGCCTGGAGTGGTTGTAAACATCTCCAACTGGGCCAGCAGTTATCGGTAAGCCTGCAACTGTGCATGACATTGTATTCTCAACTTTGCTGGCATCACCTTTTTCAGGGCACTGCTTTATCGCATAGGAAGACACACTACGCCTGGTAAAGGACTGTGAAGGTCTATTATTGGTACCCCTTTGAATTCTGCTGGGCTCTGCATTGGTCACGACAAAGTGCAGAGCTACCATTGCTGCCACAACACGAGCTTCCAAACGTGCTGCTGGTATGTGCAAAGTAAATACGTTTATCACTGACTCCCCTCCGCCTGTGACTTTTCTGGACCGGGAAGCACTACATCACAGCCGTAATAGGCCTAAAGCTATATCTACACCCAGTGGATGGGGGGGAGGGGAGAATGTGAACGTATTGACTTGAGCCGGCCCAACGGTAAAACTCAATGCAGCAAACGATGACTGTCGCGTGGTTGTCCGCAGTGGACTGTGGCCTTTGAGGATCCATCGCCTTGTCCCAAATACAATACCAAGATTTTTATCCGCCACCGGAAACTCCAGTACAAGTAGACTTTGGTGTTCAATACACTGAATTTACTAAGCACCCATGGATTGGAACTAAGCTCATTGAAACTGTTGTGAAGGACCTACTTACTCCAGCTCTGAGCCAAATACCGGACATGAGTGATGGTTCCCTAGGATCAATGAACTACGGAGGAGTGATCCAGCTAAATCCTCCAGTCAGGTAGCCTCTTGTTTGGAACCTCCATCTGCTCCAATTGTGCAGGGAGAATCCCATCATAAGAATGCATCAATGAGGGTTGCTTTCAATGTTTTATTCGAATCAAATACTCTCATTAATTTGATGAAAACATAACCAGTCCTACACTACTCACATTGTCGCTGCCTGCAATCTTTAGATCCACCTCTTTGGCAGTGGAGACCACGACTTCTGAGAACTGTAGCAATTTTGCTAATGATAGCACCACATCGGAAGCAATATTTGGTATACTTGAACAACTACTGGGTGCCTTGACTACAAAATGCAATATCATTGACACAAAATTGACAAATTTGAGTGCTGCTATGCAACCTTAAAAACATGTTATGACTTATCTCATTGAAGCACTAAATGTTATTGCTGCACGGTTAGAGATCCTGAATAACAGGATTATTACCCTGAATGGAACAATCACAGATTCTAATGGAGTTCATCCTGTCTCAGAGATTATCAATGAAACTAGATCGATGAACTCTAATTCCTGTGCCTGGTGCATGAGGAAGAAGAACAAAAGTGCAAAACATGCAATCATGTATGAAGACCTTACCTGAAAAAAAGAGGATGAATACCATATCTAAGGGTCAGGGTGAACATGGAGGGTTGAGTAACCCTGTGCCCTCATTGGCAGGAAATAACTATTTTTCTGATTGGGGGAAACTTGCCTGTCCCCTCCACCACCCTGGAGGCAATGCCTAGTATACACCATAACAACTGTATTCACACACTTACCGTCTAGGATACAATGTGATCCACAAAAATGGGAACACCCAACACAGAAAGTGCCCAGGATCTTAAAGGTCTAGCTCACAATCAGATTGGATGCCAACAAGTTAACAAAAGGAAGGAGGCTGAATATGTTTTTTTTTTTTTTATTTATTTTTTTTTTTTTTTTGTAACATTAGTTTATTACAACAGAAAGAAAAACTTTTTGTTACATTTGCGCCACATCTCCTCAAGACTTTTACTGACTAAAATCACTAATTATATATCAAGTGTTTAACTGTAGTGCATCCATAAAGTTTATTATTGCGCAGGTTAACTGATTATTTAGACCTGCGATCAGGTAACACCACCAGGAATCCATGTTTCCTGACGAGGGGGCAAAACGATCCAAATGCAGACTACGCTGCGCTGTAATGGCACCACAGTCCAATATTAGATGTCTCACCGATTCTTGGCCAAATTTACAGAATCTACATTTTGCTGTCTGCACCAGTGAGTCATTTCTCAGGAGCTGTAACTCCTTAGTCTTGTATAAGCAAGTCTCATCCGCAGGAACATGTTACGATGATATTGTGATGGGAATTTCTCCAAGTATCTTGGAATTGCATCCAGTTTATTTAGCGCAGATCCAAGGTCTAAGGAAGTTATCATTTTGTTCCGGCGTTCTTCATTTCTTAGCCAATTATAATGACAAATTTTTTTCTTCGCAATTTGGGGGCGAAGTAATACAGTTTCTACAGAAACTCCAGCATCTTCTAATACAAGAAGTAGTTTTTTTTCCCACTCCTTTATTAACAGTGCAGATGAATGGTCAGAAACAGTGTGTAAAATTTCATAAGGTTTTACTACCGTCTCCATCCGCATTTTCCTAAACATGGAGATTGATTTCCACAGAACAGTTCCATATAAGGCCTCAATACATAGCTCATATCGTATTGCCACAATTGATGAGTTATTTGGTAGTCTTAGCACTTTACGCCAGAAACTACCTTCGAGCTTGTCCCATAGGTCTTTTGGAAGATTCCAACATGTTTCACTTCCAAAAGTTATTGCGGGAACTACTTTTTGCAGGTAAAATGATAAAACCGGTTTTAGAGTAAATTTTCCGTAAGCTGCATGCAATTTTGCTCCTTGTAGTGCAAACATTTTCATTCGGGTCACCAAGTCTTGGCTCCACTCCCATTCTCGAATTGAGTTATTAAACAGAACACCTAAGTATCTTAGATTGTCGGTTGTCGCAAGAGGTTCATTGTTTATCTTCCATTCGAAGTTACCTGGCTTCTTTGATTTACTTTGACCCACCTCGATGATTTTTGATTTTTTGATATTGATTTGTAGGTCGTTTTGTATGCAATACAGCTGAAATTTATTTAGCAACCGCTGCAGTCCAATAGGAGTAGAGTCCATAAACACAATATCGTCGGCATAAACAGCCCAACTCAGTTCATGACCATTCACCAACGGAGGAAAAACTCTTAGTTCACTCAATGTTGAAGGTAGATCAGAGATGAAGAGCTTTTTTTACCAAAATCTGTGTATCTAAAGATACTTCCCCACTTCTCAGGAAGAGT